>NC_134865.1:84131963-85535713 GCF_049852395.1 Peromyscus maniculatus bairdii | reverse complement strand
GCTCCTAGACTAACATTCCTGAAAATCATAGCTCAGTGTCTTCCAATGACCATCCCTCCAAGCCATGAGATCCCCACAGACACTGGACACAGGCAGCAAGGGCTCTTCTCAAGGAGTACAATGTGGTGATAGGAATTGTCACATAGGAGCAAATCCCACCTGGAATGACAGAGAGTCCACTGGGAACTAGACTCAGCCCAGACAGCCAGGCCAGTGACCCTGGCCTCTGCATACCATGAATGACCTCCTAGGACCAAGAGGCCACTTTCTTCTCTCTACTCCCTTATCAGTCCACCACAGAGGACTTGTGGGAGTCCCCAAAAGACACAATCACATCTTGGAACCCATAAGTGTGTCCTTTGGGGAATGGGTCTTCACCGTGTGACCAAGGTCACTATCTCAAGATGAGGTCATCAAGGATTCGCCTCGTGGACTTTAACCCAGTGACAAGAGTCCTAAATGATGGAAGCGGGGCCTGTGTCCTCCAAAATCAAAATGTGAAAACTGAAAGACGGCAGCCCAAACAGAAGCACTGTGTCCAACACTGACCAGGACCATGTGGGAGGCTCACAAGGGATGACCTGTCAAGAGCTGTCACCACAGTCCGTACATACAGCCACTCTAACCCCGCACAGAAAACATCTCTGTGGGACATCATCAGCTCAGCTGCTGGACCCACCTCATAGCCATGGATGAACAGCCGCAGCCTGAATTCCCTGTCCCCGTGTCCATACTTCTTGGCCTTGATGACACACTGTTGGCCTTGAGCAACTCCATGTTGGCATGATGTCCCTGGAGAATGTCTTGTGACGTGGGCTAGCAAACCCTAAGACCAAAAGGAGGTGACCGAGTCATGAGAGAGCCTCATGGCAGGACACATGACCTTAAATGACCCTCTGTAGACTGGGAAGCGGCTGTTACCAGACTGACCATTCCAGCCCATTGCTTCCAGCTTTGAACCAAGAGATGAACCTTTACTGACTAAGCCCCTTCGCCCGTGGTCTTCTGTAACAGCAGCAGAAATGACTAAGCCAGGCGGCCACAATGTCCCCCGTTGCTGACGGCTCCAAGGCATGCTGAGACTGAGGACAACCTCCCGGGCCTCTCTATACAGGTCTGTGTGTCCCCCCAGATCTCTGGAACTCAGGACCAAGCTTCCTCCCCTGTCCATCTGTCAAACTCCCTTGGCTGGCTTCACAGTCAAGGGGACTTCAATTCGCTCCACACTTTCCAAGCCCCTCCTCTGTGAAGTATCTATGCGAGACCCCAGAAAAGCTAACTTCCCCAACTCAGCACCCAGCGTTGACATGACCCCCTCACACCTTCTCATTGACAACCTTTCCCCTCCAGACAAGGCCGTTCCTGAGCAAAGACTGTCTGGGGCTTGTGTGAAGCTCCAGAGTCCTGTTATGATGTAAATAAGGCACAAGACAGAGACAGCTTACAAAGGGGGACATTGTGGGGAGAGGACCATAGAATGTGTAGAGGACTAAGTGAAGGGTGAGACCCGACCCTGACAATCTCTGAGGAGCCCTGGAGGGCAAAGGCCCATCCTGGGAGAGATGTGATAGGAAGTTGATTCAGGGTTGCAAGGGATACAAATGGAGGTAGCACTGAACTGTGACCTGAAGGCCTCCATGTTGACCCTCAGCCTGGGGCATCTACTTTCTCAAGGAACTAGCCATGGAGGCCGCCGCAGCTCGTGATGAGCCGTTTCAGACACTTCCCCACATCATGTCAACTCTGTGACAGCAAAGGTCTTCTCAGAAGCCTCATTGGCTTAGGGATCCCTCTGGAGTAGCCTTGCTCCTCTGGCTCCCTGACGCTCTTGGGCCTCTCCTCTACCCCTAATTGTCCTCTTTCCCTCTCCATCTCTGTCTCAGTATCTTTCCTTTTCCTGCATCTCAGGCCCCAACCTACCCCTATGGCCAGGCATGTGGAGTCCTGGCCCCACCAAGGCCCGTGTGGTCAGACACACCTGTCTCCACCACAGCCAGACCACAGGCCAGACATGACTCGGAGGCAAGAGGCCACAATGAGGAGGTGGAACAGGAAGTGGGTGAGGGACCCCATCTAGGGGCCAGACACACAGTCATGCAGCCCCCTCGGCTCCAGGCCTGGCCCATCCACAGGCAACCACACAAAGAGAAGAGCGGAGATGCTGAGGACACAGCTTCCAGCCAAGGCCTTGCCCAGTCCCAACCTCCCTCCCATGGGGCAGATGGCCTATAGCCATGAGGATGGACCTTCAGTGTGGGACCACCTGGCCAAAGGAGGCCTGGCTGTTCCCCCATGGAGGACACTCAACGACCTTGAGCAGGTGGGTCCCAGGATGGTCTGGACTCCTTTGCTCATTGGTGCACTGAGGAGTCTCAACCAGACCAGGCCTGAGAACACAGGGTAGAGACGCATTAGCAGGAAGGAAAAGGAGATTCGAAGAGCAAGCCAGGGGATACAGGGCGTGAACACAGGCACAAGGATGTGCCATGGGCTGAGACGCAGACCAGAGAAAACTTGACGAAACCCAGCTTCCTAGAAAGCAGCAGCGAGAGACTTACAGGCTGGACTGAGGCGAGGCTTAGGAGACAACAGCAAGGGGTGGGGTTGACTCAAGTGCCTGTGGCCAGGCTGGGCTGGGCTCACCTTAGCGGAGCTGAATCAGACTGATCTAGGCTGAGCTGGAACAAGGGAGGCCAAGTTGGGCTGACCGAGCTAGTCTATAATGGGCTAAACTGAGCTGGGCTAGTCTGAATCGGGCTGGTCCAACCTGGGCTGAGGTGGGCTGAGGTGGGCTGAACTGATTAAGATGGGGCAAAGCGGGCTGACTTGGGTGACTGGGCTAATCTGGAATGGGATGAGCTGAGCTACACTGGTCTGAACTGAACTGGACTGAGCTAGGCTGGGCTGGGCTGGGCAGAGATAGGCTAAGCTAAAATGGATGAGACCAGGCTGAACTGGGCTGAGCTAAACTAGCCTGGGTTGGGATGCACTAAGTTAGACTGGGCTGGGCTGGGCTGGGCTGGGCTGGGCTGGGCTACACCAGGATGAGCTTGGCTGGTGTGAGCTGCACTGGAATAGGCTTAAATGAGCTGGTCTGGATTAGACTAGGGTGGGATGAACTATGTTGGCCTGGCCTAAATTAGACTGGGCTAGGCTGAGCAAATCGGAGATGGGCTCTTCTTGCCTGAGATGGGAAACAGTTGGGCTGCCTAAGCTAGTCTAGAATGGACTGAGCTGGGCTAGGAATGGTCTGACTGGGTTGAGCCGGGCTAGGCTGGGCTGGGCTAGGCTGAGTTGAGTTGAGACTGGGCTGGTTGAACTGGTCTAAGCTGAACTGAGTTGACTGGAACTGGCCTAGGCTGGGATGGGCTTGCTGAAATGGACTGGGCTAAGCTGGGCTAGAGTGGGATTAGTTAAAAGAGGCTGAGCTAGGCTAGAGTGAGATGAGTTAAAATGAGCTGAGGCTACGCTAAGCAGAATGGGATGGGATGGGGTGGGGTGGGGTGGGGTGGGGTGGGACAGGATGGGGTAGGGTGGGGTGGGATGGAGTGGGGTGAGCTAGGCCGGCATGGGCTGGATGACTCAGCTAGTCTGAGATAGGCTGTCTGAGCTGGGCGAGGCTGAGCTAAGCTGTAATGAACTGGGATGATCTGGATTAGGCTGGAATGGACTGAGCTGAGCTGGACTGGGCTGGCATGAATTGTGCTAAACTGGAGTAAACTAGACTGGACTGGCCAAACTGGGCTGGGCTGGGCTGGGCTGGGGTGGCTGATCCGGGATGACTGAGCTAGGCTGATCTCAGCTGGCCTAGGCTGAGCTGAGCTGGGATGAGCTGAGCTGAGCTGGGACAAGCAAGACTGAAATGTGCTGAGCAGAGCTGGACGAAGCTAGACTGGGCTGAACTGGTCTACCTGGGCTATGCTGGGATGAGCCGAGTGGAGCTGGGCTGGCCTAGGATAAATGAGCTGGGCTGAGCCAGGCTAGACTGGGTGAGGTAGGCTGGAATGGGCTAGCTGAGCCAGACTAGGGTAGGCTGAGCTGGAATGAGCTAGGGTGAGCTGAGCTCGGCTGGGATAAACTTGGCTAGGCTGGAATGGATTGAGCTGACCAGGCTGAAGTCGGCTGGGCTGAGCTGAATGAGCTGTACTGGAATGGGCTAGCAGAGCTAGGCTAGGACAGCTGGTCAGGCTAGGCTGGGTGTAGCTGAACTAGTCTAGCTGGGCTGGGCTGACCTAGACAGGGTTGCATTGAGCTAGGTTAGACTGGGTTGGCTGAGCTGGGCTGAGCTGGGTTTGGTGAGCTGTCTGAGCTGGCCTAAGATGGGCTAAGTTTAAATGAACTAGGCCTGGATGGACTTGCTAAGCTGAGCTGGGCTGAGCTGAGCTGGGCTGGACTGAGCTGGGCTGAGCTGGGCTGGGCTGAGCTGGGCTGAGGTGGGCTGAGCTGGGCTGGGCTGAGCTGGGCTGGGCTGGGCTGGGCTGGGCTGGGCTGAGCTGGGCTGGGCTGAGCTGGGCTGAGCTGGGCTGAGCTGGGCTGGACTGAGCTGGGCTGAGCTGGGCTGAGCTGGACTGAGCTGGGGTGAGCTGGGCTGAGCAAGGCTGAGCTAGGCTGAGCTGGGGTGAGCTGGGCTGGGGTGAGCTGGGCTGGACTGAGCTGGGCTGAGCTGGGCTGGGCTGGGCTGAGCAAGGCTGAGCTGAACTGGGTTGAGCTGGGCTGAGCAAGGCTAAGCTAGGCTGAGCTAGGCTGAGCTGGGCTGAGCTGGGCTGGACTGAGCTGGGCTGGACTGAGCTGGGCTGAGCTGAACTGGGTTGAGCTGAACTGGGTTGAGCTGGGCTGAGCAAGGCTAAGCTAGGCTGAGCTAGGCTGAGCTGGGGTGAGTTGGGCTGGGCTGAGCTGGGCTGAGCTGAACTGGGTTGAGCTGGCCTGGGCTGGGCTGGGCTGGGCTGGGCTGGGCTGGGCTAAGCTGAGCAAGGCTGAGCTAGGATGAGCTGGGCTGAGCTGACCTGGGCTGGACTGAGTTGGGCTGAACTGGGCCTGCCTGAGCTGGGCTGGGCTCAGCTGGGTTGAAGTGGGTTGAACTGGGCCTGGCTGAGCTGGGCTGGGCTGAGCTAGTCTCGGATGAATTGAATGATTTTGTTGGGCTAGACTAAACTGAGCTGAGTTAGGATAACATGGGATGGGATAGGCTGAGCTGAGCTGGGCTGAGCTGGGCTGAGTTGGTCTTGTTGGGTTGAGCTGACTAAACTGGGTTTATTTGGGTTCAGTTGGCTTTGCTGGGTTGAGCTGGTTTAGATCTAGCTGTGCTGGACAGAATGGACAGGTGGGATCAGGCTAAACTCCACTTGCCTGGTTAAGATGAGCTAATATAAGTTAAGCTGGCTGAGCTGGGCTGGGTTGGGTTGAGCTGCACTGAGCTGAGCTGAGCTGGGTTAGGTTGGGTTGGGCTGGGTTAGGTTGGGTTGGGCTGGGTTAGGTTGGGTTGAGCTGGGTTAGGTTGGGTTGGGCTGGGTTAGGTTGGGTTGAGCTGGGTTAGCTTGGGTTGGGCTGGGTTAGGTTGGGTTGAGCTGGGTTAGGTTGGGTTGGGCTGGGTTAGGTTGGGTTGAGCTGGGTTAGGTTGGGTTGGGCTGGGTTAGGTTGGGTTGAGCTGGGTTAGGTTGGGTTGGGCTGGGTTAGGTTGGGTTGAGCTGAGTTAGGTTGAGTTGAGCTGGGTCAGGTTGGGTTGAGCTGAGTTAGGTTGAGTTGAGCTGAGCTGGGCTGGGTTAGGTTGAGCTGAGCTTGGGCTGGGTTGAGCTGTGTTGAGCTGAGCTGGGCTGGGTTAGGTTGGGTTGGGCTGGGTTAGGTTGGGTTGAGCTAGGTTAGGTTGGGTTGAGCTGGGTTAGGTTGGGTTGAGCTGGGTTAGGTTGGGTTGAGCTGGGTTAGGTTGGGTTGAGCTGGGTTAGGTTGGGTTGAGCTAGGTTGGGTTGAGCTGAGCTGGGCTGGGTTAGGTTGGGTTGGGCTGGGTTAGGTTGGGTTGAGCTGGGTTAGGTTGGGTTGAGCTGAACTGGGCTGGGCTGGGCTGGATTGGGTTGAGCTGAGCTGGGCTGGGCTGGATTGGGTTGAGGCTGAGCTAGGCTTGGTTATAAGCTGGGCTGAGATAAATTAGCCTGGCTGGACTTACTCATAACTCTAGTCTGAGCTTTGCTGGGTTGTTAAGCTCAGGGCTGAGGTTATTGGAAAACTTTGGACTAAATGTAGACCAACCTTGTTTCATGAGTCCAGTTTGTTGCCTCTTTGTTTTATATGAATGGGGGGCCATGCAACCCAGTATCCATTTCACATGTCCTCTTCTCCTTCCCCCATTGCCTGATGGAAATTCAAATGTACCTGTAGATAGCGTCTACACAGCCCAGGCAGTGCTCAGACTTAGGCATCTGGTCTTGAGGGTCTGTCTACTGCTTGTTAGGCGGATGGGTAGGATTGGTGGGTGACAGGTCTGAAGCCTGACGAGGCAAGTGTAAGTGAAAACACAAACCAATGGCCTTCTCCTCCCCAGTGAATCTTCAGGCCAGCTCTTCCCTGACCTCTCCTACCCTGTGTGGCTGAGCTGCACTTCCAAGTTATCCATCCCTGCACAGGTCCACCAGTTATGATCCTCCTGACCCTGGGATTGAGAGCATGGCTGTGACCACTGCCCAAACAGGAATGAGGCTCAGAAATCTGGAGCACCAGGTTGCTTAGTAGTAGCACAGGCATATTCATAAAGACACTTATAGTATGTATGAAGTCCTGCTCAAAGCATTTGGCCAGGTTCTTGCAAAAGACTGCCTGAGGTCACGTTCAAAATCTCTGCAGCCAGATCAGCTCCAACTGCAGGCATATGGCACAGTGGCTATGCTGATACAGGGCTAGGTTCTCCAATGTAAAGAAGAGAAAGATGTGGTCCTTTCCCCCAGAAACTGTCTCAAGATGGGCAGTGTGAAGACTACTATCTCACTCACATTCTATGTTCCAGAGCCCCAGAGAAGTCCCACCATCTACCCACTGAGCCTCCCACGATCTGTGTCAACGGACCCAGTGATAGTCGGCTGCCTGATTCAGAATTACTTCCCATCTGGACCTATGAATGTGAACTGGAGCAAGAATGGGCAGACCATAAACTTCCCATCTGCCCGGACCTCTGAGGGCAGGTACACCATGAGCAGCCAGTTGACCCTGCCAGCTGAAGAGTGTCCAGATACAGGATCTGTGACATGCTCTGTGGAACATGCCTCTAGCCCTGCCAAAAATGTGGAAGTGCCCTGCATAATAGGTGAGGGAGTCATCTGGGGGTGGGATAAGTCCTACCCTAACCTGGTATCTAGACCCATATCCCCCAGTCAGGGAACTTTGGAAGCCTCCAGAGCAGCCTTTGTGGCCAGTCCATTCAGGGAGCATTGATGGGACAGAAGGAACTGAGGCCCAAGGACGTCAGAGAGGGAAGGAGAAAGGAGGAATGAGCTGATTTACTAAGACTTCTCAATTATATGTCCATATCCAGAACCACCTCCTCCTCCTCCCCCCTGCCAACCCCGCCTGACCCTGCAACGGCCAGCTCTTGAGGACCTGCTCCTGGGTTCAGATGCCAGCCTCACATGTACACTGAGTGGCCTGAGAAAGCCCGAGGGAGCCACTTTCACTTGGAAGCCCACCACTGGGAAGGACGCAGTGACAAAGGAACCTGTAATGGACTCCTGCGGCTGCTATAGTGTGTCTAGCGTCCTGCCTGGCTGTGCCGAGCGCTGGAACAAGGGGGAGACCTTCACATGCACAGTTACCCACCCTGAGTCTGAGACCCAAACTGCCACAATTACCAAAGTCACAAGTAAGTCCAGATGCACTCTGGGACATCGTATGACATTCCACGCTTACATGCCTGCCTCCTCCCTCTAACACGTACGCTCAACTGTTCTCACCCTTATGTCACAGAGGGAAACTGAGGCTATCTGAGGGACTGCCCAGAAGGAAAGGACAATGGGGGGATCTTAGATCTCCTTGTCTGAGCCATCTCTTCTCTCTACCTTCCAGAGAACACCTTCCCACCCCAGGTCCACCTGCTGCCGCCGCCGTCGGAGGAGCTGGCCCTGAATGAGCTGGTGTCCCTGACATGCCTGGTGCGAGGATTCAACCCTGAAGATGTGCTGGTGCGTTGGCTGCATGGAAACCAGGAGCTGCCTCGTAATAACTACCTAGTGTGGGAATCCCAGAAGGAGCCAGGCGAGGGTGCCACCACCTACGCGATGACAAGTGTGCTGCGCGTGTCAGCAGAAGCCTGGAAACAGGGTGACAATTACTCCTGCATGGTTGGCCATGAGGCTTTGCCCCTGGGCTTCACCCAGAAGACCATCGACCGTCTCTCGGGTAAACCCACCCAAGTCAACGTGTCTGTGATCATGTCAGAGGGAGATGGCGTCTGCTACTGAGCCACCCTGCCTGCCCCGATTCCTTAAATAAACTCTGTGCTCATCCAAAGTATCCCTGCACCTCCATCCAGTGCCTGTCCATCATATCATCCTTAGGGTTTATAGAACACGGGGTTGGGGGGGGGGGCATCAGGGCCCAGGGAGGGAAGAATACCCACCACCTGAGCCTCTGAGGCCTCAGAGACTTTGAAGGCCCTTCATGCCTAGAGGATAGGTGTATGCGTGTGCAGTCAAGATAGGAAAAGCTCAGGGGAGAGTCCCAAGGGCAGTGGTTTGCTACAGAAATACTCTGAATGGCGGGCGGTATAGTTGTTTGTGTATTGGATTGCAGTTTCTGGCTCTAGCAAGAAAAGGGTAGGAGGGGCAAGAGAGTAGCAAGATCAAGGCTGGTACCACCCGGCGGTCACAGTAGGGATGGTGAGGGAATGCATTCAAGGGGCACTTTGAGGATGAAGATGCCACCCACCCTCAGTGGAACAGCCCTGAATGGGGACATGCACAGCCATGCAGGGTGATCACTGACTCACATGAGAAAGAAATACGATATGGGCACAGACGGCTCCCAGCAGCACTCTGCTCTGCATACATGCACATGGGCATACTTGTGCGCACACACTTACATTTGCACACTCACACAGACCTGAACCCTGCAGAAGGAGGACGTTCACAACCCACACTCAGCCTCTGGAAGGCAAGAGGACTCTCTCCCAGTCCCCATTAGAATCCCCAGGCCCAACCCTGAGAACTACACATAACTCATGGACAAGGCCAGAGGCCCCTCCCAGGTGGCCCCTGCACCCAGCCTGCCTTTTCTAACTTAAATCCCCCTTCCCACCCTGAGCCCAAGTATAGCAAACCACAAACATGCTAGGGGGCAAATCTGGGAAGGAGGCGGGAGCACACCCTAGAGACCTCTCCTACATGGATGCCGGCCTACTACATGGGCACCCCCAGAACACAAAGTTCTACAACCAGGTATACTTGGCACCAGGATGCCCACAAGAGGGCAGTGGGGCCCCTGCTCCTGTCTCACAGGCCTTCAGAACCTCTCCAGGGAGCAGGTTTCTAACAACTTCCCTCTGCTCTCGGAGCTACAGTGGAGTAAAGGCCCATACACACCCTGAACACTCTCCCCCTTGAAAGCCCAGTTCCCTGAGAACAGCAAGAGCAGAAGACCAACTTTGGAAACCTGACCCAGAAAAATACTGCAGCCACTCATGAAGTCCAAGGCCTGGCCCATAACAGGGAATTCTAGTAAGAAGGAGCCAGCAGGTGAAGGGCTGAACCCACAAAGGGAGAGCAGGCAAAGAGACACAAACATCACAATGAACAGATGGTCAGCAGAGAGGATGGGTGGGTGGGTAAGTAGGTGGGTGGGTGGATGGATGTACAGATGAATGGGTGGAATGATGGATGGATTGGTGGATGGGTGGAGTGACAGAAAGATGAGTGGTTGTCTATATCAGCAGATGACAAACAGTTCCCACTCCCACTTAACATGGGGGTTCTATGCACTGGGACCCTGAGGTCCTGACAGCAGGGTTGTCTGAGCTGGAGGCCTTTACCTATCTATTAACAATCCCCCCCCCCCCCCGCAAGTCACAATTCTTAATAATGCAACAGAGTCCTCTAGTCACTTTGGTATGCCAACCTCAGGCCCAGAAATTATGTTGGTGGGTATTTTTTTGAGGGTGGTTGATTTTGTCCAGCTCCAGTACCCAGGGCAACTTCAGCCTAAGAACTGGGGCTTAGTGAGGGATTGCTAAGTATCTAGATAGAGCTAAGACCTAAGTGGCCTTGAGCTCAAACTCTTCTTGGGGCCACAAAGACAGCAATGACTCTCTTGCCATGCCAGTTCTCTAATTAAAGTTCCTTGAGAGAGATGGGTCTTGGGGACATCTCAAGAACTTCAAGGATTCCAGACCTTTACCTGGGACCCTGCTTCCTTATCCTCTCTGAGCAGATCTCTGCCTAGAGGTAAAGAACTCCCACCACACAGTCCCCAAAGCACAAGGCATAGAAAGGGAAGCCTTAGGCCTGGGCACCCATCCCCACGGGTTTGGGTCTATGAAGTCATCTGTGTCTTACAGAACGTCAAGAGCCACTTCCCTATGTGCTACTGGACCAGTCACAGGACATCCTGGAGGAAGAAGCACCAGACGCCAGTCTATGGCCCACCACGGTGACCTTCCTCACCCTTTTCCTACTGAGCCTGTTCTACAGCACAGCACTCACCATAACAACCGTGCGAGGCCCATTCGGCAGCAAAGATGTCCCCCAGTACTGATCAGAATCCAGCCACAGGTAGCAGCCATGAAGATGGTGGGTTGTGGGGGGGGGCGTGGAGGGTGCATTCGGGCTACACCTGTCACCTCCACATGTGGCCTTGCAACCCTTCACAGACATTAAGGAAATGGGAGTAAAGGATGACAGCACTCCCTGGATTTAACCCAGTCTTCCACAAGTCAGAGCTGGGATGGAGGCAAAAATGAAGACATAGCCCAGCTCCAGGATGACATAGGCCAACTCCAGATGACATAGGCCAACTCCAGATGACATAGGCCAACTCCAGGATGACATAGCCCAACTCCAGGATGACATAGCCCAACTCCAGGATGACACAGGCCAACTCCAGGATGACATAGCACAACTCCAGGATGACATAGGCCAACTCCAGGATGACACAGGCCAACTCCAGGATGACATAGTCCAACTCCAGATGACATAACACAACTCCAGGATGACATAGCCCAACTCCAGGATGACATAGCTCAACTCCAGATGACATAGCACAACTCCAGGATGACATAGCACAACTCCAGATGACATAGCACAACTCCAAGATCTCCTCTGGTTGATCACTCTTGTCTTTGCAGGGATGAAGCATAGAGAAGATCCTCTACATTTCAGAGCTAAGACCTATGTGACTGCTGCCCACCTACCCCCAACTCACCTACTTTCCTGAGCAATAAATTGATACAAAAAGCACAATTTCTTACTCTCAGAAACAAACATTAACAAAGATGGGAGAGGGTCAAGGAAAGTATGGTGATACCAGACTAGAGTATGCTTACATCATAGAATGTGGGGAGTTGGGCAGGGTAGATAAGGGTGCCCATGGTCTAGTGTCTGTGACATAACTTGGACATATGTGTGGCTGAAGCCAAATGCTTCACAGTGGCTTCATCAAGGGGTGGTATTTGTAGTCTTTTCAGACCTGATACTAGGTCATTAAGCTTCATCTCTGGGCATGATTTCTAAACACTCGGCTATGGTACTTTAGACTAAGAGTGAACACTGAACACCAAACCATGGTCCTGGTTATGAACCCTGATCACTGAGCCTTAATTTTGGTAACTGAATCCTGTTCCTGATCAATGACCTCCAGCCATGATCACGAGGCCCTGATCTTGACCACTGATTTCTTGTACTGATCCCTCATTCTAATCAGTGGTCCACAGCCCTGATCACTGACTCTTGGTTCTAATCACTGAGCCCTGGTCCTGATCCCTGATCCAGATTAACTAGTCAAGTCCAGATCACTGAATCCTGCTCCTAATCACTAGGTTTTGTCCTCATTACAGAGCCCTAGTCTTGGCCACTGATCACTAGTCTTGATTATTAATAACTAATCTGATCGCTAGTCCCTATTCCTAATCAATGGCTCATGGTACTGGTCACTGAGTCCTATGCTGATCACTGATCCCTGATGCTAATCAATAAGGCCTTGTTCCTAAACAGTGATCATGAGTTCTTGTGGTGATGTATTATGTAGCATAATAAAGCTTGCCTGAGAATCAGAGAACAGAGCCAGCCAAGAGATTAGACTCGGGGATTAGATAGTGGTGGCACACACCTTTGATCCCAGCACTTAAGAGCTCATGCCTTTGATTGGAAAGAAAACACCCTTTAACCCCAGAAAGTAATATGGCAGGGTGAAGAAAGGTAAATAAGGTGTGAGGAGACAGAAACTAAAGGCTCTTTTTGGCTAAAGACTTTCAACTGAGGAAAGATTTTCTGGCTGAGGAGTCCTAGAGGTATAAGGTAGCTTGTTCCTTTGTCTTCTGGTCTTTCAGCATTTACCCCAATATCTGGCACAAGGACTTTTAAATCAAAAGACCTTTTAAGATTCAAACAGCAGGTTCTTATCACCAGATCCAGTCCTGATCATTGGGTCTTAGTCCTGGTAACTGGTCCTCATCACTGATCTCTGGACCTCATTACTCAGCCCTGGTCCTCATCACTGAACCCTGGTCCTTACCACTGAGCCCTGATCCTCAGCATTCAGTCCTGCTCCTCATCACTCTGCCTTGGTCATCATCACTGAGTCCTGGTACTCATCACTGAGTCCTGGTCCTCATACCTGAGTCCTGGTCCTTATCACTGAGCCCTGGTCCTCATGACTGAGCCCTGGTTCTGATCACTAATTCGTACTCTTCATCACAAAGCCTTGGTCCTTGTCACTGAACTCTGGCCCTGGGCCATGTGTTTTAGTTCAGATCCATCTGACCCAGGTTTTGAGAACTAGGTCCTAGTTGTGGTCACTGGGTTCTGGTGGTGGTCATTTGACCCTGGACACCATCACTGAGTTCTATTAGAGGACACTGGGCTGTGGCCCTCATCACTGAGTCCTGATCCTGACCATTGAGCCCTGGTCTTACCTACTGAATTCAAGTTTTGACCACTAAATCCTGGACTTTGTCACGTATCCCCGGTCCTCATCACTGAGCTCTGGTTCAGAGAAGTGTGCCAGCTCTGATCACTGAGTTTCTAGTCCTGGACCTAGGTTTGGTTATGAAACCTGGATCTTGATGATGGTAACTGGAACTTGGTCTTGGTCATTTGGCATTGGGGCTTGGTAAATATCACTGAGTTCTAGTCCTGGACACTGGGGCAAGGTTCTAATAACTAGGTCCTAGTAGTGATCAATGGGCCCTGACTTAGGCAGTGGGCACTGGTACACAACACTGACTTCTGAGCCTGGAGAGTAGCCCAACATTCTGCCTACCAACATTTGTCCTACAGCTTGTTCCTCATCTCACACTTTTGTCTGAGGCCCAAGGCTACAGTGGTGTTTTACAAGAAGTCCCTTTTCTGCTAAGTCCCATCCTCATTAGGAAGATCTCTGCAGGATCAGAGGAAAGATTTCAGAGCCCCTCACCACTGTCCATACACTGGGCTGCATTTGAGACAGTGAGTCCTTTGCTCATCTGTCTTTCCCAGGCTCAGAGGACAAGGATGGGAGCAAAGCAAGCCCAGGCCCGATGAGCTGGACACAAAGGTCTGGGGTCTCAAGGTCTGGGGTCTCGAGATCTGGGGTCAGCACTGGGCAGGAGGTTTACAGTACAGGTGTGGGGCAGGGCAGGGGTGGTCATGTTTGTAAGTCTTGTTTTTCTTTCTTCTGAACTCTGTTGTCTATCACCTGCTGAAACACTCAAAATAGCTCTGAGAGCTGAGGGAGGCTGAGTCATCTTGAGCCCAGCTCAGCCCAGGTGCCCCAAACCAGAGCTACTGTTCTGAGAATCACACTCCACACTAGTCCTGGCCAGGTGGCCCTGAGGCCTGGGGCCTGGATGAGGGGTTGGAGCCAGGGGAGCCTTGTCAGGGACTGAGGAGGCCCCAGCCCCCATCACTCAAGGCCAGCCAGGGACATCTACAGTCAGGCCTCAGTGAAGCCATGTTCTATCAGGATGAGAACAAGATCAATTAAGATCAAACATGGTCTGCCCAGGGTCACACACACAGTCAAGCAGAGTCAGCCAAGGTCAACCAAGACCAGCCTGAGGTCATCCAGCATCACTTGAGGCCACACAGGCTGATCTGTCAGAAAACTAGAATTGTCAGGCAAGCAGGGCCCAGGAGATGCAGAATGAAGAGTGCGCATCCCTGCCAGGCAGACATGTCCCTCACTGTGGGTACCCTCCCTGAATGTGTTCCAGACTGCAGTTGGTTCTAGACTGTGGGGATATTTCTCAGGACTCCTGATAAGAATGAGGAGGGCTGCCAAAGATGGCAGGAAATTGTCTGCAGGACTGGATTTCAAACTCTGCTGGAGCTCTGCCAGAGCCCAGTGGAGACTCTTTGTAGGGTTGAGCTGTAGGATCCGAGCTGAACTGAGCCTCAGGGTTGAGCACAGGAGCAATCTGAAGGACCCCGGAGGCCATGCAGGGTGGAGTCCAGACAGACTAATGCGTGGACAGTCAGAGGTAACACAATGAACCGTGTCATCAGTGGGGACGAAGTCAAGGGAAGCCTCTGGGACACTCCAGGCTTCTCTGCCTCTGGATCTCTTGATGTATACACTAGGTGATCAGGAGACAGGTTGGTGGGGCCATTGCCATCACCATGTTACATGTCCTCCTCTTCACGGGGTTCAGGTGAGGGGTGCTGCACCTTTCCTTTGAGGGTGTGCATGGTAAGTTCTCAGGCCAGGCTTTCCTGACATGATTTTAATGATCCCATGTGTCCCACGGTCTCAATTATTTTTCATAAATTTCATTTGGTTTTTCAAGACAGTTTTTCTCTGTATACCACTGGCTGTCCTGGAATTGACTTTGTTGACCAGGCTGGCCTTGAACTCCGAGATCGGCCAGCCTCTGCCTCATGAGTGCTGGGATTAAAGGTGTGCCCCTTTGATAAATGTATAGGGTGACAGCTTATTTAAGGATAAGTTATGTATCAATCTGTGCCCCATGGAAGATGATGGGCAGGAGGTGATTTTTACATATCCACAAAGGTGTGTTGTCATCCACCATCTTCAAAACGGAGTCAAAAGCCAGCTGGTAAAATGAAATCTCTCAGGAAAAGTGGAGTCTAAAAAGCCACTATTCCCACAATATGGAGTGATTCAAAGCAGGGCAGAGCTTGATGTTAACACAAAGATGATCTAAGAGCCCGAGGGGAGATCAAGCTCAGAAACAGAAACACAGAGAATGAGACAACACAGACACATAATGGAGCAGAAACAAGAGGAAAGGACAGACACACAAATAGAGGAGAAAGAGACAGGGACAGGGAGAGACAGAGAGATGCAGAAGAGAGAGAGAGACATAGGGAAGGGAGAGGCAAGAAGAGACAGACAGAGAGACAGAGGCAGAGCAGTGGGGCCCACCCAGCACTCAGATGAAGGCCCTGGCTCACAAACTGTCAGAAGAAGGCCAAGCACCCACAGAGCCATGCATGAGCCCTGCACAGACACACACCCACAGCACTCACAACCAGTCCATGCAGACACAGACACAGCACCTGCCTGCCTCTTCCAAACCTCAGACCCATCTGCTGGCTCCCTGTCCTCCAGGCCTGTGTGCTCAGTGTGGCTCACTCACAGAAGCTCAGCCTGGACGCCTCTCATGGGGCTTAGGAAGCAGCCTGAGCATCCGTGTCCACAGTCACTGCCACTTCTGGCCCTGTTGTCCATGGAATGCTTCAGAGGGCATCTTCTGGGACTGGGGACATCATCTGTGGTCAGCATGGTCTAAGAGATAGGCTCCCATCAGGATTTGTCCAGATGAGAGATTTGTCCAAACACAAGGGGTGAGACAGTGGTGGGCAGGATCAGCTGGCAGCTGAGAGATTCCTGCCCAGTCCTGATCCGAGCACAGGGAAATGTGGCAGGGGGAGGTTATGCCTGCCAGGCCGGGCCTCTCCTCTCTACCCCAGGTCAGAGGCACCTGCCCAGCCCTCGGCTTGCTCCAGGTAGCAATGCCTGCAGGAACAAGTCTAAGAGCCTAGAAAGAAACAGAGCCAGTGAGACTCTGGGGATAAGGAGGAGAGGATAAAGGCTGAGAGCTCCATCTCCAGGGCCCTAAAATCCCACACAAGGAATAGCTCACTCAGCCAGTGAGCAGGGTGTAGCCCTAGGGCACAGAGAAAGCAGGATCACAGGCCTGGAAGGCTGGAGAATGTGGGTAGGGGTCCTGCTTTGGCTCCTCCTACTCTAGTCCAGGAGCATCTGGCTGGGCAGAGACACAGTAAGACAGTAAGATAAGGGTAGGAAAAAGCCTTTGGGATCACATGGTGTGAGCCTGCACAGTGCTCTGAATGAGCCTGGGTATGTGGCAGCTTTCTCATGGAGAAGACACCCAGAGTCCAGGCCAGGAGAGGGGACATCAGGGCTGAGGGGACTGGAGGGGGCAGGGTCTGAGGAGTGGAGGGCTTTGCCCCCATTTGTCGAGGTATGTGGACATGTACTTCATGGACACAGGTGTAAGAACCAGGCCTGGCTCTCACCTGACCTCAGTGTCCCACGTGTGTGTGTGCGTGTGCGTGTGCCTGTGTGTGTGTGTGTGTGTGTGTGTGTGTGTGTGTGCGCGTGCGCGTGTGTGTGTGTGTGTGTGTGTGTGTGTGTGTGTGTGTGTAAGTGTGTGTATGTGTGTGTCTTCCAGCACCTCATCTCATGAGCATCACACACGGAAAGACCCATGTGAAAGGCTCCTGCTGTGGGGTGGGAGCCCAGGATTGGTCCTGGGACCCTAGGTGTCCGAGCATGTGCAGTGTAGAGAGCTGAGTGCAGGTGGGGACAAGCTCTGCAGTGTCCTTTCATGGAGGGAAAGGCTGAGACAGGACCCCAAACCCCTAGTCCCTCCATAGGCTCAACCCATACACGGCTTGGGTGAGACCACTGATGCCTCTCATGTCTCCAAGGCTGGCATAGTACCTCCAGTACTCTGAAAGCTAGTCAGCAGCAGAGAGTTCTTGGCCAGTCAGATGGATTGTTCTAAACTCTGCTTCCAAACTAAGTAGATCTTCAGCAATAAGCAATAATCTAGCTATGGTGGACAACCAAGAACCAGGCAAGGGCCTGCTTTGTTATGGGATCCTCAGGGTTCTCCCTGACCAATAACCTGTAGGCAGTAAGCTTTCATTTAATAACCCATGTCTTTCTTCTTCTTTTTCTTTTCTCCCTCTCCCTCCCTCCCCACTCTTTTTGAGACAGGACTCTCTGTGTAGAACTGGCTGTTCCTGCACTCATTTTGTAGACAAGGCTAGCTTCGAACTTAAGGAGATCCTGTTTCCGGTGCCTCCTGAGTGATAGGACTAAAAGTCTGTGTCACCACACCCAAAAGAACTCATTGATTGAGAGCACCATTGTTCACCAGGCATACACTTAGTTAAAATTCCTTTATAAATGTTAGCTAGCTACAAAGTAGTGAATTCCCACAAGGCTTCTTCAGGGACCCCAGCTTTGGCTAACCCAACCTTTACCCTCTCCTCTCCAAAGTCCTCCCATCCCCCACTCCCCAATGAACCCCTTAACCATGGAAACCTTTGTTCTACTACCCCCTCAAATTAAGTCTTTCCTTGTGTGATATTGTAGGTTTGAGGACAGCTCTCCATGTACCCCCCACTTTGGTTAAGCCTCCTGACACCCCAGCACTTCCCACCCCCACCCCTCTTCATGCTTGATTAGTCCCTGTCCCCTCATGTGTGTTTATCTTCCTCTTCTGTCTCAAGCATTACTTCCAGAATCCTCTGCAGAGCTGGCCAGTGTCCCAAACACCTCTAATCTGTTTTTGCTGTGGAAAGTTTTAATTTCTCCTTGGATGTAGTTTTCTGGGTATAATTCTCTAGGTTAGAGATTCATTTTTCAGAATTTCAGGTATTTTTTCAGAATTCAGAATATGTCTTTCCAGTTATCTGGCCTTGAAAGTTTCTATTGGGGAGCTGGAGAGATGACTCGGTAGTTGAGAGCACTTGTTGCTCTGGCAGACGACTTGGCTTTGATTCCTTGATCACACGTAGCAGCTAACCAGCACCTGTAGCTCCAGTTACAGAGGATTCCATGTCCTTCTCTGGCAGCCATCTGGAGTAGTCAGCACAGCGGGGCCCTAGTGATGCAGAATGAGGGGGGTATGTCCGGGCCAGGCAGCACCCCACAGGCAGTCAGGACCCCCACACACATGCCCTTCCCTTTGTTCCCAGATCACTGTGGTTCCAGACCACGGGGACAGTCCTCTGGACACATAGTAGGTTCTGGTCTCACACCTGATGACACTCAGGTCCAGGAAGGGAGAGTGAAGCAGGCCTAGGAAGGGACACAAATGAAAAGTGACACAGAGACCCTGAGAGAGACAGAGACACTGAGAGAGACAGAGACACTGAGAGACAGAGACATTGAAAAAGACAGAGACACTGAGACATTAGAGATGGAGAAAGACAGAGACAGAGAGATGGCAGAGACAGAGGCACTGAGAAACAGAGATGGGAACTATGAGGAGAAGGATGAGGCACAAGGGACCAGGGGACCTTAAGATATGAAGAGATACCTCTGTTTGTGACCAAAGGGACACAGAGTCACAGACAGAAAGAGACACTGGGAGAGATGAGAACAAGGAGACAGAGACACTAAGACATAAGACAGAAGGATATACAGAGAAGAAATGGGGACACAGAGACAGAGACCTGGACAAAGATCAGTGATGGAGATGACGAGAGACCACAGGAAAGGACAGACACAGAGACTAGAGGGAAAAGTGACAGGGAGAGACAGAGAGACAGATGCCGAAGAGAGAGACAGATATACGGATGGAAAGACAAGAAGGCACAGACAGACAGAGGCACAGCAGTGGGGCCCACCCAGCACTCAGATGAAGGCCCTGCTCACACACTCTGGATGAAGGCCAAACACCCACAGAGCCATGCATGAGCCCTCCTCAGACACAAACCCACAGCACTCACACCCAGTCTGTGCAGACAGAGACACAGCACCTGCCTGCCTGTTCCAATCCTCAGACCCATCTGCCGGCTCCCTCTCCTCCAGGCCTGTGTGCTCAGTGTGGCACAGTGAAGGGCGATCAGCCTGGTCACCTCCCATGGGACCTAGTGACCAGCGTGAACCTCTGGGTCCATAGTCTCCAGCACTTGCTGGCCCTGCACCTCCTGTCATGCTTTAGGAAAAGATGTCAGAGAGCAGGGCACAGGGCCTCTGCTTGGAATGGTCCAGTGAACAGGCTTTACCAGGTCCTGGTGAGGTAAGGCTCAATCATAAAGAGTGCATAACATGATGGGCAGAGTTCCGCTGAGAGAGTGTGGCCAGTTTTGTTCAGAAACAGGGATGGATGCTCCGGGCTACTGCACATCCCAGGTCTGCCTCCCACCCTCCTCACGGATGCTGACACACAGCCAACCCTCCACCAAGTTCCCGGTAATTTACTCGACCAGGTCATGCCTCTGGACATCAGGGAGACACACAGGGACACATGAGACTCTAAACCCAGAGACTAGAGAGGAAAGGGATGGAGGAGAGGGCCTCATCCTGTGACACTGGGATCCCGGCCCTCAGGACCACTAGTGAGCAGCACATGCAGAAGAATCCGGCCCCAGGACACTGATGGGCACCAGGAGGGCACAGAGATGGAGACCAGGAGGGCTAGAGTATGTGGGAAGGGGTCCTGCTTGGGGTCCTCCTACCCTCATCCAGGAGCAACTGGCTGGCCAGGGGCACTGGACAGGGTAAGGCGGTGAGATGGTGATGAAAGAGCCTTTGGGACACATGGTGTGAGCCTGCGCTGTGCTCTGACTGAGCCTGGGATGTGGCAGCTGCCTCCTAGAGAAGACCCTGGGATCCAGGCAGAGGAGAGGGTGATCAGGGCTGAGGGGATGCAGGGTCTGAGGAGTAGAGGGCTTCACCCACATTTGTCAAGGTATTTGGACAGGTACATCATGGACACAGGTCTAAGAACCAGGCCTGGATCCCACCTGCCCTCACACTGTGCCCCACATCCCCCATTGGCCTCTCACACTGGAAGACCCATCTGAGAGCTAGTGCTGGGCAGTGGTAGCCCAGGATTGACCTGGGACCCTGGGTGTCAGAGCATGTGCAGTGTAGAGATGCTCAGAGTGCAGGTGGGGACAAACTCTGCAGTGTCCCTCCATGGTGGGACAGGCTGAGACAGGACCCGAAGCCCCTTGTCCATCATCCATCGGACAAGTCCATACTGGCCTGGCCCATGGTCCCAGCAGGGGCCACACATCCTGTGTCAGCTGAATCATTACCGTGAACTGCTGGAAGACGAGGGCCTCTGTAGTCTACACTCCATCCTTGTCACTCTCAGTGACTTCTCCCAGCTCACACAGGCCCTGTCCCAATCCACCACTGTCCCCAGTGGGCAGCCATGCCGGCCACAGAGGGTAGAGGATGTGGTTGCCCCACAGACTGACACACCCAATACTCTTGAGCTTTTTACACACATGTGTACAAGCATGTTCACACTCACTGCAGTCCTTCCTCTGTCAGGGCCAGCAGGCTCCTCCTTGGGGGCTCACTGTCACTTCTAGCCTCTCCCTCAGACCAGAGCCCTGTAGACCCGTCTTCTTTGTGGAGCTAATGCAGCCACAGGGCCTGATGTCGGTGGTCACAGCTGCGGACCCAGTGGGTGTCCCCTGGCAGCCATGGCTGCAGACTGGAACTCACAAATTGCCCATGGTCAACAGAGTCCAGACACTGAAGGGACTGGCCAGAGACCTACGCAGACCCAGATGTCGTGTGGCCAAGGCCTCTTTTGCTAGTATGTTATTTCATGAAAGCTTACACAATGGGACATCCTATCCCATTTATTCCTCTTTACCTGCCCACAGGGAACTTTCTAGCTAGGGTGCCCCTCTCTGTCTGCTGGAGACAGATCCTGGAGGCATGATCTTGGAGTGGTATTGCTCTTCTTGGTCAGTTTCAGGCTAGGAGACCCAGGGGGAGAGACAGAGAGAAGAAGAAACAGAGCAAAGGACAGAAAGACAGGGTGATGGAGCAAGGGAGTGATAGATGCAGACAGACCTGGAGACGTGGGTCTAGGGAGAGAGGTAAATGTGGATACAGGGAGAGAAAAGGGCAGGGAATTAGAGGCTTAGTGGAGGTAGAGACAGAGAGATTGAAGGCAGAGACAGACAAGAAAGAGACATGGAGGCCTGGCAGTGGTGGCACACGCCTTTAATCCCAGCACTCAGGAGGCAGAGGTAGGCAGATCTCTGTGAGTTCGAGGCCAGCCTGGTCTCCAAAGCGAGTTCCAGGAAAGGCGCAAAGCTACACAGAGAAACCCTGTCTCGAAAAACCAAAAAAAAAAAAAAAAAAGAAAAGAAAGAGACATGGATGTAAGCAAACAGAGACTGGGAGAGACAGAGTGATAGAGAGACAGACAAGGAGACAGAGACAGCTAGGGAAAGACCAGAATTCAGAGACAGGAATTGATTGAGAAAGAGATAAGGAATGGCTGTAAGAGACAGAGGTGTGCACAGGCAGAGACAGACAGAGACAGAGGTGTGCACAGGCAGAGACAGAGACAGAGGTGTGTACAGGCAGAGACAGAGGTGTGCACAGGCAGAGACAGACAGAGACAGAGGTGTGCACAGACAGAGACAGACAGAGACAGAGGTGTGCACAGGCAGAGACAGACAGAGACTGAGGTGTGCACAGACAGAGACAGGCAGAGACAGAGGTGTGCACAGGCAGAGACAGACAGAGACAGAGGTGTGCACAGGCAGAGACAGACAGAGACAGAGGTGTGCACAGGCAGACACAGACAGAGACAGAGGTGTGCACAGACAGAGACAGACAGAGACAGAGGTGTGCACAGACAGAGACAGACAGAGACAGAGGTGTGCACAGGCAGAGACAGACAGAGACAGTAGGAGAGACAGATGTGTGCACAGGCAGAGACAGACAGAGACAGAGGTGTGCACAGGCAGAGACAGACAGAGACAGTAGGAGAGACAGAGGTGTGCACAGGCAGACACAGAGACAGACAGAGACAGAGGTGTGCACAGGCAGAGACAGAGGTGTGCACAGGCAGAGACAGACAGAGACAGTAAGAGAGACAGAGAGTGAAGAGGGTAGGAGATACAGAGAGAAGAGGGAGACAGTGGAACAGGTAGCTAGATAAAGATGGTTAGAGAAGACCGAGGTCAGGAGGGGGAGAGGTAGAGACAGGGGAACAGGGAAAGAAAAACAGGGAGTACCAGAGTGATGGAGAGAGACAGAGACACACAGAGAGAAATGGAGTAATAGAGAGTCAGAGAGACAAAGACAGGGAGAGAGAAACGGAGTATTAGAAAGACAGAGACAGGGAGAGGGACAGACAGAGACAGTCAGATGGGGAGAGATGCCTGAAGACACCCTGTCACCTAGAGAAGGGGGCACAGGCAGACAGTGCACAGAGAAGGTGGGGAGGCAGGATGGTAGTAGAGACCTCCGATGGAGGTGGCAGACATGGAGGCAGACGGAGGCAGACTCTCCCGCCAATGGAGGCAGACTGAGCAAAGAATCCCACTCAGAGGGAGACAGACGCTGAGGCTGGGAGAGGCAGACGTGGCCAGAGGAGACAGATGGAGAGCCTGTGGGACAGGCTCAGACAGCATCTTGGAAGAGCCAGTGACAAGCCAGGGAGGCGACAGGCTGGTAGTGCAGTGTCCAGCCGGAGTCCACGGCTGGAGTCCCAGGGCCTGTCTCCATGTGGCCACAGGCTAGCTCCCTGCCTGCCAAGCCTGTCTGTGGAGGGATGGGAGGTTGGGGCTGGGCTCGGGCAGGCCAGGATTTTTCCAGTGGGGTGGCCAGTGACTGGGCTGAGGGTGCAATCTGCTCGCTGACCCTGTGGTCCTGGATGGACCCAGTCTCTGGAGCACACCTCCACCCTTTCCTCTCTCCCCCTTCCCTGCTGGTGTTGGGACTGCTCATCCTGCCTGTCTCCACTCACGCCCTCCTGGGGGGGTCTCACGACAACAGTGGCAACAAGTGCAAAAACCGAGTTCAATGTCATTGATTGTAGGGGTCATGGGACCCCCAGCCCCTGTGGCCTGCCTGGGAGGGGTCCCCCACCCCCAAAGCCTAGGCCAACCTGGCCAGCATGGGGTGATACTGCAGCTGCAGGTGGGGGATCATTGCTACTATTTCTGGAAACAACCTCAGAAAATGAGAAACATGTTTTTCTCTATGGAACAAACATCTATTTGCATGTGCCCTTGAGAGCCAAGTCTGCACGGAATGAGTAACTCGGCAGGTGTGAGGGAGGGGGAGAGGTTGGGAGCTGGCCCTGAGTCAGGTGTTGGTATCTGAGCCCTGAAACCCAAGAATGTAGGCCCTAGTTCATGTGAAAGAACTATCCTTGGTCTACTAACGCATCACAGGCTGGGCCATCATGGAGAACCCCAACAGGTCCTACTGTAAACATGAAGGGAAATAATCAGGGTCATTCCTCACTCAGGACCAAAGGGTCAGCGAGCAGGTTGCACCCTCAGCCCAGTCACTGGCCAGCCCACTGGAAAAATCCTGCCCGAGCCCAGCCCCAACCTCCCATCCCTCCACAGACAGGCTTGGCAGGCAGGGAGCTAGCCTGTGGCCACATGGAGACAGGCCCTGGGACTCCAGCCGTGGACTCCGGCTGGACACTGCACCACCAGCCTGTCACCTCCCTGGCTTGTCACTGGCTCTTCCAAGATGCTGTCTGAGCCTGTCCCACAGGCTCTCCATCTGTCTCCTCTGGCCACGTCTGCCTCTCCCAGCCTCAGCGTCTGTCTCCCTCTGAGTGGGATTCTTTGCTCAGTCTGTCTCCATTGGCTGGAGAGTCTGCCTCCGTCTGCCTCCATGTCTGCCACCTCCATCGGAGGTCTCTACTACCATCCTGCCTCCCCACCTTCTCTGTGCACTGTCTGCCTGTGCCCCCTTCTCTAGGTGACAGGGTGTCTTCAGGCATCTCTCACCATCTGACTGTCTCTGTCTCTCCCTGTCTCTGTCTTTCTAATACTCCATGTTTCTCTCCCCCTGTCTTTGTCTCTCTGACTCTCTATTACTCCATTTCTCTCTGTGTGTCTCTGTCTCTCTCCATCACTCTGGTACTCCCTGTTTTTCTTTCCCTGTTCCCCTGTCTCTACCTCTCCCCCTCCTGACCTCGGTCTTCTCTAACCATCTTTATCTAGCTACCTGTTCCACTGTCTCCCTCTTCTCTCTGTATCTCCTACCCTCTTCACTCTCTGTCTCTCTTACTGTCTCTGTCTGTGCACACCTCTGTCTCTGTCTGTCTCTGCCTGTGCACACCTCTGTCTCTCTTACTGTCTCTGTGCACACCTCTGTCTCTGTCTGTCTCTGCCTGTGCACACCTCTGTCTCTGTCTGTGTCTGCCTGTGCACACCTCTGTCTCTACTACTGTCTCTGTCTCTGCCTGTGCACACCTCTGTCTCTCTTACTGTCTCTGTG
Organism: Peromyscus maniculatus bairdii; assembly: GCF_049852395.1. Taxonomy (NCBI): domain Eukaryota; kingdom Metazoa; phylum Chordata; class Mammalia; order Rodentia; family Cricetidae; genus Peromyscus; species Peromyscus maniculatus. Next base: position 85,511,098 of record NC_134865.1, on the reverse strand, counting down.
CACACCTCTGTCTCTGTCTGTGTCTGCCTGTGCACACCTCTGTCTCTCCTACTGTCTCTGTCTGTCTCTGCCTGTGCACACCTCTGTCTCTGTCTGTCTCTGCCCGTGCACACCTCTGTCTCTGTCTGTGCACACCTCTGTCTCTGTCTGTCTCTGCCTGTGCACACATCTGTCTCTCTTACTGTCTCTGTCTGTGTCTGCCTGTGCACACTTCTGTCTCTGTCTGTCTCTGTCTGTGCACACCTCTGTCTCTGCCTGTGCACACCTCTATCTCTGTCTGTCTCTGCCTGTGCACACCTCTGTCTCTGTCTGTGCACACCTCTGTCTCTGCCTGTGCACACCTGTCTCTGTCTGTGTCTGCCTGTGCACACCTCTGTCTCTGTCTGTGCACACCTCTGTCTCTGCCTTGCACACCTCTGTCTCTGTCTGTGCACACCTCTGTCTCTGTCTGTGCACACCTCTGTCTCTGCCTGTGCACACCTCTGTCTCTGCCTATGCACACCTCTGTCTCTGCCTGTGCACACCTCTGTCTCTGTCTGTCTCTGCCTGTGAACACCTCTGTCTCTTACTGTCTCTGTCTGTCTCTGCCTGTGCACACCTCTGTCTCTTACAGCCATTCCTTATCTCTTTCTCAGTCAACTCCTGTCTCTGAATTCTTGTCTTTCCCTAGCTGTCTCTGTCTCCTTGTCTGTCTCTATCACTCTGTCTCTCCCAGTCTCTGTTTGCCTACATCCATGTCTCTTTCTTGTCTGTCTCTGCCTTCAATCTCTCTGTCTCTACCTCCATCTAAGCCTCTAATTCCCTGCTCTTTTCTCTCCCTGTATCCACATTTACCTCTCTCCCTAGACCCCTGTCTCCAGGTCTGTCTGCATCTATCACTCCCTTGCTCCATCACCCTGTCTTTCTGTCTCTGCCCTGTTTCTCCTTCTCTCTGTCTCTCCCCCTGGCTCCCCTAGCCTGAAACTGACCAAGAAGAGCAATACCACTCCAAGATCATGCCTCCAGGATCTGTCTCCAGCAGACAGAGAGGGGCACCCTAGCTAGAAAGTTCCCTGTGGGCAGGTAAAGAGGAATAAATGGGATAGGATGTCCCATTGTGTAAGCTTCCATGAAATAACATACTAGCAAAAGAGGCCTTGGCCACACGACATCTGGGTCTGCGTAGGTCTCTGGCCAGTCCCTTCAGTGTCTGGACTCTGTTGACCGTGGGCAATTTGTGAGTTTCAGTCTGCAGCCATGGCTGCCAGAGGGCAGCCGCTGGGTCAGCAGCTGTAGCCATCGACATCAGGCCCTGTGGCTGCATTAGCTCCACAAAGAAGATGGGTCTACAGGGCTCTGGTCTGAGGGAGAGGCTAGAAGTGACAGTGAGCCCCCAAGGAGGAGCCTGCTGGCCCCGACAGAGGAAGGACTGCAGTGAGTGTGAGCATGCTTGTACACATGTGTGTAAAAAGCTCAAGAGTATTGGGTGTGTCAGTCTGTGGGGCAACCACATCCTCTACCCTCTGTGGCTGGCATGGTTGCCCACTGGGGACAGTGGTGGATTGGGGCAGGGCCTGTGTGAGCTGGGAGAAGTCACTGAGAGTGACAAGGATGGTGTGTACCCTGAGAGGCCCTCGTCTTCCAGCAGTTCATGGTAATGATTCAGCTGACACTGGATGTGTGATGGCCCCTGCTGGGACCATGGGCCAGGCCAGTATGGACTTGTCGGATGGATGGACAAGGGGCTTCGAGTCCTGTCTCAGCCTGTCCCACCATGGAGGGACACGGCAGAGCTTGTCCCCACCTGCACTCTGAGCATCTCTACACTGCACATGCTCTGACACCCAGGGTCCCAGGCCCCCCTAGGCCCCCACCGCCCAGCACTAGCCATCAGATGGGTCTTCCAGTGTGAGAGGCCAATGGGGGATGTGGGGCACAGTGTGAGGGCAGGTGGGATCCAGGCCTGGTTCTTAGACCTGTGTCCATGATGTACATGTCCAAATACCTTGACAAATGGGGGTGAAGCCCTCGACTCCTCAGACCCTGCATCCCCTCAGCCCTGATCACCCTTTCCTCTGCCTGGATCCCAGGGTCTTCTCTAGGAGGCAGCTGCCACATACCAGGCTCCGTCAGAGCACAGCACAGGCTCACACCATGTGTCCCAAAGGCTCTTTCATCACCATCTCACTGCCTTACCCTGTCCAGTGCCCCGGCCAGCCAGTTGCTCCTGGATGAGGGCAGGAGGACCCCAAGCAGGACCCCTCCCCACATACTCTAGCCCTCCAGGCCTCCATCTCTGTGCCCTCCTGGTGCCCATCAGTATCCTGGGGCCGGATCCTTCTGCATGTGCTGCTCACTAGTGGTCCTGAGGGCCGGGATCCCAGTGTCACAGGATGAGGCCCTCTCCTGCATCCCTTTCCTCTCTAGTCTCTGGGTTTAGAGTCTCATGTGTCCCTGTGTGTCTCCCTGATGTCCAGAGGCATGACCTGGTCGAGTAAATTACCGGGAACTTGGTGGAGGGTTGGCTGTGTGTCAGCATCCGTGAGGAGGGTGGGATGCAGACCTGGGATGTGCAGTAGCCCGGGGCAGCCATCCCTGTTTCTGAACAAAACTGGCCACACTCTCTCAGTGGACCTCTGCCCATCATGTTATGCACTCTTTATGATTGAGCCTTACCTCACCAGGACCTGGTAAAGCCTGTTCACCAGACCATTCCAAGCAGAGGCCCTGTGCCCTGCACTGTGACATCTTTTCCTGAAGCATGACATGAGGTGCAGGGCCAGCAAGTGCTGGAGACTATGGACCCAGAGGTTCTCGCTGGTCACTAGGCCCCATGGGAGGAGACCAGGGTGATCTACCTTCACTGTGCCACACTGAGCACACAGGCCTGGAGGACAGGGAGCCGGCATATGGGTCTGAAGTTTGGAACAGGCAGGCAGGAGCTGTGTCTGTGTCTGCACTGACTGGGTGTGAGTGCTGTGGGTATGTGTCTGAGGAGGGCTCATGCATGGCTCTGTGGGTGCTTGGCCTTCATCCAGAGTCTGTGAGCAGGGCCTTCATCTGAGTGCTGGGTGGGCCCCACTGCTGTGCCTCTGTCTGTCTGTGCCTTCTTGCCTCTCCATCCGTATATCTGTATCTCTACGGCATCTGTCTCTCTGTCTCTCCCTGTCTCTTTTCCCTCTAGTCTCTGTGTCTGTCCTTTCCTGTGGTCTCTCATCATCTCCATCACTGATCTTTGTCCAGGTCTCTGTCTCTGTGTCCCCATTTCTTCTCTGTATATCCTTCTGTCTTATGTCTCAGTGTCTCTGTCTCCTTGTTCTCATCTCTCCCAGTGTCTCTTTCTGTCTGTGACTCTGTGTCCCTTTGGTCACAAACAGAGGTATCTCTTCATATCTTAAGGTCCCCTGGTCCCTTGTGCCTCATCCTTCTCCTCATAGTTCCCATCTCTGTTTCTCAGTGCCTCTGTCTCTGCCATCTCTCTGTCTCTGTCTTTCTCCATCTCTAATGTCTCAGTGTCTCTGTCTTTTTCAATGTCTCTGTCTCTCTGTGTCTCTGTCTCTCTCAGTGTCTCTGTCTCTCTCAGTGTCTCTGTCTCTCTCAGGGTCTCTGTGTCACTTTTCATTTGTGTCCCTTCCTAGGCCTGCTTCACTCTCCCTTCCTGGACCTGAATGTCATCAGGTGTGAGACCTGAACCTACTATGTGTCCAGAGGACTGTACCCGTGGTCTGGAACCACAGTGATCTGGGAACAAAGGGAAGGGCATGTGTGTGGGGGTCCTGACTGCCTGTGGGATGCTGCCTGGCCTGGACATACAATCCTCATTCTGCATCACCAGGGCCCAGCTGTGCTGACTACTCCAGATGGCTGCCAGAGAAGGACATAGAATCCTCTGGAACTGGAGCTACAGGTGGTGCTTAGCTGCCACGTGTATACAAGGAATCAAAGCCAAGTCCTCTGCCAGAGCAACAAGTGCTCTCAACTACTGAGTCATCTCTCCAGCTCCTCAATAGAAACTTTCAAGGCCAGATAACTGGAAAGACACATTCTGAATTCTGAAAAAATACCTGAAATTCTGAAAAATGAATCTCTAACCTAGAGTATTATACCCAGAAAACTACATCCAAGGAGAAATTAAAACTTTCCACAGCAAAAACAGATTAGAGGTGTTTGTGACACTGGCCAGCTCTGCAGAGGATTCTGGAAGTAATGCTTGAGACAGAAGAGGAAGATAAACACACATGAGGGGACAGGGACTAAATCAAGCGTGAAGAGGTGTGGGGATGGGAAGTGCTGGGGTGTCAGGAGGCTTCACAGAAGTGGAGGGTACATAGAGAGCTGTCCTCAAACCTACAACATCACACAAGGAAGACTTAATTTGAGGGGGTAGTAGAACAAAGGTTTCCATGGTTAAGGAGTCCAGTGGGGAGTGGGAGGTGGGAGGACTTTGGAGAGGAGAGGGTAAAGGTTGGGTTAGCCAAAGCTGGGGTCCCTGAAGAAGCCTTGTGGGAATTCACTGCTTTGTAGCTAGCTAACATTTATAAAGGAATTTTAACTAAGTGTATGCCTGGTGAACAATGGTGCTCTCAATCAATGAGTTCTTTTGGGTGTGGTGACACAGACTTTTAGTCCTATCACTCAGGAGCCAGAGGCAGCTGAATCTCCTTAAGTTCAAAGCTAGCCTTGTCTACAAAATGAGTTCAGGAACGGCCATTTCTACACAGAGAGTCCTGTCTCAAAAAGAGTGGGGAGGGAGGGAGAGGGAGAAAAAAAAAAGAAGAAGAAAGACATGGGTTATTAAATGAAACCTTACTGCCTACAGGTTATTGGTCAGGGAGAACCCTGAGGATCCCATAACAAAGCAGGCCCTTGCCTTGTTCTTGGTTGTCCACCATAGCTAGATTATTGCTTATTGCTGAAGATCTACTTATTTTGGGTGCAGAGTTTAGAACAATCCATCTGACTGGCCAGGAACTCTCTGCTGCTGACTAGCTTTCAGAGTACAGGAGGTACTATGCCAGCCTTGGAGACATGAGAGGCATCAGTGGTCTCACCCAAGCCGTGTATGGATTGAGCCTATGGAGGGAATAGGGGCTTGGGGTCCTGCCTCAGCCTGTCCACCATGGAGGGACGCTGCAGAGCTTGTCCCCACCTGCACTCAGCACTCTACACTGCACATGCTCTGACACCCAGGGTCCCAGGCCCAATCCTGGGCCCCCACCCCACAGCAGGAGCCTTTCACATGGGTCTTCCAGTGTGTGATGCTCATGAGATGAGGTGCTGGAAGACACACACGCACACGCACACGCACACGCACACACACACACTACGGGACACTGAGGTCAGGTAAGAGCCAGGCCTGGTTCTTACACCTGTGTCCATGAAGTTCATGTCCACATACCTCGACAAATGGGGGCAAAGCCCTCCACTCCTCAGACCCTGGCCCCTCCCATCCCCTCAGCCCTGATGACCCCTCTCCTGGCCTGGACTCTGGGTATCTTCTCCATGAGAAAGCTGCCACATACCCAGGCTCATTCAGAGCACAGTGCAGGCTCACACCATGTGATCCCAAAGCCTTTTTCCTACCCTTATCTCACTGTCTTACTGTGTCCCTGCCCAGCCAGATGCTCCTGGACTAGAATAGGAGGAGCCAAAGCAGGACCCCTCCCCACATTCTCCAGCCTTCCAGGCCTGTGATCCTGCTTTCTCTGTGCCCTAGGGCTACACCCTGCTCACCTGCTTAGTGAGCTAATCCTTGTGTGGGATTTCAGGGCCCTGGAGATGGAGCTCTCAGCCTTTATCCTCTCCTCCTCATCACTAGAGTCTCGCTGGCTCTGTTTCTTTCTAGGCTCTTAGACTTGTTCCTGCAGGCATTGCTACCAGGAGCAAGCCATGTGCTGGGCAGGTGCCTCTGACCTGGGGTAGAGAGGAGAGGCCCGGCCCGGCAGGTGTAACGTTCCCCTGCCACATTTCCCTGTGCTGGGATCAGGACTGGGCAGGAATCTCTCAGCTGCCAGCTGATCCTGCCCACCACTGTCTCCACCCCTTGTGTTTGGACAAATCTCTCATCTGGACAAATCCTGATGGGAGCCTATCCCTTAGACCATGCTGACCACAGATGATGTCCCCATGTCCCCAGTCCCAGAAGATGCCCTCTGAAGCATGCAGTGGACAACAGGGCCAGAAGTGGCAGTGACTGTGGATGCAGATGCTCAGGCTGCTTCCTAAGCCCCATGAGAGGTATCCAGGCTGAGCTTCTCTGAGTGAGCCATACTGAGCACACAGGCCTGGAGGACAGGGAGCCGGCAGATGGGTCTGAGGTTTGGAACAGACAGGCAGGTGCTGTGTCTGTGTCTGCATGGACTGGGTGTGAGTGCTGTGGGTATGTGTCTGAGGAGGGCTCATGCATGTTCTGTGGGTGCTTGGCCTTCATCTGACAGTTAGTGAGCCAGGGCCTTCATCTGAGTGCTGGGTGGGCCCCACTGCTCTGCCTCTGTCTGTCTGTCCCTTCTTTCCTCTCCTTCCGTATATCTGTCTCTCTCTTCGGCATCTGTCTCTCTGTCTCTCCCTGCCTCTTTCCCCTCTAGTCTCTGTGTCTGTCCTTTCCTGTGGTCTCTCGTCATCTCCATCACTGATCTTTGTCCAGGTCTCTGTCTCTATGTCCCCATTTCTTCTCTGCACATCCTTCTGTCTTAGGTCTCAGTGTCTCTGTCTCCTTGTTCTCATCTCTCCCAGTGTCCCTTTCTGTCTGTGACTCTGTGTCCCTTTGGTCACACACTGACGTATCTCTCCATATCTTAAGGTCTCCTGGTCCCCTGTTCCTCATCCTTCTCCTCATAGTTCCCATCTCTGGTTCTCAGTGCCTCTGTCTCTGCCGTGTCTCTGTCTCTGCTGTCTCTTTCAGTCTCTTCTTTCTCTATCTCTAATGTCACTGTGCCTCCCTCACCTCATCTCTGTCTCTGTCTTTCTCTATGTCTCTGTCTTCCTCAATGTCTCTGTCTTTCTCATGTCTCTGTCTCTCTCAGTTTCTCTGTCTCTCTCAGTGTCTCTGTCTCTCCCAGTCTCTCTCTCAGTGTCTCTGTCTCTCTGTGTCTCTGTCTCTCTCAGGGTCTCTGTCTCTCTCAGGGTCTCTCTCTGTCTCTCTCAGTGTCTCTGTCTCTCTAAGTTTCTCTGTCTTCTCAGTGTCTCTGTCTCTCTCAGTGTCTCTGTCTCTCTCAGGGTCTCTGTGTTACCTTTCATTTCTGTCCCTTCCTAGGCCTGCTTCACTCTCCCTTCCTGGACCTGAGTGTCATCAGGTGTGAGACCAGAACCTACTATGTGTCCTGAGGACTGTCCCCGTGGTCTGGAACCACTGTGATCTGGGAACAAAGGGAAGGGCATGTGTGGGGGGGTCCTGGATGCCAGTGGGGTGCTGGCTGGCCCGGACATACCCACCTCATTCTGCATCACCATGGCCCCGCTGTGCTGACTACTCCAGATGGCTGCCAGAGAAGGACATAGAATCCTCTGGAACTGGAGCTACAGGTGGTGCTTAGCTGCCACGTGTGATCAAGGAATCAGAGCCAAGTCATCTGCCAGAGCAGCAAGTGCTCTCAACTACTGAGTCATCTCTCCAGCTCCTCAATAGAAACTTTCAGGCCAGATAACTGGAAAGACATATTCTGAATTCTGAAAAATACCAACTCTAAACCCAGAGAATTATACCCCGAAAACTATTACATCCAAGGAGAAATTAAAACTTTCCACAGCAAAAACAGATTAGAGGTGTTTGTGACACTGGCCAGCTCTGCAGAGGATTCTGGAAGTAATGCTTGAGACAGAAGAGGAAGATAAACACACAGGAGGGGACAGGGACTAAATCAAGCATGAAGAGGTGTGGGGTGGGAAGTGCTGGGGTGTCAGGAGGCTTAACCAAAGTGGAGGGTACATGGAGAGCTGTCCTCAAACCTACAACATCACACAAGGAAAGACTTAATTTGAGGGGGTAGTAGAACAAAGGTTTCCATGGTTAAGGAGTCCAGTGGGGAGTGGGGGATGGGAGGACTTTGGAGAGGAGAGGGTAAAGGTTGGGTTAGCCAAAGCTGGTGTCCCTGAAGAAGCCTTGTGGGAATTCACTACTTTGTAGCTAGCTAACATTTATAAAGGAATTTTAACTAAGTGTATGCCTGGTGAACAATGGTGCTCTCAATCAATGAGTTCTTTTGGGTGTGGTGACACAGACTTTTAGTCCTATCACTCAGGAGGCAGAGGCAGGTGAATCTCCTTAAGTTCGAAGCTAGCCTTGTCTACAAAATTAGTTCAGGAACGGCCAGTTCTACACAGAGAGTCCTGTCTCAAAAAGAGTGGGGAGGGAGAGGGAGAGGGAGAATCAAAAAGAAGAAAGACATGGGTTATTAAATGAAACCTTACTGCCTACAGGTTATTGGTCAGGAGAACCCTGAGGATCCCATAACAAAGCAGGCTCTTGCCTTGTTCTTGGTTGTCCACCATAGCTAGATTATTGCTTATTGCTGAAGATCTACTTAGTTTGGATGCAGAGTTTAGAACAATCCATCTGACTGGCCAGGAACTCTCTGCTGCTGACTAGCTTTCAGGGTACAGGAGGTACTATGCCAGCCTTGGAGACATGAGAGGCATCAGTGGTCTCACCCAAGCCGTGCATGGGTTGAGCCTATGGAGGGACTAGGGGCTTCGGGTCCTGCCTCAGCCTGTCCACCATGGAGGGACACTGCAGAGCTTGTTCCCACCTGCACTCAGCACTCTACACTGCACATGCTCTGACACCCAGGGTCCCAGGCCAATCCTGGGCCCCACCCCACAGCCGGAGCCTTTCCCATGGGTCTTCCAGTGTGTGATGTTCATGAGTGAGGTGCTGGAAGATACACGCGTACGCACACGTACACACACACACACACACACACACACACACACACACACACACACACACACACACACACACGTGGGACACTGAGGTCAGGTGAGAGCCTGGCCTGGTTCTTACACCTGTGTCCATGAAGTTCATGTCCAAATACCTCGACAAATGGGGGCAAAGCCCTCCACTCCTCAGACCCTGGCCCCTGCCGTCCCCTCAGCCCTGATGATCCTTCTCCTGGCCTGGACTTTCAGTGTCTTCTCCATGAGAAAGCTGCCACATACCCAGGCTCATTCAGAGCACAGTCCAGGCTTACACCATGTGATTCCAAAGCCTTTTTCCTACCCTTATCTCACTGTCTTACTGTGTCCCTGCCCAGCCAGATGCTCCTGGACTGGAATAGGAGGAGCCAAAGCAGGACCCCTACCCACATACTCCAGTCTTCCAGGCCTCTGGTCCTGGTTTCTCTGTGCCCTAGGGCTACACTCTGCTCACCTGCTTAGTGAGCAATTCCTTGTGTGGGATTTCAGGGCCCTGGAGAGGGAGCTCTCAGCCTTTATCCTCTCCTCCTTATCCCCAGAGTCTCACTGGCTCTGTTTCTTTCTAGGCACTTAGACTTGTTCCTGCAGGCATTGCTACCAGGAGCTAGCCATGTGCTGGGCAGGTGCCTCTGACCTGGGGTAGAGAGGAGAGGCCCGGCCCGGCAGGTGTAACGTCCCCCTGCCACATTTCCCTGTGCTCGGATCAGGACTGGGCAGGAATCTCTCAGCTGCCAGCTGATCCTGCCCACCACTGTCTCACCCCTTGTGTTTGGACAAATCTCTCATCTGGACAAATCCTGATGGGAGCCTATCCCTTAGACCATGCTGACCACAGATGATGTCCCCATGTCCCCATTCTCAGAAGATGCCCTCTGAAGCATGCGGTGGACAACAGGGCCAGAAGTGGCAGTGACTGTGGATGCAGATGCTCAGGCTGCTTACTAAGCCCCATGAGAGGCATCCAGGCTGAGCTTCTCTGAGTGAGCCATACTGAGCACACAGGCCTGGAGGACAGGGAGCTGGTAGATGGGTCTGAGGTTTGGAACAGGCAGGCAGGTGCTGTGTCTGTGTCTGCATGGACTGGGTGTGAGTGCTGTGGGTATGTGTCTGAGGAGGGCTCATGCATGTTCTGTGGGTGCTTGGCCTTCATCTGACAGTTAGTGAGCCAGGGCCTTCATCTGAGTGCTGGGTGGGACCCACTGCTCTGCCTCTGTCTCTCTGTCTGTCTCTTCTTGCCTTTCCCTTCCCTATGTCTGTCTCTCTCTTCTGCATCTGTCTCTCTGTCTTTCCTTGTCCCTGTCTCTTTCTTATCTAGTCTGTGTGTCTGTCCTTTCCTCTTGTCTCTTCTGCATTGTGTGTCTGTATTTTCTCATTCTCTGTGTTTGTCTGTCACCGATCTCCCCTCGGGCTCTGAGATCATCTTTGTGTTAACATCAAGCTCTGCCCTGCTTTAAATCACTCCATATTGTGGGAATAGTGGCATTGTAGACTGTACTTACCCTGAGAGATTTCATTTTACCAGCTGGCTTTTGACTCCACTTTGAAGATGGTGGATGACAACACACCTCTGTGGATATGTAAAAATCACCTCCTGCCCATCATCTTCAATAGGGCACAGATTGATACATAACTTATCCTTAAATAAGCTGTTACCCTATAAATTTATCAAAGGGGCACACCTTTAATCTCAGCACTCATGAGGCAGAGGCTGCCTGATCTCTGAGTTCAAGGCCAGCCTGGTCTACAAAGTGAATTCCAGAACAGCCAGTGGTATACAGAGAAAAACTGTCTTGAAAAACCAAATGAAATTCATGAAAAATAATTGAGACCATGGGACACATGGGATCATTAAAATCATGTCAGGAAAGCCTGGCCTGAGAACTTACCATGCACACCCTCAAAGGAAAGGTGCAGCACCCCTCACCTGAACCCCGTGAAGAGGAGGACATGTAACATGGTGATGGCAATGGCCCCACCAACCTGTCTCCTGATCACCTAGTGTATACATCAAGAGAACCAGAGGCAGAGAAGCCTGGAGTGTCCCAGAGGCTTCTCTTGACTCCATCCCCACTGATGACACGGTTCATTGTGTTACATCTGACTGTCCACGCATTAGTCTGTCTGGACTCCACCCTGCATGGCCTCCGGGGTCCTTCAGATTGCTCCTGTGCTCAACCCTGAGGCTCAGTTCAGCTCGGATCCTACAGCCTAACCCTACAAAGAGTCTCCACTGGGCTCTGGCAGAGCTCCAGCAGAGTTTGAAATCGAGTCCTGCAGACAATTTCCTGCCATCGTTGGCAGCCTTCCTCACACTTATCAGGAGTCCTGAGAAATATCCCCACAGTCTAGAACCAACTGCAGTCTGGAACACATTCAGGGAGGGCACACACAGTGAGGGACATGTCTGCCTGGCAGGGATGAGCACTCTTCATTCTGCATCTCCTGGGCCCTGCTTGCCTGCCAATTCTAGTTTTCTGACAGATCAGCCTGTGTGGCCTCAAGTGATTCTGGATGACCTCAGGCTGGTCTTGGTTGACCTTGGTTGACTCTGCTTGACTCTGTGTGTGACCCTGGGCAGACCATGGTTGATCTTAATTGAACTTGTTCTCATCCTGGTAGAACATGGCTTCACTGAGGCCTGACTGTAGATGTCCCTGGCTGGCCTTGAGTGATGGGGGCTGGGGCCTCCTCAGTCCCTGACAAGGCTCCCCTGGCTCCAACCCCTCGTCCAGGCCCCAGGCTTCAGGGCCACCTGGCCAGGACTAGTGTGGAGTGTGATTCTCAGAACAGTAGCTCTGGTTTGGGGCACCTGGGCTGAGCTGGGCTCAAGATGACTCAGCCACCCTCAGCTCTCAGAGCTATTTTGAGTGTTTCAGCAGGTGATAGACAACAGAGACTTCAGAAGAAAGAAAAACAAGACTTACAAACATGACCACCCCTGTCCTGCCCCACACCTGTACTGTAAACCTCCTGCCCAGTGCTGACCCCAGATCTCGAGACCCCAGACCTTGAGACCCCAGACCTTTGGGTCCAGCTCATCGGGCCTGGGCTTGCTTTGCTCCCATCCTCGTCCTCTGAGCCTGGGAAAGACAGATGAGCAAAGGACTCACTGTCTCAATTGCAGCCCAGTGTATGGACAGTGGTGAGGGGCTCTGAAATCTTTCCTCTGATCCTGTGGGGATCTTCCTAATGAGGATGGGACTTAGCAGGAAACGGACTTCTTGTAAAACGCCACTGTAGCCTTGGGCCTCAGACAAAAGTGTGAGATGAGGAACAAGCTGTAGGACAAATGTTGGTAGGCAGAATGTTGGGCTACCATCCAGAAGTCAGTGTCGTGTACCAGTGCCCACTGCCTAAGTCAGGGCCCATTGATCACTACTAGCACCTAGTTATTAGAACCTTGCCCCAGTGTCCAGGACTAGAACTCAGTGGTGTTTACCAAGCCCCAATGCCAAATGACCAAGACCAAGATCCAGTTACCAGGATCAAGATCCAGGTTTCATAACCAAACCTAGGTCCAGGACTAGAAACCCAGTGATCAGAGCTGGCACACTGCTGTGAACCAGAGCTCAGTGATGAGGACCAGGGATACGTGACAAAGTCCAGGATTTAGTGGTCAAAACATGAATTCAGTAGGTAAGACCAGGGCTCAATGGTCAGGATCAGGACTCAGTGATGAGGACCACAGCCCAGTGTCCTGGAATAGAACTCAGTGATGGTGTCCAGTTCTCAAAACCTGGGTCAGATGGATCCGAACTAAAACACATGGCCCAGGGCCAGAGTTCAGTGTCAAGGACCAAGGCTTTCTGATGAAGTTAGGGATTAGTGATCAGAACCAGGGCTCAGTCATGAGGACCAGGGCTCAGTGATGAGGACCCCAGTGAATTTCCTATGACTGGAGCTCAGTGATGAGGACCAGGACTCAGTCATGAGGACCAGGGCTCAGTGATGAGGACCAGGGCTCAGTGATGATGACCAGGGCTTAGTGATGAGGACCAGGACTCAGTCATGAGGACCAGGGCTCAGTCATGAGGACCAGAGATCAGTGATCTTGAGCAGGGCTCAGTGATGAGGACTAATGCTCAATGATGAAGACCAGGCCTCAGGATCAGGACTAGTGCTCAGTGATCAGGACCAGGGCCAGTAACTACAATCAGGGCCCAGTGACCACAGCCAAAAACCAGTAACTAAGACTAGAAACCAGTGACCAGGACCAGAACCAGAACTCGGTGCTCAGTGGCAATGCTTAGTGACTGACTATGACCAGGACCAAGCGGGCTGCTCACCAGGACTCAGTGATTAAAAAAGAACTTGGTGATTGGAAGCTCTTCCAGTGATCAGAACCAGGGCTAAGTGCCAAGGATCATGGGTTAGTCGTCAAGACAGTACCTCATTAAGTACTAGCCAGGCCTAACGTTCTGAGCTTCTGAGACCAGGCAAGATGGGGTATGTTTGGGGTGGGGTGGCTAGATATTCCTTCAGTATCTGTGCTCCTCTGGCCCACCACTGTCTTCCCTGTCTCTGTCCTCAGCCACATTTCTGTCTCGCTCAGCTCACTGTCTCTGTCCTTCTCACTATTTCTGTCCCTGCCCCTTCATTCTCTCTTTCAATGTCTCTCCCCGTTTCAGAGTCTCTGTGTCCTCTCATCCAATGTTGTCTCTCTCAGGATTTATCTCTTTCTCTATCTCTGTCCCCTCACCCCACCTCTGTCTCCCTCAGTGCCTGTGTCCCTTCTTCATCTCTGGCTTTCCTGGTGTCTTTGTGTCCCCCAAGATCCTTTTTGAGAGGGGGGAGGGTGGTAAGTAGAGGGTTATGTAACAGTGTGTTTGTGTGTGTATGTGTCATGTTGTGGGTGTGTATGTGTGTGTGTGTCCATGGGGGTGACAGGACAGCATAAGTGGCCTTTAAAGGCCCTTGTGCCCCAAATCTCTTCAACTTGTCATGTCTCTCTCCTCATCACCTCATGATGTCTTCACTTGAGTTGTCTTGTTCCTGAGCCCACTGGTCCCCCAGGTCCCTCATCTGCCCGAGTCTAGGCAGTGCTCCTAGAGTAGAGAGAGCCAAGACTGCTGCCTTTCCCCACTTGTCCCCTTCAAGTCACAGTCCCAGGCCCCAGGGGCTGCCAGGACCACACCACACTGCATCTGTGTCTCTGCCCAGTCAAGGCAGCTCAGCAAACCTAGCCACACCATGAAACCAACATAGGCCAGGGCACGCGTGCACACGTACACACACACACACACACACAGTAACAGAGACACAAGACACAACACAAAATATGGGCACATGCAAAACATGGCCACACAGAGACACAGTACAACTGACAAATACATAGAGATACAGACACATAAACATACTCAGATACACTGGTCACAAACACTCGGATACATATTGTACAGATCCGCTCACACACTCACACATGTATATACACAGAGATGAACATACTCAAACACACATGCTGCTTGTGCACATACCCAGACAACTGGATACACAAGGCATACCACTGTGCACACACAGGAATACAGACACACTGGACACATAGACACATGTGTGTGTAAAACAAAAACACAGACACCTTCACAGAGGCACAACTGCGCTTCCCTAATATGCACCCTTCCCGCTGTGGCCCCTGGTATCACGACTCTGCTTCGTCCTTCACTCCATGCTGGACCACACTGGCCTGTCCACAGCACATATTCCCCACCAGCCATGGCACTATCCAGTCGTCATAGGTGTTAGGATTGCCAAGAGGATGGACAAAAATCTTGTCCTTGGAGTGAGAATGTGAGAGCTTTCTGGGAGCCCCTTCACACACCTGTGCAGTCCCACACACCTCTGCAAAGCTATGCACACCCTCACATTAGCACACGGTGCACAACCATGTGTTCTCCCCAGACTCACTGCTCACACTGAGCCCAGCTATTCAGATTCATGTGTGAATCCCACAGCTACTCACGTGCATGTGTGACTCCCACACCTCTGCATGCACACATACACACATGTGTGTGCGGGCTCACACACACAGAGGTGGCAATAGTAGGGCACACACCAATACGCACACACGAGCCATAGGCTCTGATACCCGGGGTCGAGGAAACTCAAGGAGGGACATCTATAGGCCATCCGGCCAGAGTGTCCTAACCAGAGCAGCTGGTTCAGGCATTGGGCCGTGGCTGCAGTGCGGGACACAGGGACAGTGGCACACGACGAGAGTCAGCTTGGGTCATCATAACCAGAACACTTGGCCAAAGTGAGGGTGTCATGTGTGTGTACACTGGGGGTCTTC
Organism: Peromyscus maniculatus bairdii; assembly: GCF_049852395.1. NCBI lineage: Eukaryota > Metazoa > Chordata > Mammalia > Rodentia > Cricetidae > Peromyscus > Peromyscus maniculatus. Next base: position 85,495,923 of record NC_134865.1, on the reverse strand, counting down.
AGTAGGCTGGGGTCTGCCACCTAGGATTGGTCCAGAGGCAGGCAACACAGCAAGCCTGGGCCACACTCAGGCTGAGCATCAGGGCTGCCAGGACCTTCCGGCCACAGGTAGCTGCAGCCTGCATTCCATTCGCTGACCAGTGCAGAAGCCAGAAGCTGAGCCAGCCAAGCCCCTCACTGCTCACCCCACCCCCACCCAGTTCAGTCTCAGCAAGACCCTGGGCTGGGGGCCACAGCTCTGCCCCACACCCCACACACAACACAAACACCATTTGCAAATATTTCTAAAAATGCTGAGAACAGGAACCACAGTGCAGGTGGAGGGCTAGAGTGGAAAGCCCCATCACCCATGGGACTGAAACTCAGAGACCCAGAACCATGGGGAGATTTGCATTGGGGGGGAGGTTGGCCCTGGATCAGTGATCCCAGAGAGTTCCTAATTAGTCACTCCCATCATGTCAACCACCCCACCCCCCAAAAAATGGCCAGGCCTAGGCTATGGCTGGGTTCCAATGACCAGACCAAGTCACAGAGGACTTCCTGGTGGGCATATGCAGCAGACCTGCCCAGATGGATTGCAGAGCCAGAGGGAGCCCCCTGGCCAGGAAGGCCACTCAGAGGTGGGCTGTGTCCTCATCTGCTCCCCTCTTAGCTCCTCATAGTCCATGCTGTCACTGTTGTGACCAGACCTGGCCAACCTGGATACCTGTGTAGCAAAGCCAAAGAAACAGTCCCAAGCCTCACGATCCACAACTACTCCCCACGACAGACCTGCCTGATCTCAGCCCACACTTCTGGGACCACAGGAGTCCCTGTATGATCCCACTCTGCTCACAGGGTTACATCAGGCCCCCCTCCCACCAGCCAAGACCACACACAAGCAAGGTGATATGTGTGAGAGGCATTTCATGGGCACTCATGTCTGGGAGACACCTGGACCCTGGTGACTAAGCCAGCCTGTGTCCCTGGAGGAGACTCTGTGCCTGCATCCACCTACCCAGCTCAGCCTAAGCTTGGTATGATGCAGGGTCCCTGAAAGGACCTAAAGAGTAGTCAAGGATGACCCTTCCAACACATGAAGTCTTCTACTAACACAGTGAGGTAGACACACAAACATACCCAGATGCACAGACACACAGACATGCACAAAGGACATGCGGACACAAAGACATGCACAGACCTAGGGACACACATACAAACACACAGCTATATACAGACAAATATACACAAAGGCTCACAGATGCACAGATATACAAGACACACAGAGAGACAGATACACAAACTGATACACACAGAGCACACACATACATGTACACAGACAAATGGATGCAGAGGCTCACTGACACGCAGATATACAAGACACACACATGGGGACACATCAAGACATACAAGCAGACACATAGACTTAAAGACATACATGTTGACCCACAACACACAGAGAAACATACAAACACACTATAGGGACACAGAGACATGTAGACACACAGACCCACAAACACAAACAGACACAGAGGCACCCAGAAGCAAAAACACAGTCAGGCAGTCAACTCCCAACTGGACACACACATGGATACACACAGCAGTCACCCAGACAAACGAAACATACAGAAGTGCAGGCGTTCATGTCACACACACACACACACACACACACACACACACACGTATTCACACACAGGTATGCTCACAAACCCCACACACCCACACATACAGGTCCACACTGGCACACACGCTCTGAGGCCCACGCTCAGCCACAGCCCGCTGACACCGCACACCCCTCACACTCAAGCCCACACAGGTTCCAGAGTCTCCCTCAGAGCTGGAAGCACACCCAGGCCCACACAGGCTCTCGGGCCCATGGGGACACCAGAGCCACACACATGGGACATCACAGACGTGTGTTCACAGGTTTCCTGAGGACCCACCGGCCTGTCCTTGGACATTTCCCTGGGAGAGGGGCTTCCTTCTAGAAACATAGAGACCCCACTCTTTACAGAGGAGCATCCAGAAAGGGGTACCCCAACACAGCTCTGCACTGCCCCAAGAACAACACTCCATCACCTGGGCCCATGCAGGCTGCACAGGACACAGACTTGGGCCCATGTGCTGGAGAGCTCTAGGCAGTGGTAGCCAAGGTGCACGCATCATACACACTAACAATCGCTCACTCCCTGATAACAGCCTGCAGTCTTGGATGAGGCCCTACTAAACCTAATTTAATGGGCACCCCAGTCCTGGGCCTGGACTCTCCTAGCCTCAGAGCCCCCCCCTTACATCCCTGTATGCTGCTCAGCTGTGGCCCCTTCCCAACTCCTAACCTGCCAGCCTGGGAGGTCCCACGCCTCACCACACATTCCCATGCTCTTGGGATAAGGCCCTGAACAGGCCCTGCACCCTCTGCGGCTCATGCCACTGCCTTCCCCTTGTAGCCCTCTCCTCCATTCAGTGGCTGCAAGGGTCAGTGATGCAAAGCCATCCCCTCACCCCAGCCTGGACCAAGACAGCTACTGGGAAGGACAGTCTCTGAGCCCAGCTTGGCCCAGGGCAGCCAGGATGGGAGGACAGTCCCTGACCCCAGCCCAGGACAGCCAGGATCCTGGTGACCAACCAGTCTGCTGTGCAGAGAGAGCAGCCTTTTAACCCAGGATAGCTGTCATGGAATGGGGTCAGGACCTGCCCCCTCCCATCATCTAGCCTGAGCAGAGAGAGCAGCCTTTTAACCCAGGATAGCTGTTGTGAGTAGGTAGCTCCTGACCTCTGCCCAAGCTGGATGATGGGAGAGGGCAGGTTCTGACCCGAGGCCAGGACAGCTGCTGGAAGAAGGCAGGCCCTGGCCCCAGCTTAGCCCAGGACTGCTGCTTAGGCATACAACCCCTGACTCCAGCCCCAGAAATATGCTGGAGCTGCATCCCCTGGCTGTGGGGACTGAACAAATGTCCCCTCATTTCCCTCACCAGATAGGAGCTACACAAGCCCTACTCACAGGGCCCACACAGGCCAGCAGCAGCTGGAGACTGGGAGCCTGTAGAAGTAAGAGCCAGCTGCATACCTTGACGTGGGGCCTCAAAGAATGTGAGAACCAGGCCTCTCCTGGCGGCAAGCACAGGCTGCCATGGAGCTACACAAGCATGCGTACGTCTCCTGTGAGCCTAGTGAGAAGGGCCTGGGACATCCCACAATCCTGGAGCACCCCGATCTCACCCGAGCCCTCAGACCCCACAGGAGCCCAGGCACCTAGCTCTGGCACAGGCTCCTGCCCTGACTTGTTTTCCCTCACCCAACTATCCCAGACATGGTTTGGGACAATTGTAATTATGCCTTGTGGTTTTCTCTGTTAAAAACATTGGCTTCCAAACGAATGGAAACACATGAACTATGAACCAAAAGCTGAGGGGCCCCCAGCTGGATCAGGCCCTCTGAATAGGTGAGACAGTCGATTGGCTTGATCTGTTTGGGAGGCATCTAGGCAGTGGGACCAAGTCCTGTGCTCATTGCATGAGTTGGCTGTTTGAAACCTGGAGCTTATGCAGGGACACTTGCCTCAGTCTGGGAGGAAGGGACTGGACCTGCCTGGACTGAGTCTACCAGGTTGATCTCAGTCCTCGGGAGGCTTTGCCCTGGAGGAGGTGGGAATGGGGGGTGTGCTGGGGTGAAGAGGAGGGAGTGGGAGGGGGGAGAACAGGTGAACCCGTGGCTGATATGTAGAACTGAATGGTATTGTAAAATAAAATAAAAGGAAAAGAAAGAAAGATCAAAAAAAATGGCTTCTAATACACTTTGATGCACAGCATGTTGTGAACTCCCATACTCTGAGGAAGCTTTGTTGAGGCAAAAGTGGAACTAGGGTCACAGCTCAAGGCTAAAGTATGGTTGTCTCACGAGCTAGAGCGTGGTTGCTCGCAGAAAGACCTGGATTACACACACACACACACACACACACACACACCTTAAATTTAAAACATCTAAGAGGAGCCGGAGAGAAAGCTTAAGCTGCTTTTCAGAGGATCCAGATCCAATTCCCAGCACCCACATGGCAGCTCACAACCATCTGTAACTCCAGTTCCATGGTACCCAGTGCCCTCTTTGGCACCACAGGACCCTTCATGAATGTGGAGCACATAAGCTCACACAACCACACACACACACACACACACACACACACACACACACTCACACTCACACACACATTAAATAAATAAATTTTTAAAATAAAAACCTTAAAAAAAAAAAAAAACAGAAGCAAAGGTTCTTAGAGTCCATAACATGGTGGATCAAGGCAGAAAGGCCCGAGTGTCCCCGGGTGCGGGGAACAGCCCTCTCCTCGCCATCCTGCCCTGGAAGCAGATCACTGGGTGCCGAGTGCTCCTCCTAGGGGACTGGGTGGAAGTCCAAACGAACAGGCAGTGGAGAAGAGGGAGTAGGACTAGGAGATTAGGGATGTTGGTGAACTGGTCAGAGAACCCACCCTGGGCAGGCCGGGGACCCCCACTCTCTGCCGCTCTGTCTGGCGCAGGATGCCGTCTGACCAGTGGAAACCCACCGGCCCCGTGCCTCTCCCCTGGCTCCCCTCGTGTCCGTGTTGGGCGCCAGCTCTCCTGAGGCCTCACAGCCCCGCAGGAAACAATCACAGGCCAGGGTGGCTGGGCAACGCCCCGGGGGGGTTAGGACACAGCGACTTCCACTCAGGGCGTTGGGCTCCACACAGTTCCACTGTGACCAGGCTATGGCTCCCGAGTCCCAGGCAGCTCTTGCCACCTACCCCGGCTCCCATTCAGAAGCTGGAAGGACCAGCCTGATGGGAGGGGTGCCAGCGGCCCTTTGGTCCCTTCTTTCTTGCTAGACAGATGCTCCAGAGAAGAGATGAAGGCTGGGGCCCCATTTCCTGCGGCGCTTCAGGAGGGGTCCCAGGGTCTGCCCGCCCTGCTGGTAGTAGCAGAGGCACCTGGGCCTTGGCCTTGCATGTCTTACTGCGCTGCATGAGACTCTTCCTGGTGTCATAGGCTAGGACTATGGCCAGGGCTAGGGACACCAGGTCCCTGGAGGACAGCACAGCTGGGCAGAGTCCGAAGATAAAGACTCGCCTGCCGGCTCTCTTATGGCCTGTTTTATGAGCTGAGGTTTCCAACTTAGGCAGCGTAAGACATAGCACATGGGTGGACCTGCGGCGGTGACATGGCTGGGGGAGGCTGAGAACTGTGGGAGCCTGGCCTTGGGGTTGGCAAAGGGGATCTCAGGACAGTAGACATGTGTGCCTCTCGAGAAGAACAAACAGAAGCATACCCAAGCCGGAAGGGCCGGCCGAGTGGGTTCACCATGCCTAATCCTCAAGCACAGGATCTTAATAGTGAGGATCACAGAGGCATGGCTCTGAAGGCTCCCACAGACCCGAGCGCCTCACACCTGTGTCCCTGTCTTGCAGACAGCCTGATCTGCCCATGTGGCCTGCAAACCAGGCTTCCCTCCCAGGGCAGCCAGTGAGCCAGCTCCACCACCTCCCTGAGACCCCACAGGGCTGCCTGAACCAGGTCGGTAGCTGAGGGGGTTTCCCATGTCTTGTCTCAACCCCTCACTTAGTGTCCCAGGCCCATCCGCTCAGCGATGTCCAAGCGCTGACCTCAGTGGGAGTGCCAGCCCCAAGCATAAGCTCAGCCCTCCACAGCTGAGAACAAAGGCACAGCTGTGCCCAGCGCCCAGCTCAAGCAGAGAACAACCCAGACCGAGGCTGTTTTCAAGCAGGAGCAGAGCCTAACCTAATCTCCACAGTGACCACTATAGTCAGAAGACATCCCTACCGCCCCCCCACCCCCACCCCCGACCCAGCCCAGCCGCCCAGAGCTGGCACTGGGCAGGCAAGCCCCACAAGCAAACTCTGCTGCCCCCGTGTGGCCATTGGCAGCATTGCACCCACAGCACACACCCTCCCTGGGGGTGATGGGGGCAGGGAGGTTTTGTCCGGTTGTGAGGGGCCACCTGGCCCGCCTAGCTGGTGTCTAAAGGGGTGCACTCCTATCTGGTAATTTTAGAAGGAAGCACATGTCCCCCACCTACTTAGGGTGGACGGGGGCATGTGCCCTATTCTTGGTGGCCAGATTGGGGGTACGGTCTTACACCCTGCCCCAGGGGCACACCTCCAGGCTCTTGACCCCCGTGTGCCGGTCCCAGCATCTTTAGACATAACCCATTCCTGGTACTTGACGTTTTGCTAGGCTCTTAGCTTCCTGGAGCCTGCTGGGACCCCCTATGCCAACCAAGATCTGGCGATGATGTGTTCAGGACTAGCCCTGGGGCTGATGGAGTGATGCCCCAGGCCCAGGTGTGCTTGCTGAGTCCCCAGAGTAACCACAGTGCAGAGCTCGTGTGCCCCCTGGTGGCCACAGATGTCACTGCATGCCAGATTCAGACACTTGGCTCCACCCAGCCAGGTGTACTCTGAGTACAGGTAACATAAAACAGGCACAGACAAAGCGCACATGCAAATGCCGTGTGCCTGCGTGCGTGCGTGCGTGCGTGCATGCGTGTTCATGCTTACACACCAGTGTCCCTAGTCGTGACCACTGAGGCCCCGGCTAACTGTTCCTATACCACCCACGATGGTATGACATGGTAAATGTCGACACTGGTGGAAACGGTATTGACAGGCGAGCCCAGGTTTTTGGTTTTACAATCTTACGCCCATAGGGTCTTTGTAATTAGCCAAACTGTAGTCAGCTTGGAAGTAGGTCACCACTAAGTCTGGAGACAGGGTCTGAGTTCACACTGCCCTCACACGATGCTGAGCCTGGGCCAGGCTCCCCCTGCCCACCGAGGTCAGACTGTGCCCTCCCAGCCCATCAGCTCCCGGCTTGCATCACCATGATGCCCTCAGGAGCCGGTCTCTGCTGCCACCGTGTGGCCGTTGGTGGCATTATCTCTGCAGCACACGGGAGGCCCTTGTCAGGGCAGGTGGGGAGGGACAGGCCAGCTAAAGCGGTGATTCTCAACCTGTGGGTCGTGACCCCTTTGGAGTCAAATAACCCTTTCAAGGGGGTCACATACCAGATACCCTGCATATCAAATATTTACATCATGATTCAAAACTGTATTACAGTTACAAAGTAGCAACAAAAATAATTTTATGGCTGGGGTCACCACAACATGAGGAACTGTAGTAAAGGGTTGTGGCATTAGGGAGGCTGAAAACCACTGAGCTGGGGTGAACAGGGATACATGCCGGGGTTGGGTGATCAAGTTGCGAGTTCAGACTTGTACTGCAGTTTGGGAGAGAGTCCAAGGCTCATGTCCTCTTCACGGTTTCCCCCCAAAACTGTGCATGGCCGTGTGCACAATGCACTGGCCACATAAAAGAGCCCCAAGGCAGGCACCCGGGCCCTCTAGGTTCCCACATTCCACACAGATGCTTGGGGACATACCAGGCAAGAGGAAGAGACAGAGACAGAGACAGAGAGAATTCATGACTGAGGTGGGGGGGGGGGTAAAGTGTCAACAGAATTAGGAGACATCCAGGGCCAGCAGCTCCAGCCACGCCCACCTGCACCCCACCCTAAGACCTGTTGGGTTCCTAGGGCCTGGTGATACTTTGCAATCTGGTGTCTGGCACTGAGGAAACATGGTTAGGGCCAGTCCTGGGGCTGGCCAGTGCCTTGTGGGGTCAGGTCACATTAGTCCTGGGGCTGGCCAGTGCCTTGTGGGGTCAGGTCACATTAGTCCTGGGGCTGGCCAGTGCCTTGTGGGGTCAGGTCACATTAGTCCTGGGGCTGGCCAGTGTGGGGTCAGGTCACATTAGTCCTGGGGCTGGCCAGTGCAGGGTCAGGTCACATCATTAGTCCTGGGGCTGGCCAGTGCCTTGTGGGGTCAGGTCACATCATTAGTCCTGGGGCTGGCCAGTGCCTTGTGGGGTCAGGTCACATTAGTCCTGGGGCTGGCCAGTGTGGGGTCAGGTCACATTAGTCCTGGGACTGGCCAGTGCGGGGTCAGGTCACATTAGTCCTGGGGCTGGCCAGTGCCTTGTGGGGTCAGGTCACATCATTAGTCCTGGGGCTGGCCAGTGCCTTGTGGGGTCAGGTCACATTAGTCCTGGGGCTGGCCAGTGCCTTGTGGGGTCAGGTCACATTAGTCCTGGGGCTGGCCAGTGCCTTGTGGGGTCAGGTCACATCATTAGTCCTGGGGCTGGCCAGTGCCTTGTGGGGTCAGGTCACACTAGTCCTGGGGCTGGCCAGTGCCTTGTGGGGTCAGGTCACATCATTAGTCCTGGGGCTGGCCAGTGCCTTGTGGGGTCAGGTCACATCATTAGTCCTGGGGCTGGCCAGTGCCTTGTGGGGTCAGGTCACATTAGTCCTGGGGCTGGCCAGTGCCTTGTGGGGTCAGGTCACATTAGTCCTGGGGCTGGCCAGTGCCTTGTGGGGTCAGGTCACATTAGTCCTGGGGCTGGCCAGTGCCTTGTGGGGTCAGGTCACATCATTAGTTCTGGGGCTGGCCAGTGCCTTGTGGGGTCAGGTCACATTAGCACGATTGCCTAAGCACCTGGTACACCCGCTGAGGCTCCACTATGACCACATAGAGCTCAGGTGCCCCCTGGTGGACAAATGCACCGTGGCATGCTCTGCCGAGCCAGATTCAAAACTTGGCAACCCCCCCCCCCATTTGAAGGGGTGTGTGTGTGTGTGTGTGTGTGTGTGTGTGTGTGTGTGTGTTTCTGGTGCCTTTTTTCTGTTTTGTTTTATTCTGGTTTGTTTATTTGTTTGTCTGTTTACCTGTTTGTTTTCTAAAGAGAGAAAGTTAAATGGGTGGAGAGGTGGATAGTATCTGGGAAGACATGTGGAGGGGAATCCCGATCAGAATATATTATATAAAAAATAAATGTTCCATTAAAAAAAAAAAAGTGGCCCCACCCACCCAGCCGGGAGGACTCTCAGGTAGAGGTGACAAAAACATACTCAGAGAGTGCACATGACTCTGTGTGTGTGTGTGTCTGGTGTGTGTGTGGTGTGTGTGTGTGTGCATGTTTACACACCCGTGTCTTTAATCCTCCCCCACTGAGGACCTGCACAACTGTCCACAAGTGGGTGGGTCACGGATGTCAGTCTGGGAGAGGGTCACCACTGAGTCTGGAGCCAAAGTGTGGAAGATCTGGGACGTTTAGAGTCTGGGCCAAGGAAGGACCCTGGGCTCCGAGCCCGGGCTGAGCTGGTGTCTAGTGTGGTCACGTGGCTTCCCCACAGCCCTGCGGCTTCTGACCTGCCGGAGACTGGGCCCGCGTGAGCGAGGCTCTGCTGACACCGTGTGGCCAGGGGCAGAATTGTGCTCGCCGCCCTCACGAGGCTCTTGTTAAAGCAGGTGGGGAGGGCCGTCTTCTCAGGCAGGTGGGGTCAGTCGTTCTTTCCCCAGTGTGGGAGAGCGCGCGTGCCCTGTAATGGTGGAAAGCACACGTGCCCCATCCATCGCAGGGTAGAGGAAATGCGCATGCCCTGCACTTGGTGGTCGAGGTCGGGATGCAAGCTTACACACCCCGAGGCTCACGTCCCTCTCCCGGCGGTAATGCCCGGGCAGGCTCTGTCCGTGATCGTGTGCACGGCTACCGTCGGCAGGTTCCAGGGCCCAAGCCAGGCTCCTTAGCAGGCCGGACTCCACACTCCGTGCGGGCACATGGCCGCACCAGGCACAAAGAGGGTGCCTGACTGAAACGAAGGGACACTGAGGACCAGGGTCTCCAGCCAAGCCCACCTGCACTTTCCTGTGGGCCGTTGAGTTTCTGGGCTCTGATGGGAAACCCAGTATCCAGCACTGAGGGAGCACGGTCAGTCTGGATCCGCTGAGTCAGGTCTCACGCTCTGGCAGGTCAGCTGACACCCATACACCTGCGGGGTCTCCGCAATGGGCGCGGTGCAGAGCTCGTGCGCCCCCTGGTGGCTAGAGGCACCACTGCACCGCTGCATGCTCTGCCAGGCCAAGCTCAAAGAATTGGCTCCACCCAGCCAGGTGGACACTCAGGGACTAGCGACAGACAGACAGACAGACAGACACAGGCTCAGAGAAAGTGTGTGTGTGTGTGTGTGTGTCTGTGTGTGTGTGTGTCTGTGTGTGTGTCTGTGTGTGTGTGTCTGTGTGTCTGTGTCTGTGTGTCTGTCTGTGTGTGTCTGTGTCTGTCTGTCTGTGTGTGTCTGTGTGTGTGTCTGTGTCTGTCTGTCTGTGTGTGTCTGTGTGTGTGTCTGTGTGTGTGTCTGTGTGTCTGTGTGTGTCTGTGTCTGTGTGTGTGTGTGGTGTGTCTGTGTGTCTGTGTGTCTGTCTGTCTGTCTGTCTGTCTGTGTGTGGTGTGTGTGTCTGTGTGTGTCTGTCTGTCTGTCTGTGTATGTCTGTCTGTGTGTGGTGTGTCTGTGTGTGTCTGTCTGTGTACGCGCACGCACGCTTGCATGCACTTACACACCTGTGTCTCTAATCCTCCCCACGGAAGCCCCCACACAACTGCTCACTTTACCATAAATGACTGAGGCTTGGATAGAGACGAACCCTGGTAGAAACTGAAGGGTTCCCGAGTTTATATGGTGATTTTACAGTCTCACCGTTGGCCAGGATTCTCTGAATCTAGAGCCAAGGTGTGGCAATTCTGGGATGTTTAGAGTCAAGTCTGCATTGGGTGAGAACTGATCCTATTTTAGGGTAGGAGAAGAGCATGTGTTGGGCTCCACGGCCCCCACCATGGTCAGGCCGTGACCTCCCCGACCAACCAAGCACCTGTTTGGTGTCCGCGGGAGCAGAGCTCTGCTGCCCCCGTGTGGCCGCTGGGGCACTACACCTGCTGCTCACAGAAAGCACTTGTCCCAGCAGATGAAGAGAGACTGCCCGGTCTACTTGAGGTGGGAGAGGCCACATGTCCTCTTGGTGATCAGGTTGGGCTTGCAGACTTATACTGCAGTTTGGGGAGGCCAGTCCAAAACTCAGGCTCCCCTCATGGCCATCCCCTGGCTGTGCGTATGGTGGTGTGCGTCCCATCTATCCAAGAAGGCAAGGGGTGTGTGCCCTGTACTTGGTGGTCATGTCAGAGCTGCAGGTTTATACCAAAGGTAGTGGAGGACACCCTGAGGTTCACGCACCCCTATCCCCACATGGACGGACACATGGCCACACCAAGAGCAAAAATGGCTTGTGACTGAGGTGAGAGGGTGTTAGCGGGGTGTCACAGAATGAGGGGACACCCCTCCTACCTGCAATGTGTCTCCAGGACTTGTTGGGTTTCTAAGACCCGGTGAAAGACGGCTTGCCAGGCAGGGTACCACTGTGGCCAGGCACAGCTGTAGGGCTTGTCAGGGCCTTCGGGTCACACTGGGCAGCTTGTGCACCTGCCGGGTCCCTGGAGCATGGAGCTTAGATGCCCCCTAGTGTCCAGTTACATCACTGTGTGCGCTACCAGACCAGGAGGAATCTGCAGAGCAGGGAAAGTGGGTCAAGGTCCTTCTGTGCCTCCAAAAGCCTCAGAGGCGGACACACACATGACACGGGCCCATGTGGAGGTCAAAGGGCACCCTCAGGTGTCAGCCCTCCCCTCCCCCTTCACAGCGGCGCACACCAGGATAGTTGGGGTGCACGTTTCCGGGGATCCTGTCATTACCTTGGGAGCGTTGGGGTTACGGACACAGTAAGTTACCACACCCGGCTCTGTGCAGGCTCTGAGGATTCGAACTTGGGGCCCCACACTCGTTAGGCAAGCACTTTACCCCCTGAGGCCCTGTGTTTTTAGCTGTAGGTTTTAGCTGTAAAGTCAGCCTGTAGGATGGTTCTTACTTCAGCACAGGAACCTCTTCTGAGTGGTCAGTTTAAGTCGCTTTCGCTGGTATTATCAGGGTCTTGTGTCTTAGTCTCATTGTGGGATTTTCTTGTTCGAGGCATTTTCTATTTCCTTCCTGTGTTCATCCTGCCTCCAGATAGATAGATAGATAGATAGATAGATAGATAGATAGATAGATAGATAGATAGATATTTGGCTTTATAGATAGATCCAGGCTGTCCTGGATCTTGCTCTGAAGACCAGGCTGGCCTTGAACTCACAGAGATCCACCTGTTTCTGCCTCCTGGGTGCTGGGATTAAAGGTGTGCGCCACCACCGCCCGGTTTCTTCTGGTTTCAAACATTATGCTTTGTCATTTGGTGGTGATTGCTCTGGGAGCCATCCGACTCATTTGTGGAACTTGTCAATCCTAACGTCCTTCCTTAGCCTAAGTCTCCACATAGCCACCTCTCTTCCGCTGATCACGTCGGGTCCTCTGGATTGCAGTTACGAGTCCCGCGTCCTCTTGTGGCTGCCATCATGCCCTTCCTCCAACAGGAGGCTGCTCACTTGGCTTCTTGCATCTGCTGCAGCAGCTCCTGGGCCTCTGCCCGGACAACGTCCTTAGGCTATTCCCAGTGAGGTCTCTTCTGCCTAAAATGTCTTCATTGCATGCCGGCAGGGACCAGCTTAGATGAAGATCAGGATTTGATCAAGAGATTGGCCCAGGCCCCGGCAGGCCGAGGCGTGCTCAATTTTGGGGTCATCAGAGTCTTGTCAGGGTCCTGTCAACACTGGCAGGCAGGTCAGCCTCAGGGCCTGCAGCGGCTGCTCAGCCTTCAGCGGCGGAATGACAGTGCCTGGGCGCCCTCTGGTGGCCTCTCTGCATCTCTGCCAGCCCCACCCAGACAGACCCAAGCCCGTTTGCCCGACTCCTTGCTCTCCCCAGTGATCTCACGGCGGCAGTTTTACCCGACTTCTGTCTCCTCTCAGGGGCCTGGCCTCTCCTCCTAGGACTCACCTGTGCAAGCACCTGAAGCCCATTCCTAGTACTGGGAAGGGAACACATAGCCGATACCCTCCTCCACCACCGCCAGATGTGACCAGAGGAAATTCTGCCTCTCCCCTTGTTCCTGCTCCTGAAATGCGGTAACACCGGCTGATTCCCAGAAGGCCTCTTCTCCCACGGCCAGAGTCCAAACAGTCCAAAGAGGGCACCCTCAGTGCTGCTGAACCACGAGGCCATCCCTCTCGATCGTGATTGTAAACGGCAAATAAAATCCTTGACACATCAATTTTCTGCAATGGAACTGAATTCACACAGTGCTCGCCCAAAGCGAAGGGTGACCTCATGGTTTCCACCGCCGTTACGACTATCGATTGTATTTTCGCAGCACTGATTGCACCAAGAGGCTTTGGTTTCCTTGCCAAGTTCTGGTCAGCACGAATGCTTCCAAGGGCAGCTTAGTGACTGGTAAAAAGTACTTATTCTTTTACCCATAATATTCCTTCGCCCTTGAGTAAGATTGAAGTCTTATCAAAGTCAGTCCTGCCGGGAGGGGCCGTACAAGCCTATGGGAAGCTGAGGCGGAAGGATCCCGCGTCTGAGGGCAGCCTGGGCTACACAGGGAGACCCTGTCTAGACACAAACAGGCTCTGGCTAATGCAGACATTTTTGAGTCTTGCACTCAAACTTGAAGGTTGAACACGTGCACTCACCAGTGTTCTCCCCCAAATCCCACCAAGGCAGAATCTGGTAACAAAGCCAGATGCTTCTCTGGCCCCTCCCATGAGGCTGCCGCCGCATCCCAGCGCTCGCAGTAAAGCCCCAGCTCTCAGACGAGGAGGCGGAGGCATGGGGCGATTAGGTCACACGGTAAGGAGATCACAGCCAACATGTGAACCCGGGTACGTGCCTGTGACCAATAATTAAGCTGACAAGGTCCAGAGGAAAAGAGAAAGAGATGCCACAAGATCGGGAACAGCTCGTGGAGGTGGTAAATTCAGGCCCAAAGCTAAGGCCGCAGTGGGCGGGCATGGGGCGGAATGCAAGGCCACCAGATTCACATGGCAGCCCCAGGAAGGCTCAGAGCCCAGAGGCAGCCGTATGAAGGTGCTGTGAGCAGGGGTGCGGAGCGGGCTGGGGCAGAAGATGAGAAAGGATGAAGAATCAGCAGGAAATCAAAGAGATCACTGTTCCCTGTCTGTGGCAAGTGTCCCACCTCTACATATTTATTTATTCACTTATTTATAGTGTGTGGGTTTTTATGGCACTCTTTAAGAATTTGCATGTCATCTTTGCTCAGAGGCCATGTTAATCTTCTCTGTATTGTTCCATTTTTAGTATACGTGCTGTTGAAGTAAGCATGTGTGTGTGTGTTTTATGTGTGTACATGTTCGTGTATGTGTTTGTATGTGTAGGTCAGAGGTCAACGCTGTGTGTCTTCTTCAATCACCCTTCACTTTATTTTTAAAATGCTTTTATTTATTCTTTTTTAATTTTTTATTTAGTGCACTGGTGTTTTGCCTGCATGTGTATGTCCGTGTGAAGGTGTCGAATCTCCCAGAACTGGAGTTACAGGCAGTTGTGAGCTGCCATGTGGGTGCTGGGAATTGAACCAGGGTCCTCCGGAAGAGCAGCTAGTGCTCTTAACCATTGGGCCATCTGTCCAGTCCCTACTTATTCTTTAAATTTTTCATACATATCTACGTACAATGTATTTTTATCACATCTGCCTGCCACTACTTCCCTCCAACTTCTTGTAGTGCTCCCCATGTCTCTCTTTTATTATTATTATCATTATTATTATTATTACTCAAACTCCAATTAGTGGTGTCCACATGTGAGTCTTTTATTATCATCATCATTATTATTAATAATAAAACTCCAATTAGTGATGTCCACATGCATGTGAGTCTTTTAGTATTATCATTATTATTATTAATCAAAGTTCAATTAGTGATGCCCACATGCACATGAGCATGGTGGCATCCAGTTGGTCATGGGCAACCTACCAGAGGCCATGTCCCCAAAGGAGAGTGGCATCCCCTCCCTGAGCAGCCAACTGCTCATAGCTCCCCCACCAAGGGGATTTTGACTGACTTGATCTTGTTTCAGTCCAGCTCTGGGTGACACCACTGATGCCCCCCCACAACAGGTGGCATATCAGCTCCAGTACTCTGAAAGCCAGTCAGCAGGAAACAGTTCCTGGCCAGTCAGATGGATTGTTCTAAGCTCTGCAACCAAAATAAGCGGATCTTCAGCAACAAGGTCTCACTGTCTAGTTCTGGTGGACGACGGAGAAAGGAGTGAGAGATGTTGTGATTGCTGTGTGCAGTGGCCATGTCCTGTTCAGAAGCCCGCACCACATAGCACGCCTCCCATCTGGCACCTCTTACACGCTTTTCAGCCCCTCCTCCATGTTCCCTGGGCCTTGGATAGGGGGAGGCTTATATAGATGTTGTTTGTAAGTGGCAGTTTGGCCAGTTATGAATCTGCATTAACCACCACCCACTACAAAGGGGGCTTTCCTGACCACAGCTGAGAGCCACACAAACCTGTGAGTGTACACATACATGTGTAGAAGGTGGTTTGAGCGTTTAACATGACAAGACTAGATTCCCCGCAGGACCTATGATCTCGCTGGTCATTGGCTTTTGACCAGGTATCAGACATGAAGTTCCTTTCTATGAAACAGGCCTCAAACCCAGTCAGAAAGCGCTTGGTTACACTCATAACCATCCTGTCGGCTATTGTACCAGTGGGCAGTGGGCACATCTAACTGGGCAGAATGATATTGTAGCGTTCGAGATCCATCTTGAAATCAAGATCCTCCTGCCTCTGCCTCCTGAGTGCTAGGACTAAAAGCATGTACCACCACACCCAACCTAACCCATTTCTTGAGAGCAACATTGTTCACCCAGGCATATACTTAGTTCAAATAATGGTAGCTAGCTTACAATGTAGTGAATTCCCATAAGGCTTCTTCACGGATCCCTAGCTTTGGCTAAGCTAACCTTTACCCTCTCTGCTCCCCAGTCCCCCAGCCCCTCATCCCACACTTAAATCTTTAACACTGAAAATCCTCTCCTGCCAGGCATGATGGCACACACCTTTAATCCCAGCACACAGGAGGTAGAGGCAGGTGGAGTTCTCTGAGTCCCTGTCCCCTCATGTGTGTTTATCTTCCTCTTCTGTCTCAAGCATTACTTCCAGAATCCTCTGCAGAGCTGGCCAGTGTCACAAACACCTCTAATCTGTTTTTGCTGTGGAAAGTTTTAATTTCTCCTTGAATGTAATAGTTTTTCTGGGTATAATACTCTGGGTTTAGAGTTGGGATCTTTCAGAATTTGGAATGTGTCTTTCCAAGCATCTGGCCTTAATTGTTTCTACTGAGTGAGGGGCTAGAGAGATGACTCAGTAGTTGAGAGCACTTGTTGCTCTGGCAAAGACCTTGGATTTGATTCCTAGTACCACACAGCAGCTAACAACCATTTGTAACTCCAGTTCCACATGATTCAATGCCCTTTTCTGGCCTCTGTGGACACCTTGTGCATGTGGTACACAAACATGCATGCAGGAAAAAGATCCATACACATAAAATGATAGATAGATAGATAGATAGATAGATAGATAGATAGATAGATAGATAGATAGATAGATAGATATTTTCTTAAGTTTCTGTTGAATAATCAAGTATTACTGCTAATGAGGTAGATGAATTTGCCTTTGTAAATAACTGGACCTTTCTCTCTTGCAGCTTCTAATACCCATTCTTTATTTTGTATCTGTAATGTTTAAACTATAATGTGTTATGGAGCTTTATTTTCTTGTTCTGTCTATTTGATGTCCTGTAGGCCTCTTGTGTCTACATGGGCATCTCCTTCTCTGGGTTTGGAATTTTTTTCTTGTGTGACTTTTTACTGAAGAAATTTTATGCCTTTGGTGTGGTATTCTTCTCCTTCTTCTAGACTTACAGTTTGAAGGTTGGGTCTTTCTGCAGTGTCCCAAATCATACCCACACTCTGTTCATTACTTTTATTTATCATTAACTTTAATTAGTAAACCAATTCCTCTTCTTTGTCATCCAGAGTTGACAGGCTTTCCACATGATCATTCTATTGGTGAGTCTTTCAAATGAAGTTTTCATTTGGCTTATTGACTTTTTAATTTCCAGAATCATTTTAACTTGGATTTTCTTCAGGAGTTCTACCTCTTTTTTTTTTTTTTTTTTTTTAGAATTATTTATTATGTATACAATGTTCTGTCTGAAGGCCAGAAGAGGGCACCAGATCTCATTACAGATGTTTGTGAGCCACCATGTGGTTGCTGGGAATTGAACTCAAGACTTCAGGAAGAGCAACCAGTGCTCTTAATCTCTGAGCCATCTCTCCAGCCCCAAGTTCTACCTCTTGATTGAACTCTATTTTCACAACTTGCACTGATATCTCACTCAGATCCTTGATGCTTTTCTCTTGGAGCATTTCCATATCTTCTTTAAATGGTTTGAACACAGTTATAATCATTATTTCGAACCCTTTGTCAGGGAGTTCTTCCAGGTCATTCTCACTATGGAATTAGCAATTTGAGGGGTGTACATTGTCATAGCTCTTCATGTTACTTTTGTTTCTTCTCTGGGACTTTAACAGCTAAAGCCGTTTGGGGTTGAGTTTGTCTGTCTTTTTATTCAAGTCATCCTTCTGATTTTGGTGGAGGTGTGTACAATGTTCACGAGAGTGTTGAGATGCTTTCCTCCTGGGACTGTCGTGGATGGAGGGCTGCAGGTTCTATCCCTGGTTTTCTTTTGAGAGTTGGCTACACCCTCTGCTAACAATCCCTATCAAAAGGTCAGCACACCCCTCACTGCCCCTCTCCCGCAGCACCTTATGGGACGGCTCTCCAAGTCTAGATGCTCTTGAGTCAACCAGAGTTGTGGGATTGAACTCTCAAGGGAGGGAGGTATGACGTTGGGAGGCCTGTGGGGTGGGAAGGAGCAGGGCTACCTGGTGGGTCAAGATTCAGGGAATCTGTGTGGTGTGGGAAAGTGAACTCCCCTTATTTTTTTTAGACAAGGTCTCTCACTGAACCTGGAGCTCACTGGTCACCAGGTAGTCAACAAGCCCCAGGGATCTCCTATCTCTGTCTTCCCTGTGCTAGGGTTACAAGCACAGGCCACCACATCTGTCTTCTTATGTGGATGTTGGGGATCAGAACTCCGGTTCTCAAGCTTGCATGGCATGCACTTTGCCAACTGAAGCATTTTCCCAGCTCTGTGTCCACTTTGTGTAAAAGCCATGCACTGGCTTTCATGATGCCAGATGCTCTGCAGGCTGCTGGGGGAGAAAGACATTGATTTTATCCCCAGCACCGGACCCTGCATGCTTCAGTACTGGCCTGTCCAGAAAAATGTGCCCCCTGGGACAACAGTGGAAAGACTGTAATGGGATGACTGATTGTTCTGTGCCTGGACTTGAGGCCTGCTCCACAGGGGAGTTTCATATGTGGTACTATAATCCTGTTGGGGAAAAAATGATAAGCTCTAAGGTATAACCTGCTATTGTTATTTTGCTAAATGCTCATGCTGTAAAATTGCCTACTCTACTAAACCTTCTTTTTGTGCCCATAGACCTGGGATGCTCTCAACCTTGGGCAAAGAAGCCTCCTTTGGCAGAGGGGAGCAGTCAGTGGAGAGACGCACAGCTCCCTCCACTCTCAGAGTGATGAGACTAAGAGACTAACTGCTCAGCCCTAAACAAGATCTCTGTAGTAATTTCCTCATCATCAAGGTTCAGGGGTCATCGAGGAAGAGAACCCAGAAAGAAAGTAAGAGCCAGAGGCTGGGAAGGAGTGTGTGAAATCTTTCTGGACATGACACAGCCATTGCACTAGTGAATTCATAGCAGCTGTGGTTACCCGTGCAAGGTCAAGACTGCTAGAATCCCAGCATGGGTGGGAGAGATCATCTCCAGGCCTCATCTCGTACTAAGGCGCTGTTGGCAGTGGGCAGTTGCTAGGGGAAGGGAAAGTCATTGTTTTCCAAGGCTGTGGCTACTGTTCGCCTCCAGTCCCAGTGGATGGCCCTATGGCCTTGCACCTATGAGCAGCAATAACCGAGTATAGTGGGTTATCAAAAGAAAAAGAGAGAGGACATAAATATAGGGGGGAAGAGGCGTGCTGGAGAGTTTGGGGCTATGGGGGAGTTGCAAAAGGGGAAGGTAGGGTTATATGATCATATTTCATTGTAGACATGCACGAAATTCTCAAAAATAAAGGAGCATTTTAAAAGAAAGGAAAGGGGCCGGGCGGTGGTGGCGACCACCTTTAATCCCAGCACTCGGGAGGCAGAGACAGGTGGATCTCTGTGAGTTCAAGGCCAGCCTGGTCTACAGAGCGAGATCCAGGAAAGGCGCAAAGCTACACAGAGAAACCCTGTCTCGAAAAACCAAAAAAAGAAAGAAAGAAAGAAAGAAAGAAAGGAAGGAAGGAAGGAAGGAAGAGAAGAGAAGAGAAGAGAAGAGAAGAGAAGAGAAGAGAAGAGAAGAGAAGAGAAGAGAAGAGAAGAGAAGAGAAGAGAAAAGAAAAGAAAAGAAAAGAAAAGAAAAGAAAAGAAAAGAAAAGAAAAGAAAAGAAAAGAAAAGAAAAGAAAGGGGGTGACTTCCTAGATGCCTCTGACCTTGGAGAAGAACTTCCATCCACAAATTGACTTCATTCTTCATCCCCATGTCTGGGACATGCCACATGGCTCACCAGAGCTGGGATTTACGTGTCTGGATTTCAGTCTCATCAGCGTAGGAAGGTAAGGGGCCACCACTGGGACTGCTTACAGTGGCCACAGAGTGTCACTACAGACTAAGGCAAGAAAGACATTTGAAAGAGAAGACTGAGCAAGTCCTTCCACAATCTCTCCGGCCTCAGCTGCGATTAAATTTGGTGTAAGGAACAGTGACCGCACAGGACCAAGTCCAGCCTCCCTCATGTCACACGCCAGGAGAGGGCTCCCCATCCTCAACAGGTAGCTCTCCTCCTGAGTGTTGGATGCAGAAGGGCAGGAAGAAGTGTGAGGGGAATCTCCTCACAGAAGCAAGCTAAGACAAGCTGACAACGCTGAGGAACCACAGCCTGAGTGTCAGTGAGGCTACGACGCACTTTCCTCCACAAGGGCCAAAGGGACCCAGGGCTGTGTAACGGAAGAGGAGGCATAGGTGCTTTGCCTCCAAGACGGGAATGCTAAAAACAGGCCCAGGGCAGAGGCTGGGAAGAAGGCCTGAGGGCAATGTTCGGATCAAGAGCCCATCGCTCCACGAGGGTCATACCACCTGGCTTGCACTCAGCTTCCACCCGCACCTCAGCCCTGGACTGTGAGCCTCAGGCAGTCCTGTGCTTTGTAACCGGCGGTCTGTGCCCTGCTGCAGCAGCATTGGAGCCCAGACACCAGCCTTGTCGGGTGTAGACAATCGATGGTGAAAGGCAAGTGAACCGCGCATGTCTAAAGTAAACCTGTCGATAGAAGATTGTTTCAAGGTCTGTTGCTTTTGTTTATGTTGCATTTGTTTAACTCCGTGAAGCTGTGTGACTGTGCCTGCCTAAAACTCCTGATGGTCTAATAAAGAGCTGAACGGCCAATAGTGAGGCAGGAGAAAGGATAGGTGGGGCTGGCAGGCAGAAAGAATATATAGAAGGAGAAATCTGAGAAGAGAGGATTTGAAAAGAAGCAGCCATAGAGAAGAAGGAAGGCACCAGGGGCCAGCCACCCAGCTACACAGCCAGCAATGGAGTAAGAGTAAGATTTACAGAAGTAAGAGAATGGGGAAAGCCCGGAGGCAAAAGGTAAATGGGATAATTCAAGTTAAGAAGAGCCAGCTAGAAACTAAGCCAAGCTAAGGCAGGACATTCATAAGTAATAATAAGCCTCCGTGTGTGAATTTATTTGGGAGCTAGGTGGTGGGCCGCCCCAAAAAAAGAACAACAACAAACAACATTTTGTTCCAATGTGGGGCTTGAATATCCATCTAGAGCCTGAGAAAGCTGAACAATAACAAAAGAGGGATAAGGCTCCTTTAAGAGTTGTGGCCGGGCTGGAAAGATAGCTCAGAGGTTAAGAGCACTGGCTGTTCTTCCAGAGGTCTGGAGTTCAATTCCCAGCAACCACATGGTGGCTCACAACCCTCTGTAATGAGATCTGGTGCCCTCTTCTGGCCTGCAGGCATACATGGTGTATGGATAATAAATAAATCTAAAAAAACAACACCAAAAAAAAAAAAAATAAAAAAAGCAATACAAAAAAACCTGCTGAACTGTTAAAAAAAAAAAAAAAAAAAAAAAAAAAAAAAAAAAAAAAAAAGAGTTGTGGCCAGGGCTGGAGAGGTGGCTCAGAGCTTAAGAGCACCAGCAGGCAGCTCTTCCAGAGGTTCTGAGTTCAACTCACAGCAACCATGTGGTGGCTCACAACCATCCATAATGAGATCTGGTGCCCTCTTCTGGCATGCAGGAACATATGCAGACAGAACAATGTATATGAAATAAATAAATCTTAATGATTGTATACAAAATAAATAAATAAATCTTTTAAAAAAAAAAAAAAGAGTTGTGGCCAGACAGTTTCTGGCAGTCACTGAGCCCTTGAGCAGCTAGTACATTAAGTAGGACCCTAAAGATGCTTCGTCCACAGGCAGCAGGAAGCAGTATGGAGAAAACTGCGCCCCCATTCCCAAGAGTTAGGGGGTGTGGGTGGTTATTTGGTGGGCTATGGATGTTTGTTATCACTTAGGGGAATGTAGAAAAACTAATTTAAAAAACACCTGCCACAGTGCAAGCATTGACACTGGCATTCTAGAGCTCTAGGAAAGTTGGATGCAGTTCCTAGTCAGACAAACCTCCAACCAACTGGCTGTGAGTTTCAAGCTTGGTTCTCATCGCCCAATAAGTGGGCAGAGCCAGCTGAGAGTCGCACACGGAGAATCCAGGTGGTTAGCAGTCTAAGGTTTGCTCGTATGATCAAAACAGGCTGAAGATATGCAATTAAAGAGGACCAGATGGAAAAACCTCGGTTACAGTCTGTTTAACAATGTGCGTAGGCCTAAGAAAAGGAAAGGGGAGCCAGGCGGTGGTGGCTCACGCCTTTAATCCCAACACTCGGGAGGCAGAGCCAGGCGGATCTCTGTGAGTTCAAGGCCAGCCTGGGCTACCAAGTGAGTCCCAGGAAAGGCGCAAAGCTACACAGAGAAACCCTGTCTCGAAAAACCAAAAAAAAAGAAAGAAAGAAGGAAGGAAGGAAGGAAGGAAGGAAGGAAGGAAGGAAAGAAAGAAAGAAAGAAAGAAAGAAAGAAAGAAAGAAAGAAAGAAAGAAAGAAAGAAAGAAAGAAAGAAAGAAAGAAAGAAAGAAAGAAAGAAAAAGAGAAAGAAAGGAAAAAAGAAAAGGAAAGGGATATAGTCATAGAAAAAATGAATAGTTTATAAAATAAAATCTTTAAAGAGAGAGTAAAACAAAAAGCCATGTAAGATGGGAGATACACAGGTTGTCTGGATCCTGTATGTTATTGTGTTGATTTAGAATTTTTTGATTCTTGAAAAGCAAAGGACAGCTACAAAGAGACCTGGAACTGAAAGAGGGTACTATTGAAATGAATCAGCTTATATACTTTAGGAATGCCTTAACTTTTAAGAAGTCAAAATATATATTTGTCAAATGGAAATCAAAAATGCTTTGGAGTTTTGTTTCCACAGGAGATGAGAGGCTGTGAATTCCTTCAGGATTAATATAGATCAGGTTTGATCAGGAGAGACCTCCTGAAACTTGACAGGTGATATCTATCAGCAAAGGTTACTGTTGGTCTTCCCAGGACTTGTCATTATCTCAAAATTTTCTCTCTGGGATCCTAAAGATACTTCATCCACAGACAGCAGGAAGCAATGTGGTGGTATTGTATTTCCCAAAATATTGTGCACCCTAATAAACTTATCTGGGGTCAGAGAACATAACAGCCACAATATTAAACATAGAGGATAGGCAGTGGTAGCACATGCCTTTAATCTTAGCATTCCAGAGGCAGAAATCCATGTGTTCAAGGACACAGCCAGGCATGGTGACACATGCCTTTAATCCCAAGAAGTGAGCCTTTTATCCCAGGGAGTGATGACAGATAGCAGAAAGGTATATAAGGCATGAAGACCAGGAACTAGAAGCATTTGGCTGGTTAAGCTTTCAGGCTTTTGAGCAGCAATTCAGCTGAGATTCATTTGGGTAAGACTCAGAGGCTTCCAGTCTGAGGAAACAGGATCAGCTGAGGAACTGGCAAGGTGAGGTGGCTGTGGTTTGTTCTGCTTCTCTGATTTTCCAGCACTCACCCCAATACCTGGCTTCGGGTTTGATTTTATTAATAACACCTTCTAAGATTCCTGCTACAAAGCAGAATGGCAAAAACTATGCCCACATTCCCAAGAGTTAGGGTTTGTGGGTGGTTTTGGTTATTTGGTGAGTTATGGATGTTTGTTATCATTTAGGGGAATATAGACTATTGATACAAATTTTAAGTTATTTTTGTTACACTGTATATATGTTTCTACTCTTGTTTAAAGGGTTTTTGTATATTGATAAAAATTTAAGGTTATTTTTGTTACAATATATTGTATATATGTGTCTCTACTCTTGCTTAAGGTATTGTACCTATGCAGTTCATTTAAAAATGTAAGGTATGGTTGGAGAGATAGCTCAGAGGTTAAGAACACTGGCTGCTCTTTCAGAGGTCCTGAGTTCAATTCCCAGTGCCCATATGATGGCTCACAACCATCTGCAATGAGATCTGATGCCCTCTTCTAAATAAATAAATAAATCTTTAAAGATAGATAGATAGATAGATAGATAGATAGATAGATAGATAGATAGATAGATAGATAGATAGATAGAATGTAAGGTAAAGTTCTAGTTTTTGAAAGCTATTATTATAAACTATATAGGACTATCAAGAAACATAGGTCAGTAGTTAGTCATTTCTAACAATCAAGACTGTAGATAGGTTAGGTATGTTTCTAGGTTAAGGAGATATATTTTAGATAGATAGATGGTCTTCAAACCTTTCAAAGACATATAGAATATGGCATTTATAATATTACATCCTTCTGGATCTTTGATGGAGTTGAAGACTAAATAGTTATAGTTATAGTTTTCCTTAGTGATGATAGAAAGTAAGTTAGGTGTAAAACTTTGGAGTCACTAAGATAGGATAGATAATGCATTATTTTCCTTGAATATGCCAACTACAAATGGACAGAATGTTGTAAATGCAATTCCTACTTGATCATTGTTTGTGTTGTTCGTAGTTTTACTGTGTTAAAGTTAAAACCTTTATTTTTACTTAGACAAAAATGAGAAAATATAGTAGAATATTTTAAGGTATGTTACTTTTGTTTATGTTGCATTTGTTTAACTCTGTGAAGATGTGTTACTGTGCCTAACATACTTGATGATCTAATAAAGAGCTGAATGGCCAATGGCAAGGCAGGAGAAAGGATGGGCGGGGCTGGTAGACAGAGAGTATAACTACAAGGAGAAATCTAGGAAGAGAGGATTTGAAAAGGAGGAACCAGAGAAGGAGGAGGACATCAGGGGCCAGCCACCCAGCTATGCAACCGGCAACGGAATAAGAGTAAGATTTACAGACGTAAGAGAACAGGAAAAGCCCAGAGGCAAGAGGTAGGTGGGATCATTCAAGTTAGGAAGAGCCAGCTAGAAACTATAAGTCAAGCTAAGGCCCCGCATTCATAAGTAATAGTAAGCCTCCATGTGTGGATTTGAGAGCCGGGTGGTGGGGCCCCAAAAAAAGAACAAAAACAATAAGCCTAGGACAACACCAAGTACAGAAAGGATCCAATAGGTCTCGAGGGTGAACTCCGTGATGGGTGGGGAGTGTCAGAATTCCAACTCACAGCTCTGCTTAGCACAGGCATCACAGAAGGGACAGGAAGAATGTGGAGTCAGAGGAAGGGGTAGGGTGCCGTAAAAGGCCGTCTTCCAGGCACCGCACGGCTGCTGAACTCACAGCATCTGTAATTCAACACCTAGCCAAAATTGGACCTATCCACATCCTGTCGTGAAGATTTGAGGACTCACGAGGACCCCACTCCTTCCTGAGTATCTACTGGCCATGAATGGCTTCTGGAGAAGGAAGAGACGTTAGCGGAGGTGTAGCTATGGGTAAGGTGAGCATGCTCTGAAAACCCCTCACCCATACTCCTGTAAGCAGCTCCAGTGAAACTCATTAGGTCGCATCCCACCCCACCCCACCCCCCAAAAAAGTCATGAAAAGTAGACGAGGGGCTAGTTGAGAAAAGGGAGGTAATTAGTGGGGGTGGGAAGGGGACAAGAGAGGATAATGGGAATGAATACGATCAAAGAACATTATACACAAAAAATGTTGTAATGAATCCCATTACTACACAATAGTTAATATATACTAATAAAAACTTTTTAAAAGAACAAAACTTGCCAGCCTCGAAAGATTCAATGGTGACTTTCAAAAGATTTTCTTTTTCAAACTAAAACTGCGTTTCTCAAACTGACAATGGAAGTGTGATGGGAAATGCCGCCAGGCAACAGACCATAGAGAGGGAGGTAGCCTGGAGGACAGCTGGAGAAAGCGCAAATCGGAGGTTAAAAATAGGCTTGGCTACATCAGAACCACAGTGAGTGAATGTGAATTAAGTTTGCCTTTTCAACAGAGATTTCCATGGGGAATTTAAATAGCAAGCCCACATCTAAATCAGGCACATACAGCGTCCTTGGCGCGGGTGAACTAGCAGAGGGCCACTTCCACAGCTCTGGAGGCTGGACGCCTCGGGCCGACTGCTCTACCCCAGCTGGCTGGTAAGCAGCTACCTGCTCCCTGTGTCCCCACATAGTGGAGGAAAGAACTCTTGCAGCCTTTCTTCCTATAAGGGCAGTAATCCCACCCCAGGGCTGCATACCCACGTCTCCATCATCGTCTCCATCATCATCTCCATCATCGTCTCCATCATCATCTCCAGAGCGGGTCCCCATTCCCCCAAACACTGCAGCTCTAGGTCATGGCTGGCCCTCTATGGTCAGAAATGCTGACCTAGAACTAGAATGTTCAAATCAGGACTGTTCTGGGAAAAAAAAAATCTAGACATGATTGAAGTCGATTTGCAAGGTGTGGGATGACCATACAGTGGGTTGGGTGTTTGGCTTGGTGTCCTGGTTAGGTTGCTGTTTGTTTGTCTGTCTGTTTTTGTCAACTTGACACAAGATAAAGTTATCTGGGAAAAGAATTCAGTTGAGGAAATACCTCCATCAATTTCTTTGTAGACAAGGAATCAATGTTTGTGATTAGTGATTGATGTGGGAAGGCCCAGCTCACTGTGGGTGATGCCACCCCTGGGTAGGTAATCCTGGGTACTATAAGAAAATAAACTGAGCAGGCCAGGAGAAGCAAGCCAGTAAGTATTCCACTATGGTTTCTGTGTAGTTCTTGCCTGCTGGTTCCAGCTTTGAGTTCCTGCCCTCAGTGCTGGACTGTAGCCTGGGAGTTTTAAGATGAATTAAACTCTTTCCCACTTAAGTTTGGTCATGGTGTTTTATCATAGCAACAGAAACCCTAACAAAGATATTTGGCTTGATTTGGCTTGTTTCTGTTTGGAACAGGGTCTTACTGAATAGCCCAGACTGCCATTAAATTCATGATCTCTGCCATAGCCTACCTGGTGTTGGAATTGTTGGCATGTGCCATATATCTGGCCCACATGGTAGATTTTGGATGGTGGCTGGCTGGTTGGTTGGTTGGTTGGTTGATCGGTCAGTTAGTTTAAGACAAGATCTCATTATGTAGCCCTGGCTGGACAACTCACTAGGTAGCCTGGCCTGGCCTCAATCCACAGAGGTCCTCCTGCCTCTGCCTCCTGAGTACTGGGATTGCAGGCATGTGCCACCACACTTAGAGCAAGATAGATTTTTTTTTCCCCCAGAGTTGAGGACTGAACCCAGGGCCTTGCACTTGCTAGGCAAGTGCTCTACCACTGAGCTAAATCCCCAACCCCACAAGATAGATTTTTAACTGATGCTCAGAATAAACAAAATGCCACAATATGGAAACTCTTAATAAAATACGTATTAAAAAGTAAGTCACAGGGGATTTTGTAAAACTGAAAAAATAAACATTTCATGATTGTGTGCAGATTCAATAAAAGCAGTCAAGCATTGTGGCACACATCCCTAATTCCACTTCAGGCAGCAGATGCAGGGAAATTGCTGCAAGTCGGGTCCAGCCAAGGGTATAGAGTGGGGCCCTCCCTCCCTCAAAAATTACAAATTAAAAATAAGTTGGTAAATTGTATAGAAAGAAAACCCGTGGGGCCCCGGGTGCTCGGGAGTGGAGTGGGGAGGGCTCTTCACACAGGCTCAGCTCGTGTTTGGGGCGCTGGGTAGGAGGTCAAGTGCCTGCTAAGTGATGAAAAGCAGCACATTAAGTGCACAAAGCAACCTGCCCGCCACAGCCCCAAGGATGATGGCGCCTCCTGTTATTTGCACCTAAGATCCATTTAAGCAAGGAGTGGTTATCTATATAAGCCCTATAACCCCAGCATGGGGAGGCTGAAGCAGGAGAGCATCCAAGTCAAGGACAGCCAGGGATAAATAGCAAGATCCTGTCTTAAACAATAGCCCAAAAAAAAAAAAATCCATTTAAAGAAAAGAAAAAATACAAAGTTCCTTCAAGCCCCTTTTAAAAAAAAAAAAAAATGAGCTCCGCAGTGGCGGTGCATACTGTTAATCCCAGCACTCAAGAGGCAGAGGTAGGCGGATCTCTATGGGTTCAAGGCCAGCCTGGTCTACAGAGTGAGTCCCAGGATAGCCAAGGCTACCCAGAGAAACCTTGTCTCAAAAAACAAAAACAGCAGTGGGACCAAGTCCTGTGCTCATTGCATGAGTTGGCTGTTTGAAACCTGGAGCTTATGCAGAGACACTTGGCTCAGTCTGAGTGGAGGGGACTGGACCTGCCTGGACTGAGTCTACCAGGTTGATCGCAGTCCTCGGGGGAGGATTTGCCCTGGAGGAGGTGGGAATGGGGGGTGGGCTGCAGGTAAGGGGAGGGGGTGGGAGGGGGGAGAATAGGGGAACCCGTGGCTGATATGTAGAACTGAATGGTATTGTAAAATAAAATAAAGGAATAATAATAATGGAATAAATAGGAAAACGGAATTGGAAAGGAATCCACAGAGAAGGGATATTCAAAAAGAGAGAGAGAGAGAGACACTCTGCCCCACAAATAGTCAGGGAAAGGATGATGAATCCAGACAGCAGAGCTTGGCTGGCAGCCACTGATATGACTCTGCCAAGGCCAGGCAGAGGTGAGAATCTGAGCGTTGAGAACTTGGTCAAAGTGAGGATTGAAAAGACCAAGTCAGCAGGGCCCGGCAGCCTGTGCTTTCAGAAGCTGCCTGATGAGCCCTGTTCTTTGCTACTCCTGGTCACAGGACACCCAAAAAGTAAACCCTTGCCCTGCTCCCCACCTGAGTGTAGCGCACATCTAAGTTCTGGACAACAGAGATATTATGGTTTGAATATGAAATGTCCTGCAGAGGATCATGTGGAAAGGCGTGGTTGGCCGCTGATGGACTTTGGGAAGTGGTTGACTCCTGAGGGCTCTGACCTCACAGATGAAGTATTTACAGTTTGACACTGGGAGGTGGAGCCTATTTGAAGGATGTAGGTCTTTGAAGGGGTCTCCATCCACACACACCTGCCGGGCTGCCATAAAGTGAGTACCCTCCTCCACCACACACTCCTGCTGTCCTGACGTTGTCTTCCCTTAGGCCCCAAACAATGGAGCCACCTATAGACTAAAACCTCTGAGCCTATGAGACAAAGCAATCTTTTCTAAGTTAAGCTGTTTCTGAGATTTGTCTGTGAAGAAAACCTGCCTACCATAGGAGAGTGAGTATGTGTCTAAAGCCAGCCTCCGAGCACCAGGGCCCTTTTCGGCCTCTTGGGCCCTGTCTCTGGCTACAGCCTAAGGCAGCAGCTGGAGTCCTAGAAGCATAACTCATACCAGGGAAAATGAGACAGGGAGGGACTTGGGTCCCAGAAGAAGTGTCAGCCTGGACCACCTGCCCAGACCTGCAGCAAGGAGAACTGAACTTCACAGGCCGAAGCACTCACTCTCTCTCCACGTCCATTTGTACTGCCGCCACACACGCTCCAGGCTGGGAAATGTCTCAACAACCAAAGCTTACCTCTCATGTTTCCAAAAGCTGGAGGTGCAAGGCCAAGGTGACAGGAAGTCATGTGTGGTGAGAGCTGATCTCGCTGCCAAGATGATGCCTGCAGCACCCTCCCACGGGTCATCCAGGGAGAACAATGGTGGACTCCCCCACTTTAAGCCCTTTTATAAGGGCAGAACCTTCAGCTAGGTTGCTTTGGGTTGAAGGGTCAACACAGATTCTGGAAGGGCATGGACTGCCGGGTTGTAGAGCCGCCCTGAGCTTTCTGTCCCAGCGGGGAGTTACATACTCCTTGGCTGTGCTAACCATGCCAAACCCAGCTCAAGTAAGCACAGCGTCCACTCAAATCAACTCTGACACCAGGGGGATCTCAAGAAAACTGGAGTCCTATCACATGGAGGAGGTGGCTTCTGGGCCCCTGTGCTGACTAGTTTTATGTCAACTTGACACAAGCTAAAAATCACCTGAGAGGAGGAGACCTCAACTGAGAAAACACTTTCATAAGACTGGGCATTTTCTTAATTAGTGATTGATGGGGGAGGGACCAGCCCAAGGTGGGTGGTGCCATCCCTGGGCTGCTGGTCCTGGGTTCTGTAACATGGCAGGCTGAGCCAGCCATGAAGAACAAGCCAGTAAGCAGCACCCCTCCACGGTGTCTGCACCAGCTCCTGACTCCGGATTCCTGCCCTGTTTGAGTTCCTGTCCTGACTTCCCTCAGTGATGAACAGTGATGAGTAATAACAAAGCCTGTGCATCTCGATGGGTCCAGAACCAGGTACAGCCCGGCCACCAGGGAATTCCCACCATACCTACAGGTTTGGCACACACCTTCCCCGGTGAGGCTGAGCCACAGAGGTGATAGCCCTCCTTGGCCACCTCTGGTTGAGGAGTCCTTTGCATTTATTTCTCTTCTCTTGTTTTCACAAGTGAAGTTACTCATGTCTTAAGAGGGTAGTTGTCCTCCTCCTCCTCGCTTTATCCTGGGCTATTAGTAAAGGAGTTCCTAGAAGGCAGGGCAAACCATCTAAATGAGGAAAGAGTAGAGAGCTTTTCTGGGGGCCATTGGTTGGTGCCTCTCATAGTTTCTTTGCTCAGAGGAATCTGATCACAGGAAATTTCACCGATTAGGATAAGTGGGCTTGATGTTGATGAATCTGGGTTTTACTGTGAGACCACCATTCTACAGCAGATGTGAGGGTGCTTGAGAGTGGGAGATGGAGGGCCACAGATTCCTCCGTGGTGAGATCAGACTGGCAAGGAGAGTCTGGCCCTTCCCACCGTCACTCCAAATAGTATTAAAATAAGCAAAGGTGGAATGGGCATTCTTAGCATCCCTCCATCCTCAGAGGCTCTAGCTTGGGACCCCAGGCCTGAACTAGCTCCTAGGACAGCCTCTATACCTTCTTGTGGGGCCCCCATGCTTGGTCATGTCTGGGATTTGACCTTGAGGGCCTGCCACAGTGTCACGGTGGCAGAGAAAACACTGATTCCTGGGCTCAAGTTCAGCACCCCATAGCCTGAGGGTCCTTCTTCCTCTTCGCCTGGCCCAAGGGAGACAGTGAGGACCTGGCAGGTGCTGCCCAACACAGACCACCAGAGCGAGCCGGTGACAATACCGCCCTGCAACACTGAGGTCTTGGAGGTTTGCCCTGGCCTTGGCACCCCACAACACAGCCCTCACTGCTGTCTTCACCCCTTACCACAGCCTGACTAGAGAAAGGTAGAGCCAAGAGCCATAATGCATAGAACCCTCTCACCTGCACCAGAAAAGGGCTAAGATAGGGTTATTCTGTGGCTTTGCCAAAAGGAGGAAACACCAGCCCTACCTTTTTTTTTTTAATGGTGCTGAAGATGTAGTTCAGTTGGTAGCGTGATTGCCTATCATGCATAAAGCCCGAGTTTCACACAGCACTGCTTTTAAAAAAGGGTGGTGGGCACAGTGTTTGTGCCTATAACCCCAGCTCTGGGAAGGTAGGGGCGGGAGGATTGGGAGTTCAAGGCCATCATCCTCAGCTTCATAGTGAACTCAAGGCTAGCCTGGGACACATGAGACCCTATCTCAATAAATAAACAAGCAAACGGTGCAAGTCAGGAAGGTGGCACCTATATTCTCAGCCGCTCAGCAGGCAGAGGCAGGACCGTCACTGGAGCCCAGGAGTTTGGAGCCGATCTGTGCAACAACTCAAAAACTAATATTCGGGAAAGCCGAGAGGAGTTCGGTACTTGTTACTCTTACAGAGGACGGAACTTCAGTTCCCAGCGTCTGAGCTGTGGGAACAAGTCTTGAGCACCATGAGGCTAGGCTCCAGGTCTGCAGAACTGTCTAGACTCTGGTTAACATCTCAGATCTTGGAAAGGTCAAGCTCCCTACAGTAATCCACTGTCTCCGGGGGACAGTACATGTTGAGCACACAGGGACATGGGCATGGGTGATTAATGTATCCAGATAGGGGCTTCTCTGACCCTTCAGTGAGTCTTGCCACATAAGTCAGAAACATCACGTGACCTTGCCTGGTAAGAAGTCAACAAGGTGAGCATGCTCTTGATGACATCAGAGATGGGTCGGTCCCCTGGAGCTGTACAGCAGCTGAGGATAGCCCCCACCCCAGGACATAGCCTTGACACCCATTTCTCTTCCTCCACTCCCCACAAATAGTCTGAAGAGCCAGATGTCCATGCTCTTTCCATCCTGACTCTTGCCCAAGCACTCAGGCACATGCAGCAACCCCCTCCTCACCATGCCCTCCAGTGCCCAGCTACCCCTTCTCTCCCCGCTTGGGCCTCCTCCTCTGGACGGCTCTGTCTAAAGTACTCTGGAGGCTTACCCTTTGACCTATGATTTCTTATGCTTCATACAAGCTCAGAATCCCCTTCTAAAACAGGCACAAAATCTACTTCAGCGTCCTCACAGTGAGCATACCTTGAGACTCCATTCCTCCAAAACCTACCTGAGGGCTAGAACCTAGGAAGACTCCTCCATTCCAATTTACCTCACAGGGAGTGGGCCCCCAAGTCTGTTCACTACCCACCTACCTGCCCTTTCAATTATCAACTTCCTTACCCAACACTTCACCTGAGGTATTCAGCGGGGATCCCCACGACTACAACTATCCCCCCCACCTCACACAGTACCTTTTTTAACACTAATCACATGACCCACCACTTACGGCCCTGGGATACTTGCAGTTAGAGGGCCCAAGCCCAAACTTTTTTCCATGTCCTAAGGACCAGCTCTGCCCAATGCCTCTCCCAGATGCCCATCATACCCAGTCCTGTTGAGGCTCTTGGGTCAAGGTCAGCAGCCTAGCGCCAGGATTCATTAACCAAGAATGAATTAATGAGCACAAAGGGATCCTAGCTCCCTTCTCCACTGCATCTGGCCAAACAAGCCACCTCAAGAACTTAAGGAAGGGATGACCAGATGCAAGCAGGTGCAAATGGAAACACAGACAAGAGACTGGACAGATAGGACGGCCCTGGCTTCATCAAGAGCAGGACACAGGCAACAGCCCAGACACTCAGAATTATAGCTCACCTCTTGGGCCTCAGCTATTGTGGTCTCCATCCAAGACCACAGAGCCAAGGACAGCCAGGGTCTGCCCACTGACTGAGGAACTCCTGCAGCCAGCCACATGTGTACTTTCCAGGGCCAGTGTCCTATACCATAGGCCTCTCTAAGCTTGTTGGTGGGTTGCAGTGTCTTGGGAGGGTAGAACCCAGAGCCAAAGCCTTCAGGGTGCTCATCAGGCACTGCATGGGATGCAGTCAGAGGTGGAGACAAGGTCCAGTGTGGAAGGCAAAAAGAGAGGCACTGGCCACCCTCCACCAGGTGAGGGGCATAGCCAGGGGTCATCTCTGTGACCCTCAAGAGAATGGTCTCCAAGGACAGCTGCTTCCAAAACACGTGACTCTCAAAATCCAGTCTCAGAGAAGCAGCTCTCCGGGTAGGGAAGGGACATCCAGAAGGTGGGTACAGTCAGTGCATCCAGAGGTGGGCTCAGGGATGGAGCTACCCTACTGTGCACAGCTGGATCCACACCCCTCTACAAGAAGTCGGACTGGACAGCAGAGCTCCTGCTCTGGATCACAAGGATGTGGATCCTTGCTTCAGGGAGGTGAATGTGAGGATCGGGCAATGCAGTGGACACAGGCCTGGCAGACCATGGGTCTGTATGGCACTGCGGGGGCCAGGCCAGGAAAACATGTAACCATCACCCCTCACAGGTAAGGCCCCTCAAACAGCCTCATCAAGGCCCCTCCCCAGATGCCACGAAGAGACCCTCCTAGGCCCGGGGAATTTAAGCACCACAGATTTGGGGTGGAGGTCTGGGAGAGACCGCCTGCAGACAGACATCAAGGCCTGCGCAGTGGGCCAGGGCACTGCGGGACTGGCCGGTGTCTGGGGCAGGGCCAGGCTGGGGTGACATGAGGCCAGACGGCTCTTCTGGCTGAGGCTGCATGCAGCTTCAACTTGGGAACAAAGCTGGCACCTGATCCCATTGATACCGGCAGTCATGAGCCGGAGTCGCCACAGCCGGAGGGAGTCTGTACAGGAAGGGGCGGAGTATAGGACACTTCTGAACCTGAGCGGGGAAGCGCAGAGACGTGAGGCCTGGACAACTGTGGAGACTGGGGAATTGGGGGGGAGGGGGTCAGGACACCTCAGTAAGGGCAGAGTCTGTGGGGACAGACGCACTGACGAGGGAGAAGAGTGTCTCTGGCACAGGGCCACAATGGACCTCACCCAGGAACTTCTGAGAACTGCCTGAAGAAGAGACCCCAGAAATACCTGTTTGTTCCAGAAGTGCCTGGCTGCCCCGCGGCTGCCAGCACTCACCAGTCTTTGCCACTCTGCCCAGCTCTTAGGCAGGGGACTTGTGAAACAGGAAGAACAGCCAGGCTCTGGGTACAAAACTGTAAACACAAGTCTTTAAAATGACAGAGGCCTCACTGGCCCCAAACTCTGAGCCAGGGGCCCCTACCATAGGTCCAGATCTCCTGGAACACTGCCCTCCCTTCCCACCCTGGCAGCCCAGCAGCAGGCAGGGGTGAGGCATCTCCACTCGGGACCAGGCCTCACCAAACTGCCCCTGTGCATCAAGGTGAGCCAGTGGAGTGGAAGTTGAGGGTCCATGGTCCGAGAGATTCCTGAGATGAAGAAGCAGACGCGGCCCCGGCACCCCAGACACTGCACAGGTACTCACAGCCCCTGTCCCAAATGGGAGCCTGCCCCATCCCATCCCATGCAAACCGCGTGCGCAGCTAGTCCAGCGTCTGTGCGGCCCGCGGGGGCCCTGTCACGTGTCCAACGCATCGCGAGTGGGCGAGGGCCCGTGGGGGCGCACCGGCGGACCATGCAGTGGCGGAGGTGGCGGCACCGAGTTGCGCTGGGAAGGAGGTGGTTGCAGCTCAAGCGCGAGGGCGGGTGGAGGAAAGTCGCGGACCTGGCGGCGGTACTCGAGGAACGTGCAGGCCTTGGTGGCCAGCGCTACCACGTTCTTGCCCACGAAGATGGCGGAGACTCGGCTATCGCGGAAGAGTGCCATGTTGGCGGCACGGGCCAGCACAGCCACCACGTTGACGGTGGCCAGACTGAGCACCGGGTACAGCATCATCTTCTGCGGTGCGATGTGCTCCCCCTGCATGCTGACCTCGCTGAGCGCCACGCAGGGCAGCACCAGCAGCAGCATGTAGCAATAGAAAAAGGTGAGGCCTTCGGCCCACAGAGGCAGCCCGGTGCGCGGCGGCTCCCAGAGGTTGGCCTGCATGTCCAGCAGATCCAGCAGATCCAGAGCCACCCAGAAGAGGCGGCCGCGAAGGTCCTCGCGCTTTCGGAAGGTGCGCACATACTCCATGCGGTCTAGTGCCACAAGCAACAGGAAGAGGCCGGGCACGCACACGGACAGCAGCAGTGTCAGCGCCTTGCGAGCCACCGGGTCGGCCGCCCCACGCCGCGCCGCCTTGTAGTTCTGAAAGATGAAGTAGAGCTTGATCTCCAGCACGAAGATATAGAGGAACCAGAGGATCATAGCGTAGCCACGCTTGGCCGTGCGCACCTCGGCACCCACCCACACGGCCACATAGCGCAGCACCAACAGGAAGCACACATCGCCTACCAACACAATTATGCACACGCCGATCTTGCGCGGGCCCTGATTCTGCTCCACCAGGTATGCGTCCATGACGGCCATACTGCCCATGATCACCAGCGTGGTCAGGCACACGTGGCGCCGGTCCGGAGGCGGCAGCACCATGGTCAGCGGCCCGGGCTCGGCCCTGGCGCGCGCAGTCCCCACGCAAAGCGGGACCAAGTCCTGCTGTGTCCCAGAGAGCAGCGTCCGCGACGCTCAGCCCTCCGGCATGGCGCGGCGCAGCCGGGCGCGGGGGTTTGTCCAGCTGCCCGGAGCGCGCTGCCGCTCCCGGCCGGCGAGCTCGGAACCTGGGAAAGACCAGATACAAGTGAGATTGTGCTGCAGAGTGTCACCGAGGTTGGGGTTGGTAGGGCACACGGCAGCCTTCCCAGGCCTGGCTGTTTCCTGCGCGTGGTGCTGTCCCCACGCCCGGTGCAGGAGGCCTCCTCGGACGCACGCACGCGCCGCTGCTAGCACCCGAGACCTGGAGCCCGGGAACGGGGCCTCCAGAGGGCGCTGAAGCCCCACCTGAGGGACCGATCTCATTCCCGCCACCGCCAGGAAGGAAGAGGAACGGAAGTGGTTCCCCCCTCCCTCCCCCATCCCCACCGCCACTCGCATTCTAAAAGCCCTGATGATTTGTCGCGGCTGGACACCTCCGACTCTCTTGGCTCTGACAGGAGCTTTAGGCCGCTTCTTTGGAGGTTCTGGGCACCCTTTCCTGGTGCTGCGCTGTACTAAGCGCACAAGGAGAATTGGAGACCCAGGTCCCACCCTGGAGACAAGGCACTGAGCAAGTTTTTCGATCCTAGACGGACAGCCATTCAAATCCTGAGAAATGCATCCTACAAGGCCCTCGCACTTTCCTAGGACTTGCACCACCCCCACCCCCCTTCCCTCTCTCCACAACTCAACCTTTCCCTTCCTGAGGCTGTTGAGGACAAAGCAGACCATTATCTTCCCTGACCCACCCCAGCTAGCTGTCGCTCTGGAGAAGTGCTCTCCCTCCTAAGCGCGCCTCCTGCTGTCTCCTTTACCTGAACCAGCACGCCTGCACTTCAGTCCCTCTGACCGGTGGCTTCTGCTGCCTGCTTCCTTCCCTCCACCTTCGGGGCCAACCTCAGGAAAGCTGTCGCAAAACTGTCTCTTCCTCAGTCCCCAGCACTGGCCATCATGTCTGTGGTACCCACGTTGTGGGCACTCACATCCGGGCCTGTTCTTCACCCACCCAGCCGAAAGTCACTTCCAAGCAGGGCTCTCCTCTCCCCTAACACCTGGCACAAGGGTTCTGTTCACTGTCCTGTCTAGACAAAGACATAAAATTTATTGTCACCCGTGACCGTGATGCATTCAACCTGCCTCCTGGTGACACCACAGTCACCTCAAACTCCATGGTCCCTTCCTCCACTCAGCCTTGCCCCTCTATGTGCTCTTTGGGTTCTCACAGCTACACCACAGCTTTAATAATGTGTTGAGGGAGGCATCTGCCCACACCAGGGTTCCAAGGATCCACACACCTGCTTCTCAGGTACACACTCCATTGTCATGCCCACTGGTAAGTACTCCTCTCCCAGGAAGCACAGGCTGGGCCCAGTCCTGACCCACCTGCAACTCCATTGGCTACAGCCAAACACTGAGAATTAATTCCCTTCCTCTTAGCAACTGTCCAGGCCAAATAGGCTCTGACGGCTAACCCTTCCTCCCCGTCATCTGCACGCCATCACTCCTTTGCTCAGTCACTGTCAAATGCCAAAGGCCACCAGCAAAAGGCTTTAAACTAGTAATGGACAGACTCCAACTCCTAGGAGTGCCCCGGCCTCCGGAAGGCCAGAACCCAAGCCTGGGGTCCCCTCCCCCACACTCCGTCCTAGCCATGTTCTCAGAGACCAAGCCCAGGTCCACCTACCCTGGGTTTCTCATGCCAGGCCCAAATGTCCATCCCTACCAAGCCTGCCCACTGCTCAAACATCACACACAGATTCTCGGGGCCTCCAAGCTCTAAAATGCCTGCCTCTCCCTCAGCTTTGCAAGGACCCCCTACTCGCTTGGTACCTCCAAAGGAGAGGCTGAGGCAAACAAGGGTCCTCCCTCCTCGACCCCGGACAGGAGGGTCTAACAGCTCCCAGCAGGTTGTGTCTCAGTTTGTCTCTTCCCACTAAAGGTTTCCCCCAGTGGTGGCTGGGCCTGGTTCCGCCGCCATGCAGCTGCCCCTGCCCATCCCACGGCCTGCAGCCTGGGGGCGGGAACAGCACAGGCCCAGCTAGCTGCCGCTGCAGCCGCCGCCTACCGCCCAGCTCTACCGACCGGCTCAGCCCAGCAGCCCGCCTCCTGCCGCCCCGCCGTTCGCATCCCGCGCCTACCGGGCCGGCCAGATGCAGCGCGCCGGCCGGCCCCGCCGAGCCTCAGCGCGGGGGCCCAGGCGCTCGGTGCTGCGCTCCGCCCCTCCGCCGCGGGCACCGCCTCCGGCCGAGGCCCCGCCCTGCGCCCCCGGGACGCTCAGACCCTAGCCAAGAGAGGACCCGGGTCCTAGGGCCGTTGCGTAGTTCGGGTTGCCATGACGACAGTTCTGCGCAGCTCCTGCGCCCATGACAGGGGGCACTAGGTGCCAGACAACCTGGCATCCACTCCAGCCCCCGCGGTCTGTCCACTTGGCCTCAACACACAGCAAAAAAAAAATCGTCAGGCAGGTCTCATCAGTCCTCTTCACACCCTGAAATTCCTCTGTAGCCCTCCAATCTTAGACCCTGACGGCCACTAAAGTGACTCTGCGCACCTACAACAGGCAGACCGCTGGACCCGCGGAGGTGGCCGGACGGAGGGGCGGGGCTGATTGCCCCCACTAGACGCAGTTATACCTCCTGGCCAGACCTCCCCAGTGGCCCACAAGGACACACATGTCAGGGCCTAGACCTTAGCTCTCCGGTTGTATACCCTGTAGGAGAAATCCGACTGTGAGGCTCTCGGTAGAAGGGCCAGCTGGGAGGACATTAAAGGGGGGCTAACGAGGCTCCGGGCTGGACCTCCCTCCAGGTCCTGTTCTCACGGAGCACCCCATTCCTACCATGCCATGCTGGCAGCAGGGCTCCCCTGTCACTGGAGGAGGACAACAGGGAGGCTCAATGGTCACCCCCACCTTCCCCTGCTCCGGCTGCAGTGTCCCTCCTGCAAGCACTGAGGACAAGGGAGCTGAAGGGACTAGAAGGGGTGCAGCTGCGTTTCCTCAGCGCCTT
This sequence comes from Peromyscus maniculatus bairdii, assembly GCF_049852395.1. Lineage (NCBI taxonomy): Eukaryota > Metazoa > Chordata > Mammalia > Rodentia > Cricetidae > Peromyscus > Peromyscus maniculatus. The sequence goes on along the minus strand of NC_134865.1, from coordinate 85,457,578 downwards.
TCAGCACCCTAAATAAATCATCGGGTACACTGGCGGCCAGTTCTGGAGAGGTGGTGGGTTCTGTTCTGGTGACTTGGCCCTGGGAAGCTAGACTAGCTGGCCATGGTGGGCCACCCTTGGGGGGAGGTTCTAGGACGCCCATCAGTAAAGTAGGCAAGAGCAGGTGATAAGCAGTATCGATGCCAACCAACCCACTCCCCAAAGCTCTCCTTTGCCCACGAGGGGGCCTACACCTAGCAATGAACGGTTCATATCTCCTCAGCCTCAAGGATCAGAGGGCTGGACATCAAGGCCAGGCCAGACCCAGCATGGAGAGAGGAGGTAGCAGTTCAGAGTCCTGGGCTTGAGAGCAAGACCCCCCTGACAGACCTAAGCAAGGCTGAGTGAGAGGGTGGGTACTGGGAGGAGAGGGGGAGGCAGCCCATGTCAGTCCTGTCTGATCTGTTTCTTCCTCCTTCACTCTCCTACTTCCTCTCGGCCATGGTTAACCCAACCCTCACCTAAGACCTTGCAAGCTTGCCTCAGAGCTCTGCACCACATGTCAGCATCCTCAGACCTATGGCCAGATGATCAAATGCGGGAAAAGGGACTCTACAGCTGTGTTCATGGTGGGGACCACAAAAAGAGACGTCACCCTGGACGACATGGGTGGCCCAGAGTCTTTACCAAGGTCCCTAAGAGAGAAAGGCTAGAGCGTCGGCTCAGAGGGCGGTGAAGAGGCCACACCAGTAGCTCTGAAGGAAGAAGAAGAGGCCAGAAGGCCAGGGGCATGGACTTCTCTGGAAGGTGGTTACATCAGCGCATGGCCTCAGAGAGGAGCAGCCTTGATTCTAGCCTCCTGAGGCTTGGGGCCTATACCACACACAAGTAAACTGTGTTGCTTCAAGCGGTTTCTTATAGCCACAGTGAGGAACCAATGCAATTTCTGACCCGAAGGAACTCCACACAAGTAAATCCAGAAAGCTTTGAGGTGTTGGTCCATAAGTAAGAGGCAGAGAAAGTCAGCACTGTGGCCATACCTTTGTCCCAGCTACTCGGGCCTGGAGCAGGATAGCATGAGCTCAAGGCCAGGATCTTATAGCATGACAAAAATTAACTCAAAATGTACATGGGCCCTAATGCAGTTAGGAAACTTTCAGAAGAAAAAAAAAAAAAAAGAAAAGCCTTACAACCTGGGGCAAAAATAAATAGATTTTTTTTTTTTTTTTTTTTTTTTTTTTTTTTTTTTTTTTGGTTTTTCGAGACAGGGTTTCTCTGTGTAGCTTTGCGCCTTTCCTGGAACTCACTTGGTAGCCCAGGCTGGCCTCGAACTCACAGAGATCCGCCTGGCTCTGCCTCCCGAGTGCTGGGATTAAAGGCGTGCACCACCACCGCCCGGCAATAAATAGATTCTTAGATATGACAAAAAAGCACCATTCATAAAGGCAAATTGGGATTTGGGGTAGAATTTGGGGCAGAGAGATGGCCTAGCCCATGCAAGACCCTAGGTTTATCCTCCAATACACACACAAAAAGACAGATTAGATAAACTGATAAATGAACGTCACAAAAATCTAAAACCTTCCGTTTGAACTGGAAGTGTGTGTGGCTAAGTGAGGGTGTCTTTAGCATTATTGGGGTCCCCTGTCAACCACCAAGGCCAAAAGAGGGGGGAACATTGTTCTCCAAAAGTTACTATTAATAGAATTAAAAAGTCAGCGGGGCAGAGGCCGGGCACACCTTTAATCCCAGCACTCAGGAGGCAGAGGCAAGCGGATCTCTGTGAGTTCGAGGCCAGCCTGGGTAACAGAGGGAGTTCTAGGACAGCCAGGGCTACACAGACAGATGAAGAACAAAAAACAAAACAAAGAGAGAGGGAAAGTTAAGAAGTCGAGATCCGTGGTGCTTGCCTATAATCCCAGCACTCGGGAGAGGGAGGTCTAGGAAGTTTTAGTTCAAGGCCAGGCTGAGATCCGTCCTTAGGAAAGAGAACAGAGACATGAGAGTATTTGTAAACACTTTCTTCTCTGAGAAAAAGGAATCCTCGTGATCACTTGACTTACAATGTCTTTTTCAGCTTTATGATGTGGGAGAGTGATACATGTTCATAGGAACCAGACTTCAGATGCCTATACCTCTGCCCCACGCTGGGCAGCTTGGAAGTGCAGTAGCCACTGGCCTCCGGGTCAGGGTGGAGTCTACAGTGTGCTGGCTGTGGCACCAGTAGTCAGTACACATAGTCTTCAACTTGTGATGCACGTGTCATGCATTTAGATCTGATCTCATTGAAAACAGAGGATCGTCTGTATTTGGAGGGTTTGTTTTGTTTTATTGTTCAAGACAGGGTTTCTCTCTGTGTAGCCCTGGCTGTCCTGAAACTCGCTCTGTAGACCAGGCTGGCCTCAAACTCAGAGATCTGCCTGCCTCTGTCTCCCGGGTACTGGAATTAATAAGTCTCAGCAGTAAGGAGCCAGGCACAGGGGTGCACACCTTTAATACAGGCACTTGGGAGGCAGAGCCAAGTGAATTTCTGTGAGTTTGACACCAGCCTAGTTGACAGTGAGTTCCATGCCAGCCAAGGCTACATAGTGAGACCCCATCTAAACACAGAAACAAGCAGACAGGAAGAAGACCAACAACACAACCTAAAAAATGGGCAGGAACTATGGGTGTGGCTTGGCAGAGCACCTGCCCAGCACACAGAGGCAATGGGTTCAATCCAGCACCCTCCAACCCTGCCACCAAAGTCCAGAGATCTAAACAGACATTTCACCAAGAAGGACATATGAATGGCATATCCTGAAAAGAGGTTCATTGCTAGGGAAATGAACATCTGAACTGTGGAAAATGCAAAAGAAATGTGGTGATATTTTATATGTGCTTTAATAAAGTTTGCCTGGAGATCAGAGGAAATAGCAAGCCATTTTAAGTAAACAAAGAAGTCAGGCAGTGGTAGCACAGGCCCTTAATCCTATCGCTTTAGCAGGCAGGGTCTCTGTGTGTTCAAGGCCACACTGGAAACAGAGCTAAGCGTGGTGACACATGCCTTTAATCCCAGTACCAACCATAGAGACATGGAGGTCTGTACAGACAGACAGAGCCGTGTAGGAAGAGGAAGTGAGGTAGCTGGGCTAAGAGAGCCAATGAGAGGGCAGAACAGCAAGGCAATAAAGGTGTGGGTAAGAAAGTGGCTTGCATTTGGAAGCTGCAGAGTTGGTGAGGTAAGGTTGGCTGTGGCTTTCCCTATTTCCTTGATCTGAGGCTTTCACCCCTATATTTGGCTCCGTGTTTTTTATTTAATAAGACCGTTTAGAAATTCGTCTACAAAGAAATGCTGTCTCTTCTACCAGAGGGTTAAGTAAGACAAAACTTCATTTTTAAAAATAGTAAAGATGTGGGTAGGGAAGGGATTGGGAGGAGAGGAGGAAAAACCTCATTGAGATGCAATATATGAGAAAAGAATTTTTTATTTAATTTAATATTTAATTTAAAATAGTAAAGAATAGTGGGGTGTGGTGGTTCACACTCAGGAGGCAGAGGCAGGTGGATCTAGCCAGCCTGCTCTACAGAGTGAGTTCCAGGATAGCCAGAGCTCCATAATAGAGAGACCCTGTCTCAAAAAAGAAAAAAAAAAAAATGCTGCTTGGCAGAAATTCAAATTCCTCCAGGGTCAGAACTTCTTGAAATCAAAATATATGCTCAAAGTTGCATTATACTTATCAGCTGAGTGACTTTGAATTACCCAGTCCTGGAGATGCAAGGCTGAGCTCTGACCCCTTCTCATTAAGAACAAAAAACCCACCTGGTGGTGTGGTGGCGCGCCGGCGGCGGCGGCGGCGGCGGCGGCGGCGGCGGCGGCGGCGGCGGCGGCGGCAGCAGCAGCGGCGGCGGCGGCAGCAGCAGCAGCAGCAGCAGCAGCAGCAGCAGCAGCAGCAGCAGCAGCAGCGGCACACGCCTTTAATCCCAGCACTTGGGAGGCAGAGGCAGATGGATCTCTGTGAGCTTGAGGACAGCATGATTTCCAGGACAGCCAAGGCTACACAAAGAAACTGTGTTTTAAAAAAACAATAACGATAATAATACTGATGACAATAAATCTAGCAGGAACCCACGGGTGAACTTGCCTGCTTGATCTGACATGGCTATGCATCCTTCTGCCCAAGTAAAACTTTTTGCCTTGCTGAAATACTTAGGATTGGCTGATCATTTCCTTAAAATCCTGGACCTATTTCTAACATAAACATGGGGCCACGTACCACCTAAAACCCTGTGGGCCAAAATCAGCCTTCCTCCCCCTAAGCTGATGATCTCAGTTATTCATTTCAATAACAGGGTGTCACAGACCGAGCGACAATTTTGGAGGCTATAGGTAGCTGGGACTTACATCAGATAGTCATTTACAGACTAAGAGAGACAATCATAAGACAAATAGATTCTCTTCTACAGTTCACATTTAAAAACAAGGATAAAGAAAAATTGACAGTAAGGGCATAGACAAAGTGGTCTCCTGTAAACTCCTGCTAAAAGAAAGGGCAAGTTCCCCTCGTGTCAAAGAGGGCTTCTGAGAATGACGGCCAGGAAGATGTGTCCTGCACCCGCCTGCAGCCAGAAGCACACAAATAGAATCTGGAGGTGTAAAGTATCAACGGGGGCTCAGGGAGGCACACATGTCGGAGCTGTACAGCTGCCCGCGGCCAGTGGGACCAGCGATTCCGTCAATCACTGTGTCAAGCATCACCTGGGGACTCACAGCAGGGTGGATGGCACTGTAGAGAAAAACAGGTACCATTCCTGGTCTGCGTCTACCTGGAGTAGGTGTCCATCCTGGGGAAGCAGCAGGCCAAGGACAAGAGATGTGCTACAGGGATGTGAAGGCCAGGAAAGACAGAACGGCTCTGGGACAGAATGAAGGACAGGGCAGCGGGTGACAAACACAAGAACAGATGTGAATAATCGGGGCTGAGCAGAGGGTTTGGATGCAGGTTACAGATTAGATGGGGCACTGGATCTGTGGTATTTCCCTAACACTGAAGGTCATGCTGTGTTTACCGCTCGGCAAGTCCTTCGACCTCAGGAATATTCTCTTAGGTGGTCAGGGTAATGAGCATCATGCCTACAGCATCATTTTTTAATTTTTCTTTATTTATGTGAGTGTGTATGCGCGCATGTGCACATGAGTTTTCATGTACCACGTGTAGGTGCCTTCCATGGAAGTCAGAGGGTGTCAGACCCCCTGGAATTCAAGTTACAGGTGGTTATGAGGTGACTGATGTGGATGCTTGTAACTGAACCTGGGTCCTTTGCAAGAGCAGTAAGTGCTCTTGACCACTGAGCCTTCTCTCCAGCCCTAAGCTTTATTCTTTCTTAAAGTGTGAGCTGCACAGGATCTGGCTGTTACTGATTGTTTCAAACTCCTCCAACCTCACTGTGCCCAGGAACTGGGCCCGGTTATAAATACCACACGTGGCACTGCAAACTAATTATTGAATAATGCACAGATATCTATGTATAAACATCTATAGTCAGGTTTACATTACACATGCTTTATTCATGTTGCATATGTTTATATATGTATATAGCATGGAGACAGAATGCTGAGGAAAAAAAACGTCAAAACTGGGTGAGTGCATGTAGGAGATATTCAAACTTCTACAGGATTTTTATTTGAAAGTATGCTTTACATTAGGAGTTTCTAAAACCAATAAATGTAATTCTTCACACTAACAAATTCAAGGAGAAATAGGATCATTTCGATAGAAGCAGAAAAGACAGCTAATAGAATTTCATCACCACACATGACTTATAAGAGAGGAGCTCCCAGGAGAATGGAAGAGAACGGCCTTTATAAAATGCACCTACAAAACCCTACATAAACCAGGTGGTGGTGATGCAAACCTTTAATCCCAGCACTCAGGAGGCAGAGGCAGGCAGATCTCTGTGAGTTAGTTCAAGTCAGCCTGGCCAAAGGAGCGAATTCCAGGACAGCCAGGACTACACAGAGAAACCCGGTCTTGAAAACAAACAAACAAAAAACATACACAAACAGCAATCTCAGTAACGAACAGTTGAAAATAATTCTTTGAGCCGGAAGTAGGTAGATGCCCATAGCTGCTGATCTGCTCATTGTGGTACTGGGGACACTAGAAACTAGGAAACAGAATGTAATGAGTAAGAAGTAGACGTTTAAAAAATGAAACAGAGGGCAGGGCAGAAGAGATGACTCCACGGTTAGGAGGATTTGCTGGGGTTTGGGGTTTTTGTTTCTGTGTGTTTGGTTTGGGGTTTTTGTTCGTTTGATTTGGTTTTTTAGTTTTTCAAGACAAGGTTTCTCTGTGTATCCCTAGCTGTCCTGGAACTCACTCTGTAGACCAGGCTGGCCTCGAACTCAGAGATCCGCCCACATTTGCCTCCGGAGTACTAGGATTAAAGGCGTGTGCCACGATCGCCTGACCAGATTTGCTGTTCTTATAGATGACCTGGGTTTGGGTCCCAGCACCTACACCGGTTGTGGTTCACCATAATCCATAATTCCAGTTCTAGGGGGATCTAATGTCCTCTTCTGACCTCCGTGGGCACCAGGCCTGCATATTGTGCACATACATAGTTACAGAGAAAACACTCATGCATACAGAAATTAATCTGCAGCAACAGCAGCCGCAGCCACAGCAGCAGCAGCCCAGGACTGGAGAAACGGCTAGGCCGTTAGGAGCACTGCCGCTCCCCCGAAGACACAGCTTCGGTTCCCAGTACCCACGCGGTGGCTAACCGTTCTAGGGGGTCTGACATCCTCCTCTGGCCTCCGTAAACACGGCACACAGGTGGTACACAGGCATACATGTACGCAAACTATCCAAACACTTAAAACGTTTTTTTAAATTTTATAAATGAAACCGATTAGTCTTCACAGGTGATAGAATCATGCTCTCGGCAAGCTTAAAAGAACTAGGTTTTTAGAATTAGTAAAGAGAGTTTAGCAAGCTTGTTTATACCTGGTCGATATGCAGAAGTCAGTCATGCTTCTGCAATCTTTAGAAAATGTAGTATTAATCTTCAGAGTTAATAACACTTAAAATCAAATATGGATAAATAAACCCTACCAAACAAGACTAATTCTCCATCCAAGGACCCATGAAAACATCAATGGAGAGATGTGCTCAGACGCTGGAAGAATCAAAACCATGGAAACATGGAATCTCTTCAAACTGCCTATACCAACTTTTTGTTCGTTTGGTTTTTTTGGCTTTTTTGGGGGGGGGTTGTTTGTTTAACTGTTTGTTTGAGGGTTGTTTTTTTTTTTCTTTTCTTTTCTTTTTCTTTTCTTTTTTCTTTTTTTTTTTTTTTTAGGGGATGAGTTGTTTAGACAGAATCTCTCTACACAGTCCTAGCTGTCCCAGAACTCGCTCTGTAGACCAGCCTGGCCTCGAACTCACAAAGATCCGCCTGCCTCTGCCTCCCGAGTGCTGGGATTAAAGGTGTGCGCCGCCACCACCCAGACAACCTTTTTCTAACATTTGACACTCACTCTAAGATGTCCATAGGAACGCTGTCAGGAGAGAGAGAGGCCATCCCTGAAGTAGTGCAGAGAACATGCCCTCCACATGACAGATCATTCTAAGGCAGAGTCGGTAACTTACAAACAGATAGGCAAGAAGACAGGAAGACAAGAAGATAGGAAGAATAAGGAACTCGGGCAAGCTGGTCATGGGGGCACAGGCCTGGAATCCAATGCCAGAAGGCTGGCACGGGAACTTCATCAGTTCATGCCAGTCTATGCTAACCCATCTTGAACCAACAGGGAAGAATCCCGGTGTCGTGGCACACACCCATAAGCCCAGAACTTGGGAGATGGAGTAGATGGATCAAGAATTCAAGATCAGCTGCCAGGTGTTGGTGCCACAGGCCTTTAATCTCAGCACTTGGAAGGCAGAGGCAGGTGGATCTCTGTGAGTTCAAGGCCAGCCTGATCTACAAAGTGAGTTCCAGGACAGCCAGGGTTACACAGAGGGACCCTGTCTCGAAAAATCCAGAAAAAAAAAACTTCAAGGTCGGCCATTTCCCAGGAACCTGGGTATGGACCTGGCCAGAATCTACCTGGCCAATATTTAATTTAAACTTGCTTCAAATTTGGTTTAAAAAAAAAAAAAAGTAATTCATGGTCATGTCTATGGGGGAAGGTGCAGCCACCAACCTTGATTAGCTGAATTTGATCCAGAGAATCCACGCAGTAGAAGGAGCAAACTGCCTCCTGCAAGTTGTCCTCCAACCTCCACACACACTGCTGTACATGTACACCCTGTCTTAGTTAGGGTTTCTATGCTGAAGAGACACCATGACCACAGAAGCTCTCGTAAAGGAAATTTTTAATTGAGGTGGCTTACAGTTTCAGAGGTTTAGTCCATTATCATCACGGAGGGATATGGTAGCATGCAGGCAGACATGGTACTGGAGAAGGAACTACATCTTGATCTGCAGGACACAGGAAGTGAACTGTGTGTCACACTGGGCATAGCTTGAGCATAGGAGACCTCAAAGCCCGTCCCCACAGTGACACACTTCCTCCAACAAGGCCACACCTCCTAAGAGTGCCACTCCCTATGAACAAGCATTCAAACACATGAGTCTATGGGGACCATACTTATCAAACCACCATACACCAATACACACATAATAAACAAATAAAATGTATTTTAGAAACTCAGGACTGGGGGAAAGGTTATTAGATGTCTCAGTGGATAAGGACACTTTCTGCCAAGCCTGATGACCTAAGTTTGATCCACAGGACCCATTTGAGAGAAGGACAGGACTAAATTTATCCTCTAATTATTTATTTATTATTATTATTCATTTTAGTTAGGGTTTTATTGTGGTGAAGAGTCACCATGGCCATGGCAACTCCTTATTTATTTATTTATTTATTTATTTATTTATTTATTTATTTATTTATTTATTTATTTTGGTTTTTCGAGACAGGGTTCCTTTTGTGACCCTGGCTGTCCTGGAACTCTCTCTGTAGAACAGGCTGGCCTCAAATTCAGAGATCTGCCTGCCTCTGTCTCACAAGTGCTGGGATTAAAGATATGTACCACTATCACCACCCAGCTTTACCATGGCAATGTTTTTTGACTGTTTCATTTATTTTTTATCTTATGTGCATTGATGTTTTGCCTGGTGTGAAGTTGTGAGCTGTCATGTGGTTGCTGGGAATTGAACTTAGGTCCTCTGGCAGAGCAGCCAGCGCTCTTAACCGCTGAGCCATTTTTCCAGCCTACCATGGCCACTCTTCTAAAGAAAAACATTTAACTGGGGCTGGCTTACAGTTCAGAGGTTTAGTCCATTACCGTCACGGCGGGAAGCATGGCAGCACACAGGCAGACGTGGTGCTGGAGAGGTGGCTGAGAGTCCTACATCTGGATCCACAGGCAGCAGGAAGACAGCAACACTGGACCTGGTCTGAGTATCTGAGACCTCAAAGCCCACCCCCTGGTGACACACTTAGTCCAACAAAGCAATACCCACTCCAACAAGGCTACACCTCCTAATAATGACAGTCTCTATGAGCCTATGGGGGCCATTTTCATTCAAACTACCACAAATGTATTATTATTAAATGTAAAAGAAAGAAAAGAAAAGAGAATTCAAGACCAATCTCTGTTACGTAGTGAGTTTGAGGCCAGCCTGGACTACATGAAACTCTGTCTCAAAAAACAAACAAATAAAACCAACTCAGCAACTAAAGGACACCAGATCTGTAATAAGCAGCTCTTTGGAACAGTGGAAACAGATGGGGCATCAATAAATGATACTAAGATAGTTTCCATCCTGAAAAAAAGTCAAAACTCAAAGAACCAGGGGCTGGAACTGGCTCAGTGAGATTGGAAGTGAGAGCATCAGGACCTGCGTTCAGATCCCCTGTACCTCCTTCAAGTCGGACGCTGTGCCATGTGTCTGCAACCCCAGAGCTAGGAGGGCAGAGAGGTGGACCCTAAGGGCTCACAGTCAGCCAATCTCACCAAAATAGCTGGCTCCAGTCTCAATAGCTAAAGTAGCGAGGCTGGAGAGATAGTTCAGCGGTTAAGAGCACTGGCTGCTCTTCCAGAGGTTTTGAGTTCAATTCCCACACCCACATGGGGCTCACAACTGTGTAACTGTAGTCCCAGGGGATCCAATGCCCTCTTCTGGTGTGCTGATGTACATGCAGACAAAACACCCATATACATAAAATAAATCTTAAAAACAAATTTAAAAAAACAAAGTAGAGCCGGGCGGTGGTGGCGCACGCCTTTAATCCCAGCACTCGGGAGGCAGAGGCAGGTGGATCTCTGTGAGTTCGAGGCCAGCCTGGGCTACCAAGTGAGTTCCAGGAAAGGCGCAAAGCTACACAGAGAAACCCTGTCTCGAAAAACCAAAAAAAAAAAAAATAAAAAAACAAAGTAGAAAGTGACAAAGGAATATTGATGAAGATATAGTGACCTCTGGCCTACACACACACACACACCACAGACACAGACACACACTGAAAACAGATATGACACCAGGCGATTGTAGTACACACTTTTAATGCCAGCATTAGAGAGGCAGAGGCAGGCGGATGTGAGTTCAAGGCCAGCCTAGGTTACAGAGCAAGTTCCCGGACAGCCAGGGCCATACAGAGAAACCCCATCAAGAAGAAACGACTAGTCATTTGCTGAAGGAAAGAGCCAGGGCTGCAGAGATTGCTCAGTGTCTGTGGTACAAACATGAAGGCCGTGGTGTGGGTCCCTAGGACACAAAAGTCAGGTGGGCATGTTGGCCGGCCTGAAATCCCAGCATGGGGGAAGAAGAGACAGAGGAACCCTGAGGCAAGCTGTCTTAGCCAGACTAGCCAAAAATAGGCAAACTTTGAGTTCAGCAACAAACTCTTCCTCAACATATAAGATGAAGAGTGAGTGGGGAGGAACTCAACACCAGCCTATGTGCATGCACCTACCTACACATGTGTACACCCCTATACACACATCCCTACAAACATACCAACCATGCATGCACACATGCACCACACACAGATATACATACCCATAAAGTAAAACCAGAAAACTAAGCAAGTGCATGAAATTATACTCAACTTCAAAGAAGCACATGAGAGAGAATGACCACTCAACATTCAGTCAATGGCCTAGAGAAGCTGAAGCAAACTGAAGGAAATAAGTGATCCCAAGAGGAGCCTGATGGCATCAGGCTGCGCCTGTCACCCTGACAAGAGATTATACACCTCACGTCCACTGACCTGATCTGACTGCACAGCCAAGTCACTGTTCAGAGCAGGACTTTGGTCGCACGAATCCTAAATGGTCTTGTAATAAAAACCCGGAGCCAGACAGTGGGGTAAATGCTGAAAGATCAGAGGAGACAAGCCACAGCCGCTTCTCACCTCGCCCACTCCTCAGCCAAAAAGATCCTGTCCAGGAACCCTCAGACTGAATGCCTCTGAGTCCTCAGCCAAAAAGACTTCATTCCTGTCTCCTCCCACCTTATATTCCTTTCTCTGCCCAGGCATATCACTCCCTGTCTCAACCTACTGCTGGGATTAAGGGCGTGTGACTCCCAAGTGCTGGATTAAAGGTGTGTGCCACCACTGCTTGGCTGTTTCTCTTTTAAACTGGATTAATCTCCTGTGGTCCAGGGTGGCTTTGAACTCACAGAGATCCAAACAGATCTCTGCCTCCCAAGTGCTAGGATTAAAGGTGTGAGCCACCACTGCCTGACCTCTGTGGCTGGCTCTGTCCTCTGATATTCAGGCAAGTTTTATTTCTTAGATTACAAATATCACCACAGACTTTCTTTGGCCTCAGGGAAGCGGAGATAGCTTGAGTGTTGGTCTCTGGGAAACAGACAGAGAAATAGGTACACACACACCTCACTGGACATGGGATAATGTACTTCAGTCAGAACAAGACTCACAACGTGAGTCTTTTAAGACGTAACAGTGCAGGCAGGGTGGGAAAACACAAAGACTTGTCTTAGCTGGAGCTACAGTTCCTGAAATGTGTGCTAAGGCATCCCAGGGTGCCACGGTGCATTCTCAGGGAACACTGCAAGGCATCTGGGGACAGGGAGATGCTTTGAGACAGTGTCTCGGTGTGTAGCCAGCCCTGGCTGGCCTGGAACTCACTCTGCAGACCAAGCTGGCTTGAACTCACAGAGATCCACATGCCTCAGCCTCCCAAGTGCTGGGATTAAAAGTCTGTGCCATCACACTTGGCTATTTTCGTTTTAAGGGAAGGTAACATGGGGATACGTAGTCTGTCAGATACCTCCTGAACACCTTGAGAGAGCTCAGGGTTCCAACACTGGGTACTCTCCCCCTTGGTTACCTCTTTAACAAACTGGGTTGGCAGCCATTGCTGTGATAAGAAAACAAATTCTAGGCAAAAGCCAAAGCAAATTAGGAAGCCCACATGATACACCCAACCAAATTAAAGCTCCAAAGTAGACCCAGAATCCTTCCAATAAGCAAGTGCATTAAGAACTAAAGCAAGGGTTTGTGTCTTTCACTCATTTCCAACTGTAATTTTTTTTCTTTTGAGACAAGGTCTCATGCATCCCAAACTGGCTTCAGCCTGCTATGTAGCCCGAGGACAACTTTTAACTTCTGATTCTCTTGCCTCCGCCTTCTGAATGCTGGAAGTACAGACATGTGCCGCCGCCGCCGCCGCATCCAGCTTACCAGGTGCTGGGAACAGAACCCAGGACATACATGCGAGGCAAGAACTCTACCAGCTGAGTTCCGCTCCGCCATTAACTTCCTAGGACAGCTGGGGAATTCCTGGTTGTTTGACCCAAACACATCAACAGAACGGTTAGGTCTTCCTTTTGCTGGTCTGTGTGTGTGTATGTGTGTGTGTGTGTGTGTGTGTGTGTGTGTGTGTGTGTGTGTGTGCACATGTACACATGGAGAGACCAGAGATCAAGACCGGGTGTGTTCCAGTTCGGTTCCCCACCTTGTTTTCTGAGACAGGGTCCCACTGAGCCTGCAGCTCACCAACTAACTAGCCTGGCCAGCTAGCAAGTGCCTCGGATCCTCTCGTTTCTAGTACCTGCTTTGGAGGCACATGACTCCAAACCCAGCTTTTCACCTGGGTTCTGGGGACCTAAACTCAGGTCGCCACGCCTGCTATGGCACTTTGCCCACGGAGCCGTCTCCCAACCCTCTACTTGGCCGAAAGATGTCACCAGGAAACTACTGAGGCACACACGGCCACTACTGTCAACAGAGGGAGCTGAGACCTCCAGGCCTGCAACAAACAGCAAGGAGCCGTGGAGGGCCGCTAACCATCACCGCTGTGTCCCTCAGGTGCGGGTGGGTGGGAGGTGACACCGCCTCGTGTAGTTCCTGGCTCCCTGGCTGCCATCCCAGGGCTTCCAGGGCCTGACAGCTGTCCCTACCACACTCATTGTCCCTGTCACCGCATCACACGGTCCCTAGAGGACAATGGTGAGGCGGGGGTGGAGTGGTTTAGGGAAATCTCTGGTCCACAAAGAGGAAGTAGGGTTGCAGGCAGACCGCACTGGAAGTGTCTGGCCCACACCCTCTCCGAAATCAATACGATCTCCCTTGACTGCCAGGCACTGCGGTGTGTGGCTGGCGGGTCCTTTCTCTTAGGATGACTATGGGTACCGCCATCACAAGCCTGGCCTAATCTAACAGTCACTTCCTGCTTGTACAGCCTCAGGTGACACCCCTGCCGGTCCCTCTGACCTCGTTTTCCTAGCTGCTGCTGTGGGCAACCAGGGCTCGGGCCTCAGACTTGGATCTGGGCTTCATCCCTCCCAGTGTGGTCCCATCCACACCAGGGTTCTCACCTGTCCTCTAGTCCCAAATTCAATTAGTAGAGCTTAACTGCTTGCCATGTACTCCACTCAAACGTCATGGTGAAGGTACCAAAGCTGGGCTCCGGGGCACGGAGGCAAATGAGCAAAAGCAGGTATGGGCCACAGACCTTCGAATGGCAGGAAGACCCTTCCCGGAGGACTGGCAGCCTAAAGCAGAGAGTTGTCTGCCAGGCAGCCGCCTCTCTGAGAGCTGGCTGTGTTGGACAGTTTACTATCACTGAGAATACCTGACTCCTAATCCAGTCCCAACTACTCTACACAACTCCACCTGTCTTGAAAGGCAGTCTCCCAAGCGAGACCCCGAAGCCATTCTCATTCATGATGGGAAGAGGGATGTCTCCGCAGTAATTCAGCAAGAAGCCAGCGGTGTCTGCGCTGGGTCCTCTGCATATGCACTAGGGCTGTGTAGCTTATTCTTGTGGGACTCCCAACAGTGGGAGCGGAGTTGTCTCTGACTCATTCGCTTGCTCTTGGGACCCTTTTCCTCGTACCCAGTTGCCTCGCACAGCCTTGGTATAAGGTATGTGCCTAGTGCTAGTGTAACTTGTCATGCCATGTTTGATTGATATCCCCAGAAGGCCTGCTCTTTTCTGAAAGGAAATGGAGTAGATATGGGGGAGAATGGAAGTGGGGAGGAACTAGCAGGGTGGAGGGAGAGGAAACTGTGATCAGACTGTAATATATGATAATTTTTTTAAAAAAAGCCAGTAGGGTTGGGGATTTAGCTCAGTGGTAGAGTGCTTGCCTAGCAAGCACAAGGCCCTCAGCTCGGGGATGGGGGTGTGAGCCAGTGATTGGGAACAGGGAGCTGTGCTGATTGGTGTAAATAGAATCCTCCCGTTAACATGTCCAACATGTCCTACACCCCTCCTGGCTATATGACCAGGCGGCTCAGCTTTCTCCAGTCAACGGGGAGACATCTGAGATGCCCCCGGTGCTACACTAGGCCCAGCAAAGGCTTCCTCAGGACAGTCTTTTATCTACTCCTCAGTAGTGCAGGCTCATCTGGTAACACTCACAGTGGCACCAGTGAAGACAGTGGAACAGAGGCGGAAGGTGATGGGCGACAGACCCAGGCCCATCACTAGAAGAGGCCTTGGAATTACCAAGCCTCGAAGGCCAAGGGTCTCAACACCCAAGGGTGAGGAGCTGTAATGCCGCCTTGCACTGCCTGCCTCTACCACCAGCTACTGCTCAGAGTTGAGGCACTGCTGAGTGCTGGGTTGCAGGGAGTAAAAAGCCAGGGCAAGATTCCTCTAACCCCAGCGGCTGGAGCTGCCAGTCTCTGCTGGCTCCTGAGGCCTGGACCCATGCACCTCTAGTTCCCAGGGCTTTGAGCCACAAGCTTGAGTCTATCAGTCCATCAGGTTTCAGCACTCATGAGCCAAGGGTTACTAATGCTAGAACCACTCAGCTACTCTGATTTCCGTGAAGTAAAATGACCCTAGCTAGCTAATTGGTTAACAGCAACTGCCAAGGTCCCCATGATTAAACAGGAGCCAGCTTCTCTCCTAAATGACACCTAGACATCTCCTCCTCGGCCAAATTTGGATGTCAACAGGACACAGAAGATGCTCTCACCGTCCACACAGGTATACATGGTCCTGACCTGCTTGCCCAGGTTGAATGACCCACACCACGAGGACAAAGTTACATATAGCATCTTCATGGGATGATGCTGTCTGGAGTTATGATTTTTCTTTATAAGGCAAGATTGATATACCCAGAACCAGATGTGATATACATGTTATGAATCTATAAAGTCAATGTTCAAGAAGCCCTCAGCAGACCTTTCCAGCACCCACACCTTGTTCCAGCACACATTCTATGAAGGAGGTTATTGTGCGGGTCTTTTTCTGGCCAATTTATGTCTGGGTTTTGTCTTCTGGTACTAGGTACATCTTCAGTCTCGCTTTATTATTTATTTTATGGCCTTGTTAAATGTCATACTGAAACATGGGGTTCTCTTTTTCTTTTTCTTTTTTTCTTTTTGGCTTTTGAGACAGGATTTCTCTGTGTAGTAGGCGTGGCTGTCCAGGAACTTGCTTTGTAGACCAAACTGATGAACTCAAGAGACCTGCCTGCCTCTGCCTCCCCAGTGCTGGGACTAAAGGCATGCATCACAGTTCGTCTAGCTTCAAGACAGTTTTTACACTCAGGATTGCATCATCCTTGGCTTCTCAATGTTGTAGGCATTTCTGGTTCCTGAAGTTAAGCACACTGCTACAGGGTGTCCCTGGCGGGCCTTTTGTGCACATACCATTAATTCTCTGGGACAGACCCCAGAAGTGGTTCTTCCAATCCATTGAGAGCGGTCCTTTACCTACCCAAGGCAGTGTCTCAGCACAGCCTTCCAGCCCTACCCAAGGCAGTGTCTCAGCACAGCCTTCCAGACCTACCCAAGGCAGTGTCTCAGCACAGCCTTCCAGCCCTACCCAAGGCAGTGTCTCAGCACAGCCTTCCAGCCCTACCCAAGGCAGTGTCTCAGCACAGCCTTCCAGACCTACCCAAGGCAGTGTCTCAGCACAGCCTTCCAGCCCGTAGCAAAGCCTTCTTCCCTTTCCGCTGGTTGCCATGAAGATGGCATTCCGGCCATCTTATCAGGCATTCTCAGTTCCCGTCTTACACTCAGCTTTCTTTCAAGATTGATTTCCTGTTGCTCATCTCTATACCCAACCATTTACAAATGTAGCTAATACTCCCAGCTCAAACTGTCTCCCTCACCAACACCCCCAACCAAGAAGATGGAGACGGAATCCAAATTCACACAAGACAGACAAGTGTTCTACCACTGAGACACATCCTATTATATCATCTTTTAATAAACAGAAATTTCTAGCTTTGATAAGAGTTGAAATTACCAAACTTCCCCTCATAGTCAGCATATTTTGGTGTCAGGAAACCACCTCTGGTATTCCCCACGACCTTAAGCAATTGGGGGGGGGTTGTCTTTGCATATTAGGTTCCCTTGGGTGGGAACCCAAGAAACAGATGGCATGTCCTCGCTGGTTTCAGAGCAAGGCCCACTGTCCACCTGCTGGCCTCCAATGTACCCATGGGTGGCCAGATCTTTAGTGTTTGTGCCAAGTATTAGATTTTCCTGACCTCAGGATCAGGTTGGGGGTGTTAGGGACAATGTGACCACGCTTCCTCAAAGTCAGGGAGGATAGAGTGTCAGTCAGGTGGCCCATAACACCCAATCTGTTAGGCTGCCGGTAAGGACCCTGGAGCACCATACATCATCAATTTGTGAGCTTGCCCTTGGACTTCAGGGTCCACCAAGGATGAGGTCAACTGACACTTGGTTTTATTCCTATCTGACTGTGTGGGAGCTCAGGACACAGAACAATGAGAGCACCAATGTGAGCTATTTCAAGCCCTTATGTGTGGAAAAACTGGCACTGAAGTCCTTCCCAAGTGACAATGTCTGACAACTTGACCAAGGATGGGTCCCATGGTTGAGCCCCCAACAGGCTCTTTCCTTGACATGGCCCTCAGACCCTTGAGTCCCACAGAGACAGACAATGCATTCGTGTACATGGAATTCTGACTGGAAATGATTAACTCTGCCGAACAAACAGAGCAGTGGCAGCTGGGAGCACTGATCTGCATTTGGATTTTTTTTCCCCCTGAGACAGGGCTTCTCTGTGTAGCCCTGGCTGTCTGGAACTCGCTCTGTAGACCACACTCGCCTCAAACTCACAGAGATCCCTCTGCCTCTGCCTCCCAGGGGCTGGGATTAAAGACGTTCACCGCCACCACCCAGCTGCATTTAGATTTTTTAAGGTCAAGTTCCTAAGAGCCACTGGAAATCCTATAGCAGGGCAGTTTTCAGAGGCGGGAAGCTTAAGTGGACTTGTTTATAGCCCAAATCAAGGCCAGAAGGCACAGCAGAGGCCCGGCAGCAGGCAGGAGGGTCCAGCGACTCTAGGAGCTACCATCACGAAAGTTAGGAAGGACCTGTTAGACACTGGTCCTCCAGAAGTGTACTAGAAACAGGGAAAAACCATCATGGTATCCTGCCTCCAGGGCCAGAGGCCACCTGCACCAGAACGGTCACCCCAGCCATGAGCTGTCACTCTTACCACACGACACTAGGCAAGCAGGAAAACCCTGTGACAACGTTCTAGTTGAGTGTCCAAGGTGCCCAGAGTCTGGTGGTGGCCTCAGGCCTGAGCTACCAGGAGGCCAGAGGTTGCCTAGTGGGACCAACCACCTGTCCAGCGTCTGGTCAGTTTGGAGCTGGGGATAGGAAGGAAGGCAGGGCTAGAGACCACGGGACCCAGCCTGAGCCCGCTGGCTGGGAGAAGCCTGGGCTAGGAGAGCCATCCCACCAGGCTGTGGGCACATCCTGGACACAGGCCGCTTTGTGAGACCTGAGCTTGCCCGGCAGCCTCCAGAACAAAGGGCTTTCTGTCTACACTGCAGCTTCCCTCTCCCCCAGGCAGAGCCCCCAGGGCCCCCATCCAGCTCCCCACCACACTCACACCAGGCACAGCCACGGCCCAGTACAGGAGGCCCTGCTGTAGGAGGCGTCCAGCCAGAGTCTAAGAAGGAGGTGCAGGGAAACAACCAGGGCCGTCCCACCCAGGGGAGGCCCAACACTTCCTGCACTGTGGGGCATGTGTGATCCCAGCACGGTGCCAACCATGCACCACCTACATCCCAGTGTCCCAAGAGGAAGTAAGGGGACAGTGGGAGAGGGCGGCAGCCTGGTGTCCCCAGAGACAGCTCTACCATGTATCTACAGGTCCCCTCCAAACGTCTCAGGAGGACCAGCCTACGGTGACTCCGAAACTGTAGGCAAAAAGGGCTCTGGCCCTGGAAAGAATACATGGCCTGGACCTCTGCTCCCATGCCAGCCCCAGTCTGCTCCTCTGAGACCCTACAAAGCCCTCTACACAGGTGGGCACATCTTGAGGTCCTCAGTGTCCAGGAGCCAGAATCCAAATCAATCCAGGCAGAGCACTAGCCATCCTGGCCAGCTCCTGCCGACACTGACTCTGCAGCTGACGCAGCACCTTCGTCAGACAGGCCTCCTGGGCGCTCAGTGTCCTGATCACCTCGGCTGCCTGGAGGCCTTGGGGCCTTGGCGACTCCTCCTTACATCTCACCAGTCGATGGGGTCTTTGTGGCTGGACAGGGTTACTGGATGGCTCCCAGGACCCCTGCAGGGCGACCAACTCCTGTTCAACAGCCTTCTGCAAGGCCTTCCTTGTGGTGCTCCACTCTGGCCCCTGACCTAGGCCTCCAATCTGCGTAAGAGAAGATACAGAGGCTCCTGAGCCGAGGGCAGCTCTGTTCCCAGGATGACAGGTCCAGGTGCTCCCAATAACCTTGCAACTCCAGAGCTCTAAGACAAGGTCTTAGCCCATGTATCATTTCCACCATAGAAAGCCAGCCCACACCGGAACCAGTACAAAAGGCCTGGCTAGCCCAAAAATGTCTTACCCCCACAAAGCCCCTGAAACCATGCCAGCAGCAGCTGGGACACACGGACCCAAAACTCGGGGCATCAGGATCCCTAACCTCAACCTCCAGGGCTCCCGTCTCAGGCCTGCTAGCTGCAGGACCACTGGGCAGTTTCTAGCCCACCACGTGCCTTAAGGCCCTTCGGGACTCAAAGAAGACTCCCAAGGACACCCACTACTCCAGGGGTCAGTGCAGCGACCCCCACCACCCTGTTCCGCCTTCCCCTTCCCACTGCTGTCCAGGAGTGGAGCACATGACTTGGCCTGACCCAGGGGACACAGGGTACTACCTCTAACCCTTAGGGCAGTCCCTGTCCAAAGACCCTGTGGGCAGCAGGCCTGGGGTGAAGACCACACTGATGAGGCTTCCCAGCCACTAACCCACTCCAAAGACCCCAGAAAGCTACCTTGAGTCCTGGGTGCTGTGCTGAATGGACTCTGCCCTCACTGTTCTAAAAAAAAATAATATGACCCAGGATAAAAGCAGGGCCTCACTCCTGGGGTAGCAGTTGCTGTGGGAGAGGGGAGGAGACCTCTGGTTCAACCACAGCCTCCTCAGTCTGTGACATGCCAGCCTCACTAGGATGGATAGTGTGGAAATACAGAGGCTGCCCCTGATTTCGAGGAGACCTTCGAGGAAGAGCTTAAGGGCGGCCTGCCTGCAGCTAACATTAAAATGCTTCCCAAAAGGAGAACTGACAGACACAGCAGTGAATGGTGTATGCTACCAGGCACGGCTGGGGAGGACCGCTGGGCAGGGGCTGTGTGGCTGACCAGCAGGCAGTGTGCGTGGAATGGGGATGCAAGGACAGGCAATGCTGCACAGGGTTGCCCACCTCTCTGGGGAGACCCTGGACAAAGTCTGAAGGTGGCAGTGAAGGACGGCAGGATCCCTTCCCTGCGGCCCCCTGCTGCTGGAATTTGCTGTCCAAGTGTATCGCCATCCAATTGAATCCAAATAAGCAGAGTAATTCATCTAGAGACTTAGTCAAATGGTTAACCCAGTCTGGGGGGTGGGGGCAGTAAGAGGCAGGGCTGGAGGATGGGTTGGGAAGAGCGGGCGAAGCAGCTGCCTAGGAGCTCACCTGGGCTTCCCATGCCGCCCGCCGGGCCTCAGCCACTTCCTGTAGCTCCTCCTGCAGGGCCTGCAACTCTTGCTCTACCAGCTCCAGCTCACTAAGCCCACGTTCAGAGATCGCGGGCAGGACTGTGGGCTGTGAGGTCACAGCAGGACTCTCCGACGAACAGGCATCCAGAACTGTATCCTGCAGAGACCCCAGTGAGATGGTCAGGGACGAGATGCAGGGGTTAATGGGGCAGTGGTAGCATTCCCAGGTCCTGGTGTGGACAGGGCACCTCCTTAGCACGCAGGGAAGCACAGAAACCAGATCTCTGGGAGAACTAGGAGTAAGGACCAGCAATACGAGGCCTCCGCTGAGGACCAGCAGCTGTCCTGGGCAGAGCATCCTTAGAGTCCTCCATCTTCCAAACTCTACCACCAATGAAGCCTGGGGCCCCTGGCCAGGGCCCCCCAGCAGGGGGGGGGACGGGGGGGGGGGGGGATGGGACAGGGAAGACTTCCTCACCATCCACTGCCAGAAGACCAGCTCACAGCTCCGCCACTCCAAAGCTGCCCCCAGGCGTGTGTTCTCAATCTCCAGTGCCTGCAGAAGCTAGAGAAAAAGACACAGCTGGGCCAGACTGCCCGCTGACCACCTCCTGAGCCAAGCTGCAGTCCAGGGGCCTTTGACCAGGGTGCTCTGCCCAATACTCCACTGACTGGAGGCTGTCCCAAAGGCTGCAGAGATGAGAAGGTCCAAGACTAGGGAGACCTCTGAGCCGTCCCATGTAACTTTGGGAACCCCCAAAGGTAAGGAAGAGTTTTTAAGTGATGGGGATTTGTGCGTAGGACAGAGGCATGGGACGGAGATGAGACATGCATAAAAGGGGAGGACAGGGCCAGACCAGAAGATAACCTCTGCCTCTCCCCGGCGGAGCAAGGCCTGCTGGTCTTGCACTGATCGGAGACAGCACTCCCCACACTCTGTCTGACCTCCCCTCCCTAAGGACCATCCCCCGACTGGCTTAGTGCCAGCAGCCACTCGCTCCTCGTCTCCCTCCCTTCCCAACCCAGATCACCCAACACACCTGACCCTCCTAAAAGACAAAATGCTTAGTGATCTGTCAACGGAGGGTGCTTCTGGACGCCCTGCAGGTGCCGTGTCTAGTCAGAGGCCCAACCCACACAGAACCTAAGTGCTCCACTCTTGACACCCATACGGGGGACCCAGTGCAAGGACCCCTGAGAAGACAGCGCAGGCCAAGCCCTCTGGACCTAAGACCCCACCCCACCCTGGCTCCACAGAGAATGCAAGAAGGGTCCATGGCCTGAGAAACTGGGGAGAGACCTGAATGCCAGCCAAGGCCGGGCCAAAGGGACAAACAACAGAGAGAGGGCGTCAGAGCCGCCACTTAGCCGGGAAGAGGTGGGAGTGTGGGGAGAGATGTGAGGAGCCAGATCAGGGTGAGGGGGGCCCAACCACCCAGCATCACAGAGCAAAGATCCAACCACAGGCAAAAGGCACCGAAACACACCTTTAGAAGGGCAGGTAAGACAGACTCTAAGAACCGTCCCCAGGGGGCCCAGTGCCCCTAGACTGTGAGGTGTGGGGGGGGTGATGGAGGAACAAGTAAGGCCCTTCCCCTTCCCATATTCCGCCCTCCTCCCCAGCAGGAACAGGGACACAGAGGGTGCAAACAGAAGGCCGTGGACTCCACAGCAACCAAGGGAAGTGACTAGTGATGCAACAACATTCTGGAAACTTCTGGGACCTGTCTGTGGGTGGACCAGATCCAGGTTTTAGCCGGCACCCCAACAAACACGTGGACAGAAGCTGATCTGTGGCCTTGGTCCACCTAACCACTGCTGTCCAGTCCTGTATCAGCAGAGGCCAGTTTCTGAGACACCCCTAGAGTGGCCCCACAGCCAAGTCCTAGGCGGTGCCAGACTGAGCATGGCAGGCCTTTGCTATGATCCAAGGGGGTCAGATCCAAAACAGCAGATCTCCACGACACAGGGTAATAACAGGATATCCGAGAGGAACCCCGGTGAGAGCCCACTATCAGTGGCTAGCAGAAACCAGAGGTCTCGAGCCAGACCAATGACTCCAGGCAATGAACACTTGCAAGCAAAGACGAATGGACTAAAGGGTAGGCTGTGTGACTCAGCGGCCCACACCACAGCCTCCATGATGAGATTCTTCTTTTTTGTTTTCGTTTTGTTTTGGTTGGTTGGTTGGTTGGTTGGTTGGTTGGTTTGGTTTTTGGTTTTTCTTTTCAATTTGGTTTTGATATGTGGGGGAGGTTGCGAGGGCAGAGGGCAGATTTGAAGAGACAAGGAGATTAGAATGCATGATGTGAAATCCACAAAGAATAAAAGTAAAAAAATAAAAGGGGGTCAGAGCCAAGGGTACATAAGGACCCTCAAACGTTGTCTCAGCACCTCAAGGCCTGGCCCTAGCAGGCTGGGTCCAGCCCAGGATTTATCCAGGGATACAGGTCCAGCTGGCACCAATGGCCAGACACGTTACCAGGTGAGTACCCCCGGTTCATAGCAGGGCCTAACAAATCACCCAGAGCACAGATGCCCGGATCTGGAATCTGCCAACTAGCCTTGTAATACGAGCTTGGGAAGACAACAGAAACCATGGAAACCAGCGGGCTAGCTACCTGTCCCTCACCCCGTGATCCTCCAGTACCACCCTGCCCAGCCATAGGACAGGCCTTTGATAAGGTGGAGGAGTCCACCGTCGGACTGCAGAAGGAAGGAGCTGGGCCTGGAAGAAGGGGTCACCCAACCTGAGCTCCAGCTCAGCTGCAATACATGCCTGATGCCAACAGCCACCAACCACTCGGGATGGTCCACAGTCCAGCCCCTAAGTGATAACCAGTGCTGGACCTGTCCTGTAAACCTCAGAAATAAGCTGACCAGAAGGAAGAAACCAGTGATGGGTGGTTTCTATGTGGGAGGAACTGACTATCCTGGGAGAAGCTGGGGATGGGGCCAACACTGACACTCTTCTCAGCCTCAGACAGAAGGCAATGTCTGCCTGAGGCCACTTCGTCACTGGGTCTCATGGCCTGCGATCCTCCAGGTCTGTGCTAAGATTGAGGTCTATTTGGGAACATCAGGAGCCCATTGCCTAGGGCAGCCATGCTTGGAAAGAACCAAATGTCCCCTGGGCAACAGAGCAGGACCGCGGCCTACAAATATCCAGGGCCTGTACATCGATCTACCTCAGCAGACTTCCCCACAGACCCCTGTCTACCCCAGACTTCCCCACAGACCCCTGTCTACCCCAGCAGACTTCCCACAGACCCCTGTCTACATCAGCAGACTTCCCCACAGACCCCTGTCTACCCCAGCAGACTTCCCACAGACCCCTGTCTACCCCAGACTTCCCCACAGACCCCTGTCTACCCCAGCCGACTTCCCCACAGACCCCTGTCTACCCCAGCCGACTTCCCCACAGACCCCTGTCTACCCCAGACTTCCCACAGACCCCTGTCTACCCCAGACTTCCCCACAGACCCCTGTCTACCCCAGCAGACTTCCCACAGACCCCTGTCTACCCCAGACTTCCCCACAGACCCCTGTCTACACCAGACTTCCCCACAGACCCCTGTCTACCCCAGACTTCCCCACAGACCCCTGTCTACCCCAGACTCCCCACACAGACCCCCGAGTCGAGCCCCAGGCTCCGAAGAGCAGCCATCCCCACTCACACTCAGCCTTTAAACACCTCCAGCTTCAACAGGGAGAGCTGGTAGCTCGTTTCAGACCCGAGATCACTGTTCCTCCAATCCAGTGGTCCCCTCCTGGACACCATATCCCTCCGACCCTGACCATGCTGGACAAATAACAGACACACACAACACCTAGTCTGCCTTCCTGGATAGGTGGGCGAACAACGGGACAGGGACAATCCTAAGGGACACACCGGTCACCCACAAATACCCAGAGACATAGAAGTCAAAGCCTAACACCAACCCAGGTGTCCCCCAACAGACCACACCCCACCATGGCAGCACCCACTCCAGCACCCTGCCAACCCTCACCTGCTGGCTGCCCTCTGGGTCTCTAAGCATCTCTGTTTCAGCCACAGAAAGATGGCCAAGGCTCTGTTGGCTGTGACATCCACGGGTGTACAGGTGGATCTGCAACAAGTAACACACCCAGACTGAGAAGTCACCAGTGCTGACTTCACCCCACACACGCCCTTAGCAAGACTTCTCTTAGCTGGATACAGGCACCTTCAGAGACCACGTAGAGCCACAAAGGACAGAGCTGGGCTCAGGGTCGTGATGCTGGGGGTGGGGAGCTGCAGAGGGAGGGGAACTAGACCGTTTAACTGAGGGCTTCCACGCCTTGCTCACCAGGACACAGGTAAAGCAGGGTCCTGCTCTGCTTGTAAAGGTGAGACTTACCGTAAAGGCCAGAGCTGAGGGAAGCCCAGCAGCCCCGTGAGCCAACAGTGGTGACAGAGATGGACCACAGGGAAAGGCAGCCTGGGGCAGAAAGGCAGCCTGGGGCACAGTAACAAGAGCCATGTGTCTGGACTACCTTGCTGAGGAGGGCACACTGCTCCTGCTGACTGGAGATCAGGCGTCGCCACCTAAACCGCAGCTTTCCCATCAGCCATTCCACTAGTCGGAGATCCACAGGACTCTCTGTCTCCACATGGGGTGCAGGATGACCAGGGCTGGCCAGGACCTCACACTGGAGAGGGAACAAGAGTCAGCCCTGCTATACAGCCCATCTCATCCTAAAGGAAGGACCAGGACAAGGAGGCATGCTGCTAGCACAGGATCAAGCCTCTGTATCCTCAGCCCGGAAGCTGGATGAGCCCTTTTGAGGACTGCACCAAGGACTTGGGACAGGGGTTTCTGAGCAGAGTTGGGCTGAGACACCCTCATTACATACTCACCTCACACTGGGGCAACTGATCCCCCAACTGCACCCGGGTCTGGGCAAGCAGCTGCTCAAGCAAAGGTCCTCGTGCCAGGAGCCAGGCCAGGGCCAGCAGCAGTTCCCGGCTTCCCTGAGAACTGCCCGCAGGAAACTGTACCAGCGCAGACCTGGGGTAGCCTTGGGAGCCCAGTGCTGACTTCACCACATGGGCTTGGGCCTCTGGAATAGGAAACCACCAGCTCACGGGGTGCCAACCTGGAGATGTCCCCTGGGTCCTTCCGGGGACCTGGGAGCACCCCTAAGCTGAGAGCCCGCTCAGAGCGAACAAAGGAGGCCCGGGAGGCAGGATTTCTGTGATGGGTTGGCTCAGGGTCTAGCCAGTCTCAGAGCCACGGCTAGCCAGGTGAGCAAGGGAAAACGGGTAGTGGAAACCGGGGCTTAAAGAAGTGGGCGGGACAGAGCTGTCACGAGAGGGGAGAGGCAGGTACCAGCAACAAGGGGGCATTCGAGTTGAATAAAGAGGGGTAGACAAAGGAGGAGCTTTCATGGGGCGGGACTTACTGAGTCAGGGCAGAACTGGGTCGACCGAGTTGGGGGAGTAGAAACAAGGGCCTCGGGGGCGTGGCTTACCTGGAGCAAGGTCCAGGTAAGAGGACCCGGCTTACCTGGAGCAAGGTCGGTCAAGGCACTGTTTGCAGCAAGCGGTGAGAGCACTCGGAAGAGAAGCTGCCAGAGCACTGGAGCCTGCAGCGAAGGAGTTTGTAATCAGCGGACATCAAGGTATCACCTACGTCAGCCCAGGACGAGGCCTGCCCCGCCCCCGGCCGCCTACCCTGGTAGCCTCACCGCCTCTGGACGGTCAAACTTTGCGCGGCGGAAGATTTCGGGGCTGGGCCCAGCGGGCAGGGACCGACTCAGCGCAGCGATAGCCTCAGGCAGGGCCTTGGCCGCCCCTTCCACCCGGCGCCTCCGCCGCCCCATGCAGCCAGCCAGCACCGGGCACTCTCGGATCGCCCGCCCGGGCCAGGCCAGGATCAGCGACCAATCACGGCTTGCGCTGGGACCCGCCTTCTCCGCCCAAGTCCAATGAGCGGTGCGCCTGGCCTTTGAGTGCCTACCAGTCTATCCCGTAGACAGGCACTTCCGGGGTCTGGTTGAGGGGGCGGGGCCTTGGATCTGCCAACTCCGCCGGCTTTGGAACTCACCAATCAGCACCTCCAGCTGCCAACCTCCCAGAGACCTCCCAGGAGCGCGGGGCTGGAGGGCGCGCATGCGCCCGAGCGTCCCCCGGAGGCGCGGAGGAAGCAGCTCGGCTCCACCCAAACACGGAGGCCGGGTCTCCGCGGAGCCGCCCCGGAGCTCACCGCCAGGGGGCGTCAGGGACCCGCGAGGAGGCGAAGCCGAGCCCCGCAAACTGGGTGGGGAGTTCCGGGGGCCACGTCGCCAGAAGTCTCCCGAGAATGCCACCCTCCCTCTCATGTGCAGCCCCAGACATCCTTGTCCCCGTTGTCACCCTCCCTACAGCCACCAGAAGACGAGCTTGTGAGGGAAATTCTCCACTGTAGATAAGGGTGCGGCCACCTCCTTGTAAGGTTGAACTTAAGTTTCGCGCCCTACAGGGTCGATCCCGGTAAGCCGTGAGAACCCTGCAAGGAAAAACAAAAAACAAAAACGTGGACGTACACAGCAGCTCCACGACAATGGCAGAGTGAACCCAGAGTCCAACCTGGAGAGCGGGGGGAAAGACGCCCGCACCACAAGCAGGACCGGAATTGTGCCCAGCAATGGGCATGAGGCTGCTACGTGGCCACAACCTTTACCAGAACAGCCTCTGTAGGAAACCGGGGACGAGAGGGCACAGTGAATGCTCCTGTGCGTGTGGAGGAGGGCCGGACAAAGGCCGGACACCGCCTCCGGGGATCCCGGGACGCGCCGGCGGGACTGTGGGGGCGGGGGCCTGTGCGCTCGAGCGGGCACAAGCCAAGCTTTGTGCACTCGATGTCACCAGAAATGACTGGGACAGTGGACAGTACTATGTGTGCTCTACGTCTCAATAAAGCCGGGAGAGAGGCAGGTGGAGAGGGAGAGGGTGCGGCGCGGAAGAGGAAACTGGGGTGAGAGGGAGGGGCAAAGGACTCTGGACACCTGCCCCCTTAACCGCACCGGCAGGGTGGCCACGCCCCCCGGAAGTGCGGGACCGTTGGCTCACCTTTACCTTAACCTCCCCTGTGCTCCTGCTCCCCGCTTTACCCCCTCATATGACATCTTGCTGCAGACTTTTCCTCGCTCATCCGGGTGCCTTCGGCTATCCTGCCTCGGGGTGTCCTTCCTGGGCCCTTGCCAAGCAGCTAGGGCTGCTGGTGCCAAATGGCCAAGCCCAGTTAGGCCCTACCTGCTCCTGCCGCCCTGGGTCTCGGCCCTGCTTCTGCACACCCTCACACTCGCAGTGTGCTGCAACCTTAAACACAAAAGACCGCGCAGTGTTGGCTACGGTGCCAAGGAACTCCGGATACACCCTTAAGGAGCCCTTTGCCTCTCCAAGCCTCTTTGCAATATTATGCACTTGCCCCGCCTGATCTGCTCGTTCCCACAGGCCTCGGGTTGCTGCTGAGAGTTCACCCCACGGATGCCCCAGTTGGGAGACGTGGAGCTGGGTGCAGGGGGCTGCGACTATGAGGGAGACAGGGTCCTCCAGGGTGAGAGACAACAGGGCAAGGAGAGCTTCTGCCCTTCTCCCACACGCGTCTCTTGCAGGTCCTCTGCGGGTGTTGTTGGACACCCAAGACCTGGAGGTCTGTCCCAACACTCACACCCCTCCCACGAGGAAACTCTTAAGATCTCAGGTTGACCTCTTCTGCTCCGTACTGTTGTCCCCTAAAGCACTACAGCCTCTACCTGTTGGGATTCCAGAGTCGCCCAGTAACACACGCACACACGCACGCGCACACACGCACACACGCACACACACACACACACACACACACACGCACACGCACACACGCACTTCACTGTAGGCCACTTACAGGACTTACCAACAGCCTATCAGGCTCGTTCTTGCAGTATAGGTGCCAAAGACTAAGACAGGCAAAGCCACCGGGCACTCACAGCCGAGACCTTTGTGGCCTTGTTAAGTCCCAAAGGGTCTTGGATGGCCAGTGGCCTGGGGGAAGGGGAAGCAGAGGGTTGCCTCGCTCTACAAGAGTTTCCAGAAAGCCCTTCCTAGTACCACAGAGCCAGCCCTCAACTTCTACTAGAGCACCAGGCCACCCAGGGCATTGGGGGGGGGCAAATATGGATGTGGTATCCGTTGAGCAGCTGCAGACCATCCACCAGGGTACACTTCTGGGGACAGGGTGGGGTTGCAGGAAGTGGAAATGGCATAGGCAAGAAGTCCACACAACTCCCCCCCCCCCCCCGAAAGAATCTCAAAAAGGGAACCATACCAGCTCCCACTGATTCACCCTCTGAACTGTGGCCAGCCCCACCCACTCCCAGGCTCCATGTTCCTGCTGACCCTGTCACCCCAGGCCAGAACCACTAAGGGCTACAGGAGCTTCATGGGTCCCGAAGTTAGCGGTAGACCTGAACTCCTGCTCCCGCAAAGGATAGTGGGCGGCCATGTCCACAGCAGCAGCAGCAGAAAAAGCAAGTGCCCTGCATCAGGCCTGGAGCTGAGGCTCCCACGGCCGCTCCCCTCCAACACACACTGGTAGACAAGCACACAGGTCTTCCAAAAGATCAGGTTTATTAAGGGCATGAAGGGCTACTGAGAGCCCCCCGCTGTCCGGGGTTAAGGCCTGGCATGTGCCTGGGCGGGAAGAGAGGGTTTCCACAACCTGTAAGGAGAAACAGACAAAAGTGAGCACATCTCCAGGTTCTGTTATTTACTCCACTAGGGCTGAGCCCATCCTGCAGGCAGGTGGACTGGGTGGGACTGGAGATGGAGCTACAGTACCTGGGTCTACTTGAAAGTGTGGCTCTCAGCTCCACCTCGCCCAAAGCCTGAAAACAAAACAAAACAAAAAAAAAATAAATAAACAGGAGATCGGTGGGTTGGGGGGAGGGGGCCAGGAGAGATGGGAGGCCCGTTTGGGAAGAGGTCCAACCACATACCTTTGGGCCCAAACATGGCTGAGTAACAAGGATGGTTGCAGTAGGGCTTGCCTTCATGCTACAAGGAGAAGAAGATGAGGGGGGGGCTGCCATCCCAGCCCCCCACTGCTCCTCCCTCTGGCCCCTGGCGGTCCCTTACCTCGGCATGGCCCCCCGAGGTCAGCGTCTTCCCACATTTCTCACACTTCAGGCAGGGCCGATGCCAGTCCTTGCCTAGGGACGTCACTCGCTCAGCTGCAAAAGCACAAACCCACTGAGACCCTGGGGTCCCTGGACGCCCTCTTCTGCTGCACACACAGCTAGGCTTCATCCTCTCAATGTGGCAGCCCACCCTGGGTCCCCAGATTGCCCCTGAGCTCCATAGAGGAGGCACCCCTGGTCCTCTCAGCCAGTCCTGCGGCTCAAACCAGAAGGGTCGCCTTACTGGAGGGATATTCTCTCTCTCTCTCTCTCTCTCTCTCTCTCTCTCTCTCTCTCTCTCTCTCTCTCTCTCTCTCTCTCTCTCTTCCCTCTTCTCCTCTCCCCTCCCCTTCTCTTCTCTTCCCCCCACCTCAGGTTCTTTGAGACAGGGTTTCTCTGTGTAACAGCCCTGGCTCTTCTAGAACTCACTTTGTAGACCAGGCTGGTCTTGAACTCACAGAGCTCCTCCTGCCTCTGCCTCCCAAGTGCTGGGACTAAAGGAGTGGGCCACCCACCCCACCCCAGCTCATTGGTGGGGGCATTTCCAAGCGCTCCCACAGGGATGTGACCCCCGAGGGCTTGTAGGGCTGAACAGGAGGACGCCTTCAGACTTGAGGGACAAGGCATAGTGGTGTTGGAGGGCAAGTCTGGAGGAGCTAAGGCTAGGTCCTCCGGGTTAAGTCCTCTAGGACCTCCGACCTCCGTGCTGGTGGCTGGCTAAATGAACCTGAGCTCACCCTTCTCCACGGCGGGGGCGAAGGGACTTAATCAAACACCCTCTTATGGGGAGCCCTAGGGCGCGCGAAGAGCACGAAAATGAGCACACCGGAGATCGCACCCCCGGACGTGGTTTTCCGCGTCTGTTTCTACTTAGCGTTGGGAGGGGCCGCCTCAGTCCTGCGTTCCTTCCTATCCCGCGGGGATCCCGCCCAGGGCACGCAGAGAGAAGCGGGGGAGAGACAGACGGAGAGACAGACGGATCCAGGGGCGAGGGTCACCGAGAGAGGGGGAGACCCAAAATCATGGGAGTCATGGAGACCTGGAGACCCAGAGGCAAGGAGACTAGGAGACCGACCCCCAAAACATAAGACAGCGAGTGGGCACAGATGTCGGTTCCGTTTAGCACCAAGTTGTCCCTCACGCCCCGGACAAGGTCCATGGGTTCGATCCTAGGCGATGCTCGGGACTCTAGGCACTCCCGCCCACCTGAACAACCCAGCACTGACCGCCTCCGGGCCACGCTTCCGCGTATTGCCTGGGGTGCGCCCGCGGGCATGTGGAGAGAGGCTGGGACACCCAAGCATGCTCACCGAAATACACCTCCTTGTCGCACTTGGGGCACTTCGGCATGGCGGAACTTGGTCCTGCACAAGCGGCTGCAATTAGAATGAAGTAGGTTGTAGGCTCTGGACTGGGTGGCGGCTGCCTGGTCCGCGCTTTTCAGGGACCCTACGGGCCCTGCCCTTTAAGGCCCCGCCCCTGCCCCGCCCCCTGAGTCCGGGACTTGGACCCCTGGGATCTCCGATCCTGACCAACTGGCCAAGAATGGTCATCTGGCCCATGCTCGCCTCTGTCAGGACAAACTGGCCAAGTGCCATGCCGGGGCGCTGGGTCTTCTGGGGACCCTCAGAGGAGCCGGGCAGCTCCTGTGGGCCTAGGCCCCGCCCCCTGCCTGGGGCAGGGCAAGCCCGCGGTCCTGAATAGCGGACGTTGGGTCCTCCCCTCGAAAGAAGAAGCGTCCTATCAGGGTCACCCTGCTCCTTGCACCTGCGAGAGCTAGCAGGAACCGGGGTGGGCACAAGAAACTTCTGAAGTTCAGATAAAGCCGGGCGTGGTGGGATTGCCCGTCCTACTAAAACTGGTGAGGCCAATCTGGTCTCTAGGGTGAGACCCTGTTTCAAAACACACACACACACACACACACACACACACACACACACACACACACACACACACACACAAAGTAAATTCAAGCGCAGATAGATGCAAAACATCATTCAAAAATTCTACACGTATTTTGACCCTGCCTCCTCTGAGAAACAGAGTTGAGAGCATTCAGAGAGTCTCAGCCTTGTAGATCTAACCCCTCCCAGCCTTTCCCAGCTCTAACCCACGCAGACGCCAGCAGGTCCACCCTGGCCAGACGCAAGTGAACACCCTGACCTTTGCCAGCTGACTGGACTGCAGCCACAACTTCACCAGGGGAATTCAGAAGAGGGGACTTCTGACTTCAGGAAAAGCCCTTCCTGCCGCAGGGACTTCAGAATCTAAGTTTGAGGACCCATCAGTTCGAGGTTGGAGAATAGAGGTCAAGGCAAGGAACGCAGGGCGAGGCCACGCCCAGGTCGCCTCCCTGATGAAGAAGAACAGTCCTTATCTCTGGGTGAAGGAGATCAGCGGTCCAAGTCCACCGCCCAGCTAAGGAAGAGGCTGAGCCGTGATTGGTACCAGGTAGAGACTGGACTACCCCTACAGTAGTAAATAAAGTGTGGGGGGCGGGGGCGCTTGCACTGACCCAGGGAACCTGGGTTTCAGAGTGCTCTGCCGACTTGCAGACCGACCTGGTCACTACATTCAGGCCTCCATGGGGGCTGGGCTCTGAACATTGCCTAACACACTGATGGTGTGGTTGCTGTTAGCCGGGCGTTCTCACACCGTATCACCAGAGTCCTCGGCTGCCCTTCACACACTCCTTTAAAAACAAGACCTCATCTCAGGCCAGGCCCGGTGGCCGCTCTTGGCAGCTCAGAAGACCATCCTTGACAATGCTCAGGGACCCTGTGTCTTGGGCTCAGCCCCGACAGAGCCTTTTGTTCACACTCGCCTACCATTATCAGTCTTCAGTCCTGACCCTGTGGCGAGGATCTAGGGTACCTTTATCTTACTGGCTGGGGTGGGGATCAGAGCTCCCAAGCTGTGTGTGGGATTGCTGATGCGCCATGTGTCCAATATAAAAGCCACACTTCAAGGACTACCCCCAGGTACAAACACTCCTCCCCCAGAACTCTCTACCCTCTTCCCAGGGCTCCCTAACTCGAGGCCACAGTTTTGCCCCAAACTGGGACTCCACAAATGCCCAGATCTACAAAGACATTTTGAAGACCCTTTACTACAGGCTGGGGGCTCCAGAGCAGGGGTGCACACGTCCTAAAGGAGAGACTCCCATTCTCTTGCCTACTTGTTGAAAAAAGGTCCAAACTTCTATAGCTCCTGACCTAGCCTACTGAGAAGAGAGGCGGCAAAGGGGGGGTGGGAATGAGCAGAGGCTCTGGAGACCAGGGAGGCCAAGAACCATCTAGAAGGGTGGTGTGTCTGTCATCACAGATTCTGGGGCCTGGCCACACACAAAGCAAACTACCTCACTATCCGTAGAAGAAGCCAACTACTGCCTGCCAGGGGCGGGCACTGGGTGGAGGCACAGGGCACCTGGCAGACTGCCTCCCTCTGGTAGGGTGTGTGCAGGAGGCTGAGTGCTTGGACACACATGCATAACCCCGGGCCTGCAGGCGTACCTGTGGGGGTGATGTCCTGTGGGATGGCTCTAGTAGGGTCATGTGTGTGGCCTCAGAGCAAATGGCTGTCCATGCTTCTATCCAGCTGCACCCAGGGACTCCTTGACAGGCCCTTCCCACCTCCCACCCAAAAGACACTTGCTAAGGCAAGTTGGTCAATGACCCTGGCCATGTTCCTTCCATCCACTGCCCCACCCCAGAGATAGCTCCTTCCTGGATTCAGGCCCAACCCTGCACTAGGGAACCCTCCTCCCAAAAAAAACCAGAGTCTTCTTGGCCTTCCCTAATGTTGTTTCCTGTTTCCATGGTCATGGGAGGGGTGCCAAGGCAAGGGCCAAGGGCGGATGTCTTCTTTGTTGGTACACAGCAGTTTTCTCAGACATTCGATTTGGACATATCCACTCAGACACAGACAAAGACATACACAGCTGGTACAGTTCCACAGGCCTGTGATGGGCTAGGGCCACTCCAGAGGCTGAGGCAGGAGGATCACCTGTTCAATGTCCTGGTCTGTAGAGCCAGGTTCTGTCAAGAAAGAGAGAGAGAGAGAGAGAGAGAGAGAGAGAGAAGAAGGAGGAGGAGGAGGAGGAGGAGGAGGAGGAGGAGGAGGAGGAGGAGGAGAGGAGAGGAAGGAAGGGGAGGAAGCGGAAAATGAGGTAACACCATCTTTGTTTTCTCCGTTCTCAGCCCTGTAGTCCCTCAAAAGTTGTGTCTACCTTGGAAACACATTTGAGGTTTCTATG
The DNA here is from genome assembly GCF_049852395.1 of Peromyscus maniculatus bairdii. Classification (NCBI taxonomy): domain Eukaryota; kingdom Metazoa; phylum Chordata; class Mammalia; order Rodentia; family Cricetidae; genus Peromyscus; species Peromyscus maniculatus. Next base: position 85,423,740 of record NC_134865.1, on the reverse strand, counting down.
ACCTTGACCGTGGTCCAGATGTATTAACCAGAATAATTAATGTTTAAACAAGCTTAACATAAGCTAAAATAACTGAAAAAGGTATAAGTCGAAACTAACTGTTCGTGGTCTGTCTGAAATAATTACTGTGTTCTGCCATAAACAAACGTTTCAAGGTTACTTGGACTCTCACCTGAGTTACGGCTTTGGTGGTTTTCCTTTACCTGCTCTACCCCAGCCGGGCAGTGGTGGCGCACGCCTTTCATCCCAGCACTCGGGAGGCAGAGGCAGGCGGATCTCTGAGTTAGAGGCCAGCCTGCTGCAGTGTGAGTTCTAGGACAGCTAGTGCTATACAGAGAAACCTGTCTTGAAGAAAAAGAAGGAGGAGGAGGAGGAGGAAAGAGAAGAAAGGAAAAGAAAGAAAAGCTCTACCTGCCCCACCCCCCAGCTGCACCAAAAGACTTTGAGGCACGAGTCTGCTCTTGGCCTGAGAACTCTTTTTCAGAATTTGGAGGTGGAGGCAAGAGGATCAAGAATTCAAAGTCAGCCTCAGTTACATAAAAACATTTAAGGCCAGCCTGGACTAAATGAGACACTGACTCAAAAATAAACAACACACACACACACACACACACACACACACACACACACACACACCACAAGAACTCTTCCAAAGCTTCCATAATGTCAGCAAATGTTCCCCTGATGCTGCTTCTACCCAGACTGCTAGCCTTGGCCCTCACCCCAGCTCTGGGCTGAGTGGGGCTCAGCTGGTGCCGGTCCTGCCAGGCTCCCTGAGGTCCAGCTCCACACTCACCTGCTTCCTCTATCCCAGGCTAGTCCTGGAGGAGGACAACCGACCAGGGCTATCAGGCCAAGCGGAGGCCTGGGGTGCTCTGTACAAGCATGACAGGCCCCACACAGAGCTCCCCACTGCTTGTACGGGGCAGCATGGAGGGTGTGGGGGAGGGGAGGCTGCAGAATCGTCGTGTGTCTGCCCAAGCCTTCTCTGCACACACCTATGCGCCCTCCACCGGCTAGAATGCCACACCCTGAGGCCAGCCAGAGAAGGTAGGGGTGAGCCCTGTGGGCTGATGACCACGGAGGAGTCTCAGTACCCGCTTTAATCAGGAAAGGTCAACAACCCAGGGAAGGGCCTCTGCAGTGTGGCAAAAACTACCCTTATCTACTACTGGCTCTGCTGGTACCTAAGAGTGTAGTCACGTGTGGAGATGTTCATTTAAGGGCTGGAGGCCAGCTGAGCCTGCCCAATGTCCTCTGCTCTCAGGTGCATATCCCGCCAGCACACACTTCAGAGAACATGCTGAGCACACTCAGACACAGCCCAGGCCTCCCTAGGGCCCACCCACCACCCTCCCTCTCCCTTCCCTCGGACCAGTTGAGGACATTTACAAGTTCCCAGGGCCTATTTTCAGCAGCGTGTCTCAAGGGACCCCCCATCTGGCATAAGATCTGGCCCTAGGGTGGGCCTGCTGGGATGGTTAGCCAGTGAGAGGGGGTTGAACCCTGCCCTTCCTCTGACCCTCAGGTTTAGGTGGTCAGCAATTAGCTTCCTCCTTTTCCAGAAGTAACATGGCACGGCCAAGAGGTGGGGTGGTAGAGCGGTAGTATGCACTCCCGACCTAGGACCCATCATCTGGTCAGATGGGGTACCCTGAACCCTGCCTTCCTCGCAGCTGGGCCCCGTGCCTAGGGACTGCTTCCTGGAACCAAAGCTCAGGCAGAACTGCCTGGAATTCCAGCTTTCCCAAAGCAGCAGCTGAGGCCTCGTTCATGGCCCGGAGCCCACCCCCACGGCCAGCCTGGCCCTGGGAAAAAGGGCCGCCCACACCTGGCACCTTGGGCGTTTAGCCAGCCTGCGCTGCACCCACTCAGTAGTCAGAGCACTAGCACATGGCGCTCTTTTGATACCATGCCCACAGGCGTCAGCCCGCAGCCAGTGAGCAGGACCGGCCAGACCCTGAGATAAATGGGATCCGCGGGGAGCCCGGAGCTTGAGGAAGACTCTGGCAGAAGGGCCCCAGAGACCCAAGTCAAGGCAGGAAGGAGGATGCTGGGGGTCTGGAATGCTGGCCAGAGGATCTAAGGCTAAGTGAAGTGGGGAGAGAGAGCCATAAGCTGTGCACCCCACAAAGAAGTCCAGCTGAGCATACCAGTAGGGGTCCAGAGAGGGGCTGGGGGACCCTGGCTGGAGAGGACAGCAAGGCCAGAAAGGTGGGTGGTGCGTGGTTGATAGAGTGTGTCACGGGAACTCCTGGAACACAACTAAACTGTGCAGAGTAGCCTGTGCTGTGAGGCTCCTTGTGGTGTCCTGGACTCAGCTGGCAGAATCTGGAATGAGGTGAGGTGGTCAGATGGCGTCTAGAGCCATCTCCCAGTCTAGGTGTTCGTTTGGGAGAGAGAAGCTCGGAGCACTCTCCCAGAGAAGGGCGGATGCCGGAGACAAAGACTTCCATTCTCTCCTCCATCTTGGGTGCATCGGAAGCCGGTGCCACTGACGCGCGACCTGGTGATGCAGTGGACACCGCCTGGCAACAAGGCCCAGACAAACAGTCGCAGCGCCGCCGCGTTTCCACGACAACTCCTTGGAAACAAACACCACGCAGCGTCATCTTCCCCGGCAGGAAAAGGCCAGATCCTGCCCCGCCCCTCTGAGGCATAGCAAAGCTGGCCGCAGGGCGGGGACGGATCTGCCCCGGGAAGACCCCTGCCCTCGTGGCCCAGCCAGGGGAGTCCCCTTCTTTCCTTCAAAGGTCCCGCTCAGGACTGGGGAGGGCCCCCGCCCGGGCCCCTCCCCCTCTGTTTCCTCCAAGCCGAGCGGGTTGAGAAGTCTTCCTGCTCCGGAGGGCGGACAATTCATCGTTCCCTCTACCCCCACGCATCGCCAACCAGGAAGAGCGCGAGCTGCCCAGCTCGATCCCAAATGTGCAGCCAAGAAGCGGAGTCTTGGTGGGAGGTACCTGCTGGACCTCCCCTTGGCGAGGGTGGAGAGCGGGGGGCACTTCCAGACACCGGAGCCGACCCATGCTCCGCGGCCAGGGACACGACTTTACCCATAGGACACACCAGGGTCAATGGCCTAGAGGGCTGGACAAGAGGCCAGGGACAAGCCCGAAAAGGCTTCGTGCTCTATGGCAGTAGCCAGATCTGGGAGCCACTTTCCCCAAACGCTTTAGGTATCTGAGGCTTGGACCGCGTATGGAGCAGGACCAGATGGGGCGCCCGATCGACGATGGTCCCCCCAAAGCGCCAAGCTGAAATACAGGGGCGCCGTCTAGTGGGCATTTGGGGAAAAGCAAGTGGAGGAAGGCCGCACCCACTGTCTAAGGGGGTTCCAGGCCCACATCCTGGGCCACGTGAGAAGACGCGATTCACTACCTCACTATAAACCCAGTCCCATGAATCCCTGGACCCTCGCCTCGCAGACTATCCTCATTCTGTTCCTGGTCCACCCACTAGAGGCGAGTCAAGGTGGTCCAAAGCTTTGCCCTGTGGACATAGCAGGAAATGGCCATAGCTCTGCCTGGTCAGACTGGGGTCTGACTGCACCCCTAACCTCTCAGGGACGTCTCAGCCCAGTCCTAGGCTGTCCTCCACTTCAGGTCCCACCCAGCTCACACCAGCTTTCCTCGCTCTGCACAAGACCTCTCTGGTCACCTGTCTCCAGGCCCTATCACATGGCTCCTGCTTGTTCTCAAGTCAGACCTCACACACCAAGACTCCGGTGCCTAGAGCTGTATCCCAGGGTCCCAGGCTCATCCCCGGGATCATCTACATGCTTCAGAGCTATCTATGTCTTCAATGGATCCCACCTGTCCCGTTATCTGGACCCCTTTGTCCAAGACACCTCCTCACCTCTGCCCAGAGCAGCCCCCTCCCGCTCCCCACACACATTTCAGTGTGGCCACTGATGCCTAAGTCAGTCTTTCCAGTTCAGAAATGTGTCTGGATTCCATCCCTACCAATACCGGGCCCAGGAGTACAAAGGGAACATCTGTGAAGAGACAAAGGGACACTGTCTCGGGTTCATACACCCCCACCTCCCCCACACACACACACACAAGACACCAGGTCCTGCAATCCTCAAACCAAACCATTTATTGACAGCAAAAGTCTCCGTAGCTGTGAACCACGTGAGGGGTAGGTAGGGCGTAGTGTGGGAACCAGCAGAGGGCTCCTTACAGGGGGCTGCCACCCTGGGAATGCTGTGAGCTCATGGCCATCACCGGCAAGCAGAGCATAAATAATACTGGTGGGCAGGTGTGGGCAACAGCGATATCATAGGGCAGCCACCTCGGAGAGCTATCAGGGACACGGGGACACGGGACACGGGAGGCCCACAGACACAGAGAGGGCAGTGGGAAACACAGGGCACGCCGAGGTGACACACAGAGAAACAGGGTTGCAATTCTGGGCTCTTCTGGAGACTACCCAGGAGGCTTCCTCCTCCGCCACTGAGGCCCTGGGGCTTGCAGGCAAGACGCGCTGAGGCAGGCAGGACTAGGCAGCAGGTCACTCTCCCTCAGGGTCGAGTAGGGGACCCGGAGGGCGGCATCTGCAGATCTAAGGCTGAACGGTGCCCTCAGGGTCCTTGTCATAGATATAGCTGCCCACAGCACCGGTGTTCACTCCTGGGGAGAAAAGTGGCTGGGGTGGCCGAGCAGGAACAAACAGGGGTCTGGGGAAGGAGAGAGATCCCCAGGTCCTCTACCCCCCTCCCCGCCCCACACACACTATACTCACCCTTGGGTCCAAAGAGAATTCCATAGCAGGGCTTGTGACAATAGGGCTGGCCATCGTGCTGGGGGCAGCATAGAGAGAGTGCTGAGCACAGACTCCTCCCCCGCCCCTTCCTTTACGTCCCCCCGAAGACGCAGTGAGACCTTCACAGTGTAGGAGTCTGCCTCCCTGAGATCTTAGGCTTCAAAGGTCATGTGCAGGCCCACTCACTTTGACAGAGTAGCAGAGCTCCCAGGAACATCTGACGAATCTGCCCTCTAGTGGCCAGAGCGCAAGTCCGTATGGCCTAGGGCAACCCCAGGCCAGGGAGCGTGGCCGCCACTGCCGCAGAATTCCTTGCTTCCGGTACCTGCCCCCACCCTACCAGTTCCTGAATCCTCGCTCCAGTATGCTCTTCCTCCTGGAAGACCTATTTGGCTCCCACATCCCAACCGCAGCCCTTACCTCGGCGTGCCCTCCGGGGGTCAGCGTCTTGGAGCAGCGCTCACAGCGCAGGCAAGGCCGGTGCCAGTCCTTGCCTAGAGAGGTCACCTTCTCGGCTGGGAGGGAGGAGGATGGTGAGGGCGGTGACCCCCAGGCCCCCCGAGGCACAGTTTTCCTGAGTCAGGGGCGAAGGGAGTCACTTACCAAAGTACACCCTCTTGTTGCAGCGAGGACACATGTTGGGTTCCCCGGTGAACGTGGTGACACTAGAGGCTGGAAGGGTGTGAAGCTCAGGGTCAGGGTGGCCCTTGGCCACCCACACCTAGCCCCCACCCAGAGCCGATCTATCCCACCTTTGCTGGGACCTTTGGGGGGTCCGCTGGTCTTCCGCTCCTCAGTTCGCACCACAGGGACCTCGATGGGGCCAGTGACCTGAGGGCCCTCGGTCAGAGGCTTCTCATAGATGTAGGAACCGGCGCCCCCTATATTCACACCTGCAGGTGGCAAGCCTGTCAGCTGGAGGTTACTGGCTGGAGGCCTCGACGGCCTCCCCATCTCTCACACAGAACTTCACCCAAAGCTGCTCCACGGCTTTCCAGGGTAGGAGGAAGGGGAGGTAGGAGCAGATGGGCCCCACCCCCATCCAGCCACCACAGGAGCTCAGGCCTGGCTGAGAACCCCCGCTTACCTTTGGGTCCAAACAGTGTGGCGTAGCAGGGCTTGTGGCAGAAAGGTTTCCCATCATGCTCGGCATGGCCCCCAGGGGTCAGTGTCTTGTTGCAGCGCTCACACTTGAGACAGAACTTGTGCCAGTCCTTGCCCAGGGAACTAACCTTCTCGGCTGTGGGTAGTCACAGGAGGTCAGGGCAGCGCTCCTGTTCCTCTTCCTGCAGTCCAGAAGCTCCCAAGCCCACCCCCCTCCGGGTCACACCCCCCGGTAGACGTCACGCCCTACTCCCACCCCACCCCACCCCGCCCGTGGTGGCTCCAAGATTAGGTTACTGTTCACAGAGACTCCCTCAGCCATCCAGGAGCCCTTTTTCTCCTTGCTCATGCCTAAGTGGTCTCAGCCCATGCACTTGGTTTAACCCCTCACTGCAGACAGCACCTGTTTATACCTGCTCCTTCCTCGGACACCTGACTCACACAGAGCCCCACCACTGAGACAGAAGCCCTTCACCTTCAGCACGGGCCGAGGGACCACCAGTCCTGGCTGTGCAGAGCCGCCAGGCAGGATCCCTACTTGGCTCCCTTATCCTAAGCCCTGAGCCCTCCCTCCACCCACTGCCTCCAGCTGCCAGTTTGGCGCCAAAGGTTTGTGATCAGCAGCTGAGGATTGTGGAGCCTCCTGCTCCTCCTGCACCACCAACCCACCCCCCACCCCCCAGCCGCCTCCCACTTCCAGGGCTATGACTGCTGAGCCACATCCCAATGGACGGAAGCTTGGGCCTCCCCAAGGGAGTAAGGCAGGAAAAGGGTGGAGAAGTGGGCAGGAAGAAGGGCCCGAGCTGAGAGCAGAGCCGGAATTCCAAAGGGAAGGGGCCAGGCCAGAGTGGCGGGGGAGGGAGCCGGGAGGGGTGTTATGCTTGCTTGGCTCTGGCATGCTACTCTGAGGATAGAAGAAACAGCTCTCTAGCCTTCCTTTCTCAAGAGTGGTCCAGTGGTCCCTCTGGGGCCAAGCCTCCTCTGGATACCCTTGGCAAATGCGAGGGAGAACAGCCTACTCTGAGAGCTTGCCCCCCCCCCGCCCCCGCCCCCCCCCCCACTCCTGCCCCAGGAGGTGCTGCCGCTGGGCAGCGAGCCTGGATCCTCCATGCGGCCAAGTCTGGCTCTCTGCGGCTCTAACTTGCTGTGCATGGTCAGGACAGGGCGTCCTCCAGGATCCCCCAGACCCTTGCCCTGGAACTAAGTACCCCTCAGTTCCCTTTGTGATACTAAGACACAGGTGAGCCGGAGCCCTTGCTAGGTCCAAGCCAGAATAGGCGAGAGCTACCTGGATAGCAGGCAGGCTTGGCTCCCACGCCGGCCTGGCATCCTCTCTCAGCACAGTGATAAGGAGGTTGTTGGGATGGCCATCAGTGGCTGTGGCAGCTGCAGCCCAAGGCTGCCAAAACCACTCTGCTCTGGCCAGCTCTGGGATGTGGGCCATGTGGGGGCAGGAAACTGACCCTCAGACTCACTCGTTGGGTCGATGGCCCCATTACAGATGTAAATTGGGAATACAGCATCGATTGGGTCTAATAGCTTGGGGGCCGGGGGGGGGGGGGGGGCCGGGGATAGTCTTCTACCTGGCCACATGTACCTGGAGGGAAATCAGTCTCACAGCAGGGGGGGGAGGCTTTGGCCTAGAGTTTACTCAGATGTGGGCTGCCAGAGCACAGGCTAGCTGGGTGGAAAGGGCAGCATTCTGGACACACCACCACCCCCCACCTCCCCATTGCCTTCCCATAGGACAGAAGCCAGCTGACTGTGAGGAGCCTTTGTTTTCCTCCGAGAGCCAGAGGCGCCCAAGCAGGCAGAGTGCTTTTTTCCGGGTGGCCTCTTGGCCAAGGCCCGAAAGAGTTCAGAGCTTGCCTGGCCAGGGGCAAAGTCATGAAGAATGGCCCTGAGGACTGTCCTCACCCTGAGACTTGTCAGACATCCCTCTGTAGGAAAGGGACTGAAATCAGGCAATCTGTCCCCTCCTGGAGGCAACAGGAAACCCCTGGCTCCAGGCCACCCAGAATAACTCCAAGCCAAATCCTGTCCCTCCCCTCTGGGAACAAACAAAAGTGGCCTCTCCTCTCCTTCTGTCAGCTGAAAAAGCCCACTGGACACTCACTACTCTTCAGAGATGGCCATAGAAGGGGACCCTGTCTTTTCAAGCCAGAAGTCTATCTTTTGGTGGGCAGACACTGCTACCCTGGAAAAGTTGCTCAACCAGGAGCATAGCCCCGGGAGGTTAGCAGTTCAGGGATCAGGGATGCCTGATAAAGGTGACTGCCTTCAGAGGCCACCTTAGCAGGAACCAATCAAACATTCCTGCATACTATTGCCTCCTTCCCTGATGGCCTTAACCTCCAAGAGGCCAGGGTCCTGGTCATTTAGTGCACTCTCAAGCTCACAGAGACCTACGTGTCACAAGTGCCCCACCCCGGGTGAAAATGCCGAGGCAAATGGCCAAGAAAGGGAGCAAGCTGGAGCATGTAAGAGGCGGAGGCCAAGGTCGCCCCCGCTTGGACTGAATCCGGAATCCCAGCGGATCCCAGACCTGGTCCAGCGGTCTGGGCAGAGGTCGGAGTGAGAACTGGGGTCACTCACTACCCCGGGTCACACTACTGGCCCATGTGCAGGCTGGGAGGCAGCCACAGACTGAGGCGGAGATGCCGGGACCCAGAGGATCTTATCGGACCAGTCCCAGGCGTCCGACTTCGTTGGATCCCGCCCCAAATAGTGCCACTGACGAAGGGCGATGAGCCGAACATGCGGCTGGCCGGGAGGGTGCTCCTGGCCCCGGCAGACCAGGACTTGCGTACCTCGCCCAGTGTCTACTGGCCGCTTCTGAACCCATCCGACGCCACCGCCTCTCCAGGATCCCAGGTGGCCTCCCTTGCCCGGCGCAGCCCCACCTTCGAGCCTCCGGCCGCACCCTCGTGGGCAGCGTGGCGAGCTTTGCTACCAGCCGGCCGCGCATCCCAAGACCGTAGCTGCGCACCCGGATCCGTGTACACTATGGGGTGTGGTTCTGAGCCAGGGGACTGGAGACGAAGGCGGACGGCGGGTGGATACTCACCGAAGTACACGGTCTTGTCACACTTGGGACACTTGGAGGCCATGGTCGGTGCGCTCGATCGGTCCGCGCCCTCCACCCGCGCTCGTCTCTGCGCCGCCGCCCGCGCCTGCCCCGCCCGCCCCCGGACGTCCATTGGCTCCGAGACCCGGGCGGGGCCTCGGGAGCCCGCCCCCCGGGACGCCAGCAGCTGGGCGCACGGCAGGCGGGGCGCACCTGCCAGGGTCGGAGGGGCAGGGCCTGGCGCCCCCTACCCCACAGTGAGGTGGCCTCTACAGGGATTTCCATGGCAACGTCGTGGCCTCTAGCTGGAGAGCAGACTTGGGGTCCCCAGCTCCAGTCCCCGACGCCCCGGCTGGCTCGTGGCAGGAGGGGGCGCGAGAAGCCCGCGGGACGCCCCCCCCCCCCATCGCCTCCCGCCTCCCGGCGCCGCCTCCCTTTGTTGCCTCGTTTCTATAGCAACGGCCTCGCTGCACAGAAGCACGAAGCATCGGATTCCGGGCGGGGCGCCGCGGTCCTGTCTGTGGTGCTGAAGGAGGGGCGGGCGAGGCTCACTAGTGTAAGCGCCGCCACTTCCAAAAACAGCCTGAGAAACCACTGGGATGAGTGGGGGCGGGGTGGAGACAGCCAGTGCAGGCTCCGAGGGGGCCGCAGGTGCACTTGCGCCCAAAGACTCCTCCCCAGTTCTATCCTTGGAGGAGTGGGGGTACCTGCGAGTTTCCTCGGCATCAAGTGTTGAGAGCTAACACCCCCGTCTGTGAGCGCCCCAAGCCCATGACTGCTGCCGGTCTTCCTCAGGCCAGGGTCACCGACTTCCGGAATTCTGGCCCCAGTGCATTTTGTAGGGCAGCAGAGCCAGAAATCCTGCCAGCCAGATCCTGTCTTCCACCTTGCTAGTCCCCAGGAACAACCCCCCACTCCCCCCTACTCCCCCCCCATCCCATTTCTCCTTCCCACTAGGGGCTTGCTTAGCCCTCCTACTTCTTGACTCCATCCTGGAACTCCTGAAGATATGGACCAAAGAGAGGACCCAGGGACCCACAGACCTCTCTCTGAGCCTCTTGACCAAATCTGGGCCTTGGGTCCGGGGAAACAAACACCCTACATGTCCCAGACCCTGATGACCAACGGACCCAGTACGAGCAACTGACTCCAGAACCACCACGCCCACCCTGTCTTCACAGCTGTGCTGGACACCCAAATTTCATTTCTCTGCCCAGCCCAAGGCCTGGGAGTCAAGTGGTTCCAGGCGCCAGGCATGTTGGTGATCCCCGGCCTACTAACATGGCTCCATGTGGCGGCCCCTCCCCCTTCCCTGCACACATACCCTGCTGCTGCTACCATTTCCATGGTGACAAGAGCCCAGAAACATGTGCCGCCCCCTCCAAGCCTGACTGACCAGCCTGACCAGCTCCCCCTGGGCACCTCTGGACACATGCCAGTCAAGGCGAGAGGCAGGTAAAGTGGCCTCCAGTGCCCTCCTGGACAGGGTCCCTTCATTCATAGCTAGGTTCCTGTTCAGGCTGGATTCACAGGTGCCCTGACTCCCCAACCCAGGCGTCCACTACTGTGCTCTCGACAGCTCCCCATCTTAGGAGTCCTGGGGACCCTAGCTTCCAGCCTGCTGGACCACCCACCACTAAGTGAGCTAGGCTCAGGCAGTCTTCTGAAAAGGCCTCAAGGGTATCCAGCCCTGATGAAAGAGTAGGCAGGGACAGGGCCCCTCCAAGGGGAGGCGGCGGCAGAATGGCACCTAATACTGGCCTGATGCCCAGGGTGAGAAGGGGATCAGCAGGGTGGGGCGAGAGAGCTCAATTGCTGCCGCTGCTCTACCCACTCTCCTGTGGTCCCCGCGCAGTGATGGGGGGCTATGGGGCTGTCCTGGGCCTGGCGGGAAGGCACACGGGCCGGTGACAGAACGGTGGCCTTGGCCTGCGCATCTGAGGCTGTGGGGGGCAAAAGGGCAGTAACAGGACAGCATGGGCAGGGACAGAAAGGCATCTCTGGACACGGACCAGCCAAAGGAAGAGGTGGGTAGGGGGTTCCACAGTACCTTCCTGGATAGGACCCCTTCATTCATAGCCAGGTTCTGTTCAGGCTGGATTCATAGGGGCCCCGGCTCCCAACCGAATCAACCCTTACTGTACCCTCTCATCATCCATGAAGTATGGAAGATGGCAGGGGGTGGAGCAGGTCATGTCTCTACAGTCTCAGCAAGATAAAAAATATCTTGGAATTATATTTTCATGTGTCCCACCCTTAGAGCAGGGTCACAGATCTACTGTAGGAAACCCATGGCTGGGCTGAGTCACAGTGATGCCTGGGGTCCATGGCAAGGCCTGGGATAAAGGCTCTGAGCTGTGACCTGGGCAGGTATGCAGGCTGCTTCCACATCAGGTCTTCAAGTCAGTACCAGTCCCTTGGGTCCTGAGTGCCTGGCCCTCACAGAATGTCCCCTGCCCATTTTCTTCATCAAAAAGGGCTTCCGGATGGAACAGAGTACTTTCCTGGGCCCATCAGCCACCGGCCTGTGTTCACTTCCCATTCTTTGCCTTGGCTTTGATCTCCAGTAGACACATAGACACATGGCTTTGTTTCTATAGTGGCCACCAGAGCTGAGGTACTGAGGCACGTCAAGAATACCAGGATGACACTGGGAACTCGTAGAAGGCCCTCTTGCCCTTGGGTTTCTGTCTCAGCCAGGACCTAGGGATGTCTCATTACCCAGCCTGACTCCTGAAAAGGACAGCCTTTAGAAGACCCTGTGCCTGAGGACAGGGAGCCAGTTCAGAAGGGGCTTCATCTGCCCCTTGCTTGAGCCGACAGCCACGCTCCCTGCAGACTCCCCCATGGGAGAGGACTCCTAGGAGGCCCTTGGAGACTGGGCAGTCCCAGAGCAGTAGAGGACAAGGTGGAAGCCAGCATCAGCTGGGGGAAGCAGCTTAATGACCCTAGGAAGATGGGGTATGTCATAGCCCTATCCCAGACACCTGGCCTGTCACCCTGATAAGCCCCATCACAGGCCCAGGAAAGCCAAGATACCCCCTTATCTGTACCCAGAGTGGGAACATAAGTGGTTTCTATTTTAACCCCCCATCTGAGATTTCCACATATCACAGGCGCCTGCCTGAGTAGGGCAGAAGCAGGAGGCAGAGGCCAAATATCCCCACTGTTCCCAGGGAGGGGCTGGCTGACCCTTTTCTTGGCCAGCTGAGAGGCAGAAGCCTGAGGGACGATGGTCCGTAGCCATCCCTCCTTCCTCCGGTAGCTGGCCAGGCCTGCACCTGTCTCTCGGCCTGCAAGGGTAGGCACAGGCGGAGATAAGGTTTCTGAGCAGAAATATGAGCAAATACTTGAGGAAAGCTCGCCTGCCAGCACAGCGTGGCAGGGCCCAGCGCAGAAGGCCTGACAGCTGGCCAGGGGTCAGCGCACAGGCGGTGGCCCTGGACCTGGAGCTTTTGTGCCATCTAAGTGAACCCTGGTTGGGAAAAGTTGTGGGGCCTCAGGTAGGGTCAGCTCTCACTGTGTGGAGGTCCTCACCATGGCCAGCCCCTCACTGCCCCCCTGGGAAGGGTAGCAGGCACTGGGCCAAAGGCCTGCAGAAACAGGTCTCGGAGTGGTACACTCCACAGCCTGAGTGACCTCAGCACTGAGCTGGGCAGCATCTGGCCTGCCCTGTGGCTCCGGCCCATCTTCCTGGGCTTGGCCGTGTACCTGCCAGGAGAGGCCCTGGGGTATTCCAGGTGTTGGGGCCGGAGGGGGGCTGGGAACAAAGGACGCAGAAGGGCTTGCTGGGGTTTTCCTTTTTATGAGATTTTTTTCTTTGTTTTTGTTTAATATGAAAATTACTTGAAAAGACAAGGGACCAACCCCGCCAGGCAGCTTGGCCGCTGCTGGCCACACCAATCCTAACATTCCAGGTGTAAGTTACAGAGCTCAAGTTCATCTACAAAAAAAGTAATAAAAATAAAATTTAAAATGGCACCTTCAACAGAACACAACAAACCTTAGAGCCCACCCCGGGTGAGAAGCCCTGTGCAGGGCCCGGGCGTTCCTCATCTCTGCTCCAGCCAGAAAGTAAACACAAAGCTAAAAAAGACTCCTCGGTGTCTTGGAATAAGTTAGACACACTTCTTCCCCCGCACGTCCACCAGAGGAGCAGTGTCTCTGCATGTGAGGGCGGGACTTGGGGCGCTATGGAAACCAGAGGGTGGGGTGGGCAGCAGTCTGGGGGGGAGGGAGGCCGCTTGGCCTCTGCAGGCCGCACTGGATACTCGGGGGCTGATGGAGGGGCCGCCTAGTCCTCAATAACAATGGGCTCATCGTTGACTGGTGCAGGTGGGGGTGGCCGCAGCGGCAAGGCCTGGCTCTGGCGCAGGGCAATGGGCTTGTAGGGCCGGCGGGCAGCACGCTTGGTTTCTGAGGACGAGAGCAGCTTTCGGATTTTCCTGTGGGAAGAGGTGAGCCAGTAAACACCAGAAAGCGGTAGCTGAAAACTCCCATCCCGTCCCAGGAAAGGCTCCAACCTGGTCTCCTCAGTGGCCATGTAAAATACGTCGTCTGGGGCGTCAATCCAGTTCATTCGCCGCCGCTTGACTGGAGGCAGGGAGCCACCGCGGATCAGCCGCACTTTGGTGGGGTAGGACTTCCCGTTGAGCAGGAGATTCCGACTTGGTCCCTGTAGTGGACAAGAGGTAGGTATGAGCAACAGTGCCCTGGCCTCACTTACAACCCTCAGACCAAGCGCCCAACTTCCTGGGCAGCCAGGCCTCAGGGTTCCATAGGCCGCCTGCACCCGCCCAGGCAGGGAGCTCCTGGAGGGCCGCTCAGGCCTGAATGTACTGGGCCTAGGCTACCTGCTAGGTCTGGCCAGGACTCCCAGATACTCTCTCCCTGGCACTGGTTGGGGAGTAGGGGCTACCAGGGCCACTTCCCCAACACCTGAGGGATGTGAACACACCCAGTCACCCACTCTTACCATGTGCCTGGTCTGTCCATGGTTTGCCAGACCTGATGAAAAAGAACACCAAGTGAGGCCAGAGCAGGGAAGCACGTTCAGCACCCACACTGCTCGCCTTAGAATGGAGGTGGGACATGATCCCTCCTGAGGCCACTCCCTCCAGCCAAAGCCCACACCCAAGTGGCCTGTTCGCAGCTAGCCCAGATGGTCCCATAGCTCTGCTAACCCTGAGAGCCACCTACATCCTGACCAGCAGAAGATGTAGCAGTTTGGCAGTTTGGGCTCCAGGTAGGAGGACAGAGGTCTCAGATCTAATATTTGCTTCTTTGAAGGTGAGAGATGACTACCCCTTCGCCCCGCACGCCCCCAACGAGGCCAAGACAGGTGACTAGTCAAGCGACAGCCTGCAGAGCTGTATGTACATCATCATCCCTATCCATTCTCGGGGCAGCCATTGTCTGCCGGTTGCTCACATGCTAAAAGCAGTTACCCTGACTACAATAGCAGACTTGTAGGCTGCAGGTCTAAAAAGGAACTGAGATGTCAACAGGATGAAGCTGAGAGGCAAAATCTAGGCTCTGTCAGCCCACCCCAGCAGGAGTCCCAGCTGGGCCCACCTCAGGAATCATTGCCTCCTGGGTCTGCTGGCATGTGTAAGCATGTGTGCCAAACAGGTCTCTGAATGGCCTGGCTCCAAGCGGGGGACAAGATAGGACTCCTCTACCATGCCCAGCCAGTGCCACTGGACCCCTTGGCACTCTGTCAGTCATCAGACACTTCCCATCAGAGATCTCAACAAAGTCTTAACATGTATCTCAGCTACCCGGAACAGAGACCCTCCTATCTTCGGCCTCCCAAGGGTGGGGGATCACAGGGTGGCCCACCTCCTAAGAAGAGTTCTGAAGAGCCTGTCCCACCTCCTCTACTTGCAATTCGACCCTGTTCTGGCATCCTGGATCCAGCCTTCCCCTGCAAGCTCATTTAGCTCTCAGGGGCCCCAATTTCCTGGTCTACAGCACCCAGGCAGGGGTGACCTGTTCACGGCACCTGCTGGGACCCCAACCCGGGGCCCACACAAAGCCCTATCACAGGAGCTACTTACCCAGGTAAGTGCCTGCCAGAGTGATGAGGTGGCAGAGAGAGAAGATACACACTAGAGTTAGAGTGAGCCGCATGCACATGGCAGCTAAGCCGCAGGGCAGAGCAGCAGGCAGCATGGGGCAGGGGTTAGTGAGTTAAGAACCTAGGGTGCCAGGGGCCAACGCCTTGCCCAGAGCTCCCATCCGCCCTGGTTATGCGAGGCCCACTCCTGAGGCTACCGCAGCAGCACTAGAAGGTGGGCTGTCTCCAGGCAGCCAGCCCATGGCTCCTAGGCTAAGTCTAGTGCTGAGACCCGGTTTTACAATTTCAGGACAGCCATTTCTCATGGCTAGACCCTCTGACACAGGGACTGAGCTGCCTAGACCACCTGCAGGGCCAGTGAGTCCCACCATGTCCTGGTTGGGTCCCCATTGCAGACCACACCTCGGTCTGCATGATAGACTGAGAAACTGAGTGAAGGAAACAGCTCTGTAAGGCCGGAAGCAGGTCTGGGGAGGCTATGCCTGGACCCTGGAGTGAGGTGCAGGTAACAGCAGCCAGACAAAAGGGATATGCCTGCCTGGGTGCCTAGCAGCTGGCAAGCTTCCAAAACAGCCTCGAGGGGGAGTGTCCTGGGGGAATAAGGTACAATTGGATGGTCACTGCCCACTGCTACCTCCTGGGCTCGTCCTGACGGCACAGGGGCCTGAGCAGGCTCATGCTGGCTGGCTGGGGTTTCCTGGCTACCCATAGGTCCAGCCTTAAACACTAACCCCCACGCTGACATCAATCAGACTTGGTGCTCTCCCTCATGTCCAGAGCAGGCTCCTGCCCTACAGTCCTTACCTCATCAGGAGAATCTGAGCTAACCTTTAGCAGATACGAAGACCATATGTAAGCCCAGCCACCAGCCCATCCTACTGTCCCCATCAAGCAGGGCACACAAAAACTGCAGGTAGCACTAGCGGCCCTACAAGCAAGGCTGAAGGCATGCGAGCAGGCACAGCGCGGCAGCAGTGGGGGCGCCAGGGCCCTCGTGCAAAGACAGTCCACTCACGCTCAGGCCGAGGGGCCGAGGGGGCCGAGGCCAGAGACCCAGGCTCATGGGCCTTCTACCAAGTCACAAGTCTACAAGAGCATGGGAGTATGGACTGTGGCCTGGGTCTGTGTGGACTGCCCCTGTACGTGCCCCGAACCTCCCAGTCTGCTAGTAGACAGCACACACAGGCATCACGACAGGACTCGGCCACGGCACCCCACCAGCGGCCGCCCCAGGCCTTACCCCTACTGGGCATCAAGAGGCGCTTCTTCATGTTGCCTGGCAGTGCCCAGGGACAGGAGAGAGAGGGAGAGAAAACACCATCAACTAAGATAGCCAATTGAATAAGGGTCATATGGAGCTCCAGGGCCAGCCCCACGGCCCTCGGTAGGCCTGACCCCCTTACAGGGCCAGCCCTGCAGCTCCCAACAGACCTGGCTTGACCTCTTCACAGGGCCAGCCCTGCGGCTCAGACTCACCATCCACCCCATTGTGCTGCTCATAGCTCCTCTTGCCCAAGATGGTGGGGGAGCCATTGTTGATGACAGGGGCTGACTTGGCAGGGGTCAGACTGCTGAGCACGCTGGATGAACTCTTCACAGGGTCAGGCTTCGGGGGGCGGGGGTGGGTCTCTGTGGAAATGTAAGAGTCAAGGGTGTGATTCAGAAACTGCAGTACAAGAGGCTCCACACAGTAATAATAATATCTTCCCACCCTGAAACCCACTGACTAGGCTGGAAGAAAACAGTCACTATCTACCAGAGCTCACTGAAGCTGGGGAAAAATAGCCAGAGGGCTCCCTAGGATATCTTCAGGACAGCCACGTAGAGCCCAGCCTGCTGCCTTGGACAGGATAGCTGGGTAAGTGCTAAGAGCTTACAAGATCCAGACACAGCCCATAAACACAGTAGTCCCATCAGACAGCCTCCACATCCAGGCCACCAGGTCTGATGGCAGAAGACTGGCTACTGGCCAGACACTGAGCTGCCTGGCTGGCCTGAGCAAGGACCCGCCCCACAGAAGGTGGGTCCTGGCACTGACCACATCCTCCTGTGGAACAAGAACCAGGCCGGCCGGCCCTGGGGCCCCGGACCCCGGACAGGGAACAAAGCCAGAGACACTTGTGTCTGCACTGCACACACTTAGCTCATGGTTCTGGAATGTCCTTTCTAGAAGGACTGCTACCTCCACGCTGGAGGACTGACTCAAGCCCACTTAAACCCTGCAAACAACGCAAGTATCTGCTTTAACCTCAGAATGTGCCATTTCTAAATGGCCAGTAGCACTGCCTAGATCTCAGCGGTGCCCAGACCAACACAAACAAGGAACCATCCCCGCAAGGCTGCTAGCCAGATGAGCACCTGGGCCACCAAGGGCTCACAAAGGCCTGCAATGCTGTCCTACAGCCGGGGAGAGGCCTCTTTGCAGGTGGCAGGTGTCCACCCTGCCTTGGTAGACTTGCAGGTTGGGTTACACCTGACATAAACCCTAGTCAGAAGTCAGGTGCAATGGTGCACACCTTTAATCCTAATACTTGGGAAACAGAGGCAGGAGGATCTCTGAGTTGGAGACCAGCCTGGTCTACTGAGTGAGTTAGTTCTAGGACAGCCAGGGCCACACAGAGAGACACAGGGCCCTTACTGGGTGTCCAGTGAGGTTACAGTCAAAGAGCCAGGGGCTCAGGACCAAGGAGGGCAGCAAGCAGCACTGCGGCCTGGGTGTCACTAAGCCCGGCACAGGGCGGCCTCAGCCAAACGGTAGTTCTAGTGATCGTGCAGCGTTTCCTAGACGGCTGCTAGGATTAGAGTCAGAAGGCCACGTCCCCCCGCTCCAGCTTACCAAGGTACCGGAGCACAGCCTCCAGGGGCTTCCGCACTACCTGCTTCAGCACCAGTGGGCTCTGGGAAGCTTCAGGCAGCCGTGCTGTGCCTACAGGAGGGCGAGGTTGGGTGAAGGGCTATGTTCCCCAAGAGTCAGGGCCCTTACCTTTACCCCAACCTGGACACTGCCTGGGTGTGGCTCCTGCCGGCCCCAAGAAAGGGAACAAAGAATGACTCACATTCAGCCTTGATTGCTGCGCTGTTGATGGGCATGTAGGGGTGGCGTGCGGCATGCCATGGGCGTAGGATCTCACGGCACAAGCGCCGGGCAATGCGTGTCAACTTGGTAGTGTGCAGGTAGAAGGCCTGCCTTGTCTTCATGGCAAACTTGGGGCTCCCACTGCTCCGGGCTGGGATGCCATGGGGACTCTGTGGAATGGGGCACACCACCCCAACACAGCACCGTGACTGGAGGCCAAGGACCTGAGGCCTACATGCAGCAGGTGATAGGTATGGCATGTCCCACTTACCATGTTATTGCGGTTTGGTCCCGGCCTCTCTCCATCTAACCGGGTTGGCATTTTCAAGCCACCATATTTCTTCCAATATGTCCAACAAGATGCGCAGAGGCGACACTGCATGTTAGGGGGACCCCAAGAATACCACTGGTAAGACTGTGTGGCTACGGACAACAAAGTTGGAAATAGACGGATTCTTAAGCAGAACCAACGGTGCAGAGAGCATCCCACAGTGTCCCCACCGCCACCACAGCCATCCCACCCACTGGCCCAGGGCCAACGGAGGTCCACCTCATGTTCCTGAGGAACTCTTCCAAACCACGCCCCCACCACTGCAGCCCCATTGTGGGGAGTCATTCCAGGTCTGGGCCAGGGGCCTTTAGGGGCCCCATGAACACCACAGCCACGCAGTAGCATTCCCAT
This sequence comes from Peromyscus maniculatus bairdii, assembly GCF_049852395.1. Lineage (NCBI taxonomy): Eukaryota > Metazoa > Chordata > Mammalia > Rodentia > Cricetidae > Peromyscus > Peromyscus maniculatus. Next base: position 85,404,968 of record NC_134865.1, on the reverse strand, counting down.
GGCCCTTGCTGCCCAGGGTGGATACCAGGTACAGCACTTACTGTAACAGCTCTCGCAGGCCCGGCCGGCCCCGGGGCTCTGGCCTGGTGTTCCTGTGCCATTCACTACACTGGCCTTGACACTGTTGACGCTGATCTGGTTTGGATTTGGCTTGTTACTGATGGAGGAGAAGGATCAGTCACAGGTGCTCCGGGGTGTCTGTATCCCAACAGACATCCCTGTACCCCTAGTCCCTTGTGTTATGGCTGCCATACCCCATGCCCCAATATGCTGAGCACTAAACCCAGCTTGACTCCTGGGCCAAAAGAAGTTGAAGCCTGATCCCTCCTCCCCAGCTGAGCAAGCTCATCAAGAGGGTGACAGAGGCTCCTTGACTTAGCTCCGGAAGCCACCTGACCCCAGTGGACCCTCAGAGTCCCATGCCCACTGCCGTCCGTCCATACTGGCCCCAGGAACATAAGAAGGAACTTACTAGTTGGGAATATAAACCTGCTTTAACTTGCTCTCTGCTTCAGCTGCTTTCAACCGTTTCTTAAAACAAAACAGAGGGTTAGGGAAGTCACCAGGCTGGCCAGGGCAGCTGGGAGACCGCAGGGAGGGGACACCATTGTTTCTCCATCACTGGCTCCCTTGGGAAAGACTTGTGAAAATTGTGCATGGCTCTCTCTGGCCAGCCTAGGGCCAGGAAGTGGGGGTGTCAGGCTGGCTAGGGTTCAGGAATGTCCCTTCCTCCCAATCTGAGTCCTCTAGGGACCGTGGCTCCTTCCTCTTTGCTCCAGGCTTAGGGAAGGTATAAACAAATTAATGTGACTATCTGGGGACTGTGGGGGAAGGTGTCGTGAGGGAGGGTGGGACGGCCCACCTGCTGGACGTATCTGTCGGTGGTCTTCCACATGTAGTAGTATTCAATGATGCTGGTGAGCGATTTCCATGGGAGCTGGGGTGAGAAGGCAACATCAGGGGTGGCAGGGACAGGACTACTGCCCAGACAGGCTGGGGACAGGGCGCAAAGGCAGGGGCAGTGCTGGGATGGCAATTCTGGTCCCCCACTAACAGCACAACAAGCCCCCCTCCCCCACTGTGTTAACCACAGGAATGTGTGGCTGACCTTCCCTGAAAACCCACGCTAGAACAATCACCATTATGTCGGAGAACCTGAGCGAGGTGACAGCAGCCTTGCTGTCCTTACTGAGGATCAGAGACCTTCTTGTCCTGCCCTTCTGCCTCCCACCACGACCATGGACCTCTCAGCCTCCAGAACCACAGACTGATGGATTTGTTCCGAATTACCCAGGGGCTTTGCTCTAGTAGCAGAAGAGGGTCCAAGACAGGACGAGAGGCCGCTGCCCCGTCCACATCCCAGTGCTGCCCCCACCCGGGTTGGAAAGGCACCTTTGCCGCCTCTCTGGGTTAGTTAACTCCACGGCTTCTTCCCCATAGTCTTTGTCCTTCCCTTATCTGTAGCCGAGTGTTGAGGGGCTGGGTGATTCTGATCTTTCAGCACACAGCAGTGAGTGGAGCCCCTTAACCCTGCCCTCTCCCCATGCTTCCCGGGCCACAAGCCAAGCGACTGAAGCTCAGTCTTCTCACCTCAAACTACTGTTTAAAATGGCACTGTTAATTTCAAAGGGCTCATAGGTTGTTTTGCCAGTAGTGGGGATCAAACCCAGAGTCTTGGCCATGAAAGGCAAGCATCTTATCCCTGGGCTATACCCCAAGGCTAGGGCTTCAGTCTTTAAAAGTCTAGCATCTGAGAACTTTGTTTCTTTAGTATTTATCAGCTTTATCTGCATGAACAATTCCCAAGAGCAGACTCACAAAAGTGTGTCTTGTGGCCTGGGCTACACAAAAGCTGGGTATGTCTGTTCTGTGCAGAATCCTGTTTCTGTATTTGGTTCACTTGATCCACTGACCAGCAGGCCTTGCTCTCTAGCAGTTTATCTGCTGAACTATGTCTAGAAATATTGAGATTCCACAGGGCTGTCCAACCCACTGTAGCAACCATGTCCAGTCCCCCCTCAAACGCCACCACCTCTGTTCTAACTGCTGGTTTATTTCTATCCCATTCTTCTAACGCTACTTTTTGTCTAAAAAGGTTGTGCTCACTTGACTTGTTTTTCTAATCCAGTTACATGCCAGGCTGTCCAGCAGAGACCGTGGGTTCTGTGGGCATTGGAGTGACGGGCACCTGGGCTCCCAGGCTGTTCCTGCAGACCTTCAGACCCTCTGTCTATGGCCATGTTAGCACTCTGCATGCTCTTGGCTCTCCCACCCTGGGCTGGGCTTGCTAACTACATTTGTTTGTTGTTTGTAGAAGTTTCTAAGTGTTTCCCAGGCTGGTCTCAAACTCACAATCCTCCTGCCTCAGCCTCCCGAATGCTGGGATTATAGGCATGTTTCACCATGCTGAGCCTTGTTATTCTGATGGTGCTCCAATGGACAATACAGTCCACTCACTACCCATCCTGGCACCTAGTAGCCCACCTCCTCCAGGCTGTGGGTAAGGTGGCCCAGCTGCCTAACCTCACACAGACAAGCTCCTTCCTTCACTAGAGTGCCTGCAGGCTTTCAGTCAAGGTTAATACTGTGCAGTCCTTTGGGGACTTAGGGGCTCTGAGGGCTTGGGTCCTCTCATAGTAAAGACCCTAAAGACTTGCTGGAACTGCACACAGGAGGGAGGCTCAGCTTAGTTAAGAACAAAACAAAAACAAGTTCAAGCAGCTGATAAGACTTGAGGATGCCTCCAGGGGAACCTCCTTCACAGCAGTATCCTAGCTCCACAGTGCGGGCCTATGCCTACCCAGTGCTCACTAGTAGCCATACTATGTCTGGACTGGAAGCACAGAGGCCTGGCCATGGGCACAGGCATCTTCCTGGGTGAGAGATGGGCCTGGCCAGCCACTCCCCCAACCTCACTTAAGCACTTACAAAATCTTGTTGAATGTCTGTGAAATCTTTCCCATATTTTTCCAGAGCTTCCTCAAAGAGGTTGGCTTCTGATGCCGACCACTCCTCCATCTCATCCCGGCAGAGCACCGGCCCCCCCTGAGGCACGAGGGCTGAGATAGCCTTGGAGATGTCGTAGATGTTCTTGTGCAGCGTGTCCATGGCATGGAACTGTAAGACAGCAGGGCTCCCCTGGGTCCAGGCTGTCCCCAGGCCCTAAGGAGGACCTTCCGGAACCACGATGTGACCCGCCCACTCCTTCAGGTCTCAAAGTGGCAATCTAGGGGCTGCCAAGGCCCCTGGGTGGGGCCCCTCCCCCCTCCCCCCTCCCCCCTCCCTAACTCCCTCAGCATATGTTAAACAAATCTAAGGTGTACTAGGAGACGCTGAAGTCCTCAGTTACCTTGCTAGGACCCTCCGTGCCTATGTGGCTGTCGGACCCCAGAAGAAAGCAGGGGAGGTGGCAGTGGCCCACTCACCAGGGTGATGTCTCGGGAGGCTGCTGCGGCACTCATGTGCAGGCTAGGCTGCCGCACGGAGCTGCTGCAATCCAGGGCCCGTGCAAAGGTGCCCACGGAGCTGGGAAGAGGGAGACTCACTAACCACCAGAGCTGACTTGGAGGGATTGCCTCACCAGGCAAGACAGTGAGGGCCGGGGCCCCGGGGCACCCACCAAAGGCCTCTGGGGCTCAGCTTCAGAGGAGACAGGGAGAAGCTGCAGGAGCATCTTGGTGGCATATGAGTCCCCGTGTGCAAATGAGTCGGGGACAAAGAACTTACGAAAGTGCCTCAATGCCGCTTAGGAGAATCTGCCATCTCCAGTGTGTCTGCTGGAGATCTCTCTACAGGGAGCTGCCTCACACCTGAGGACCCTAAGCCTCATTGTCTATGGCAAATGTAGCCAGGCCTCCTCCTGGGCCATGCTGAGATCTATCTGGGCTTCAACTGCTGTGTAGGCTCAGCACTGGTTCTGGGGTCCTACCTCCATTCAAGCAGCCTCCAGCCACCCACTGGGACAGCTGGGAGCTTTTAGATGGGTCCCAGCCTAGCCCTGGGAGGAGCACCTGCCTATGGTGGAGACAGACCTCAGGCACACAGTGAGAACATAGGCCCAGACACACAGGCACACTTGTCACGGGATCCAAAGGGACCCAGGGGCATTTGCAGCCCTAAAAGCCTCCATCCATACTCAGGGAAAGATCTGAGCAGGAAACAAGGACAAGACCATGGACTTCATGTTGCATGTACAAATTAAGGCTCCATGTCTCCAAGACCCATCACAGTGCTTCAGGCAACAACCTGTTTGTCCCTGGTATTGAACTCACCGGGCCACTACAAGGAACTGGTCAATCTGCTTATCCACAAGCGGATTATGGGCTTCCCACACCTTGGTCTCCAGTTTCGACTGATCACGGCCGTCCTCCTCACCTATGGGGAACAAGTGTCCCTTAGAACAGCAAAGACTGTGGAAAAAACTCCAGAGTGGAACCAAAAGTCGGTTTGCTCTCCTTTTCCCCAGGTGACGGGAAGTGCTAGCCTGGAGGGGAGGCCAGCACACATATCCTCACATAAAACCTCCAAGGCACACTTGGCTCAGGATTGACTTGTACATCTTATATACCCAATACCTGGGGAGGGGATGACCTGGGGAAGGGGAGGTGCTGGGCACTCTGCTCTTTGATTTCTATTACTCTGAGAGTCTGGGGACAATTACTGATGAAATAACTGTATACTCATAAAAGGCGTACAAGCACCAAGAGTCTCGAAGAGAACTGTGTCATGAGCCAGGTCAGGCCTGACTCTAGGGAGATGCCCCGAGGATAAATCCCACAATCATCCATTGTCTGACTCTCCAGCCAAGGGCTACATTCATAATTTAATGAAGGGTATCATGCTTCGAAATTTGCATCAGATCCAATCAACTCCCCTTTGGCCCTTGGCATCAATGTACCATGTGGCCATGAACAGCCAGCACTTGAGTGCCTACAGGGTACTGGGTTCCAAGTCAGGGCACGGAGCAAGTTCTCTAACAAAAGGACTGGACGTCTCCAAGGAGATATTTCTGACCCTCTTAAAGAGTTACTATCTCTGAGCCCTAAATCCAGGGCAGGGCCAGTCACAGAGGATGAGGGCCCCGGGATGGAAGCCCAGCACTGCAGAAGACCCGGCAGAGACCACAGTAGAGACTGAAGAACTTGAATCATCAGTTCTCTGGTGGTCACGGTCCACAGCTGGATTCTATGAACTCCAGCCTATGCCGGCCTGGTACAGTGGCATCCACCCCTCCCAACCCCCCCCACCCCACCCCCCGTGCTATGGGTGAGTTTCTGTCTTGGTGTGGACTGTACTCACTCCCTTCACCTGGGGTCACAGGGTGTAACCCCTGGCATTCCAGGGTCCCCCAAACCAAGACATTGTTCACAGTAAATGATTTACAACTGCCTGGAACAGAGAGCAAAGAATGCCGGGGGATCCCAACCCACATTGCTCATTTTGAAATTTCCAACACAGTTACTGGAGGCAGCATGGGGCTGGAGATGGCCCAGCAGTTAAGAGCATGTTAAGAGTATGCTCTTCCAGAGGACCTGAGTTCAATTCCCAGTACCCGTGTCTAGCAGCTCACAAACACCTGAACTCCAGCTCCAAGGGAGCCAACATCTCTGGTCCTGGTGGGCACCCCCAACATGGCATATATACATGATTAAAAGTAAATATAAGGCTGGGCAGTAGTGGCGCACGCCTTTAATCCCAGCACTTGGGAGGCAGAGGCAGGCGGATCTCTGTGAGTTCGAGGCCAGCCTGGTCTACAGAGCGAGATTCAGAAAAGGCACAAAGCTGCACAGAGAAACCCTGTCTCGAAAAATAAAAAAAGTAACTATAATTTTTAAGGAAGACATCATGGGGAAGTAACTGTCTTTGTGTCAAAAGGCTGCAGAGGAGTGTGCTGAGAGAAGAGGCCACTGTGGCAGGCGGCTCCCGTGGGGCCCTGAAGCCAAAGCATGGCTCTCTTGGGGATTCTCCTAGCACTCATCACTGAGCCCACAAATGCCTAGGAACATGGACACGCCAGATTCAGAGGAACAGATGCTCCAACTGAGGTCCTCTGACCTTTGAGACCTCTCCCGCCTCTCGGGTCCCCGTGGAACCCAAGTTCATGTGGATTTCATAGGCAGGGCCTCTGTTACTTCCCGCTGACCCTGGCTAAGCAAGCAGATACTGGGCTTCAGCCCAGGAGGCTGGGCATGGTTCAGGACTGCCTACAGAGCCTCAGGGCTGGGCCATTTGGGGCAGAAGCTCAAGAGAGGCCAGCACAGACAGCAGCTGGCTCTGGCTAAGAGGTTGTGTGTGGGCATCAGGATGTGTCAGGGACAGGGTGACAAGCTCAACCATGGGACAGAAGTCAACAAAGGACAGTCTCCCAAACACAGAGCCTTGTACCCAGAGCCAGCCGTCTGATGAGCCAGGCCCCACCCAGCACCCACCCATTGGGCCTAGGACCTCATTCTGAGATCCAACAAGCACCAGAAAACACCAAGACTAGAAACCAATATGGTAAAGGGAAGGGCATGCAAAATGACGTCACCATGCACCACACTAGGGCCAAGCACTCTAAGAAGGCAGCGCACTGTCCTCGCACACACAAGGTTCTATCTGAAGTACTGCCAGAGAATAAAACAGCAACAGCCTCACAGCCTCGGCAATCCCTTAGAATGCACCGACAGTCACATGGGGTACGGAGCCCCTGACAGCCACTGGGGCCAGGACCTGGAGCTCATCAGACCATTCTGCAAGGCTGCGGAAGGAGGATGTGGGACGGACCCGCAAGCCTCAGGTGCCAGGTCCGAGTTGATGGACATCAATCTGCTCTGGCGGTGGCAAAAAAACCTTCCGACCAAAGGTGACAACCCGAGTTTGACCTCTGTGACCCACATAGTAGGATAGGACCTGTCCTTGCAGGGTGTCCTCTGACCACCCCTACATACAGATTAACAAATGAATAAATGTCATTTCACACTCATCCCCAAAAGACGAGGTGGTGGTGAGATGGCTCAGTATGCAAAGATGCTTGCAGCCAAGCCGGACAGGCTGAGTTCCGTCTCCAGAACCCACATGCTAGAGAGAAGTGACTCCTCAGACTGTCCTCTGACCTCCACACACACACTGAGGACCTGGTTTGATCCCGGAGTCTCACATGGTGGGATGAGAAAACAGACTCCACCAAGTTGTCTTCTGACCTCTACACACACACACACACACACACACACACACACACACACACACACACACACACCACAGGCATGCACGCCCACCCCCATGCACACACCACACACAAATGTAAAAACTATAATGAACCATGTGTGGTGGCTGAAGCAAGAGGGTGACAAGTTCAAGGTCAGTTTGGACTATATAAGTAAGTGAGACCCTGGGATGGGGCTAGGGAGATGGCTCAATGGTTAACAGCACTGACTGCTCTTCCAGGAAACCTGGGTTCAACTCTCAGAACCCACAGGGTGGCTCACAACCTTTTATAACTCCAGCCACAGGGGAGCCAACGCTTTCTTCTGACTCCATGGCACTGTTAAAAAGTGGTGCACCAATATATATGCAAGCAGAATATCCACACACACAAAATGTAAGTAAATAAATGAAATAAGGAATGAGGCTAGGGGTGTGGCATGTGTAGAGCACTTGCCTAGCTGAAAAATATAAAATCAAAGTCGTAATGAACTGCTGAAGGGAAATCCGAGTTCAAGCAGCCACAGCAGGTCCACAGGTGGCTCTGGGGTTGAGACTTGCTGCTGGATCCCAACGTCCACTAGGAAGGAGGCTTGGAAAGCCGAGGTAACCCAGGCTGCAGCTGCAGGCACTACCCGCAGCTTCCTGCCTGCCACGGCCCAACCTGAACCTCACCTTCCTTCAGCAAGTCAGTGATGTCGGCCTGGTACCGGTTTCCTACTCGGATCTCCCCTTTGTCGGCCAGGAGGGTCTTCTGCTGTGGGTCGTAGACTAGAGAATAGAAGAAGAAATCCTGAAAAACACAAGACAGAGGCGTCAGGTGAGTCCTCTACCTTCAGCTGTTTCCAACAAGCCTGTCCAGTTCTGATGGGGGGGAGGGGGCCCGGTGACCTGCCTGTCCATGACCCCAGAACAGAAATGAAGTAAGAACTGGGAGGGACCTGATCAAAGTGCCGCAGAAGGTGCTTGTCTGGTCAGGAGCTAAGAGCTGATGAGCCACGAGCTTGCCAAGGTCACTGGGCACAGCCCTCACAGAGCCACAGTCTTTCTGTCTCAGTAACAATTTGAAATTCAACTTAGGAAGGCCGGGCATAGTGGCGCACGCCTTTAATCCCAGCACTTGAGAGGCAGAAGCAGGCAGAGCTCTGTGAGTTCGAGGTTAGTCTGACAATAAGGAATAGGATTGGTCTTAGAGCCTGAGACAGGGAAAGGTTGAGAAAGCGCTCACTGTGAACCTGCTCTGTTCCCAGCCCTGTTACCAGACATGGTAGTTCAGCTATTGCTCCGTGAGCCCCTTCAGGCCCACGAGTCTGAGCAGCCGTGGACATATTGGTCTGGTGAGAACTGCCTGAAGTCCTGCAGGGCCAGGAGTCTGAGCACCATGAGATGTGCGCCACAGTCCCCGAGGCAGGCCAGGCCTACGGAGGAGGAGGCCGTGGAGGACCATTGGCCACACAGGAGGGCGGGGCTGTGGTTGATGCTGGGTGTGTTTCCCCTGGGCAGAGAGGAGCTTTGGAAGGACCCCGCTGACAGCTGTGGAGAAGGGTGACTACAGGATGGGAAGAGTCACAAGCATTTGTGAGCCAAAGGCCAGTGGTAATATGGCACACACAGTGGCAGCCCCAGTAGTATGAGTGACACACAGACAGCCTAGAGTGTTCCAGGTGCTGCCTGCGTCCAGGTGGTGAAGCCCATGTGCTCTTGATACTGTTTTTCCATTTAGATGTTTAGGAAACATGCGATACCTGAGTGATGAAAAAAGCAGGTTCCTGCTTCTTCTGGCTAGGCAACTCACTGCCCTCTGTGTGCCTGAGACTGCTATTTTTTCCCCTTGAATACCTGTGGCTTACCAGGCGTAACTACCAATAGTCTCTTAAGAATCATACTTTGCCTAGGCCTCAGCCCTCACAGGCAAAGTCTCAAGAAACAGGGACCCTGTTGGGCAGTGGTGGCGTAGCCTTTAATCCCAGCACTCGGGAGGCAGAGTCAGGTGGATCTCTGTGAGTTCGAGGCCAGCCTGGTCTACAGAGTAAGTTCCAAGACAGCCAGGGCTGTTACACAGAGAACCCTGTCTCGTATAAAACAAAACAAAACAAACCAACAAAAAAGAAAGAAAAGAAAAGAAACAAGGATCCCACCAAGAAGAGCAGCCCTCCCACAGGCAGTGGCCAACAGAGGGACACCTAGTGTGGTCAGTACCCCAGGCCTTCCAGCGAGTGAGGCTTAGCATGAAACAGGCTGCATGGTTTTTATAATTCAGAAAAATGGTATGGGGTCTGAACACTGATGGGTCTGGGACAGTACCACTACCCCCTGGGTGGGCTGGACCCCTGAGAAAGGCAGCATTCACTGACAGGTCTGAATGTGGTACTAACACCCCGGTGTGGCAGTTGAGAGAAGTTAGTTTCAGAGTGGTAACAGGAAGTAGATTAGGAGCTGGAAAGAGGCAGAGGAACTGCTGGCCATGGGATGGAATGTAAGGTGAGGACCAGCAGCCCAAGAGCTGTGGAAGAGCTGGGCAGCAGGCCGGGGAGCACTGAGAGCCAGGCTATGGGGAGGAACTGATCTCAGGCCCAGGAGATACTACTCAGAACCAACGCCATGCTGACTGTAAGGAGTAGGATTGGGCTTACGGCCTGAGACAGAGAAAGGCTGGCTGTGTGACTCTCAGCCTGGGTCAGCCGTGAAAAGCTGCAGCCTGCTGTGGTGTCCAGCTGTGCTTGGTGCAGCCTCACATGCCTGCTTGCCTGCAGCCTGTTGGAGGGTTTGTTCCTAGGCACCTTGTGTTTTGCTGCTCTCCTGAGGTGAATTTCTTCTCCCCCTCTCCCCACAAGGTGTTTGAGACAGGTTACTGTGTAGCCCTTGGCTGTCCTGGAACTTACTGTGTGGTTTCACCAAGCACAGCTAAACACCATAGCAGCAGGCTGCAGCTTTTCACGACGGACCCAGGCTGAGAGTCACACAACCAGGCTCAGAAACCTGACCTTCCCAGTAGTAGGTACCCTACAACATCCTCAGGGGCTTCGCTTCCCCAGAGACGCTAATTTCTCTAGGGAGTGGTATCTAATGGGTACTACCCAACTGTGTGCACAGTGACCCTACAGAAGAACCACTTGCCCCAAAGGCAGCAGCCCTGAGGTCACTTCAGGCTGTGGACAGAGATGGCCCGTGTAGCCTTCTGTTTTCCATGTGTTATCCACAAAGTTTTTCTGCGAGCACCCAGGTAGGAGACAAGGTGGCTCTTGTCCCTGGAACCCTGGCTAGGAAGGCTCATCAATGCCAACCACTTATTCCCCCAGAGTTGGAGCCTCCACACAGGGGTCATCTTGAAGAAATGCCTGTGAACACCTGAAATGGCCAACAGGATCCAGACAAACTTCTCTGGGTCCTGGTGACAGGGCACTGTGGGCAGGGAAGGAGTCGCAGTACAGTTAAAGGGCAGGCATCAAGCCAGGCCAGAAAACAGTAGATGAGTCTTACCTCACGCTCCAGGTAGGATTTGAGTGACTCAGTCTCATTGAGCAGGGTAACACTGCATTTGCCCCTGGAAGAGAAGAATGGGTAAGAGAAGGAGGGGCAGGCGGCAGGGCACCAGGCGGGGCCTCGAGAACTACCTGATGTGGGTGGCGGGCAGTGACTCCAACTGCCGAGAGAGGAACAGTTCCCGGTGCCGCAGCTGATGCTTCAGTTTCTCAGGCAGGTCCACCATCTCTGGGTTCTCCACCTCTTCCTCCACTTCCCCTAGAGGACAAAGAGGTCCTGTCAGTCATCCCTGAAGATGGCAACTGAGAACCCTGCCCCCCAAGCTAGCTCTCCCTCGTGCAGGGCACCAAGCGCAGGAGGGCCACTTCCCTGCCTATCACATCTCTGCCCACTCCGAGGTGGCTCAGGAGCTCTGGGCAGCCCCACAGATGCCCTGGAACCCTGGAGTAGAGGGCTCAACATCAGATGGGAAGAGGAGGACAGTATTCAGACTGGCCTCAGAAGCAGCAGGCAGAGAGAGGCAGGAAAAACATGGGCACACTACATGTTCAGGACAGGAGGTTTTACCCGCTAGCCTGAGGCCAGACGGCCCTGCACAAGACACAGTAGATGTCCTGCACTAGCAGGACATCCCCTTGAGGCCTGGGCCACAGTCAAGGCCGGGCTACAGGCTGAACATTGGGGTTCCCAGCCCTCAGCCGGCTGGCAGAGGATGCAGGGATGGGCACGCAGGCAGCCCATCCAGGAGACATCCACCTGTGCGTCGCCCGCCCCAGCCCAGGGACACAGACGCGAGGACACCCTCCTTGCAGAGGTCGGCTCTTACCTTCCTCGCCGGTGTCCGCCCCCGGTCCGGCTCTATAGCAGACTGACAGGGCTACATAACAGACAGACAGCGCCCAGATGGCAGGTTAGGGCCAGTGCCAGCGCTTGCTCCCTGCCCAGGGCCCGGACCGAGGAGACATGGGGGCCACAGGCCTCCCAGCAGAGGATGAACACCACCCAGCCAAAGACTACCTGAGTCTCCTGACTGCTCCAACATTCAGGCCGCCCACCCAAGACCCATCCCTCTTCCAACTACTGTCTGAGACCTTCTGTGAGTGAAGCTCTTGACCACCCCAACCAGAATGTGCACACACACTGCACCAGTCGGGGCCTGACTCCTCCCTAGACGGCAGAAAACACAGGAGTCAGGGGCCTCCAGACAAGACTGCCCAGAGAAAGGCAAGAAAACAACAGGACGGCCAGCAGAGGACACTGGCTATTGCGAGAAACCCAGGCTGTACCAAACGCCAGGTGGTCTGGCTACTGTCTACGACCCTGCATCAACAAAATACTCCTTTGCCTATCCCAGATCCCGGAATTGGGGAGTATGGAATAATGTGCACAGTGAAGCCCAGGCTTGCCTAGTGTGTCCAGCAGGGGGACAGCCCTGCCAACACCCACAGCTCCAATAAGGCTGCCAGACATGGCTGCTCTCTGTCGCCCCCATGTGGTGACTGCAGGGCGTTCTGGCACTTTTGGGAAAGGAATCCTTAGCCTTAGGCATCTTAGATGGAGGCCAGGGCTGGGAGAGATGTTCTCTGTATGACTGGGCCCGGGGCATCTCCACTGAGCTATTTTCCTCCTAAACAAGGCAGGCAGGTCTGTTCAGAGCAGCTCCTGCCCAGTGGACAGGAGCTATGCACACCATCATTTAGAGCCTGAGATGTAGTTACATGAGGTTAGCTTTTATGCACACCCACTCTGCATTATACAGTACATCTAGGGGACACAGCCACACCCTCATGATAGAGGGACCTGTGGGCTGCATCAGTGTCAGGCTTCAGGTACAATCCCCCACTAACCCTGAAAGACACCAAGTAGTTCTAGGATGCCCTCATCTCTTCTAGGCCTAAAGCAGAGCCAGACCCTATCACGGCTATACGCACAGCCTCTGGCTCCAGCTCTCCCTGGAGACCTTACAAAGGACAAATCCTGAAGGCGGTGGGACAGTCCCAACCCATACTCCACGCCCTCCCCTCTTCCCAGGCCTAGAAGTACCAGCTCTGGGCTCCCACGCCACCTCCGGTCTCACTCTGCTAAGGCCTAACCTTGCTCTGGAGGGTACTGGGTAGAGGCCAGGCCACATTTCCCTCTGTGGGCATCTGGAAGGGGTTCCTGTATGGGTGCACCATAAGCTACAGTGTCTGGCCTCCCATCTGAGGCCAGTGCTTGGACTAGACACCCTGGCAGTGCACCAACTGGGAAGCCAGAAGCTCCTGACCACAAGGCAGGGCCCTCTCTGGGTCTCTAGCTCCTCTAATGCCCCCTACTGTGCAAACAGCTGTGTGTGCCCTGGCTATGGGGAGCCACGTCATCAGGAGGCAGCCCCAGGGAATGGGGCACTCGGCAGTCACATGACAGGCCGAGAGAAGTCAGCCCTGGTACTCATGATGCCCGCCTCCTCAGCTTGATGAAGCTCACGAGAGGCCTGGCCAGAGATGCCCCACGCAGCTTTTCTGGGAGCACAGTGTGGGGGCTCTGTAGACGCCCTGGTTCTGGGAGGCCCTCCACACTGAGGTAATCCTCCTGGGACTGAGTCTTCACACCACACACCCTCCTCCACAGAGACAGTAGCACCTCTGGGGCGTCCGAGACAGCAGGAGGTTCGGACTGTACAGTGGTCCTTAAAGCAGGTCACTGCCCTTCCAGCAGACCATCCCCTCAACTGCGGTGGACACAAGATGGCTCTGACTTTACTGCAGACTTGAGACCCACACCTGCAGGTTACAATCAAGTCAAACATTCACAGAGCATGAAGCATATGCACCCACAGGCTTTGAGGTCAGAGGTCGAGGGAGCCCAGCTTTGCATCCAAAAGGGCTCCTAAGCACATGGTCTAAGATGAGGGCTGCATTTTCATTTTGGAAGCAAAAACAAAGGGTCACAGTGCTGTGCTAGTGAGTCATCCAGGGCTACCTGCAGGATGACAGGACGTCACTGCACAACCAACCCTACTCTCAAGTCAGCTCTGGCTCCTTCTTGCTCCTCCCTGACCTAGTCCCTGGGGAGGACAGCTACTTCTGGACACCCTGCCTCTCACACTCCTGCTTGAGGTGGGTTTCTAGGGTTCCCACCTGACTGGCTGCCACCACAAGGGTATGCTGGCTCCTGCAACCCTACCCTTACCTGTCAGGAGTGGGGATGACGGAGTGTGTGCACAGGCGTGTGTGTGTGTGTGTGTGTGTGTGTGTGTGTGTGTGTGTGTGTGCATGTGCACTGCGCATGTGCGTCACAAGTGGGCCTTGAGCCCTTCGCCCAGCAACGAAAAGTCAGGGATGATACCTATCGAACTCTGAATGGAAAAGTACCCTCCCTGGGTGGACAGCCCAGGCAACTCTGCTCCTCACCCACAGTGGCGAGCGCCTTACAGTTCCCAGGCTGAGGCAGAATGCCTGGGTCAAGCACCCAGGGCTCAGCAGTTATGCAGCACTCACATAGGCCTGCTCCAGTCATGATACCGGCCTGCTTCAGTGAGAGGTCAGCCCCTAACCATGAGGACCAGGCAAGGTTCCAACAGAGAGGAAAAGTGCCCTTGGACCATGCTTATTAGGCTTGGGTTTGAGTTCCCTTGAGCAAGGAGGAAGGTCTTCGTTTCTGAAAAAACTACTGAAAACATAGACATCTTCCAGTGAAATGAATCAGTCTATCTCAAGGGCCAGACAATGACCACAGCATCTGCTCTGGGCCAGGACCTTCCTTATCGTCTGCCCTATGGGTCTGAGCCAGGCACCAGGTACACCAACATCCCACACTGGACCACAACTATGGGTATGGGGCACAAAGAGGGATGTTTCACCCTAGCCCATGGGTAAACAGGACTTCAGAGGGACTATGCACTTGCACAGAGCTATAAAGGTGTCAGAATACAGCTAGAGACAGGAAAGGACAAAGCAGGCCAGCAGAAAGGCCTCAGTGAGGCCAGAACCCAAGAGCAGGCACTGAAGGGGGCAGGCCCATCACCCCAGGGGAAAGGCTGGGACTCACTTGCATGCTTGTCAGCCAGGGCGATGAGACTGCTGGAAATGTCCCGCCTTCTGTAGAAACACACCACCTTGGCCTCCACATTCCCGTTGGCTGTCTGTAACAGCAAGGCAGAGGTGTCTGAGCAATGGAATTCCCAAAAGGGGCCTTGAGACAGGACCAAGGCCCCAACCAGAAACATTCAGAGGAAAATGACAGATCTCCAATACCTGAGCCCAGGTGTGAGGCCCCGAGGAGTGAGCTGAGGACAGCCAAACCTCTGACTCATCAAAGTCAGGTAAATGTGACCGAAAGGGAATGAACGCTAGACACACAGATTGATTTCTCCCACCCAATGACCTGGACCCATGAGGTTCTACATTGCCAGCCAGGGGCCCCACCAAGATAGCGGCCCTAAGATAGCAGCAGCCCTTTACCAAAAAGCCTAAGGACAGCCCTGACACAGACTGCAGGTACCCTTCTTCCCTTCCAGGTCAGGCTCCAACACTGTCCACCCCAGGACTGCCAGCAGTGGAGACCTGGTCACCTGGACCCACACCACCAACAGGAACCACCAAGGTGAGACCTTGAGTCAACTGTGGACCTTGACCTGGGTTCCTGTAACACTCTGCATGTTAGCACTAGCAGAGAATACTATACAACTAGCCAGGGTTCACATAAATGCTAAATAATGCAGGGCACATCTTTAATCTCAGAACTTGAGAGGCAGGGGGAGGCAGATCTCTGTGGGTTGAAGACCAGCCTGGTCTACACAGTGATTCCAGGCAAGTCAGAACTATACATGAGACCCTGCCTAAAAACTAACAATAATGTTGTAATGATGAAAGGTTATAACCCTGGCTAGTGTTCCCACCCTGGGTGGAGAATGTATATATCACCAAGTTCTACACAAGGTACCTGTCTCCTCACTCCTGTTTATCCACCCTGTTCACTCACGCACATTGGCATGGTCTGTGGACATCTGCTATACCCAGAGCCATCATCCCAGAGAACTCTGTCCATCCTCTATGGCCACTGAGATCTCTCTGGTTGGCTCTTCTGGCTGACAGACCTCACATGGTGAAGCAGTTCATAGTCTGAAGCATCGACACTCACAGTGAGTCCTGCAGCAACAGCAGCCCCACCCCAAGACAGCCACCTGGGCCCGGACTTCCACAGGCTCTGACAGTTACTGTGGCCACAGCGCACTCCGCACCCAGCCCAATACCATCGCACATCCCTCAATACAGCACTTATTTTATTTATTTTGGTTTTTCAAGATAGGGTTTCTCCGTGTAACAGTCTCAGCGGTCCTGGAACTTACTCTGTAGACCAGGCTGGCCTTGAACTCACAGAGATCCACCTGCCTCTGCCTCCCGGCAGTACAGTATTTTAATGCTGTTCCACGTTTATGCTGTCTTCCTTTCTTTTCCTGCTGCTGTGTTAAGTCACTCTGACAGAGTAACTTAAGGGAGGAAAGGACTTAGCCTGGCTCACAGGTCCGTGTTACAGTCCACTATGGCAGAGAAGGCACGCACCAGGAGCTTGAAACAGCTAGTCACATGGTATCCACAGTCAGGAAGCAGAGTGAGGTAGCCTGGGGCTGCTCAGCTCCCTTTCTCAGCTTACACTGTCTGGGGTCTCAGCCAGGGAAGGGTGCTGCCAGAAGTGGACAGGTCTCCCTACCTCAATTTACATAATCAAGGGAAGACACCCCCCAAGGTGTGCCCAGAGGGCAGTCTTGCATGTGATTCTAGATTCTGTCAAGCTGACAATACTAATCAACCATCACATACTCTGACTACATAGAACTACAGAAAAATGACCACATACTCTGATCAAATGTAACTACAGAAAAATGGCTGAGCCAACACCATGACCCTGTTCCTTCTTCCCCATTCCCCAAGCTCATGTCCATTCACATTGCTCTGTTTACCTAGTTTTCCCCTCAACTGTCTATCATGGAATCCTCCAAACAGCTTACAAGTGGGGGCTAGGAACAAATGTCAAGCTTTAATCACTGGTGACACTCCCACATCATCTTTACGGCTGTCTAAGCTGGGGGACCTCTTAGCGTACCCAGGATGATGGTCTCGTCTCACTGTAGCCAGCAGGTATAAAGACTCTGAGAGGCCAGCAGGTATAAAGGTGGTCACTTGCCCGTCTTTAACTGGACACAGGGTTGGGATGACCTGCCTTCTGCATAGACTGGAAAAGGCCAAGTGCAGCTGTGTGCCCATACAGTCCGCTTCTCCTCTAAACTGAGAGGAGGTTTTTTTTTGGGGGGGGGGTTATTTGAGACAGGGTCTCACTATCTGGCCCTGGTTCGACTTGAACATACTATGTAGACCAGGCCGGCTTCAAATTTGGAGTTCCACTGTCCCTGTCTCCAAAGTGCTGAGATTAAAGGCATGTACAACCACCACCCAACCCCGCTAAATTATTCTGTCTCTTGTGTTCTGAATGACAGGACACACCTAAGAAGACCCCCTGTTCGGTCCCTATTCCTTGGGTCACTCCTACCTGTTGGGAGACTCTTGTTTCCTGTAATTCCTTCTCAGTGGGTGCTGGGTTTTGGAGTTGTCTCTGGTTTTCTGATTTGTGTCCCAGTCTCTCTGCTCCTGTCCTACTTTCTAGACAGTGTCCTCAACTGTTACCAATCCTCCCTTTCTGTTTGCACTTCGCTAAGTCCATCTCGTTTAGGGAGCTTCTCTCACTCTGTGCCCTGGCCACAGCACCTGCCCATGCTTGGTCCTCTCTCCCTCCTGGGCCCTGGGTTCTGTCCCCTGCTCGGGCAGCTCCTTTTCCTCCTGGTTCCGTTTTCACGTATGTATTCATCTCGCACAGCCTCTGGGATCCAGTTCCTCGTCACTGAAGGTACTTGTCTTTCCTCTCTAACAGTCCTGAGAACGTTTCATGTGTGTTGGACATGCTAACTGCGGATGGCAGCCAGGGACATCAGGCAAGTCACACTGCCTTGTTAGCCTCAAGTGTTGCAGGGTGAAACCTAGAGTACCTCTCTCAGACTGTGGAAATCAGAGGTATGCTCTGCCATAGAGGTCCATGACTGAGGCCAAAACAGAAGCCCAGAGAGGAGCCCCACCCCTCTAACAGAGTCTGACATTAAGGGACAGCAAGACTGGTCCACAGCTGGGGTGTGAGCCTGCCCGTGCAGCTCACACCTCGCCACTCCATGACGTGTCCTCTGCACTTGGCTTTGAGGTAGGTGAGACTTACGCCGGACTACCACTCAAAATGCTACACATGCTGGGCCAGGGGACACCCTCTAGCTGCTGCTCACTGAGGATCTAGGGGACACAGCCAGCCAGACTTGGCCCACTCACTGCAGATGGGGTACTCCTCTACAAACTTGTTTGCTCATGTCCAAGTCTGTGCAACTGAAATGTGTAAATGAGAGCCTGTTGGTCCACATCTATAGCAGCCAACTGTTCAAACCGAGAAGAGCTCCAGCTACCCAACCTACTGCCCTGCCTACTGGCAACCATGACCAGGGCCAACCCTGAGGTTCTCGTCAGGGCTCTGGTCCCAGTGAAGTATATCAGAGGAGACACTCGTACCCACCGATGCCATGACAGGCCTCAGGCCTCCAGGAGCTCCCTGTATGCTCTGACTAACTTCACTTCATCTTCCCAAGACATCCCCGGTGTACACATGCACACATGCACACACAACTTATCCCTGGGCTGGTAGCAGATGCTGCAGCAGCAGCATAAGGCCTTAGACAGCACAGCCTGAGCAACATGGGTCCCCAGGAGCTGGAGCTGGTAAGGTCACACCCTAGAAGCTGGGCTACACCTAGGCTTCCATCAAGAGCCACTGCAGGGCCTGGCCAGGCTCAACAGGGCCACCTGAGGGGTAGCGTTCAACCTTGCCTTCCCTGTCCATTTGATCCCAAGAATCCCAAGCCACAACTCCAGCAAGCCTGGAGGCCTAGGAAAGCAACCTCCTCACTGGTTTGTGGTACTCAAGAAGGCTACGGAGGCCTCACGACCACCCAGTATGGCAGGAAAGAGTGTGTTTTCGGGGACACGGGTTTGGGAAATTTGTTCCTGTCCTCTGCCTGGCATTGGAAGAAGCAGAGCAGGAACATGCCCGCCTACCCTAGCACCCTTGAAAAGCCTCTACTCATGTGTCAACTTGTCCATGTCTCCACACTCCTAGCCTCCACCCTAGGTGGCATGTGGATATCCTGGGGTTCCAGTAATGGAACAACCATGTCCCCAGACCAAGGACTAAGCATCTGCCAAGGATTCCCAACATCCTAGCATACACAAACCATGGTAGAAGAAGTGACCAGAGTATGACATCAACAAGGACCCCCAGTATATAAATACTGCATGCGCCCTCAAGGCTGTAATGGACAGAGCAGACAATTTTGAAATGTTCGTGGTAGTCCTGTGTCCAGGAAGTTACCTAGGCTAACGGAAATGGGAGGAGGATGAGGAGAGAGCATGTATGTGTAGTTGGAACCAAGAACACTGAAGGCCACTGCCCCTGATCTGTCACTAGTCTCCAGAATCATCCACTCAGATCCCTCTGAGTCCTTGGTGTGCTCAAGTCCATGCCTCGGACAGAGCAATATTTGCTGGGAGATGAGGTAGGAAGACTACAACACCTCAAGGCTGCCCTGGGCTTGTCCTCAAGAAGCCTAGGCAAAGGCTGGAGAAATGACTCAGTGGTTAAGAGCACTGGCTGCTCTTCCAGAGGATTTGGGTTTGATTCCCAGCATCCACATGGCAGCTCACAATCTGTAACTCCATCTAGTTCCAGGGGATCCAATGCCCACTCCGGCCTCCTCAGGCACAGATACGCATGCAGACAAAACACCCATACACATAAAATTTAAAAAAGCCTAGACATGGCCCGTAAAGAGCCACAGGGACTCACTCACAGCCTCCCCTGGAGGGACATCAAAATCCAGGCAGGAAGACCCTCACCACCCACAACAGGGAAGGCTCCACCCCTCCCCACCAGGGCCAGGCAGTAGTGTTCCTGTGTTGAGCCCTTACCTTATTGAGCTCTTCAATCCTGCGGATCAGGTACGGATTGCTGGAGGAGTTCTCAAAGTAGACATAGTCTGCAAACAGAGAGGCCATCACACAAAGCACCAAGTCTCTAAGTCATTCCCACCATTCTTAGGACCCCCAAAGAACTGACTGGGAGCCTCAAGCTGACCCTCTAAGCCCCAGCCCCACTCTGCTAGGGACTGGAGGGCTGGGGAATGGAGGAGGCAAAGCCCTCCACTGTCAGAACCCAGAGAGGGGTGCTGGGCCAGATCATAGCTGCAGTGGGCTAGGAAGAGGTAGGATTGAGGGGCTGTCCTGGGAGGGGCCTGCAGCCCTCAAACCCCCAATGTCAACTGCCTTCAGGAGCATAAGCCTTAGTGGGAAGGCTGTGGGGGCTGACTTCCCCCTTAAAGTCCAACTCTAAAGCTACCCTGAGGCCCTTGCTCAAAACTATTGGACACCTTCCCAAGTAGCTGCTGCAGGCAAGAACCGTCTGTCTACCATTCACCACCAGAGGCCAGGCTCCACAGATAGACACGAAGACTTTGAAAGCTGGCAGACTTAGCCTGGACAGCTCAGATCACCCCACGACCACAACGCTCCAGGAGTCCCAGTACAGAGAGCATGCTGGATTGTCATCCTGCCAGGCTGGCAGAACTCCTTGGCAATGAACCCCCTCCTTAGCTGAGGTGACTAGAAGGTTCCTCCTGTTGAAATGGGCAGAGTTAGCAACTGCAGTTCCCTGCTCCCACGTAGGCACACACTTGCAGGCCTGCCACCATATTGCTTCCTGAGCCTGGGCCACCTGCCAGCAGGTCAGCCACATCCTTTTACCTCCAGCAGCTAGTGCTCAGAGGCATTCACACCAGGGTGGAGGGTCTCCTGGAAAAAGCAAGGCCCAAGGGAAGGAAAGAGTACAGAATTGGAGGAAGTCTCTGGGCTTAGATTTGGGGCCCTCCTGGGCACTTTGTTGAAATTCATCAATGTGGATCATTTCTTAATAAAACTAGTTTTTTAATAGGGCACCCAAAAGCACTGGTGGTTCAGTGGTAGAATTCTCGCCCGCCACATGGGAGGCCCTAGGTTCGAGTCCCAGCCAATGCAGAAATATACTTTGAGCCAGACAGTGGTGGTGCACACCTTTAATCCCAGCACTCAGGAGGCAGAGGCAGGTGGATCTCTGTGAGTTTGAGGCTAGCCTGGTCTACAGAGCAAGTTCCAGACAGCCAGAGCTCTATGAAAAAAATCCTGTCTCAAAAAAACCAAAAAAAAATTTTAAAGGGGGGAAAAAGGCATCCACAATCTAAACTTTCATGATTACAAATCATAGCAAAATAAGCCCAAACCCCAAATTATTTATACTTGTCAAACTCTGGAATAAAAGCTAATGTCTCCCAAGAGGCAGGCACTGAGGTAGCTCATCTCAGAGAAGGGCAGGCACACAGACATCCAAGAACAGGGGATGGGCACTGGTATGGGGATGGGGTGGTACCATGATGGGAGGGCTCGCTCATGGACAGGGCCACACATTATGTCTGTGGCAGCAGCGACTCAACCACACACCTTCCCCAAACCTCAGGGGTGCCTGCCCAACAAGAATGAAGTATGCTAAGTGTACATTATACATTAGTAAGAAAATAAAGAAGGCAGAAAAAAAATGAACTAAAATCAATGTGAACTTAGACAAGAGGGAAAAAAAAAATCAAACCAGAGAGTGGTTAAAACATTAATAAATGATCATGAATAAAAGAGAAAAGCTACAGAAAACCACCATCAGCCACGACAGGGGGACATCCCTACAGGTCCCAGTGCTGTGGGAAGGTCAAGTGACAAGGCGGTGATAAGATGTTTATGCCAATCACTCAACAACTGATGAAATGGACCAACCACCTAGAAAACAAACCAGTACAGCCTACCCAGGAGCCAAGAGCCACCACACACCTGCAGAAGAGATGCAGACTCCCAAGAGTGGGAGCTGGGGGTGACAGTACAAGACCCTGGTTTTGATATCCAGTTATACACACACACCCTGAAAAGGTCTGTATGATAAAAAATACCAGCAGTAGGTGGGCTAGAGACGGCTTCGTGGTTATATGTACAGCTCAACACCCTCATGGAGCGATGACAACCGCCCGTAACGCCAGCTCAAGGACCCGACATCCTCTCCTGGCCTCCTCGGGTACTTGCACCTATGCGCACCCCCACCCCCCACTCCCCCGACACGCAATTAAAATGGCAGGCACTGTAAGGTGTCTGTGAACTACAATGGAAGCGTGGCACACTTCTGCAGAGGTCCAGATAGTAGAATTTAGGCATGTAGGTCAAGTGTGAGCTGAGTGCAATACGTAGTAAGTACAACCAAGCTTCCAAGTGTTTACTGATGAAATTACGAAGTACAGACGGATTACCGAGAAAACAAGTGCTTTTCGGGGTGACGACAGCTCAGGGTTACTGTGCTGCACGTGCTCCCCAGCAATGCTGCCATAGCTCAGACCTTGGTGACTCTGGAAACAGGCTCTCAACAGGACCGCAAGCATGGGATCTGTATGCAGATATTGATCTGAACAGATGCAGTTGCCGTAGAGCTCATTATGTTCTTTTTATGGGCCTGTTCTCTCAAGATGTCCAAAGTAAGAGCTCTCCCCACAAGCCTGGCTGTCCAGTCCTAGGAGTGTCTCCTTCCCAGACCTTGGCCGTGCCCAACAGTCCTTGGTAACAAGACCTCCGGAGGGCAGAGATGGAGTGATGAAGTGGTCACCCATGAACTTATGACCAACCTCCAGTAACAGTCCTGCTTCCAAGGCCCATCTCTATGTGTGTCTCCAATCATTAGTAACCACATGCTGGCCTCAACACCTTCCTCTTCTGAGACTCAACCATGGCCTTGGCTGGTGGGGCACACCCTTCCATTTCAAGGAGCAAGTAACTGTGTTCAAGAGCGCTGCAGCCTCATGAGTCTTTCTATCAAAGTACTGGTCCAGATGGTGGAGCACACGCCCACCCCTCACAGCAAGGATTACAGTGTAGACCAACCTCTACATCACCGCCGAGGTGAGGACTCCCAACAGACACGGGCTTCTGCCAGAGTGGCAACATGAGCTAGGGAATATTCCTGATCAGACCTTCCCATTTTATTCCTCCCCAGTAAGAGTGAACTTAATACAGTATAAGCTTCTCAAATAAGTGCTGCTCAGCCTTGAGTGGTAGTACTTTACAATGAATTAATAGCATTACCAAGCATGTAGCAAGAACTAATTCTGAAAGTCATTCATTGCATTAATAATGGTGATTATAAGTGGTTTGTCTTGTTTTGGGAATCTTCTACTGTGGTCCAAGTTTAAGCACTGGCAAGCTACCGTGGTGAGCTGTACAATGGGTCAGATCACAATGTCCACCTTCTGCTTTTGACAATGTCCACAGGACCGTGACCCACCAAGCCTTTGCAGTCAGAAGCATGCTGTCTGTGGCACTGGCTCAGTAAAGCCGTCTTTCTGGCTCTTGACTCTTTTTTTAAACCACGTTCTTCATTTATCTAGTCCTACCCCTTCCTGCTCCATGCATCCTGCCTGTCCCTCATCTTAGCAGGTTCCTCCCCCGTTTGCACCATCAGTTCTTTCCCAACTTCTCCAGCTCACAGACTGTTCCAGAGACTTACACATCCTTCTGATGCCTCAGATCAATGACTGAACAGCAGCAGCAGCAGCAGCAGCAGCAGCAGCCTTAGCTTGCCAAGGGCCAAGGAGCCCACTAAGGCTACATACTGTCAACCCCACCCCACGCCACCCACACCAGGCTCACTGTCTGGTGCAAGCCCATGTCCTTCGCTCCGGCAGCTACGTGGCTTGTAAGTGCGCTGCTTTGACAACCATTTCTGTTGGATCCTGATTCTCTGAGGAGGCTCCCGTGGTATGAGAGTCTCCCTTTAAATTTTTTAACTGTTCTGACCATTCTGCTTCCTCAAGCAGAGGATACTGTACCACCAACATATACTGTACTGCTCCCGCACAGTAGCGGAGTCCTGGATATTGAGCAAGGCTTTACCATTTGAGGTAATCAATGACTGATGACACATTCAGCACTGCCTTAAAACCACAACCAAGTCCCCAATTTACACCACAAGTGTATCCACAGCACACACACAGACTCAGAATGGCAGGGCCACTGTGTCTGTAGGACCTGCAGCATGGTGAGCACACATAAAAGCAACAGCTACTGTGATACTGTTGATAAAGGAAATACATATTTGGTCTCTAGCCCCACTTCCTGGCACATGGCTCCTGAAACCTTGGGACCTTCAGAGAGATAAGTGTTCTTTTCATGTGCTACTACAAGATATGGGGTGTCTCCAAAGGCCCCCCACAGAAAGGCCTGGACCCCAGTTTGGCAGTATCGGGGGTCGCCCAAACAGCAGGCATACCCCTGAGGGAAGGGTAGGGCCTGGGTTCCTTTCTTGCTTTGTTTTCTTTTAATGCTCCCAGCCACCATGAGATGCTCCGTTTTGTACCATCTTACATCTCTACCCAAATACTCTGCTGTATCACAGGCCCAAGGGCAGCAAGGACCAGGGACAGAGAATGAAACCTCAGAAGCTGTAAGCCAAGATAAACCTTTCTTCCTTGTAAGGTGGCAGTCTCAGAGTGTAGCCACAATAAAAAGTTGGCTAACACAGAGCGCTGTGGGATGGTTATACCGGATAGAACACCGCGGGATGGTTATACCGGATAGAGCACCGTGGGATGGTTATACCGGATAGAGCACTGTGGGATGGTTATACCGGACAGAGCACTGTGGGATGGTTATACTGGATAGAACATTGTGGGATGGTTATACCGGATAGAGCACCGCGGGATGGTTATACCGGACAGAGCACTGCGGGATGGTTATACCGGATAGAGCACTGAGGGATGGTTATACTAGATAGAGCACTGTGGGATGGTTATACCGGACAGAGCACTGTGGGATGGTTATACCGGATAGAGCACTGTGGGATGGTTATACCGGATAGAGCACTGAGGGATGGTTATACCGGACAGAGCACTGTGGGATGGTTATACCGGATAGAGCACTGAGGGATGGTTATACTAGATAGAGCACTGTGGGATGGTTATACCGGACAGAGCACTGTGGGATGGTTATATCGGATAGAGCACTGTGGGATGGTTATACTGGACAGAGCACTGTGGGATGGTTATACCGGATAGAGCACTGTGGGATGGTTATACCGGATAGAGCACTGTGGGATGGTTATACCGGATAGAGCACTGTGGGATGGTTATACTGGATAGAACACTGTGGGATGGTTATATCGGATAGAACACCGCGGGATGGTTATACCAGAGGCTCCGCTGCCCAGCACAGAGCCAACCACAGAAAGACCAGGTATGAGCAGAAGGTTGAGAATGTCAGCTCTTCATCTGTATGCTTCCTTGTGTCCTTTGTAAGGAGCCAGCAAACAAGGCAATTGCTCAGCCCTGCAAGCTGTTTCAGCAAATTAATCGAAGCTGAACAGTGTAGTGGGCGCCTTGACCCAAAGCTGCCCAGTCAGGAGCACAGGCTACAACCAGGGGTGCACAACTGGCCTGTGAAGTACGGGGGTCTGGTGGGACTGAGCCCTCAGCTACAGGGTCTGTGTTCTCTCCAGGCAGATGGCATCAGAGCTCTATTTAACCACAACACGCCCAGCCAGGGACCTATGCAGATCTGCTGTGAGCGCCCCACACCACTATGCTTGATGGCAGACACAGTGCTCTGTACTGTGCCTGAGGAGGAAAAGCTTGGTTATAACTCAGAATCAGCCACGGAATATACATACATTAGCTTCACAGTGGCCATGTTCCAATAAAACTTTATTTATGGGCAAAGCAATTTGAATTTCATATCATCTTCTCATGTCATGAAGTATTCTTGTGATTTTTTTTTTCCTCAACCACATAAAAATGTAAACGCCATTCTTAGCTCATGAGTCACACAAACCTAGGCAGTGCAGTTTGCCAATGCAGTTTGCCAGTCTCCAAGAGGCCCTGCCATGAGCCACGGTCATCTGAATCTCACCAACTTGTTTGCTATGTAGAGATCAACAAGCCAGGGCCAGCAGCTAGGAACACTTGGAGCCAAACCTGACAACCTGAGTTCAATACCCCAGAACCCACATGGTCAAAGGAGACTCCCTAAATTGTCCATATGTGTGCTATGTGGACATCCCTCACAACACACACACACACACACACACACACACACACACACACACACACACACACACAGACATAAATATAAAAACTTAATTTTTTAAAAAAATGAGCAAGATACTGGGTGGTGATGGTGCACACCTTTAATCCCAGCACTCCAGAGGCAGAGGCAGGAGGATCTCTGTGAGTTCGAGGTAAGCCTGATCTACAGAGTGAGTTCCAGGACAGCCAGGGCTACACAGAGAAACCCTGTCTTGAAAAACCAAAATAAACAAACAGGGGCCAGGCATGGTGGCACACACCTTTAGTCCCAGTGCTCATGAGGCAGGGGCAGGCTGATCTCTGTGAGGTTGAAGCCAGCCTGGTCTAACTAATTCACTAGTTATAGTGAATTCCAGAACATCTAGAGACTCTGTCTTGAAAAAAAAAACAAAACAACCAAACAAAAATCAACAAGCCAATTCTACACTTTTTAAGGGAAAGCTCAGAAACTAGGACAGTCTGCACTATTTTGTAAAAGAACAAAGTTGGAGGCCTCACACAGCTGACTTCCAAGACTACAGTAAAACTACCGTGATCTAGACGTCCACTGGCAAAAGCTGAGCCGTGACCACTGAGCAACCTAACACCCACCGACAGAACACCGACCTCCGGCAGCCTCGTTTCCCACAGTGCTATCAAGGTGCTCCAGTGGGGAGAACTGGACACACACGAGCAAAAGCACCAAGAATCCTCACCCTCCAGGGAAACTGATAAGGACACTAAAGCCAACTCAAATGTCAAGGGTTCTGTAATTATTACAGAATGGTAAGCATAAAGACTCTGTGATCCTGGGTTCTAGAGACACCAAACACGCAACTTCAGTCTTCTGACAAGGGGCTGAATGCAGAACCTAAACCACCTCTGGGGCTGGGGCACAGCTCTTGTCCAGTGTAAGCAGGCCCTTGGTTAGGTCCACACCACAAAACAACACATAAATAATCACCTCACAGCTCACAACAGTAAGAATACAATCCAATTTTAAAACCTGGGAAATGCCTGGCATGGAGGTGTACATCTTTAATCCCACCCAGTACTAGGGTGGCAGAGGCAGGTGTGTGAATCTCTGCATCTAAGGCCAGTCCAGTTGACACAGGGAATTCTAGGACAATCAGCTACATAGAGACTCTGTGTCTAACAAACAAAACCAAATAAATGAACAAACAAACAATAAACATCAGAGGCAGCAGCTGAACATGGTGGCCACACCTTTAGCCCCATGCAGCAGAGGCAGGACATCACCAGTTCACAAGCAACCTGGGCTACACAGCAAGATCCTATCTCAAAGAACCAACTAAACCAAACAAACCGCCAGGGATGAGGACAGTAACAGAGAGATGGCACTGTGAACTCACGAGAAGCCGAACACCATCTACCATCAGGAAGCTCAAATGAAAACAGTAAGGTTGCTGGGTGCACGCCTTTAATGCCAGCACTTGGGAGGCAGAGGCAGGGGGATCTCTGTGAGTTCGAGGCCAGCCTGGTCTACAGATCAAGTTCCAGGACAGCCAGGGTTGCACAGAAGAACCCTGTCTTGGAAAAACAAAACACAACATGTAACAGTAAGAACATCCTGTACACCTGACAAAACACTGTGAAAAGCAGAGATGACACACATGTGTGCAAAGGTAAGGCTAGACACGAACTTTTTGCTGTTCTTGAACTCAACTCTTGCTTAGAGCACTTTGGAACGCCACCTGCCAGATTCTCAAGAGCTACATACATGTCGGCTGGCCATCCAACCCTACAACTGCACAACTGTAAATTTTTATTCGGAGAAATGAGAACCCGTGTCCACTGTTTTTCACCTGGAAAACCTGGAAATACCCAGAATGTCCATGGGTTGGTGGACACACGGTGGGTGGCACACCTGGAGACAGGCACTGCTCAGCACGAGAAGCCGATCTCAGATAACACTAATGCCCACATGCAGAGTGCTTGGTGAAGAAGCCGTCTCAAAGGATGGTCCCATCATGTGACACTCTGGGGTGCAGAGCACAGTAGTTGAGAGGGAGGGGAGGCTTCCGGACAAAGGACACCAGGAACTGTGTGAGGTCATGAGAATGTCTGAAGGTCCGCAGTGACATTTGTCAAAAAGCACAGATCCACCTGGGTATGGGCACACTTGCAGCTGCAGCCCTTAGAAGGGCCGGGACAAGAGGATACCATGAGCTCAGGAGTTCGAGGGCAGCTGCTCTGGCTAACATGGCTGCCGCCTTAGCCCAGCAGGGCTGGGGGTGGGGCACACCAGAACCCACACTTGCCCGTCACAGACACGGACCCTCCACTCCCAGTCAGGAGGCAAGGTCCCCGTGAGAAGACCCATCTGCAGCATCCGCTCCCAAAGCCTGCGTCTCATCCAGCCCGGCCCAGCAGTCTGTGGCTCAGCTGTTTTCCATTTCCAGTTGAGGGACGGAGTGGACGAAGAAGAGGCTGACCAAGCCGTCCCTCAGGAAGGAACCCAGCACCTCCAAACCCACCTGCTGCTCAGCTCACACACGTGCTTGGCTGGCTACCCTAAGCACTCCTGTAAGCTGCAGCTTCAACCTCTAGGGGCGCTACACTTCATCCTGGCCCACGGTCCCGTCACCCTGCCAGCACCCCACTAATCCTCAGTGGCCTTTGGTAACACCTTGGAGGCAGCCAGCATAGGGGGCCACCTCACTGGCCCCATAAAATCTAGGATGAGGAAGAGGCCAAGACCCTACCTGCAAAGGCAAGTGACCAATAATCCCCTTGAGTGGCACCCAGTATGCGCAAGTGGCCAGATGGCCCGGGAAGGCCACATGCAGCTCCATCACTGAGAACAGGCCCACTATGGTGGTAACCCACACCCTGCCTCTGACCCAGGTTCTTCGGGATACCACATATTACCCTTGCACATAGCAATGGCCTTTGCCTTGTGAAACTCCTAAACACCAGCAACACCCAGTTGGGGACCCTAATCAAGAACCTGAGTCTCCCTAGATCCCACAGCCCAAGGGTACCAAGGAACACGCCTTGACGCCGAAATCCTAAAGACTCCTCTAGGGTGAAGTGGAACAACATGGGGCTAGAGCAAACAGCAAGTACTTTAGGCCACCAGGGCTCCACGGGCAAGGGAAACAGGAGGGCCTGACAGCAGGAAGCTGGCTAACAGGCCCCCTAAGTGGCCACAAGCAGGGACATGGACAGGTGAAATCTACCTGGAAGGATCATCATCCCCCTAGAAAAACATCAGGAGTCAGCAGCCTGAGCCAGGAGGGACCACAGGGGGCTGTACCCTACAGATGCATAAAGCCTTCCAGGCCTAGGGATGTCAAGGGACCCAACTAAGCACACAGGTAGACGGAGGCAAGGAAATCCTGCACAGGAGCAGGTACAGGGGCCACATCTGACATTACCTCATAGGCTAGTGGCCGGAGCCTCTCTCATGAAGGCCACCCCAGCAGCCTGCACCCATGCATCAGCTGACATGGAGCCCACAACTGCACGGCAGCACTTGGTGTATGCAGCCTGGGGAGTACCACGGAGGCCCTGGGCCCAGGGAGACGGCTCTAGGCCAAGCAGCAGGGAAAGACACTTTCTGCAATCGTAATTTCCTGAGAACACAGGTGTGAAGCAGAGTGCACGCTGGGACAGGAAGTAGGAGCGACAGTCCTAAGCAGGACCAAGCTCGATATTTGGACAGGAGCACCTGAGAGTTCATTAGAGCCAGCCTGGGACTGAGAGGGCCTACACCTGTCTCAGGAATTCACCTAGCATCCCTTATGACATGTTTAAGTGACACTCTGCGTCACCGATCACTAGCACCCTGCTCAGTGGGACCACCTTGGCGGCCACTGTGAATGGGTGCCAGTTCCAGGAGCCCATATAGAGGGAGGCATCGTGTTTGGGGCTTCGGCCACGAGAGCTGCTTCTCGGGACCATTTACTTCAGTTTTGTTGTTGTTGTTGTTAATACAGGAGTTTAATGCCAAGATCTTCCCTCTCAAATCAAAATAATTCAGAAGGCTAAAAGCAGGCACACAGCCCACCTCCCACCCCATATGGGGCCATGCTCATCAGGTGAGACAAGATGGGGAACAGGCCTCTGTGGGGGAGCAGCAGGCCCTGCCTGGAGCAGTAATGCCCTGCAGCCCTCCAGCGCAGATTCAGCTGAGACTTGTGTGGCTAAGCAGCTGAGCAGACTCCACAGACGCGCTGCAGCCCTGGGCGTGGCCACTGCTACATCTCCTGCTACAGATGCAGGCTTGGGGGAAGAGAGTCAAAACTTCTGGGGGCTTCCCTGAAGCATGTGCTGTGACAAAGAGCTGGGCAGGACCCAGAAGCTTCAACGTGGCTCCTCAACATGGTCCCTGTGCTAGGGAACACCAGAGACACTGGGACATCGCACGGACTCACAGCAGAGGTATCCCCTGGAAGCCTGGACTTCTTAACCACGGGAACAGCTGAGTGAAACTTCCAACTGAGAAATAAAGATTGCTAGAACCGAAGCTAGTTCAGTGGTCTAGTGATTCATTATTTCGCACAGGCCTTGGGCTTAACCTCCAGTACCACACACTAAATTTAAAACAAACAAACGAAATAAAAAAAGAACAGGCCAGGCGATGGTGGCACATACCTTTGACCACAGCACTCTGGAGACAGAGGTACTCTGAGTTCGAGGCCAGCCTAAACTACAGAGTTCCAGAACAATCAGGGCTACACAGAGAAACCCTGTCTCAAAAAACCAAAACAAACAAAAACATTGAAGCAGCACACAAAACTGCATCTAATACCACAATGCAATACAAATGATTAAATTAAAACCCAAGGTAGGAACCAAGAGGCTGGCTTTAGGCATATGAAACACCAGACCAAGGCAGGACCCAAGGCCAGCTGTGATGTGGCTTAAGCCTGCAGGCTGTTGCTTCCTGTCATCTTCCACGAGCACAGTAAAATAAAAACAAAAGCCACTCAAAAGTATAGGGGTTAACTTCTTGAAATGAGAGGAAAAACAAAAACAAAACAAAAACTGCAGAGGGAATGGCCACAGCCCTCCAGTTAAAGGAAAAAGGATCCTAACATAGGCAGCTGTGATGTGAGGTGGAGACGGAGTGATTTCTGCTCTTCTGTTCAGAAATGCCACCTGGTTTTGTAATAGATGCACAGGTAAGAAACCCCTCAGGCGTCACAGGCTGGCTCGGTAAGATCCCAAGCTCAGGGGACAGGCTCTCAGATCCTCTCTGCCACCTGCCTGGCTCTCAGGCACTGATGCCACAGAAACTGCTCAGTGAGCCCACTTCTGGAGAAGGCGGCAGTCCGTGATCCCTCCCTGGCCGACCACCTGGCCCAATGGTCTGCTGGCTTCTCTAACCTCTCCTGCACCTTCAACCCAGCCTGGCCCACCCCAACGAGGCCCTCAGGCAGCGTGCCAGGGGGAGCACAGGACACTCAACACACTGTGCTGCAAATCAAATTCTTCTAGTGTTCATGCCTTGACAACATTTGGGACACACATTAGGGCATGGTTATTTTTCTGGAACTTAAACCTGACCAGAAATCCTGTATTTTGTTATATGTGCTGAGAGAAAAAGGGGGGGGGGGGCATTTTCCAAGCTAGGTCCCCACGAGCACTCCCTCAGGACAAGGCAGACTTCCCAGGGGATCAAATCCCAGACGACAAAAACAGACTGAAGCAAGGCCTGCTCAGAGAGCCACAGTGTGTCCTCTCTCATCTGGGGGCTTGAGAATCTGGCAAGCAGCGACTGAGGCAGGAAGCCAACAGCCAACACCCAGAGTACCATCACAAGGCCCCGCGGGGACTCACAGGGTGGCACTGGAGTTCCCTCTGTAGGTGCTGGCCCTCCCCCTGCCTCGGACACCCTCAGGGCTAGCTCGGGCGACGAGGGCACCGCGAAAGCACTCGTGGCAGAATAGCGGGTGCCCATCCTGTGCATGGCAGCCAGCATACACACGGGAGTGTACACACCTATCCCCGCTCCTTCCTCAGCCACACGCACACCCGCCTGGCGTGGAAGCTCAGGGCCCGGCCACCCACCCTTATGGGACCTCAGACAGGCCACAGGACGAACACAGAGACGGATGCCTGTCCATACCATGGGGAAACCGAGGCAGTTAGAACTGAGTCAGAGTCCAGGTCTTCCTCATCAGCCTGCTAGGGCCTTGGCTGAAGCTCCCTGCCAGGATTACTCTGCCAGGCAGGCATGGGAACTGGAAGGCTGGCATCAGCCCCCGGGCCAAGGACCACAGAGGCCTGCAGCACACCTTCCTCACTCTCACCCCCCCCCCCAATCTGAGTCAGATGCAGGAGCCCAGCTCCCCAACTCTCTTGCTACTCATTCACTTCTTCAGACATGGCATGCCACCACGGGCCAGAAACCACAGCAAGGAAGAAATGTGACCCGGGGGGAAAGGGTGGCCAGGGACTAGGATAATGGGAGCCTTTCACAGGTGAAGAACCTTCCAGAATGAGGGAACTAGAGGTCGAGTCTAAAAAAAGGAGCAGCCCAATCAGCAGGAACCCTGGGCCTCATGCTGAACAGGAAGGGGGTCTGGAGGCAAAAAATGGTCCACGGGGCACAGCAAGGGGCATCATCTGGGAGAGGGCCACCAGGGGAACCGGCCAGCCGAAGCTTCGATGAGGACCAGCCCCTCCTCACGGGGCCCCAACACTCCAGGCTGTGCCCTGTGGCAGGACCTGGCTGGAAGCAAAGGTGTGAGGCCAGGAATTCCCTGAGAGGGCGGGCGAGCCCCGGGCGCCTGCTGTGGGTGGATGACCCATCCGGGTGGGGGGGACAGCCGTACCACTGTGCCCAAGACCACAGACCTGGGCCGCCTGGGTCCTGCTGGTGTGAGATGGAAAGAAAGATCCTGAGCACTCAGGGGTCAGGGTCGTATGGGGTAGTGGTAACGGGCACTTCTGGGTGGTCTCCCACTCCATCACACTCTCACAGCAGAGCCCAATTTCGCTAGTGGGGGAAGGTGCTAGCAACAGAGACCCATCCACATGTAGGCTGTGACCCCCACGGAGAGGGTCTCGAGGTCCAGAGAGGGGGGCAGAAGGCTCTGGGAGGCGATGGCTGTAAGGGTCAGCATGGACCGAATGTGTGCAAGGCCATCCCAGAGTGTCCCCATCACACACACACACACAGGGACCAACATCAGGGGGACCGGCCGCGGCGGCCAGGCCCCTGCGACTCCAGCTCAGTGGGGACCTCTGCCCTCCCAAAGGCTAGCAGTTAAAAGCGCCTCCTTGCTAGGGTGAGCAGCGGGCTGAGAAAAGTTTGGGGGTGACTCAGACCTGCACTTGGGATGAAGGTCCCCCTGCAGCATGCAGCCAACCCTCCCCCTCCCAGGAACCCCTGGCTTAGGGGAAAGCCCCTCGGCCACGCTCGAGGGGCGCGCAGCCCGGCTTGTGGTCCCTGCCACGGGACTCCCGATGCCCGCGCACCTAGCCCGCCCCGCGTGGCCTCTGAGGACACCGCTCGCCACCCCCCCAAGACCCCCAAACTCCTGCTCGCGCGGGACGCTAGCCAGAGCTCCGGAGGCACGTGCTCCGGCTCGGGGACTCCGGCCCGGGACCCAGGCCCAGGCCGCGCGCCGCCGGGCCCGCGGGGCCACCGGGATGCCCCGGGGCCACTCGCCGCTCCTCCGCCCGCCTCTCGCGGGCCGCCCGCCCCCACCCCGTCCCCGCGCGCGCCGGCCCCCAACAGGTGGGCATCGCCCCCCTCCCGGCGCCGCTCGCCCTCCTCCTCCCCACCCCACCCCAACCCCCGCGCGCGCGCTCGCGCGCCCCCGGGGCCCCGGCGGCCCAGGGGCCATTTTGGGCCGGGACGGGCACCGGAGACCAGAACCGAGCCTCGCGGGCGGGGCGCGAGCGCGACGGGGGCGGGCCGGGGGGGAGGGGCGCGGGCCGCCGCGCGAGGGCGGCGTGGGGGGAGGCGCGGAGGCCGCGGCGGGGCCCGGAGGCGCGGGCGGCGGGCCCGCGGCGCATAAAGGCCGTGGCGGGGCCTTACCTCCGACCCTGTACATGTTGGCGGCCATGTCCGGGCCGGCGGCGGGGCCGCGGGGCGCGGGGCGAGGGCGCGGGCGGCGGGCCGGGCGCGGGCCGGGGCGGGGGCGGGCGCGGGGGCGCCGGCGGGCGGTTTAAAGGGACCGCGCTGCTCCGCCGCCGCCGCCGCCGCCGCCTCCGAGGCCGCCGAGGCCGCGCAGGGACGGGAGGGCCGCGGCGCGGGCGGGAGAGGAAGAGGAGGAGCGGCCGCGGGCGGCGGGGAGGGGCCTCGGGCGCCGCCGCCCACCGCGCGGGCCGTTACCCGACCCCGCGCCGAGCCGGCCCGCGCGCCCCCGGCCGAGTGGTGCTTCTGAGCTCGCCTGGTCCCCCGGCTTCCCCCGGAGAAGCCCTCCCACGACCCCTCCCGCCTGGCTCTCCGCATCCCGGGGTGGCCCCCCCTGGAGCCCCGCGCCCGCCCGCCCGCCCGGCCCGGGCATCTCCGGGTGGCCCTCCCGCATCCTCTCCTGAGTGGTCCTCAGCATCCCCGCGTGGCTCTCCCACCCGGCGGCCCTCGGCATCCCGGGGAGGCCTTCCAGGTACTCTTCCGGGAGGTGCTTCCAAACCTCCTCCGCTTGAGTAGCCCTTGGCATCCCCAGGTGGTCCTCCGGAGGCCCGAGCCCTGCATCCCCGGGAAGCACTCCTGCCACCCTTCCAGAGTGGACCTAGGCATCACCGATGGTCTCCGGAGACCCCTCCGGAGTGGTACTTGGCGTCCTCCGTTCTCCATAAGGCCCATGGATCCTGGACCTCGGCACTCACTGAGTGGTCCTCCTGAGCCCCAGGCCCACCTAGCCTTCGGCATCCCCCAGGTGGCCCTCCAGAGAGTACCCTCCCAAGTGGCCCTCACCATACCTCTGTGACCTGTCGAGGTGGGCCCTCCTAGGACTCCCCGGGAGTTTCAAAGTGCCCTTGGGTCCTTCTTGTGTGAGCCCTTCCCTGCACCCCTCACAGGGATACTCTCCAAATCCTGTAGACGTCCCGAGTGTGTCCCTTATCGTCCAGCCTCCTTGGTCATCCTTGAGCATCATAACTACCCTCCCATGAGGCAGGCATGGTCCTGAACTGCCAATGCCTTGGTGGAGCTCCCTTCTCCCTTCAGTTTCCCCCCAAGGGCCCCAGCTGAAGCTCTGGGATCACATAAGCCTCCAGCCACAGACATTCCTCCACCCCTAACCTCACCCCATACCAGGGCTGTCCTCTGTGGAGGAAGCCACCTCTTTGTAGCATCCAGAAGCATCCTTTGTGCTCATCTAAGGTCTGTGGAGAATGGGGTACTTGGACATTACCCCAAGGGCAGAAGATAAAAGGTGGTGTCCCTGATGGAACCCTGTCTCTGCCATAGGTGGGGAGGGGAGGTGAGGAAGAGCTGATTCTGGCTGAGTCGGAGCACTGTGGGCTACTTTGACAGAGAAAGTCAGTGGCTGCTGAAAGTCTGTGCCCCGTTTGAGTGCGTCCTTATGGAACACGAAGTGGGGAGCACAGTAAGTGAAGCCCAGGAAAGCACTGTAAGCCACTATGTGAGGTGTAGGCAGTAAGGGGGTCAGGGCTGATACACTGTGCATTATTACTAGGCAAGAAATCTGCATGACACTTGGACCCAAGCTAGGAAGAATCTCAAGGCCTATGCCACCTCCTTGTGTGCTGATCTCTTGAGTTCAAGGCCAGCCTGGTCTACAGAACCAGATCCAGAACAGTAGGGCTACACAGAAAAACCCTGTCTTGAAACAAACAAACAAAAAACACCAAACAAGCAAACAACCCAAAAAACAAACACTCCCCCCCCCAAAAAAAACCCAACAGCAACTGCCAAGTGGTGGTTTAATTCCAGCACTGGGGAGGCAGAGGCAGGCAGGCAAAGCTCTGAGTTCAAGGCCAGTCTGGTGCCAGTCTGATCCAGGGCTACACAGAGAAACCCTGTCTCAAAAAACCAAAAAACGGAAAGAAAAAAAAAAAGCTACAGATGAAAAAGCCAGGTGGTGGTGGTGCACACCTTTGATTCTAGCACTGGGAGGCAGAGGCAGGTAGATCTCTGGATATAAGGCCAGCCTGGTCTACAGAGCGAGTTCTAGGATAGCCAGGGCTACACAGAGAACCCCTATCTGAAAAAAAAAAAAAAAACAAAACCAAAACCCACAAAACTACCAAATAATATCCAGGCAGTGGTGAGGACAGGACATAGAATTGGCAAACTCTGTGGCATCTCCATTTGCCTCCACTCCAGAGGTAGGCAACACAGTAACCGTCCAGCCTCAGCTGCAGGTCTGAATCCTTTTCCTTGAGGAGAGAAGGTAAGAGCAACCAGGGCTGACTCCTGAAGGAGACTCTGAATTCCAAGCTGGTACTCTCCAGAGCTAAGGACATTCCCTCGGAGTGGAGTGCTATGAACCTCAGGAGGCAGTTCAACTCACTGCCTCCTCAGAGGCCAGCAGAAGAGCTCAGTGGCAAAAGGGACCAAGAAGAAT
Organism: Peromyscus maniculatus bairdii; assembly: GCF_049852395.1. NCBI lineage: Eukaryota > Metazoa > Chordata > Mammalia > Rodentia > Cricetidae > Peromyscus > Peromyscus maniculatus. The sequence continues at coordinate 85,368,551 of NC_134865.1, read as the reverse complement.
GAATCCACTTGGTAGCAGAGCCACTAGACAGGAGAGCTGCTTTGTGCAGCTTGGAATGCTGATTTGGGAAGCGGCAAGGTGACCACATGAAGTAATTTGTCAGGAATACCTTTCACAAGGGAGGCACAGGGCAGGTGAAAATCCAGCAGAAAAGAAAGTGAATAGAAGCCGGGAGGTGGTGGCGCACGCCTTTAATCCCAGCACTCGGGAGGCAGAGACAGGCGGATCTATGTGAGTTCGAGGCCAGCCTGGACTACCAAGAGAGTTCCAGGAGAGGCGCAAATCTACACAGAGAAACCCTGTCTCGAAAAACCAAAAAAAAAAAAAAAAAAAAAAAAAAAAAGAAAGTGAATAGAAAGGACAGGAGACTCCATCACAGGAGTGCTTTGCCTTCTAGATCCTAGCGATGATGACGAAGAAAAACAAGGGGAGACTTAGCGCCAGGGAATGCCGTATGTGTCCCAGCCCACCGCAGAGGCAAACTGTTGGACAAGTAAGAGAAGTAAGGTTTCACGGCACTCCAGGAGACGGAACTATGGAAGCTGTCAATGGAGCCCATTCAGCTTATTTTCTGAGCACCTCTTTCATGCTACCAAACAATGTCAGGCACTAGAGGGTCACACAGTCTCTGCCTTGGGGAGTTTATCACATAGCAGGAGTGGGAGAGGAGCAGTAGGGAATGCCATGTGGTAAGTGGTCTCAAGGCAATGGAGGCACCATTATCCCATGAGAGGGCAGGGAAAGAGGTCCAGAGATGGGGACATGGGGCCACATCCCATTTTAGGACTTTCTAGTGCTGTGGGATTTGGGTTTTGCCTCCGGGTGCTCTGGTGACCTGAGGCGACCTGTTGATAGCAATGCCTGAAGCCGCTGTGTGGTGAAGGATGGGAGAAGAAGCCCAGCTTATGGCACCTGGTCCTAGAGGCGAGAAATCAAGTGTTCAGAGTTAAGCTGCAAGAAAGTCCTCCTGAAGCCTGTGTGGGAGAGATCCACGCATGCTCCAGCCATCAGTGCGGCACAAGTCATCTGAGGTCTGTCCTATGTGTTACTGAACTTCAAAGATTCCTGAAACCACCTTTCAGAAAAAGAATATCAACAATGAGGACAAAAACCAAACAAAAAAGGAGCACCGGGTGTGGTGGCACATACCTTTGACCCCAGCACTGGGGGGCAGAGGTGGGCAGACGTCTGTGAGTTGAGGCCAGCCTGGTCTACATAGTAAGTTCTGGGACAGCCAGGGCTACGTACAGAGACTCTGCCTCAGACCTCCCTCCATGGCCTTCGCTGAGCTGCGGAGTGACCTGGCCTGAGCCTGCTGGACAGGCTGTGTTTGCTGGCGATGGAGACCCGGAGTGACAGGGCTTCCTTCGCGAGCCTTCTGGAACCCAGAGAAATATGAGTGAGTCCCAGAGGGCAGATTTTCACATTGCTTGCTTTTGGTTTTGCTTTAATATGGTTATACCTGTGCCCTGGTTCTTCCCTATTGGAATAAGAAAGTATTTATTAATATGATCTTGAGGACAAATGAGAAAGATTGTTTTGTGTTGTGTTTATGTGTCAAAAAGGGGTCAATTATGGGTATTTTGTTGTTGTTTTCAACTGGACCCACACTAGAGTCATCTGAGAAGAACCTCCATTGAGGAATTGCTCCATCAGATTAGCCTGTGAGCATGTCATTAATGACTGATGTGGGGGTGGGGGGTGGGGCAGCCCACTGTGGGTAGGGCTACCCCGGGAGGTCGTCCTGGGTTGTACACGAGAACAAGCTGAGCCAGCCGTAAATAGCAAGCTAGTAACTGCAGCATTCCACCATAGTCTGTCCTTCAGCTCCTGCCTCCAGGTTCCTGCTTTGAGTTCCTGCCCTGGCTTTCTTTGATAATGGACTGTAAGCTAAATTAAACCCTTTCCTCCTTCCTCCTCCCCCACAAAAATAGATTGACCTTTTTTTTTTTTTCTAGCAGCACTCAAAGCTTAGAGAAACAGTTCTTAAGAAGAAAATACAACCCACAGTTTTTTACCCAGACAGATTTTCTTGCATATATAAAGCCCTCAAGATACATGTATTTCAAACATACAAGAACAGGAAAAAGTTCTTTAAAAACTCAAGTGGCCAAAAGTGGACAGGGGGAAGACCAGGAGGGTCTCCACCCTACACAAAGAACTAAAGGCAACTACGGAATGCTGAGAGTGAGATATACTCTTCCCCAGGGAGGGGCACAGCATGTGGTAATCCAGTACCAGTGGTCAGTCCTGAAAGCATCCATACAAGTCACAGTATTCAGACTGAGCAGGTTATACCTAGAAATACATATGTGTATGTACACACACACACATACATGCATGCAACAACAATCAATGCAAAAAAAGGCCATGAATTTGAGAGAAAGCAGGGAAGAATATGGGAGGAATTGGAGGGGGAAAGGGGAGGAGAAAATGATGTAATGATAACATCAAAAAGGAAAAAAAAAACTGACGAGGTTTGGTGACACACAGCTGTAATCCCAGCACTTGAGAGGTCGAGGCAGGACAGAGGAAAGCTACATCTTTTAAGGCCATCTAAAAGAAACCAATTAAAAATAAGAACTTAGCTGGGCAATGGTGGCACACATCTTTGATCCCAGCACTCAGGAAGGAAGATGCAGGTGGATCTCTGTGAGTTCAAGGCCAGCCTGGTCTACAGAGTGAGATCCAGGATATCCAGGGCTACAAAGAGAAACCCTATCTCAAAAAGCCAAAAAATAAAATAAAAATAAAAACTTAAGAGGCCTGGACGGATGGCTCAGCACTTGCTGCTCCTGCAGGAGCCTGTGGCGCAGTCCCCATGTGGCTGTCTGCAACTGTAACTGCAGTTTACAGGGATCTGATGCGCCCTTCTGGCTGCCTTGGGCACTTCATGAATGCATACATGAAGGCACTGTACACATAGTATAAAAGAAATAAAACTGGGCTGGAGAGATGGCTCAGCAGTTAAGTGTGCTGACTGCTCTTCCAGAGGACCTGAGTTCAATTCCCAGCACCCACATGGTGGCTCACAACCACCTGTATTGAGATCCGGTGCCCTCTTCTGGCTTGTAGGCATACATGCAGGCAGAATGTACACACAATAAATAAATCTTTAAAAAAAAAGAAAGAAAGAAAACTTTGAAACTGACCTTAATTTCAGCTAATTATAAAATAGAAAACAAATAATGCAAATGGCCCAAGTTCTGGAGGTGAGCTGATCACAGGAGAGCAGAACAAGGGCTGGGAGCTGGAATGGAAGGGAAATGTAATTGGTCTTGCTTGCATGAATTGACTGAGCAGGGGAGGCCCATGGCACTCAACACCAAACCAAAAAACCAGTGCATTGAAAAATAAGCAGAGCCGGGCGGTGGTGGCACACACCTTTAATCCCAGCACTCGGGAGGCAGAGCCTGGCGGATCTCTGTGAGTTCGAGGCCAGCCTGGGCTACCAAGTGAGTTCCAGGAAAGGCGCAAAGCTACACAGAGAAACCCTGTCTCGAAAAAACAAAAACAAAAACAAAAACAAAAACAAAAAAAAAAAAGAAAAAGAAAAATAAGCAGTACGTATCCCTCACTGCAGTTATAATTTCTAAAAACAACTTACAATGTCCTCAGACAGGGTCTCACTATATACCCCAGGCTAGCCTCACATTTACATCAATCTCCTGCTGCCCTAAGTGTGCACCACCACATCTGGCATTTTACCATCTTTCATTGGGTTTTTCCAGTTTAAATGGTTTTACTTTGTTTCTCTTTAGTGTAATTTTTTTTTGAATGTGTAAGCAGAAGCTCTGTGCTTCAGAATTCCCATCATTTCATCCCCTCAGATGTCCCAGAAATAGCTGAGATAACCTCTACCTGATGTCAACAGCCCCCACTTTAGCAATCAAACTGCTTTAAAAAAAATACTCGGTTAATTTTGAGCAAGTGTCTTTTACAAATCCCGCGAAGTAATCTCTTATGTGGTGGCGTGCAAATTCAGCTGTGAACCACATCTTCTAAGAGCTCCAGCAGCCCTGCACTGCAAAAGTCGGCTGCTGGAGGCTTTTTCTGCTACCGGGGTCCAGAGTGTACGGGCTGGTTTTGTTGTCAACTCTGTGAGTCACCAGAGAGGAAGAAGTCTCAATTAAGGAAATGCCTCCATGAGATCCAGCTGTAAGGCATTTTCTCAATAATTGATCAGTGAGGGAGGGGCCCATTCCATTGGGGGTGATGCCATCCTTGGGCTGGTGGCCCTGGGTTCTACAAGAAAGAAGGCTAAATGAGCCATGGGGAGCAAGCCAGTCAGCAGCACTCCATGGCCTCTGCCTCCAGGTTCCTGCCCTGTCGGAGTTCCTGTCCTGACTTCCTTCAGCGATGAACGGCAATGTGGAAGTGTAAGCCAAATAAAACTTTTTCCTCCCCAACTTGTTTTTGGTCATGGTGTTTCATCACAGCAGTAGAAACCGAGACACTGAGTGTCCTCTGCAACCCATTCAGAGCCAGAGTATCAAGCTGGGACAGGTGCTGAGCGTCCAGTGAGGTCCCGTGGCTGTGGCTAGCTAAAGAAAACTTGAGCCTGCCCGTTGCGGGAGGGGTCTCCCAACCTGACCTGCTTCCCTTGACTAAGGTGCTAGGGACCCTTCCCCCAAGGCCTTTCTGCTCCTTCTAAGATGAACCAACCTGTCTGAACCCCTACTCACCCCGTCTCCTCAGAGCTCCCCACCCCCTACACCCTTCTCTGTCCCAAGTTTTTCCCAGTAGACATCCTGAACAGGGGGCCAGGTCATGTGTTTGTGGGGAGCTGTCCTACACACCTGGGTAGCACCTAGCCCTCTGCCCCTAGAGGCCAACAACACCCTGGGGAAGGTGCCATGCTCCCTTCCCAAAAGGGGGATCCTGTGAACATGCTGATGGAGCTAAGGAAATCAAGTTCACTAAGTCTGACCTTAGAACTGAGAGGTTTTCCAGGTCATCTGGGTGGGCCCAGAGTCGTCTTAAGGGTCCTTAACCATAGGAGCAGAGAGAGGAGGGAAGAGGGGTGAACAGAGAGCCAGGACTGCAGTCTGACTTACCCCAGGCAGCTGGGGAAGGTGAGCTGCAGCTCCCCGGAGCCTCAGGAGGAACACATCTCTGCCTACATCTTCACCCTAGTGTAGTGAGACCCTCTGTGGATGGCTACAGAGCTTCGTGAACTTGTGTTCTCTTAGAACACTAAACTCGGGATAATTAGTTGCAGTAGCCACTGGAAACTACGCACCGCCCCAGAATTTGGGCAACAGTGCTCTCACTGGTGCTGCTAACAATTCCAGCACCAAGCTCCATTCCCTGATGAATCCATTGGCTTTGCAGCCACGTTAACTATCACAAGCGGCCGGTGGGCGGGGGCCAGCTCTGGGCCTCAGCCCTGATACTCCAAATGATTTGACTTGTGTTGTGAGGGGGAGATTCTAAGAGGAGCTGACCATCTCAATATCCTTCCTGCTGCAGACTCGGGAGGAGCAGCCCTGTCACCCCTCAGCCATGAGGGAACATGGAGTAACAGGGCATCCTTTAAAGCCACTCAGAGCTGAATGCACAGAGCACAAGGCACGTGTGTGGTGACCTTTGACTTCAGCTCACATGAACAGGGCTCTGTATCTTCTTGCCCAGCCCAGGACTTAGCCCGCTGCGTGCTGTGCTCTAAGTCATCTTCAAACTCTGAGGAGGTGGAAGGGTCATGATGTGCCCCACAGCCCTGTCCAGACTATCCCTGCCCTAGTCCTTGTGGCACCATGCCCTGCCTTCCCTTTACCCTCTGTATCCTGAAAAACGTAGAGGAGGGGCCTCCTAGGATGGACAAAAATTTCATCAAGGGACAGCTGGGAAGGGGTGCCCAGTAGGATGATGCAGGCAGGCTTCCTGGAGGAGGAGGGATTTCACTGAGTTAGGAAGGGAGGGCAGAGAAGTCAAGTCAGCAGCTAGGGACCCAGGGTCGGGCATGGGTAAGTTCTGTGTTTCAGCAATGGACTCTGGGCAGGGGCAGCTGGTGCTGCCCTACCAAGCTGGCTGGTTCCTTCAAGGTCCAGTACACAGTTCTGGCTCATGCCTGCCCTTGAACCTAGCCTATCACTTCCTCTTGACTCAAAATCCCCTGCGCCCAGACTCACTCACACAGGGGCCCAGGCCACCAACCACTACCGGTCTCTAAGTCTGCGGTGCCCCTATAACCACCGACAAACTGGAGTTACCACACTTTTCCTGCCTCTCCTCCAGCGTGGTGTCCCCCAAATGTGTCTGGTGTTACCACCCCAGTCCCAAACCCCTCCAAAGGCCCCCAACCTCGGACAAAGTGAGACGTAACTGAAGAGCCCTTACGTTACCCCGACCTCTGTACAGTGCACACTGCCTTCCCAGCCCTTCCCGACGTCAAGTTCACTGTCTGGAATCACCAGCGACCTGAAAACCTACCTATGTCTAGAGCCTCATAGGTCCCTATCCCTGAGCTGCCCCCACCAAAGTCTTATCCTAGGTCGCATGTCCCCTTTGGGCCTTGGAGCTAGATCCCATGGGTCCCAAATGGTTCGTGACGTGAGAACCCCACTGGAGGAACTGGGCGTGGCAGGGATCTCACCACCTCCTCGTGCAGCTGCTCAGTCACAGGGCTGGCAAAGCGGTGGGTCACAAGCCAGGGTCTGGGAGGCCATCTGGCCTCCTCAGAGGCCCGTCAGCGCTGGTCACCATTATGCCCCACATAGCAGGGGCTCTTTGGGAAAGCCGCCCCTGACTCTCCTTTCCGCGGCTCTCCCACAGTTCCCAACCAGGTTCTCAGGAGGGGCAGCTCTCCCGAGTCCTGAGACCTTTGTCCTTACCTGTTTGTCCTCTGTGGGTGGGTCATGCCCACGGTGGGACACTGTGGAGGGTACGCGGGGTACGGAAGTCATGCTCCACCACAAAGAAAGGCACTGGACAACATACGCTGGGCTAGTCAGGGAATCCTTCTTAGGAGAAAGGTGACCTCGAGGTCTGGGCCTCAAAATTCTCGCTCTGCCAGAGGGGAGTGCTCTGGGCCAAGAAGTCCTAGGAGGCCCTGGGGTACATGGTGGGTTCCAGTGGATAGGGTAGGAGTACATCCCTGTCCACACCCTCGGATATCAGCTGGGCCACCATCTGCACAATATCCTGCGAGGGATCAACCGTGTCTTCGGGGACCTGGTTGGGAGAGGTGGTGGGGGCAGGCCCGGTCAGTGGGGAGGGTACAGTCTGCAGGCCCGGCTTGTCTCTAGATAGGGCTCTGGCTGTGTTTGTCCTGTTGGGCGTACGCATCATGGCCAGACGCCTACGCTCTTCGATGCTGACACTCCAGCGGCTACCTCGGCTCCTGCGCTTGGGAGGCTCAGACACCTGCAGGGACAGAGTGCACAGTCACCTCCTCCAGACTCGGGTCCTCATAGCTGTGCGGCAAGCACTTTACCAACTGAGCTGTGTCCCCGGCCCCCATCGGTTTATCTTTGAGACAGGGTCTCACTATGAAACCCAGGTTGGTCCGACTCCCTCACTCTGCTTCAGGAAGCGGTCCCTGGTGGGGAAGGCAGTGCCCTGACATGTAGTCCTGTGTGCACAATACTCTCACACCAGCCTGCCTGAGCACTTCACGTGAGGTGTTCATGTGTACCGTTATATCTGTCCCCGGATATCTGTGCAGATACTATGGTGGGTGCTGGCAAGTACTCCAAGGTGGAGGGTGGGGCTGGGCCCACGGGCATAACAAAGCTAACCTATTGTGTGCCCCCAAAAAGTTGGGTCTCAAAGATCAACCCCAGGCATCCTTCCTCCCTAATATGAGTATAAAGTGATCCTAAAGACTGGGTTTGGTTAGCAAAACCAAAACCAAAACAAACAAACAAACAAACAAACAAAAAATGTGGTGACTTGCAAGAGAGCTGGCATCGGCTTGTAGGTAAAGCCCACGTATAACAGCTACAGGATGCCCCTCCTTAGGCAAATGGTCTGTGGAAGTCCCTCCAGACTGCCCATTTAGGAGACACACCTAGCGACCTTCTGGATAGAGGGCTAACCGTAGGGATGAGACCATTCCAAGTGAAAGACCTCCTTACCCAAAAAATCTGGAAAGAATTAACGCACAACAACGCGATGGTTCCATTTCTGGGTACAGACCCAGGAGAAAGCAAAGCCTGGATGTGCACACCCACATCCACAGCAGCTTCAGTCACTTCCAAAACACAGAAGCAATCGCGTGCTGTGGAGGGGTGGACTCACCCAGACAATGGAGCGTTATGACCCTAAAACATCATGAGGACAATTGGGGCATCGGGCTCAGCAGTAAGTGCATTCTGCTCTTGCAGAGGACCTGGGATCAGTTCCTAGCTCACATCAGGCAACTCACAACTACCTGTAACACCAACTGAAAGAGCTCTGACACCCTTCGGCTTCTGTGGGCACCTGCATGCACATGGTACACATCAATTCACATGTATATACATACATATAAATTTTTAAAAATTAAAATTTTTTAAAAAATTTAAATTTAGCCGGGCGGTGGTGGCGCACGCCTTTAATCCCAGCACTCGGGAGGCAGAGGCAGGCGGATCTCTGTGAGTTCGAGGCCAGCCTGGGCTACCAAGTGAGATCCAGGAAAGGCGCAAAGCTACACAAGAGAAACCCTGTCTCGGAAAAACCAAAAAAAAAAAAAAAAAAAAAAAAAAAAAAAAAAAAAAAAAATTTAAATTTAAAAATTAAAAAAAAAGGCACATGCTGTTGTGTGGGTGAATGTGAACCCAGAGGGCACTGCTTGGTGAAATAGCAGCCGCCAAAGCACATGTTCCGCAACTGCTATGACCCTGCTGGTCCAGGGCTTGTCAAACTCAAACTCACCGAGAGAGAAAGTAGAATGGTGCCTCCGGGGCCTGGAGAGGGAAAGGGGCTGCTTCGTGGAGGCAATGCAGGTTCTGAGGGTGGAAAAGCCCTGGAGAGCTGTCTCACAACTATGAGAATATACTCAGCAAGAGGCCGGGCAGGCTCCGTGACAGAACACACACTGAGCATGTGCATGACCTTGGGTCCATCATTAGAACCCACACCAACACACCACACACACACACACACACACACACACACACACACACACACACACACACACACACAAAGTGGCCTTGATGGCAAAAATATGAGGGGGGAAAAAGCGAACATTTGACTCCAAGACATATACTGGGAGAAGATACAGAAAAACACAGGAGATGACGGTCTACAAGCCAAAAAGGACCCTGCAGGTCCTCATGCAGCCCTCAGAAGCCAGTCTTCAGGATTTGTGTTTCCACCAAACCCACAGGACAGGGCCTCCCCTTCACAGTGCTGGAGCAGGAGGAAGGCCTCAGGGGAAGGGTTAGGGCCTTAGCTCATCAGAAAGGGACCCACAGAGCCCACTCATGCCCCACACATTAAAACACAGGGAAGGCATCTTCTGTGAACCAAGAAATGGGCTCTCTCCAGACCTGAATCTGTGAGGGGCTTGGCCTTGACCTGCCAGCCTCTAGAACTGAAAGGCACCATTTCCATACTGCCTAAGCTGCAGCTGTTTGCTCTGGCAACGCCAAAAGGAGGCCACCACCGCTTCTGGTTCCTTCTCACTGGAGACCTCTGGTTTCAGAAGCGTAAGGCACCACATTCCTGTTGTTTAACTCGGAAAGAAAGAAAGAAAGAAAGAAAGAAAGAAAGAAAGAAAGAAAGAAAGAAAGGAAGGAAGGAAGGAAGGAAGGAAGGAAGGAAGGAAGGAAGGAAAGACAGAAAGAAAGAAAGAAAGAAAGAAAGAAAGAAAGAAAGAAAGAAAGAAAGAAAGAAAGAAAGAAAGAAAGAAAGAAAGAGGTGGAAGTCCACAGCTCCTCATCCCATCCTGCAGCCTAGCTTACTCTGTTTTCCTAGCCCAGTCCAGAGAAGTTCTTCTCTGTTGAAAACCAGAGGCCTATAGCCACTGAAAGCCAGATGCCTGCCTGTCCACGCCACAGCAAAGTCGTCTGCTACCAAAGGCCATCTGGACACCTACACACGCAAAGTCACCAGTGTCACAAGCCTAAGGAGAAGAGCAGGATGGAGCCACTAGCTGGCTGAGAAACAAGAGAGAGAGCCCAGGTCTGTACTAACACTGTGGCCTTTGGGTGTAGGAGACAGGCCATGGATGAAACCAGAGCAGAAGCATGTGGAGAGGGGCCATCTAGAGGACAAGAATGACCTTGGACATGGAAAGTGTGACTGGGCAAGATGGATACTCAGTGGGAGGCTCGTCTGGAGCTGTTCCTACTCTCAACCCACTTTGTGTGGCAGGACTGCACACCTCTCTCTCTCTTGTAGCACTGTGCGGTCACGGTTCTTCTTGCTGGAGTAGCGTCTGCTCTGCTGATGACACTGGCTGGAGGCATATGCACTCTACACGTGACACACAGACACGAGGCCACATGCTATGCCCCTTGTGTTTGTGCAGCAACCTCAAGAAAGGCAGGGACAGAAGACCTTTGAGAGTGAGAGGCACATGCAGGACAATCAACCTAGCCACTTCTGACCAAGAAATGGGAAAATGTAAGTTCAGAATTCATTTGGAGATACTCATTACACAGCATCACTACCACAAGCACTAACTAACTGACATAGGATTGAAAGCAAAGCACCACTGCAAAGATGCACCTAGGAAGCCACGAGAAAGCCAGAGAATCATTCCTGTTGGATCAACTTGTGGTGAATAAAACAAGAAAGAGAAAAGAAAGACACATACACATGCACATGCACACATTCTGTCCCCAGAGATGGAGGAGGCAGCCTTAGAAGAAAATATTATGCTGACATTTCAGAACACTGGCAAGAGGGAAAAGATCTTAAAAATTTTTGAAAATGAAGCTGGAGAGATGGCTCAGTGGTTAAGAGCACTTCCGTTCAGTTCCCAGTACCCACACAGTGGCTCACAACTGTCAACACCAGTTCCAGCAGATCCAAAGTTTTCTTCTGGCCTCCACAGGCACCAGGCACGCACATGGTGCACAGACATATATGCAGGCAAAAACATTCATACGTATAAAATACATAAGTCTTAAAAAAATAAAAACCTCTCAAAGATAAAAACGGCACAGGGGTGGTGCTACATACAGATGCCTAGCAACACACAGAAAAACCAGAGCATGCACGGAGAAGCAGAAGCCTGCATGTCTATGGCTTTACACAGTCGCACTGGAAGCTGATAGGGAGAGGCCTTAAAAGGCCTGAAAAAAATTCTCTCCTAGAGTTTTTACCTAACTAAAGTGCTGTACAAGTATGCAAAGTCATTTCCACACCTTTGAGTCTCTAAAGCCCTCCCCCCCCAAAAAAACCGTCAACATCCTCTAAATCCTTGTGAATGAAGTGGCTAGATGGTATGCTCTGGGAGTAAACAGAGAAAGAGAAAAACCAAGGGCTAAGGAAACAAGGAATCCTGAGATAGACAAGGAAGGCCTTCACGGGGCCCTGAGGACAGCAGACCAGCGGGAACAGGAAACCCAGGACAACCAGGAGAGAATGGAGCTTTCAGATGATCTGACGTACCTCTCAGTACCTAGAGCCATAGATGTGGCTCATAGAAGGTTCCGTAAAAGAGAGTTAATCCAATTATTATCCCCGAGGAAAAGCAAAAGGCTGAAGGAGAAAAGCAGCAGCAGTGGTCTGGAGAGACGGCTCAGTTGTGGTTAACAGCACTTGTTGCTCTTGCGGAGGACCCAGGATCGATCCCTGGCACCCACATGCTGGCTCACGACCATCCACAACCCCAATTCCAGGGATCCGACAGGCACACATGCAGTGCACACACACCACGCTAGCAAGACAGTCATATACATAAAGTAAAAGAAATCTGAAGGAGGAGGAGGAGGCCGGGCATGCTGGCACATACCTGTAATCCCAGCACTCAGGAAGCAGACGCTAAAGGATCTCTGTGCATTTGAGGCCAGCCTGGTCTACAGAATGAGTTTCAGGACAGCCAGGGCTGTTACACAGAGAAATCTTGTCTTGAAAAAACAAACAAATAATTTATTTTAAAGAAGAAAAGGAACGTTACCGTGTCCATGCCTTAGCTGTGGCGACACTGCCACTGCCATCCTATAGTTGGACACTGGAGCCAAGCATGCCAGCGCGTGCCTGCAACCCCAGCATATGGGACACAGAGACAAGAGGATCTCTCTGAGTGCCAGGCCAGCTTGGGCTGCCTAGTGAGACCTCGTCTCGGGAAAAAAAAAAATCCAACTAATGCTGGAAGCAAATCTAAGAAGCCCGATTGGAGGCTGAGGGCAGGGCACTGTGGGTAATGGCATATGAGGGTCAGAGCCCCAGCATGGAGGTAAACACCAGGTTCAGCAGTAACTGGAGAGATGGAAACAGGAGACTATCTGGGGCTTGCTAGCTGTCTGTCTGGCAGAACTGGTGAGCTATCTGTGTTCAGTTGCAAACTGTTTCAAGAAATGAGGTAGAGAACAAAGAGAAAAACATCTGGCACTGGCCTCTGGCCTATGTACACACATATACATACCAAAAAAAACCACATTTGCATACATACACAAACATGCACATACACACACACCCATACACACAAACACTCATACATGCACCAACACCCATAAACATGCACATACACAAACATGTACACATACATACACACAAAGAAATGCACACACATGCATATATACACACACACATAAACACACATATACATATATACATAAACAGGTACCCACAGACACATGCATACATATATAAACACACACACACACACACACACATACACACACACACACACACACACACATAAACGAAATGAGTATAATATAACTCCTTGGAAAAATGGGGAGAGAGAACAGGTGGAAGGTAGGGCACCAAATCCTCAATTTATATGGCAGAAAATGAGCAGACTCTAAAATGCAGGAGTAGGCCGGGCGGTGGTGGCACACGCATTTAATCCCAGCACTCGGGAGGCAGAGCCAGGCGGATCTCTGTGAGTTCGAGGCCAGCCTGGGCTACCAAGTGAGTTCCAGGAAAGGCGCAAAGCTACACAGAGAAACCCTGTCTCGAAAAACCAAAAAAAAAAAAAAAAAAAAAAAATGCAGGAGTAGGAGGGAGCAGCATTAACTTCATGTGCACATTGGTGAGACCATAGTCTAGAGCACTGACAGCAAGCAAGGCTTTGGGATTACCGCCCAACAGCATGCATGCATGTTTTAAGAACAGCAGCACAAAAAATGTAAAGATAAAGATATAAGTAACTGACGTAGGAGAATATGCCCAGAACTCTTACCCATGTCCTAACCAAACAGATGGAACATTCACACAAGTTGGACATGATCTACGCCACAAGCAAAATGGACCCACACCAGGTCCCCAGAGCTCACAATTTTGAGTGCACAGAACAACACTACCTACTGGAACTACCTACTGGAGATAACACACGCCTATCAAAATGGGCACGCTTTTCTATTCCAACACGTGAGGATGAAAGTTGAGACTGAAATGCATATTTATTCAGATAGAACATGAGGGCACACCAGAGCGTCAGAGTGTGGCCAGAACTGCCCCGCCTCCAGGGCAATCCACAGCTTAAATCCACCATTGGAAGAAAGCCCTTCAGTCCCAGCACTTGGAAGGCAGAAGAAGGCAGATCTCTGTGAGTTCCAGGCCAGGCAGGCAGCGAGGGCTACATAGAAATATCTGTCTCGAAAATCAAAGAAGGAGGAGGAGGAGGACAATGACAAGTCGGGGGTGAGGTGGGGGATGTTGGAGGCAGAGGCAGGTGGATCTCTGAGGTCAAGGCCAGCCTGGTCTACAGAGCAAATTCCAGGACAGCTAGGGCTACACAGAGAAACCCTGTCTCAATAAAACAAAAAACGTGAGAAAAAGGATTTTAAGGACTCTGGAGCGATGGCTCATCAGTTACTCATCACATACTGCTCTTCCAGAGGACCCAGGTTTGATTCCCAGCACCCACACGATGGCTCACAACCGTCTGTAACTCCAGCTCCAGGGACTGAACACTTTCTTCTGGCCTCTATGGGCACCAATCATGCATGAACTTACATGCAGACCAAATACCTATACACATAAAATAAATTTAAAAACTCATAATGACTTATCTTTTTTTTTACTTGCTTGTTTGTTTATTATATATACAGCATGTATAACTACAGGCCAGAAGAGGGCACCAGATCCCATTACAGATGGTTGTGAGCTGTCATGTGGTTGCTGGGAATTGAACTCAGGACCTCTGGAAGAGCAGGCAGTGCTCTTAACCTCTGAGCCATCTCTCCAGCCCATGACTTATCTTATACCTACAGATCATCAGTGAATCTTCGACCCTCATCAGAGAAGTGTCTTCTTGCAGTCAATAGCAATTAACAGAGATCCACAAGTGGTCAGCAAGCAGAGAATAAGAGGCCGAGAGTGCTCAGCCCTAAATGGACATCTATATCACATCTATCCCCTCAAAGGCTCAGAAATCTTTGACGGAGAGAGAACAGAAAGATTTCAAGAACCAGAGGTGGTGGATGACTTCAAGGACACAGTGGTTTTTTGTTTTGTTTTGTTTTGACACAACAGAGCAGGTACACAGAAGAACCCACAGTGAATTTGACAGAATGCACAAGCTCCAGCCAGACAAAAGCCCAGTGTGGAGGGGAAGAGGACACATGTCCCTCCCTTAGCAGAGGAGCTATTAGCATTTCAGAGCTACTAGGTGAGGTAACATTCGTTCTCTCTGCGTGACCGCTGGTAGGCTAACCACACTGCACGGCAAGTCCCAGACCCAAAAATAGCTGGGCAACCCAAATGAGGCTTGATGAGTTAAAAATTACAAGAGGACATAAAGGCCGGGCAGAGAGGTGGGCTGGGTCAGGGAGGAGTTGGGGTGTGTGTGACTGTGATAAAACACATAGCTGTTTTTTGAGACAGGGTTTCTCTGGGTAGCCCTGGCTGTCTTGACTGGCAATGTAGACCAGGCTGGCCTTGATCTCTCAGAGAGCTGCCTGCCTCCCCAGTGCTGGGATTAATGGTGTGCACCACCATACCAGGCCCAGTCAAAATACACTGTATAAAGTCCTCAAGGGATTAATAAAATTTGTGTTTTGATTTTGTGTTTTGAGGCAAGGTCTTTCTATGTAGCCCTGGCTGTCCTTGAACTCACTAGATAGACCAAGCAGACCTCAAAATCACAGAGAGCAGAATTAATAAAAAATTCTTGTTGTTGTTGGTTTTTGAGGCAGGGTTTCTCTGTGTAGCCCTGGCTGTCCTTGAACTCTCTATGTACATCAGGCTGACCTCAAACTCACAGAGATCCACCTGCCTCTGCTTCCCCAGTGTTGGGATTAAAGATGTACGCCACTACCAGAGGGCCAAAAAACATTTTTTTTTTTTTTGAGACAGTGTTCCTTTGTATATCCCTGGCTATCCTGGAACTTGCTCTGTAGACCAGGCTGGTCTCAGACTCACAGGGATCCACCTGCTTCTGCCTCCTGAGTGCTGAGATTAATGTCGTGTGCTACCACCACCAGGCCAGAAAAAAAAAAAATTAAAGAAAAATGTTCTAAACTCATATACTCTGGCCAAACAATTACATACTTAAGAATTTAACCTGAGTCGGGTTTGGTGGTGCACACCTTTAACCCAGCACTCAGGAGGCAGAGGCACATGGATTCCTGAGTACCAGGACAGTTATGACTATACAAGGGAAAACCCTGTTTCAGAAAACAAAACAAAACAAAAACAAAAGCAACAAAACAACCCAAGAGTTTCACCTAGGGGCTGGAGAGATGGCTCAGCAATTAAGAGCCCTCGCTGTCCTTCCAGAGGACACGGTTTCCATTCCCAGCACCTCAGTTAGTTCACAGTCTGTAACTACAGGTCCAGGGGACTCAATGCCCTCCTCTGGTCTTGTGGGCACCAGACATGCATGTAGTACACAGACATACATGCAGACAAAATATCCATACACATAAAATAAAATTAAAATTAAAATTAATTAATAAAAAAATGGCATTAGGAAAGACAAGTGAATAAAGTTAAAAGAAACAGTGGGCAGCATTCACAAACAGGTTCTTGGAAAAACCAACTGACAGAAACTCTTCCCTTACATGTTCGTGGGTCCCAGCCACGGCCATTGCCATTATTTCTACCAATGTAGTCACACTCGGTATTCATTCAGGTGGGGTTTGTTTGTTTTGGAACTGAAAGCCAGACTTCACCCACTTTCTTTTTCTCCATGTTTGGTGTGTGGTACTGGAGAGCAAACGCAGGACCTTGTGTGTACAAGGCAAATGCTCTACCAGTGAGCTACATCTCCAGCCCACCACTCAAGGTAAAAAACAAAAAATATGAGTGTCTGCTTACATGTATGTATGTGCATCACAGGTATGTGTGCTGGCAGATGCCAGAGAGGATATCAGAACTCTTGGAACCGGAGCTATAAAAGGGTACATGTGGGTGCTGGGAACTAAACCCAGGTCCACTGCAACAGCTTTAAGTGCTCTTAACTACCAAGCTGTCTCTCCAGCCCCCTTCCACTCAACTTTCGAGAAAGTTTTCTCATTGCTGTTTTGTTTTGTAGACAGAATTTTTTTGACGTGTAGCTGAGGCTGGTCCTGAACTCACAATCCAGCCTCAGCATCCAAATGCGGGAACTACAGGTAGGGGCTGCTATGTTGGTTCCTCATTTTTAACCATCTCTTCATAGATTCCTGTTAGTAAATATTTCAATGATACAAACATTTATAAGCATTTCTTCCAGACCATCATTTAACATTTCCACCTCTTGCTTGCCCTGTACTCTTGAAACCTGTTGGGCTTTTCCTTCAGGATTTTATGTTTGGATTAAGAAAAGCGGTTCTCATTTGGGGTTCTAAATACAGATTCTTCCAAAGCAACTTTGGGTTTGAGTTCAGCGTGTTGCACATGGGTGCTGAGAGGCAGGGCTGTATCCTACTGTGCTGTAAACGGCCCGCCAATCACTCCAGCACTATCTGCTGCAAACCTTTTACTTCTGCTTTGAAGTTCCATGGTAAGCAGAAAGTAGCCCCCTAGATTTACTCAGAGGTCAACTTCCCAGCATTTGTCCTGGATGGTAGGTACATCTGTCCAAGTCCTGATTCCACACCATCTTTTTGTGCTAGAGCCTAGAGCTGATAAAGCCTTGCTCGTTTTTTGTCTTTGTCTTTGTTTTGTTTTTTTTTTTTTTTTTAATGCTGCATGGCTCAAAGTAAAGCTTTGAAAATACCTTTGCCTTTCAGATTATACATTAATAGACATGTCAGCAACAGATTGCTTACATGTGTGTTTTGTTTTGTTTTGTTTGAGACAGGGTCTCATTGTGTAGCCCTAGGTGGCCTAGAACCCACCTTTCGCTTACCTGTGTAAGTGGGGCAGTGAGCTTGCCTTGGATTCTGATGGTCTTCCCTTCAGTTTGTCCTCCACTCCCTTCCTTCTCATGTGTTCTGAGATACCCTCTTCCTTCTCATGTGTCCTCAGATACTCCCTTCCTTCTCATGTGTCCTCAGATACCCCCTTCCTTCTCATGTGTCCTCAGATACCCCCTTCCTTCTCATGTATCCTCAGATACCCCCTTCCTTCTCATGTGTCCTCAGATACCCCTTCCTTCTCATGTGTACTCAGATACCCCTTCCTTCTCATGTGTCCTCAGATACCCCCTTCCTTCTCATGTGTTCTGAGATACCCCCTTCCTTCTCTTATGTTCTGAGATACCCCCTTCCTTCTCATGTGTCCTCAGATACCCCCTTCCTTCTCATGTGTTCTGAGATACCCCCTTCTTTCTCATGTGTTCTGAGATACGCCCTTCCTTCTCATGTGTTCTGAGATACCCCCTTCCTTCTCATGTGTTCTCAGATACCCCTTCCTTCTCATGTGTCCTCAGATACCCCCTTCCTTCTTATGTGTTCTGAGATACCCCCTTCCTTCTCATGTGTTCAGATACCTCCTTCCTTCTCATGTGTTCTGAGATACCCCCTTCCTTCTCATGTGTTCTGAGATACCCCCTTCCTTCTCATGTATCCACAGATACCCCCTTCCTTCTCATGTGTTCTGAGATACTCCCTGGTTCTTTGAGGTGTGTTCTCAGAACTGAGATAAGAGTCTCTGATGGGAAAATTCTTTCTATCACTTTATTTTTCTTTATGTCAGAGATTTTTTTTTAAAACCAGGTATAAAATTGAAAGTCGACTGCTGGGCTGGAGAATGGCTCAGTAGCTACGCGTGCTGACTGCTGCTCTTCCAGAGGACCCCATCAGGTTCCCAGCACCTGTACGGCAGCTGACATCCTGCACCTCCAGCTCCAGAGAAATCTAACACTCTCCTCTGCCTCTTCGGGCTCCTGCATGCCATGGTACACAGACTCATACAGGCGCACGTACATTCACATAAACATAATTTTTTAAAAGGTGGCTGTTAGGCTAGAGTGTAGTGGCATCTGGGATGCTAGTATCCGGAAAGCTGAGGCCTAAGGACTTCAAATGACTTCAAGGCCAACCTGGGCTTGAGAGCCTATCTCAAAAAACCAAATAGAAGAAAACATCAACTATTTCCTATCAGCACACACAAGTCACCCTGCTCTGTAATGAGCTTCAGCAGCAATGCGTGAGGTGGCCCTGTGAGTGTCGGTACCTCTCAGACCTTCATCTCGGCATTCCGCACTTCCACCGTGATGACGCACAGTAGACGATCCTTCCATTCATTCTGCTTGGGCCCTACCTACAGACTTTGGTTTTTTGAGACAGGTTTCTCTGTGTAACAGCTCTGGCTGTCCTAAAACGTACTCCGTAGGCTGGCCTCGAACTCGGAGATCTGGCTGCCGCTGCCTCCCAAGTGCTGGGATTAAAGGTGTGCACCACCACCGCCTGGCCAAGGGCCCTACATTACTGCATATGACAGCCAGCCTCTAGAATGGTCAGACCCATGGACAGCCAGCCCCTGGTGACCACACTCCTGTTACCCCCAACTCTCTCTCACGCACCAAGTAGGAATGACTAGTGTGATCTCCTCCAAAAAACAAACAAACAAACTACATGGAAACATGGGACGTGACTCCCAGGCTAGAATGCAAATGTCTTAGCAACTTCTACCCTGTCCCTTCCCACTCTCTCACAGGGAAGCCAGTGCTTGGCTGACTTCCTGAGGCTACTCACCTATCCTGGGGAGATCTCCACCCAAGAGCCATCCTGTGGTGAGGGTCTACAGGCTCTCAAGGCCCCCCCACTCTTCACTACCTACCATTGACTTCCTGTGGGCGGGAGCTACTGCAGAAGCAGCTTCTGACTTCCTGCTTTCAGAGGACCGTGGTTGACCGACCCCTCGGCCGTCACCTCCTGAGACTCAAGCAAAGCACCTGCCCTGCAGTCTGTAATTTCTGAACTCATGAGGTAGAGGCAGGAGGATCAGGAGTTCAAGGTTATAGTTGGCTTAAATAGCAAGTTCAAAACCAGCCTGGGCTACATGAGACCTTGTTTCAAAAACCCAAAACCAATGTCCCCTCCCCATAGGAATACCACTTAAATTATTTTGGGGGCAAACTTGCAGGTTTAAAACATTATGTATTAGCCAGCAGTGGTGCCCACACCTTTAATCCCAACACTCGGGAGACAGAAGCAGGTGAATCTCTGTGAGTTCAACGCCAGCCTGGTCTACAGAGTGAGATCCAGGACAGCCAGGGCTACACAGTGAAACCTTATCTTGAAAAACCAAAACCAGGTCGGGCGGTGGTGGTGGTGGTGGTGGTGGTGGTGGTGGTGGTGGTGCACACCTTTAATCCCAGCACTCGGAAGGCAGAGGCAGGCGGATCTCTGTAAGTTCGAGGCCAGCCTGGGCTACATAGTGAGTTCCAGGAAAGGCACCAAAGCTACACAGAGAAACCCTGTCTTGAAAAACAAAAAACCAAACCAACAAACGAAAATTATATATGTCCACACAGTAATAGGATCTGGTTCCACAGAAGATCTTGGTGTTATCTGGCAAAACTCTTGGTGTTCCTCGAAATAAATAACCTAAAGGACCTCATAATTTCTATTGCTAAAGTGAATGGGAACTTTGCATGATATTTTCTAATTTAGTGTATTGAAACAAGTAAGTTACAATAGTCATATAACCAACCTTTGTCTTTTATTTTTGAGCTGGTTTATGTGGATTTTCTAGACAGACAATATATTGCTGCCAATAGCGATTGTTTTCTTCCTATCTGGCTATCAGCTATCCTTTTTCCTTGACTATGGCGAAGCCTTACATATGAATTCCCATCTCCTAGGTTGAAGCTAGCCCAGCTATTCTTATTTTTCTATATGCAGTTAACTGTAAGACAAGAAAAATGTAGGGTACATTATTATTATTATTATTATTATTAGTTTTGAAGAAAGGTATTACTATGTAGCCCTGGCTGGCCTGGAAGTTTCTATGTAGACCAGGCTGAACTTGAACTCGGAGAGATCTGCCTGCCTCTGCTTCCCAAGTGCTGGGAAGTTGTGTACCACTGTGCCTGGCAACATGTAGCATTTTTAGTGATATCCTGAGTTAGGAACCGCCTTGGAGAGAACCCACAGAATCTGACATTGCTCTCCAGAACAGAGTATCTCTCCTATCATTGAGTCTTTGTAATTCTTTGGGGGAGGGTGGGTAAAGTTCATCTCAAGTAGGTGATTCCCCCCCCCCCCCCCCCCCCCCCCCCCCGCTGTCATGAAAAGGGAGGACTATCTTCTTGCTGATCCTGTCTGCTGTTGTGGCTATAGAGGCTACTGACTTCTGAACACCATACTGGCTAAGATTCCAGAAGACTCTTTTGGACTAACCAGGACAATCACGGGGTCTCCACGTGAGGCTGGTTTTGCATGTCTGGTGCTCCGTGGCTGGCCACTCACAGTTTCAGAGGCAGGTGGGGTGAGGAAGGTGTCCCTTATGTGGCTCAGCCTAGAGCCACCCCAAGCCTCCTGCCTGCTCCTCTCCAGTGTTGACAGCATGCTGGCCAGATGGTCTGGAAGAACTGTACTGTGGCTGAACTGGAAGCCTAAGGACCCTCTGCTAGGAAGGCTTTCTCCAACCCTCACCTCAGCCCAAGGTCCCTGCACTCTATGAGGCACCGTGTGTGGCACCGTGGGCTGACTGGGAAGGGAGGGACCAAGGACTATGTTAGCCAGGCCAGGAGCTCTGTGGGAGGCGACACGAGACAGAGCCCGCCGAGGGAAGACCCAGAGGAAGCACAGTCTATACCAAGGGCGAGAACTTGACACAGGACAAGGTTAGGGAACGCAGCCTGGACATCCTTCAAGGCCAGAGCCACTAGCAGGGCCTGAGAACTGTGGAAGAAGGAGGCAGAGGAACTTCAAATTGGAGCTGACCTTTTTCCAAAAGGAGCCAAGGTGTGGCAGACACTGAAGTGACTCTCTCACTGCAGCTGCCCTTGTCCTGGGCAAACCACACCCAACAGATGACACTTTAGTGTCTTCACAATCTAGAATGTCCGGGGTGAGACCCTGGCCTCATGAAAGCTGAGGGGTCTATTGGTTAGCATTGTAGAGGTCAGGTCTTGGCACTTGTAACCTTTGTAGGGGCCTCAAGGCACTGGGTCCCGCGGGGGGGGGGGGGGGGGACATGCTGAGGAAGTCATGGGGTAGTCATGCAGGTGACCCTGGGACCCCACTCTTTGCACTGTTGCTAGTTTTTTTGAAACAGTGTTTTGTTATACAGCTCAGCCTGGCCTTGAACTTGCAATGCTCCCACCCCACCTCTTCAGTGTGTGAACCATGACACCAAGCTTGGGAGCCTGCCTTCTTTACCCGCCTGACCTTTTACCTGGGCACGCACACGGGCTCCTGGCTGGTTGCACCACCAAAGCACTGTGGGCGTGAGTTTTGCCAGTCTTGACTGATGTGGTTTGGCTTTGAACTCTTTCTCAGTGGACACTATACTGCAGATGATGTGGTATCCTCTGCTGGGGAGTGCCCTAGGGGTCTGCACAGTCGGGCCTGTTTCTCCTCCCTCTGGGCCGAACACGACCCAGCACCTGCTGTCCGGTGACGCTGACCAGGGTTTGCTTACTGTTGGAGGCTGTCCCAAACACAGCTGCCGTGTGCGTTTCGGTGACGGCCTGCTGTGGGGACCTCATTCCCCCTCCCACGTAGTGGTACCCTCTTGTCCAGGGTTGGGGGACACTGGGGAGGGCTGAGAGAGGTATGTGTGGCACCCTCTTCCTGACCTCAGGCGATCCCTCCTTGGTGTCCTCCAGAGGAAGGAAAAGGGGTGCAAGTCTACGTCCAAGCCTCCTGGCCGGAGTGGTTGGAGAAAGAGAGCCCTGGAAACTCTGTTTCTGTCAGTCCCGTCCAGGCCTCTCCCCTGGTCCCAGAGGTCCGTTCTCCACGCCCCTCCCCAATCAGCGTGGGTTTTCAGAAGAGCCTCCTGCCCCTTACCCAGTCTTGGGTCTGCAGGTCCTCCTGAGGGTTGCTCTTGGTGTCTGGCTGGACGGAGGCCGCCGCAGGCCCGCGTGAGGGGGACAGTTGCGGTTGTTCTTGAGCGAGCTGCCACTGCAGCGTCTTCCTCCGGGGGCGCTGCCGCCTGCTGTCCATCTCTCCCTACAGCAGGCTGCAGTGCGCACATGCAGGGCTCCGCAGCCGCGACAGACAGACGCGGAGCAAACGGCAAAGCTCTAGGGCCACCTTCTCGCCAGTGACTACTCTTGACAAACAGCGAGGGCGCCTTACGTGACTTCCCTCCCTAGATCCTGCGGCCGCTGCCCACCACACCAGCAGCGCCCCCAGGGGCATCAGTAGCCCCGCAGAAGTAGATGCTTCCCTTCTCTGCTCTCACCAGACCGCCTGTCAGCCTTCCCCAGCCTTGCCTCGGAGGGGGTGCGTTGTCTGCTGTTCTGACAAGCTCTCAACCCTAGGATCCTGCCCTCAGCCCGCCTCCCTTCTGTCATTTCAACAACCCTGCTACACACAAGGCTTGGGGTCAGCCTGAGCTCTCATTCCCCTCCCTGTCCGCGGACCTGAACCGTGGAAGTCAGTTGAGGGGCAGGGGTGAAACGTGAGGGAGTTGGGTCACCCGCTCCCACGCGGGAGCAGAGCTCGCCCCGGGGGCTTCCGGAGCGGGCTCGGTGGACACTACAAAGGGAAGGGTCAGGAGGATCCCGGACAAATGAGGCCGACTTAACCGGACCCAACTGACAACGGATCAGCCGGTGGGACCAGGCTCAGAAGGGCCTGCACAGGGAGTGGGGGGGATGGATGGAGCGGCCAGGAGGACTCAGTAAGGAGGCGGTGAGCTCGGACTAATGTGAGGGCGACCCAGTGGAACCTAAGGGACCAGCCTCAGACAGCAGAGACAGAATCCTAAGAGGGGCGGAGCGGACCTGAGCTTCCGTTCTACAGACCCCGCCCTCCGCTGCTGCTTCCGCCCCTCGACGCTTGCGCCCCAGCATCCCAGCGCCCCAGCCGCGTGGCCCCAATACATTGAAAGAAATCACAGCAGTGGGCGGCTTGAGCGCCGTCAGTTTATTAGTGTCGCTTCAGCACCTTAAAATCGTCCACATGGTCGCATGGGACAGATCAGCATCTGTTCCCAAAAAAGCTATTTACATGAATCCTGCTTTCCATTAAAAACAAACAAACTAGCAATACATACACACCCTAGAAATCAGTCACAACGCGCTGGACAGTCTTCAGAAGTGGACGGAGTCATCCTCACGCAAGGCGGTCAGCCTCTGCTGGCCCCTCTCCAGGACAGAGCAGTCTCCGGAGGGCGTGGGGGTTTGGAGAGCAGGTGAGGGTCCAGTACCCTGGCTCAGGGAAGAAGTGCCGGGACGTTTTTTATAAGGAATTCATTTGAGATGGAGGCTAGAGGCAGAAGTGAGGCCTGCAGGATAAGGCTAGGACAAGCCTCGGCACAGGAGCCGAGGGCCACCCCTCCCCTCCCCTCCCAGCTCTGGTACCCAACAGTGATACTGAGCTGCATATCCAGAGGGTGGTGGCAGGGACCCCAACTGACAGGAATGAGGGCGAGCCTTCCCATCCACACAGGCTGTGGCCAGGCCTAAGGGAACTGGCTGGCAGGCTCTAAGGGCCTCAGGGCTAAGGCCTGTGGGATGCATCACACACACACTGCTGTCCTCACCACTGCACTGCCTGTCAGGGGGCTTTGGTGTCTAGTCATCCTTCAAAGGGACAAAAGTGCTTCTCTTGAATCCTCATTACAGCTCCATGAGGTAGGCAAGGAAAATGGACCATCTCTCTTTAACCAACGGGGAAACTGAGGCACAGGGGATGACTGCTTCTAGGTCTGCACCTGGCGCTGCTATGGTGGTGGGTGCATGGTGCTCATGTGCTAGGCTTTACTGACTTGGTCTTGGGCCAGCTGCTGACAGGCTCTGCCCATACCCTCTGTATAAAGTCAGACCTCTGGACAATCAAGGACGCATGTACAGAGGAAGAGTTCTCCAGAAAAGGGGCTGTTCTCAGGCATAAGCTTGAAACACCCTCCCTCTGCTCCCCCCGCCCCCCATGGCCTCAAGGCCAGAATTCCAGGCCAAATCTTTCCTACCAAGGTTGACCTTTGGGAAGAAACTCAAGTGGTAGGTAAGCCAGGCTCTTAAGCTCCAAGGATCACAGTGGCCTGGCTCTGTAACAGGATCTTTTCAGAGTATTCCTCACCAGGGGCTCCACTACCACTAAGCCCAGGTCCCAGCAGCAGTACAGGGCCTCACCCTGCACAAATGGACTCTTTTCAGCAAGGTGGGGCTGGGGAAGTAAGTAAATAGAAAATGGGCCATCTTTCACCCAAGAAAAAGTGGGGAGTCCTCAAACTCAGCCCTATTGTTGGCAAATTTCTGAGCATGCTCTTAGGAGGTTCTCAAGGTCAGGACCCCAAACTCTGGGCTCCTACTGAACCACCAGGGTGCTCGGGATTGCCACAGCTTTCAAGGGGGCAGGCATTCATTCTTCCAATGACACCCCAGAGAGGAAGAAAGAATTCTTGAGAAAATCAGGACTGAGGCAGTAACCCCTCCATGAATCCTGTGGGGCATATAAAGTCAGGATGATCCTTGCTGCAGGCCAGCACATCCCTCTCCTGCTGAGTGGGAAGGTGGTGGAGGATAGAGCTGCCACCAAGAATGAGATCCAGGTGGCTTTGAGGAGATTAGCTTGGATAGACCCTTGGATAGCTTCTGTAGTTAGACCAGCCTGCTGGAGCCTTCACTGGCTACACACACACATACACACACACACACACACACACACACACACACACACACACACACACACCTCTAGTTGCCTGTTTCCTCCACTGGCTACACTAAACACCACACACCACACCACACCACACACACACACACACACACACACACACACACCACACACACACACACACACACACACACACACACACACACACACACACACACCTCTAGTTGCCTGTTTCCAGTTTACAACCTTGATTCTCAACCCCACATGGCCAGTCCTGGATGTTCCTGTCCAGCAGGCAGAATAGAGGTGGAAGGGCATGGTAGAGCAGGTAGGTCTCCGACAGACCCCAGGAGTGTCTCCCATTTCCAGGACAGACACTGGGAAATTTGCAAGGACCACCTATCTGAGCAGCAGGATCTGCAGAAGCCTAGCAGTGCCTCTGGAACTGAAGCCAGAGGGGCAGGGGTGGGTATGTAGCTCCTGCTGGCTTTACCCCACCCAAGGGGACTTCACAAGAGCAACATCTGCTTGGCAGCTACGTCGTCAAGTGTATCTGAGAGCATTAGAAAGATCTGCTACTGTAAAACCTCCGCCATGAGGCTGGAGTTTATTGGGAACCACACATGGGACTGCTTGGGGCCTGTCGACATCCCATGCTAGGAGACCAAACACGTCCTTCACCCTCAGCTTTTGGCCACTAAACTCCAAAGCCTGTACCCTGCTCCCTAGTCCCCAAGAAAGTAGAATCCGGACTTCAGGGAAGGACAGGACACAAAGACAAGAACACTTCTTGCTTGTGGTCCTGGGGTTTCATGAGACCACAGCTCACCTCCCTTCTTACCAGCCTTTCCACTGCCCACATATTCTGGTTAATAAGCAGAGCGAAGTTACTCGGTAGCCCACAGGGAGCTAGCTTCCCCTTAGTTCTGGGCTGTGAGCACATTCATACTTAAGACTGTTTCTTTGTGTTTTGAAGAGTCTGTCTCTGTAGTAACCACACGTTAACAGACACACAGTGTCCCTCCATTGATAGCTGACACAGAGCAGGACATGGGCCCCTCCACTGTCCTGTGTCAGCCCTTCCGTGGGTAGGGCTAGAAGGTGGCCTTGGAGTGTCCAAAGATGCAGATAGGGAAGTGCTTCACATGGGAAGACCACTGGGCAGCCAGCTGGAAGAACTTGACATCGCTGCATTCCACGCCATCGATGAGGACTGTGGGAGAGGGCCACCTAACCATCTGCCTGCCTGGCGAGGCAACCACCTGAAATGGTGGGCTGCTGCCAGGAGGCAGGGTGATCCTGAACTGGAGGAAGCCATGCTTACCAGGCCCATTCTACCACCTGCCCTCCCAAGACTCAGTGCCATGGTGGGTCTACCTCCCGGGGACTAGTGGCCAAGGCAGTCTAGCCACACTTCAGCCAGGCATGACTCATTATGCCACGTCCACTTCACAAGGTCCTACTTAAAATAGCTGCATTTCCAGAGGGAGCCTTAGGAAGACTCAGGACCTAAATCCACAGAGGACCAAGAGTCCTACACTCTGAATGCACTGCTTACAGAATAGCCTCTGTAAGACACTTAGGTATAAAACCAATCGTTAAAATGAAGAAAGGAAGGGCTGGGAATATAGCCCAATGGTAGAGCATTTGCCTAGCATGCATGAAACCCTAGGTTCAATCTCTAGCAACCCCTACATCTCTATCAATAAAAACACAGAAAAGGCTGAAAAATTATTTGAATTTGAAAGGCTATTAGATGCATGTAAGTACCTTATCAAAATGTGTTCCAAGTGTGAATTTCTCTAAGAATGCCTTTCATAGCAAAACTGGTTCCTGTGCTGGATCTGAAAAGCCAGCCATCTGTTTTGCTCTGCATTCACATTTTATAGACAGAACCAAAAAGGACCTGGGTCATGGACTGATTCCCCCAGCACCCTATAAAGCAGCCCCTTGGCCCATGCTCACCCCGAAGCATGTTCTGTTGGTGCTTAGCTGTGCAGATCAGCCGGCTGATGCCTTCGATGCACTGGCTTTTAGATTCCACATCCTTGTCCTTGGTTTTCTTGGGCAAAAACATCACTGGGAAGAAAAGAGACCTGCTGTTGATCCACTGCTCCTTCAGGGCCAGGCTGGCCAGAGCCTCAGCAGCAGGCAGGACGGGAGAAAAACAGCGATGGGGACTTGGCTGGCCCCTGCTCACCTGGGGCCAGCTTCTTGTTGTGAGCACATACAGAGCACCCTCCTGCCTGATAAGTCTACCTGAAGTCAGAAGCTGCCTAGAACCTCAGTGTCCTCACAGCCATCAAAACATATCTGACTGCCAACCCCTTCTGAAGTGAGTTGTGGGCTCATGATTATGAATTTACTGGGAACTTGCTGAGGGGTGAGAATGATATCCTCATCACCAATAATCACCACAGAGACCCCTCTGCTATTGTCCAGCCCTGCTCAGTATATTCCCACCTCACCCTTCTTGTTCTTCTCCTTGGTGACCACAGTCATGGACATGGTGGGTGTGGCTGCAGCCTCGCCACTGCTGGGCAGCCTGCTGACCTGGAGGGACCGGAAAGTGCACTTGAGCGTGTTTTTGGTGGTGGGCAAGTCCTTCTTCTCAGCATCTCTCTTCCTGTCCGCGGGCTGTGCTGCCGTCCAGTAGTCCACCTGCAGCCCCATGAGCTCGGCGCCGATGCCCTGGCTGTGAAAGGCAGAGGGAAGGAGCTCACACTCATGATGTACGTCACTGTGCCATTGTAGGCAAGGAGGTGTGGCTGGCACCTTACCTACTAACTTGCTAGCCAGTGCCAGTGAACTATAAGAAGCTCTGCAGAGCTGACTGCCCACTTGTCTTCTGGCATACTGTTAGTGCCCTGGCAAAATTGCCATGCAGCCTGTACACCTACTCTCCTAGGACTTAGATGAACAGCTTCATCAGAGGTTGAGTGGCTGGTGGGAGCAGGTAGCTAGAAGGGCCCTGACAAAGAGCCAGCTGACTGACTGGACCTTCAGGCCGTGTTCATTATGCACTCAAACTCCCCGGTTGAACTTGGTTGTCTGAGTTCTGCTCAAGACTCGGGTGGCCTGTGTGGGGCCTGAAGAGCTGTCCCCTGCACCGCCCCCGTCGGCCCCTCTTTAACAGCCCACTCTGCGCAAAGGTGCGTCCAGGCTCAGTGAGGCCCATGTTCGTTTATGGTGACTCCTGTCCCTAGGAGTCTTCATTAAAGACACCAGCTACCTCCTACACTGCTCTATGGCACCCGGCCCCAGCCCCAAGTGTCCCTCACAGGACCCCCACCACACCTTCACCAGTGTCTGCCCGTATTGCTGACAAGACGGGAACACAAAGGGTGGATGTCACCTTATAACACGTAAGATGAGAGCCATGTTGTTTACCTGGGGGAGGACAGGCCTCCGCTCACTGAAGGGGAGGAGGGTGGAGTAGGTGAAGCCTCCTTGGCCGCAGGAGATATAGACACAGACGGTGGGGTGGAAGAGAGCACACTGGAGCCCGAGGGGGCCGCATCGTCCGAGTCTCCTTGGGGAAGAGTCACAGGCAGTGGTCAGACAGCCTCCCGGTCGGCCCACAGTTGGCTGGAGCCTGAGTTAGGGCTGGAGCGGCAGCTCTCAGGGCAAGTAGGGTAGGCAGAGGAACTCATGTGGGGGGCAGGACAGCATTTCTTGGCTGGGAGAACTGCCACTTTGCCTTGAACCGAGGCTTTGTGAGTACAGGAGAATCAGTAGACACTTGCTGGTCCTTCAGACCAGAGGGACCACCTATCCAGAGGGCTACTGAACAGTCCTCAAAGAGGGATGAAGTTACCTGATGTGGCTGAAGATGGCTCCACAATTCCAACCTTCACAACCTGGGAAGTAATAGATGCTGGCTAGAGGCAGGTGGGGAGGTCCAGGAGCCCTGCTGCTCTGCTTAGGCACCACTTTGGAGTTCATCTCAGATAGGTTCCTATGTCCCTGCTGCTGCCCAGCTTCTGTACCCACAGAATAGGAAACAGGTCCCGGCATCCTCCTATCTATGGGGCATGGCTCAGCTCTGGACAGTGGCAAACACCATGTGCATGTGACTGGTTAGTCCCAGACATCCATCAGACTCGGATGCTGGCAGGAGAAACATGGATGCAGAAGCAAAAGCTGCTCCGAATACTGTGTGGGCCAAGTGGGAGAGTGCTTCAGGCTTGAACCGTCCAGCATGGTGGCCACTAGCCACATGAAGCTGTGGCAGTCCAGAGTGAATTACAGTATCACATTCAGTCTCAGCCATGTGAGGTACCCAAAGAGCACTTCTGTCACTACAGAAAGGGCCCCGCCCAGGATGCTATAAAGATAGCTGTCACTGCCTGGAGATCAAGTGTCATGGTGCTCTAGAGGTCTCACAGCAGGACAACCTATGAGAGATGAAAAGGCTGTAAAAATGGGACTGAGAGCGAGCCTCCACATTTAGTCATGTCTAGCCTATGCCAGGAGGTCCAGCCCTAACTGAGCAAACCTGCCAGAAGGCTCATCCTTATCTTGTAGACAGGGCTGAGCCTCCTCGCCTGAGTGCTGAGTTGACAGCCTGACACACCTCCCCCAGAAAAGGGGCTTACACTCCCATGTATTCATTATGGGAACCAAACAATGCAGGAAGGGAGCAAGGAGCATTTATGAGAAGGGATTAAGCAGTCCTCGGTGGGCTCACATGGTGAGGAAGGTTCTTGTATGTGTAAGCTAATAGAAAAGTACTCTATTTTGACAGGAATCTTGGCAGGTTCATGTTCCCAGTGAACGAAGCTGGTGATGATACTCACCCCAACAAAGGGAATGAACCTCTGAGAGGATTCTTCATCAGGGCTGGGAGCAAAAACAGACTGTTAGACTCTCTGCTACAGCACCCCAACCTCGGCTGTCCTCTGCCCAGGGGCCCAGCCCACTCACCCCTAACCGCTACCCACCATGGCCCCCAGCCACATCTCCTGCCCATAGGTACTCTTTGTCACTACAGAAAAGCCCCTGGATGACCTGGCTGATACGTGGATCCTTTCCCGTATACCAACATAACGATAAGCAGAGGATTTCTGCACCCCGGGAGGAAGCTGGTGTACAGTCCTGCAACTGGGGACGAACACTAGAGCTGGAGACCTCGAGGGAAAGAGCTCCCATTGCAGGGCTGGGCAGCCCGGCCCACCTGCCGCTCCCGGCCGACCAAGCCAACCCCGTGCTTCCCGTGTATGCCCATGGGGTCCAGAACCGGGCCTTCTCCAGTGACCGGGGTTGCCCTTCCCAAAACCAGTGCGTGAAGGTTTCTTCCCGAGTCTGTGAAGTCAGTGCCATCTACACAGCCTGCAGCTTTGGCTGACATGCTGGGGTAGGCATGCGAGGTTCTAACTAACATCTAAGTGTAGTCTGAGGCCTGGGCAGGACTCTTGGGACGAGTTTGAATAGCTGACCAGGATTAGTGACTGGATGAGGTACTGTCTGTACTTGACTCTGTACAGCACTTGGCAAACAGCAGCTTGTCCTGGAAGTGCTCGTCATGCCCATCCACATGAAGATGCCAAGGGCCTGAGATCAGGAGCCAAGATGAAGAATCATTCGCTGTCCTCCTTCCACGCACTACCCACAGGGCTAGCCATGTGGTGCATCTCTGAGGAGGAGGCTCCCTGACCAGTCCCCCACAAGGCACAGCCTCAGCATGGTACACATGGTTCCATCAGCAGTCAGAGTGAGTCCTGCATCTCTTGGAAGGACTGACGGCAGAGGCAGTCCTATTTCCTCCATGCCCTTCCCGCCTGCCCTCTCCCGAGACTTCCTGACCCGAAGAGCATGTTAGCAGCTGGAGTCATTTCTGCATGGTTCTCTCAACTCTATCTGGTTTCCTTACACTGCTACTAGAGGCCAGAACACCGGCTGCAGAGATGTGCATGTACATGAAGCCAAGTGCTGAGATGGATGGGCTTCTTCCTGTCTCGAGGCTTGGGGGTGCCTCTCAGGTGTCACACTGCAGCAGGTGCTGCCTACCACGGTTTCAGCGAGACATCTTTGTGGGAAAGAGAACTCGGGAGGTGTGTGGCCGGCCAGTCACCTGTCTTGGGCAGCATGAGCTTCCAAGACTGGCAGCTCATCTCCCTGGTGGGGCAGAGGCTTGTTCCCAGTGCTCCTACTCACAATGCACCCACAAGATAGACCAGTGGCCTATGCAGCAAGAGGGGTCTCTCTATGTCCTCCTCATACCCACAGGCCTGTCAGATGTCTTGGACTGTGCTGGCTAAATCCCCAGCCTTCCTTTCCTTTCTAAGGAGGGCAGTTTTGACAAGAGAAACCTCTTCTCCCTTATCCATTTCAAATTACTCAACTCCTGGCCCCAATCTGCCCTACTCTTGTCTGCCCACTTCACACAACATTCCAGGCCCAGGTCAAATGTAAACAGCAGGCAAGCATAGTGGTTCCTAATGTGGAGGGCTCTAGCCCACTGGGCCACCCATACTCTGTAGGGCCCTCTAGGACCATGGCAGAGCAGCCTCTTATCTGTGGTCCACTCTAAGATACTTGGGAACAGAGCGGGGCTGACAAGGCCATGTGTGACAAGACACAGGAGACATTGCAACATGGAGAAGCTACCGGAACTCAAAGCCAGGCTGCATCCAGGGCCATGCAGACAGAGCCAGCGTAGGTACAGCAACTGTGACACCAGTGCCACATTGCATCCTGGGCCATGCAGACAGCACCAGCATGGGTGCAACAGCAGTGACACTAGCTGGCAAACCAAGAGCCGGGATGCAGAGGCAGCCAGGGCCTGTAGGACAGGTACTCATGGAAGTCAAGTGGCTGGCGTCTAAGAACCATGCCCTTGATCTGTTCCCAAGACCTGCCATGAAGCCAAAGACACAGGCCTGGGCCCCACGACCATTTCACCCATATACACCAGAACAGGAGCCTGGAGCATGTGCTGTCCCTGTATGACTGGGGGGCTCAGCTGCCATCAGAGGACAAGCTCCAGTCCCAGCTTCAGGTAAGAGGCACACAGGAGCAGGCCCTCTCTGCCAGAGCTCCACAGGGAAGGCCAGGCAACACGGGTCCTTGCTGGTTCCTTGCAGGTACCCGTGCCTACCTAGTGCCGGTGTCACTACTGTGCCACAGGCAAAGGGAGGTATGGGGGACAGAGTGTCTCCTCAAGCCTGGTTCACTAGACAGAAGTACAGCACAGGAGAGCATGCTGCAGGCTCTTCCTTTCACAGCCGCTGGCACAGGCCAAGCCTCGAGGCAGGAGAGAGGATGAAGGCTGGTCTTTCTCTAATTTGGGGGCTTGTTTAGCAGGGCAAACTGGTATTCAAGGGCCCTCCTCTGTGTCCTGCTGGCTGGGATAATGGGTAGCACTACCAGCAATGAGGACTCTGGACCCATGACTCGGTCCTGGGCACTCTTCCCAGGAGAACAGATACCTTGAGGCCAGTGTGCAGGACCCTCTCAGCAAGGAAAAGGGTAGCTCTGAGGGTACCTGGGAGTAGTCAAGTTTTCAGATGAGGCCTTCCCAGGGAAGAAAAGCACTTTACCCCTACTTAGGGTCCTCAAAAGCCTGGCTGCCCCTCCAAAGAAACTAGAAAAGATATTACAACCCCTCTGTGCCTCTGCTAGCCCTGGGAGCTGCCTTTATAGTGCAGAAAGTGGGTAGGGCCCTGGCACACTGTGCCAGCTCCGTGATCTCCTACCTCCACACTCTTAAATTCAGGCCCAACACTGGTGGTGCCATGCTCTCCTGAGGCTGTGTGTGTGGCCAGATTGCTGCTATCGTCAAGTGCGAGGAGCAAAGCCAGCACGGGAAGTCAGACGCCAACCCCAGGGTCCACACAAGCTTAGTTTAACAGTACAAACTGCCTGAGTTGGCTCTCTGGGCCAAAGGACCCATGTGCGGCTCTCCCAAGAAAGGGGTTCATTCCTGCTCCTCAAGGAACAGGTATCCTGCCTGGGCATCAGAGGAGAGGCACTTGGGCAATGATCCTGCTAAACAAGCCCTAAAGACCAGCCTAGAGACAGATAGGGGTGTAGGCCAGAGAGCTGTACCTCAGGGTAAAGTCAAAGTGAAAGTGCTTTTTCCTTTTTTGGAAAGCCACCAAGAGAGAAAACATACATGTTAGGACACCCAGGAATAACAACAAACCCTCCACACACTGAGGCAGGAGCAGAATGGCTCCCAGTGGTCTGGCTGGCTCTTCACCCACCTTGATCTGGAGCAGCAGCTGGGAGGGGGATGAGGGTTCCTAGAGGGTCTGTGCAGGATGGATCTGCCCCCCACCACCAGGAGGTCCCTGACCACCAGGCAGTCAGGGGGCAAGGCTCAACTTCTCTGTTGACCTACTACATTGGATTAGCCTTCAACTATCTTTCGGTCCGGGGAAGGTAGTGTGTGTGGTATGTGCAATTTACAAGAGATTCAGAACTTTGCTGTCATTAGCTGCAGGGTCTATGCTCCTCCTGAGCAAGGTGCTAGGCCCACCTTGGACACCAAAGAGGAGGCTGCCTTAGGCTCTGTGCATTTAACTCTTCTTGACTGCATGTAGGGTAGTGTGGTAGTTTGAAATAAAATGGCCCCCAAAGAAAGTGGCATTATAAAGGAGGCGTGGCCTTGTTGGAGAAGTGTGTCATTGTGGAGGTGGGCTTTGAGGTCTCATATCTGCTCAAGCCACACCCAGTGCCTCAGTACACTTCCTATTGCCTCTGGATCAAGATGTAGGATTCTCAGCTACTTCTCCAGCACCGTATCTGCCTGCACACTGCCATGTCCCACCATAGTAATAATGGACTGAACCTCTGAACTGTAAGCCGCCCAATTAAATGTTTTCTTCTATAAGAGTTGTCATGGTCATAGTGTCTCTTCATGGCAATAGAAACCCTAAGACAGGTAGATTGTCCAGAGGTCTGAGCCAAAAAAGGTATGTTCAGTTCCCTAAGATGCAGTGTTGAGAAGGCACTGCCGAAGGCCCTCAGCTTCTTGAGAGGAAGGATCTAGGTCATTCTGTCCAATCGCTCACACACAACTCCTGAGCACTGCCCCACTCTGGGCAGATGGGTTATGACCTGACTGTTCACCCAGAGGCCAGACCCAGGGTAGGGACCTGTGGGGAAGGAGCCATGTGGAAGAAATACGACCAGATATGAGGAATACAGGAACAAGTACCTTTTACTACATCGTGTAGAATGTTAACATGCACAAAATAAAAGGTTCTGAAAACTCAACCGGGTATTCTGATCTGACACAGATTCATTACAGGCTCTTGTCAAGCAGGCACACTCAGGTTTTCCACCCTGGCCCCTTGAATCTATCCCACAGCTTATCAAGAGCAGAGGGGCCGGTACTTCCTCCAGGGCCCCCAGCCCTGGCCCACCATGTTACCTCTTCTGCTTGTAGGTCAGCATAGCCTCTGCGATGGGCAGCTGGTGAGCACAGTTGGCTCCTGAGATGTACTGGGTGATGCGTGACACGATGTCTGGTGTGTCCTGCACTGCACAAGGCAGAGGCGACAGAGGTCAGCACGGTGACGAGGATGATCTGCTGGGGTCTGGGCTGTGTCCCGGGCACTATATTCTGGCTCTTCTCTGTTTGCTTTCTGCTAGCTGCCTCTGGCTCAAGTGCCCACCCACAACGGTCCTAGACAGGGTGCCAGGGTTCCTTCTCAAATCCTGAAGGCCTGTTCTGGAGTCCTGTGCCTGCCCCTTCCCAATGTCACAGCCCACAACAAGGCTAAAAACTCAGGCTGGGTGAGGGAAGCCCCATAACATCCATCCCACCCCACAGTGAGCCTGAGAAATAGGATCTCTTGTGATGGGAGGTCTCCAGTAAAAGGGGCCTTTTCTCCAATGCAAGGGGCAGCCCCCCTCACCAACACAGTGCCCTGGCCTCACCACTGCTCTGGGCTTCCAGCTTGTTGAACAGGTCTCTCCAGGCCAGATCCTGGAAGAAGTTGTTGTAGCGGTAGTCCACAGAGCCCAGGTACCTGGCCACAGGGTGGGAGCCTGGGAGCCCCAGAAAATCTATCACCATGTGGAGTTGCCCAACCCCAGACAACCCAGCTGCCCTGAGCCCCTCTGCTGTAAGCCTGTGGGGGGGGGGGCTATGACAAAGTTCCCACTTCCTGTTGCTCTACCAGGGAAGGCAAATGAGATGGACAAAAGTCAAAGGCGAATGCAGAAAGACCAATGAAGACAATAAGGCAAGGCTCCCAGGTGAGTGCTGCCTTTAAACTTGACTGCTGGTAAACAGATGAAGCCCGGGCAGGTGTGTTTTATAGTTATGCATCTATAGAACTCCCAATGGCTACTGGAGTTCAAGTCCACAGAGCCATAACAACCTATAAAGACTGTCTTGCATTTTTGGTGACAGAAACCAAAGCTCATGTGGAGTGATCTGCGGTGGACCACTAGTTTGCCTGTGACAGAATCTACGTGATTAGGACATTTGTGAAAGAGAAGGAAGGAAAGTGGAGGGAAGACTCAGGTCTCACTGTACAGCCTGCTTCCAGGCTGATCCGGAACTTTTGACCCTTAGCTTCCGAGTGCTAGGGTGACAGGCATAACACTAGATCTGGCAGACATGACCTTTCAATGTGGTGAAAATAACTGAATTGTTAACAACAGAAGCATGTCATATTGGCACCTCTACCCTCTCCAGGCTGTGTCCCTGTCTCTGAGGTCTCTCAGGTTTAGTCACGGGTGGCCAGTAGCCCAAGGCCCCTCACCCAGGGGGATGATGAGGAAGCGCATGTAGCCGAGCCAGTCAGGCGTCTTGTGAGACAGCTGCTCCACGAAGAGCCGCAGGATGGCGCTGAGGTAATGCTGTGCTCCCGCCACAGCGATCTTCACAGGGGTTGGTGGCTGAGAATTGCAGTTGCAGCTGCGATCCCAAGAGGGTGGGGCAGAGAGGGACAGATGCCTCACTGTCTCTGGCCCAGGATCACCCTGCTGAGCTCTAGGAAGCCTATGGCCCTCAGGTGCAGGGGCTATCAAACCCAGGACGCCCCACCAAAAGGAGTTCTGAGTTTGGGGGATAGGAAGCCGAATATCTGCCTGGATATGCCTGGGCCAGAAGACTGTGCTCAAGACCTCTGCTAGGATCACTGTAAATGGAAGCAGCCCACCAGAGAGTGCTTCTTCCCCTTATCACCCTTAAATGAGCTTCAAGATACCCACTGGGAATCAGAATAAAGCTCTGGGGAGTCTATGGGAAGCACATCCGGAACCATCCATGATTCTCAAGATGAAATATCCTCTGTCTCCAAACAGCAGGCAGGGTTGGGATGTAAGGCCCCAGCAAATACTCAGGCAGAAATGCCAAAGGGTGGTGCCCCAAGTAAGGAAGGATGGCAGACTCACTATCGCTGTATCCGAGAGACAATGGTGCTGAAGGCAGCCTGCACATCAGCAGCAGAGCATGTGCATACCACAGGAAGTGTATGCTTCTGTAGGACATCTGAGAGGAACTAGAAAGGGACAAGCTGACAATGACCTTGGCATAGCACCTGGTAGTCCCTATCCAACCCTCATCACAGGTCCCACAGGACCCACAGATATCCAGGCAAAGCTGATCATCAGCATCCCCCACTCCCCCAGCATGGACTGGTGTTCTCCAAAGCCATATGAAGCCTTAATTCCCCAGAAGACAGAGCACATGGCTGTACCCCTTACCTGTCCCTGCCAGTCAGAGGTATTGACAAGAATGATATTCTCGGGGAGTTGGTCATCAGAGATGAGGATGTGGTTCAGTTGGTCATACACAGTTTTCCTGGGAATCTAGAGATAGTGAGGTGTCCACTCAAGGAGATGCGTCACCCAGGCCTTTCAACTTCCAGCCCTGGGCCTCAATACTCTATATCCCAAAGCAGGCATGGAGGCCGGGAGTAAGTAAGAAAGTGCCTAACAAGGACCCTTGGTCTGGGGTGGTCACCCTTTGGGTGGCTCTGATTCAGAGAGAGAATCAGGATGGCTAAAACTAGCCCCAGGGTCAACAGGCTTCCTAACAAGAGGACCCATGACTGTCTTCCTGTCTGCAGGGATTTCACAGTAAACCTTCCAGGTCTGCCCAGGCTTCAGGGCCCCTGCGCTTCTCTCTGCCCGTGCCTGCTACTTGGAGCATCCTCCCTCAGCTCCCACCCTAACCTGCAGCTGGCTCCGCGTGTCGGGACAGCGCTCATTGTCCAGGCTGTTGGCCCGCTCATTCTGCGGTCGAGCTGGCTGCCGCTCCTTCAGGGATGTGCTCCGGCCCCGGCGGCCAGCTGGCTTTGCCTCTGACCTGCTGGACACCAGGAAAGGCAAGGAGAACAGCTGGGGTGGCAGGCCAAATGTCCCCTGCAGGCTGCACACTGAACTGTCCCACAACAGCTGCCACCACGCCCACCCGGTGACAGCAGACCTGTGATGTGACATTGCAATCTCCCTAGCACCCTGGGCCCTGAGCAGTTTCATTTCCAAGAACAGCAGAATGGAAGTAGGTGGCACCTCTTGGGCACACTGGCCTTAGGGTCGCAGGCCAGCAGATGGCCAGAGTCAGCAGCTATTACAGATGGGGTAGGGGACCCACATGCAGTTTCTGGAGTTGGCCCAAATAGTTGGCTTCCCACAACCCTTCCCCAAAGGAGTACATAGCCCCTCAGCGCAGGCCCACACCTGGTGGAGGGGATGACAAGAGACTCAGTCTTGGTGATTCTTCCGCTGGGTGGCAGCTTCTCAGTGAACACATCCAGGGTAGACGTCTCAGCCTCTGGACTATCATCAGGTTGCCCTGATGGCTCCCGAGGGGCTGGTGAACTCTGATGGATTGAGAAGGAGCCATATGCACCCACCAGCCAGAAACATTCATCATGCCTCTCCAATGCATGTGCCCCTGGTTTAGGGTAAGGCTCTGAGCATCCTCTGACCTAAGGTCTTGCATGAGGCACAGTCACATGGAGGCAAGAGGAGAGGCACTCCTCTCCTACAAGTAGCTCCTGGTCCAACTATTAGTAAGAGACCAGCACCCACCCACCCTGCACCATATCTGAGAGATTCCATGAGGGCCTGGGTCTGATAGCAAGGCTAGAGACACAGCCATCGCTTGAGCTACCCAGTCAATATCCAAGAAGGGTGAACCAAGGGTGCCCTGATCACCAGGCAGCCTGGTCATCCGAGGGTGGTGCACACATTTTCCATGTGGAGTTCACTGTACACTTGAGTTCTGCTGCACATGGTGAATGCTCCCCATGCTTGCTTACAAGGGCTACCGTGTCAGAGATGCTGTCACTTGGCTGCTGGCCTCCCAGGGATCTCATCTTCTCAGGTACATCAGCCTGCAGGTGATGAGACAGGAATTGGGCTGTGCTGCAGAACGAGGATGTCTACTTTTGGATGGGGGGAAACCCAGGGAGACTAGCTTGGAATTTCACAGACCATGAGCTCAGGATTACATTAGAAGAATCACCTTCTACTGGGCAGAACCCTGAGCCCAGGACACATGACGCCCAGCTGGATACATGCTGGCTAGGCATTCAGGACTCATAGGGGCAGGAAGGATGAGAATGTCCAGCCTGGTCTAAGGGTCTTACCACTGCACAGCATGGCCCTACTCACCGGGCTTGGAGGCTCCCTGTGGCTCCGGGCACTGTGGATGCTCCCTATCTCTGTCTGTGAGCTGGAGTGTGACAGGCCTTCGAAGT
The DNA here is from genome assembly GCF_049852395.1 of Peromyscus maniculatus bairdii. Taxonomy (NCBI): domain Eukaryota; kingdom Metazoa; phylum Chordata; class Mammalia; order Rodentia; family Cricetidae; genus Peromyscus; species Peromyscus maniculatus. Next base: position 85,329,679 of record NC_134865.1, on the reverse strand, counting down.
ATGGCCTGGATGAAGAAGGAGTAGATGTTATTTCCCAAGATCCCCTGTACACTGAAAAGGAGGTTCTACCCACTGCACAGAGAAGGGAAAGCAGCGTGGAACTCAACAGCAGAAGAGAGCTACATCCAAAGACGCAGGCCGTGTGGAAGAACGGTGTGACTACACATGCACTCCTGAGGGGACCTTATACACACAGTAGGATTCTGGAGTGACTGGACTCCAGGCAGGCACAGCTCCTGCACTGGCTATGAAGTCAGTTGCAGAAAACATGTATTCCAGGGCTGGTGAGATGGCTCCATGGGTAAAGGCACCTGCTGCCAAGCCTGAAGACCTGAGCTTGATCCTTGGGACCCACACAGTGGCAAGGAGAGACATAACCCTACCGATTTGTCTTCTGACCTCCATACATATGCTGTGGCACAGGCATGTCACCTCCCATAATAAAATTTAAATTTAAAAAAGAAGAAAAGAAGAAAATCAGCCAGGTGGTGGTAGCACACGCCTTTAATCCTAGCACTTGGAAGGTAGAGGCAGGAGGATCTCCGTGAATTTGAGACCAGCCTGGTCTACAAAACACTGTCATGATGATGATGACGATGATGATGATGGAAGAAGGAGAAGAGGAGGAAGAAGAAGAGGAGGAGGAGGAAGAGGAGGAAGAGGAAGAGGAAGAAGAGGAAGAGGAAGAGGAAGAAGAGGAAGGAGAAGAAGGAGAAGAAGGAGAAGAAGGAGAAGAAGAAGAAGAAGAAGAAGAAGAAGAAGAAGAAGAAGAAGAAGAAGAAGAAGAAGAAGAAGAAGAAGAAGAAGAAGAAGAAGAAGAAGAAGAAGAAGAAGACCCCCATCTGCTCATGGTGGACCGTAAGGAGATCGGGTATCAGCACAGTCTGTGCATGTGTGTGGACTGGCCTGTTTTCCTACTTCTCTCTCTGCCCTAGGCCAGACTTGGCCAGATGTCCTCCCAGCCAAACCAAGGAGGGGCGCTGGCTGGGGCCTCTCCTCTGCTGCCTGTATAGTAGACGCTTGCAGTTTCCAGTATATTTCAAACCCGAGGGCAGTGGGGGTACCCTGGGGCCACCCATTCCTCCACAGCCTGCCTCAAGGACCAAGCTCTGGCCTCACAGAGAACCTTCCTAGATGATCCTCCTTGCCACCTCCAGATGGTTCTGCCTGTCTGTAGCTCCCAATGCACATGCAAGCACCGTGGTCTGTTCATATGGTTACCACTCACCCTGAGAAATATTCCACCATGTGAAAAGATTATGGACCAAGTTACAGTGGGTCAGGAGTAGTTACATCCTCCCTCATCTGCCTTTCTACAAAGGTATCCTTTTCTCTGGGCCATCGGGAAAAAGCTACCTGGCTCTGTCCATCCACTATGACCTTAGACTCAACTCATGTTGCCTCCTCTCAGGATGTCCCTGCTGGTCTACCCTATGAGAACTGTCCAAGCCCATGGTTCCCCAGGGTTAAACATGGGTCACAATCACAGGGCAACTCTACCAGCCCAAACCATTCCAGAACAATACTGCCAGACCACTCAGAATTCCTTCTGTCTAGGCTTAAGCTTATTACAAGTGACAGTTTCAAGCTGGGCGGTGGTGGCGCATGCCTTTAATCCCAGCACTCGGGAGGCAGAGCCAGGCAGATCTCTGTGAGTTCGAGGCCAGCCTGGTCTACAGAGCGAGATCCGGGACAGGAACCAAAGCTACACAGAGAAACCCTGTCTTGAAAAACAAACACACAAACAAACAAAGAAGTGGCAGTTTCAACCTGGCGTGGCTTACCTTAGCTTGGGCTTGGGGGTGCTAAGGACACTGTCATCATCGTCCATGTCAGGGCCACTGTCGCTGGGGTTCTCCACGTCCAGTGTGTCATACAGAAGATCCAGGTCCTCCTCCACCTCAGGAACATGTTCTGCAGGGTCCTGCTCCGAATCTAAAACCTACAGCAATGCTGACATGTATGAGAGCCCCACAGGGGCCTGTGCCACTGTTTGGCTAGTAGCCGAAGGCTAGCTAACAAAGGCGGATGTGCAGGAACAAGACCAAGAGGACAAACAATGCCACAAAACAACACTTATTGCCAAACATCCTATTTTGATTGCTTTTTTCTTTTTCTTTTTCTTTTCTGTGTGTGTGTGTGTGTGTGTGTGCGTTCACAGGATAGAAGCTAATGTCAAATATCAGGTGTGTGGCGCATGCCTTTGGTTCCAGCACTCATGAAGCAGAGGTAGGAGAATCTCTGAGTTCAAGGCCAGCCTGGTTTACAAAGCAATTCCAGGATGGCCAGGGCTACACAGAGAAACTCCCTTCAAAAAAATAAAACACAAACAAAAAAAATCCTTCCATTTCTATGTGCCTTATTTTTTGAGATTGGGTTTCTTGCTGAACCTGAAGCTGAGTAGTGGTGGCACACGCCTTTAATCCCAGCACTTAGAAGGCAGAGGCAGGTGGATCTCTGTGAGTTCGAGACCAGCCTGGTCTACAGAGTGAGTTCCAGAACAGCCAGGGGTACAGGGAGAAACCCTGTCTCGAAAGATAAAAAACAAACAAACAAACTCAGGCCCTCGTGCTTGTGCTGGCCTCATAACTTACCTTGAAAGCACATAATTTGATTTTATGCTCACACCTGGACAAGTATTGATGTCGACAGTACTTGGACACTCTAGTTTTTAAGAATTTCAGTTGGCCAGGCAGTGGTGGTGCACGCCTTTAATCCTAGCACTAGGGAGGCAGAGGCAGGTGGATCTCTGAGAGTTTGAGACCAGCCTGGTCTACAGGGTGAGCTCCAGGACAGGCTCCAAAGCTACACAGAGAAACCCTGTCTCCAAAAACAAAAACAAACAAACAAACAAAAGGAATCTGAGTTGATGCTAGAGTGAATTAAGATTTCAAAGGCTAGTGTCAACTGAAGAATGGATTAAGAAAATGTGGTACATATACACAATGGAGTACTACTCAGCAGAGAAAAACAACGAAAGCATGAAATTTGCAGGCAAATGGATGGAACTAGAAAAAGATTTTAAGGGCTAGAATGAATATATTTTGTGTGAGGAAAGGAAATGAATTTTGGGGTCTAGGGGCAGAATGTTTTAATATGAATATTTGTGTTCCCTAAATTTTTTTTTCTGTGCTGGAACTTGCTCTGTAGACCAGGCTGGCCTTGACTGAGAGAGCTGCCTGCCTCAGCCTCCAGATGGCTGGGATTAAAGCCGTGTACCACCACCACCACCTAGCTTCCCTAAAATTCTTAGGTTGAAACCTAACTCCCAAGGTGATTCAGTAAGAGGCAGGCCTTTGGAATAGTGCTGTTCCCATCCACTGTGTGAGGATGTGAAGATGCAGCACTGTCTATGAAGATCTAGTCCTCTCCAGATAAGAATCTGCCAGCACCTTTGGCTTTTCATTCTCCAACTATGAACAGCATTCTTTGGATGTACTTTAAAGAAAAAAAGTACACACACACACACACACACACACACACACACACACACACACACATATGCAACTCGCCTGCCATTTTCTTTTTTAATTACTATTATTATTTTATGGGTATGGGTATTTTGCCTGTATATATGTCTGTGGACCACACGTGTGCCTGGTGTTGGTAGAGGCCAGAAGGAGGCACTGGATTCTCTGGAGTTATAGATGGCTTAAAGTTATCATGTGTGTGCTAGGAATTGAACTTAGATCTTCTGGAAGAGCAGTCAGCCAGTGCTCTTACTGCTGAGCTGTCTCTCCAGCCCGCCTGTATTTTGGTCTACAGCCCCACACAGGTGAGCACACGTTCCAGGATGTGGGTTGTGAGTGGGAGAGTCAGTACCTGTGCGTAACTCCTAATAACAAGGGTGTGGAGACACATGGTGGAGTTTCTGGCTAGATGGTCTTCTCACATGAACGGGAACAGCACAGAACAGATATGGAACAGATCACATGGCTTGATAACTTGCATGAATTCTTCACAAACATGGGAGATTATTCCTATCAAAATAAAAATGTTCTTTCCCTGACCAATGTCCAGGATGTTGGCTAAACTTTCCAGAGTTTAGGCTGAGTCTCAGAAGCCAGAACAAAAGCCAAATATGACAGGTTTATTTGGAGACGTAGCCCTATCGCTTGGTAAATATGAAACTCCACAGTCATGATCCAATTTCCTCAACCTAAAAGCACGGTCCTAGGCTAGGCAGCTTCCTTGCCATGTGCACACTTTCAATTAGGCTGAGTCTGTCTCGCTACGAGATGCAGCTTCAAGATTTAGGTCCTGGAGGCTATTCCACTGAATCATGCTGGTGATGTTTCAGAGGGGATGCTGGCCCCACAGAAAGCCCCGTGGCTGAGAAGAGCCACCCTCAATACCTGCACATGTGAAGAGCAGCTGCTAAGTGTTGGTGCTAGGGCTGGATTGGGACCCTGCTGCTGTGGGGTGCGGCCCTGCATAAATGGATGCAGAGGGTGGGTGCACACTTTGAGGACAAGCATTCAAGTGTCCTCTCTCTACTGTGGGGCCAGAATCGTGACTCTGTTTGATGATTTTTCTTTTGATGAACAAACTCAATACCCAAGACTGGGGATTAGAGTAAAGCTAAGAAACCAACACTCGTGGCATGTTGGCTACAGAACAGGCTGTGCATGGCAGGAGCTGGGGTATGGAAACTCTACTTTCTACTTACTTCTTCCATGAACCCGAAACTGCTCCCCAAAACAGTCTGTTTATAAGAACCAGTGATTAGCCCTCTGCTCGTCCTACTACAGGCGCACCGTGACTCCGAGTTCAACAGAAACCAGTGGGTGAGCCTGGCTCTCTGCTGGCTTCTCACAGCTGCCATCCAGGCCGGCAGGCAGAGGGCAATACCCACAGATGGCAAGTGCAGAGCCAGACCTGGCCTGGAGCTGGCTGCAGCACATCTTAGCGCCCTGGCCGACTCACCTCCTCTGACACTTTAAACCTGCGCAGTAGCGCCACCACCTTCTGCTTGAAGTTCTGCTGCTGTAAGACAAGAAGTCAAGAATCTCACGTTAGAATGAGGGGGAGGGGCTACATTCCGGGACACAGCAAGGAATCGCACTCTGGACTCAGTGAGGGACAGGAGGGGACACAGCCCACATCTACCAAAGTGTAAACGGCATAAACGCCACGTGAACGTTCTTAGTGTTTGAAAGCACAGCCTGCGGCCAGACTCCGAAACACGGGGAAGGAAGGTGCTGATAGTCCACACCCACTGAGGGGCAACCAGGCAAGGGCACAGGGTGGCTCTGCAGTTCTAGAAGCTTCTGCAGCTCTATCCAGGCTCTCCAGCACCTTCCCACAGCTGCACCTCCCAGGAAAGGCCCTGACCTCATCTTCAGGAGACTGCCGCCCTGTGAGAGGCGGTCGGGAGAGCACAGGGTGGACGACACCGTGGGACCTGTGTGCCAGGAGTCCAGTGAGGCTGCTCCCACTGCTGGCCGCAGCGCCTCTGCTCCAGCCACTGTTCTCCAGGGGCTCTCGGCCACCCTCAGAGCTGACCCTAACAGGGAGGGTGCGTCCTGCACGGCCCTCAGGCTGGCCCATGAGCTCCCGATGGTGCTGCCTGTATTCAGGGAAGACCCAGTTTGTATCCAGAGTGGCTTTTGTCCTGTGGCACTGTTTGCCCACAACCTCCTTTTCTCATCTGTCAAAGGCTGACAGTGCTGTCCTGTCAGTACTGGTCAGTACTGGTAAGGGCTACCCAGGCCAGCCAGTCCTGCAGCCTGGTTCCGGGCCCCAAGGCCCGCTGATGGTCACTGTGCAGGCTGAGAAGTCCAGTCTCTATGCTGGCAGACCAGTCTTATCCCCCCAAAAAGGAACTGGTCCCAACCATGGTGAGTCTGAGTGCTGTGGTAACGGACAAAACATCACCTCAGTGGCCTACACAGGCAGGTTTGTGGGCTTGAGGCAGCTATCCCAGCCTACTCCAGACCCCAGGGCTCCAGGACCACATAAAGTTGGAGTGGGGTGTGAGAGAATGGCTGCCCGAAGACAAGCCTGCCTGGCTTATTATGTCTATTTTGACTAAAAACAGCCAGGTGCCTGCTAGACAAGATTCTGCCCCGAGGGCAAGTGGGAATTCTAAGAATCTTTTGGGCCATATGTCATGTGAGGCCATCTGTCCTTTCGCCCACAGCCTCCCAGGGCGCCTCCCAGCCACTGCCCACCCTCCTTGCCCTTCCCCAGTGTTAGTAAAACTAGTTTCCACCGACCCTGGTCATGGACGTCGTTCTTACTATCGAGCGCCGCTGCTTCTTGGGTTTTCCCACATCAAAGTCATCCTCATCAAGATCCTGTGTAGACATGCACAGTGCCTGAGGCCACAGCACCTGCACGGCAGGCCCACCCCATGGCAGTGTGACAGAGGCCATCACCTGGCCTCTAACACTCCCAAGCCTTGCAGGGCTGCCCACTGACATGTCCTAGCCCCAGGGAGGAAGCAACCAGGTGCCACACATCAGCTCCTCTGCCCTTCTCATCCCACGTGGCACTTGAGACCCACAGACCTCATATGGGCTAGCACAGGGAAGTCCCCTTCAGTCCCAAGCCACTTATCTATAGAGATGGAAATGGAAGCTGTCAGGGGCCTCTCCCACCTCAGGCTCAAAGTGTTACCTGCCCTTGTACAGCATCATCGCTGGCTTCTTGCTCAGAGGAAAAGCTCTCATACTCCTCCTCAGAGTAGTTATCTGCGGAATGAGCACACAGAAGGAAGAGTACCTTTAGATTCCACCTGATGCCATGGCAATGAGTTGGCAACAGAACATCCCCTGGGAGCAAAGGGGAGCTATAAGGTGACAGCCCCAGGTAGACCAGGGGAACTTGAGACACATGGCTGTGGGGTTGGTGGAGCAAGAGAGCAGGGGAAATACAGTGACCCCAGTTGTGATATTAGCAGCAGATGATGGTTGCCGAGTACCTGCCCCATACCAGAACCTGGGTGCTCAGAGCATCAAAGGTACTGCATGACAGACCCCCTTGACACCTACATATCGTAGGTACACAGAACTTGTGACCGAACTTCAACAGCACACATGACTTCCCCAAAAGTTTCTAACTAGAAAGAAATCCAATAGACACATCACATCCCACCCTACCTTCTCCAACCACACTGGGACAGCCCTCCTACACATGTGGGCAGGAAGTGGCATGAGCAGAGGAAGAAGGCACAGTGACTCACCTGTGGATTTGACCTTGGGGCCAGCCTGCATTGCACTATCCTCATGGTCGATGGGCTGGCTGGACAGGGAGACGATCCAGATCTCAGCCACCTTGACAGAGGCCTCTTTGATGCTGCTGCAGAGGCTCAGCACCTGGCCACCCTCGGAGGGGTGCTGCATTACCTGGGGGGCACGGTTCTAGACATCAGGAGGGCTACCATCCCAGAGAGCTCCAATATTCAGAAGAAACAGACACCTAGTAGAAGGCCGAGCAGGAAACCAGAGGAAGCCCAGGGACCAAGTAGATTGGCTGAGTGGGGAGGTCAGTGCCAGGCTTGGTATTTCTCTGATTACAAGCAGACAGAGGAATGTATCTATAGATCACCCAATTCTGGCACCCATGCCGCCCCTTGGAAGTCACTTAAATAGTTCCTGGCCCCCACTCACATCTATCTACTGTTCCAGCCTGGGAACCTCAGTAGCAGTCACAGTGTGTGACCGGGGATCACCCAATCTTGGGAAACCAGATGTCTAAAGCCTCGTGTACAGAAGTCAAGGAAGAATAGCTACCAACATAGGTCATGTCTGTTATGGCACAAGAAGCCCAGGCCTGGCTCACTGGAGGGCCAAGACCCTGGCTAACTGTTGTAACAAACTCAAGACAGCAGGAACCAGTACTGACCTAGATATTGTCCTGGCCCTGACACTGCCTCAGAAGCAGACACAAGTGGCAGCCCTGTCCCTGACAGGGCCTCTGCACATGCACAGCTGCTCTGGGGTCATTTGATCAGACCCAAATGTTAAAATTTTATAGATTAAAAAAAAAAATTGGTACCTGGAGCCAGCAAAGATGTCTCAGCGGGTAAAGGCATTGCTGCCACGCAATGACCTGAGTTCAATCTCTAGCAGCCACATGGTGGAAGGAGAAAATCTAATGCCACAAACTGTCCTCTGACCTCCATACTCATCACACACACACACACACACACACACACACACACACACACACACACACACACACAAATAAATAAACATAGTAATTTTTTTAAATTGGGAACTGATTTAGGGTGACAACTCTAATCAGTGAAGAAAAGAAATTTTTTTTTTTTTTTTGGTTTTTCGAGACAGGGTTTCTCTGCGTAGCTTTGCGCCTTTCCTGGAGCTCACTTGGTAGCCCAGGCTGGCCTCGAACTCACAGAGATCCGCCTGGCTCTGCCTCCCGAGTGCTGGGATTAAAGGCGTGCGCCACCACCGCCCGGCGAGAAAAGAAATTTTAAGGACATTCACATTTATTTTCACCAACATTTCAGAAACCAGGAAGACAGGCCCACAGCTCCATACCAAATACTGGGACCTTCATGTGCCAAGTGCACATGGAGGACACACGGAGGAAAACCTCTCTCACCTGACTCTACGGATGCACTGAGTGCTTGGCTCCTCCCTAAGGGCGACCTCAGATTTAAGTGAGAACAGCAATCTGTTCAGAAATTAACATCTATTTCGGAAGCTGACCCCTTGCAGCACCAGGATTTGAACACAGGGGTTGAGGGACACCCAGGCTTGTATGAAACAGGAGATTGGGGGAGGTGTGTGTGTGTGTGCGTGTGTGCGTGTGCATGCATAAGCCAGGATAAGGTGGAGTCTCTTTACCTAGAAAACCTGCTCTCTGGCCTCCTATACTGCGAGGGTAGGCAGCATGCCTGCTCTGACTACAGTAGCCTACTGTTCTCTGGGATGTCCTGAGAAAGGTTGGTCCTGCCAGGAAAGTCAGAAGCATATTCTGTACTAGTTGCTTCACCTACAAAGAACCTTTTTGGCCAGGTAGGCCCCAGGCAGACGGGCACAGACAAGGCCCTGCCGAGGGGCTTTTGCCTATCTCAATCCTGCTTTGCTGCCAGCCCTTTTCCTCATGTCCCCTTAGCTTCCCTGGCCCAGAACTCCTGACCCCTGGCTAAAGCTGGGCTTCTGGGAACATCCTGGGTTGGTGCTGGCAGGCTAGGCACAGTCCTGGGTAGTAGCAGTTCCCTCTTCAGCACCTCTGTAGCTCAGCACTCGGGAACCCTCTGGCCCACCAGGAGCTGGTGACAGTGAGTTACCACAAGGGGCTGAAGCCAAGTCAACCTGGGGAGCCAACTCCTCTTAACTCCCTCATTCATTTTCAAAGTTAAGGTAGCTGGAGAGAGTAAAAACAGAGGAGGGTAGCAGGAGAGGGTGAGAAGTGGGCTTTGGGGACTGTAGTGAGTGAGGGGAGCCTTAGGAGTGACAGGACACAGGAGGCATGAAATCTTTAAAACACAGGTGCTGCAGCAGGTGTACCTTTGGGGCGGTCACTCCAGCACAGCTTAGGAAACTGAAGGGCAGCCTCAGCCTAGGAGGACAAGGGAAGTTCCAAGAGACAGGCTGTAGCAGGACTGGGTGCTTAGGCCAGAGCAGAGGAAGAAGAGGATGGGGTGCCTGAATGCACAAGTAGCTGAGTAGGTGCTGGGCAGCCCAGAAGCCTGGGTAGTTCAGGTTGGGGGCAGTGCCACGATCTGGCTTGCAGCCAACCTTCTAGCCTCAGGTGGCCACCAACACAGCTGTGCTTGCCCTAGACACTAGATGGAACTCCAAAAGAGGAAAGCTCTATGACGTAGAGACAAAGTGGACAATGCTGAGCTGCCTCTTCTCCCAGGCTGTTCATGTAGCTAACAGGGGTCCAGCTGCTCAGCTTGGAGGCTTCATCTGCCTAGGAGCCCACCCTGTCTCCTCAGTCTCCCCAGGAGACATGGGAATCTCTAGCTGATGTCCTTTCTGAGCTGCTAGGGCAGGGTGAAGACGAAGGGGGCACCAGAGGAGCTGTGGAAGGAAGGAGTCCTGACAGACAGCGCCAAGCACTCCTCTGGGAAGCGGAGTACACCTGACCACAGGTACAGGAGCAGCCATGCCGCGCAGCATAGGACTGGGGACCTGGGAAGTAGCTACAGAGTGGCATCCTGCCATGAGTGTGGGACCCAACCTTGTGGATTCTCTGATGACCTGGAGAATGGTCTATCAGACACATAAAAGAAATCTGTTCAGAGTGTTCTGGAGTCCTGGACACCAGCCCAGACACCTACCTCAGCCATGTTGATGGAGCCTGCAGCCAACGTTTTATAGCCCAGGATTGTTCTGTTCTTGTACCGCTTTCTGCGCTGCAGCATGATCTGGAGCTTGTTGCCTTCTCTCTTCAGGAAGTGGGGGTACTGCAGACACAAGCAAGCTTGCCTGATGCCCGGTGCAGCACAGACATTAGACCACATAGTCAACAAGGTCCCTAAGGAGCACCTGCCGACACCGCTAAGGCCTTCCAGCGTCTTGGTCCTTCCAGCCCTTCGTCAGCCCACCCTCAGGAATCTGCAACGTCAGTGAGGCCACCTTCTGCTTAGTGTCAGGGATTCCATTTCCACACTAGTGGGACTTATCTGTTTTTGAGATGGGTTCACATGTTTAGGGACACCTGAAGAGAGACTGGCTGCTTCTCTTTATGTACAGCCCTAAGTCTTTGGTGGTCTCCCATGTGTGGGAGTAGCTGGGTGCCTTCTGTGGGTCCCTGTGCACTCCCTGGCTAAACTGCCAGGCAACAGTCCCATCTGCTGTAGCTTGCCCATGCCTAGAACCTGCACTTGTGACAGGGGCTTCACTCAGTGAAAGCAGCTCCCACAGGATTCTCAGAACTCACAACTAGAGCCTGGTGTAAGTTCTGGAAGCGGGGTTAAACTCTAGTCTCCAAGCAGGCTGGTCATCCATACACATTTCTCAGAAGCTATGGGAGCCATGTACCTGATACAGGTGTATTTGGTAAATTACACTTCAATAAACTGGATTCGCTGCAGTAGTGCACAAAACCCAGAAGCAGATGATCTGGACTGACAGTCTACATTCTCCACAAGGCACTCAGAGAACTCTGAATTTAATACATTGGGTTTCCATATAGTCTTGCCAATCTTTGCTATACAAGAAAATAAAATAACTCTGACTTGATAATATATTTGATCCTTGTGATGCTTAATACTGACTGTCACCTTGAAGGATCTAGAATCGCCTAGGAGACAGGCCCTGGTGTGCTCCAGTCAGGAGTATCTAGACCAGGCTATCCTTTGAACATACCTGTGAGGGATGTATTTAGATTAGGTTAACTGAGGTGGAAAGACTACTCTAAATGTAAGTAGTTCCTTGGGTTCTAGGCTGGAGGAAGAGAGCTGAGCATCCGCAATCACTGCCCTCTGCTTCCTGACTGCAGATGCATTGTGACCAGCTGCCTTTCCCACCATGGTGAACTGCAGCTCAAATCACAACAGAAACCTCCTTGGGTTTGCTTCTGACAGGTATTTTGTCACAGCATGAAACAGCTTACACAGACCTCACCATTCCATTTTCTTTATTATGAGAGAGGGGGAAGAGTAAACCAATAAAAATTTCTAATTGTTTAAGAATAAACTTTGGGAGCTGGAGAGATGGCTCAGAGGTTAAGAGCACTGGTTGTTCTTCCAGAGGTCCTGAGTTCAATGCCCAGCAACCACATGGCTCACAACCATCTGTAATGAGATCTGGAGCCCTCTTCTGGCCTGCAGACATACATGCAGGCAGAACACAGTATACATAATAATTAAAAAAAAATAATAATAAACCTTGGTTGGTTAGTGGTGGCGCACGCCTTTAATCCCAGCACTTCGGAGGCAGAGGCAGGTGAATCTCAGTGAGTTGGAGGTCAACCTGGTCTACAGAGGGAGTTCTAGGACAGTCAGAGCTACACAGTGAAACCCTGTCTCGGGAAAAAAAAAAAAAAGAAGAAGAAAGAAAAAGAAAGGAAGGAAGGAAAGAAGGGGAAAGGAAGGAAGGGAGAGAGAATAAACTTGATCAAGAGAAGATCAAAGTAAGAACACAGGGGGCTCTGACAGGGACATGACCAACATCCAGGACACGACAAGGAACTGATCTTGTCTCCACCACTCAGGGAACTGATGAGGAAACATGTCCCTCACCTCCAAGGAATTAACCAGGGCACATCTATCACTCAGGACACTGTGCAGAAAGTGAGTCCATCACCTCCAGGGCACTGAACAGAGTGTGCCCATCACCCTGGGCACCAAGGAGGAAGAGTTCATCATCCAAAGCACTGACAAGGGAGGGTCCTCATTACCCAGGTGTCAGACTCACCTGGAGAGAGAAGGTCAGAGCAAGGTCAGTTTCCACCTGTCCACTGGGAGGCAGCACAATCTCGTGTGATCTCAGGACACGCTTGGAACCCTGGAAGGAAACACCCCTTCTGATCTAGGGCATGTTAAAGCGAACCAGCTGAGAGCATCCTTATACCAGCACTCTGAACTATGATGATAAAGGCCTCAATGGGTGGGGATGAGGTCTGTGTATGTGTGTGAGCAGGAATGTTTGCCAGGACCCCTAAAACCTGATTCCAGTGCTGGGTTCTGCCCAGGAAATGGAAGGGGGAAAACCAAGAACAGCTCCTGCCAAAGGAGCAGTCACCAAAGCTCAGCACAGGCCACTGACGGCCTCTGTAAGGACAATGCACAGCTATGGGTGTGTGGAGCCAATAAGATATGCCACTTAAAACACATACTGCCACAGGGACAGGAAGAGCAGGAGATGTTTAAGACAGATTCAAACTGCACAGACGACATACTGGCATAGTCTGGCACAAAGCCAAGCAGGTGGAGAACTGCCTGCGTGTTTAGATGCCAAGAACCCACAGCACCTCTAGGGAGGAGTGTCTCCCACATCTTTACCATAAACAGAAGCCAGGCCTCTCTGAATTCCAAGCACACATCTCAGGACAAAATGGGAGGGTCCTGCATGGATGGGAGGGTTCTGTGTGAGACAGAGGAGACCCCGAATGACAGATGAAAGTCTGACCCAGGGCCAAGGCTTAGCACAACTGTTAAAACAGGTTTAGAATGTGTCCAGTGCCACAGGTCGTATGAGTGGGGTCAAACACGGGCTACTTTAGCAGGGCCCAGGTACTCTCTGGCGAAGCTTACCCAGGCACATACAGGCCTGGTGTGAGGTTGCCTGACACCTGCCCTGCACACACCACACACCTGTGAAGGGTCATCAGCAGAGGGCCACCAGGAGTTCCACGTGAGCAGCCACGAGTCAAAATCCACATCCTGTCCACTGCGAGTGGACTGGAGCCTGGCAGTCCTCAGCACAGCAAAGGCAGCCAAAGACCCAGTGGACACATCTGGACAGCTAGGGCTGCTCTCCCCAAGAAGGGTGCCATCCAAGCCCACCCAGTCACAGGCTCCTCTAGGAACCCACAAGGGTGGGCAAAACACCGGGGCAGGCTCTAGTCCAAAAAGCCCCACGTCCTGTTTCCTCTTCCTGTTCCTGCTCAAGCCTATCACCCTGGGAGAGGCATGAAAGAAAGCTCTGGGTGGGTGGCTCAGTGTAGGGTGGGGGTCTTTGAGAACAGTCCAGGAACCACGTGAGAGTGAGGCTGGCCACACTTGGGGGTGTGCAGTAAGGGCTCACCTGCATCTTGACAGCAATCACCACGGACAGGAGCTCCTTCTCCAGCTCCCGGAGCACTGCCAGTTTCTTCAGGGTCAGGCTACATAACCTGCAAGACACAGAGCTCAGCCTTGTAGCATGCTTCGTAGTACACTGTGCAGCTGCCCAGAAAACTGCAGGTCTGGCCCTGTTTCGGCTACCTTTGAGCATTCCTGTGAGGGGCACCAACAGGTAGGGCTGGATGGGAGGGCTAGAGAAAAGACATCTGAATGCCAAGCATGTGGGACTGAAGAACAGGGAGGTTTCCAAAGGCCAGGGTGCTGGCACCAACAGAACACAGCGCTTAGCTGTGGGAAGACAGCCTCTCATCCCAGGCCTGGCTTCACCTCCATGAAGCAGGCATGAATTCGCCTCAACATTCTGCTCTAAGGTCTTTGAGCTACATGGAGACAAGTGTTGCCTACTCAGCGACAGTCTGTTGACATGCCCAGGATCCATACAGCTGTACGAACATTTGCCAAAGAGTGAGCACATGGCCTCTGGGTCAGCTTCTGCAGAACTCTGCATGTCTGACTTCTTCCCAAGTAAGCGCACACCTTCCTGGAGTCATCTGTGCCACCCACACCTGGGCACACACTCCACCACACTACATACACATACATGAGCCCCTGAACAACCTCTTGAAGACAAATAAGCCCACCAAAGGTGTGGAACTGCACACCTGCCTTGGCAAGCTTTCTAGAAACCTCCACAGCAATCTATAAATACTGATCGCTTTCTACCTAAATCCTGCTCTGTGGCACTTGCTCAGTGGGGCAGCACAGTAAACAGCTGTCTATGGGGCAGCTGTCTAAATTAAAATGGCACATGCCTTTAATTCGGCACTTTGGGAGGCAGAGGTAGATGGATCTCTTTGAGCCTAGCCTGATCCACACAGCGAGTCCCAGAGCAACTAGGGATTCCTAGAGAGACCCCGTCCCAAACAAACTAATTAATAGCACTGGCTCCCCAGCACTGCTTCACATTCAAGACGAACAAGTCCCTAGAAGTCTAGGCTGGGTCTCAAACGGTAGGCCTGGAATTCTGCTTCCACACTGAGCTACCACGGGTCCTCAACATGACAAGGAAGTAGCAAGAAGACAAGAGGCACAGCCCTGGAGCTTGGCCTCCTCTCACATGAAAGCAGCATGCTTCTGTCCTGGTGCCTGAGAACTACGTGTGGAAAGTGGTCCCTCAACCGTCCTTCCTACGCTGGCCACAGGAGATGTCCAGAAGGTATCTGTGCCACAGAAAGTGTCTATCATTTTCATGGAAAAAACAGTGATTCCACTTAAGACGGAGCCCTCTCCATCTTGGGTTTATGACAAGACCCTCTTCTACTCCATGTTTAAGATAGGGACTCCATGTTGTTCTGTGTCTAAGATGGGGACCCCACGGGTCCTCACTGACAGGGTGACAAAGAAGAGGCTGTCTTCACTGCACTATGTTCAGAGAAGAGAAGGGACAGGCAAGGGACTCCCTCACAGGATGTGCCCTGACTCAACAACAGCTGCAGGTTGGAGGCAAACACAAATATCCCAGGCAGTCTGATGCCAGAGAGCCACGAGAGCTGGGCAGGACAGAGAAGCTCAGCCATAGGTGGTGGGAGTGTATTTCAACACCTATGCTCACCAGAGCTCCTAATGGGCCACCAAGGTCACCAGCTGGGCTGTGCATGCAACTCTGGGAACCTGCAGGACTTCACTCCACCATTTGGGAAACCATGCAACTGAAAACTTACAAGCTATCTCTTTCGGGAATTTTCTCTGTAATATTTTTTTTTTTTTTTTTTTTTTTGGTTTTTCGAGACAGGGTTTCTCTGTGTAGCTTTGCGCCTTTCCTGGAACTCACTTGGTAGCCCAGGCTGGCCTCGAACTCACAGAGATTCGCCTGGCTCTGCCTCCCGAGTGCTGGGATTAAAGGCGTGCGCCACCACCGCCCGGCGTCTGTAATATTTTTATACCACAGTAGAACTTGGAAAACTAAACTATGGGAAATGAAACTGCAGTTGAGAGGCAGCTACTGTGGCAGCAAGGCAGCTGGAAAGCACAGGTTACCGGGGAGATGACCTGTAGAAACAGCCTCTCCAAGGACACTAGAAAGCGTGAGGAGTGGGATAAAAATGAAGACAACATGTCAGGATTTGTGTGAGTGTTAGCGCTTCTACTGGAGGGAGATTTCCACTGTACAAGCTAAGCTGCATGAAAAAATAAGAACTAGAAGAGGGAGGGATGGAGAGAGGGGAAGGGAGAGGGAGGGAGGGAGGGAGGGAGAGAGAGAGAGAGAGAGAGACAGAGACAGAGACAGAGACAGAGACAGAGACAGAGAGAGCAAACTGAACACCGAGGAAGCATTAGGAAGGAAACAATAAAGATAATATCAGAAACAACTTGAAAATAGAGAAAATAAAAACCAGATGTTAGTCCTTCAGGAAGATTGAAAAAATTCATAAAACCTCCTGCTAAACAAAGATAAAAAGAAGACAGAAAATTCTCTTTATCAGGAATAAAAGAGCACTAGAGATCTCAGACACCCACTTCACAAGCAGACAAAATAAAACAACTCTTACTGCCCCCAACCTCCAAAGCTTACCGAGCCAAACTGGTAACAGGACAGAACTGGCTATTAGCAAAGTCAATGAAGCACAAATGCTCTAAAGAAGAAAACTCAGCAGATCCAGAGGCACGGACCAGCGCTTGCCGAGCATGCATGAGGCCCAGGATTCCATCCCTAGCACAGGAGATACAAGCAGAAGACAGAGGGAAGCAAACAAATCTACAAACCATCTTCCAGAAAACACAAAAGGGCGAAATGCCTCAACTCAGGAGGTCAGCATTGCCTTTCTACCACCAAGACAAAAACAGCACAACAATCAAACACACTAAAGCTGGGCGTGGTCACTGGCCCTCACCCACAGTCCTGGCACTCAGGGAGCGGAGATAAGATGATCTGGGCTAGCTTGGGCTACACAGCCAGACCTTGTTGAAAGAAGATAGAAGGTGAGGAGCAGGAGAGAGGAAGGGACTAGAGAAAGCATCCTACACTAATGTCTGCCATGAACATAGATGCAAAGTTCTTCCACAGGTTATTTGCAAGCTAAATCTAGAAAGACATAAAAATATTAATTACCATACACAGCCAAGTGAGGTTTTGTTCTAGGAATGAAATGCTAGTTCAGCATTTGAAAATAATTTTAATTTACCATTTCAGCACGCTAAACAGGGATGGGGGAACAACAAAACAAAAACCCACATGTACCCTCAATCAAAATGCTGTGGTTTGGTCCAGTCGCCTCAGGAGCTGTGTATTAAAGGCTTGGTACCTGTGCCACTATTGGGTGGTAGAATGTTTAAGGAGGAGGACCCAGTGGAAGACACACCCTTAAAAGGGACCATGGGACCCAGGCTCTTCCTGGGTTTGTTTTGGTTTTGTTGGCAGCTATCCTGTGCGCAGCTTGCATTACACGCATGCTGCCGTCATGATGTGTGCTGCCGTCATGAGGTGCCGCTTCACCACGGACTGGAAGCAATCTCTGTAACTCGGAGCCCTCTAAGCTGGTTCCTTGGGTGTTTGCTATCATTCCAGACGTCAACTGACACAGAAAGCTGGCACCAAGTGGGGTTGCTGTGGCAACAACTGAGGATGTGGGGAGCCTCTTGGACTGTGCAGGAGGAATGTGGTAGTTTGCAGGAGCAGGCTGGAAAAACTCCAGCTTACCGGGCAATTCTAATATTCACACTAAAAACTCCCAGCAAGCCGGGAAGAGAAGGAACCTCTTGATCTGCTCCTATCACAGCAGCAGAGGCCTGCTTCCCTCAAGACAGGATGGAGGCTGGCCTAACGGTAGTAGAATATTATTTTAAGGTGTGTTCCTTCTGTTTATGCTGCATTTGTTTAATTCTGTGAAGCTGTGTGACTGTGTCTGTGTAAAACACCTGATGGTCTAATAAAGAACTGGCCAATGGAAAGGCAGGAGAAAGGACAGGTGGGGCTGGCAGGCAGAGAGTAGATATAGAAGAAAAAAAATCTGGGAAGAGGGATTGAAGATCTAGGAGCCAGAGAAGGAGGAGGACATCAGGGGCCAGCCACCCAACTACACAGCAAGCCACAGAGTAAGAGTAAGATTTACAGAAGAAAATGGGAAAAGCCCAGAGGCAAAAGATAGATGCAAGCATGGGCATCTGAGTTCCATCCTCAGACTCCATGTAAAATGTCACATGCCTGTAATCACAGCACTGTGGAGGCATGGAAGAATTTTAGGGGTTCCATAGCCAGGCAGTCTATAACAACTGGTATACTCCAGGATCAATGAGAAACTGGTCTTTAAAAAAAAAATCTCTCTCTCTCTCTCTCTCTCTCTCTCTCTCTGGCGGGGGGGGGGGGGGGAGGGGGGACGACCTGGAGCGATGGCTCAGTGGTTAAGGGTACTAGCTTCTCTGACACCCTCTTTGAGCATTTGTGGGCACAAGGCACACATGTGGTACACAGATACACATACAGGCAAAACATCCACAACACATAAAATAAAAATTAAAAACAAAAAGAAGTGAGCAAAGTGTTTGATCTTCAACTGTGATGCAGCACAGGACGATGCTCAACACCATTAGTCACTGGTGATGTAACTACAAGTCACAATCACAAGCAGGAACTACAGCAAAGCTGCTCACAAAGAGTGGCAAACACCAACACTAGCCGCTGGCTGGAGGAAGAGCAACTGGAACTGGAAATCAGTCTGTAAGTTTCCATGAAGCCACACACAGCTCTCAGCACAGCGCAGCAGCCCTTGGAATTCAGCAGGGAAAATGGGTCTGTTCACACAAAGATCCATACATGAACACTCCCAACAGCTCTCTTCAACAACCCGGATGTTCTTCCCATAAACAGGAAGAAATTGCAGTCAAGGGGGCTGGAGAGATGGCTCATCAGTAAGAGCACTTGCTCTCCAGAGGACTGAAATTCAATTCTCAGCACCTACATGGTGGCTTACAATCATCTATAACTCCAGTTCCAGGGACTCTGACACCCTTCTGGCTTCCCTGGGCACCAAGCATACACGTGGTTGATGGTGCACGGGCACACATGCAAGCAAACGCCATAACATAAAGTGAAAATAAAAACAATTTTAAAATATGTTTTAAAAAAGGAATTGCAAATCAGTATGGTTAACTCTCTGGGCAGGGCACCTCTGAGTCATCATGCTGGACAACAGAGCCTAGTGTCAGGAAGGTAGCACTGTGTCCAGCCACTCTGAAAAGCACACATCTGAAAAGACAGTGATGGCATAGGTGGACCTATGGTATATTCTAAAAAGGCATCAGGATTCAGCTAGACAGGAGGAACAAGCTGCTAACACATGGAACTTAGGAGTAAGGACATTCCTGAAAGACGACTTGTCAGTGAGGAGATGTGCACTTCAAAGGCAATGTCATCATAAAATGCAGTTCCCCTGACAGGTGGCACACGTCCACATCTGAAATTGCCAAGTATCAAGTGTCACCATCTCCTCTTTTACTGCATCCACTTAACACATGTAAGTAAAGACCCAGCTCAGGGGCTGGAAGTTGCTGGAGAAGGATCAGGGATCCCCAGAGCCCATGCAATGCCAGTGGGAGTGACAGGCACACAGTGTCCTGGAGGCAAAGACAGGGGATGCCTGGAGCAAATGGGCTAGCTGGAGTAGCCAAATTGGTCAGCTCTGGGTTCAAATGAGACACTCTGCCTGAATATGTAAGATGAAGAGTGATCATGGAAGACACCAACATAACCTCTGGCTTCTACATGCACTTGCACAAAGGTACTTGCAAAACCTACATGTGTGCGAGGAAGAAGGAGGAAGCAATAGCAGCAACCGCTCAGAATAGAATTCAAGGTCAGACTGGACCACAGTGTGAGATCCTGTCTCAAAAGAACCAGCTTGGTGCCCAATCCTGCAGAGACTTCTTTGGTTTCAGGAATAGTGTGAGCAGCAGGAGTCAGAACAGCATGCACCACCATGAGTTAACAGGTGTTCTCAGCATAAGGATGGAGGGTTTTCTTGGAGACAAAGCTTACACTAGACCTGTGCTCACTACACTGCTTTTCCCATTGGCCTAATGGAGGTGCTGCATGTTCCCGAACTGTGCTCTACCCTTACTCTGAGGGCTGCCTTCCAAGCTAGCTGGATGACAGCTTCCCCTTTGTGGGAAGCTAGTTAAGGGTATGGACAGGTCAGCTCTGGGGAGACCTAAGCAGAGGTGACCTGTGTCGCTTTTTAGTAGCAGGCCCCTTGCTCATTCCCTTCTCTCTGCAAGGACAGACCCCAACACCAAGAATGAAGCACCACATGGCCAGCCCTGCACCAGAGAAACCTGCCACATCACATATCAAAGAAGAAAACACAGTTAACTCAGCACTTCATTTTTGACTTCCAGTTACAGAAACATTGTGGCCTGGGTAGGCATGCTACCTATAACATGAGACAATAGTCCACTGTTGGTTGGGCTGGATCTTGGCCTCATCTGACCATCTCAGGAAGGCATGTGATGGCTAGGGAGGCTGTGGGAATGCTAGTTAAGTAAGGGATGTTTTCCTTAGCCATCAGGGAAATGCAAATCAAAGCAACTCTGAGATACCATCTCACACCAGTCAGAATGGCTAAGATCAAAAACACTGATGACAGCTTATGTTGGAGAGGATGTGGAGTAAGGGGAACACTCCTCCACTGTTGGTGGGAGTGCAAACTTGTACAGCCACTTTGGAAATCAGTATGGTGGTTTCTCAGAAAATTGGGAATCAATCTACCTCAAGACCCTGCAATACCACTCTTGGGCATGTACCCAAAGGATGCACAATCATAGCAAAAGGACACTTGCTCAACTATGTTCATAGCAGCATTATTCATAATAGCCAGAAACTGGTAATAACCTAGATGCCCCTCAACCAAAGAATGGATAAAGAAATTGTGGCTCATTTGTGGTACAAATACACAATGGAGTATTACTAGTGGTAAAAAAAATAATGACATTATGAAATCTGTAGGCAAATGGATGGAAATGGAAAAAAAAAAAAAAACCATCTTGAGTGAAGTAAACCAGACATGGAAAGACAAACACAGTATGTACTCTGTAGCTGGAGTTATCTCCAGTCCCCCTGGCCGGCAGCCACTCCCGGGCAGGACTGAAGACAACTCCAGCTACAAATGGCGCCCAACATGGGGCACCATTTATAGTTGAAGTTTTCCTGTGTCCACCCAGCTCCTGCATCCTTGCATTTCCAAAGCTGCTCAGACCCAAATAAACACACACAGGCTAATACTATTTAAAACTGATTGGCCAGTAGCCAGGCAGGAAGTATAGTATAGGCAGGATAAGGAGAGAGGAGAATTCTGGAAAATGGAAGTCTGAGTCAGAAGACGCTGCCAGCCACCGCCATAAGGAGCAGGATGTAAAGTACTAGTAAGCCATGAGCCACATGGCAAGGTATAGATTTACAGAAATGGGTTAATTTAAGATATAAGAACTAGATAGCAAGAAGCCAGAGCCACATGGCCACAGTTTATAAGTAATATAAGTCTCTGTGTGTTTACTTGGGTCCAAGTGGCCAGCTGCATGCTCGCAGGAGCTAAACAGAACCAGGAAACCTTTAGCTACAGTACTCACTCATAAGTGGATATTAGGCAAAGGATAACCAGGCTACAATCCACAGCTCCAGAGAAGCTAGGTAACAAGGAGGACCCTAAAAGGGACACACATAAATCACTCTAGGAAGGGGAAATAGATAAGATCTCCTGGGTAAACTTGGAGCGGGGTGTGTGTGTGTGTGTTTGTGTGTGTGTGTGTGTGTGTGTGTGTGTGAGAGAGAGAGAGAGAGAGAGAGAGAGAGAGAGAGAGAGAGAGAGAGAGAGAGAGAGAACATGAGGGAATGGGATGGTCAAGTTGAGGGAGGGACAGAGAAGGAGAGCAAGGAAAGAAATATCTTGATAGAGGGAGCCATTATGGGGTTAGGGAGAAACCTGGTACTAGGGAAGTTCCCAGGAATCTACGAGGATGACCCCAGCTAATACTCTAAGCAATAGTGGAGAAGGTGCCTGAACTGGCCTTCCCCTGTAATCAGATTGGTGACTACCCTAATTGTCATCATAGATCCTTCATCCAGTAACTGATGGAAGCAGATGCAGAGGACAACAGCCAAGAACCAAAGCGAGCTCTGGGAGTCCAGTTGAAGAGAGGGAGGAGGGATTATATGAGCAAGCGGGGAAGGGTCAAGATCATGATGGGGAAACCCACAGAGACCTGAGCTAGTGGGATCTCACTGACTCTGGACTGACAGCTAGGGAACTTGCATAGGACCAAACTAGGCCCTCTGAATGTGGGTGACAGTTGTGTGGTTTGATCTGTTTGTGGGTGCCTTGGCAGTGGGACCAGGATTTATCCCTAGTGCATGAACTGGCTTTTTGGAGCCCATTACCTATGGAGGGATACCTTGCTTGGCCTTAATGCAGGAGGGAGGGGCTTGGTCCTGCCCCAACTTGGAATACCAGCCTGTGTTGACTCCCTATAGGAGGTCTTACCCTCTCTGAGGAGTGGATGGGGGATGGGGTAGGGGGAAGGCAAGGGGCAGCAGGAGGAGGGGCAATTGTGGTTGGTATATAAAATGAAAAAAAAAAAAAACCTTTTAAATAACTCCCAAAGTGACAGACCTAGGAGTCAAGGAGGCGGAGTCTCATGAGGGGTGGGGGAAAGGGGAGGGGATTATAAGGAATCGGCCTGCACCACTGGTCTTTCTGCCAGGTGAGGACACAAAAAGATGGCTGATGACCCAGGAAGTGACCCCACCAGGCCCTGAATCCACTGGGGTCCCATCTTGGTTGTGTAAGTCCAGGAGGGTCAGAACTGGTTTTAAGTCTCCACCTATAGTAATCATCTAACATTAAAAACACTGAAAGTTGAGGGCTGGAGAGATGGCTCAGAGGTTAAGAGCACAGCCTGCTCTTCCAGAGGTCCTGAGTTCAATTCCCAGCAACCACATGGTGGCTCACAACCATCTGCAATGAGATCTGGTGCCCTCTTCTGGCCTGCAGGCATACATGCAGGCAGAACACTGCATACATAATAAATAAATAAATATTAAAAAAAAACACTGAAAGTCCCTCAGGACGGCATGTCTATTTCATATACATTTTAGAACTAGCTTGACAGAACTTAAAAAAAAAAAGTGTGGAATTTTATGAGATCAAATTTCATTTAGGGACAAGTGATATTTAATACCCCCAAGTCTTTGCTTCTCTGCTTCATTCTTGAGATCTCTCCCATCAGCTTTTCTTCCTCTGTGTGCATCCCAACCTAGGACATGCTAGGTAGCTGGTCTACCACTGAACTATGCCCTCAGCCCATTTTACTTTATATTGACGCAAAACCTAAGTTGCCTGGGTAGGCCTTGAACTTTCAATCCTCCTGCCTCAGCCTCCTGAGTACTTGGGTTTACAGACATGCTTCATCTTCCTTAGTTGTCTGCAGGTGGATCTCTGAGTTTGAGGCCAGACAGGGATACACAGAGAAACCTTGTCTCGAAAAATTAGATAAATAAATAAACCAACGAGGATGCCTGATTTTGTATTTCACTGCACTGTCTCCTATTTCCAGAGTAGTTTTGATAAGAACTGGAGAGATAGCTTGGTGATTAAGAGCATGTGCTGCATGGTCATAAGGATCAGAGTTCAGATCTAGGCATATGTATAAACAAGATGGGCATACACATGGATATAAAAAGCATGTGTAGAAACATGTTATATACATGTGTATTTACAAGTCTGTAACTCTAGCCTTGAAAAGCTGATGCTTTCTTCAGGCCTCCACAAAACACAGGCATGTGCACCCACACAAACATGTGCATACACTGAGATACATATAAATAAACGCAAATAGCGCTCTCTCTTCTGGCTTCAAATATACTACTACTGATGTCTGTAGTGAACTGTGTGTTGATGCCACACTGACTGAACTTTCTGCAGCGGGCTACAAACTGGTAGGAATTTGATAACAAATTATATGAGTTTCTAAACAGACAGGCAGACAGGCTCTCTCTCTCTGTGTGTGTGTGTGTGACACACACACACACACACACACACACACACACACACACACACACACAGAGTTGGGTACCCAAAAGCACACTCTCACTCACCTGGGCAGGGGATGGTTCAGTGTTTCAGAGTATATACTGCTCTTGCAGAGGACCCAAATTCGGTTCCCAGCACCTACACAGTGTTGCTTACAACTGCTTGCAACTCAAACTCCCGAAGACCTGACAACTTCTGGCTTCTGTAGAAACTTGCACTCACATGCACATGCCCACACAGAGATAAGATAAATACACATAATTTAAAATCAAATTTAAAATTTTTATTTATGTATGGAGGGGGGTGTACACATGCCACAAGGTACATGTGGATGGGTCAGAAGTAAACTTCCAGGAATCAGTTCTCTTTCCACCACAGAGGTCCTAGGGATTAAACTTAGGTCAGGAGACTTGGCAGCCGGTCCCTATACCCACCTAGCCATCTCATTGGTCCTATTTCTATGGTCTTAAAGACACATTCAAAGCTCGCCAAATACTTTTCAATCCACAGTCCCTCTTCCCCACGAATACTGTATGCTAACAGACATCCTAATTGCCAAGTCATCCACATGTGTATGTAGTCAACCAGATTCCCTCCATTCTATCTGGACTGTGCTGAGCCTTGCAAGGTTCCCACAATGGGGGCTGGTGACATCCACCTGCTCTTCCTTCGAGGCTGTGTATTTCCTGACACCACAGCTTAGGAAATGCACAGCTTGACCTCCTTCCACCTTCTTCAACCTCCGCTTGATTTCTTCAGGTTTCTACTTTAGGGGTCAATTTCTGAGAACAGTTCAAGTTTCCCTTGCCTGAAACACACCCCCCCACCCCCCCACCCCCACACACACATGTATCTTGGGGATGGCACTTGGGCTCTTCCAACACATACCTTGAAGATAAGGTGTACCTGCATTTTTACTGGGACCCACCACGTGAGGTTGAGAGTGGAATTTTCCACCTGATGCATCATGATGCTCAAAACATTTTGAACTTTGGATTATGGATTCTCAACTGATAATTCACACTTTTTCTGGAAAATTATCAAATTTTCATACTTACTAACAATGCTGTTTGATATTTTGGTTTTTGTTTTTAGTCAGGGTCTCATTATGCCACCTAGCTGGCCTGGTACTCTCTCTGTAGACCAGACTGGTCTTAAACACACAGAGATCAGCCTGCTTCTGCCTCCCAAGTGTTGGGATTAAAGGTGTGTGACACCATATCCAGCTAGTATTGTCTTTTGTTTTTGTTTATTGTGTGTGGTGTATGTGTATACATGTTCATGTGTGTGCACACATATATAGGGTGGCTATAAATCAACATCAGCTATCTGCTTTTTTTCCACCTTATATTTTGAGACAGGGTTTCTCACTGCATCTGGTGCTCACCAACTGGCTAGACTGTCCTCAGGTTCGTCCAAGTATGTCAGAATGCTCTATGTATAGTGTAGATGGACCACATTTGTGTACCTGTCATCTGTCTTTGGCATGTGAGCCATTTTGCCTCTTGGCTGCTGTGAATGTCATGGCTATGGTTTTTGTTTGTTTTTTTAAGAAATGGAACTATTAGATCACAGAGTAATTACAGGCTTAATTCTGAGGCATCGGCATACAATCTTCCACAGCGGCTGCCCTGTCGGCTTACAATCCCACCAAAAGTGTGCAAGGGCTTGACTTTAACATCAATGAATATCTTCTGTAGGGCTGGAGAGACAGCTCAGTGGTTAAGAACATGAGCTGCACTGGGTGGTGGTGGTACACACCTTTAATCCCAGCACTAGGGAGGCAGAACTCTGTGAGTTTGAGGCCAAACTGGTCTACAGAACGAGTTCCAGGACAGCCAGGACTATACAGAGAAACCCTGTCCCAAAAAAATAAAAGAAAGAAAAGAGCATGAGCTGCTCTTCTACTATGCCTGATTTTGGCTACCACTTCAAGTGCCCATACCAAGATGTTCACAACTGCTTGTGAAGAGGACTGGCCTATAGTTGTCTTCCATACACAGGGCTTTACAGCCACAGAGGAAGTGAGGCTCTTACCCAACAGCACACTATCATTCATGAGGTGACTCTGGACAGAAAGGGAGCAGAAGACGCCGTGCACACACACACACACACACACACACACACACACACACGCACACACTGGCCACTCTAAAACAAAAGTTTCTACAGGACACAGAAGTACAATCTGTTGAAAGAGAAGACATACCCATAGTTAGAGGCAGGACCTCTCAGTGAGCTACCCACCCGGTAAGAGTCAGAAGACCCCTCTGGGATACAGGGTGTGGGGCTGGCAGGAAAGGTCAAGGTAAAGTTCAGTTGTCCCTAGGAGCCTGGGAGCCTATGTGTGCCTGAGCAGAGTAGTGATAATGGCCAACAGTAGACTCATTGTCATGGTTCTCTGAGCCACTCACTTCTCATCCATCCCTCCAAGTAGTGAGGACCAAGAAACGAACCCGATGTCCTCTGTGCCCCAGACCTGGCATGGATCCTCTGGGAATCTGAAAGCTGGGGTCTCCTCAGCTGCTGACCCAGGAAAGCAAACTAGAAACTCCATCTTGGGCCTGTAGGACCTTCTCATCCCTTGCTTGAGCCTCACTGTCTTGATCTTTTCACGCCAAAACAAAAGGTTCCACAGGTCTGAACAGTGTCCTGACCAACAGGGACCACCTCAGGTCCCTGTTGCCCTTGCTTCCCCATCTTCTAGATGCCCACTGGTCCTTCCCTGCCCTCTGTCCAGTCTGTCCCAGAGGGGACTCTGTCTTGGGGCTCCACATCACATTCTCTGTTCTCCTTGGGGCTCTACTGTCCAGTATCAGTAAGAGAAGACAATGGACAGAGGCCTTGGGGAGAGACCTGGCATCTGTCACAGACATTCCCAGGAACATGCTGGAAGGGGTGAGCAGTTATGGAAGGCTCATCCGCAGGGGTGTTGAGAACCCAGTATCAGAGCACATGAAGCCAGAGACCAGAACTTCACTTCTCGGCCATCTGTGAGGGCTGAAGTGAGGGTCTGGTCAACAACCCTTGAAAATGAGGCGAGCAGTAGGTCAGAATGGCACAAGCAGGCTCCAGAACCACTCTCAGCCTACATGGCTCAGGGAGCAAGCACCTGGGCTGGTTTCATACAGTAGGTTCCTAGTGGTAAAGCACCAAATCTTTCAGACATGTGGTCACCCCAGGTAAAGTAAGGGAACACTGCCTCAGTTGAAAGGTCAGCATGGAAAAGGAAGACCTATAGAAAAAGAACAAAGCAAGTAAAAAAATCAGGAGCAAGGCAAGGCGGGCCATCACCTCAGGGGCTGGCTGGCACAGGTGGTGTGTAGATGTCACCCTGGTTGCTGTGACTCTAACCGTTCCACCTACAGCAGCAGCTCCTGAGACGATCAGCCAGGTCTGTGAACACAAAGCACAGGCATACCCACTGGCCGGGAAGAAGGCACCAGGCAGCAGGAGAGCTCTAGAGGAGGCAACATGCGAAGGGGGCTCTCCACACCCCACCCCACTGCAGATTCTCAGAGGACAGCCTGGGGACACAGAACCTGCATATGGCTCCACAGCAGCCCCTCTGTCACTCCCCTCTGTCACTCTCATGTGACTGGCCTGTCTTACTTAGCCCTCATCCCTCCTGCCTTGGCTCTCACCAGTGAGAACTTTACAGAATATACTCTCCATGACCAGGATCACCTCCATCAAAGTATACCCAGGTAATGTCACCACCAGAGAATATCCCCGCCCAGAGATGACAACTGGCCACTTTGCACCACCCTAATAGCACTGTGGAAAGCAAGGACATAAAAGCATATTATGGCTTTCCGAAACCCCACTAGCACCTTGCTGGCCCTCTAAGAACATTGATTTCCACCCTTTTCCTTCAGGCATGTGATGATGGCACACAAAAGGTTAGGACCGTTGTCTCACAAAGGACTAAATCTAGGGGCCCCAAACCTGCTGACCATATGTTTGTTGGAGGAAAAATTAAAGGACCTTTTGTTCCAGGCGCAGCCCCCTCACACATGCCTGTCCACGTGGGAGCTGGGCCTATGGTGGCGGCTGGCCAGTTGTCTCTCATGTCCTGCAGGCCGAGAAATGCCACATGCCAGCACCCTGGAGGTCAGGCAGGGTGGTGCCTACTCCTGCGCAGGTCCAAGTGTCAAGGCCACATACGCAGCTCTGGCAGTCCTCACTGCAGTGAACATCTGAGACTTGTTACAAGACAGAGTGTGCACAGTCCCGGAGGAGCAGGCCCTACGAGAGGGTCCGGGCTCAGTCACTGCACCCTGAGCTCCTGCTCACATTTGAGCCAGAAATGTACCTGCATGGCCGAGGGCAGTTAGCTGCCAGTCCTCCCTGGCTGAGCTCAGTTTTCTCCACAGTGCCTGGACCTTACTGGACATGGGTGTTCCTGGGTAATGAGGAGAGAAGTCTAGGGTGCCTTCTCAATGTCTCCACTCAGGGCTAGGGCAGCTACTATAGAAGGCAAGGGTCAGTGGGCTGGGACGAGGCCAGATACCCTCCAACCACTGGACCTCTACATCCCCACCTTCCCATCCCATCAGTGGCCAGCCCCACCATCAAGAGTAGTAGAGAGGGAGGTAGGGATAGTGCCACTCAGTCCCAGGACCAGGAAAAAGAAGACAACAGTCAACAAGGGAGAGTCATTTATGTAACGTCTGCTGGGAGAGTAGGGGATCCTCCAAAGGGGTTCTGTGGGGAGGCTACAAATACACCTGGAACTTAACTTGGGGTGCACTCACCACGCACTCCACCACTCCACCCAGGAGCCACTGGCACCACCTATTCTGGATCCTGCCATCAGGAGGGTCGATCCTCAGATGGACAGGGCCTGGTCTTCCAAAGGACCGCCCCCCATTCTTCCATCACAGCCCAGAAGCCCCAGGTATGGGTGTGTGCTGTGCATCTGACAGATGACAGGAGGGGGGGGGGTCTCTCTTTTCTCTACCCCTGTCTCCCATGTCACACACATGTATGCAACTGTGAGGCTGTGACAGGCACCTTGACTGTGAACTTGATGGAACGAGATGCCTAGGAGATCATCAGAGTAGAGCTCTGGTGAGGGCATTTCCAGCGGACTACACTAAATCAAGAGAGCACTGACCTAATCAACGACCCACTGACAGAGTGGAACGGGCTATTGGGAGATGATGGGACTCTGGAAGGTGGGGCATGGCTGGTGGAAAGAGGTCATCCTGGAGAGTCTATCTTGACTCTGGCCCTTTCTTGTCTACCGTGAGGTAAATGGTTTTCTTCTACCATGCCCTTCTGCTTCTCCACAGGTTTAAAAGCCAGCAACCATGAACTGAAACATCTGAAACGCCAAAACAAGCTTCCTCCTTAAAAATGTTTCTGTCGCAGGGCAGTGGTGGCACACGCCTTTAATCCCAGCACTCAGGAGGCAGAGACAGGAGGGTCTTTGTGAGGCCAGCCTGGTCTACAGAGCGAGTTCCAGGACACCCAGGGCTATATAGAGAAACCCTGTCTTGAGAAAATGTTTCTGTCAAGCATCTGTCACAGTGACAGCGTTAACACACAGGGGGAGGGTCACACAGTGGGGAGGTGTCACACAGGACAGAGGCCAGCCTAGCTGGCAGTTATCCTTGTGGTGGTGATAGCTCTCTTCCTTCCAGTCCTCCTCACCAGGTTTCCTAGGGTTATATGAGGAAGCCATGCTCCAGGAGCCACAGCACTCAGCTATCTATGGTCAGGGGCCCATCTTTGGGGAGGTACCGCAGAGGGACAGAAGACAAGCCCCAGGAAGGAAGAGAAAGTGCAAACACTGCTGTGGGACACTGTAGGGAGCCCTGCTCTGCAAGTGGCCATATCAGAGGAAGACAGGCAAGGCTCTGTGTGGTTCAGGCCCAAAGCCACAATCACCTCAAAGTCACCCAAAACCTCCACAAGCCAGTACTCTACAGTGCCCAGGCCAACAAGGGCCTGGTGGGAAATGTCCTTTAGGGGTGGATGCTATGAGCACAAGCATTGTCAGGTCCTTAGTGGTAGTCTTCTTCTGGTGCAAGGATCTAAGCTGTCAGTCAGGTCCTGGGGCAGTCTCATGAGCCCTCCTACAAGGGCCGGCCATTGGCCTGAGCAACCATCCTGTGGCAGCCACCCTATCTCTGCAACTGCAAGAGATATCTCCACCTAGGAAGGTGAGAGTCTGGGAGCCACCAGCCCTGGGAACATCACAGGACAGAGGGTGAAGGGTGGGCAACAATGAGAATACAAACCAGGCGTAGTGGGGTACACATCTGTGATCCCAGTGCTTGGGACCATCAGGAGCTCAAGGCCAAGCTCCACTACATATTCAGATTCAGCCTGTCTCAAAAACAAACAAAAAGAATGGGGCACACTCTGGGCAGGCGTTGGCGGATACACAGTTTCCTGTGCCTTCATCCTTCAACCATCATCAACTTGACTGATTTGGAAAACACCTAAAAGACTGGTATACCTCTGGATGTGCTATGAGGGTGCTGAGGGCAGACAGACACACCCGAAGTGTGGGAGGCACCACACACAGCTGGAAGCAGATGGAATAAAAAAGGAAAAAGAGATGATAGCCTGTAGCACAGGCATGCTCTCTGCTTCCTGTCTGCTCTGAGGTAAACAGCTGTGCACTAAGCTTCCCACTCAGCTACCAAGGACTGGAACCTCTGAAACTGTGAGTAAAATAAACCCCTTGTCCCTTAAACTGCTGCTCTCGGGTTCTTGTCTCACCAAAGGGTCTGACTAACTCAAATGACCAGTTCTCTAAGGAGAACCCAAAGCTGCCTGTGCTAGGTGTGTCCTAGGCTGTTTTAACAACCCCTCCACAGCTGGCTGGCACCAGCAGAGGCAGGGCAATCCATAATGGCAGTCTGCACAGGGCCTGATCAGCCTTCTCAGTTGACTATAGTGCATTGTTCCACACACTGTAGCTACCAACGCGGTGCCATATGGGAACACCTCCAACGAGGCAGTATCCTATATAAGACAGACCCAACACCTGCTGGATACAAGGCATCTCTGGAGGACACAGCGGGGGTGACTCCAGTTATCTGATGACAAGAGTGAGCACCAAGGTACCTGGGGTAAGAGGTAACAGTAGCGGGGCAAGAATCAAACTAAGCCTTAAGAGCAGGGAAGGCCGTGTGTGTGTGTGTGTGTGTGTGTGTGTGTGTGTGTGTGTGTGTGTGTGTGTGTGTCTGTGTGTCTGTGTGTGTGTCTGTGTGTGTGTGTGTGTGTGTGTGTGTGTGTGTGTGTGTGTGTGTTGCTAGGAGTCATGGGTCAACAGAGGTAAGGAACTGCAGTGCTGCCCTGCCCACAGGTGTGGGGTGTGGGACTGGATCAGACGACACAGAACAGTGCACACACTCCAGGCATCCTGTCCCCTGAAAATAAGGGGGAGTGGAACCATGAGGTTGTCTTGTATTTCTTCCTGATCCGACAGCAGAAAGACATTCAGGGTAGACACTGTTATGAATTAGAACTGCTTCTAATTAGAACCCCTGGGAAATAGGAGGAGGGGGTAAGTTGCTGATGGGGTGAATCACTATACAGTAGAGGACTCACACTCCAGGGCCATAAATTCCCTTGCATCTGTCCTGGGCTGAGCCATGAGGCCTCATGTGGAGGGAAGTACTGGAGACCCTACCATCAGTCAGGACTTAGCTAGGCCCTGTGCCCCCGCTGCACATCTAGCCTCAGCTGTTACAGTCACAAAACGGGATCCACACAGTAAGGCTTCCCAGCAAATGCCCGGGCTTCCTTTTAGGGAGGCTCCAATGCCGAGCTGCCTCCTCACCCTCTACTCAAGCCACACAGACAACCCCTGAGTGTGGCCGCTGAGAGTACATAGACCTTCCACTAACTATGTCCCCAGAGCTGAGAGCCTTACACTCACGGGGTCAGCTGGCAGTGCCCCCTGTGCTCAGGGCTAAGGATCCAGAGAACAATGACCGCACTTCTAAAGCAGAGCCCATGGGGACAGATAAAAACAACTGCACATAAACAGCTGGCCTGGCCTGGGCTCGATGCCGGGCGCAGGCCTTGAAGCAGCCCAGAAACCAAAGGGAGTGACCAGGCAGCCTCCATCCAGGAGGGGAGTGAGCAGCAAAGGGAAAAATGTTTAAACCTGAACAAGGAAAGTCATGTTCATATGCCACAGAGTGCCAAGGGGAATAAAAAATAATGTCAATAATAAATAAATCCTATCTATTCAGACTGAAAGGAAAGCTCTTTAGAATAACAGAGAAGGTACATTACTCACACGGATCAAGGGGCAAATTTATTACCAGCGTCTCAAAACCATAACAAAGGTAAGCCAGAAGGCCGATCTCTAAGTGTACGGGGGACACTGACACACAGCCTCCACTCACGAGACTGGAGCACATGCTCCAGGAACAAGAAAGTCACTCCAGCAGGCAGGAACACAGTCAGGGAGCTATTCTGTGCAGCAGCCACAGCCTTGCTGAGGAGAAACGAAGGCCAGCTGAGCCCACCTAAGAAGTCTACCTGTGAGAGCTCACTCTCTCGTAGAGGACAGCAAGGGGTGCTGGTCCTTCAGTGCTAAGATTCACATTTTTGGGGGGGCGGTCGGGACAGGGTTTCTCTGTGTAGCTTTGCACCTTTCCTGGATCTCACTCTGTAGCCCAGGCTGGCCTCGAACTCACAGAGATCCACCTGGCTCTGCCTCCCAAGTGCTGGGATTAAAGGCATGCGCCACCACCACCCCGCAAAATTGGTTTTCTAAGTGACTTATCTTTTTTATGTCATTAAAATGTGAATCTTGCTGGGCCATAAACGAAAAGATAAAGGAGGACTTCTGGAAAACCAAGGCAAGGTTGGCCCTGCAGATCTCAGAACCATCTTGAAGATTGAATATCTGAGGTTTGAGTGGGCCCAACTATATCCCAAGGTAGGCCTGGGACACACGCACAAGATGCCCCTCTGAGGCTCTGACCCACAAGAGGAAGAGAGCTTAACCTGGAGAGCCCTGGGGACGCTGCTGCCTGACCCTGGGTGCCTGGTAGCATCGGCAAACGCCCTGAAGGAGTGAGTGTGGGATGGTGATGCCTCACCTATGCAGCACCGCTGTAGCAAACTTTCCCAATCTCATCGCCCTCCACAGCTTCCTCTTGGTTCCTTCCCACAAATGACCTGGGCGTCACTAGGCTCCAGCTAGTCTCCCAATTCTCTATTGAAATCTCCCTGTAGGTGTGACTACACCCTTTACTGACACTGGCTCCTCTCCAGTGCTTGAAAGAGTTTAGCAGTCTCTCCTCCGTGGGACATGGTACAACATGGCAATACTCACCATGGACCATCAGGATGATTTTTACGTTCAAATGATTTTGCTCAGTTTTATTTATGCTCCAAGTGTTCATCCTGGCTGTCCCCTAAGACTGACCTGACTGAGCTCTGGTGAGAAGCCCTGTGGATGGTTGTACGTCATGTGGCTAACAGCACAGCAACCCCTCAGAATGCCTAGGACTCTGACCCCTGACTTTACCACTGTAAGCGAGGACATTGAGCTCAAACATTGGCCAGCCTGGTATCCAGGATAGAGGCAATAGGCACGTAACTAACTGTATGTAGGCTGGTCTTGGTTCTGGGGCTTTTGCCTGGTGCCATGCTGGACACACAGGACCTGAGAGAAGCCAGGAGAGGACGAGGCTAAAGGCCATGACACAGTGACACAAGGCATCTGTACCCAATATGGCCAGCTATATTCAGGAACCCCATAAGCTACAAGCTTTATCCCAATCTAGTCCTCTGCTTGGGCTACTTGCTCTTGAACTGTGATGTATCACGCTCAATAGCTGACACTTTGATTGATACACTTGCTGAGTACCAATTACAGCCAACCAGGGCTACTGATGGCCCAGATGCACCAGCAACACAGGTAGACCCAGGGGCAGCTTCCATCTCATTCTCTCCCTCTGCCCCCAGGAGAATGCAGGTGAAGAAAATTAAGCAATGCCTGAAGCTCCCAACTGCATGTCTGTGGGTCCAATGATGCCCGAAGCCAGCCAGCTCTATATCAACAGAAGCAACAATGCCCACCTCTATTCATTATCCTTAGAGCAACTGAAGATGCCAAAAAGAAGTTCATAAGGAACTCTTGTATTCAATCAGACATACATTTTTTTAAATTCTGAACAAAATCAACTTTTTAAAAATTTTGTTGTTGTTGTTGTTTTGTTTTTTAGAGACAGGGTTTCTCTGTGTAGCTTTGCACCTTTCCTGGAACTCACTTGGTAGCCCAGGCTGGCCTCGAACTCACAGATATCCGCCTGGCTCTGCCTCCCGAGTGCTGGGATTAAGGGCGTGCGCCACCACCGCCCGGCTCAAAATCAACTTTATTGGGATATCTAATTACATTGTCTTCCCTGCATTGTGGGCAATCCACTTTCTACAGAAAGGTGTGGAGGAATCACAGGCACTATCCTAACAGGGAGCCCCCAAATGGAGCACATCCCACTTAGCAAGGCAGCCTGGGCTTCTATTTTAAGTGCAGAGCATGTGTGGTGTTGATGACCCCAGAGCAGAACCCCTCCCCATATCCTTGAGCAGTGTCAGAGCACAGCATTCCCCAGTTGGTGGTGCAGCTGTTCCTGCTGACCTGCCAGATCCCTGCCTCAGGCCTCTGTGTAGTGGTGATCATGTGGGCTGGTAACCGGGCCGAGGCACAGTGTTCCATAACAGCAGCTGGAATGTCTACACTGAGTGGGGTGTCCATGCTGTGGCCTGGGAAGAACTTGGGAGATGGTGAGTGTTCTCCTGGGGTTACTACTACCCTTTCCTAGGGGAAAGGTATTTTCCAGGAGACAAAACATGAATTAGTGAAAGAAAAGTAAGGATGACTGCACAGGCTACCTCTCAAGTCATAGGAAAGCCAGGTGCTCAGAGAAGAGCAGGGCTCCCTTCATCCCCCAGGACCTTGGCCCCAGGGACTATTCTGTGGGCCATGGGGAGGGGCTCCCTTCAATTTCTTGTGTACATGACTCTGTGGGCAGACTCTCCATTGTCCAGAGCCCCTCTCCCTCAGTGCAGGGTGCTCCCCCAAAGCAGTTTTCAGAATACCTCCCAGGTCCTGGTTATCTGGAGGTCAGAGTCCTAGAGAGAAACCTTTACAAGTCAGAGGCCTGAGCCTGTAAGGGCCCAGCTTTCCATCTCAGGATGTCCCATCACCAATCAGAGAAGTATCTAAATGTTCCCATGACATACTAGAGATGAGCCAAAGTGTATACAGCAGCTGTCCAGTCTTTCCATGCTCTCTGGGTGTGTGCATGGGAGTAATTAGAACAGAGGCACCAACTCCTCCCTACCCCAGCAGATAGTCTCAGATCCTACCCAAGGCATAACTATGCAGGATACTGCAAGTGGGCAGATGCCAGCTCTGGTCTCCACACTATCACCAGGGAGAACCTGCAAAACAAAGGCTGCTGGAGGAGCCATGCAGGGAAATGAACCACCCTTCCCACCTGTTCCCACCATGCCAATGTTCCTTCCAGTGAAGGGGCTTCTTAGCTCCCCTCACCAGGTCTCAAAGGACAGTCCCTGGGCAATGCTGTCCTGCCTTGCCCAGCCCAGCCCAGGTACCATAGTCCCTGATTCTCATAACAACATTCAGGATACTGTGTGGCCTACAGGCTACAGTGACCCCAGGTCCAGCATCTCCCAGCCCTCTGCTGTCCCCTAAATCTGCTGAAGCTCCTGCCACTGTTTCTGCAGCCAAAGCAAACACCACCCACAAACAAGCAGGCCCCTATCCCTAGATTCGATCGGTCTTACATTTATAAATAGATCAAGCCAAGCTACTTTTGGTTGAACTTCCTGCCAAGTCTAGAAGACAGCAGTGTGCAGTTAGGGTATGGCGACTTCTGTGTTAATCTTTTGTTTTTCAAAGGGTGAAAACCCATCAGTCATACTGAAGGGAGGCACTTGGTGGTTAAAACAGTAAGTTCAGGGGCTGGAGCAACGTCTTCATCAGTAAAGAGCGCCCACCGCTTCTTCCTGAAGACCCAGGTTCCATCCCCAGCACCCACATGACAGCTCACAAGTGTCTTCAACTCCAGTTCCAAGAGACATGACACCCTCTTCTGCTCCACAACAGAACTGCATGCATGTGGTGCACGGACATTCAAGCAAAGCACCTGTACACAAAACAATTCAAACAACAACAAAAACAGCAAGTTCAGGGCAGCTGGACGGCTCGGTGGGTAAAGACACCTGCTGCCAAGCCTCAGGGCCTCAGTTTGATTCCCAAGACCTGCAGAGCAGAAAGAGAGAACTGACTTCCAAAACCGCCACATAAGCACCATGTCACGTGCACGCCTACACACATATACATCATATACAATAAATAAATGTAAAAAAATTATATTTTATTCAACAAGGTCTTCCTATGTAGCTCTGGCTGTCCTGGGATTCCCTATGTAGACCAGGCTGGCTTTGCACCACAGAGACCTGCCTGCCTCCACCTCTCCAGTGCTGGGATTAAAGGAGTGTGCCACCATACCTGGAAAGTGTGAAGAAAAAAAATTAATACAAAAGGAGTCCAGAGCCAGGCCTGAAACCAGCAGAGCTGAGGGAATGGCAGACCCACCACAGTGTAAAGAAGAACAGGGGTCAGAGCAGCATGCAAACAAGCATGCGGCCCAGGTGACCCTGACCAAGGCCAGCAACATTCTAGCTGCTGGGTGAAAGAGTCCATGTCAGTCCACCTGGACATTCAAGTCATGGAAGCCTAAACCATGGGCAGGTTTTCACAGCCAAAGCTCCCCTGCCAGCCCTGGCCAGGGCACACCCCAGACTCAAGGCAAGTGGGGCTGAGGACAGTCCTGAAGAAATAAAGGACGTTCAGGACATGTATACCCACCCCCGATAGAGGGGCCCTGAGGATGTGGAAAGGCATCACCACAAGGCTCCAGCACAAAGGTGTACAGGGCACCAGCAGGCACTGCCTGAGGCCAGACCCAGTCAAGCCTCTCCTCAGCATAAAACAGCCTCTGGCCTCCAGGCACTCTCCTGCCAGCAAGACACCTTCCAAAGGCACTGGCCAGCTCGATACTGTCCTGGTAAAAGCTGAAGGTGCCCACTGCACTGCTCACTTTGGTGGCCAACTCAGCATATGTGTGCGCAGCCCTGCCAAAAGCTGTTGCAGGAAGCACGTGTTGGATGGACAGAACTGAGGACCTTTCAGAGAAACGAACAAGAGCTATGACAGCTAGTTGTCAAACTCAGATTCTCCTGCTATGACAATGTGGTATCTTCTGCCTGAGGTAAGATGTTAGAGGCCAGAAGTAGAAAGGTGTTGCAGAGAGAAGGGTGCATGGGGATCCAACCATGCCCTGCCTGGGCGCTCCAACCTAATGGCTAGGAGTTCACTGTAGCCTGTGTGCACCCATGCTGGACATAAATGCAGAAAGAACCTGACACCTTGGAGACAGGTCCCCACTCTGACAACGGTGCCCTTGGAACTGGGCCACAGGGTGAAGCTCTGCTTCAGACTTCAGCACTTGACACGAAGTGTACATTATAGGGGAGTAACCTCAATCCTGACAGGGTGGTGAGGAGAGGCTAGTGGGACAGTAGGAATGGACCACCAAATCTGTGAGCACCAGAGGGTTCCTGAGGCACTTGCCTCCCTGCACAGGCTCTCAGAGGCCTGTGAAAGTTGTCTGAAAGTTCTAGGACTGCTGCTTGGAGTTCCTGTCTGAGGGGCCATGTGTGTCCCTTGCCCTCCCTAGAGGATACACAAAATCCACCTTCGCTTTAGAACCACCACCTCCAAAGCAGAGACAACTCAACCCTAGATACATTCACATACTATGTTTAGGGCCACCTGTCTCTCAGTACCACTGCAAGTGACAGAGGAGCCAGCAGCTCACACACAGTGTTAGTGGAAACATTGTATGGAGAGCCGTGTCTCCTGAGCACCAGCAGTACTGCAGCGGAGCAGGCCAGTTCCCACAGGGACTGGCAGCCTGGGGCTTGGGTCTAGAACGAGCAAGGCAGACCCTGAGCACAGACCCTGGGCCTTCCTACCCATGTCCCCTCTTATCTGCACCTGAGTGCACACACATACATACAGCACTTGTACTGTTCTGGCTATACCTGAAGTCAGAGTCCATATGATGGAGTTCTGCCACCTGCATAAGCCCACCACAGCATCAAATGAGACCCCAGTTGTATATGAAGCAGCAGACCTCACTCTAGAATGCCCTCCCACTCCCAACCCTGCTTCACTGACACCCTGCAGTACCAAATCTTCCTGGGACCCAAGAAAAGAGTGGATGGACATGGGACAATAAAATAGCAAGGACCTTGAACTGCAAGGCACCTTGGCCCTGCCTAGTTTCCAGGTCATGAGTATTCAATGATGCCCAGAATCTAAGGCAGTGTAGGCCACAGCATTTGCATAAAGCCACTCAAGGGAAATGAAGATGTCACAGCACCAAGTCCCATAGGGAGAGTCAGCCTGCTTGGCTGACAGTTGGCCACAGGCAACTTTCCCTGCCTATGTCCTAAAAGCAGTGCCTGGGCAAGGTAGGCAGATCAGAGCCATGCAGACCCCAGCCATGTGTCAGGCCTATTCTGAATCCACAGGCCTTCACAAGTGCCGTCTTCTCCATCTTCCCACTGAGCTATGTTAAGGAGAGGCCAAGTCCATAGCCTATTCAACCCAAGTCGGTCTCTACAGTGCCTTCCTCCTCCAACAGAGTCCACTCTCGAACCTCACACACTCCTCTGCCCACTTCAACCCCCCTCAAATCCATCTCCAGCTAAACTTACATTAATTCAGGCTCCCAGGCAGCACTACTTTCCCAAACAAACCTCAAAGTAATCCAGATTCCTCCCCTTACTCAAAGTAAAATATACATTCTTTAGCATGCCATCTTGGTCAATTACAACATTCACCAATAGTTAGTTACTTGGACCAGACCTGGACTGGACTGAGCAAGACAGACATGATGTCGATAGAGGGAGTTAAGCCTGCGGCAAGGAGGGAGAAGAGGAATAGGTCTAGAAGGATTATACCAGCACATGAAGCAACAGGCAGTTGCCGAAGAGGAACATGGCCTGCTATCCATCACACCTCCTTCGTCGTCTGCTGACATGAAGTGTCTAGTAAGAAAGGCTGACGTGTCCACACATCCACCCAGTACTGCAGAGGTAAGTGGGGAGCACAGGGAGGAGGCAACAATCAGAGAAAAGGGCTGAGAACCTCCCAGAACCAAGGAAAACCACCAATCCACAAGTCCACCAACCCTACAGGAACCAGCACAAAAGAAATACACGCCAAATCACATCATCAGACGACAAAGAGGTGACCACAAAGCCACCCAACACACTGCCCTCCAGTGAGTCATGGCTGCCTGACTGCTGCCTCCTGCACAGCAAGACCAGAGGCTGCAGTCAGTGGCCCCGGGGGATGAGACAGAGACCTCGTAGCTATCAGATCCTCCCCAGAGGAAAGCCTCAGGAAGTCTTTCCAGTGCAGTGAGGAGGATCTCAGGGCCTAGGTGCAAGGACCCTGGGGGGAAGCGCTACCAAGCAGTCTAAAGTTTCCAAGTCTCGACAGCTAAAGCGACAATGGCAGCATCACCAGGCTTAAGAGGAAGTCACTGCCACAGCAGCAAACGCTCCATGTGCAAATGGAGCGCCGGAGCTGGAGTAGAGCTCAAGAGCAAGGCATGGCTGACTGGACCATGACACAAGGACACAGTTAAAGTTCACAGAGCAACCAGGAGAGGAGTAAGAGTAGTAGATTTTACTACTAACGAGGGAGGGGAAATTTGGTGCAAAATTAAGGTGAGACAAAAGAGAGAAAAAGTACAGGATGATACAAAGCACAAAAATAAAATAGACATGAATACAGTATTGCCAACTTAGATAAATACAAACAGACTAGATGATTCAATAAAAAAAAAAAGAATATCGGGTCATATTGGGTGAGTACTAAATCTAAACACACACTGAATAGGCAGTTACACCCCATACATAAGGCTATGTGACAGTTTAAAGAAAAGGGGGTGGTTATTGGCTGGGGGTGCAGCTGAGGTGGCGGAATACGTGTGTAGCATGCATAAAACCCTGAGTATGGTCACTAGCAACACAGAAACCAGGTGTGGGGGACATGCCTGGAATCCCAGCACCTGGGACGTGAAGGTGGGAGGCTCCTCCACAGCTACATACTGAGTTTTAGAAACATGCAGCCCTGTCTCAAAAAAAGAAAGGAAAAGAAAAGAAGAAAGTTTGTTTTTTGTTTCCATTTGCTTTTAAAGTAGAGCTATTGAGATGCATCAGTGGGTAGAGGTGCTTGCCTCAAAGTGATGACCCAAGTTCACTCCCTAGGTTCCACAGGATGGAAGGAGAAAACTGAGTCCTGCAAGCTGTCCTCTGATCTCCACACATGTGCCACGGTGCAGTCAAACACACACACACAATGGATAAAGAGATGTCATAATTCTTTTTTTTCCAAGACAGGGTTTCTCTGTGTAGCTTTGCGCCTTTCCTGGATCTCG
Source organism: Peromyscus maniculatus bairdii (assembly GCF_049852395.1). Classification (NCBI taxonomy): domain Eukaryota; kingdom Metazoa; phylum Chordata; class Mammalia; order Rodentia; family Cricetidae; genus Peromyscus; species Peromyscus maniculatus. The sequence continues at coordinate 85,289,363 of NC_134865.1, read as the reverse complement.
CTCTGTAGACCAGGCTGGCCTCGAACTCACAAAGATGCACCTGGCTCTGCCTCCCGAGTGCTGGGATTAAAGGCGTGCGCCACCACCGCCCGGCGAGATGTCATAATTCTAAACATACATTTATATGGAAACACACTCCAAAAACGTATAGGACAAAGATTGACAGAACAAGAGAAATAGAAAAATATTTCCCCAGATTAGATTTTAATTCGCTTCTGAAGTAGACCAAAAGCAAACAGACTTGAGGACTGTAACAAACCAAGCTTGCCCCAATGGACACACAGCAAGCAATGTCCTATCAGCTTCCAGGTATACATTCACCTTCGGCATAGAGAGACCATGCATGAAAGCTGAGCACATCCTGAGCCATAAAGCAAATTCCAAAAGCATTTTAAGGACCTAGTGTCAAAAAAATAAAAATAGAAACAGATGTTTGAATATTAAGACACTTAAGAATATTGTATAAGCTTAAACCAGGAATAACAAAAACACTGTAAATACTTTAATCTAAGCGATGTACATAAAAGCTTGTGAATGTATACATTTTAAAGAAAATGTATACCTACAACTGCTGATATGAAAAGAAAGAGGAAAAGAAATTAACTATGTATTTAAGAAATTAGAAACAAGGGGCTAGAGTGTAGCTCAGTAGCAGAGTGCTTGCCTAGCCTGCACAGTCCCTGGGTTCTGTCCCCAACAGGAGGAGGAAAAGGAAGTGGGAGACAGGATCAGAAAAAACAAAGTAAGCCCAATGACTACAAGTGGTAGGAAACATAAAACCAATGATCACTTTCAAAAGCAGCAGACCCTTGTGTGAGAGCGATCAGGAGTGCACACCACATGTACAAATAATACTGAGAATGAAAAGGAGTCAGGTGTGGTGGTGTGCGCCTTTAGTCCCAGCACCAAGGAGGTAGAGGCAGGCAGATCTCTGAGTTAGAGGCCAACCTAGTCTACAGAGTGAGTTCCAGGACACCCAGGGTTACGTGGTGAAACCCTGTCTCAAAAAAAGAATTGAAAGACTGAAAGGAAGCATCACTACAGATCCCACATATAGGCAGAAAACAAGAGACCGTTACAAACTTCATGTCAATATGTCTGAAAATCTGGATGAAGTACAAAAGGCCTCAGAAAAATACAACTTTGCAAAACTAAGAGGGGAAAGGGGGCTGTATAAACTTAACTTCTGTAGAAGTTAAACTTTCTACAGAAAAAACAGGTATAGCGCTGCACACCTATAACCCTCACACTGTGGAACTACTGCAGGAATATCTCAAGTTCCAGGCCAGTCTGGGCTACATCATAAGACTTTGTCTCAAAAATAAAAGCAATGTATATTTCTACGAGGAGACTGCAAGGTTTAATTACTTTATTGTGAGTTACCTCAAAGTACTGTAGAGCCATGGTCCAGTCTAAAGACCAACACACAAAAGTTGACCATGTTGGGACTTTATCCCAAGAATAGTGATGAATTTAATCCTAAAACTAACTAACTAAATAAATAAATAAAGATTTTAATTAAAAAATAAAACAGTACATACAATTTACCACACTAGAAGGGAAAGGGTAAAGATCAGCATTGCAGGCCGGGTGGTGTTGTCAAATGCCTTTAATCCCAGCACTCAGGAGGCAGAGGCAGGCGTTATCTTTGAATTCAAGGCCAGCCCTGGTCTACAGAGTGAATTCCACGACAGCCTGGACTATACAGAGAAATCCTGTCTTGAAAAACAACAACAACAAAAACAAACAAACAAACCAAAAAACCCCAGCTGCACCGGAGAACAGCTCAGTAGAAGAGTACGTGCCGAGTGCAAGTGAGGCTCAGATGTCAAAACCCAAAGCCCATTACAAAAAGAAAGAGAAGACGGAGAAGGAGAAGGAAGGAAAAAGGAAAAAGGGGGGAGGAGGAGGAGGAGGAGGAAGGAGAAGGAAGATAGATAGTAGGGTGGAGAGGTAAAGTATTCAAGTAAGTTTATTTAACACCCACCAAAAACAAATCTATCTGTGGGGTGGGAGGCATGTGCCACAGTGCACGTGTGGAGTTAAGATGGGCAACTTGTGGAGTGGGTTTCCTCCTTATACAGTGTGTCTCCTGGGGACGGAACTCAGGTCACCAGGAGTGGCACCTTTACCTATGAACCATCTCACCTCTCACCACCTCAAACTTCCCAAGCACTGATAATGTTTTGAAGAGTCGTATCCCCCCATCATAGAAGGAGACTCCTAACTTTCCCCACTGTCTCTTCATAAACTACAACAGACATCACTCTCAGGATGGTCACAATGGGAACTGTGGCTCGTTTTCATAATCCCAACACGTAGGAGGCTGAGACAAGAGGAGTGCAAGCTGGAAACCACTCTGAGCTACACAGAAAGACCTTGAAGCCTAGTGGTGGTGGTGGCGGCGGCGGCGGCGGCGGCGGCGGCGGCGGTGGCGAGCCTGGTCTACAGAGTGAGTTCCAGGGCAGCCAGGGATACACAGAGAAAATCTATCTCCAAAAAACAAAAAAAAAAAAAAGTTAAAATGGCAGTTTAGGACCCAGACCAAGCCATGTACGTTGGGTGCCGGACATATAGCTCAGTGCTAGAACACTAAGTTTCTACATATCTGAACAGCACATAGGAAAACCCTTGACACTACACATCCCCAAGGAGAGTCCAAGGAAAAGTTACCACACTGTCCAGGACCATTGGGAGACTAGAAGATTACGCCCTTACTTTAAACTGGAGCAACAAAAGATGAGTTTCACTGTGTGTCCACAATATGAACATTAAGGAATGAGTCTGACGCAGACACAAATGACTTGTCAGCAGAACCCACACATTCCTCAGGATGCATCACAGACCTCAGCCAATGCAAGACACATGCCTGAGAAGCTTGGGGCCGTTCTTTGAGAACCACATGCAGCTCAGGAGATTGCATGGGCATTTCAAAGCCTTTCTGTTGTCACAATTAACCAGGCATAGAGCACATTCACAACCTGGAGATTTCTAAGACAGGATACAGAAGCAACTAAAACAGTGGGCTTTACCAAAATCAAAACTATGCTCATCCAAAAATACTAGAGCTGGGCACACAGACACATCTGTGGTCTCAGCAGCCACAGATCAGGTCAGGAGGCTCACTTGAGCTCCACAGTTTGGAGGCCAGTCTGGGCGGCATGTGAGACCAGCCTCGAGTGAAATCACAAAGCACACCCATGAAGAGCGGTGAACCCCAGAACAGAAACACGGGCAAAAGGCACCCACGTCCACTGTCTGAAGGACTCCTAACTCGAGGAGGAAAACAAGTCCTTCCCCGTAAAAACCAGGAGACAACCTCCACTTCAGACAAGCAACAACACACAGAGAAACCCTGACACTGTCCATCTCCGAGGAGAGTCTAAGGAAAATTTACCACACTGTCCAGGACCATTGGGAAAGTGGAAGATTGTGCCCCTCCCCGGCACCTTAAACTGAAGTTTTCTTAAACTGAAGCCCTGTGACAATAATCACCAAATGACAGCCCCAAACTGCAAAGAATCCAATGTCTAAAATGGGGGTTCATGCTTACAAGGGAGTATTATATAACAACAAAAAGGAAAGTCGGCTGACAAAAAAAAGCATGGATGCCTCAAAGAGAGCCTCACTCTATCCACGGGGCCCTCTGGGGAGATGGTACTGCCTGGGAATGCAGAGCTGGTAGCATCGGGGAAGACAAAGAAGGATGGGGGCTCCTTGCTGGAATGATAGAGATGTCTGTGCCTTCCACAAACACACCTCTACAACGGTGTGCACTCTGAACAGAAACTGCTGTCCAGACACCAAGTGACCTTTCCTGAAGTGAGCCAACACATGGGCTAGAAGTCAGCAGAGGTAAGAAAAAGAAACAGGTGCACAAAGCTTGGAAGTGAGTTAATAGATGTCAACAAGAAAAGAATTCGAGTGGGAAGTACAAAGGTCCAAAGTGGTAAAGACCCTGCTGAACAGTGGATGGAGAACATGCCTGGGAATGGGTAAGGACTCTGGAATCCCATCAGTATGGCAGGCAGGACACTGTCCCCAGCAGCATGGTGTACCAGGCTGTTGAGGCAAGGTGAACTTGGTAACACGGCTTGGAGAGCACTGAGTATCAGGAGTTGGATGCCTAGCACCCAGCTTCCCCGAGGACACAGAGCTGTCTCACCACCTCCCAGGGAAGGAAGGAGAACTGAAACTCACCCAATGCCAAAGTGAGGGGGGTGGATTCCACCCGCATCCCACCATCCACACACTCTAGGCCAACTCTGAAGGACACATGCAATTAGAAAGGGGCATTTCGGCAGTTTTAGTTGGGAAGAGATTACTATCCCCTGTAGAAACTGCTGAGACTCAAGTGGCGGAAAAACGAAAAAGAAAAATTGGCTAAAGACATGAATAGGAATTTCACTAACAAGGAAGTACAAATGGTCTAGATTCATAATCAGAGAAATTCAAACTAAAACCACAACACTGTTTCACACCCACCAGCTTGGCAAGAATGCAAGGCAGTGAGGATTCTCACCCTGGTGCTGGGGGCCGGAGCTGGCGCAACTGCTTTAGGAAGCAACTGAATAGTAACACCGAGTGAACACACACCCACACCTCTAAATCCTCCTACTTGGCAAAACACGTTCAAGGCAGTCAGTCCTGCCTGCCACAGGGACGGGCACGCACGCACACAGGAGAGGGGAGAGAAGCTCCTCTGCAGTGGAAACGGCAGATTTATAACTGGGCGAGAACCTGACAACGTCCCTTAACAGACGCCCGCCCGGGTGTCATCATTCCAAGGGAATACTATGCAGCAGTGACGCATCAAAGGCCACGGGCACAGATGCAAAACTAAAGACTTGACCAAAGCCAGGGCGAGCAGTGGAAAGAACTCAGGGAGCACCATCATGATCCTGTTTGCGGACAGTGCCCAGAAGAGCGGCAGTGCACACAGGTGGTGTGAGGGTAGGTGCACAGGAGGTACATACATCAGCAGAGCAGAGAAGGACTCAGGACTGAGAACAGGCAGCACTGTACTGAGACTACAATGCTTTCACACACAGAACATCTGGTCCACACGACCAAGGCCCTCATCACTCCAGAGAAAGTCTCTCACCTCTGTCCAGGACAAATCCCAGAGCACCCCAGCATCTGTGGCTCCTCATCCCAGATGCCCCATCCTTCCCTGACCCTGCTTTCTCCTATAGAAAGAGGGTATTCTAGGTGCTGTAAGAACAGAGTCCAGAGCAGACATGATGGAGCATGCCTATAATCCCTGTAGGGCAGGAGACAGAGGCAGGAGGATGGAGAGTTCAAGGCCACCCTGGGCTATAAAACAAATTCAAGGCCGTCCATGACTCAAAGCAAAACCCTGTCACAAAAAAAAACAGTCCACCTGGCCAGGTAGTGGTGGCGCATGCCTTTAATCCCAGCACTTGAGAGGCAGAGGCAGGGGGATCTCTGTGAGTTTAAGGTCTGCCTGGTCTACAAAAGGGAGTGCTAGGACAGCCAGGACTACACAGAGAAACCCTGTCTCTAAAAATAACAATAACAACAAAATTCCACTTTTAGAGGAAAAATGAAATGACCTCTGTCTAGGTGAGCGTGGGGCATGCACCTGTAACTGTAGTTCTAACTATAAAATAAGCTCAGGTGTTGGGGGTGGGTCACAAGAGCCTAGGATTCAAGAGCAGCCTCAGCAACATAATGAGATTCAGTGTCAAAAAAAGGAAGAAAGAACAGGGGAAAAGGAGGGAATGAGAGAGAGAGACCCCCTTGGCTCTCATTTAAGGAACTCAGGAGCTGCTAAAAGAACACAAGGGCCAGTGTGAAGTGTGATGCTCAGGGCAACTATTTAAAGAGACAGAAACAGAGTGGGAGGGTCCAACATTCCCCTTCTCCGCTTTTGGTGACTTGGGAGATGCTCCCAGTGAGACAAATGCTGACCCTCAGGTCTAGGAAGTGTGTTCAGTATCCATCCTTCCTTTCCCAAAGGTACAGCCCAGACCCAAAAGGGAAAAGCCACTGTCCAGTGCCCTCTGTACCCCAACACCACACTCAGAGGCCTGCTGAAAAAAGCAGAGTGGGAGCCACAGGCCAACCTGCAGTGAAGAACCTCCCGCTCCCTAGCATCTCTGCACTCAAGCTCACCGCCCGCCCGCGCCCCGGGGCACACTGTCCAGGTTCTGTACCTGGAAGGCTCTTTGGTGATAAGCCTACTTTCCCTGTCTCCCCAGAGGGGAAGCCTGCAGCGCCCTCAGCCTAGCGTCTGGAGTTCCTCTTTCCCTTCACAATCTGAGGCTCCTGAGTAGGATCCAAGTCAAGAAATCCCAAAAGTTTCAAGCTGGGCAGAAGAATGGGAAGCTGTGGGTCCACATAAAGATAGGTGTTCACAGCGTCCGCCCGGTGGGTAAATCTCGTCTAGCCCTTTCCATGGAGCGAGGGAGTGGGAGGGCGCCTACCCAGGGGAGGAAGGCCAGGCTTCTGCAGCCGGAAAATTAACAGCTCCAAGCGAAGAGTAGAGCGGACTCCGGTGCTCACTCCACAGCTCCCGGCACAAGGCCGACAGGTGAAGAGAGAGCCGACCCGACCCGCGGGGCACAGGAGAGGCCAACGGTGGCGTGTCCAGCGAGCCTCGGGTCCAGGCCTCTGGGGTGTGACAGTGCCGCTGCACGCGGGAGGAGAGCGGTGGCACTAGCCAGCCGAGAGCTCGACCGCCCGAGGTGCCCGAGGTCCGCTGCGCGCAGCCCCGCCCGGGACGCAGGTGTCAAGGTGCGGGCAGAGCCCTGGCCCCGCGAGCCACAGGCCCACGGCCCCGCCCCGGCCCTCGCCTGGCTCCGGCCCGCGCGCGCTCCGGGGCGAGGGGGTCCCGGCCCGCGGGCAGGTGCGCGCGGACAAAGCGCGGCGCGGGGGCGTACCTGGGCACGCAGCTGGGGCTGGAGCCGTCCACCTCCCAGGTGGCGAACAGGTTCATGGGCACCGGGGTGTTGAGCGCTCCGGGCGCGCCGGGCAGGCCGAGGCGGCCCCGCTCGGCCATGGCGCCGGCCCCGCCGTCCCTCGGCGGCCTGGGGCTGCGCCGGGCCGCGGGAGCGCGGCGGGCGGGCGGGCCGGGCGCGCGGAGGGCGGCGGCGCGGTCACATGGCGCCGGCGGCCGGGCGGGAGTCGGGCAGGCCCGCGGGCGGTGTCCGGGCTGTGCCCGCGCCCCGCCCCCTGCCGCTCCGCGCTGCCTATTGGCCGGCAGGGCAGGGCTCGCGCGTCCCACCCAATCGCTGCCCACCGGAAGTGAGGCGCGCGCCTCAGGGCGTCTCCGGCGCCCGGCCGCGGGAGCGCGCGCGCGCGCCTGCGCACAGGCTCAGCCCTCCCAGGCGAGGGACCATCCCGGGCGAGCGATGCGATGGCTACCCGAGGGGCCAGGTCAGCGAGCCCTCGACGCTCCCTGCCGCGCGCGGGCCGGGGGCCTGAGCACGTGCTCATGTACCCCGGTGCCTCCTGGCCCCTAGCCATCCTGTGCGTTCCCGCATGGGACCCCAAGGCCTCCGGGCTCCTCTCGCACTCTGTAGGCCCCACCCACTCTTCTCCCTAGAGGAGTTGCAGCCACCATCTGTCCTCCCTAGCTGCCCCATGCAGCAACCTCCTCCCATCCCAGCCCCCCTACATTCAGCCGTGCTGTATTTACTTATTTACTGAGAAGTTTTTCTCAAAACCATCATAGCAGATATTTGGTACAGGGTGCCTTCTGCCTTGTTCACAGTGAACTGGTAACTCGGGCCGATGGGGGAGAGCGGCGGGGGGGGGGGGGGGGACGACGATCAGACTGCTCCCAGGGCCTAACAGGCAGGGGACTCCAGGCATGGCCTTGGGAAGGCCGGCTAGGTTCTGGGGCTCGGAGAGGCTCCGTCCCTCCTCTCTCCTTTTGGCTGTCTTTGGTCAAAGTCAACAAATTTAGGAAAAAGCTTTTCTGGCATGTCTTGTTTCTTTGTATCCACCGCTTTACACAATTGCCTTTCTCCCTCTGGGTCCCATGTCCTATTATCTACAAGTAATTTTATTGAAACAATTCTAACCCAAGCCAATTTGACCTGGCTGTCCCTTCTTGCCCTTCAGGTTTAAACCCCCCCTCCCCCCCGGGCCCCAGCAGCCCTACTTTCTGCTTTTCTTCCCTGGAAGGCCCTGTGGGGGTGGTCCTTCCTCTGCTGTGACACCCCACCCCCTGCCGGCAACATTTGGTGCTCCTCTGCCAGAGGCAGCCTCCTGCTGTAACTCCTCCAGGATGGGAGCTGCAAACAGCTGCAACTGCTTAAAGCCAGAGTCCCACTTTGAAGAGAACAAGGGGACCTGTGTTTTCCTCATGTTCCCCACTCATTGGCGTAGTAAAACAAAGTCCAGAGGATCTGTCAGTCTGTGGCCAGCTGAGATGAATATTGTCTGACATTGCAGCCCTATTGGGGCCAGTCGTGAGACTTGTACCTAGGAAACCCGAGGCCGTGTTCACTGAGCCTCAGCAGCCTTGGTGGACAGGCTGCCTTTGATTGGAAGCAAAGGACAAGCATCCACTGACCTCAGCAATTGGCATACAGTGCTGGGCACAGACCAAGAGTGCATTTGCAGGCAGAAGAATGGGCTGCCTGATGAGTTGTGTCTGTGCGCACCAGGCAGGCATTGCAGCCAGGGTCAAGGGAGGAAACGAGGGTGACCACGCTGTGCACACTGGGGCTTGGCACCAGTGGCCTCGGTTGAGCTGTGCCATCTTGTACTAGACACCATTGTAGCTTCTCAACGAATATATCTGCCCATTCTCACTTTAAAGGGGAGGAAAGTGAGAGATACATGCAGTTCTGCACTTTCTAGGGGGAAGCATCAGGGGTGTGTGTGTGTGTGTGTGTGGTGGTGGTAGTGCTGGTGGTGGCTGTCTGTTAAGGTCATGGGAACGTGTTAGCGATGACCAGTGTGTTTTCTGAGTGAGTAGATGGCAGTTTGAATCTGTTTCACCAAAGCTGTTGTTTGCATTTTTGGCCTTTGTATTCCAAAGTAATAATGTGTCCCTCCTCCTTTTGTAAACTGTAGGTCCCAAGACAAGTTCCTTGAAAGCTGGAAAATGCCTCTTCCTGCAAACTAGGTATGATCCGACTCCCACCCTTCCACATTTGGAGCATTTTTCCTTTAAAATGGAAACTTAGTTCAGGATGAACTCCTGTGGACAACTGAGATGGCTGGTCATGGCCCGAGAGAAGGTCCTTCAGAGCCCTACAGTCCCAAATCAGCACACATAACCCACTGTTAAGGCCAGACATGTTGCCTGCTCACAAACTTTGTTTGTTGGTGGTGAATTAAATTCTTGGGTTCCTAAAAGGACCATGAGTAGTGGCAGGAGGTAGAGGTTTAGCCAGCTTCCTACAGGCCCACAGATTGTGACTGGATTTCCCTCAGCCTGTACATTGGGGATCACACCCTCCTAGCTGGTGCTCTGGAAACTACTGGTCTGTTTAGCTTGGGTTAAAATGATGTAAACCTGGCATGAGAATATGATACCACATGAGGAAATTGAAGGCAAGGCATGCTAAAGAAGTTCCCCCAGAGACCGGGGGCCTTGGGGTGTGTCCAAGGCACTGGAACCACAGGGACTCCAGGCCTCTGTCCGTGCTGGGGGTGCACCAGACTCATGTCCGTGTATTTAGTGAGTGAGCACTGGTAGGCTCTGAGCCTTCTTTACACTGTTAACTCTGGGTTAACTTTACACTGTTAACTCTAGTCCATCAGGTGAGTTGCCAGAGGAGCTTGTGTTTCTGTGACAACTTAGTTCATATTCTGCATGCCTGCATGGACAAGTCCCTGTCAGCCTTGTTGTGTCAGGGACAGGGCTGCAGACTCGACCAAGCTACTATCAGGGAGGCAGGGACAGAAATTTCACACACAGAAGTCACCCTGGTCACGTGGAGTGTGGGTCATGCAGGCCTCCTTAGGGGAAAGGAATGTTCTGTCTGGGAACCTAGGTAGCCTTCAGAAGCCAAGTGGGTGTGTAAGGAGAGGCTGTGGGCGGGAAGGTTCGTGGCAGAGCACCAGACACTGGGTCATTTTGAGCTGAACAATGTTGCAGATGTGGTCCATGGCAGTGGAACAGGACCATAGATGTTATCTAGGGAACTGAGATGCTCTTGTAGTGTACCCAGTCTCACTAATAAAAGAATGAAAAGGCTGGAGAGATGGCTCAGCGGTTAAGAGCACTGGCCGCTCTTCCAGAGGACCTGAGTTCAATTCCCAGAACCCACATGGGAGCTCACAACTGTCTGTAACTCCAGTTCCAGGGCATCTGACACCTTCATACAGGCACACACGCAGGCAAAACACCAATGCACATAAAAATAAATAAATCTTTAAAAAAATAAAAGAATTAAACTCAAAACAATTTTATTAGCATTTAAAAGAAGACATAGTACAGATTAGGTAAAAATCCTGACAGCTGCCAGAAAGAGGTGAGAGAAAAAGCATGCCTTCTTAATTAGACATAGAATAGAAATAGCTAACTAAGAAAGGAACAATGGAGGCTGGAAGAGCACTTGCTGCTCTTGCAGAGGGCAGGAGTTCAGTTCCCAACATCCATGTCCAGCTCCATGGAGAACCAACACCATCTATTTGCATCTGCACACCCACACAAAATAAAATTAATCTTACAAAGAAGAACTTCCAAGAATGGAAATAAACTAATGAGCAAAAATCTGGCCACTCACTGTACGGCCTTTTATAAGCACCCCCTCTGCTACTGGTTGTATTTCACGCATTTGTCTCCAACATACTTTATTCTTTAGATGATGCCAGGTAAGGTTTCCAGTCTTCCCCTGTGGCTCCTTTCATGGTTTTTTTTTTTTTTTTTTGGTTGTTTGTTTTTGAGACAGGGTTTCTCTATGTAGCCCTGGCTGTTCAGAACTCTATGTAGAGCAGGCTTGGCCTTGAACTCACAGACATCTGCCTGCCTCTGCCTCTTCAATGCTGGGATTAAAGGCCAGTGCTGCCATGCCTAGCCAATCTGTTAATTTTTTTTTTAAGATTTATTTATCACATATATTGTAACATATATAGTGTTCTGCATGCACATATGCCTGCAGGCCAGAAGAGGGCACCAGATCTCATTACAGATGGTTGTGAACCACCACCTTCTGGTGGCTGGGAATTGAACTCAGAACCTCTGGAAGAGCAGGCAGCACTCTTACTTAACCCATGAGCCATCACTCCAGCCCCTCCATCTGTTAATCTTGTTGTAGCTTTTTAGTTCCTATTCTCCTACCAAATAACATTTGGAACAAGAGTTGCTTGTAGTTGGAGGATTGTCCTTGGGAAACCACCAAGAGGTTTGAAGTTCACAGGCACCTGCTCTGTCTCCATTTCCTGATTTATTATATGTCTGACCTAGTTAGGCAAGAGCCTGAGCTTTATGCATCAATATGGTCTGTGGGGTCTTCAATGTTGATGCCCTGCTAGGTGGTTGCAGGGAGCAGGACATAAACCACTAATGCTGACTGCAGTCAGAACTACGACAGGGAGCTGACATTGAAGGCATCTCCAAGACCTCACCGGGCCTCAGAGTTGGAAGGTTCGGAAAGGCTCTCATTGACTCATTCAACTAAGTTATTACGAAGCCGGTGTCAAGTCACAGAGATGCAAGGATGGACTGGTTGCCCTGGAGGAGTGGACATCCTTCAGGAGCTAGGACAGTTCCGACATTAAAAGGGTCTGCGCTCAGATACCGTGTGGGAAGCAGGAGGTGGGAGATCATGGATGAGTTTTGAGTGAGGTCTGAGGACTGGGTGGAACTGCCACAGGGAAGGGCAGTACCAGCCAGGCTCTGGAAGATCTAGTGTCCCTGAAGATTTAGATCAGATCTCCCTTTGCCCTAGCAGCTCTTAAGCTACAACATTAGCCCAAAGTAGCTGCAGTCCAGGAGCACAAAGGTTCCCAGCCTGGTCACCTTTGGATTGCTGAAGGGCCCACCCAGGTGAGACAGCTCAAAATAAAAAGGCCAACAGTGCCCCATGGGGGGGTTGGGGTGGGGTGGGGTGGTGGTGTGCGCCTTTAATCCCAGCACTCAGGAGGCAAAGGCAGGCAAATTGAGGCCAGCCTGGTCTACAGAGCAAGTTCCAGGACAGCCAGGGCTAAACAGAGAAACTTTGTCTCAAAAAAAAAAAAAAAAACAAAAAACAAACAAAAAAAAAAACACAACAACAACAAAAAGTAAAGTAAAAGAGCCATCAGAGACAGTTATTTCACAATATGGGACCAACAGCTTCTCCCTCCCAGTTTATAGCTGCTTGTTCCTTTCTTTCCTTCCTTTGTTTCTTTTTCTTTTCTTTTTTGAAAACCCAGGTTTTGCATTCTGCTAGTTCTGCTTACCAGCTTTATCTCTGAGCTCTCTGCCAGACCCAAGGTCATCATGAGCATGATGGTTCTAGTGCTTGTATGTGGGTCTTTTAGGAACTCCTGCATTTATGATGTGTTGCCTTCTTTTTTCTTTTCTTTCTTCTTTTTTTTTTTGTTGTTGTTGTTTTGGTTTTGGTTTTTCATGATAGTGTTTCTCTGTGTAGCCCTGGCTGTCCTGGAACTCACTCTGTTGAACAGGCTGGCCTTGAACTCACAGAGATCTGCCAGTCTCTGCCTCCCGAGTATGAGGATTAAAAGCATTTGCCACCACTGCCCAGTGTGTTGCCCTGTTTTGAGGGTAGTTTGTTGATGAACAATAGATAATAGTTTCTGAACACCACACATGAAGACAGAGAGAGACAAATGCAGTCTGCCCTAGGTATCGGAGGGAGGCCCACAGTGAAATGAAAGGAACAGCTCTTCAGGTGAGGCTCCCTAATTGGTGGGAGTTGACAGTAAAGCTAACCATAACATACCCACTTCCCTGCATCATGAGCTGGGATGGGAGGTGCGAAAGCCAGCCATAATTGCTCATAGAGGTTAGCAATAATAGTGCTGTCACTACTGGTGCAGTGAGAAGACAAGGCCATATCCCAATGTGTCCGAGAGGATGTCAGTAACTAAAACCTCAGGTCTGAAAACAGACGTTGGACAAACCTGCTGAATGAGCAGCCCGAGGCTGTTGGATGGTGAGACCCTGTCTCAAAACAGACAACAAAAAACACTGAAAATAGAAAGTTTAATTCTACTTGGCAAAAGAAAAAAAGCAAAAATTGTCATGTGTGTACATGGCATTATCAATACATGATTATGCATGTCAAATACATTTTTTTCAAAAATATTGATGTACAGGAATTCAAACTGCAATAAGAAAATATAAACTGTGCTCAGCACCATGAGATTATCTCTGTGTGCTGGGAATTCAGTTGATTTCTTTGTTCTCCTTCCTGCTTATCTGTCTTTCGTGTTCTTTACAACAATGAAGTATATTAATTGAGAAGGGAATTGTTGTGTCAAGCCGGTTGTGGGTTTTTGGTGGTGCACATCTTTAATCCCATCACTCCAGAGGCAGAAGCAGTGGGATCCCTATGATTTTTGAGGCCATCTTGGTTTATATAGAAAGCTCCAAGCCAACCAGAGTTATATCATGAGACCCTGTCTCAGAAAAATAAAAATATGTTTTGTGTCAGATAAGTCAAAATAGACCTGTGGCTGACTGGCTGACCAGCTGACCAGCTGATCCAGGGCGCCAGGTGCCCTTTGGTTAGAGCTTCATGAGTTCTGGAAAAATAAATAAGCAAAGGGCAACCCCAGCACTTACCCCTTTACAAGCTAAGGACCATCTTTATAGGAATATATATTTATTTAGTAGGTGATGTCCTAGAGGAGAGAGATGGCTCAGTGGTTAAGAGCAGTGACTGATGTTCCAGAGGACCTAGGTTCAATTCCCAAGCTGTCTGGTGTCCGATCACAGCAGGATTTAAAAAAAGAAAAAAAAAGGAAGAAATAGGTAATATTCTTACAGCCCTGGGAAACCATATAAGTCCATAGGCCAATGCAAAATACAAATGTTAAAATATTCACCAAGAATAAAGCAGGCTTTTGTTTTCTTTATAAGAGGAGATGCACATTTTGATTGCCTGCTTGATTCACTCAGAGGCAGGCACCCCCTCCTGGGCTACTCTGCTCAGGAGTGTGGGCTCCCTCACCCCTCACCTGAGAACGGAGTCTAGAGCTGCCCTCTTCTGGTTGGCAGCGGTCTTGGGAGTTTGCCTGGGCTTGTGTTCTGTTGCATTGCAGGTGTGTGTAGTATTTCAAAGGGAGAGCTTATGGGAAGGAATGTCTGATAACAGGGAAATGACAGACCAGCCATGACATATTGACCCATCCTGGGCATGAGGTGCCCAGCAAAGGGCAGTTCTCAGTGTTGTCCTACAGGACAGTCATGGTATGTGAGAGTGTGAAAAGTCAGGAGTTCAAGCCAATGAGCAGCATGGCCTAGAGTAATGGGCAAATGGCCCACCAGGCAATCATCCTTTTATGTCATTTTGTCTTTTGGTTTTTTGAGACAGGGTTTCTCTGTGTAGCTCTGGCTTTCCTGAAACTCACTCTGTAGCCCAGCCTGGCCTCTAACTGGGATTAAAGGTGTGAGACATCATGCCTGTTAACCTACTGGCCACAGTTAACCTAGGCTTATGAATCAGAGCGTTGAAAAATCATAGAGAGTTTAAATTTTAATGCCCCTCTGTGTTTCTTTCTTTCTTTTTTCTTTTCTTTCTTTCTTTCTTTCTTTTTTTTGGTTTTTCCAGACAAGGTTTCTCTTTGTAGTTTGGTGCCTGTCCTGGATCTCACTCTGTAGATCAGGCTGGCCTTGAACTCACAGAGATCCACCTGGCTCTGCCTCCTGAGTGCTGGGATTAAAGGTGTGCGCCATCACCGCCCGGCTTCTGTGTTTCTTGCAATAGACATAATGATACTATGATCGAGTACATAGGGAAAATACCAAGGTCCTACTGCTATACAGAGAACAGCCAATGACATCACAAAAGACATAATGCCACTGACAACAAATAGATGTTCAAAATCCCGTCAACAGAATAAGAAAAGGTACAGCTTCTTTTCTGTAGGGTGATTTTATTTTTCTAAAGTTTTATGGTTAGCAAAAATGATCCTGGCAATTTGAAACAACAATTTGTTGTTTGTTTTTTTAACAAGGCCATAAGTACCCTAGGCTTGAAGCTCTGTACGTAGCTGAGGCTGACCTTAAACCCATGATCCTCCAGCCCCATCCTCTCAATTGCTGGGATTACAGTTCTGAGCCACTATTTTTACTTAACACTGTTACATTGAGCACTGGGATTTAACAGGAAATGGGGACTTTGAGATTACCACAGGCCAGATGGAGTAGACTTTCAGTGCCAGGTTGTATCCTGGAGCAAGCAGAAATGTGGGAGAAACTCTGGAGTAAAAGGGTATCCAGGCTGTTTTTATAAGGGAGCCAGGGAGTTGTGGAAGAGCCGGCCAGCCACAGGCAAAGACTGCAGGAAATGTTAGCCCCGTTTGCCATGGAGTGTGCCAGGTGGGCAAGAGCCACCAGGAAGAGAGACTCGGCAGGGACATGGTAAATTGGGAGGATGGAGGAGAGAGCCGTAAAAACCACCAATCAGTTCAGGGTTGGAAACGGAGAATGGTCAGGTGAAGGAGAGGTGGAACACACACAAACAAAGAAGGCAAATTTGCCTGTGAATCTGGGATTTAGAAAAACTCACTGTAATTACGTTGTTGCCAGGATCCCTGAATCACAGCATGTGCAATCTTTCCCGGGAGTGTGATCAATGCAGCTCACTCAGACAGGTCACTGCAGTAGCAGGGCATGAACTGGAGGTACATGAGGGGCAGCCTCCCTCACTCACTGAAAGCCGCAGGGAAGGGCTCAGGCGCCCTCACCCAGGGGGGATGATCACTCCATACACAGTAACCTAGGGTTTGTGTCCGATTTAAATCCTGCAATAGGCTGGATGTTTGAAAAAGGATGTTCCATAGGTGCACTGATGCCCATAGAATATTGAAGCGTGAAGCACCAAGCACATTGCCTTGTCACATTGTCTCTGTCAGAGCTCACTGGATGGTCCTGGAAGAGCTGAGCATTCCACTATGACTTGCCCCCATTCCATTCATGTTTGCAGATGTGGCCTTTCAAGAGGTATTTATGGTAGCATCAAGTCATTAGAATAGGCCCTAATTCACAATGGCTGTGTCCTTAAAAGAACTGAAGCCCGCTGAGGCAAGTGGATCTCTGGGAGTTCAAGGCCAGCCTGGTCTACAAAGGGAGTTCCAGGACAGTCAGGGCTACACAGAGAAACCCTGTTTTGAAAAACAACCAAAAGACAAAACAAAAGAAGTGGCGAAGAGGACACAGACAGACACACAGAGGGTGGGAGACCCTTTGAGGCAGAAGGCAAAAGGCCTCAGGAGCAACAATCTTGCTCACATCCTGACTTCCAGCCTCTAGATGACAAGAGTAGAAACATTTAAGCCACCAAGTCTGTGGCACTTTGTTGAGGTGGCCTTGGCAAACAAATACACACTGTACAAACTTTATTGAAGAAAAAAATTGATCTTAAGGAAATGTGTGTGTTGGACTAGTTTGTGGGAAGGGCTTGACCGCTACGCCATACTTGGGAATATGAGCAAGGCTAATGACTGCATGTGAGGAGGGGTGGGGTGGGGAGGATGGGTAGAGCGGTGGAGTAAGTAAGGTCTACACTGAAGAATCTGTGCAAGGCAAGGGGTTAACAGAGGCACTCTTTCACCTTTGTTGTATGTTTGATACTTTTCCATAATGAAGCATTTGGGGGTACTTACTGCTGAAATACACAAAACCCCAGCCCTGAGTTATGTTTTCTCTTATAAGATGGCATTCAGGAGAAAGTGTGTGCCAGGTAAAGGGAACAGTGAAGTAGAAGACTCAGTGGGAGGAACCAACCATGGGCCCACCTTTTTATGTTCATTTCCTGTGCGGCAAGACATTCCTTGCTCTCAAGATCTAGATAGGGTGAGCCTTATAAACTACAACATAAAAGGGCTGGGAAGCACCCCACAGTCCCTGCGAACAAGGTAGGCTTCAACCTGGTTCCTGTGTGGGGCTGAAGGACTCTGCTCTGTTCCCTTCCCAGCCCCTGCCCTTATTGCAATGTATACTGGGGTCACTGAGAGCTGAGGCTGAGACACATCTGTGAGGAGGTCTGAGGACCCTGGTCCTAAGCCTTGGGATTCCTGCCCAAGGCTATCACCTGAGGGCGCCAACTGTATAGGAATCAGGTGCTCCTATAGCTGCCTCACTTGGGTCTTCTGGGGTATTGCTTTCTTCCTTTCTTCCTTCCTTTCTTTTCTTCCTTCCTTTCTTTTCTTCTTTCTTTCTTTCTTCCTTCCTTCCTTCCTTCCTTCCTTCCTTCCTTCCTTCCTTCCTTTCTTTCTTTCTTTTTTTTTTTTGGTTTTTTGAGACAGGGTTTCTCTGTGTAGTCCTGGCTGTCCTAGAACTTGATCTGTAGACCAGGCTGGCCTCCAGCTCACAGAGATCCTCCTGCCTCTGCCTTCCAAGTGCTGGGATTAAAGGCATGCGCTTTTTTTTTTTTTTTTTTTTTAAAGACATGGTCTCCAGGGTCTCTCTACATGGCACTGGCTGTCCTGGACCTTCTGAAGCTGATTGGGAATCCCTCCGCTGGTTGGGATCCCTGGGGTGATATACAGCACTCTGGATCCTTTACATCTTTCATTTGCTATTTTGATTTTAAAGTTTATTATCGTTGTGTATGATGTTGGAGAGGGTACACACGTGTGGAGTCGGTTACTTCCTTCCACCTTTACCTGGGCGTCCCTGGGATCAAACTCACGCAGACTTGTTTGACAAGCCCCTTTTCTCGCTGAGCCATCTCGCCAACCCTTTCTTTGCTGTTTCAAGATCTCTTCCAAGTTCTTTAAAAATTCCTGTTGAAGCAGGGCGGTGGTGGCGAGTTCCAGGGCAGCCTGGGCTATTACACAGAGAAACCCTGTCTCGAAAAACAAAAAACCATCCCGTTGATATTTCAGTTGGGTTTACACTGGTTTTGCAAGCTGGTGAGGCGTTTTCAAGTTTACAGTGCTTTCTCTTAATCCAGGAAAGGGCGCTTTTAAATTTCATCTGAGCTGCCTGCGACGTCCAGCAGCCTAACTTTGGAGTTCCTTACCTGTGGCAGAAGATTTTGGCAAGTTTAGCACAAGATTTGCTAAACTTCCCAAAGACTGCCTAGTGAGCCGCACCTGCAGATTCAGAGGGCTGTGCATATAGGCTCCGCTTCGCCAGAGCTCACCACCCTTGTCACCCAAACCAGTCCTTGTCAGGAAATAGGGAGTGCTAAGGAGAACGAGGGGACCAAGCAAGCGTTCACCTTAGCCGGGAACACTCCCTAGTCCCCATCACAACTTGGCCCCTCCCCAAGTTCTTGGTCTTGCCTTAGGGCGTGCTTACTCCCCAAGCCCCTCCCTCGACATCCGTCCTGGTCTCTCCCACAGCCCACTGGCCCAATCCATGCAGGCCCCACCACAACCCTGGGCCGGGCCTTGGACACTCGCAAGCACCGCCCACAAGCCCTTCCCACTACTTTGTTTCCAGATTGCCTCTCTCAGTCTGTCCGCTCTCCTTAGGCTCCTCCCACGGCCCTCTTCTTGGCCTGGGCCCCGCCTTCAGGCTCCTCCCACACCTCTTGGGACTCATTCCCAGGCTCCGCCCACAGCCCTAGCCCGGGCCCCGTCACGCTAAGCCCCGCCCCAGGCTCCTCCCACAGTCCCATCTCTTCTCAGGCTCCTCCCACGGCCCTTGTCGGGTCCGGGGCGGCGCTCACCGCCTCGGTCCCGCCCTCCTCGGCGACCTGCAAGTCCGTCCCCTCTGCTGGCTTGGGGCCCGCGAGGCCTACGGATTTGGAACTTCCCTTCTGGCGGGCCGGAAGGTTGGCGGTTCGGTCCCAGGGTCCCGACGCGTCCTGCGTTCCTTTCTGGGTCCCGCGGCGCGGCCGTTGGAGGCGGCGCGGCCCAGAAGCGCGTGGCGAATCTGCCACGGCGAATCGGCGGGCGTGGCGCCGGCGGCCTCGCGAGAGCGCGGCTCAGACAGAGGCGGCGCGACGGGGCTTGCAGGCTAAGGGCCGCGGGCGGAGAACGGGCAGCTCAGCGGCGGGGGGCCGGTCGGGCCCCGCGGCTCCACCATGACGGGCCGCGTATGCCGCGGCTGCGGCGGCACGGACATCGAGTTGGACGCGGCGCGCGGCGATGCAGTGTGCACGGGCTGCGGCTCGGTGCTCGAGGACAACATCATCGTGTCCGAGGTGCAGTTCGTGGAGAACAGCGGCGGCGGCTCGTCGGCGGTCGGCCAGTTCGTGTCGCTGGACGGTGGGTCCTGCCGCGCGGGGAAACGGGGGCGGGTAGGGCCGAGTGTGCGAGATGAGTGGGAAGGAGGCGGGGAAATCGAAGCAGCTGATCGTCCTGCCAAAGGCCGTGGGCAATCAGGCCGGGAAACTGAGGCTGGGCCCGGCTAGGAACTTGCAGCCGACTCCCCGCCGTGTCCCGTACACGGACGTGAGCTCCTCGATCTTCCCGGTCCAAGCGTCGCGGTCTGGTCCAACCGAGGCCATCGGGCTGGGTCCCGGAATCTGGAAGGCAAGGTTTTCAGGCTCGCATCTGATGCACGTTCCGTTTTCCCGGTTGGCCACTCTGACAGGTGTGCATTGCCCTTAGGGCTAAGAAGATATGCCCAGCCTCAGTACTCTGCCTAGTCCTTGTTTTTTTTTTTATTAGGGTTGTTTCCTAACCGTTGAGTGCTGAGAGTCTTTGGTGAGTTTTACTTCCAAGACCTTCTTTGTATATATGATACACGGAGCAGAAGTTACTCATCTTGAACAAAGGTTTTACATTTTGAAACACTCAAATTGGTCGTTTGATATCTTGACTGTTCTTTTGTCATGAATCTAAAATGTCTTTGTTTGCGCCACTACATTTGTCTTCTAAAAGTTATTGTTTACATTTTAATGTAGTTTTATTTTTATTTTCTGTACACTGGGGATCTAACCCAGGGCCTCCGGCATACAAAGCCGTTATACCACATTTTGAGTTATGCCTTGTGGAAAATGATGATGTGCAAGCTGAGGTTCCTTTCTTGCATGTGGAGGTCGTTTTCCACACAGTTTGCTAAAAGGCTTCCTTTTTTTTTTTTTTTTTTTTGCATAGAGTTACCATTGTACCTTCAGCAGAGATCACTGTATGCACCTGTGTGGGTCTGCTTCTGAGTTGTTTTGCCTCCATCCTTGCATTTTGTTTACATTTTAATGTCTTGAGATCAGATATTGTGAGTCTTTTTAGAATTGTAGATTTGTGGTCACCTTCCCTTCTGTCGTAGAGTAATTGTATATATGCATATTTATATGTATTTGTGTGTATGGTTCTGGGCTGGAACCCAGTCTTACTCATGCTAAACAAGTGCTCTGCCACTGAGCTGTATTTCCAGCCCCCTCTTTACACTTTGTTTTGAGTCAGGGTTTTGCCAAGTTGTCCAGGCTGGCCTTGAACTTGCACTCCTCCTGCTTCAGCCTCCTAAGTAGTTGGAGTTATGAGCCTACAAGACCTAACTTCTTTTGGTTGTTTTTTGAGACAGGGTGTCCCTATGTAGACTGGCTGGCCTCAAACTTTCAGCAATATCCTTGCCTCAGCCTCCCAAGCACTGGGATTACAAGCATGCACCACCAGACTCTGTGTGGCTGATTCTGTGTAGGGGGTGTGTGTGTGTGTGTGTGTGTGTGTGTGTGTGTGTGTGTGTGTGTGTGTAGGCATACATGCATGTGTGTTTGCATGAGTGAGGAGGCCCAAAGGTGGCATAGGGTGTGTGTGTGTGTGTGTGTGTGTGTGTGTGTGTGTGTGTGTGTGTGTGTTTGTAGGCATACATGCATGTGTGTTTGCATGAGTGAGGAGGCCCAAAGTTGGCATCGGGTACCTTACTTGATATTTCTACATTTTATTTATTAAGTCAAGGTCTTTTGCTGAACTGGCTACTCCAGCTAGCCAGTTTTGACCAAGGGATTCCCTCTCTCGGCCTCCCAAATGCTGGGTTATAGATGGCTACCACACCTGACCAGCCTTTACGTGAGTTCTGGGGATCTGCACTTCAGTCACGCTTGCATTGCAAGCATTTAATCCACTGAACCATCCCTCCAGCCCCTGTGGCAGATTCTTCATTTTCCCCTTCCCCCAATGGCAGATTCTTGAATCTGCTGTGCGTTCCAGAAGTGAGCTCACTTGGGGTATTATCCTTTGGACATGCTGGTAGATTTTAATCTCTGTTTACCTGGGATATTGGTCTGTGTTTAACACCTGTCAGCCTTAGGTATCAAAGTAATACACTCCTGAAACAAGTGAGCAGTGCCCCACTTACTTTGTGGAAGGGACTGTGTACAAACAATGCAATCTGCTCTTTTTTTCTTTCCTAGTTTCACTGTGTAACTTAGACTGACCCCAAACTCATGATGTTCTTGCCTCTAAGCCTTCTACATAGCCAAGATTACAGGTGTGTGCCTCCCACTTCTTGGTCCTGTCTTAATTAAATATTAGGTCTACTTCTCCAGTGTAGCCAGTTGGACTTAGGGGTTTCTTTTCAGCTTCTGTCATAGTAGTGGTTGTAGTTACGTTTCAGATAGTTTCTGACTTGTTTGGGAATTCAGGTTTGAGGAATGGATCCATCTGGTTATGGGATTCATCGTGTGTGTGTGTGTGTGTGTGTGTGTGTGTGTGTGTGTGTGTGTGTGTGAGCGAGCTAAGCAAGTGGTCTGCCCCTGAGCTTTACCCCCAGCCCATGTCCTAGATGTCTGAAAGATAGATGTCCCTTTTCCTTAGATGTTAGTGTCTGTGTTTCTCTTTGTCTTTCTTGCTGGTTTACCAGTTTTGTTGATATCTACAAAAAAACATTGACTCGAGGTTGACCTTTCCCTCCTGCTTTTCCTTCTCTGTGGTATGTTTCACATGTCACACGAGTTCTTATCCTTTGTAGGTGACTTCCCAAGGGTGTCTTCGGGACTGCTGTGACAGCGGTTCTACCACACATTGTCTACAGCCTCCTGAATAGTTACCAGAATGTTGATGCCTGTTGGAGTGATAACAACAGTAATAACAGGTCATTCTGGGAGCAGGTGTCTAGGGCTTTCCATTGGCAGACACTTTTCTAGGTCCACCCATGGCTTGGTGACATAGTGCCCCCATAACATCAGGGAAAATAGTATAGAGCCAGGGTGGAGTGAGGTCTTACCATGCATCCTGGAAATCGTGTTCCAAAGCCTTAAGTGAAAGTCAGATGGGCCCTTAGGTGGCATCAAGATATTTCTCCAGGGAGAAGCACTCCAGCAACCAGCCGTGGCTGCCCTGGGGAATGCACTGTGGGGTCATGAATTCTTAGCCTTGGTAGAAGGTGTAGGTTATACAAGAAGGAGGTGTCAGCTGCTTTGAGCAGGTATCTTTCTTGTGGCTCCTGCCTACACCACCCTCCACCCCAAATCAGCACGACCACACAGGCAGGAAACAGATGACTTGTCCCGTTTCCTGCCCTCATAGGTCCCTGGTGCTCTTTGCTCATCTTGGCCTTCCTCCATCTTCATTGTAAAGTTGTTTCTCCTTGGAGGCTGTCTTATAGGTTCTAACACTGCTGTCCTTTCCTAGGTGTCCTTACTTACAGCAACCTAAGCTGGACACGTAACAGTCTACTCTAGAATATATGCTTAATACACTCAAGTGGGTGATGAGGTCCTGCAGCAGGAGGTTTCTGGCTAGGGAAACTTAACCATCCTATACCTGTAATTAAGTTTTAGAGGCCTTTTCAAGAAGCCTATGCCAAGGGAAGTACTGGGCATCAGGACTGCAGATTCGGATGCCAAATGCAAGGCAGTGGGTAGCTGGAGAAGTTGGAATTTGAGCCATACCATGAGGAGTCTGGGCTAAGCAGGGTTTCCAGTAATGCACACTTCCCAGCATGTGCCAAGTCCTCTGAGGCCTCCCTTTGTCAGTGAATGGCGACCCTTGTGCTTTTTCATCCTTCCCAGGACTTGGGACTACTCTCAAAATGCTTGTTGCAGAGAGAGCTCCTGCACCAAGCAACCTGTGGCTCCTGCCTCCTCAGGGTTTATCCTCCCCTATCCTGGGAGCAGCAAACCTTGTTAGTAGGCTGGAAGTACTCCCTGAGGTTCCAATAATCAGAACTGTTTTTGGTGTTTGGGGTAGAATCCAGGGCCTCATGTGCTAGGCACGTACTCCCCAGCCCACTAATCAGAACTTAACATTTGTATTACATTTATTTATATGCGTATGCACATGCCACTCTGCGTGTGTGTAGAATTCAGAGGCTAACTTAAGGAAGTTATGGGTAAAGCTACTGCTGCCTAGATGGATGATCTGAGTTTAATCACCAGAACTCATCTTCTGCAAGTTGTCCATAAATGTGCCACCATGTAGCTCTTAGTGATCAAACTCAGGTGGTCAGGAGTGATAGCAAGCTCTTTTAGCTGCTGAGCCATCTCACCTGCCAAAGGACCTTTTCTTGGTTTTGTTTTTCATGACAGGGTTTCCCTGTGTAGCTGTCCTGGAACTCACTCTGTAGACCAGGCTGGCCTCGAACTCACGAGATCTGCCTGCCTCTGCCTCCTGAGTGCTGGGGTTAAAGGAGTGGGCCACCACCCTGGCTTTTTTTTTTTAAGGTGGGGGTCTTGCTATGTAGTGCAGACTGGCCTCCAAGTTTTCTAGTCTTCTATATCAAATCAACACAGTTGTAAAGACTTTCCATTCTGGAGACTCTGTGAGAAAAATGAAGGACAGTGCTATGGAGAGGCCTTTCTGGGCACTGAGGTCTCCTGGCCCTCTTCCTAGGTCTAGTCATGTGAGGGTGGCATTGTCTGTTCCAAAGCTCATCCAATCTGTTTATACCCATGTTGTCTTGGGTTCAACCCTCTCTGCTCTTGGCTAAGTCAGAGGCGATCTTCCCCAAGTGGCCTGTGATTGTAGATTCCTTCTCTGTTGTCCACGAGGGGGCAGACTCTGCCAAGCCCATCTATGTTATACTTCCAGCCTATATTCTTTGTTACAGAAACTTGTAGAAAGTACCAAACGTTTGCTGAGCATAGTAGTGCACGTCTATAGTCCACGCACTTGGGAGGCTGAGTTTTAAATCAGTTTTTGCTATATAGTGAAACCTTGTCTGGGAGGAAGGAAAGAAAAGCAAAATACCCAGTGTTTTTATATTTTGGTTGTGAGCCTAGCCTTTAACGGCTGAGCCATCTCTCCAGCCCACCCAGTGTTTTTAGAAGTCAAGCACATCTGAAATTTGAAGATCTAGGCGAATTTGTAGTTGGCAGTTCCATGTAGAGGTTATATTTGGCCTTTCTTCTTTCACACTTGAGGGAGCCTGAGTTCGCTAGCACCTTAGCTTGCTGAGTAAGTGCTTTTCACATGTTTCCTCTAGCTACTCACACATGGAAGGGTGGCAGGAACAAGAGTCAGAAGGTAGCTCCTAGGGCCACTGCGGGTAGAAGAGCCCAAGCAGAAGTGTGGGGGTTCCGGTGCGGGAGGTGGTAGCCCGTGCCTGTGGGAGTGGCAGTGATTGGTGTGGGGCTGGAGTGGAGGAGTGCAGAGATTGCAGTAGCATTCATCTCAAGCGGAAGTCTTCTCTTTGGGGTGGGGGCCTGCAGCCTCGCATCGGCCTGCAGCTCCTGATCCATGTGCCTTAGCATTCTGATTACAGACATGCACCACTGTGCTCAGCCTGGCTAATGCCACCATTCTTTTTCAATGTAATTTAAGGGCTTTTTAAGATCTTATTTCTATTATTCTAAATTATGTATGCATCTTTGTTTGGGTATAGGAATATTAGTGCAGGTGCCCACAGTGGCCAGAGGAGTTGGCTTTCCCTGGACTGGAGTCACAGGTGGTTGAGAAAGACCTTACTTGGAACCTATCTTAAGTCTGTCTAAGAACAGTACTTGTTCTTAACTGCTGAGCCATCTTTCCAGATCCCATGATTGTCTTGTATTAAAAGCACATATCTACTTTAATTAGAGCAATAGAATATCTTTTCTTGTTCTTTTTAAAATTACATTTATTTATGGGGTGTGTTATGGTATATGTGTGGAGAAGACAACTTATAGAATCAGTTCTTCCCTTCTTCTATGTGGGTCCGAGTCATCAGGCGTGGAGACAAGAGTTCTTAGCTACTCAATCATTTCGTCAGTCCCTATTTTTTTCTTTTTTAAAGGTTTAGGATGCCTCTGGTCAAGGCCACATCTGTTTGCTAGGCAGAGCAAAGTCTTCTGCTTAGCCTGCTGCTGTTCCTGTTGGAATGCTGGATCCTCCTTTGTTCACAGTCAGTGAATGGGGCTTCGGGGCTTCTCTACCAGGCTCTAGCTAACCTCTGTTTTTTATATTTCCAGGTGCTGGCAAAACCCCAACCCTAGGAGGTGGCTTCCATGTGAACTTGGGAAAGGAGTCAAGAGCACAGACCCTACAGAATGGTATTGTCCACTTCAGCGTTGCTGGCCATGGGGTGGGACAGGAGAGGGAGATGGGACAAGATCCTGGGGTGAGGTAAGAGCAGAATGGTCCTCAGTTGTTGCTTCTGCTCTGGAGTGCTCTACCCATGCCTTACCCTGTGGCCTGCTACTTTTTGCCATCCTCGCAGCCCTGGGCCCGTAGCTCTCTGGGAGGAATAATTCCGAAGTGTGCTCCTTCTTCTAGGCATTCTGCAGATCTTGCTAGGCCCCCTCAGTGAAGGGCCCCCAGATGGTGCCAGTCTGTAGCTGTTTGCTCCTGGTCTCCTGGAGATAGACATAGAACCAGCAAGTTTATAGCCATTTGACCTGGCAGATGTGACCTTTCATTGTTTTATAAATCAGTTCACAACAAAGAAGAGAAATATCTGTTCTTTTGCTTTGCTTGTTTTTAGTTAAGTTGTTTGCCTTTATTGAATTGAAAAAGTTCTTTATATATTTTAGCTATAATGTTTATTGTTTTGTTTTTTTGAGACAGGGTCTCTATGTAGCCTTAGCTGTCCTGGACCTCTCTATGTAGACCAGGCTGGTCTTGAACTCACAGAGATCTGCTTCTCTCTGCCTCCCAAGTTCTGGGATTAAGAGCATGTACCAATATACCTGGTTTTAGCTACAAGCCTTAAAAAAAATACACACACACACACACACACACACACACACACATATGCACGTGCACACACACTTACTTTATATTTATTCATGGATGTGTGCCTACTATGGCACATTTATTGACAACTTGCAGGAGATGGTTCTCTCCACTATGTGAGTTCTAGGGATTGAACTCAGGTCATCCATCTTGGCAGCAAGTAGCTTTACCCACTGAGCCATTGTGCCACCTTCCTAGGAGTCTTTTGCCAGATATATGTCACAGAAAAATTTCTCCTGTTCCATGGGCTGTCTTTTCACAAGTTTTCTTTTTCTCTGTACTTGATGGTATAAAGTAAAGAAGATTTATTTTAAAATGTATATGGTTGTTTTATCTGCATGTATGTATGTGCACCATGCATGTGTCTGGTGCTCTGGAAGGTCAGAAGAGGGTTTCAGATGTGAAACTGGAGTTAAAGATGGTTGTGAGCCAAGATGTAAGCACTAGGAGCTGAACCAAGTCTTCTGCAAGAGCAGTGAACACTTTTAGCGGCTGAGCCATCTCTCCAGCTCCTTGTTTTTCTCATTCTGATGTTGTTCAGTTTATCTTATGCCTTGTCTGATCACTCACTGACTCTGGGGCTGGGGGCAGCTCAGTGGGTGAAGTGCTTGCTGTGCAGACGTGAGATCCTGAGTTAGGGCCCCAGGTGAGCATATGAAACACTGAGCATGCTGGTGTGAACCTGTCATTCCCGGCACTGAAGAAAGAGAGACAGGACAGCCAGTCTAGTCAAAATGGGAAGCTCCAGGTTTAGTGAGAGACTCTATCTCAAAAAGGAGCTGAGTGATAGAGGACTCACCCAGTGTCTACCTCTGGCCTCCACAGGTGTGATCATGGGTGTGCATGTGCATGTACATACCCACAAACTGATGCTTATATCTTCTGTTGTCTGGGGTTGACCATCTGGGTTGCCTGTTGTGTTTTGGGGTTGTTTCTTGTAAGAGACTGGGTCCAGCTTCCATTTTATGTGTGCATATCCAGTGTTTCTGTGGAAAAGACTATATTTTCCTAGTTGGCACCCTTCCTCATTGAGAATCATTTCTAGGTCCTCTGTTCTGTGCTGCTGGGCTGTATGTGTTATGCTCTTGTTTGACTACTAGCTTTGTGGTGAATTTGAAATTGGGAGGTGTATATACTTCTTAGAATTCTTTCTTAGGAGTGCTGTGTTGATTATTCTGAGTCTCTTGAATTGATCTATGTTGCTTCTTTCCTTCCTACCTTCTTCTCTTTTTTGAGACAGTCTATTGTTCTGTAAGTCTATAAGTTATATACTTAGAAGTTTATAAGTCTATAAAGATTCAGTAGTCAAATATTGGGGTGAAAACCTTATAGATCAAAGAAGCAGTGGAGGAGTGACCAGCTGACCTTTCCTCCATACTTCCTAGACCAAAAGGGATGAAGAAAAGCCAGTGAGTGAATCACCAAGTCCTTCCCTGTTCTTCTGTGCCTCATTCTCTGTGTTCTGGTTCCTCATGCCTGGCCCAGGCTGGTCTTGAAATTGTGATCCTCTTGCCTTAATCTCCCAAGTAGGTAAAATTACATGTCTACACTAACAGGCTTTGCTCAAATCTTAAAGGTGCTCTTGTGATACTTAATTTTAAATTGAAAATTGTGACTGAGGGTCATTCTGTATTCTATCCTAGGGCGGCGCCACATCCACCACTTGGGAAGCCAGCTGCAGCTGAACCAGCACTGCCTGGACACAGCCTTCAACTTCTTCAAGATGGCTGTAAGCAAGCATCTGACCCGAGGACGGAAAATGGCCCACGTGATTGCTGCCTGCCTCTACTTGGTTTGCCGAACTGAAGGCACACCTCGTATCCTTTGTTGTGGAAGCCCCACCTCGGTTCTTTGGTGGTTACTTAAATGTTGACTTAGGAGTTGCAGGAGTTTGGTGTTGGTGTTATCAACGGTTTCCTTATTGGATGTCTGGTCCTAACTGATGCAGAGTTCCCTCTCTAAGCTGCCGTCTCAATTAGGATTTCTATTGCTGTGAAGAGACACCATGACTACGATAACTCTTATAAAAGAAAACATTTAATTGGGGATGGCTTACACGTTCAGAGGTTTAGTCTATTACCATCATGGCAGGGAGCATGGTGGCATGCAGGCAGACATGGTGCTTGAAAGGTAGCTGGGAGTTCTGTATCTGGACTGGCAGGCAGCAGGAAAAGAGAGTGACACTGGGCCTGACCTGAGCTTCTGAAACCTTAAAGCCCACCCTTAGTGACACACTTCCTCCAGCAAGGCCACACCTGTTCTACCAAGGCCACACCTTCAGTAATGCCACTCGATCAATCTATGGGGGCCATCTTCATTCAGACCACCTCAGCTGCCAAGGTGGGTATAGTTAGGCTAGTCTGTTAAGTCCCTGCCCCTTTTGGATGGCGGAGGAGGACAGCTCATGACCTCTGGCTTTTCCCCTCCCTTTGCAGCTTTGTTTCTTGAGGTTTCAGGTCTGGTCCTCCTGTGCACTTCCCAGACACCCAGCACTAACCTCTGTCGGCAGCACATATGTCAGGAATTCCATCTTTTGTTCTGCAGAATCTTCCATCAGTATCTCCCAGCTTCTCCTGGTGCCGTCTTCTATGCATTCCTGTCGTCTGTGTACTGCTTATAGTTTCTTCTCTCCATCATGTCAGGAACCTTGGTGTGCTGCTGTCTCATTAAGCACAGGCATCTTCTCTCCAGTAGATCCCTCCCTTTGGCCACCTCCCACCTTGAACTTGTTAGGTCATTTGTTTTCTACCTGTTTCTATTTTGCTTAGTCTGCCTGCCCCACCAGGCTTTTAAATATCTTTGCTTCCTTTCCATCCATCTACTCACCCTTTTGGTATGAGATAGTTCCTAGATTTTATCTTTTAGCCCAGTCCTTCTATTTTTTATGGGGGTGGGGCATATGTGCTGCAGTGTATATGTGGGGTGTAGAGGACCGTTTATAAGAGTGAGTTCTTCTTCTACCATGTAAGTCCAAGGATCAAAGTCAGGTTCTCAGGTTTGGTGGCAAGCACCTTTACCCACTGAGTTATCTCCCTGGCCTCTTCACTTCATTTTTTGAGATAGGAACTTTCACTAAAGCTACTTTCCTGTCCTCTGCACTTTGCTCTGCAGAGCAGCAGATGACCTCGGGAATAGAAGAGCAATGGTACCTGGCTTTCCTGGTTCAGCTGGCACAGCTGTCCTTGGCAAGAGGGAGAACCTCTATCAGACTGTGAGCAGATGATTAAACTGTGTTTGGGCTGCTGTCCCCTGACCATCAGGATGCTAGGCTGCACAGATATACTTAGAAGCCCAGAACTTGAAGTGGGAGAGTAACTGCCCAGTCAAGTGACTGCATCAAGGCGTCTTTAAGAGCATCTCCAAAGGTCTGAACACAGAGTAGGCTCCTGTGGCTTCCGCCTAAGTCCCGCACCCCTCTCCAGTAGTTGGGAGAGGCGAGACAAGTATGAGAGGTGGATCTGAGTGGGAATTGACTCACTGTTTGCAGTACCACAGTGAGTGGAAAGGCACAGACCATGGGAGGGAGCCGGCAGAAGCAGGGCTGCCATCTCTGGATCTGGTGGGAGGAGGCTCAGTCAAGGCAGAGACTTTGAGGAGACATGTGGGCCATGCCACATTGTACACGTCAGGATAATGTTGCTATGTTGCTATGTCAGTTGTCTGAGAAATGCCACACACAGAGAAACTTGCGGGCACAGGTGGTTGCTGGAGTGGTGAGAGGCCAGTCCTTCCATGGAGATGGACTAAGGAAGCCCATCAGCGGGTCCCGAGTCATTAGACACCATCCAGAGCATTGGTTCTGTTGGGCTTTGAAGCCAGTAGTGTCCGTAGATGGTGTCCTGAGGACTGAGTTCTCGTGGAACCTGTTCTTGGTTGCTGGGGCTGCCTGAGGCCTGGGGTAACTCAAGCCATTCCAGGCTCTGTTCAGTTCATATATTTGGCCTAGGCAGCTGTGAAGAATGCCCTCAGTCTCTAGCTCCTGTTTCAGGAAGACAGATATGGAAAGCTCTGATCTGTGAGCCTACTTCTCTTTCATGGTCCTAGTGCAGGGCTTCTGTCAAGTCTGTCACCCTCTCGTGAGGGGTCTGTACTGTGCTGCACCAAGAGCTCCAGGCCCTAACCGTGTGGGTTTTAATCCTGCCTCTGCCCTGGAGTTTGGTGACCTTGCTTCTTAGACTGTTACCTTTTCAGGGAAATGGGGAAGGGAAAACCTCCACGTCATCATGTTGCCAGAGAGCAAGCCTCAGGAGTCTGTAGACAGCAGGTATCATCAGTTCTGTGTAGACGAGTGTCAGTGCTGTACAGAAAGCATGTGTCAGCATGGACAGCATGCACCTGTGTGTATAGAGAACAAGCTGCAGCCTTCTGTAGACAGCAGGTATTAGTGTGTAGACCGCAGGTTTCAGGGTTGTGTAGAGAACAGAATGCAAATGTCATTCAGACAGCAGGTGCTGGTGTTGTACAGACAGCGGGCATCAGTACCGTGTAGATGGCAGACATCAGTGTTGTTAGTGGGCAGTAGGTGCAGAGCCCTGTGGGGGTGACTCATCCTGATTGCAGACAGAGTTCAGGATGGCTTGCTGCATTCTTAGTGCCTTGCCTGACGGAGCATCCTGAGAGTTCCTGTCTAGAGGTACTGTGGCTGGGCTGAGAAGAAACTTACTGGATAGTACTGTCCAGGGAACAGTCAGTTAGAGCAGGAGGGTCCAGGAGATGTGAGAAGTGGCCTGTGGTGAGTGCGAGGCCAGTTTTTCTATATGTCTTGGGGTCCTGTAATGGTGGTGTTAGTTGGGTGGTTTCCCCTGGCCCATTCATCTGCTGACTGTTACGGACACAGATCTTTTTCAGATTGCATGTAGAATGGCCATTTCTCTTGTTTCTATCTTTGGGTAGCTACGGAAACATTTCATATGTGAGGCTGTATAAACAAATTCCATAGCTGGGCCTGGAGATACAGGCTTGTAATCCCAACCTAATGAGAGGCTGAGTTAAGAGAATCTCAAGTTCAAGGTCAGCCTGGACTTTAGCATGTTCAAGTTCAAGAATAGTCTGGGTGTCTTAATTAGGGTTTCTGTTGCTGTGACCAAACACCATTACCAAAAAGCAAGCTGGGGAGGAAAGGGTTTACTTGGCTTACACTTCAGCATTGCTGTTCATCTCTGAAGGAAGTCAGGACAGGAACTCAAACAGGGCAGGATTCTGGAGGCAAAGACCATGGAGGGTGCTGCTTACTGGCTTGTTTCCCATGGCTTGCCTAGCCCACCTTCTTACAGAACCCAGGACCACCAGCCCAGGGATGGCCCCACCCACCACAGGCTGAGCCCTCCCCTCTTGATCACTAATTGAGAAAGTGCCTTCCAGCTGGATCTCAAGGAGGCCTTTCCTCAGCTGAGGCTCCTTCCCTGATGACTCTAGCTTGTGCCAAGTTGACACACAAAACCAGACAGTACACAGGGTAACTTGAACCCTGCCTGTAGCTCAAACGTGAAAAGATAGGGGATAGGCTAGGGATTTAGCTTAGTGGTAGAAAGCTGTATGTGCCAGGTCTTAGGTTCAAGCCTTCATGCTGAAAGGAAGAAAAAATAAATTCCATGTTTGCTCTAGTTCTGCTTCATTTAAATGTCTAAGCTTTAGCCCTTTGGTGAATCTCAGTTTTAAATCAGATCTTGTCTGCAAATGTTCTTCCACCAAGCTCAGCCAGTCAGATGTTGTGGTTGGCCATTAGCCTGCTGTTTACAGAGAAACTGATCTGACCTCCGGCATTGACTGCATTGGGGCCAGGTTGGTGTAGTTGGCATTTTCAGACTTTGTCAAAGCTGTGGATGGCCTGAGGGAATCTCACACGCCTTTTCCAGCCCTCCAGAAAGTCCAGCCTCTAGCGGCTTTTCATTTCCCACTCTTTGCTGTGTTTACGTTTCTCCTTAACAACTGGAGCTAGAGGCTCGCTGAACACAAGTACCACCTGTCAGGATATGGTAGGGCTCAGATGCAGTCACAAAGTGGTTCTGCCCCTTGGAATTTGGGGTTCTTGCATGCTCAGGGCTTTGGTCAGACCTTGACTTTTCTCTTGACTTACGAAACTCCAGCACCCATGTTAGAAGTAGAGGTTTATCAAAGGAGGATACAGTACCTTTAGTCATTATTTGGAGGACCTGCATATATACTTCCTACTAGCCAGGTGATTTTTCATATCAAGGAAAGCAGTCACTTTGGTTGAAAGTTGAATTTTAGTCTTCTTTAAAATGATATAAAATTTTCATCATAGCTTTATTGTGAATGATTTTCAAACACCACAGAGTTGAAGTAATTGTACTGTCCCTGAACAGCCGCCTTCTCCTCCATCCCTTCTGTCCCTTAGCGTCTTACTTTTGACATAGTTCAAAGCAAGCAGTAGGCTCTGCCCACTCCACTGCCCCAGTCTTGCAGAAAAACAAGATTAGATCTGGAGGTAAAATTGACATAAAACGCACAGGTCTTCCTTTACTGCTTGGTAAGTCCTGAGAAATGTATACCCCTTTTTGTTTGCCAGCACCCCTTCAGTTAGACCCTGCTCCTCCAGTACCCCAAGGCTGCCATCATTCTTCTGTCCTTCATCTGTAGACTTGCTAGCTTATTCTGGGATGTACTTTAAATATAGGTACACAGCCTAAGTTCTTTGCTCCAAGCTTTTTGTCACTTGGAAACCTTTGCATTTGTTAGGTTGCTTCCCTGCTGTAGTCACTGTATGTGTAAGACAGTGTTTAGCCTTCCGTTGATGGATCCCTAGGTTGGTCCCAGTATGAGGCCATTTTGAATGAAATTGCTGTGAGCATGCTTATGCACGTCTTTTGTTTATCTCAGGTAAACGCATCAGACTGGAGTAGCTGGGTTAGAGGTAGGCCTGTACTTTGTCTTATAAGGAACCTGCGGACTGTCTCCAGTGCTGTGCCATGTCAGTCTGTGGGTAGTGTAGGGGCTAAAGCTGTCTGCACGCTTGCTAGCATTTGGTGGTAGGAGTGCCCTGGATGGGTTTCTATGACCCACACCTCATGCAGTAGGGTTCTTTTCATGTGTGCATGAGCTGTTTATCTCTCTTTGTGAAGTTTTGCTCACAAGCTTGGTCCATGTTTTGGTATCTATTTTATTATTCTTATAAAATTATGAATATTTAAAAAATGTATTATCTGTATCTCTCTGTGTGTAAACAGGCATGTATGTGTTACATGGACATTGTGGAGTTCAGAGGACAACTTTTTTTTTTTTTTTTTTTTTTTTTTTTTTTGGTTTTTCGAGACAGGGTTTCTCTGTGTAGCTTTGCGCCTCTCCTGGAGCTCACTTGGTAGCCCAGGCTGGCCTCGAACTCACAGAGATCTGCCTGGCTCTGCCTCCCGAGTGCTGGGATTAAAGGCATGCGCCACCAACGCCCGGCCAGAGGACAACTTTAAGAAGTCACTTTCCTTCTTTCACTTCTTAGGGGTTCCTAAGGTCACACTCAGGTTTTCAGCTCATGTCTTTAGCAGCTAAGCCATCTAAACCCCTCCCTCCCCCTTATCTTCTTGAGATGGCAGTCACCTTCCTTTGCTTTTTAATTTTTGTTTTTGTTTGTCTGAGACAGGGTCTCTATGTAGCCTTGGCTGTCCTGGGTCTATGTAGACTAAGCTGGTCTTGAACTCACAGAGGTCCACCTGCCTCTACCTCCCATGTGCTAGGATTAAAGGCGTGTACTACCATGAGTGGCCTGTTTATTAATTTTATTTTATTAAGAATTGTTTGGAATTTATTTTCATTGTGTGTGTATGTTCTGCCTGCATATATGTCTGTGCACCATATGCATACAGTGCATGGAAGCCAAAAGAGGGTGTTGGATTCCCTGGAACGGGAGTTAATAGGTGCTTGGTAACTGCCATGTGGGTATTGGGAATTGAACCCAGGTCCTCTGGAAGAACAGCAGGTGCTCTTAACTACTGAGACAGCAATTCATCCCCAGCTTTTTTGTTTTGTTTTGTTTTGGTTTTTTTTGTTTTTTTGTTTTTTTGTTTTTCGAGACAGGGTTTCTCTGTGTAGCTTTGTGCCTTTCCTTTTCCTGGAACTCACTTGGTAGCCCAGGCTGGCCTTGAACTCACAGAGATCCGCCTGCCTCTGCCTCCCGAGTGCTGGGATTAAAGGCGTGCGCCACCACTGCCCGGCCCCAGCTTATTTTTAAATAGAATTTTTAGGGTAAGTTTTAGACTTCGCACAAAAATTCTGTAGAAAGTACAGAGTCCCTCATTTTGTTTCTCAGCTGCCATTCTCCAGATCAGTGTGGTATGGGGAGTATTATTTTTGAGACAAGGACTTGCTGTTTAGCCTAGAGTACCCTCTGACTCACATCCTCCTGACCCAGCCTTTATCACTCCACCTGTTCCTTTATGGCATGGTCTCTCCTTGAGCCTGGGCTTCATTTTCTTAGCTGCACTGGAAACCAGCAAACACCAGGAATCATCCCATCTCTGGTCCCATTGATCTGGTTTACAGATGTGTGGGATGCCTGGTGTGTTATGTTGGTGCCGGAATCACAGTTGTGCAGCAAGGGCTCTTGTCTTCTCTTTCTAGTTTTGTTTTTCAAGACAGTCTCGCTGTGTAGCTCTGGCTGTCCTGGAACTCACTCTGTAGACCAGGCTGGCCTTGAACTCACAGAGATCCACTTGCCTCTGCCTCATGAGTGCTGGAGTTAATGATATACACCACCACCACTCAGCCGTAGCAAGTGCTCTAGCCACTGAGCCATCTCTGCAGCCTGTATACTATTTTAATGTGCGGTATTGCAGGTGGATGCAATGCCTTGCCCATGTTAAGCGAAGTTCACCACTGGGCTATACCTGTAGCCAGTAGCTTAACATCACTGACAGGTGACCAGTTTTTTATTTTGTCTGTGTGCCGTCTGAGTGTGAACTCATCTGAAATCTATTCTTGGTGCTGTTTACTGTCATACTTAGGCAAGGATAGGTCACATCAGAGCCCCACTGGCAGTGTTCGGTAGGTGCTCACTGCCTTGCTGTAACGTCTGTTTCTGTCCCCTAGGAGTTGCCCTGCTGACTCCCCGAATGGTGACTTGGAGGTTCCTAGTTTGGTCCATCCCATGCTTTGTCTGGACAGTAAACACCTGAAGCCCCCATTTCTGGTCTCACCGACCCTTTCACCGATCCTTGCCTCCACTCTCTCTTGTAGCTCTCTATCCTTA
This sequence comes from Peromyscus maniculatus bairdii, assembly GCF_049852395.1. NCBI lineage: Eukaryota > Metazoa > Chordata > Mammalia > Rodentia > Cricetidae > Peromyscus > Peromyscus maniculatus. Next base: position 85,254,022 of record NC_134865.1, on the reverse strand, counting down.
AAACAGATTCCCAGAGGAACCCTCAGTGCCTGGAGACACAGGGACTGGTTAGGTTCCACCAGGGCCTTTTCCTCTCTGGTCAGATGATGAACTTGGATGTGACAGATGAGGTCCAGCTCCGTGGTGTGCAGCCCTGGTAGCCTCCATGCAAACACTCCTTAACTCTGGCTGCAGACATGCTCCTCGACCTCAGCGACCTGCTCCAGGTAGATCACCTTCCTTAAGTCTTTCTGCCCTGAGGGCATTATAGGGCCACAGCCTGTGCTTCCATAAACCTGGAGACCAATCTGTGCTGCTCGCTATAGTACGCAGCAGCCTTTGTGTTCAGGGTGGTGAAGCTTGTGTGGCCAGAGGTTGGGGCCTCAGTAGGTGAGGGCAGCTCACAGCTACAGTATTAGAGCCTAGTGGCTCAGCCTTAGAATCACTTGAGAGACCTTTGTGAAATTTAGTCTAAGGCAAAGAAGTTTTTTTTTTTAAAGATTTTATTTATTTATTATGTATACAGTGTTCTATCTGCATGTATGCCTGCAGACCAGAAGAGGGCACCAGATCTCGTTACAGATGGTTGTGAGCCACCATGAGGTTGCAGGAATTGAACTTAGGTCCTCTGGAAGAGCAGCCAGATGCTTTTAACCGCTGAGCCATCTCTCCAGCCCCATGAAGATTCTTTTTTTAAGGGAATATTGGACCCCATTGCATGCATTTCAGACTCTGGGAAACCCTCATACGTACAGTCTGTTTAGGGCCATTGGTTTTCTGGATTCAGATAAAGTGGTTTTGTTGTGTTGCTTGTTTCTGTTGTTTTTAAGACCGGGTTTCATGTAGCCCAAGTGAGCCTGGGACTCAGATCCGCCGGCCTTTGCATCTGCAGTGCTGGGATTAAAGGTGGGTGCCACAGTGTCCGTGCACTGTTCACCTCCGAGTAACTGAACATCTAGAGAAGATGCACCTAGGTCCCTTCAAAGGCAGCGAAGGAGAGAGGGGCAAGGAGACTGCACTGTTGCCCCGCTGACCTACTGTGTGTGGCGGCTGGGTGGAGACTAACCGAAGTCCCCAGACCACTCCCTGAGAGCCACAGTGACATTATGGACCAGGAAGTAGAATAAATGCCCACAAATTCACCCTGAATGGGAACCCTGATCAGGAAACCCCCAGGGGTCCTGAGAGCCCATAGCCCAGGCTACTGCTCCTGGTTGCTCATGACTCAGTGTCTCCAAAGACTAACAGTTAGATTCCAGTCAGATGGTGCCTTGTATTTTTGGCCTCCCAGCTGTCTTTATAAATGGCATCTCTCAGAAGCTATTGCTGAAATATTTTTTGGTCAAGCTAAAAATAACCTGTTGGAATTGCGATAATCCATTGACTCCACCTTTGAATGTATTGTACTCAGTTCAGAGCATGGCCACATGACTGTTTCCATCTGATTCCAGCCTCCTAGAAAGGATGGGGGCCAGGGCAGCGCCAGAAGTAGCTTGGACTCCTCTTAGAGGAAAACAGGTGCACCAGCCAGTCATCTTTGGCTGCACAGCTTTGGAAGTGGGAGAACAGCCCAGCCTGTCAGGATAGAAGGTGGCATGCCACCGGAAAGGCTGAAGTCTGGCCAGCTGTGTAGTCTGGGTGGCTACAGACTACTCTTCTTGGTAGAGCTATGCTGACAAAATGGAGTGTGAGGGGCATGCAGGGGAGGACCATACGAGGCTGTCCCTGCCCCAGAGCATCACAGTATGTTCTTTGGTTTCTTGTAAGATCTCCCTGGGGCCAGGCCTTGCCTGACCTTCAGACAAGACACTTTTGCTCTTACCTGGGTGGGGCTCCTGCCCATGTCTGGAGGCCTCTGGTGGGCCTGGCTGCTCTGAAGAAAGGAGTCAAAGAGTAGAATGGGCAGAGACCCTGAGTTAAAGCCTCTTTTCCCTGATTCACATGAATGCCAAAGGCAGACAGACCGCCGTCAGCCACAGCATAGGAGAGTGAATTGTCAATGTAATGGTGTCTAACAGTACCTACCAGTATTAGTGTGCCTAGAAGCCAGGTACAGTGGTACACACTTGTAGTCCCAGATGCTTAAAAAACTATCTCTAGAAAGTATTCTTTAAAATAATTTTTCTTTTAGATTTATTTGTATGAGCATTTGCCTACATGTATGTGTATGAACCACCTGTGTCCCTGGTACCCATAGAGGCCAAAAGAGGGTGTTGGATCCTCTGGAACTGGAGTTAGAAATGGTCGTGAGCCACCATGTCGGTGCTGGGAACCAAACCCCAGGCTTCTGCATGAGAAGCAGGAGCTCTGTACCACTGAGCCGTCTCTCCATCCCCTGGAAAGTGTCAAAACTTTGGATTTACACTTGAAGTCTATTTATTCTCGTCAGACATATCCATCTGGAACCCAAGGTTAAGATAGTGAAGGGCCGGGCAGTGGTGGCACACGCCTTTAATCCCAGCACTCGGGAGGCAGAACCAGGCAGATCTCTGTGAGTTCGAGGCCAGCCTTGGCTACCAAGTGAGTTCCAGGAAAGGCGCAAAGCTACACAGAGAAACCCTGTCCCGAAAAACAAAAACAAAAACAAAACAAGATAGTGAAGGAGTTTGTGGTAGGTAGATGGAGGTCAAAGCCAGCTTTGGCCATACCACTGGAGTGGAGACCTGGATGTCTGTGGGAACCTGAAAGGATGCTTCAGGAACAGAGTGCTCCTATAGGAGCACACTTACTTGCATACTTGAACAGACTATATACCATATGACTTGTGCATATGCTTACATCACATACTCCCATGTTTCCATACCGTACATGAATACTCACATAGGCCATATAGTCATGCACACCATAGTTTTGTAGATGACCCTTGAAACTGCAGACAGGTAGAATTACTTCAGAAAGTGCACTTTGACCTACCAGTCCTCATGAAGGCCTCAGGAAGATACTTGTGTCCAGCCAGGATGGAAGGTAACCAGCCCACTGCTGATTCGCCATGGCGGCTGAACCTGGCCTTCTCAACTGGGTTGATGTACCAAGTTGACAAGTCACAAATCTCTCCCTCTAGTCCTTCATGTAATGAAGATCCCATTGTGTATCATCCCTTAGACTTTGTCTCTTGACATATGTCAACATCTAGGGGGGTATCACTTTCATGCCAAGAAACAGGGCTTAGAGGTCCCACAGGCTAGGCTTGATTAGGTGAGGGAGTTCTTTGAGGAGGCCAGAGGCAGAAGGCTAGACCAGTCATATCTGTAAGGCCCAGGGGTCCCAGAAGCGGCCTGGCATGAGTGCAGTGGGGTTTTCAGGTAGCTGAGGATGGGAGGAGCCTCTAGGGTTGAGGCAGGCCTGAGTATCCCAGGCTAATCCGTACAGTGCTGCACTGATACTGAACTGCACATTAGGGGTTCTGTACACTGGCTATACCTTGGCTTTCCTGACAACTGCTAGTACTCCTACCACTCCAACCCTAGGCACAGCCTTTCCAGGCTGGACTTATCCCACTGCTTACCTCCTCTGGCAAGGAAGAACTATGGCAGGTGGCCAGCAGGCCCCATGGCAGATAAGGACTTGAGGTGAGGGGAGTGGAGGAAACAGTTGGGGTTCCAGCAAGTAAACAGAGATCTATGGGACTGGAAGGTAGAGGAAGAGTAGCCATTGTGTGGTGTACCAGTCTTGGGTTGATTCAAAATTAGGCATAACTCTGTACTGTGTTACCATACTCTAGTGTGTACCCTCACAGAACTTTTCTAAGCAACCACTGACAAGGTTAGGGGAGTCTAGGCAGCCAAACAGGAAGAAGGTTGGCCCTCCTGGTGTGGAGACCAGCGGAAAGTCATGGAGTGGATTTTCCACAGTCCAGCAGGGGCTCTGGCAATGGGTTCTTTGAAGACAGTACAGTGAAACAGGCACTTTAAGAAAACAGCAGCTGAGCAGGATGTGGTGGCGCAGGCCTTTACCCAGCACCCCAGAGGCAGAGGCAGGCAGATCTGAGTTCCAGGCCAGCCTGGTCCACAGAGCAAGTTCTAAGACAGCCAGGGCTACACAGAGAGACCCTGTCTGAAAAACAAAACAAAACAACAAAAATTATGAAAAAAGAAAAAGCAGCAAATGTTTCCTTGAATAGCAGTTCATTCCTAGTTGTGTTCTTTTTGTCACAGGTGAATGTGTACGTGCTGGGGAAGACGTTCCTGCTCTTGGCGAGGGAGCTCTGCATCAACGCACCGGCTATAGGTAGGCTGGCTCAGATATTACCCTCTGGAAACTAACATGCTAAGGTGCTCAGAGCAGAGGGATGTCAGGTCAAAGTACAGAGCCCTAAAGGTAAGAAATGTTTCCTAAAATTTGTGGGAAATACAGCCAGTAGGGTTTTATTTCTGGTGCAGACTTGGAAGGCTTCCCACCACTGCCTGTCAAATGTGGCTCAGGACCAAAGGGAAGAGTATAATGCTTCATGTTGGGACCCTAGCAGATACCTTGAGAAAGGCAGGGGCCTCCTAACACTTGAGGGAAGAAGTTCCAGGAACAGGTGCCCTCTAGCCATGGCCCTTCCCATATGCAGGCATGGGGTTTTCATGGTTTCTGAAGTATCAACTCACGGAGGGCTAGAGCAGAGGGTCTGGGAGGATAGAGTGGAGTCCCAACAGGGCCAGGCTTCTGGTGTTAGGCACACTGGGCTAGGGCACATACTCTCTCCCCAGAGACCACTGCCTTTGTGCTAGTGGGCCTTTGAAGGTCAGGTGCTTTTCCAGGACAAAACAGCTGCAAGAGAGGGTAGAGGCCTGGGCCTATGGACCCTTGTTTACCCCCCTCCCCCCCCACACACACACCCCAGCAGGCAGCACAGCATACAGTCCACTCCTTACATCTGACCCTGCAGTAGAACCGAGGTGCTTTAACAAACACAATCACACTGGGCAGCGGCGCACGCCTTTAATCCCAGCACTCAGGAGGCAGAGCCAGGAGGATCTCTGTGAGTTCGAGGCCAGCCTGGTCTACAGTATGAGATCCAGGACAGGCACCAAAATTACACAGAGAAACCCTGTCTCAAAAAAACCCCAAAACAAACACAATCACCCAGACATGTGGCCTGCAGAACGCTAGCTACAGCCCTTGAGAGGAAGACAGCCCAGATGCCACATAGGCATAGATGAGACAGGGTCTGGTTTTAACTGCTTTGCACTGCAGACTTCATACAGAAGAGATGTTCTCAGTAGTGAGAAAGAGAACGTTAATAATTCCTACAGTCACTTAGCTACAAGTGGCTCTTGTTCTGTTGAAACCTTTATTATGAAAATTCACTTAAATAGGATGGAACTATTTTAAGTGACTTTTCAGCAACTTGTGGCTTGAATAGAAGGTCTCAAGGTAGGCTGGAACCACTTAGAATCCAAAAGAATGGGAGGAAAATCCAAGGGTCCTGAAGCTTGGGTGCCACTGGGCAGGGACCTGGGACTACCTTGGACCCAAGTCTGTCCTCCATCTGTGGAATACCATGTCAGGGTCAGGGGACATCTGCAATTCAGTTCCTAGGCTGTGGCTGTAAAGAGAAGTCATCTGGTTCAGACTCAGGCTGATAGAGTAAGCCAAGCCTTTAATGGTATCAGTAAGGCAGTAGGCAGTGTCCTGCACCTCCACTGCACTTACTGGGTAGACTCCATGGAGAAGAGCCTGGGGGCAAGTCCACCCCAACCCCTACACCTCAGGCATAGAAGATGAGCTCTGGAATCTGTCCACCCTGGACTCCAGTCCCATTGGTACTGTCCGAGGAGCACTGGAACTGGAAGGCTACCTTTCCACACTGCACTTCCGTCATCCCTTCCTGCCCAAAGTAGCTGAGCTCACTGCCGTCCAGGACAGCACTGGCCGTGTAGAAGGTGTCCTGCTCCACCTGGACTGGGTGCTCAAACCAGACTGGGAATGTGTTGCTGGACCCGTCTGACACAAACTTGGTGAGATTCTGAGCTAGGACCATCCCTAGCCGCTTGAGTTCAATCTTCACACTGTACTCGGCCTTCCCGGAACTGGACCCGTATAAGCCCAGTCCAGCAATGAACACCCTTCTGTCCACTGCAAACTGGATGCTGTCGCAGCGCCCGCGGTACCTCCACTGGTTACTTCGGTAGGCGGAAGACTGGAAGCGGTGGCACCTCTGTGGAGCCAGGCCTTTCCTCTTGGTCAGGGGGAAGTCGAGGAGGGGCTTGTTGGCAGCTGTGTACCAGAGGAAGATGTTGTGGGTCTCCTCTAAGGTCAGGATGTCTGACTGGGCAGCGCCGTTGGCAAACTCCTCCAGGGTCATAGTTGGAATTCGGACTAGATAGAGGGCGCTTCCCAAAACATGCCTCTTGTTGTGAGGGGTGACAGGGAGGCCCTGTCTCTTGCACTCTGCCTCAGCCCAGTTCAGGACCGCCTCGAAGACCACAGCCTCTTTGGTGTTGAGGGCCTCCCTGGTCACAATGATCTCCAGGGTCTGCCGGTCAATTTCACAGAAGCCTTCTGACCTCAGGGCCATCTCAGCCTGCGCATCAATGACTTCCCAGCAGCGCTGGGTCAGTTCGGGTTCCTCAAACAGTCGGCTCTGGGATAGCAGGACGCAGGCATTTTTGGCTTCCAGGCTTGTCTCCAGAAAGTTGACGCAGGCCTTGGCTAATGCAGGCACAATGTACTTCTTAGCAGCATACAGAGTGGCGAGCACTGTGTCGGCCTCCAGATCAATCTCATCGCTGTACATGTACCTGGGTAATAAGACAGGGACTCTTCTGGGGAATTGCAAGGGCTGGCCTCAAAGAGGAGCTCATGGGCTCCCATGCTCAAGCTCTCGGATTATAGGAAACATGTAGGGACCACTGGAAGGTAACCACCCCATCTTTCCAGCCCCAGAATAGAGAGAGCACTTACTTTAACAAGACCAGGAAGGCGGCAGGCTCGACGTCAGGAATGTGGATTTCTGACTTGACTTCCGCAAGGTCCCCATAGAACATGGCATAGAAGACGGAGCTGCCGACAGCCAAGACGTACTGTGAATGAAAGAAAGTCACCTGAGCTACAGGGCTGTAAAGACGGTCCAGAGAGACTGCGTTCAGCCAGGCCCGCCAGGGGACAGGGCTGTGCCCCTACCCACCTTGTGAGCGGGCACGCGCCTGGCTGCCCCCAGGGCTCCCACGATGAAGTGGACGTCAGCCATCAGCTCGTTGTTGAACATGAGCGCATTCCTGCAAGGGGGAGAGGCACACGGGCTGGAACGGCGCGCGCCCGGGCTCCGGAGCCCGGGGGCGGGCGTCGGCTCACCTCTCGCGCAGCGTCGGGTGGAAGGACTGCCAGTTGGGGCTCTCGGGATTGTTGTTGTCTGGCGCGGGCGGCGCGGGCAAGGGCGGCAGCGGGGCGGGCGCCAGGCAGGGCGGGCAGCAAAGGCCGACCTTCCTGCCCACGGCCGCGCCTGCCGCGTTGCTGTTGGCGATGTCGGTGGCAGTAGCTGCGGAGGCGCCGGCGGGCGGGTACAGTTCTGCGGCCATCGTCGCTCCCTCCGGGGCCGCCTCCACGCTGGTCGGCGCGGCGCAGCGCGCCTTCGCGCCGCGCCGGGGCCTGGGCAGCGGCTCTGCGAGCACCAGCAGGGAGGTTAGGCACTGCGCCACCCGCCCATGCAGGCAGGCCAGCGGCAGCAGCATGGGGCCACGCCGGCCCTGCCTGCCGCCCGCACCCCCGCACCCCGCACCCCCGGAGCCCGCGGCCGGGCCGCAGGGGGCGCCGTCCCACCCGTACCCACTGAGGCGCCGGCGTCTCTCGTCACTGCGTCACGACGCGGCTCCTCCTCGCGCCGAGGCCCCGCCCCCGAGGGGGGTGCTGAGGCCCCGCCCGGTGACCAGGTTTGTCTGTGTTATAATTGCACCTTCTGTCTCTTAGAAATGAGAACTTCTCAGCAGCTCAGCTTTTGTAAAAGAACCTGACACAGCTAGCTTTCTTCCATGGAAGAAATGAGTTCCGAAAGAAGGCTTGATATCTCTATGTCTGACTTTAACGGAGCATAAAGGGGAGTACGTGTTGTAGTGTGTCAGAATTTCTTTTTCTTTTTTAAATTAGGACTTTATATGCCCCTTCAAACTCCCTATGTAGATCTTCCTTTATAAGTTGAGTATTCTACTGTGCTGCATTTTGTTTGTCAGTTCATCCAACTGATGGGTGAACACCCGAGTGGGTTATATAAACCAGCTGTTGTTACCATAGTAGGGCAATTATCTTTTCCAGATCCTAATTGTAATTCTTTGGGTCTTTACCTAGAACTGAGATGGTTGGAACAAATAGTCATTCCTCATTTACCTTTAAAAAATATTTTTATTTTGCCAGGTAGTGGTGGCGCACACCTTTAATCCCAGCACTTGGGAGGCAGAGGCAGGCAGATCTGGAGGCCAGCCTGGTCTACAGAGCGACTTCCAAGACAGGCTCCAAAGCCACACAGAGAAAACGTGTCTCAAAAAAACAAAACAAAACAAAATTTATTTTATTTGATGTGTGGATGTTTTGTTCGCATGTTCTCTGTGCACCACATGTGTGCCTGGTGTTTCAAAGGGCAGAAGAGGGCGTTGGAGCCCCTGGAACTGGAGACGTAGGAACTGGAGATGTAGGAACTGGAGATGTAGATGGTTGCAAACTGTGAGATGTGGGTACTGGGAACCGAACCAGGTCTTCTGCAAGAGAAATGAGCATTCTTAACCACAGAGTCATATCCAGGCCTTCATTCACTTTGTCAGTTTTTATTGTTGGTTTTGTTTTCTTGTTTTGTTTTGTTCTTTGGAAACAGGGTCTCTCTGTGTAGCCCTGGCTGTCCTGGAACTCACTCTGTAGACCAGGCTGACCTTGAACTCAGAGATCTGCCGGTTTCTGCCTCCCAAGTGCTGAGATTAAAGGCATGCACCACCACCACCTGGCTTCATTTACTTTTTTTTTTTAAGATTTATTTATTTGTTTGTTTGTTTGTCTGTTTATTATGTATACAGTGTTCTGCCTGCAAGCCAGAAGAGGGCACCAGATCTCATTACAGATGGTTGTGAGCCACCATGTGGTTGCTGGGAATTGAACTCAGGACCTCTGGAAGAGCAGCCAGTGCTCTTACCTCTGAGCTACCTCTCCAGCCCCCTTCATTTACTTTTATGAGGAAACTTTGAAATGGTCTTTTTTAGTGGCTTTATCATTTTCTGTTCTTTCACAGTGTGCACAGGCTTTTTTCTCTTCATCCTGGCCAAGGCTTGTTGTAATTTTCTGGGTTTTAATAGAGGCCATGGTAGTGGGTATGAGATGATATCTTGATAGTTGATACCGAGCACTCTTCCCTGTTTGTTTGTTTGTTTGTTTGTTTGTTTGTTTTTTGGTCATTTGCATATCCTCTTGGAAGAAATGTCTACTCAAGTCATTTGCCCATTTTCATTCTCTCTTTTTTTATTTAAAAGTTTTTTTTTTTTCCATTTACAGACCAACCACAGCTGCCCCTCCCCCCACTCCCTCCCCATCCACTCCTCAGAGAGGGAAAGGCCTCCCAGGGGGAGTCAACAAAAGTTGGGCATATCAAGTTGAGGCAGGACTAAGCCCCTCCCCCGTGTATGGGGCTGAGCAAGGCATCCCTGCATAGGGAATGGGCTCCAAAAAGCCGGTTTATGCATCCAGGATAAATCCTGGTCCCACTGCCCACATAATGCCCAAGTCACACAACTGCCACCCACATTCAGAGGGCCTAGTTTGGTCCCATGCAGGTTCCCCAACTGTCAGTCCAGAGTCAGTGAGCTCCCACTAGTTCGGATTAGCTGTCTCTGTGGGTTTCCCCATCATGATCTTGACCCTTTGCTCATACAATCCCTCCTCCCTCTCTTTGGACTCGGGGAGCTCCACCCAGTGCTTAGCTGTGGATCTCTGCCTCTGCTTCCATCAGTTAGTAGATGAAGGTTCTATGATGACAATTAGGGTAGTCACCAATCTGATCACAGGGAAAGGCCAGTTCGGGGACCCTCTGCACTGTTGCGTGGAGTCTTAGCTGGGGTCATCCTTGTGGGTTTCTAGGAATTTCCCTAGTACCAGGTTTCTCACTAACCCCATTAATGGCTCCCTCTGTCAAGATATCTCTTTCCTTGCTCTCCCTCTCCATCCCTTCCTCAACTCGACCATCCTTTCCCTCATGTTCTCTTGCCACCTCCCCTTACCTCCTCCCCTTCCCCACCATGTTCCCAATTTACTCAGGAGATCTTATCTATTTACCCTTCCTAGGGGGATCCATGCTTATCTCTTTTAGGGTCCTCCTTGTTACCTAGCTTCTCTGGGGTTGTGGAATGTGTAGCCTAGTTATCCTTTGCTTTACGCTTGATATCTACTTATGAGTGAGTACATACCATGTTTGTCTTTCTGGGTCTGGGTTACCTCACTCAGGATGTTTTTTTCTAGTCTGTCCATTTGCCTGCAGATTTCATGATGTCATTTTTTTTTTTTTTTTTTACAGCTGAGTGATACTCCATTGTGTAAATGTACCACATTTTCTTTCTTTCTTTTTTTTTTTTTTTAAGATTTATTTATGAGTTCTGCCTACATGCATACTTGCAGGCCAGAAGAGGGCACCAGATCTCATTACAGATGGTTGTGAGCCACCATGTGGTTGCTGGGTATTGAACTCAGGACCTCTGGAAGAACAGTCACTGCTCTTAACCACTGAGCCATCACTCCAGCCCCTGTACCACATTTTCTTTAACCATTCTTCAGTTTAAGGGCATCTAGGTTGTTTCTAGGTCTGGCTATTATGAATAAGGCTGCTATGAACATAGTAGAGCAAGTATCCTTGTGGTATGATTGAGCATCCTTTGGGTATATGCCCAAGAATGGTATTGCTGGATCATGAGGTTGCTTGATTCCCAGTTTTCTGAGGAACTGTCGTACTGATTTCCAAAGTGGTTGTACAAGTTTGCACTCCTACCAGCAATGGAGGAGTACTCCCCTTACTCCACATCCTCTTCAGCGTAGGCTGTCATCAATGTTTTTGATCTTAGCCATTCTGACAGGTGTAAGATGGCATCTCAGAGTTGTTTTGATTTGCATTTCCCTGATGGCTAAGGGTGTTGAGCAGTTCTTTAAGTGTCTTTCTTTTTCCATTTTCTGATCAGTTTGCCTTTTCACTGCATTGAGCTCTTTAGGTAGTATGGCTACTAACCCTGATCTAGTGGTTTACAGATGTTTTCTCCCATTTTTGTAGCTGCCTTATCTGTGTATAGACTCCTTTGCTATATAGAAACTTTGCAGTCTGAGGTCTGTCTATTTTTGCTTTTATTGAATCATTGTTAAGAACAGTGTCATAGTGTTCCCCATGTTTTCTTTTTGGAAATCTGTACATCTCTGGTCTGCTTGGTCGTAGTTCTACATGTGACAGCAATCTTGTTTCCCCAGTCTGTTTGTTGAAGAGAGTGTCCTTACACCTTGTATCATTTTATTCATTCATCTGTTTGTTTCTTAAGACAAAGTCTCAGCTATACAGCCCTGGCTGTCCTGGAACTGACTATGTAGACCAGGCTGGCCTCGAACTCACAGAGATCCATCTGCCTCTGCCTCCCGAGTGCCCCATCAGGCCTGTCCTAGTTTCTTTGTTCTTTAATGCACATGCCATTTTCATAACTACTCCACAGAGTCTGCAAAAGGGTTGCTTTGTGAGGCAGAGAATTAAAGTCTATTTAGTAAATGCAATCTAGTGATATGAATCCCACCTTAATTTTTTTTCCTGATTGACCTCAGATTTGAGAGAACTTTGTCAAAAAGTTCCCATCCTTGTGGTTTGGAAATTTCTATTTCTAGTACTTCTTGCTTTGTATGACTCTAACTCTGACCCCCATGTACGCATAGACTCTACTATATCTTTGGAGTTACTTTTCCCTGTTCACTGCTTGCCTGTTACCCATAGGTCTGCACTTCATTCAGGGAACTGAAGTCAGACAGCCTAGACTTTTTCTTCATCCTTTTTTTTTTTTTTTTTTTTTAACTGTTTGTTTATTTAGAGACAAGGTCTTGTCATGTTTCCCAGGCAGGCTTCAACTCTCTATCTTTGTACTGAGGCTTCTGTAGCAGCTTGGATTATAGGCATTTGTTGCCACACACACTATCTTTATTTATTTATTTATTTATTTATTTATTTTTGGTTTTTCGAGACAGGGTTTCTCTGTGTAGCTTTACACCTGTTCTGGAACTCACTTGGTAGCCCAGGCTGGCCTCGAACTCACAGAGATCCGCCTGACTCTGCTTCCCGAGTGCTGGGATTAAAGGCGTGCGCCACCACCGCCCGGCCCCACACTATCCTTTTTATTTAGGGAAGGCATGTGGAGGGGTGGGGGTCAGGGGTGTTGAGACAAAGTCTTACTCTGTAGATCAGGTTGACCTGAAACTCATAGAAATCCACCTGCCTCTGCTTTCTGGGTGCTGGGATTAAAGACACACACCACCATTCCTGGCCTGAGGACATTTTTTAAAAATCAAGTCTGTTCACTGCCATATTCTCAAGGCTTGGAACATAACAATTATTAGATATATATTTATATATGTTATATATAACTTAAAATTTTTCTTTTGTAGCCTGTGCATGCTTTTAATCCCAGCACTTGGAAGGCAGAGGCAAGCCAATCTCTGAGTTCAAGGCTACCCTAGTCTACAGAATGAGTTTCAGAACAGCCAGGGTTATACAGAGAAACCCTGTCTCAAAAAAACAAAAAAGCACAACAACAAAACTTTGGGGGCCCAAGGCTGCTGAACTTTTAATAAAGATGGCTGCTAGGATTCTCACCAATTGAGCATAACCTGGGGGCACTGGTACCCGATGTAGCCAGGAGTTTACTGTGGAATGTGGCTTGGATCTCTCTAGTCCCTCTGGGTTCCGGGCTGCTTCTGGGCCTCCATTTTCACTGCCCTCTTAAACCCTCCCTACGTCCTTCTGTTGTTTTTCTTTCCTTTTTTTTTTTTTTTTTTTTGGTTTTGTTTTTTGAGACAGGGTTTCTCTATGTAGCTTTGCGCCTTTCCTGGAACTCACTTGGTAGCCCAGGCTGGCCTCGAACTCACAGAGATTTGCCTGGCTCTGCCTCCCAAGTGCTGGGATTAAAGGCGTGCGCCACCACCGCCCGGCTCTTTTTTTTTTTTTTTTTAAATAATTTATTTGTATTTTAGGTACATTGATGTCTGTGTGGGGGTGTCAGATCTCCTGGAACAGAAATTACAGACAGTTGTGAGCCGCCATGTGGATGCTGGGAATTGAACCCTGGCCCTCTGGAAGATCAGCCAGTGCTCTTAACCTCTGAGCCATCTCTCCAGCCTTTCTTTCCTTTTCAAGAGATGGGGTCTCTCTGTGTTGTTGAGGGTGGCCTCAAATTCTCAAATCTAAGTGTCCTCCCCATCCATCACCCAAGTAGCTCAGGTTACAGGTAGAAGCCAGTGGACTCAGCTTTCTTCCCTGAGTCTTTGTGTGAGCTGGACTGGATCTTTGCATGTATAGTCTCATGGAGTCACTTGGTAAAGGTCAGTTTGCCCAGGAGGATGGGCTAGGTGTCAGTCAGCAGTTGATGCCTTTCCCTTCTCAGCCCTCCCTGCTTATCTGGAAGATGAGGTGAACTGACTGGTTCTCTCCCTCCCAGTTTCTCCAAGACTCTTGAGGAGCCACCCTGGTCTTCCTCTATTATTAGCTACTAGTGTTCTCTAAGCTACCTGTTCCTCAGCCTTGAACATAAGTGGCTCTTCTGTACCCGGCCCAAGATCTCCTCCGTCCCCAGGTAGTGCCTTTGCACTGGTGTCATGGTAATAATGAACTGAATCCATGAAGTGACTTGGTTGTTCTTGCTGGCCCCATTCATGGGCTCCATAAATTTTTGATTGAAACTTGAGGACCCAGCAGAGTACCAGGCACTGAGGAGGAGGAGGAGGAGAAGCAGCTGTGAACATGTGTGCACCTGTGTGCCCACTGTGCTCATTTTGCAGCATGCTGAGCTGACACCCAGGAAATTCAAAGGGTGGTGTGTGTGAAGAGCCCACACCTGTCCAACTCTTTGACGTCTCATCACCCTCTGAGAGAAGGTGGACGTTGTGGCCCCGCCAATACCCTATTGCCATACATGCCCAGAATCGCACCCTGTGAAGACAGCAGTTCTCCTCTGGGTGCAGTAAACACACAGCTAAGGGTCAAAGAGGCTGTGCTTCAGAGGAGGGGATGTCAGAGAGCCTGCGTACATGAAGACGTGTGTAGAGTCTCCTAATCGCAGGGTATTGCTTAGTGCTATGTGTACATATATGCATATACACTAAGGTATTATGTCTACTGTGCAGACCCATGCTTATACATTCCACGCTTTGCTCATCTGCTGGAATTTGGGGAGAAGAACCATGAGGTATCCATGACAGCCCTGAGGCTTCTGCAGAGAATGAAGAGGGATTGGATGCATACAGGCCGGCGCCCTTCTGGCCTCTGTGGAGCAGGTACAGTTTGGGCCATATGCCCCCAGGATAGCAGCTCAGTCTAGCACTTGGGTAGCAAATCCATGTGTGTGGGAGGGTACTAGCAGTCAAATGTAGGGTCCCATGCATAGTAGGTAAGTGGAACCCTAGCCGTCTGTCTGAGCCTTCAGCAGTCAAGCCCATGAGTTATTGGTTATAGTTCCAGAGTCCACCTTCCATGAGAGCTGTGTCCTGAACCCAGGACCAACCTGACCTTCATGGTTCTTACTCCTTAAGGACTCTGGCACTCGCTCTCCAGTTGACCACTGCAGGTTCTGAGATGAGAGACAGGACTTCAGAGGATGAAATGACAATTGGTGGCCCTAGTTCCACTCTAGGTTGTCTAACATTGCAAATTGTTGCCGCTCTCAGCATGATTAGTGATATGGCCTCTCATCTGAGACACTGAGTCCTTGCTAGCCCAGCAGCACAGTTGTTCTGGTTGCACCTGTAAGGACCTTCAGGGGCTGACTGGCCTAGACCAAGAGTCTAGGAAGTTCAGGAAGAGCTCCAGGCCAGCAGGGGCCTGTTCCTTCTGTAACATCCATCTTCCTACCTCTCTGCAATGTCAGGTACCACTTCTGCACCCAGTAGGGTGATGCTGCCTAAGACTCTGCTTGTATCTGAAACCTGATTTCCACGTTTACACTGCAGATTCCAGGGCCCCGTCTTACTGTGACCATAATTCACACTTGTCAGATGGTATCTTTAGGCTTGTGCCCGAGCCTCTTCCAGCTTTACTACATTCTCAGAATCCTCTGCTCCCATCATAACATGCATCACCTCAGAGCTAGTTTACATGCTTTGAGGGGTTATAAGAAATTCTCGATTTTCTGTTTTCCTTATGTTTAAAAGTAGAATGTAGCACAGCTTCAACCCAAAATAAGAATGGGACTATCATTGCCATAGACTGTGTGCATTATAGGTCTGTTTAGAAAAGCAAACACCCTGTTACCTTGTGGAAGCCACAGCAGACATATCCCACTCAGAGTTGTTCAGCTGGTCACTAGCGAGAGTCATTTCTGTGTGAGTTTCCTGATGATCTTATTTCTTTCCTAGCACTTTTGGTTGCAGCCAGAATGCATGATTTCCGGAGAACTGTCAAAGAAGTCATCAGTGTGGTCAAAGTGTGTGAGTCCACACTACGGAAGAGGTAAGCATTCTAGTTCACAGTGCGATGGCTACTGGGCCCATCTATATATTGGAGCTGCTACTGCCCTGGGCTGCTCTGCCCTTTGGAAGTGCCTGGCTTCCCACCCTAATGTCTCCTGAGATTAGTAGATTGTAATTTATAGAGGCTCCTCATCCCACAGATTGGAAGCAGGCAGAAAAGCTGCTTTGGAACAGCATCAGAGGCCTCTTCATCCCATTTGGTTTGTTCCATTATGGGCTTTGAGAGCCAAGTGACTTCTTGCTAGAGTTAGTTAAACCTCATCATGTCTGTTGTGGGCCACGACTGTGCCCAGCTCATCTGGGTAACCTGGGCAAGATGAACATGCCAAGGAATTGCTGGGAAACCTGCCATGGTTTCAACACTTGCTGACCATTTCTACTGAGGGTATATACTATAGTACCTTCTAGAAGCAAATTAGAAAATCATTTTAGTACTTTGCCTCTAATACCTTTAAAGTTACTTTTTCAAAAATTGTTATTACGTTTATTGATGTGTGTCTGTATGCACGTGCATGTACACATAGGTCACTGTACACAGTGGTGAGGTCAGAGGACGGTGCGGGGGAGGTCACCTCTCTCCTCCCACTGTGTGGGTCCCAGGGATCGAACTCAGGTCATCAGGCTTGGCCGCAAGGACTTCTATATGCTGAGCCAGTCTCACAAAGCCCTCTTTTTTTCCCGTTCCCCCACCCCCTTCTGAGATAGGGTTTGTTTATGTAGTCCTGGCCTGCCTGGAACTCACAGAGATCCTCATGCCTCAGCCTCCCCAGTGCTGGGATTAAAGGCTTGTGCCGCCAAGCCCAGCCTCTTTTTTTTTTTTTTAATTAATACTTTTTAAAAATGTAGTGTGTGTGTGTCGGTATGCATGCGGAGGTCAGGAGACAAACTACCAGAATTGTTTCTCCTTCTACTCTGGGGGTGCCAGGGCTCAAACTCAGGTTGTCAGACTTGGCAGCTAACACCTTATTTACTGATCCACCTTGTTAAGCTTAAATTTTTATTTTACTATTTTATTAAAGAGAGTTGGCCCTGCCCCTGGCCACTGCAGCAGAGGAGCTGTCCCACCCCTCACGGGAGAGCTGGTCCCACACTCAGGAAAGATGGCCCCACCCCTCACCACAGTTAAGGGAGGAGGGCTGGCCCTGATGGCATAGGCATAGAAGAGCTGACTTTGCCCCTCCCCTAAGGGGGGCTGGGCCCAGCAGCCTGGACTGATCATATCAGCTACCAACCAGACCCACATGCAGGGCTTTGAGTGAGCCCACCCCAACATCTACCCCATCTGTGACCTGCCAGAATTCGTGAAGGGACTGGTCCCGTGGAACCATAGTTGCAGGACCTCCATGACTCAGGGCAACAACAGGATATCAGAGAGGAATTTCGGTGAGAGTCCAGTGTTGATAGTGTACCAGAGGCCAGAGGCCTTGAACCAGACCGACAACGCACTGTAATGAACATTTGCAAGAAAAGACAAGGGGACAAAAGGGTACACTGTGTGACACACCACAGCTCCCGGTGTCACGAAGACCAATGAAGAGGTGTTGGAGAGTTGGGAAAGATGGAGGAGTGATGGGGGGGGGTTGTTTGTTTGTTTGTCTTTGTTTGGTTTTAATTAATATTTTTTATTTTCTTTTGAAGTGGATGCTGGGGGGGGGGCGGTAAGGGACAGATATGGAGGGACAGGGAAATGAGTGGGATTGTGATGCATGATGTGAAACTTTCAAAGAATCAATTAAAAAAATTATGTTAAAAAAATAGCCGAGTGGTGGTGGCGCACGCCTTTAATCCCGGCACTCGGGAGGCAGAGGCAGGCAGATCTTTGTGAGTTCGAGGCCAGCCTGGTCTATGGAGCAAGATCCAGAAAGGGTGCAAAGCTGCACAGAGAAACCCTGTCTCGAAAAAAAAAAAAAAAAAAAAAAAAAAAAATTTAAAAAATTGTAAGCTGGCCCTTAATCCCAGCACTTAGGAGGCAGAGGCAGGTGTATCTCTGAGTTTGAGGCCAGCCTGGTCTACAGAGGGAGTTCCAGGACAGCCAAGGCTACACAGAAATAAAAACCCTGTCTCAAAAAATAAATAAATAATAAAATTAAATTTTTAAAAAAATGTAGCCAAGCACTTCTGTAACTCCAGCTCTAGGTACCTCAAGGCAGAAAGATCAAGAGTTCAAGTCATCCTCTACATAGCACCATCAGAGCCAGCCTGAGCTACATGAGACTACTTTAAAAAACAAAAAACAAAAAAACCAAGCAAACAAATGTTAGCCAACAGAATGTGATCATAATCACAGTGCTTGTGGAGGTGAGGCCTGAGGATGGAGAGAGTTCAAGGTCAGTCCATCAAGATGGCTTAGCAGGTCAAGGAACTTGCCTCTGCTGCCAAGGCTGACAGCCTAAGTTCTATTATATGGTAGAATGAGAGAAGTGAGCCTACAAGTTGTCCTGCGACCTCTCCTTGTGTGCTGTGGCATGAATGCATGCTTGTATGCATGAGCACCCTCCCTGCATAAATGAACTAAATTTTTTAGTTTAAGAAAATGCAGCAGAGTTGCTGGATAAATTGTGTTGGCTGTCACAGAAGTGCCCTGCTCAGGTTGTTGGGTGGGTAGAGGTAGGTCTCCTACCTTGCAGGGTCTCCCGGGATTCCACCAGGGCCCAGAGGCAGGCACATGCAAGTAGTGAGGTCCGTGGGCTTTTTTCTGCTCTTTTGTATTAGGCTCACAGAATTTGAAGACACTCCAACCAGTCAGCTCACCATTGATGAGTTTATGAAGATTGACCTGGAAGAGGAGTGTGACCCTCCCTCATACACAGCTGGACAGAGGAAGCTGCGCATGAAGCAGGTGGCTCCATACCTCCCATTAGCACTCTAGTTTTCTAGGAACATTTGCTCTAACATCCTCACATCTGTTGAACTCTCCGGGCTGCTCACTTGGTCTTCTTTGGTCCTTGAGAATGAGTCTTAGGGGTGTGCCTTATATGGAACCTCCAAGCACTGTCCACATTGGGGCTCGCGGTGAGCTTTCTGTCCCTGGCCCATTGAGCCCATCCCCACAGCCAAGCTTTGTTTCTGGTTTATTCCTTGTCATCTGAGGCAGCCGCCACTGCAGCCAGACTTCCTCTCATTCTCCCTGAGCTGGTGACTACGCTCACACTAGGACGGTAGTCAGCAGGGGAGGCCAGAGGACCAGAGCTAGGTTGCAGCTGAGTTTTGGGGACTATCGGGGTGTATTCTGCACATGGGACAGACCTGACCCTTCGCAGTCAAGTTGGCTTGGGTGGGATGTTGAGGTTCTAAGTCTTTAGGTATTTAGAAAGGCTGCTCTGTCCAGGGCTGCATGCATGGTTGGAAGGAGAGGGCTAGGCCTACGCTCCATTCTGACCATCCCACAGCCTTGTCAATAGGGAGGCATTGAGCATTTGACTCCTTACCAAAGGCTCCTTTGTCTTTCAGCTGGAACAGGTCCTGTCAAAAAAGCTAGAAGAAGTTGAAGGTAACTAACCAGTTCTCACACACGTGCTTCCTTTTTGGTACAAAATCAACATGCTTACTTTTTGCTTTTAACTTGTTACTTTAGGTGAAATATCCAGTTACCAGGATGCCATTGAAATTGAGCTAGAAAACAGCCGGCCAAAGGCAAAAGGGGCTCTTGCCAACTTGTCAAAGGATGGTGAGTCCTCTCTGCCATTAAAGGCCTTGAAGGCGCTAGGCCAGCACCCTGACCTCCCCCACTCAATGGTCCTTGACCCCACCCCAGTCTGCCTGTCATCCCCTGCACTGGAGCACTACACGCATATCCAGTTATTGCCAGGACCTCTGTCCACTTGTGCACAGCCCTGCATGTGCTGCACTGGGAGCCCTGCTGGCCATTCCAGCTGGCCGCAAGGCCGTGACTGCAGGGATGCCCTTGTGCTGTCTGCCCCTGTTGAGCCACACATCAAGATGTAGGCTTTTCAGAGCTGCTATCACCATTTGTATTGCTAGACAGCTCTCTTCCAGGCTGTGCAGAATGAAAGCGTAAGTGTCGGCTTCCTTCCTTGGCACATGGTCTGGGGAAGCCACTCTGGGCATCCCTCTGGTTGCTCGTCTGTGCTCTCTGCCCATCACACGGGCACTGTGCTAGCATCCTGTGCTATGCCAGGCAAGTGTGAGTGTCCTTTGGGCTCCCCTCAGTGTTTGCAGACACTTGCTTATGTCCCATGTCCACATTAGGATCACCTTACCCACCCCTTCTCAACCCAGTCTGCCTCACTTGTCAGCGTGGGGAAAGCCACTGAGCTTTCTGTCCTTCTGTCCTGCTCTAACTTCCTCTCTGTCTGGGCTTTGCTCCTGTGCCAGCACCACACTGCTGCCCTCTGTGCGGCTGGGGTAAGCAATGTCTTTCCTCCTTTGGTCCACATGGCAGCTTGCAGCTTGACAATAGCATTGACTTTCGTGTGCTGGCTACTCCTGTGCAGTGTGAACTCTTGTCACTCATTAGTTTTCAGTCATTTTGTCATTGGGTTTTCCAAGTACTTGATTCTGTCATCTACACTTCGTCATCTACTATTGTTCTCTACCGGCTCTTAATTTCTTTCTTGAGTCTGCCTGGCCCTGCAGCATCTTGCTGATCTTGGTGACGGCAGTATATCCTCACTCCAGCTCCCATGGACTAGTGCGCATGCACTGAGCAAGTTGTTCCTTATCTGTCATGGCGAGTAAATGCCTGCCCATTGCTGTCAAGAGTTTTCTTATCTCCGTGCAAATGAGAGTTTCAGAGGATGACAGTATCTGTGGAGACCACAGGAGTTCCTGCAATGGGTGAATGTGATCCAGTGTCCTGACAGTCACACTACTGGGTTCTCCCTAATGCCTGCCCTACTCACGCCCATCCAAGGCTTTGGTTCTGTCTGTTTGCAGAGTTGAGTTTGCTACTTTTGATTTGTGTGTGTGTGTGTGTGTGTGTGTGTGTGTGTGTGTGTGTGTGTGTGTGTGTGTGTGATCTTTTCTTAACTTACAGTCTTATTTTCTAGCTGTCCTTTGCATGTACATAGTCTGCTGCCTTCTGTTTACCAGGTCAGTTACTTCTGCCTGGCTTCATCCTTCCTTCTAATTTTACTCCACCTTCCAGGTCACCTGCCTGACTTCTCTGTTCTGAGTCTGCTGACTGTGTACATTTGGGGCACTGAACTTCCTGTGAGAATTGTCATGTTTGCAGTTTCTTAGTCTCAAGATATTTCCCCTTCCACATGTGAGGGAGCTATGGAAATTCTGGGGGTAAGGTGTGTTCTGATATAGTTACTAACTGCTGCTTGAATTGTGCAGTAATCAGGAAATATTGCTGATATGTTCCTCCTTGGTACTTGGGCACGAAGTAGCCTAGACACTGCAGAGAGGCACCTTATGTCATGGGCACAGACGACATGTCCCACTTTCACTGTTAATAGATTGCGAGAACCTGCCACTGGTGGCTCTCCTTCAGAGATCTGGTCTTCCCTTACTTTGATTTCCCCAGTGGCTCCCTCATATACAGAGATGGGCGCTGACTTAGTATGATTCCCAAGGCTTATCTTCTACCACAGAAGCCACCCTCAAGCCTAGAGGCCTGACCCTTGGGCACATGTGAGGCCCAGGTGTCACTAAGTCTCTGCGTGTCCTCCTCCTTCACTTCATGTCTCCCTTGAGAACTTCTCCAACACAGAGACCATGCTTAGTGGCTTGATTCAATCTGGAGCATCCTTTTCCCTTAGAGGTTTGAAGTAAGCTGATCTACTCAATAAGCCTTTTTGATAGAGTTTTCTTGGTTTAGCTGTCTGTTCTAATGTCCTTTCTGTAATTTTTTATTCATTTCTCTTGAACTTTATCTGTTCCTCTTTCACACATCCTGGCTTTGGAGCACAGCAGAAAGCAACTAGCCACAGGCAGGGTATTCTGGGTCAGATTACACAGGCTGGGGGCAGAGGTGTGTCTTGCAGATCAGATATCAGAAGGTATAATGCACAGGCTACAGGCTGTATTTGGTTCTAAAGTGCCTTTGGCTTTTGAGCTTTGCCTGTGGACATGTGTGATGTAAGGTGAGGCCAGCACCATAGTCACTGTGGTTATAGACCTGTCGCTGCCACTGTCTTCCTGTCCTTTGTAATGGCACCCCACCCCTCCCTACTCCAGGTTGCCACTGGCTGCTTTCTGTCACTGAATTAGTGGTCTTTTCTAGACAGAGTGTGTACCCTTGTCTTTCCTCGGCGTTATTTTTATGTTGCCCATTGGTAGCATGGTCCATTTTACTGTGGAGCTGCCGTCCGTCCGTTCGTCCGTCAGTGTGGTAAAGTGCTCCTCAGTCCTGTGTGTGCATTTGAGTTAGTTCCAGAGAAAGCTGTGCAGTCTCTGGTGGGCAGAGTGGAGTTGCTGGTCTGGTGGAGGTGGCAAAGAGTGCGCAGCAGCCCCCACTGCTCTCCCACTGTCCGCATGCATGACCAGCACTCCGTCTTCTCTCCATCCTCTCTGAGGAGGTCACCAGTGTGTGGTGTTCTGAGACTGTAGAAGACGTGCTCATGCTCTGACTTGGTCCAGCTGGCGTGTCTCTCAGGGCTCAGAGACCGTGCCCTGTCTAGCTGTCTGCCCTCGTGTATTCTCTGTGCTGGTCTGGCAGGTCTGTCTTTTGGTCCCTCTTTTATTTGGGTTCTGTGTTGTCTGAGCATAGGTAGGTGCTCTCTACATGTCCTAGACTGTCCTTTCAGACAGGTTCTAAAAAAGCTATGGCTCATCTTTGTCTTGACAGTGTCTTTCACAGAACAAACATAATTCTTTCTTTTTTTAATCATAATTATTTCAAAATCTATTTATCTATGTTTCATGGGTTCTGCTTTAGTGTTGTTGAAGGTATTTTTGCCTAACTCTAGATCACAAACTTTATTGATCTTTCCTGAATGTTCTTACGCTCTCAGATACCACATTTAAGCCAGCTTTTGCACAGAGCATGAGGACTAAACCAGGCCATTCTTTTTTTTTTTTTTTTTTTTTTGGTTTTTCGAGACAGGGTTTCTCTGTGTAGCTTTGCGCCTTTCCTGGAACTCACTTGGTAGCCCAGGCTGGCCTCGAACTCACAGAGATCCGCCTGGCTCTGCCTCCCGAGTGCTGGGATTAAAGGCGTGCGCCACCACCGCCCGGCTAAACCAGGCCATTCTTGCACGTGGGCAACCAACACCGTTTGCTGGCAGGACTGTGCTTTCTCTGCTGCAGAAAAAGGCATGCTTTTTGGTAGTTTTTGTGTTCTTGGTTATTTTGCAGCTTTGCAAAAAATGTTTCTGTTACAAAAGTGGGCTCTCTCTGGCTTTCTGCCTGGTTGACAGGTGGTGTGCGAATCGTGTGTCCCTAGGCTCCGGTGAGGACGCCACATCCAGCCCGTTTTGTGAGGAGGACACGGAGGATGAGGAGCTGGAGGCTGCTGCCAGCCACATGAACAAGGACTTTTACCGAGAGCTCCTGGGGGATGATGGCGGCTCAGAAGCAGCAGAAGGCCCTGATGGGGGCAGCAGGCCCCTGGCCCTGGAGTCCCTCCTTGGGCCCTTGCCCACAGCAGCCAGCCTGGGCATCTCCGATTCCATCCGAGAGTGTATCTCCTCCCCAAGTGGGGATCCCAGTGAGTGCCCTGGGACGGGGGAGGTTTATAATCTGAAGGTCTGTGCTGTGGATTAGACCAGAAACACCATGGGCTTGGGTGAGGCTCTGCTGGGCCCTTGCACAATAGTCAGTGGTCCTGGGTGCTCTAGTTTCCTTATCTTGCTGTGATAAACAACCTGTCAAAGCAACTGTGGGGACAGCTTTTGCTTACAATTCCAGGTTATAGTCCATCATTTCAGGGAGGTCAAGGCAGGAACTCAAACAACTAATCACATCAGATCCATAGTCAATAGCAAAAAGGAAACAAACATCATTGCTCGCTTGCTCCTATCTAGCTTTCTCCTGTCTTATCTAGTTTAGGACTCCCTGCCTAGGGAATGGTGCCACCACAGTGAGCTGGGTCTTTCTATGTCAATTAACAATCAGGACAGACCTCACAGACATGCCTACAGGCAAACCAGATAAAGATGTTTATTCAATTGAGATTCTCTTCCTGGGGGATTCTGAATTGTGACAAGTTGACATCTAAAAGTAACCATCACACAGGGTAAAGAGCTGGGTATGTGCCAACATGCTGAGATGCCAGCTGGCCTTGTTACCATCGTAGGCTTCCTCTAGTCCAGCTGCTTTGGCTGGCTAGCTTATGGCATGGGCCCTGAGTTTCGGTGGCTACCAGATGACTAAGGAAGGGTCTGGCATAGCCCTGAGTCATGCAGGTGAGGGGACCAGGCCGTTGCTGGAGTGGGAGAGCCTAGGTTAAGGTGCTTCTTTGCTGTCAGTGTCACTGCTGAGCTCGAGCATGGACAGAGGAGACACACTAGCCAACAATCGCCCCTGCCATCCAACAGTGCCAGACCCCTGCCGCTTCTTTCCCTTGGCCTTTAAAACCTTGGGAGGGGGGCTGGAGTAATGACTCTGAGGTTAAGAGTACTGACTTGCCCTTTCAAAGGACTGGGGTTTGATTCCCAGTACCCACGTGGTGGCTCTAGTCCCAGGGGGATCTGCACACATGTGGTGCACAGACATGCGTGTAGGCAAAAAATCCATACACACAAAATAAATTCTAATAAATGAAGAAGGACTGAGGGACACTGGTGGTCTGGAAGGGTAACAGGTCCTGTCCCTGTAATCTGGCTCTGCCCTCCTGATCAGGTGAAGAGTTGACCTTTGCTTAGAGGGTGTGGCCTCTCAAATGGGTGGAACGACTGAGAAATGGGGCCCGTATGAGGGGTACACCTCTCAGTTGAGGAGGCAAAATGCCAATATATAGTGGACAGTTGAATATCTGCTTTGAGGGAGCAGGTAATTCAGAGCAATACAAAGGGACTTGTCAACCCGATCATAGGGAGCCCAGAGCAGAAAGCAAGGGAGGTGGAGCAGACTTGAGAGCCCCCAGGGGTGGTAGGACACCAGTGCTTTAGCCTGGAATAGGAAAGCAGCAGGCCCAGACCAGGCCTTCTAGCAGCTCTGTCTGTACCCAGTCCTTGACCTGAGCTTGAGTTTCTTGTTGAGGACACTGGGCCTCTTTTCTTTCTTGATGGGCAAGTGTTAAGGTGACATTCTCTCAAAGGAGGCTCTTGCAGCCTCTTTGCCCCAGCCCTGAGTCCCAAGCACCAAGCATCCCCATGGTGAGCAGTATCTGCTAGGGCAGCCTCTGTGACACTGATGGGGCTCTTCTCTCTAGAAGACACTTCAGAGGACGGGGAGCTGGACCTCAGTGGCATCGATGACCTTGAGATTGACAGAGTAAGTCCTGACTCCCCTTGTCCATAGTGGTGGTTGGGAGGCTAAAGTGGGGTTGAACTAGCTTCAGGGCCCGTCACTCACCTTTAGCCTCTCTGTGCATTGTGGCTTTCTCAGCTATTCCCTCACAGGTGCCAGGGGTGGGTCTCAAGTTGTAGTGCCTGTGGTCCAAACATGCCCCTGGACTCCCTCCTCCAAGCTCCATTCCAAAGCATCCTTGGTTGTCCTGTGCCCTTCCTCTGAAACCCCAAACTACCCTACCAGGACCTTGTTGGGAAGGCCCTGAGCTCTGCACCTGGCCTTGGCCCTCACAAATATATTGTGCATCTCTAATCCCCCCATACCAGGGGCCCCAGACTATACACTAACACTTGGCTATGTGTGTTAGTGATCTGCCTCACAAGGCTTAGGAACTGTGAATACTGGCTCACGCTGCAGGATAAAGTTGGCGGAGGAGGACAGAGGACTGACGGCTTCTGTGCTGGAGGGGGCTTCCCACATCCTTTCTTTTAGCAATTTAAGCATATAAATAGGAAGCTAGTTGCTGAGACATCTTAGCATACCTCAGAGCTGAACCTCAAAGATCTGAAGCCACTTCATTGTGCTTTCCACAGTACATCCTGAACGAGGCAGAAGCTCGGGTAAAAGCTGAGTTGTGGATGCGGGAGAATGCTGAGTACCTGCGGGAACAGAGGGGTGAGTACCCATCTATGCATCTGCCCAGGACCCAGGATATGCCCCTGGCTGAGGCCAGCTGTTTTGTTCACCTTACAGAGAAAGAAGCAAGAATAGCAAAGGAGAAGGAGCTTGGCATCTATAAGGAGCACAAGGTGGGTGCCTCTTGACAGCCTAACTCAGCCTTAGTGTTGGCTGATAGGAAACCATTTGGGAACACCTCTGCCCTGTGTCCATAGGCGCATGGCTGGGACAGGCAGTGGGAGCCATAGGACCCCCACCCCTGGCTGCAGGTTGTTGTGTTCCTTTACAGATGGTTGTTCCATGCAGCTTTGTAGTGCGAGATCCAGCACAGCTGCTTAGGGAGACCAAATTGAGATGTGGGGCTGGACTCAGAGGTTCTTGGGCTTCAGGCCCTTGTTGAGGACACAAGACACCCTGTCTTGGTGCCTGTATTCTTTGATAGCAGGCAAGCAGTCTTGGTAACTCGGCTCAGCTGCTCCCTCTGGGCCTTCGGTCTCCAAGTGGAAGGAGCTGAACCTTTTAGGAGCCAAGTGAGAAGATGTGATGCTGGCAAAACTCGGTCCAGGGTGGAAGCTCAGAGAATGAGTAGTACCTGCCTCAAAGGAGGGCTAGAGACTTGGGCAGGAAAGGAGGTCCCAAGACTCCATGCCACCCCGCATCATGTTCCGTGCTCTGGGAGGCACTTTCCTTTTCTGTACACAAAGGCTTTGCTAGGAAGGGTTGGTGTGCAGGAACTGAGGTAGCCAGTGCCAGGGCTGGGAGCTGCCAAGGTAGATACAAGTCAAGCCAACTTACTGTGCCTCTCCAGATGGGCCACAGCTGTGGTTCAGGAGTAGACGGTAGGTGTGAAGCTAGCACGTGACAGAAGGAGTTTGTGTGTGTGTGTGTTTCATTCAGCCCAAGAAGTCTTGCAAACGCCGGGAGCCCATATTGGCCAGCACAGCTGGGGAGGCGATCGAGAAGATGCTGGAACAGAAGAAAATCTCCAGCAAGATCAACTACAGTGTGCTGCGGGACCTGAACAGCAAGGGTGGGGGCAGCCCACCCAGGGAGGACTCGCAGCCCCCAGAGCGTGCCAGCACCAAGAAGCTGTCACGGAGGAAAAGAGCCTCTGGCAGGAATAGTGCTGACCCGGGGACAAGCGTGGGCAAGAGGTATCATTGTCCTGCCCCTTGGCCTGGGGGCTGACTGTTGTTTGCAGCCACAGCTTCAGGAGCCACACTGTATGCTGAATGCTGACAAGCCCATCTCCAAATGTGGATGTGTCCTGACCCCCCTCTACACACACACACACACACACACACACACACACACACACACACTTCTGGGTCCCAGAGTCGAGAGGCTTCTGGCGGCAGCAGGCCCTACTCCGTCCCCAGAGAGCAGTTGAGCACTTAGTGCGAACGGGCTCTTCAGCCCCGCCACACCCACACCCTTCTGCACTCCTGAGTGAATAGGAAACCACTCAAGGGCCAGAGCAGGCCAGCCTCAGCATGGTGGGTCCATGTTGCTCTTCAGCTTGACAAGGGGGTATTTGAGGGTGGTCAGGTGCATGTGGGCCTCCTGTGCAATGACTTACTCTAGGGTGGTAGCTTGCAGCTTTCCTGATGAGGTCCCAAGTGAGCTGATTCCCTTGACTCTGGAGATAGGCTGGACACCCAGTGTGGCTACCATCCACCTGCCCTGAGACTCCTGTGAGGTGCTGCCTGCTCAGTGTCCATGTTTGAATTAGCCATAGCTGTCTAAGGGGAAGCCAGGAGTGCGTCCATGTATCTAGTGACATCCTTTGTGCACCTCTGTGGTGTTGCTTCCCTTCTGCTGTTGGTGGGCTGTTGTTTTCTTAAGAACAGAAAGCTGCTGTAGTCTCAGGAGGGTGAGGCAGGGGGATGGTGAATTCAAGGCCAGCCATGGCTACATAGTGAGATCTAGTCCCCCAAATAATACAAAACTAGCTGAAAAGGTAGCTCAGTGGTTAAGAGATACCCGAGTTCAGTTCCCAGCCCACATGTCAGGCAGCTCCTGGAACTCCAGGGGATCTGTGTTCTCTTCTGGCCTCCACAGGTACCCATACAAGCACGATACAGCCTCAGCCTCTCTCTCTCTCTCTCTCTCTCTCTCTCTCTCTCTCTCTCTCTCTCTCTCTCTCTCTCTCTCTCTCTCTCTCTCTCTCTCCCCTCTCTCTCCTCTCTCTCCTCTCTCTCCTCTCTCTCCTCTCTCTCCTCTCTCCCCTCTCTCTCTCCCCTCTCTCTCTCCTCTCTCTCTCTCCCCTCTCTCTCCTCTCTCCCCTCTCTCCCCTCTCTCCTCTCTCCAGTGCACCATCACTCCAGGCTTTAATATCTTGGTGTTTTCATTTTTTGTATCCTAAGTCTGATCCAGCTGGAACTTACTTTAGCAAAAAGAGTAAGGCGAAAGCCACACTCAGGCTTCTGGGTGGATGCTGTAGACAGGGTCTGTCTGAAGGAAGCCCTTCCTACAGTTGGCTCAGGTGTTCCAAGTCTCCTGTCTCCAAGCTGATGGTTGCTCTACTTTGTACAGCCTGGTAGTGTTTGCTGGGCCAGATTCTTGAGAACATTTTTGTACATGGCCCGTTATTTTTTTCATGAACTGAGAATGAGATGTCTAGGCTAGGCCTCTTCCCACTGCCACTCTCACCGCCTTGTGTGGTCCCAGTCCCCCTGCCCCAGTTGGTGGCACAGTTGTCATAGGGTCTGGAGTTCCTAGGCCCTGATGCGGCGCCCTCTACAGGATCTTCCTGTGATTCCTTCCAGCTGCTTCTGTGTGTGGGCAGGTACTTAATTTCTCTCCATTCGTTATGTTCCCAGAACCTGTTGGGGTCCCCTGCTGCCTCGAGGTCTTCCCTTGACCCCTTGGTGCCTCAGGTTGGCTGTCCCCCCCGCCCCCATCAGTGCTGCTGTACTGAGCGCTGAGTCAGCACGGCTGCTTCGGGTAGGAGCTTCCTCAGAAGGGAGCTGGGTTTTCTCAGCCCCTCTTTGAGATGACTGAGTAGAGAGCTGTGGGCTGAGTTCCCACTGCAGCTCTCCTTGCACATGTAGGTCAGATGGGGCAGGGACCAGGACTCGGCCTTCCCTAACCGCCCAGCCCCAGCCTCAGCCACCAGGAGGCATTCTCGGTTCTGCTTATTGTGGCCAGATCACCATCCTTGTCTGTCCAGCTGTAGCTAGGAATGGGTGCCGAGTCTGATGGCTCTGAGCACTCACAGGTCCAAGTTGAAGCTCAGCTAGGCTGCTCCTGTCAGTGCTGGGAGAGTCTTGTTCTAGTACAGGGATTCAAGCTTCCTTTGTGGCCATGTGGCCAGGGGAAGCCTGCTAGAGTCAGAGTTTGTGAATATCTGATATCCTGAGGGGTTATGAAGGTCTCAAGGCTGGGATGCCCCCTGCCTATACCCACCGCTGCACTCATGTCTGCCTTACTCAGCACAGCCAGTTCAGATAGTTCCATCAGGGAAAGGAAAAAGACCACCGGGCTGTAGGAGCAGTCTAGCAGGTGAGGTTGGTGTAGCACTCAGCATCTACCTCTGGGAAGGTGTTACCCTAATGGATCCAGTGCTCCAGACTTACACAGGTTTCCCAGGTCAGACTCAAGCAGGCTTCAGCTCAGTAGAGGCAGTGCCCAGATCCCACGTGCAGCCCTCACTTGCTCTGTGGCTGTCCTACAGAAAGTGTCCTGGCCAGAGTCCTCAGTCATGGGGTGTTTATGAAAATGTAGCATTTATGGTCAAGGCTGAGAGATTAACAGCAGTGTGGTTCCCTAGGCCTGTGGTTGATAGGGATTATCACTGAAGCTGTGATCTGAGTAATGCCATGCTGAACCTATTCTCTAGGCATTTACAGATTCTTCTGTGAGCCTTGGCCAACTGCTCTTGGGTCTGCATGGGTCCTAAGAAGGTCATGAACACCTGTAAAAAGGCTTCAGCTCCCTCGCTAAGGTGTTCTGTGCCATCTGCCTGCTACGAGATTATCTTTTCAGTATCATCAGAATATCCAGTATGTCACAGCTGGGCAAGGCTGGGCCTCAGAGGGCCCAGTGCAGAGCATGATTCAAGCCTTCACCTACCTACATAGTTGTGCCCTAGAAGAAAAGAGTCTTGACCCTCCCCATGCCCAGAGTCCACTTACACTGATCTGTGTGGCCTGTCTGCTCTGGAATGGGTGACCCATTTTCCTTTCTGTTTCTTGTGGACATGATGCCAAAGGTACCTTTGTGTTTGGAAGTCCTAGGGAGGTCTAAGGCAGCCCAGGTGGAGGCAGGTGGCCAGATGTGGGTCTGCCCACCTCTTTCTCCTCTTCATAACTGTCTATCCCTCTTCCTCACTTTCCCTGGCTGCAGATTGACCAGGGAGAGGGGTCATAGAATCTTGCACATGGTCACTGCCCAGGACCTCACATACCTGTTCAGAGGGGGTGGAAAGACAGTCCATCACCTTGACTTTGGGGTGCCCACTACATGGCCAAAAGGGGAGGCACCTGATGGATCTTGCATTTTGTGGGGTGGGGTTTTGGACAGGGTTTCTCTGTGTAACCCTGGCTGTCCTGGAATTCACTCTGTAGATCAGTCTGACCTCAAACTCTTGGAGTGCTGGGATTAAAGGCATGTGCCACCACCACCCAGCTGTATCTTACATGTTTATATTGTGTTTATATATCTCCTATCTATGACAGAATGATGGCAGGCATTGATTAATGCCAGACAGCGGGTCAAATCAGGATGGACACAGCAGCAGTGGTATTTCAGGTAGTAAAACTGAGGAATAGGTGAGATCTAAGGTCAGAAGGAGGCCAAGGGTAGGAAGAGAGACTGGGGTAAGACTGGTGGCGACACTAGCAGAGGTGGTGAGGGTTCTGTGTCTCTGGGGAGGTCTCCCTGTGGAGTGGCAAGGGTGGGCCCCAGAGTGTGCTGGACCTGCCATGAGGCCGGGCATCTGCCTGGTCGAGCGAGGGCCTCAGTCCTGCTAGTAAGTGATGGTCAGCAGGCAGGTGTGACCTGAGACGACAGACTGTGAGCCTGCCTGCCTGGACAGAGCCTCATTCTCTGTGTGGTACACGCGCGCGCGCGCATGCACACACACACACACACACTCACACGCACACACACACGCACACACACGCACACACACACACACACACATACTCACATACTCACACACACTCACACTCACACACACTCACACACACTCACACACTCGCTCACACACACTCTCTCTCTCCCTCCCCCTGCCCCCCTCTCCCTTTCCCTCCTACACCAGCCTGAACTGAGGTTGCTTCTATGCTTTCTTTCAGGTTGAGGCCTCTGGTGTCTACACAGCCAGCTAAGAAGGCAGCTGTGGGAGAGGTATGTTGTCCTGTACAACCAGGGCAGGGCTCAGGAGCACAAGTTGCCATCAGGCTTGGCAGGGAGAGGCCCAGTTGGTTGCTGCTCAAGTGTTGGCCTGGCTCCTGCTGAGAATCCTGAAGCTCAGGGTGTGAGGGTGCCTGGGTCACAGAAGTGGAGCAGGCAGGTGGTAAGGGCAAGTTATGTGCTGCTGGCGTGCGGCTGAGGGTAAACTGTCCACCACTGTGGTCTAGTGTAGGCAGAGGCTAGATTGCATACCACAGGGCCCTCCCTCCCTTCCTCCCTCCCTCCCTCAGGTGATAACAGCTTTGGAAGAAAGGAGGGCTGGGACTTCATAGCCCCAGGAAACCGGAAGGAGATAGTGGATGCTAGGGGGCAGGCTAATCCACTGACCAGCTCACATGTAGGGTGGGAGCTCTGAAGAGAGAACTTGAGGGTCCCACAGTCAGCAGGAGGGTAGCACACACTCTGCTTTTATCTCAGAGACAGGCTCTCTCTTTCCAGGCCTTGCTCTTAAGTCCCCCTGCCCTGGGCGCTGAGCCCATCAAGCCATCAGCGGTCTTGGTGGAGAGCGGCCCTGTGTCGTACCATCCTGAGGAGGATGCAGACGAGGAGGACGCCGAAGAAGAGGATGGAGAGCCTTGCGTCAGTGCTCTGCAGATGATGGGTGGCAATGGTAGGTATGGCCCACGTGGTTATGGGCACAGTACAGGAACTTTGAGGGAGCATCCAGAGAAATAAAGACAAAGCCATCCACCCAAGTAATTTCCAAATATGAGCCTATTGGCTACAAACTAAAATTCTCTCTACAAAGAAGGGAACTAGGACACTTAAAATCGGCCATGTTGATTTTGAGGCTCCTGAGTATGCTAAAAGGAGCTAGGCAAAGGCTAGGAGGCCAGCTCCACAGGGAAGGTGAGTCATCTACCATGAAGGTCAAGGTTCTGGGCTTGTGGGGAGTCAGAAGGCGGGCTGTTGAACGAGTAGAGAAATGTCTGGGTTGGCCATACTGTTTACAGAGCCCAGGAAGGCGCCAAAGCCTCCATACAGGGCGCATGACCAGTCTACCAGCCCCAAAGACTTCTGGGAATAGGGTGAAATGGTGGTCTTTCAGGTGGTGTGGCCTGTGAGATGAGGCAGTGGGGTTGGTGTTGGGAGCTGGGGATGTGACCGTGGCTCGCTCTGGCACCAGAGGGCTGCCTAGACTTCAGCAACTGTCCTCTGTGCTTTGCAGATTACGGCTGTGATGGTGACGAGGATGATGGCTACTGAGTGGACCTCAAGGCCAGGCAGCATCCTGGTGCTAGACTCCAAGTGTTTTATGGGGCTCACAGGCATGGTTTCTGGGACTCAACCAGTCAAGCACTGCCCCACTAGATTTGAAGCACTCTTCCCATGGCCACACCATGGCCACATCATACCTACTGTTGGGAATCATGTTTTGAGCAATGTACAGAATATTTTTGCCCAGCAAAGGAAGCCAGCTGTGTGTTTATGTGTAATGAAACATGGTCAGGGAGTAGCTAGGTCAGGATCCCACTCCATGGCATAGCCTTGTAGTCATTGATTGACCAGAAATCCTCAGGCAGGCTCTGTGAGCTCCTGTCATAGGGAGATGGCAGCACTAAGGGGCTTCCTTCACTCATGAAGTAGAACCTTGGCCTTAGCCTGCTGCCAGTGTTCTCTGCCCACCCTTCACACCCTGGAAGGGTAGGGTTGGGCAGAAGACGTGGCAGTTACTGCTCTGTGCTTAGCAGCTGTAGTCTGGAGCACCTGCCTTTAACTGCAGCCCCAGCTCCCTGCTGAGGTGGACACGAGCTCTCTACCACCTCTAATGTCTGTTCACCGTCTGAACCACCAGGAGCATTATAGGCCTCAGCCTCTTGCTTAGGACTCATGAGTTGTGCTCCCAGGAGCCCTTGAGGCTGCCCAGTAGCAGATTAGTCCAGTTCATCAGCAGCGCTCAGAAAGCGGAGACCAGCAGACCACATGCATCTGCATGCAGCTTCCTGCTAATGTCCAGACGACCCCTGTGGAGTTCTGGGTTATGGCCCTGCCCTGTCACCTGGAACGGAGCCCTCTGTCAAGAAAGCCTGCAAGCTGTTTCCTCACGAGAAGGCCCAGGACTATCCTCAGTGCACTTAACTCGGGCCTTCCTTTCCTGGACGCAGCCCTGGATGTGAGTCTTCACTACCTGGGCTGAGGCAGAATATTTGACTCTGTTTCGAATCAAGAGGTGGGGGGCCAGGCCTGAGATGACTGAGGTGGGGGGGGGCAGACTGCAGATGGAAGTAGATAGGTGGGACAGATACGGAGTGATTTGGATGAGAGGATTGCAAAATGCTTTTAGATTGTGTACGGGAGTGTGGAACCATAATCAAGGGTCCATCCTAGGGTGGGGCCAGCTTCACAAGAGTGAGGTCACAATCATGGTAGGCAGCCATGACACTGGTCCAGAGTATTTTTAGGATGTTTGTATGCTTATATGTGACAGGACTTGCCTATGGCATGGAGAGAGTACCGGGCTGAGGGGTGGAGGTAAGAGCTGCAGGAACAGAAACAAGTATCCTGAACAGAAGCTGAGCCCTGCTCCCCAGCTCTGCCTTGTCTGTCATGAGAAAGCAGGAAGGGGGTGTTGTCAATGCTAAAAATGAGCAAGAGCCAGTCGGGCTGAAATGGTCTTGTGAGGAGAGGGTTGAAGAAAGTCAGGGCAGAGGGAAGGGGCCGTATCTGCTGTCCCTGCAAGGTGGGTGAGTAGCATAGTGGGCGGATCCTGAAATGGTTGAGAGGCCCAGGTGCTGAGGAGTAAGGTCCCAGTAGGGGGCAGCCGTGGAGTGGGCAAGGGTACCTCTGAGCTGAGGGCACCGCTTTGTATGTGAGCCGCCACCAGCACTCATGTGAGGCTAAGGAGGCATTGGGTCTGTGTGACCCTGTTCTGCATACGGTTGGTTTATTTCTAGGTGCTCTTTTCTGACTGAGGTTACCACAGCATGATCCCCCTGCCTCAGATCTTCCCAGAATGCAGAGCAGTGCCTTAGGCAGCCTCCTGGGGCAGAACCAGGCCTCACCATACTGGACCTTCAAAGAGGGAAGAGGGGGTCCATTGGATCCTGCATTCTAGACTGGGACCCTGTCTTGTGTACACACTGGAGTGCTGAGAAGAAGGAAATTGTACTCTCTCTCTGCCTCCTCTACCCTCTCCTACTGCCTTTCTGCTAGGGTGAGGGAAGTGCAGGGGAAGCTACTGTAGTCTGCACTGTCCAGGGTTCTTGCCAGCCACCTGAACTGAGGTACCTAGTACTTAGTGGTCACCACCATCTTCAGCCCCGGTGATCACCCAGTGATCACCGGGGCAGGACAGTAGCAGTCAGCAAAGGTTCCCAGTAGCCTGCACATCTGAGCTTAGTGTGGGCGCCTGTCTCTAGACGTAACCGGGGCTGCTTACAGGAGCTGGGCCACAGAACGAGAGGTCATAGCAGTACAAGAAAGTGAGGGACTGTTCCCACTTGTGGCTCTTCTGTCCTGAGCCATTGGGCCCAGTGAGAACCATGTGCAGCCTACCCTGGACCCCAGGTTCCTGTCCAGCTGCTTTACCTAACTGTATACCTACCGGAGCAGGAGTGAAATAAGCCCTGTGGGGGTGGGACACTCCTTTTATACCTAGTTAGAAGGTAGAGAATGAGCTCTGACCATGTACCTCCTTTGGTCATGTCCTTGGTATTTGCCTTGCAAGTGCCTGGATTAAAGATGTGCACCCCCTGTGTCCGGCTCCTTACTGCTGAGACCTATTAATTCCAGCATTTGGGAGGCAGAGGCAGATGGATCTCCGTAAGTTTGAGGCCAGCGTGGTCTACAGAGCAAGTTCCAGGACAGCCAGGACTACATAAAGAAACCCTGTCTCAAAAAAACAAACAAAAAACCCCACAAAAACAAACAAAAACAAAAAAACCAAAAACCTACCGCCAACAACAAAAAGAAACCACCCTAAACCTAATTCCAGCTACTGCTTACAACACCATGGTCCAGTGCCCCTAAGTCAGGCTAAACTGCCGAGCAGAGAGCAATTAGAACCCAGGTTATCCACCATGCAGGAAGGAACCTGCAGAGGGTACAGAAGAGTCTCCCTCAGCTCCCCATCCTTTGCTTAGCCCCTGTCCTATGGCTCTAAGAAGGGAGGACAAGGAGGAATGCTGGGTCTGACAGGTGTTCCTAAGGTGCAGGCACCCCACTTCCTCAGTATCAACACCCATTAAGACCCTGCTTCTTTGGCCTCTGGAGTTTCCTGCAGGGTCCCTGTCATCTAGCCAAGTATCTGGTGACAGCTACCTTAAGCAAAGAGGCACAGAACAGAGGGTGGCAAACATCCATCCAGCTGGACCCATGCCCCATTCCCACACTGTGTGAGAGGAGTGGACTCCCACTGTGGCTGGAGCAAGGGCAAGGTCTTGGACAGGTCTCTGCAGCCTTCTCTGAAGCTTGCATGGCCCTTCGCACCTATCTTAGCAGCCTCCCAAGAATGCAAGGGCCCAGCCAAGGACAACAGGCTTACTCAAGGAGAGCCCTGGATAATCCTGCCTGGGAGCACCTTGGAGGAGGTAGCCTGCTCCCTGTGGTGCTGGAAGTTTGCTTATCCCTGTCAGGACTGGGATCCCCACCTGACCTAGAAGGTTATGTGTCCTGCCCTGGGGGTAGGCAAGCATGAGTTTGAGCACTCATGAGAATGTATACTTCCTCGAGATAGTAGCTACCTGAGCCTCCCCTGGTGGTCTTGAGCTAGGTGGAGTTTAATATTCAGTACCTTTGCTTTGTGGGGCAACACATCAGAGCCCACAGCTACCAAGCCCTTAGCTTACACTGCTCTGGCCCAGTAAACCCCAGATGAGGATGGGGGAACAGCAGGACAGGTGAGCTGGAAGCTTATGTCAGCCCAGCTGGGCAGAAGTGGGGGGCACAGTAAATGGAGAAGCCAGATACTAAGCAGACAGAGCCTCAGAGGTACAGGACCTTCGGGTATACAGCTGCTGGCTGGTGAATTGGAGTACTTGTCCACAGGCAGCCTAGTGGTTGGTTGGACTGCACCCTCCGGTGGCTGCACACAGCACTGTTTCCTGAAGGACCTTGCTGGACATACTCAGCAGTCAGAGCTGACCTCAGTGCTTCCAGTGCTTGGGTGGTACAGCAGGACTGGCCCTACCACTGAACCCACCCCTGCTCTGCAGACCGACCAGTAGGGTGCATCAGGACCAGCCAAGCTTAGAGGACTGGCAGGGGTGTGGGCTGGCACACAGCTCCTGGAGTAGCACACCTCCAAGGTACTCACCATACAGCCAGCACCCTCTAGCCCTCGTCTGTCCCATTCACAGGACTCAGTTACTCTGCAAAAGGGCCCTGGCCTCTTAGGGGGCACTGAGGTATCAAGTCAGCTTTAGGTAAGGCGGTTGGAGGGGTGCTATCCTATGGGAAGTGAC
Organism: Peromyscus maniculatus bairdii; assembly: GCF_049852395.1. Lineage (NCBI taxonomy): Eukaryota > Metazoa > Chordata > Mammalia > Rodentia > Cricetidae > Peromyscus > Peromyscus maniculatus. The sequence goes on along the minus strand of NC_134865.1, from coordinate 85,217,534 downwards.
TAGGCAGGTAAGGGTCTCAGCCCATAGCGTCCTCAGGAAGAGCCCAGCCCTTTACATGTCACTGAGCTCTAGTGAGGTGGGCCACTGTTTCCTTGGTGGTCAGAACCTGTGTCTATACCCTGAGCTACATGCCTTAAGAGATAGCTGGTCCTGGGGCACATGCCTTTAATCCCAGCACACGGGAGGCAGAGGCAGGCAGATCTCTGTGAGTTCGAGGCCAGCCTGCACTACAGAGTGAGTTCCAGGAAAGGCTCCAAAGCTACACAGAGAGACCCTGTCTTGAAAAACCAAAAAAAAAAAAAAAAAAAAAAAAAAAAAAATGTCCCTAGGGTGCTTGGGCTGGAACAGGCTGGCAAAGGGTGGAGCCAGGTTCCAAGCTGCACTCGGCGCCTGAGGTCTGCCCAGGCCTTCAAGGGGCTGTGGGCAGTGGTAATGGGCAGATTTTATGGTTTTCCTGTTGGGAGAGGAACCTAGATCAGGAGAGCTATTGTCCCCAAACAATGGTCCTGGCTAAGACCCATGAGGGCAGTGGCCCCAGGCTTGTGGGACCCAACCCATCTCAACCATCACCCACTTTCAGTCTTCATCCTGACCTTGGGTCTAGCCTGTCCTGAGCCCCATTCTGCCATACTCCTTGTTCCTGCCGTCCCAGCCGATCCTGGATGCGGAGGAGTATGGAGGTGCTCCCCAAACATCTCCAAAGGGTTTTAATGCATAATGCACCTTGCATCCCAGCCCGACAAAAGCAGCACAGTGGTGAGGGCATCGCTGGCTCCTGGGCAGCAAAGCTGAGCTCCCAGGCTAGCCCTGCTGCTCAGACGGGGCTGACTGGCCCAGGAGGCCCCAGCTTGAGCCAACATTGGAGAAGTCTAGAGAGAAGGTCTAGTTAAGCCTGGTGAGCTGAAGGCAATATCCACTGCCATGTGGTGTAACTCCTGTCCCCCAATATGAAGGCTGTGAATAGCTATCAAGCCAGGCACCTGCCTCAGCAGAGCCTTAGGAAATTATCATGGCCTGATCACAAGCGTACCTTGGGGAATGGCCAGCCTCCCCTCCCTGCCCAGTGGAACTGGACTGACCCTTGCAGAAATGCCCTAGGGTAGGGGTAAGGGTCGGACTTCAGTGGATGGAGGTCCGGGCCGTAAGGATCAGCACGCTGTCTTCAGTGCCTGTGTTCAGAAGTGGCGTAGCTTGCTGAGGTGGTTTTCACACCTTTGAGCACTCAGCTAAGGAGCACTTGCTGGGCCCAAGAGCAGGGCTGCTGATTTCCACTGCTTTGAGCTACCTCCCAATTCCTGAAGAGCCAGGCACCACTGCCCTCATTACTTACAGACAAGCTCACTCCATAGGAGAGCAGTGTACTGCAACTGAAGTAAAAATGGGCAACAGGCCAGGCGGTGGTGGCGCACACCTTTAACCCCAGCCCTCGAGAGGCAGAGGCAGGCGGATCTCTGAGTTCGAGGCCAGCCTGGTCTACAGAGTGAGTTCCAGGACAGCCAGATCTACACAGAGAATTGGAAAGCAGATGCCCTGGAGGTTTAATCAAGTCTCTCCCCTATCTCAGCAATGCACACACTCACACTTCAATGACAAGTGTAATAGAAATGTTGAAAGCTGCCCTATGCCCATCACCTGTTGGGAGGCTGGAATAAGCTACTCAGGGCACCCTGAAGCCCCAGGACCTTCATCTCCCATAAGCCTTTTACCAGAATTGTTGCTCCAACCACACATGCGCGCGCGCGTGCACACACACACACACACACGCACGCACGCACGCACGCACCTGCACACACACACACACACACACACACACACACACACACACGGCTCAAAAATATGTTTCTCAGTCATTTGTGAGTTGTTCACTGAGCAGACACAGTAAAGTTGGTGGCATAGCAGGGAACAGCCAGACCTCCCCTGAGGCTGCTTGTGGGAGAGATTAGCACATGATGCATCTGTCTATTGACACGTGAGGAATCTAGCAAGCAAACTGGAGGGGTGTCATAGTGCTAGAAGCAGAGGCAGGAGGATCAATGTAAGTTCAAGGTCAGCATAGGCTATAGAGTGAGACTTTGAAACAGAACAAAAGTGGGGGGACCCTCTGCAGAATAGCACTCTGGCCTTCCTCTATTCCCCAAAGCGGCCATGGCTGGTAGGACCAGAATGGACCTGGAGAGCTGGGAGGCACCCTGCGTGAGCACAGGTTGTGGGGTGGAAGAAGACAGGGACTGCTCCGAAGTAAAGTTCTTGACAGAAGCTCGTGAGGATGTGTGGAGAAATGGGTTGTGGTAGGACTGTGTTCAGGGGCCTGCAAGGTGGACAGAGGTCTCCGAACAGAAGGATCTAGGGTGATGAGGTGGAATCAGGCTCAGCAGCCTGTGGAGGGCTTTGGGGGGACATCCCTGGCCGATGTGCCCCAGATAAGTTGCTGTTCAAGAACAAGATTTCCCAGCCTGCTGGCAGTGACTCAGATTGAGAACTTGGAGTGGGAGCATTGTCCCGGGCTCAGGCTGCACATGGCCATGTCCAGGCTGGATGGAGCACAGGTGTCCCGGGCTCAGGCCGCACACGGCCATGTCCAGGCTGGATGGAGCACAGGTGTTACACTCCTCTGTTCTAGTTTGCCTTCTTTTTGCTGTGATAGTTTTTAGTTTTATTAGATTTATTAATCTTATGTGGGAGTGTTTTGCCTGCATATATGTATGTACACCATGTGCATGCTTGGTGCCTGCTGAGGTCGGGAAAAGGTATCATCCCTGGATGTTACAGGTTGCTGTGAACCCCATGGGTGCCAGAGAGTGAACCTGGGTCCTCTGCAAGAGCAGTAAGTGCTCTCCACTGCTGAGCCATCTCTCCAGTCTGTTGCTGTTAGTTTAAAATGCTCACCAAACCCACTTTGGGAAGACGGGGGAGGGTTCATGTGGCTCACATGTCCTGATCACAGTCCATCATTGAAAGAAGTCAGGGCAGGAACCACGGAGAAACACTGCTTACTGTCTTGCTCTCCAAAGTTTGTTCAGCTTGCTTGCTTAGACAACCCAGTACCACTTTCCCAGGGATGGCATGGCCCACAGTGGGTTGGGCCCTTGGGCCCTCCCACATCAAATGTCAATCAAGAAAATGCACCACAGACATGCCTACAGGCCAAACCTGTGGGGCAATTCCTCAGTTAACATTGCTTCTTATTAGGTGAATGGTTTGTGTCAAGGTAACAACTAACCATCACCCCTTCTCCACTCAGGCTCAGCAGGCAGAGACAGGAACCCTGAGTGCTGGATTGCAGGTCTTACAGACAAGGGACTTCATGGTTAACACAACACAAGCCCTGTGCAAAGGAAGAAGTGCTTCCCCTGTAGGCACGAGTCCCACACAGCCTGTCCTTCCCCACTTCTCCCCGGCCTTTTGGATATAGGGGCCAAGGGCACTCTGTTCTCCCCAACCCCAGCTCCAATCTTCACACACAGCAGGTCCTGGGGTGTACTGGGTAAAGGGTACACTGTGGTAAAGGTGGAGGGTCAGTTTTGCCAGGGGTCAACATACCCCGGGGTTCTGCTAACAGTCCACTAATGTTCGGAGATAAGCCCATGAAATGCAGGCACTCAGGGTGGAAAGGGGCTGGGGGAGCCTTCCTGAGGCCTAGGGTGGGAGACGTATAGGAGTCACACTGGGACATCTTCCCAGAGCTGTGCCAAACGGCACACAATCTTTATCTAGAAGAAGCAGGTCTCCACATACTCTGGACCTGGGTGGCAACAGAGAGCATGTCAGGGTACGACTGATGAAGACATAGTGTGTGGGGAGGTGTGGGCAGGACCCCATGACAAGGGACATCATGGGTCTCTGTGGGTAGGAGGTGTCCAGAGATTGGGGTATCACACTTTTTGCAGAATGGAGCAGTCCAGCAGAAGCAAGGTCATGGCTCAGAAGTGGTGAGCCCAGCTGTGAGGGTCTTGGAGAAGAAGCCAGCTTGTTGTGAGACCTAATGGCTAGGCGCAAGTGCTGTGAAGGTAGGCAGAAGGACATGGGGCCAAGGAGTCCTCATGCTGGGCGCTGGGTGAGTCACCACTGACCCGACGTCCTGGCGCCAAGGTGGGGGAGCAGGCCACTTTTACAGCAGGAAGCCATGAAGGCTGATAAAGGGCAGAGTTGGAAGCCAAGGGCTTCCCACTTCCTGCAGACTGTGTGGTAGGGCTAGGAGACCTGTGGGCATCTGTCTTTGCAGACCTAGGTGTCCATAGCCTGGCCTGGATGGCTCACAAAACGGGACACATTTGTCCCATGGCTTGTCTATCTGCACCTTTGGATAGTGTGGCAAGAAAGGACCTGGTGAGTGCACGGTTATCTCGCACAGCTGCCAGGGGAAGGGTCTTCTAATCAGGGCAGTGTGGAGAAGGTGGCCAGATAGGCAAAGAAGGATGTGACAGGTGTATTGATTAACCAGGCGACGTCAGGAGTGCACAGGTACCCAGGAGATGGTGCACTCCCGGGAAGGGCACGCTAACCCAGTCTTCCATGTGACGGCAGATGAAGCCTACTGAGAGCCCCACCCAAAGTCCCGTGGTGACCTCTCAGTGCAGCCCTTCCATACCTCAGTGCTGTGCCATGCTATGGCCACAACCACCCAGCCTGCCCACAGGCAGAGCCACAGAGGGACTGCTTAGCCTGACCCTTGCATTGGCAGGGCCACACACCTGCCCTGTCTTCCAGGCACCGCGGCCTTAAGTCCTGGGACCCTGGCAGGTGGTCACCACATGGGCTGGCCTTCTCACCAGGGCTGCCAGCATAATGGTCTCAATGCAAGAAGTGGAGCAGACAGGCTAAGAGCGACTCATCAAGCCCTGGCACTCCAGCACGCTTGTGCCACTCCCGCGTGCTTTCCTTTCCCCAGCACCGGGCTCTTCCCTGACCCTAGTCTACATTGCTGCTGCTGCTGCATCCTTCTCTGCTCCCTTCTCCAAGAAGCCTTCCTGGCTCTCTTCCACCAGAACCGAGTTAGAGCCCTCGGGGGCTTCAGCAGTCTTCGAGGGTCCCTCTGTCCCCACCCACTGCATCCCGCCCTCCTGAGTTCGGGACTAGGGGTTGCGGGGAGGAGGAGCTGCTAGCAGGCCCGAACTTCTTGGGGTAGGGGCTGCTTGCTCGTGGAGATGAAGCAGGAAGAGCTGTGAGCTGTACAGTGCCAAGGAAAGCAGACCCTTCCCTGCCCCATCTGCCTGGGGTCTGCCGAGACTGGAAATGACCAGGGCCATCTCATTCTGACCAGGTATAGAGGTCTGTCTCAGTTTCCACAGACGTACAGCCTTTGTCCCTACTCCTGCCAAATTCTGTCCCTCCCCCATGACAGCTGAGCGCTTCCTGACAACTACAACAGATGCCTGCCAGGTATACTAATCACCGCTCTGTGGGCTCACTCAGAGCTGCCCCAGGTTAGGGTGGGGACTTGGGGGCTGGGTAAAAGGCAGTCTCAACTTCCCACCTCTCTGGAGTTGGCTCCAGTGTGAGCCATTCAGGCCTCCAGAGCAGTAGGAGGCCCAAGGAGTTTTCCAGATATGGTCCCAGAGGGCGCACATCGTCTATCTGTTGGATAATCCTCAATGTCAACAAGGAGCGGGAATATAGCCTGGTTTTATATGTCCTTGGCTTCACGTTGAGGGCAAGACAAAGGGCGTGTCAGATGCTCCCCTGCTGTGCGCATATACGCGGTAGCCAGCACGGCTACCCTCCAGCACCTCAACTCCTCGCAGAAAACCAGGCGATACTGCCTGCCACGCAGGCATCCATGCCACCCAAAATAATGAGAGAAGCGCAGCCCTGCGAGGATGTTTCCCAGCATCAACACGGATGACGTCTGAGGCTTTGGGAGAAAAAATTTTTTTCAAAACATCACACAAAACAACTCAAGAGCCGCACAGGAGCCGGGCGCTGCTCAGCGGTCTTAGTGCGGGAGGAACCCCCCCTTCCCCCCCCCCCCCCCCCGCCGCCAGCTGCCCTAGGGGCGGAGCCAGAAGAGGCGGTTCCGAAGCTGTGAACTGTGCCAGGCTCTGGGCGGGGCGGCTCCCCCACCCCACCCCACCCCGGCCCCCCTCGCTACCGAGATTGGTCCGAAAGCGGGGCTCGCCGACTTCCCATTGGTCCCCAGCCACCCACGCGCAGGCCCGGACGAGCTTTGGACGTCTCTCCGCGCAGGGCTTCTGTGGGTTACCGTGGAGGCGCACGGTGGGGAGGGACGGCCGCACAGCTCCGTGTCGTACTGGGCCGGGTGTGCAGGGTCTTATCAGCGCAGGCAGCTGGCGGCCTGTCCCCGCACGAGCTCCCCAGCCCAATTCAATGGCCATTGTCCGCCGGCCCCTTTGTTCAGGAGGCGGCCACTTCCTGCAGGACCGAGCAGGGGGCGGGTTGCAGGAAACCAGGATTCGGAGGCCAGCCTGGCCTGGGGTCCTGTCTCGGGGGCTCGTCTCCGTCCGAGGCCAGTTGGGTGGATGGGAGAGCCGGAATGTCTCCTGGAGAAGCGGCGGTGGGGGCTGGGTTCGTGAGATCAGATCCTATAGAGCTGGGGGAGGGGCCGAGGAAGGTCCCCAGACTGCCATGCCCCTTCCAGGTCTGCTGCCTCCTACTGATCCCGGGCGCGGGGTCACCGGCTCAGAGAAGTTAAGAACCGCCGTTTTGGATGGAACTCAGATGTCCGGGTGTGGAAACTCCTCTCCCCCTGCCTCCCCTGCAGGAACAATCCACTGGGACTCAACTGAGAAAGGGGCTGTGGTATGGACTGTGTGGAGTCCTCTTGTTGCTCACTCTCCTGAGTATTGCGGGGATCATTGGGCTGGCCGTGGTCCAGACTGCTCATCTCTGGAGGACCCACACCTGGCCAAGAGTCAGCTCTGTGGAAGAGGGAAGGCTGCCCTCTGGTCCACAGTCCACCGTGGTCCTTACCCAGCTGCCCATGACTAACAAACAGCTCTTTCAGGCCTCCCCTCTTCCAGGCCTCAGTCCCCAGTCAAGATCCAGGATCTCACGCAGACATTCCGAATAGGGATTACACACAAGGAGTTGGTAACGAAAGGCTCAGGCAAGTGGGCAGAGCTGCCCCTGCTGTCCAGAAAGCCAGAGTTCCTGTGCCTGGCCTGGATTCTTCTAAGACGCTAGGATATCCCAAAAACGACAGCAAGTGGCTGGGGAGATCAGGCTTCCCTGGGTTGAGAAGAGATTCCCTACACACTCACCTCAGTGCAGAGGGGGGCGGGAATGCTCAAGGTGAGCTGATGGGCACCCAACCAGCTTCTTGCCACACCCAACCAGATCCTTGCCCCTTGGGCATGTCTTGTCTATTGAGACTCTCTAGCCACGATGTGAAGCTGGTGCTGACGGAAGAAGACACGGGCAAACAGCATCCCACAGAGCAGAGCCCAGTGGCCCCTTACAAACAGCCAGCTCTCTCAAAGTCCCGGGTCCTCTAGGGATGGAAGCCTTACCATACTGACGCCTGTGAACAGAGCATGGAAGCCCTTAGTGTGGTCAGCCGGAGGCCACAAGGTCTGGGAGAGAGCACTTAGGCCTGAACTTGAATCTTCTGTGTTCCTTCAGGTTGTCTGAGAAGTCAAGATGGGCCATCTTAGGAGAGGGCAGGGCGAGCCCTGCCTGAGCCAGGGACCTGGGGCAACAGCATGAGCTGGGACCACAGTCAGCCCAGAAGAGGTTGGAACCATCATTCTGAGTACCGTGAGGTCCCGAGGAGAAGGGCAAGGATTGGAAGAAGGGAGGGCCATGGGAGCTTCCAGAGGACCTGGCAGATAAGTGGTCCTCCCGTACACTGCATTGGAAACAGACCTGGAGCGGCAGCCTGGTGGGCTGAGGGCTGAACCAGAGCTAGTGGGCTCCTGGAGCATGCCAAGAGGCAAGGTGTGCTGCCCGTGTGCCAGCTGTGGGCAGAGGAGCCAGGTACCCTTGCACGCTCTGTCTTCACAGTTGTGGCCTGAAAAGACGGCCCTGCATGGCCCCAAGCTGGGGGATAGCTGTCAGCTCTCCCGAAGCTGTACTCACTACTCCAGGGCGCTGCCCAGGTCTCTCAGGGCTGCATGCCACTCACAGTGGCTTGACCCTTCATGGGGTCCTAATGGCTGCCACTGCTCAGCCTTCTCACGTCCAGGGATGTCCACACCCCAATGGCCCCGTTTATTCTCGACCATGGTCAGTCCTCATCACAGGGCCCTGTCCAGAGAACAGTGGCCTTATCAGGACCAGGAGCCACTGGCCTCTCTCCCTAGACCTTTCTTTCGTCCTTGGATAATCTGCTGCATCCCCTCACTGGTTCCACCCAGCTCTTAGCACTTGAACCTAGGCTTCCACCAGGAAGCTCCCATGTCGTCTGCTCGCCCAGGTGATGCCTGGTGCTGGGATGGGGACCCAAAGCCCAAGAGGGCAGGGGCTGCCGGGAAAGACGGACCCTTGCTTTGCCTCGGAGCTGGGGGTGGGGAGGGGCTCTGAGGCCATCTCTTTCTGGGAGGTCTAAGCATGAGTCACCCCTTAAGGCCCAGGCACAAATGCAGGAAACTGCCATTCTATGGAACTATTTTCTCTCACCGAGGGAAAACCCGTCACACGCAGGCATTGTTCATGACCAGTGCTTTCCGGGTGGGCTCCTGCAGAAACCAGCAGGCCAGGGCTCTGGGCTGAACTGCTTCCCTTTGAGACGTAGGGGCGCCTGGAGGTTAAGAATGTGGGGCCCTGGTCCAGCCACTCGTCTGAGGTGACAGGAGCACGTCCACAAGAGGGGTGCCCTAGGGGGGTGGGGGCTAGACCAGCCAGGTCATTTTGCTGCCTGCACGCAGGAGTGGAGGGGAAGCAGGGCCTGGCCACTGCCCCCCCCCCCCACCATGTAGCTGGTCCAGCAGCTGCCTGCTCCAGCAAGTCTTGCAGACCCCGGCCCTCTGTTTACTTTGGCTCTTGAGTCTGCATAGGCCCTGTGGCAAGAGCTGAGCCTGTAATGACTGGGGGACGGGGCTGGGCACAAAGGTGGAGAGGGGCAGGGTAGGGTAGTGTCACCTGGCCCTCAGGTGCTCACCTGTAACTGAGGACTACACTTACGGACAGGCTGCCTCAGACACAAGCCCCTCGTAGGAAGCTGGGAGCGCTGGCGCCCCCTGTCAACACCCTTGGGGCAGTGCAGTGTAGAAGTAGCCAGTGACCAGGAGGGCTGGTCCCTTACCTGCACACCTCTTCTTTGGCTGAACATGCGCTCGAGTGTCTGGGCACCCCAGCAGGAGGAGGGGGCAACCTTTCCGAGCTCTATCCCCCTCCAAGCGTCATTTGAAGCCCAGATCCTGGCCACCTGTCTACAATATCCGTGCTATGGACTGTCCATCTAGGGACGTTCCTAAGCTGGCCAGGAAGAGCCTGGACCTCAGTTTCGGGTCAAAGATGTCAGCAGCACAAGAGCTCATTTCCATTTTCACCTCCATGCACAGACTCACTTGTGTAGGCCTATATGTGACCCTCTGGTGTCACCACACTTCCTGGGACAGAGCAACGGAGTTGATGAGGGCAGGTGAGGACCATCCACAGCCTGATAACATGCAGGGAGACCGGGGGCTCCTGGTGCCTGAGTCTACAGCACAGCTGTCTCCAGGAGACCCAGAGTCTACAGTGACATGTGGGGAGATCAGCTCACAGGAAGAGGCGGCCAGCTGGACAGAGCCCAATCCCAGGGAGGAAAGCAGCAGCGTGTCTTGTGTACTGGAGGGGCCTGCAAGGGACCCTGGGGCAGCAGCGTGTGTTAGAAGACATCTAGGGAAAGATCCAACAGGAGAGGGGCCCCCGAGGAGTGACTCAGAGCTAGATCACATCCTCACAATGTTTCAATGGGAGTAAAACACACAAATACAGCATTTACCATTTTAACCATTTTAAAACGATTTTAATTGAAAAAGTAATACATGCCCCAGCAAAATTCAAAGCAGTGCTTTATGTGTACAAAGAGAACCAGAGCTGGCTATCCCTTCAGCTACTCACCCACCGTGGGGCTCCCCTGTGGTGCACACCTGTTACCCCAGCACTTTAATTGGGAAGTCTGAGGCAGGAGGATTGGTGAAAGTTCAAGGCTAACTTTGATACCGCCAGTTTTCTTTTAAGGCACACCCAAAATTGACTGTTGTTGGAACTTTTTTTGTTTGTTTGTTTTAAGACAGTGTCTCATGTAGCAGATGCGGTTTTGAACTCCTGCATCGCCTGCCTCCACCTCTTCAGTGCTGGGGTTACAGGTTCCATTGTAATCACTTTGTTTGTTTGTTTTTTCCAAGACAGGGTTTCTTTGTGTATCCCTGGGTGTCCTGAAACTCCCTCTGTAGACCAGGGTAGCTTTGAACTCACAGAGATCCTCCTGCCTCTGCCTCCCAAGTGCTGGGATTAAAGGCGTGCGCCACCACTCCTGGCCATTGTAACCACTTTTAAGTGTACAGTTTAGTGGCATTAAACTCTCTTGTCATTGTGCTCATTGTGGCACACTGTCATCATCCCAAACTAAAATCTTGTCCCCCCGCCTCCTCCCCCAGAGACCCCTTCTATCCGCTGCGTCTATGAATTGGACTACTCCTGGGACCTCATATGAATGGAAGCACGTGGTTCTTTTGACTGGCTTATTTCTTTCCGCCTCAGAGGTCATCATTTGTAGCATGTGCCACAATTTCCTTTCAGGCTTAGCAGTGCTCCATTGCATGGCAGGGTATATACATCTGTACATTCGTGTGTCCATTCACAGTCGCATTCTGATGCACAGAGACTTTACATTTCCTCCTCCTCCTCCTCCTCCTCCTCCTCCTCCTCCTCCTCCTCCTGTTTGGACAGGTTTTCTCTGTGTATTCACTCTGTAGTTCAGGCTGGCCTCGAACTCAGAGACTGGCTTGGCTCTGCCTCTCAAGTGCTGGGATTAAAGGCGTGTGCCACCACTGGCCCCACAAGATTTTGCATGTTCATGACGTCCAATCTGACTGCTTTCCCTTTGGCTGTCATTGACGAGTTGAATGTCGTGAGTTTCTGCCCTTTTTCCCCCTCGGAGTTTTAAACCTTGGTTCTTTTGCCCAAGCCTCTGGTCCGTTTGAATTAATTTTTTGTTTGGTGCCTCGCAAGGCTCCAACTTCACCCTTTTGCTGTAGACACCCATGTCCCCTGAGATGCCTCATAGTCAGGAGAGGCCAAAGCCCAATCTCCACCCCACAGCAAAACACCACAACCTGCTTTTGCTCGACTGGCCTCCTTCCAGTTGTTTGGGCCAGAAAACCTGGCAATATCCTGATTCTGTGTCCTTCACTCTTCACAGAAGCCTGCTGCAACTCTTCACAGAGTCTGGCAGAGAATATGCATGCATGCCCAAGACGTGCTCAGGAAGGCTGAGGCCACGGCTGGTAGTATGGGACCTATTCCTCTTGAAATCTGCTCTGAGAGGCCAGAGATGATGCAGAGGACAAAGCTGTACTAGCGTGAGGGTCCCGGCACCCAAACAAAACCAGGGTGCATGTCTGGAAGCTCAGCTCCTGGGGAGAGAGGCAGGAAAAATGAGGTAGACAGTGGCAGTGGAAGACACCCAACAACTCTGAGGGGCATGCCTATTTACACACACACACACACACACACACACACACACACACACACACACACACACACACGGTATGTGATGGTGGCAGCGGGGGTGGGGGGTGGGGGTGGGGGGTGTCACACGGAGGACAACTATCGTAGAGTCAGTTCTCTCCTACTTTTGTGTGTGTTCAGAGATTGAACTCAGGTCACCAGGCTTGCATCATCAAACAGTAAACACCTTTATCTGTTCTGAGTCCACTGTGGTACAGCTCACAACTGTAATCCCAGCACTCCAGAGGCTGTGGTCAGGTGATGGGTTAGGAGTTCCAGGTGAGGTTGGGCAGACCCTCAAAACCACTGAGAAGTGTGTGTGGTGGGGTGGAATCCGTTTTGGAAAAAGTTCAGATGCAGAAAAAGGACAGCCACGTAGAGAACTTCCCAGCCTTAGCCCCACCCACTGGGGCCAGCACCGCTTACCTCTCTCTATCCTAGAAGTCACTTTGACTTTGGCCTATATCCCCAGCTCCTTGGCAACTCTGGCCCAGCCGTCCCAAGCAAATACACAGGCACTCAGAAGGTCCGGCCAGCACAGCACCCAGGCTCTTGTCCAGCACAAGGGAGGCAGGCAGAAGTGAGGTCCCACAAAGCCCTCAGTGGCCTACAGGTGGGTGGAACAAGCCCCTGGAGATAATCAGATAGCAAAGCAACCCACCAGTGCTGGAGGAAGCTGATCCCAGCTAGGGCTTTGTACCTGTTCACAGTCACCCTTCTACGTGTAAGCACATTCCAACAAGGGGTGCTGGGCATGACTTCTGCTTGGAATGGGGGTGGCAATGGAGAGAGCTGAGAATGGGTATTTCCCCTGGATGTCTGCTCTGCCACAGCTGACCCACAGGAAAACAGGGGCAGGGTCTCGGCTCTGTCAGGTTACCAGAAATGCGAGGTCTTTGTATTCCAGAGCTCCTTGGCCTCCCAGCCTTGACATAGTCCTTCCAGCCACTCTGTCTCTCAGGATCCTCATGGTGTATGGTATCCTTAAGTCTCCAGACCCACAGGCTACCTGTCCTCCCACTAGATAACACAGAACCCAGCGCCCACCTAGACATGTCCAGGCGATGGACACGGTCTGAGAGCATCTTCCATCCTTGAGCCAGCAGTGGGTGGACCATTTGTGTCCTACAGCTCCCTGGGTATAGGGCCTGCCCTACTGTGTGCCTGCTTGTGTTCACATGGAGCCTAAAGGGGCAAAGAGGATTTTGTAGGTGTGGCTGCTTGAAGGCCCTGAGATGAGAGTGGCCATAGTTATCAGGGGCCCCAGATGTGATCATATTGTCCTGTGGAGTTGTGGGCTCTTCCTGTTCTCCTGCTAGGCAGGCCCAGGTGCTCAGAGCGAGTGCATATGTAGCCGCCAGCCAGTGACACTAGGCCCTGTGACCTCCGCCTTCTCCTGCACTGCTGATGAACCGGCGACTGGTCCTTATTGTCTGCACACACCCTAGGGAGGAATGCAAAGAGGCCTCTGAAATGGGAGGAAGACACCTTTGGCTGGGGTGGGCTGCTAGAGGGGCCCCTGGTTGGTGGTCACTTGGACCTCCAGGACACTTGGTGGCCAGGCTTAAAGCTGGAAAGCACAGTGCTTTAGGAGGGGTAGGCGTGTGTGTGTGTGTGTGTGTGTGTGTGTGTGTGTGTGTGTGGTATGTGGCTAGTCTTCAAGAATGGCTCTTGTGCCCCATGTGCCCCATATTGTGAATTCCCCTCCCCTTGAATCTGGAGTGGCCTGGGCCTTTGGATGCATCTAGACTGACATTGTGATGGAGGAGTTCTGAAGCCCTCCCTCTCTGGCTGGGTGAATGTGTGCAGTGTGGTAAGGAGCAACATGGCCTCTGTGAAGAGAAACAGCCAGAGACAAGCCGCACTTTCTCTCAGACTGGGGGGCAGTCCAGGCCAGGTCAGCCTCTACCTGGGCTGGGGCTCTTCCTCTAGCCTTCCTACATCAGCCTTTTCTCTGCTGACTTTTCTACTCTCCCCATTCTGTATGCTCCAGTGATCGCCCTGGTTCCCAAGCTTGGGGAGGGGGGGGGCGTTGTTACTAACCAGGGGCAGGCAGGCATCCGCTCGGCTCACCTACCCCGGCGATCCCCTTTGATTCCTACCCGTTGGAGGCTTCAAGGACCACAAAGCCCTCCTCTACCCTACCGGGTTCTCATCCCCTCGGTAGGGCTTGGAGACCGGCCTGACCGCGCCTCCCTTGCGCGCTGCACTCCGCAGGTGCTACCTGCGCGCTGGGGCCCGCCCTCCGGCCCGCCCTCCGCGCGCACTGGGCATGCCCAGAAGTGCGTAGACGCTCCCGCCAGCTCCTGTCTGCGGAAGACTCTCCACTGCGCCACCCATGGAGCGCATCGAGGGGGTGACCGTGGGCCTCTGTTCCCGCTCGCTCTACCTGCGGCCTCTCAGGCTTCACTACCGCCAGGTGATCTGCCGCCCCTCGCGCGCCTCTCTCTCTGCTCACCCCACTTAACCCCACCGACTATGTGGTCCCGCCCCCGGGTTTGGCTCCGCCCCCGGGGCTCACGCCTCCGCCCCGAACTGGTTCTCTGAGCCCGAGCTCCGCCCTCCTGCTGTCCTGACCACGGGTTCTCAGACTCAGTTAACCTGGAATGGCCAAGGAAGGACGTTCGAGGATACTCCTCTTCCCTCCAAGGCAGATTGACTGGCCCTCCGTTTCTGACTGCCCGTCGATACTTTTATGCAGTTGGATCTCAGGGCAGGAAGAACTCTGGGGAAAGAAGCCCACCTTGGGATGGGAGACACCCTTCTTTGCTCATTCCTTCTAGCTCCTCCTTCAAGCCTTAGCGGAAAGGCTACTGCCTCCAAGAAGCCTCCCCAGTTCAACCTTTCCCAGCTCCCAGGTGTCTCCCAGAGCAACAGGGCCGTCCATAGCTTTCTCGCTGGCACCGTGGGGTACATAGTAGGCCCACAGAAAACCTTTGTTGAGCTTGGTTGCTGCATCCTCTCTCTCGTCTCACCCCGTGGTCTTCCAGCAGGGTGGGCCTTCTCTGCTCTGCTGGCCCTGTCTAGTCGGCCTCTGCTGACTTCCCTTCGCCGTGCTATCAGATGCACACTGCCTTCCTGACCTGATCAGCGTAGCCCTGACTGGGTTTCAGCCCAGGTCAAACCACCCAGGGCTTGGTGTTTGCCCCCCCCATCCTCCCTGTCACATCCATCCCTGTCACCAGGGTCCAGTGTGGCGGCCTCCAGCCTGAAAACCCCCCTGGCCCTCATGTGTTTGCTGGGCACAGGTCCTCCTGACCCCAGGACACAGAATTCCTCTCCCAGAGTGCAGCCAAGGGTAGTACAGGCTTGGGGGAGCAGTCGGGTTCAGCTGAGGGACATGGGGGCCGCTTTCCTTTTCCCTTTCACTGGCTGGTGACAGGGGATGGGCACTGTGGCCGTTCGTACACAGGACCTGAGGTTCTGGTGGGCAGTTGTTGGGAACAGGGTGGTCCAGGCTAGCTCTGCTATGGCCCCTGACAACAGCGCTTCCCTTACTTCCTGGGAAGTGCTGTGGGATAGTTTTGCAGCCTTGGCTGGCAGCCCACCAGCACATTTCCGCTGATGGGGTTGGTAACCAGAGCTCAGCTGAGCAGGCGGCAGCCACACTCATGGCGGTGGCGGGGGACGGGTAGCATTTCCTCAGGAGCTGAGGGGTACTGAGGCTGGGCTGTGAACTGCTTAGGGAATGGCAGCCTTTAACTGACGGCTGCTCCTGGCCAAAAGAGGTCTGGTAGACAGTCAGACCCAAAGCAGGGGCCCAATGGCCCTACTCAGCCTATGTCCACCTCGACATCCGAGGCCTGTCTGTCTCTCCCACTGCCAATGCCAGCTTCCCCGGCTCTTCCCACGGCTCTAACAAAACGTTTGACCTTGGGTCAAGAGGGTCCTTTGGAGTGATACTTACGGGAATGGAAGCTGTGAGGGTAGGCAAGACAGATAGGCTCGCTGCAGCCTGGGTGGGTAGCCTTCTTTGGAGCCTGCCTGGGTGGCTGGATGTCAGGCAGGCCCGGGCTCGCCTCGTGGGGTGGGGCTTCAACGGCCTCCTGGGCAGCCTGACCTGCCCAGGACATTGGCTCTCTTCTCCCCCTGGAAACCAGGCTGCTACCACCCTCCCAGGGTACCTCTGCCTGCAGGCTCGCCTCGGTCTTCCTGCTTTGGGACCTTCGCCTGTGAGGTGAAGCACCCATGCCTAGCAGTACTCTTCTCCACCTGTAGGCCAACACGAGGAAGCCCTTGTGGCGGCTCCTCAGCATCTCCCTCTTCGTTGCCCACCGCTCTGTCTCTGGGGCCCAGGCCCCTGTCTATTTTTCGGCTTGGATGGAGCCCCAGCGTCTGTGGTAGGCTGGCCAGGGCTCAGCTGAGTGACCCAAAGGTGGGTAAGCAGGAAGGGTTAGGGGTGGATAGGCTCCAGGTCTCCAGCCCCCAGACACAGCCTGTCTTACCACGTGGCATCTTGATGATGAAAGGGGGGGGCTTCCTGACCTGGTATACAAAGCACTGTTGACATCCGGTCTGGCTGTCCACTACTGCAGGGCCCGCCTTACCTGTCTCCTGGGTGCTGCATGGATCTAGGGAGCCTGCCCCACATGCAGGATCAGCAGGACTACGGGCTGTGTAAGAGGTAGCCTGAGCCCGCAGCAGGGTGGGGCGTGGACTCACCGCCAGGCGCACAACTTCGGTGTGAACTGTCCAGTGGCCCAAGGGGACGTCAGCAGCGAACACCTGACTTCTGCTCTGCCCACCTGCCATCCTCTCTGCCCCACCTAAGGGCGTCACACCTGCCCTTCCTGTATCCTCCTAGTTCCTTCCCACACCTGATGGCAACATAGGCTTCTGTAGTACTTTGTGCTCATGAAATGCCTTTCCTGCCCTTTGCCCGGGCTTTCTACCTTACCCTTCCCGGAACACCAGGCTACCCTGACTTCTGGGGAGACCTCATCTACCCCCACCTGCTGCGGCAAGTCCCCATTCCTGATGGGTGTCGGCAGGCAGCAAGCCTCCCTGCTGGGAGCTGCCTCAGTGGGTCTGTCTGGCCCATGTACCTCCATCTGTTGCTGGCAGCCGCTCACCCTTCCTGATTGCTACCCTGCCTCTTTCAGGACGGCGTCCAGAAGTCCTGGGACTTCATGAAAACACATGACAGGTAAGAGGGGCTGTCCTAGGCAGTCCCCCAGTTTCTGCTCTCCTTGGTGTCTTCAAACACCTCCCACCTCAACCTAGTCTCTGGTTCTCATGTCCGTGAGGCCTGGTGGCTAAGGAATGCAGGACACCAGGCCCCTGGTGGCAGGCTAGCCCTCCTAGGGCCGAAGAGGTCTGCTGATCTTTCTCCTCAGGATCCAGGGCGTGGGCTAATGCGGTTTGTGAGGGGTGTGACAGTTGGGAAACCGGCCAGCAGAGGCCTCCACTCTCCCAGCTGCCCAGCCTGTTTTCTCCCCCTGCCCCTGTTCTGTGAACTGGAACCTAGGCGGTCAGGGCCCTGGC
Organism: Peromyscus maniculatus bairdii; assembly: GCF_049852395.1. Taxonomy (NCBI): domain Eukaryota; kingdom Metazoa; phylum Chordata; class Mammalia; order Rodentia; family Cricetidae; genus Peromyscus; species Peromyscus maniculatus. Next base: position 85,200,437 of record NC_134865.1, on the reverse strand, counting down.
CTGACTGCGCGTTCTTACTGAGCCTCATTCCCCATGCAGTGTGACCATTCTCATGTTCAACTCTTCGCAGAGAAGCCTGGTGTTGGTGAAGCAGTTCCGGCCAGGTGAGACCAGCTGGGTGGGCAGGAGCTGGGAAGGGGGAATCGCAGCGGGCTTCCAGGAATGCTGCTGATGCAGTGGTGGCTCTGGGGGAAACTGAGGTCCAGCAAGAGGTGCCGGGCCCAGAGTAATTACTCTGAGGTGACCACCATGTGGCCGCGCTTCCCCCCCATACCAGCTGTATATGCAGGCGAGGTGGAGCGCCTCTTCCCAGGCTCTCTGGCAGCTGTGGACCAGGACCAGCCCCAGAAGCTTCAGCCAGCACTGCCTGGCTCCGTGGGGGTGATGGTGGAACTCTGTGCCGGCATTGTGGACCAACCTGGGCTCTCACTAGAAGAAGTGGCCTGCAAGGAGGCTTGGGAAGAGTGTGGCTATCGCCTGGACCCCGCCGACCTGCGCCAAGTTGCCACGTACATGTAAGGAGGCTTGGCAGGGTGGGCTGCTACCTAGTGTGGTTTAAAGGATAGGAAAGACTATCAGGGAGTGGGTGAGAACCCTGTCCCTGAGGGTAGACAAGCACAGGACTGGAAGAGAATTGATGGACCGTGCCCCAGCTCCTAGGCTGGGCCAGACCTGGTGCTTTGGGGCTGGTGCTGGAGTATGCTCAACCCTGTGCCTCTACCCTGCAGCCTCGGCCATGTGGGGTTGGGCTCTGGGTGGCAGCTGCTGCCGACAGATGCCCCACTTCCTGTGGGATTAAAGCACCGGGCGCTGGGGGTGGGGTGAGTCACAGCTCTGTTCTCTGCCGGTGGCTCAGGAATGAGAGGGAAGGACAAGTCCCGGGGAGGGGAAGGAGGAGGGACTACCCCTCCAAAGCCCAGGTGCCAGCCACTCATGCCTCCCTCGGGCAGCCAACCAGGGCTACCTTATTCAAATGGGAAGCCACCCCTTGCCTCGGGATGTTGTGTGGATCCTTGACCACTGAGATCTTAGGGCAGAAAAAGGGTCTTAGGGTGCCTGTCACCCCACAAGGTTGAGCACCACCTTCTGACCACCTTTCCAGGGGCCTGAGCCCAACCTCAACCACGAAGGGCCAGAGTCCCTGCCACCTCTCTCCTGGCACTCTCCACCCAGCCAGGGCCCCCCTGCCTCCATCCCTGAAGACCTCACTCTGTAGCACCTAGCTGTGGTTGGACCATGTTGGATCCAGTGTTGACCATCGCCTCTGAAGGGCTGGTCTGTGTCCTTTTCTTTGTCTTCCATTTGGACAGACAGTGATTCCTGGATCCTTCAACTCCCAACACGACAGTGTTTAGGGCAGGGGAATCTAAGGAGCCTGACCTTCATAGGAGTTTGGCTAGTGTGTGGAGCAGACAGACGGGATGGAAGGAAATTGGCTTTTGGGGTGGGGGGTCCTGGCAGCTGTTTGAGGACAAGGGAACCTTGTCTTGAGAGGTTTCATAGGCAGGGCCTCTGGGCTGTGTCCTAACTGAAAGTACTAGAGAGCCGGCTAGTGATCATCCTGCTCAGATTTATATTTTGAAGAGGAGGGTGTGGCTGTGAGGAAGCATGACTGAGGGTAAAGCTAAGTGAAAAGTCGGAGCACCTGTCCCTGTGGGCCTCACTGGAACTGAACAGATCAGAGCCTACCCGCTTAATGGTTCCCTGGCCAAGACCAGAAGTAAGCCACTCACTCCCTTCATAGTCATACTGACTGTGGTTGACTTGTTGTGTGAATGACACTAGAGCTTGCCCAGGCTGGAGGCAGCCTCGAGCCTGACCAGACCACAGGCTGGAGCTGTCTCCCTCATGAGTTGGGGAACTGAGACCGGTGGCTGATTCCAGTCACAGGTGCAGGCTGTGACTGTCGGGAAAATGGGCCATCAGGTAGGGCTCTGTGGGGATAAAGAGGTAGATGGGCATGGTCAGTCTTGGAGCAGAGTGGGGGGTGGGAGGGTGGGTCCTTCTCTTGGGGGTTGGGAGGTCTTGAGTATCTCCCAGTTCTGCTCCTGCCTCCATGAAGTGTCCTGCTGAGAGATTCCCCACCTGTCCCTGTCTGGAACTGGGTTGGAATCTGCCCTTTTATGTGAAGAGGTCTGTGATCCCCACCACCACACCCGGTCTCTGATTTCTTCATGGCTCCCCAATCAATCAGGAGCTGCCGATATGGGCCGGGCTGGCTTGGGCCTTAGCAATTATGGAAGTCAGGCCCTGGTCGGGTACCCGGCAGGCATCACGGGCAGGGGCCTAATGAACAGATTCTAAGAGCCTATCACAGACTCTAGTTCTGCTTGCTTATGACCCCATGGCTTCTGCATATCCAGTCTATGTCCAGGGTCCTTGGTCTCCCACTCAGGGTCACATAAGCTTCATTCAGGGCTGCCAGCCACATCTGTGATCCATCCAGGTGCAAAGGTGGCACACTCCAACTCCTGTGGCTGTGGGATCGCGGCCACTTCCTGACTAGCTGTTGACCAGGAACCACTGTTAGATCTCAGTGGTGCCTGAAGGTCCCTGTCATGTGTCTCCTTACAACACAGCAGCTTGTTCTGGTCTCTGTTAGCAGAAAGCATCAGACTTCTCCAGTTTTGAGCTGGAAGCTGTTGTGTGGGTTCACCCGATTAGGCCAGGCCTACCTGGGTATCTCTCTTGGGATGAGTTCAGTCCGGTAGCCGAGCAGGGTCCTGGGTCCATGATGTGTGTAAGATGCTCTGACATTTTTGTTTTCCCTAAATGCCAGTCATCATATTCGTCTTGACCGTTGGATGGCGAGTCTAGTCTTTGGTGGCTGAGCCATCTCTCCAGCCCAATGATCAAAATCATTTCAGTGCTCTTTACATCCCTTTCCTAATTGGCGTGAGACACCTCCCCCTACCTCCGCCATATGATAGTCTAGTGCCAGAATGCATGCCCAACATGCATCGGGTTCCCCCACTCAAGGGGGCATACGTGACATGGATGTCCCCACTAGGAGTGGTATTTGGGAGGGGTGAAGCCACTCAAAGAGTTCCGCCCATCAGAAAGCCAGAGAGAGAGAGAGAGGCATGGAAGCAGGGGGGCTGGCAGGGTCGTCATGGTGTCTCAGCGCTCCTGTTCCACCTGACAGGTCTGGAGTAGGATTGACCGGCTCCAGGCAGACCATGTTCTACGCAGAGGTGACAGATGCCCAGCGAAGTGGGCCTGGTGGAGGCCTGGCTCAGGAGGGGGAACTCATCGAGGTGGTACATCTGAACTTGGACGAGGCCCAGGCCTTTGCCGACAACCCCAACGTCCCCAAGACTCTTGGTGTTATCTTCGCTATCTCTTGGTTCTTTAGCCACGTGGTTCCCCACCTGAGTCTCCAGTGAGACCTTGGGGCTGGACAGGCTGGTCCCGTCCACTCACCTTCCTGCCCTACACACTCAATAAAGCTTGCATAATTTTCACTGATGGCCACTGGGGTGAGGATCACTGTCTTGAGGGGCAGCAAGGTCTCCACACAAACCCCTCTGTTCCTCCTCAGACTGTGCAAGTGGACGCTCTGGGAGGCAGATGGCCGTCAGGGGGCTGGCGCAGCAAGCCTGGGGCTTGTCAGGTGGAGTAGCCAGCTCGGGAGGGGACCAGGCTAAGTGTCCAATCTGGGGCAGGGCCACCATTCCCTGTGAACGTGAGCTGTATCCGCAGGAATAGAGAGACTGAATGTGGCCTCAGATGAGAGGAAATGGGTACAGCCCTGCCCATTCCAGAGAGTGTATACCCCCTGATCTGGGCAGATAGAGGGTCTCTGCCATGCCCGGGCTTGGGCTAGAACAGCACTGCCATTGCCCGGGGACTCCGGGCTAGGGACACTCTGTATCTGGTGTCTCCAGTGCCCTCTCCATGACTTGAGGGGACCTCACTTGGCCTGTAGGACACAAGTAATGTTGCAGGCTTGGCCATGATGAGCATCTGGGGCAGTCATCTTGGTATGGGCAGCCTGGTCCTTGCATAGAGCTGCCTCAGGAGTGTGACAGCTCACAGCGCTGCTGGCCTTGCTCCCTGGCCTGAGGGTGGGGCCACGAGAGGCATGCACATAGCTCAGAGCCGTCCTCCAGGTCCCCAGAGTGCCTGCCGTGGACAAAAGGGCATGCTGTCCCACCTAGCCAGCCGCCTGGACCACAGGCACGTACTTCAGGCCGCCCTGTGAAAGGTGCCTTGGGGGACATCGGAGGGATCCGGAAGTTGGTCTGTCTTGGGTAAGGTCAGGCTACAGAGCAGTGGCCCAGCTGTGCCTTTCCCCAGAGTTTCAAACCCTCCAGTCAGCATCTTATAGGCCACGAGGTATCCTGGAGAGAGGCCCTCTTCCCCCTTGTAACTTAGTACAGTGGCACTCAGGTGATGAGCTGTCTGTGAGCATGTCCTGGGGCTCTGTGCCTCAGTGTCCCCTTCTGTGAGGCCAGGAGCTGAAGTGTTGGAATCCTAATCGGGACATTGAGATAGGGATGCTGAGGTGGGTGGGGTGCCCTCTGTCCTCCTACAGCCCCCTGCCCTGCCCTGGAGGATGGGGGGCACTGGCTTCACCCCCTCCCTATGCCCCATGTGGGTGTGACATTGAGGCACCACCCTGAGGAGGCTGTGGCATGTGGACTGCTCAGATAGCACCACCTGTATGCAAATATTTGTAGCAATTTAGGTGGGGCCAGCCAGACAAGCAACCACGGCTTTTCTTTTCTTCTTTCTTTCTTTCTTTCTTTCTTTCTTTCTTTCTTTCTTTCTTTCTTTCTTTCTTTCTTTCTTTCTTTCTTTCTTTCTTTCTTTCTTTCTTCTTTCTTTTCTTTCTTTCTTCCTTTTTCTTTCTTTCTTTCTTTTTCTTTTTTCTTTTTCATTTTAGGGAAGGGTCCCTAGGTATGTGGTGTGTGTCCAGGAGCTGAATACAGGGAGGCACAGTGATCCAGCTTCACCTTGATGGTCCCAGGACAGGAGTATACCCAGCCACTGCCATCTATGCCCTGCCCTGACATCCTGCAGTTGCCTAATGCCCACCATCGGAATCCCATGACCCTCAGGATTGCCCTTGGGTGTTCGCTGTCTGACGGGCAGAGTGGGGGAGGGCTCTGGAGGGCAGGAGGATGAGTTAGGAGACAGGGCACCTGGGCTTGGGTAAAGTCCAGTCCCTCACTCTGATCTGCAGCCTGGCGGGCAGGTCAGCAGGCACCACGGCTGGGCTTAATGGAGCTGGCATCGATTTCCCGGCTTGGGGTGGGGGGGCTGTAACCGGAAACTCCCCTCCCTGGCCGCTATATTTAGCATCACAGGACATGGGCGGAAGCATAGCTCACTCCTGAGCCCAGCCAGCTCCGTCCAAATCCTGGGCTGCCTCATCCTTCAGCCTGGTCCTGAGGCCCCTCTGTGCCTATCCAGCTCGAGCTAAGCACCCATTCAGAACAGGCCCAGACCTCTCGAGTGTCAGGGATCTTGGCGAGAGCCGCCAGGCGGGAGTCAGTCATGTCCAGTGGGTGATGAAGGCCTTCCTGAACAGGCAGAGCAGCTGACCCCGCAGGGTCAGGTCAGGGTTCCCCAGCCCCCAAGTATACGGTTTGAAGGGTGTGTGAGGCGACAGTTCTCCACGTGTAGGTCCCTCTGCCCCCGGCAATTCTGCCTGGAAGCTGCCAAAATCGGTGCAGGGAGGGGATTTCCAGGGGAGGGCCCCTCTCAATGCCAAGTGGCCACCTTTCACACCTTCAGCATCCGCTGGTCACCACCAGGTAAGGTTGTGGTGCCCAGGAGGAGGAGGTCATCACCATTGTGGTGATGACACCTGGTCAGGGCAGGTGTCACCCAGGTATTGAATCTACTGCCCTGAGAGTCTCCGGCTGTTCTTCTAAGCAAGGAGACCCAGGTCTCCCTGCTCTCCAAGGCATGCTGTTGGACAGACCCCCTGGGAGCCTGCGTACCTACAAGGTGAGTCCTGTGTCTTGGCCTGATGAAGAATCCTTCCCTGAGCCACTGCACCCACAGTTCTGAGCAGGGGGGTGGGAGTAGGCTGAGTCAGTCACACAGAAGAAGTCCGTGTCAGCAGAGCCCAGCTCTGCCTGCTGGCCTGTCCTCCCACAGCCGCCTGACAGCAGGAAACAGGGAGGCACACAGGGATGGGCTGCAGGGTTATCCCTGGGTTCTATTTCATGCTGACCCCCCCCCCGCCCCAGCCCCTGCACTGCCTGGACACCCTAGACACTGTCCTAGACACCTGTGCCTCTCAACGGCACCGTGGCATCGCCCTGACCTCCCCTCGCCCCCCTCCAGGCCACTGTCAGGGATCTCGATGAGAATGTAAGTCGTGGTGTGACACAGCCAGCCAGGCTCTTTGTGACTTCCCACTGGTCTCAGCAGAAGACTGCAGTATCACCGCCCACCTTGGTTTGGATATTTTGTCCTCACAAGCCCTTGTCAGGTTCTCTGAGCCCCAGAACCTTCCTGTGTTACTTCTACTCCTCATCTTGCTGCCCCACCCTCTGGGTCTCATGGGGCGTGGGAGTGGGAGTGGGGGTGTGTGTGGAGGCACCTGGTTTTAGACTCTTACGGTTTGCTGGTCTACAATATATCATCCACCCTTAGAGAGGTCCCTGCAGGTAGGTCAGGGCTGTGGCTGCCTCGTTCACAGCTTGGCTGGGTGCCTTAGAGAGATGGTGAGCACAGGCAAGCTTGGAAAGCTAAGGCTCTTGTGTCCTCTGAGGCCTCCCTGTCTCCAGGCCGGAGGGAAAGTGAGGCTGAATCTGCAAAGGGACTGTCTTCTGGAAAGATGCAAGCGTCGGGAAGACTCTTAACACACTCCAATTCCCTTATTCGGTGGCCGTCCCGGTGTGTAGCCAGGCCTGGCTTGTGTCGTGGCCCCCCAACTGGCCTACCTGCCTGTGGGCTTCCTGGGCTCAGGCTGGGGTGGGAGCACTCTGAGTGCGCAGAGCCATGGGGGATGCTGGCCCACCCTTGCAGGCCTGCTGCTTCTGCCGGAGATCTTGGAGAGGCATTAGACACTGGTGGGACAGGTGCACTGCCCAAGGCATTCCCAGGGCTTGGCTCCCTGTGCAGGTTGCCAGGCAATATCCAGGAGGCAGGGTCGTGTCCCTGGCCCACTTTTACTGTGCCTCTGATTCACCAGTATCAGAATTTCCCCCTCCCTCAGTAAGTCCTCTGGCAGTGACTTGGTCCAGTCGTGGAAACCTGGGAGAGGAGCCTTGGAGAGAGGACAACCCAGCTATTGTGGGGTTTTGAAGGGCAGGGTAACACATCACCACCTCAAGTATGGGGATTTCTAATCACTGGGGTTACCACTGGCACTGGAAAGGGCTCTGCTGCATGGAACACAGGCCGTCTGTAGACGAAGAACCCTTGGTATTGACATGCGGAGGAGGTGATCACCTAGGAACAGGCTCAAGAGATGGTAGTGGAGGGGTGGGATACCCAGGCCCTGTGACCTAGACTCCCAGATTGCTGGAAAATCCTCTTTGGGTAGCTCTCTTGATATGGACCACTGTCCTTTATTCCCAGTTCCTTCTCCCCAAATTTGGATCTCTGGCCGGCGAGTTCCTTGCAGATAAGAGTCTGACGACGTCCACCTCCGAAACAGCCTGCAGGAAGGAGCATTTGTTGACTGGCTACTCAACCTGTGCGCTTGGAGGAGGGGAGGGCTGGGCGTCGGAGGGGAGCAGCGCCCCCTGTAGCCTGCCTGGAGGTGGCAGGAGGCTGAGGAGCGGGGGAGATTCCTCGGGGAAGGGGGCGCACCAGGAGTTGGGCTCATTCGGGTCCCAGGGCCCCATCCGCCCTGCGTGGGGGCAAAATCCTGATGCGTACATCAGGCAGCATCTCCTTTGGGACCAGGAGCAGAGCGAGAGTGGCTGCGCTCTGATGGGAGGGGACCATGACGGTGACCTCAGGGGGCGCCCCACTCCTAGGCTGCTAACCCGGAGGAGAATTCTGGAGCAGAAGAGGCCACACCTCAGCGAGCCTGGGCACAGGAGAAGCCACTGCCCGGTGGCCCCGCGCCCCGCCGCCCCGCGCGGAGACCGCGCCCTCGCCTCCTTTAAAGCCAGGGGCGCCCCCAGCACCCCCCCACAGCCCCACCCCACGGCGAGGCCCCGCCCCCTCATGAATATGCAGGTGCGCGGGTGACGAATGGGCGAGCGAGCTGTCAGTCTCGTCCCGAACTTGTTGGCTGCGGTGCCGGGAGCGCGGGCGCGCAGAGCCGAGGCCGGGACCCGCCGCCGCCGTCGCCGCCGCCGCCGCCGGGTGGGAGCCGGGCCGGCCGCCGGAGCGCGGCCGCAGCGAGCCGGAGCCGCCGCCTCCCCTGCACGCCCGCCGCGCAGCCCGCGCGCACTGCTCGACCCCGCCCGCGCCGCCTGTGCGGCCGCCGCCGCCTGTGCGCCGCCGGGCTCGTAGGGCGGGCGGGCGCTGGAGGCCGGCGCGGCGGCTGTAGCGGGCGCGGGCGGCGGCGGCGGCGGCGGCGGCGGGGCCGCGGGCGGGGTCGAGGCGGCGATGCGGGCACGCGGCTGGGGGCGCCTGCCTGGGCGGCTGCTACTGCTGCTGCTTCTGTGCGTGCAGGTGAGCGGGGCGCGCGGTGGCGACGGGCGCGGACGGGGCGCACCGGGCCGCTCCTCCAGGCCGGGCGGCGCGCGAGCGGCCGCGGTCCGGAGCCCTAGGAACAGCGCGGGGGTGGGGGCGGGGCAGAGGCTCGGCGACCCCGGCCCGCGCCTCCCTGCACTCTCCGCTGCCTTATTTTTAGGCGGCGCGGCCCATGGGCTATTTCGAGCTGCAGCTGAGTGCTCTGCGGAACGTGAACGGGGAGCTGCTGAGCGGCGCCTGCTGTGACGGCGACGGCCGGACGACGCGCGCGGGGGGCTGCGGCCGCGACGAGTGCGACACGTACGTGCGCGTGTGCCTTAAGGAGTACCAGGCCAAGGTGACGCCCACGGGGCCCTGCAGCTACGGCTACGGCGCCACGCCCGTGCTGGGTGGCAACTCCTTCTACCTGCCGCCGGCGGGCGCTGCGGGAGACCGAGCGCGCGCGCGGTCTCGGACCGGCGGCCACCAGGACCCGGGCCTCGTCGTCATTCCCTTTCAGTTCGCCTGGCCGGTACGTGCGCCCCTCCCCCGCGCTCAGCTTCCCTGCGCGCCTCGGCGCCCGCCGCGGTCCCTTCAGCACCTGCGGCCGCGCGGGTGCGGGCGGCGCGCGCCCAGACGGGGCGGGGCCGGCAGGGGGCGCCGCGCCGCGGGCGGGCCTGGGGCGCGTGCTGTTGCGGCCAGGTTCGCGCCTGGCCACGTGGGCGCGCGGGGTACCCCGGGGGGCCAATGGGCTTGGGGTCGTGGCGGGGCGGGGTGGCCGGAATCTGCGTGCTCGGCGGCCTTCGGAGTGTGCCTCTGTCGCCCTGCGCGTGTCTGTGCGTGGGGAGGTGCGAGGCGCCTGCGGCCCGGCAGGCTGCGCAGGCATGTGCGCTGCGCGTGCTGGGGCTGGTCTGGGGCAGGCCCTGGCGGAGCCGTCCGGGCCCGCGGCCAGCCTGCTCCTGCCCTGCAGTTTCCTGGATGCCCGGGGGCACGGACAGGCGCCTGGGACCCGCGCAGGGATGGCCTGGTGTGTGTATGTGTGTGCGCGTGTGCGTGTGTGTTGGCAGAAGCTGCTGCAGATGGAAAGACCACCCCTCCCAAAGGAAGAGACACTAACTAGGCTCCAAGTTGTAACCCACGGTGGCACCGCCGTCTGTGGATGTTTCATTTTGCTTGTTCGTTTCTGGAATTGGGAAGCATCCTGTCTGCTTAGGGGTGGCCAGGTCAGGCAGGAGCCCAAGCCTGGGCATGCTAGGATGAAGGTGGTGGGGATCCAGCATCAGGGGGAGACAGGCCTCGTGCCTGTGGCGGAAAGGCCCGGGAGAGGGGTGCCTTATGGTACTTGCTTTTGTTCAATTCTGGCTTATACCCTCACCTGATTGTCTGAAATTAGGTACGGGCAGTGAATGCGGACATGGCTTGGAGAACCAGGTTAAGAACAGCTGGCATGGGTGGCCCTGTGACTAGGGAATGTGGACGTAGCTTGGAGAACCAGGTTAAGAACAGCTGGTATGGGTGGCCCTGTGACTAGGGAGTGGGGTATCAGGCCATGACCCGGGAGGTTTCCTGGGTGAGGTCTTGCGCTTGGTCCAGCTGCGAAGAGCCGTGGGAGTGGGTCTGCCTGGTGCCTTGGTCCCGAAAGAGACTTGGAGCTGGGGGCCAGGAATGGCCAAGACTGGGCGGGCAGGGTCTCCCTTGCTCGGAGCCCTGGACAACTCCTTCATCCGAGGCCACCCAGCTTGTGCCTCCATCTTGATCCTCCCCTGGACTCCTGCTCCGTCTATGGGGTATCCATCCTCTGTTCCCACGCCTAGCCAGGTATCCTTGACCCCTGGGGGCTTGTGATAGGAACTGTGTCCCTGCAGTGGGAAAGGCAGGGGCAGGCATGGGAGGGGCCCTAGGCAGTTACTATTGGCCCTGCCCCCCCTCGCCCCCACAGCACAGCGGCGCAGCAGGCAGGTCTGAGCAGGGCCCACAGCCTGTCATCTGCACTTGGGCCCAAGCCAGCGTGGCTCCAAATCGCTACCTGAGGATGTGTTTTCTGCTCAAGTTGGCAGCCGTGCTGTGGGGGCAGGGAGGGCCTGGAGGAATGTGGCGGGCCAACGCGTGTCCCTCGTGGCTCTTTGCCCCGCTGGCCGGCCGGTTGGTGTGGGACGGGATGGGACAGGCCCTTGCCTTCTTTGGAGTCTGGGTACCTACCTGGTGTCGAGGACATTTTAACCTCCTTCGTTCTGTCCCCAGCTGGTTCCCTCAGTGCCCCAGGAGTGGGCATGTTTCTAGCCTGGATGGAGGGGTCAAAGGGTATCCTGTGTTTGGGGCGGGGGGACAGTTCTGGTCCCCCTTCTCCCCTCTCGCCGCATGACCTGGCTGCCAGGCATGGAGCTGGTGCCGTGATGCCAGTTCCTTGGTATTTCCGTTCTTCGGCAACCAGCCCTGCGGCCAAGCTGCTCGGTTTTGCCACAAGTTCAGCTCTGTCCCACAAACCGGGGTACATTTGGGATCCAGGTGCGCACCGGAGCATTCGGCTTCTGGGAACAGCAAGGACCAGCTGGGACTTGGGTTCCTTGGTGCCAGGAGGGCCCTGTGGAGAGATGGGGTGGTGTGAACGGTGGCTGAGAGCAGGCACCAGCTTCTCACAAGTCCCCCTCTGCTCGGGGTGGCCCTCTGGCTCCGTACCTGCAGCGGAGCCTCTTTGAGTGAATTCTTAGATGTGGAGAGGTGCAACAACCCCCACCGGGTTGCGCGCGTCGCAGATGGCCCCGGGAGATGTGTTTTCCCCAGAGTGGCTCTGGTGCCTGCCTATGCCCAGCAGAGGGGAAGCCATGTCCACCGCACATGCTTGAGCTCTGTGGTTGAGCAGGTGGCGGCAGAGGGTTCTGGGGATCAGGAGCTTTCCTTTGGGGTCTGGTGGATGGCACTTTTTTCAGGGTGGCCGAGTGAGGTGCCAAGGGGGTTGCTGGCCTATATAGCGAAGGCTTCCAGAAGAGGAGCGGTCCCTGCTGCAGGCTTTCTGCCTGACCAGCTTGCCTTTTGAGCCCAGGGGTGCGGCCCTGTTCCAGTCTGCTTCCCTGGTGGCAGACCAGTGGTGTGTGCACTCCCTGAGCTGGAAGACTAGTAATACGGTCGAGTGTGGGCTCCGTGGCGCATCTGGGGTCACGAGTGGAAGTGAGGTGGGTCTGAGGCTGACCTGGTTTCCGTGGCTCAGAAGAGCTGGGGGGGGTGGGGCAATAGTTCTGTAACCCGGTTCCTCTCCCTTGAGATGGATGCCCTGCCTTTTTGACTGGGACTCCTGAAGCTGGATGAGGCTGTCGGATGCCCAGCATGCTTTTTTTTCTTTTCTGAAGTCTCCAATGTGGCCCTGTCCGGCCCGAGTCCTTCCTCTCCCCTGACTGGCTGTCCAGCACATGGCCAAGTGTGTGCGAGGTGTGTAAAGGAAGGGCCACGGTGTACTTGAGGGTGGCGAAGTGGTCAGAGGAGGGATGCCCCCCTAGGATGGAGGGGTGGAGGTTGTTGGGACTAATCAGAGCGGAGGGTGCTGGAGCAGATCTGGTGGTGTGGACACCGGGCCTGTCCCCATCCGACCCAGGTGGGCTATTCTGGAATCTGTGCCTTGCATGTACACCAAAAGGCCACGCTTCCCTCCATGCCTTCTGGAGCTGTATGGGCACTGGCCTCTCCATCGCACCCGTGCTAAGGTCTATTGCCACCCACACCATCCCCGTGAGACCCACAGTCCTCCTCAGGTGGAGCTACGGGCAGGTGGTGCTTCTCCCTTATGGGTAAGCGGGGGGTGGGGGCTTGTTCAAGGCTGTATAGTACACCCTGAAGTGGCCAGGAGGCAGAAAGAGCTAACCTGGCCAGAGGAAGATTTAGACATGGAAGTGGATGGGGCCTTTGTCCCGGGCCCATAGAAGTGGTTGGAAAACAGGCGTGTATGTAGTGTGATGGATGGATGGAGAATGGATGTTGTGTATCTGGGTTGGCAGGAAGGGCACTGTGGTTTTCAGGAGTCCACATGGTATCTGGGTAGAATGGGAGATGGGCTGGGCCAGAGACAGGTCCTGGGGGGGCCAGGCAAGGGCTTGAGCTGGAGGTAGTTGGCCTTTGAGGAACTTTAATTCCCAAACCCAGAAGGTATCCTTATTAGCAGCCTGAAAGCCTTGAACTAGCCCTGCCCACACACCCCATCCTGAGCTGGGTATGGGCATATCCATCCCGATCCTGGGCTAGCTGCAATCCCAGATGGCTAGGAGTGTTAGCTGGCTCCCCGACTTCCTCCCTCTTCACCGTGGACACCCAGGCAAGGCCTTGGCTGGTGTCTGATGGTGACTGTCTAAGCTCTGGCATGGGTGGCCTGCTGTCTCTTCCTGTGGTCCTGAGACCACAGCCTAAGAGGAGTTCCCCCTTCCCCCAGCCCCTTGGGTGACAATGACAGAGGCCTAGGCCTCTCCAAAGCTCTGGTTTCAGGAAGTAGGTCTGCGCTTAGAGCTTGGGGCATTTCGCAGCAAGTGTTCTGCCCTGTCAGGGGCCCAGTTTGGATGCTGGGATAGAACCAGCCTTGCACCTGGCCGTGAGGTGTGGCGCACCTGGTTTCAGGCCTGCCTTTCCTGTGCATGCTGCTGTCCTGTGAGCTGTCTGGAGACTAGGTGAGGGGCTTTTAATTAGGCTTGGAGTTGGACCAGACGGTGATGGACTGCGTCTGGGGGCAAGGCTGGGGCCGGACTTGTGGGAAGAGGCTCTGCTGCATAGACCTCCAGAGGCAGGCAGGCAGGCAGATGGCCCAGGAGGAGGGACCAGGGTTTTCTCCCTCCTCCTGGGGAACCTGGGCAGGTGGTAGCTCTCTGTCTTTCCCATAGTCCCCCAGCGGCGTTCCCAGCCCCCACTCACTCTGAGGCCTCATGTTCCCACAGGCTTCCAGCCCGGGCACCATCATCCCTCTTGTCAGCTGCAGGGCTTGGCTCCCCAGGCAGGGAGGTACGCTGCCATTTGTAGTGAGGGATGCGGTTCGAGAGGCTGGGGGAAGGGCGGAGCTGGGGGGCCGGTGTGGCAGGTGGGGAGAAGCCACAGGTGCCGCCTGCCTGCTGGCTCAGGTTCTCCCTGGATGACTTCCTGCCGTCCAGGTGTAGGGAGCCCAGCTGGCGGGCGACGGGCCCTCTTGGGCGGCGGGTGGGCCACGTCCCTGCGGGAGCAGGTAACCGGAGCCCTGGGCTCAGGCTGAAGTGGTGGTAACCCTACCTGTGTGTCTGGCGTGGGTTTCCTGGGAGTGCTCCTGGCTCATCTGAAACCCAGGTGTGTGCAGGGAATCCGGACCCAGGCTTTTATGCCTGCCTTGTGGCTAGAGCCTCTGGCTGGTGGGCTTGGCCTGTAGCAGTGAAGGCAGTGACCTCAGGCTCAGCCCGGCCTTGCCCACTTAGAGCCCATCAGCTGCCACCCAGCAGCAGAGTGTGTTGTTCAACCTGTTGGCCTCAGATCCCACTGACCACCTGTTTTGATGGGAATCAGTGGTGATGTCCGTGGTGGGGTCTGTGGTGCCGGGTGCTGTGGTCCCCCCGTTCCACACTCCTCGCTGTCTCGGCCCCCCTCAGCCTCCTTTCGGGCCCCCATCCCTCGTCCTTGTGTTCCTTCCTCCCTTGGGTTGTAGCCTGTTTCTCCTGGGGCTGTGTGACCTGGCCCGTCTCTCACTTTCTCTGGCTCCAGCTGTTGGTTCAGGGGCTGTCGGCAGTGTCTGAACTGTGCTGTGCACTTGGATGAGTGGGGGGGTAAAGGAACAGAGTAGGTAAGGCCTGGGAAGCAGGGCTGGGAGCCCAGCTTGTCACCGGGGAGTTAGACGTGGACAAAGGGAGGCCCTGAGGATGACCTTCCAGGCAGTTAGGGTGGCTGGGGTGCTGGAGTGAAGGTAGAAACCGTAGAGCGCCCCGGGGAGGCTCTGCATCCTAGCGGAGGAGGACAGCACACGGGGGTTTCTTAGGCTTCGGTGGGTAGGGCTGGGAGGCCCTGTGGTTGCCGAGAGCCCTGGAAGAGCAGTTAGGATGGGAGTCATGGTGAGGCGGGGACTTAGGGGACAGCATTGAGAAACCTGGTGGTGGCTTCGTGGAGCCAAGGAGGCTTCTGGAGGGGACCAGTGGCCCTCTGCTTTTGGCCTCGCTCACAGTGGCCTAGGCCCTGTGTCTAAAGACAGGTGCTCAGAGGAGGTACCAGAGCAGGAAGTGAGGGTGTCCACGCTGAGGTGCCAACAGACAGGCAACAGGTCGGGTTCTCCCAGTGCCAGGCCCAGGAGGCTGAGTCTGGCAGGCCGAGTGGGGAATGGGAGGAGGGAACGTTCTAGAAAGCCTAGGGCCTAGAGCAGGCTAGATGGGGTTCCAGTGAGTCTGAGGGGAGGGTGCCGGAGCTGAGGAATGGCCAGTGGGACTCTCAACCATTCAGGAAACCATGAAGTTTGCTCAGCATAGCCCAGCCACGGAGGAAGGGGTGCTTGGGGGACAAGGCATGGTGGGATCAGGCCACCCGCTCACGGGGGCAGGTCTTAGGTTGCCGAGGTGACAGCTAACAGCAGACCTCATCACCGTGGCCTGGGGCAGGGGGGACAGATGGTGGGGGCTGGCCATGATGATGGGCTGAGGCTGTACCCAGCACATCTCTTGAGCCTCAGTGTCCCCCACCTGTACAGCAAGGGCCCCCCCCAACCTCTGTCCTGGGGTGATGGTTATGGGTCTCACTACATACTCTCTGCTGGTTGTGTGTGTTGGGGCCTCTGGGTAAGCACCTCTATGTGCCTGGTGAGAGGGACTGACGGGTGGCCAGAGTACTGTCCTCGAGTGGCCTTGTTAATATTACAGGACCACACATTTGCAAACTCAGGTCGGACCTCAGCGAGGTGCAGGGATGTATCCTCAGTGGGAGTGCTCTGCCCGCAGATGCTTGCGTCCCTCCCTTCGCCCCTTGCTGACTTTGGGAGCTTACACAGGGGGGGCTGAACTGGGGGCCCAGGAACAAGGAGACAAAGCTTCCTGAGAGATGCGGCCAGGGAGACTCTTCTGCCTTTGAGCCGGGACATCTGGGGGACAGGGATCGCACATGGGATGGGAGGGGAGCCTAGAGCCGTGGGGCAAGACTCTGCTGGGCCTGAGCAGCCCAGAGCCTCCCGGGTCTGGGGTCTGCACCCTGCCCCAGAGCCCCAGCAGGGGAAGGGACCCGCAGGCACCTGACAGATCACCCTCTGTCCACAGCGTTCGTTCACCCTCATCGTGGAGGCCTGGGACTGGGACAATGACACCACTCCAGATGGTGAGTGCGCCCTGTGTTGGGAGGAGAGGGTGAGTGGAGGGGAGCCGCCAGCCAGCGAGACTTTCCCCAGGGTGCTGGGAAGCTGGCCTGCTGGGCCAGAGTGCCTGTGGCCAGGCCTGTGGTCCTCTGTCTGCTGGGGGCAGCGGCTCATACACCTTGTTCTGGTGTCAAGGAGCTCTCCATGTCTGTGGCTCTGTAGAGCTGTGTGTACCGCTCCTCCATGCCGGCGTCTTCAGTGTGCTCTTTTGGTGCCCGCGTTGGTGGTACGGTGGACTGGGATTATACCCTCAAGTGGTTCTCTGGCTTTGTGGCCTTTTTTTTCTGTCCTAGAACACGAAGCTTTGAGGGTCACCACCTCAAGGCTGGCTATCCTGTGATGTGTGTGTATGTGGTGGGGGTCATCTCAGCCTTTTAGTGACGAGGATGGATCAGTAGGGTGCTTCTGGGAGCCAGATGCAGTACAGGAAGGAAAAGAGAAGACAGGTAGGGAAGCCCCTCGAGCAGAGAGTGGACGGAAAGTGCAAAGGCCCAGAGGCCGCCTTTGAAGATCCGGGTGGCGTTCCCGTGGCTGGGGGATGAGGGAATCAGTAAGGCTTGATTCAGATCGAGCAGGCTTTGGGGTCAGTGAAGATACTGGCTTCTCTCTGGGCAGGGACTGCTCAGGCTGCAGTGTGGACAGTCTGCAAGGCCAGAGTTGAAGCCAACAAAGAGGATGCCGTGTGTACCAAGACAGGGAGGCTGAAACAGGCAGCTTGAGAGGTTAAGAGGTTCTGGCTATTCTCGAATGTGGAGGCCTAGGGTGGCTGATGGATTGGACCTGCAGTTATGGTCAAATGGACCCCTTGAGACCTTCCAGAGCCACACATGATGATAGGGAGGAAACCCAGGCCCACCAGAGAGATGTTACCAAGGATATGTGAACAGGGAGCTCAGGATAGGGGTCAGCCAAGGGCCAAGGAAGGCAATCTGGGGCCTTGACAAGGACAAGCCAGTGGGCCCGAGGCAAAGCCAGCGAGGAGAGCTCTGTCTAGTCCAAGGCACCGAGTACCCAGCTGGGCCTGTACTAATGCAGTGGGGGGAAAGTGGAGCGGGGGGGGGGGGGGGGGGCGGGCTCTGTGACCAGCTGCCATAGAAATCCCCAGACGACACTGGAAGGTGCTACACAGCCTGCTCAGGGCCTGCCTCAGTGCGCAGGGAGGGAGGCACAGCTCTGGGACGGTGTGGCCCATGTGAATGGGGTCCTAGAATCTGTCTTAAGACGTATCCGTAGGGTGCTTCTGGGAGCCAGATGCAGTACAGGAAAGGAGAGAGAATGGTAAACTCATGGTCGGTGCGGTGCCCAGTGGGTGTGGGAAGCTTAGGGCTTGCAGCCCTCCTGGCCCTATCTTTGTGAGAGCGGAGCGGGCGTGCTAGCTTCCAGGGCCCTTGGTCAGGGCTTCTGGCCCGACCTCCCCGTGGGGGCCTGGACAGTGTCCCCACTGCGCTCTGCCCCCGGCTCCTGCAGGGGTGGCAGCCTTCCTCTGCCTGGCTGCCCCCATTGCCCCCCCTAAAGCTGCCTGCTAGGTAGGCCTGTGCTGTGTTCCTGGGGGAATGGCGGGGGGGCTGATGCTGCTGGCTGACTCTGCTGCCCCCAAAGAGGAGCTGCTGATTGAGCGGGTGTCACACGCCGGCATGATCAACCCCGAGGACCGCTGGAAGAGCCTGCACTTCAGCGGCCACGTGGCGCACCTGGAGCTGCAGATCCGAGTGCGCTGCGACGAGAACTACTACAGCGCAACCTGCAACAAGTTCTGCCGGCCGCGGAACGACTTCTTCGGCCACTACACCTGCGACCAGTACGGAAACAAGGCCTGCATGGACGGCTGGATGGGCAAGGAGTGCAAAGAAGGTGAGGCGTCTCCCCGCGTGGGGGCGCGGGACGGGCATGCGCATGCGCGCGCGGGACCGCGCCAGCATGGCCGTGACCGGCTGCAGCTGTGCCTCTCTCTGCCCCTCTGTTTCAGCCGTGTGTAAACAAGGATGTAATTTGCTCCACGGGGGATGCACTGTGCCTGGGGAGTGCAGGTGAGCGCCATGGCTGCCCTTCTCTACCGCGTGGCTGTTGAGCCTGCAGCAGCTGCGGCACCCCGCAGGTGTTAGTGGGCCCGGAAGTGTGGTGCCGCCTCGGGTAGGGAGTCAGACGCCACCGCGGCAGCGCTGACATGGAACCCTGCCCTTAGGAAGCTCGTGGCCACGGAGGGGGCAGTGCTGTCCCGAGCCTGTGGTGCGTCCAGTGACGTTTTCCCCGCAGGACAGCTAGAAGGGGACGAGAGAGGTAGTCACACCACCACCCAGAGGCCAGGGAGTCACACCACCACCCAGAGGCCAGGGAGTCAGTCACACCACCACCCAGAGGCCAGGGAGTCACACCACCACCCAGAGGCCAGGGAGTCACACCACCACCCAGAGGCCAGGGAGTCACACCACCACCCAGAGGCCAGGGAGTCAGTCACACCACCACCCAGAGGCCAGGGAGTCACACCACCACCCAGAGGCCAGGGAGTCAGTCACACCACCACCCAGAGGCCAGGGAGTCACACCACCACCCAGAGGCCAGGGAGTCACACCACCACCCAGAGGCCAGGGAGTCAGTCACACCACCACCCAGAGGCCAGGGAGTCACACCACCCAGGGGCAGAGGCCAAGGTGTGTGTGTGTGTGTGTGTGTGTGTGTGTGTGTGTGTGTGTGTGTGTGAACTCGCCATACACATGAGGAGTCCGCTGCCCTGAGGAGCACGGCAGGATGCCACAGTGGCATGCTTTTATTGGAGAGACTGGTAGTTGCTGCGGAGGAGGGAGAAGAGGGGCCCTGTCAGGAGAGGCTTAGGAGAACCAGGCAGCCACTGGGTAGGAAGAACCTCGTAGGTGGCGGCGATGAGGAAAAGGTGTGTGGGCGGCCGCAAAAGGAGAGTGATGGGCCCGCAGGGTGGAGAGGTGGGCAGGCCCTGCAGGCATGCCTCGGAGCCGGGATTTGATGGTGAGTGTGGTGTAGGAGGGAGAGGGTGGCCGGTCAGGAGGGACCTGCAAACCTGCCAGCTTGAGCTGCTGAACGGCAGAGCTGTGGTGGCTGAGGCAGGGATGGCTGTGGGGAGGCAGGCCAGTGTGTGCGAGTGTGCAAGGGTGTCTGGAGAGGCCCGGCCTTCCGGCAGCGGAACGTGTGCCGTCCAGGTTAGGTTTCCAGCCAGTGGTCAGGTGGAGAGGCGGGGCTGGGAGTGTAGGCAGAGACCGGCGGGGGGCCGGACAAGGTACTCAAGAGTCAAAGGGGGGCCAGAGTTGGGGTCCTACAGCTTCGAGTAGAGAGTAGGAGCCCTCTGAGGCTTGTGAAGCATTGTGCGGGTAGTGAGGCCAGGTGAGTAGGGTAGACAGCAGAGCAGAAGGGGGCAGATGTTGGCACACTCAGGTGTCGGAGAGTGGGGAAAGGGTTGGGGATGAGGAGCGCTCAGGCTGCAGTAGCCCGCCAAGGCTCTCCTGCCGTCCCGGTTCTCACCATCCGTTACCCTCTGAGGGGCGGGCACGCTCCCGGTGTGTTTTCAGATGAGGACAGCGGAGCCCGTGGAGTTAAGCGACTTATACAGGCGTGCGCTGATTAGTCTGGAGAAGATGGCCAGGGAGTGGGGAGCTGGGGTGGGCTGGGGAGGGGTGTGGTGGCGTTGGCGTGGGTGGTGATGTGGACAGCAGCCAGGCTGGTCCGGGGGCAAAAAGTTGTATGCACGGTGCGAGTCCGCCAGGGTCACTTGCGCACACTGTGGTTTCAGTCTTGGCAGGACTCGAGGCAGTGTGTGTGGAGCACCTGGCCCAGGATGGGCTGTACCTTCCTCTAGAGCTTCATCCTAGGAGGGACGTGGGGCAGGATGGGCCGCAGAAATTGTCCATGGGCATGGCTCTCTGCCTGCCTCTGAGCAGGGTGGTGGAGGTGGCGTGAGCTCTGGGCAGACGAGGGCCTGCCCTCCACCCCACACTCACTGCTTGGCCCAGGGTGCCTTTTCGTCCCTTGATGGTTGTGCCAGCATCCCTGTGTGGTCAGTGCCGGGCAGGAGGGAGATGAGAGACAAGTCGGTCTCCCCGCAGTGCAGAAGGAAAGGCTGTGGGTAGCACACAGACATGAGCGCTGGGGGAGGACACCAAGGTAGGGGGCAGTAGGTGGGTGCCGCCCGCCTCTCCCTGGGCCAGAGGGTGAGGCCCAATGGCCTCCTGCTGTCCAGGGCTCAGGTTTCAGCAGAGGACACCCCTCCCCAACCGGATGCTACTGCGGAGATGGCTGCGCTTTCCTGCCACCCTCCCCAGGCCCTGGAACTGCTGGCAGGAAAGCCACAAGGTGGGGTCTGGTGTGGGATGGCCCGCCCAGGGTGGAGAACTCGCCCTTGGGACTCAACAGGGTCCGGGCCGCCGAGCTGGCTGTGGTGCTCTCTGGTGGATGACCCAAGGCCAGTCGCAGTCCCGCCCTGCCCCTCGACTCCCCGTATCACCTGTAGAGAAGACTCTAAGTAGAGATGGGAGGCCTACTGTGGACCTGCCTTGGGCATGCTGGGCTGGATCCTGGAGCCAGCCTCAGTTTCCCTATGTGAGCCTGGGTGAGCTGGGCTGATAACTGCTTGAATGCGTGGCTCCAGGGCAGCTCAGGAAGGGCTGTGGTTTTTCCTTCTATAAAAATAACTCCTGTGGCGGGTGTCAGCATGGAAGTGACGTGGCCTGTACGTCATTCCTGCCCCACAGGACCTTAGCCTTCAAGGAAGGAGCCCCCAGAGTCTTGTCCAGGGCCCAGAGGGCAGCCTACCGGAGCCCTGTGTTCTTACCTGCCGGCTCTGTGCTGGCCACCTACTTAGGTCCTGAGGGACTGCCCAGAGGGAACCTAACCCACAGTGTGGGCAGAACCAGGCCTTAAGATTATGGCCTCAGCTGAGATCTTCAGCTGCACACTCTGGGTTCTCCTCCGCTCAATGTGGCCCTGCCCTAGGGCTGGCTAGGCAGCCCTTGGGTTGGACTTTCCTGGGAGTCGCAGTGAGAATATGGGCATCACCCAAGGTCACACAGACCTTGGACCAGGGTGGCCGGGACCTCTCCTGGTGTCTCCTCATCCTCCTCAGACCCTGGTTGCTGCTGTGGCCCCAGCGGCACCTGGTGAACAGGACCTGGCACTGTCTCCCCGGGTCCTCCCCCAGCTGGGCCTTCCTTCCCGGCGCCTGCTTGTGGGGCCTGGCTCAGGGTTGACTCCTAGAATAGCCCGGGGAGGAGTGACGGGACAGCTGGGCTGGCCATCTCGGCCAGCGGCCGGGAATGCCCGTGACGGTGAGGCTGGCCGGCAGGCCGTAACCCCTGCTTGGCTCGGAGCTGGCCTCCAGGGCCGAGGCCCGGTGGGGGTGGCCCGCACTCCTCTGCCCGCCCCCCACCCCCACCCCTTACTCACCTGCCTAGCTGACGGCCTCATTGCTCGGTCCCCCAGGTGCAGCTATGGCTGGCAGGGGAAGTTCTGTGACGAGTGTGTCCCCTACCCCGGCTGCGTGCATGGCAGCTGTGTGGAGCCCTGGCACTGTGACTGTGAGACCAACTGGGGTGGCCTTCTCTGTGACAAAGGTAGATAGATGGTGGGCCGAGGGCGGGGCCAGGCCTTCAGCTCTGAAGCCGGGCCCATCCCTGAGAGCCCTACCCTTGTGCCCAGACCTGAACTACTGTGGCAGCCACCACCCCTGTGTCAATGGGGGTACCTGTATCAACGCTGAGCCTGACCAATACCTCTGCGCCTGCCCGGATGGCTACTTGGGCAAGAACTGCGAGCGGGGTACGTTGGAATGCTGCCGTTTCTCGGGGAGCCTGCCTGAGTGGGCCCTCTTTTTCACTGCCTTGTTCAGTGGACTGGACCCCGGTGAACTCTGGGTCTCGTGGGCTTGGGGAAGAGCGTTTGAGTTGGGTAGGCACCACTCTGCTCACACTCTGGTTCTGCAGCTGAGCATGCCTGTGCCTCCAACCCGTGTGCCAACGGGGGCTCTTGCCATGAAGTGCCATCTGGCTTTGAATGCCACTGTCCATCGGGCTGGAGTGGACCCACCTGTGCACTTGGTGAGTGTCCGGGGGCCGCACAAGGAAGGGAGTGGGCAGCCCCCCGGCGGTTTGGATGGAGTGGTCGAATCCACTGTACGGTGGACATGGGCCAAGTGACAACAGATTCCTGCTTCTTTACATGGGACCATGCTTCCCTACTGCAGACTGAGCCCCCGTGGGCTGTGCCCCTGCTCATTGGCCATGCCGCCGTACCCCATACCCACTCCATGCATCTATACTAACTAGACATGATCCCACATGCACTGACCACGCTCTGTACCCATTTATTACTACGCCTTCCTGCTTGCTGGCCATGCCCCTACATCTCTCTCTCTCTCTTTACCCCTGCAGACATTGATGAGTGTGCCTCAAATCCATGTGCAGCAGGCGGCACCTGTGTGGATCAGGTGGACGGCTTTGAGTGCATCTGCCCGGAGCAATGGGTGGGGGCTACTTGCCAGCTGGGTAAGGGCTCCCTGGGGGCCGTCTGTGCATGGGCTGTGTGCTGTGCATGTGGCTGCTGCTGCTGCTGCTGCTGCTGGCACTGCTAGGGTTGTGGGTGCCAGGTGCAGGGCACAGTGGGTACGTGGGGCCTGAGCCCCACAGCTCCCCTTGTCTCATTCACAGACGCCAATGAGTGCGAAGGGAAGCCGTGCCTTAATGCTTTCTCTTGCAAAAACCTGATTGGCGGCTATTACTGTGATTGCCTCCCGGGCTGGAAGGGCATCAACTGCCATATCAGTCAGTATGGGTGGGTGGCGCAGGTGGGTGGGGCTGGGGAGCACAGCGGGGGGGCCCCCTGACCCTGCCCACATGCCCCCTCTGCCCCTAGACGTCAACGATTGTCACGGGCAGTGTCAGCATGGCGGCACCTGCAAGGTAAGGGGGCTGCGGCGTGCCCTGCCAGGACTGGGAAGGGTGGGACGTGGCCGGAGGGGGATGGGGTGGGGGTGCGTGAGGCTGGCTCACCCACCCACCCCCCCGTCCGCCCACCTAGGACCTGGTGAATGGGTACCAGTGTGTATGCCCGCGGGGCTTCGGAGGCCGGCACTGCGAACTGGAGTATGACAAGTGTGCCAGCAGCCCCTGCCGCCGGGGTGGCATCTGCGAGGACCTGGTGGACGGCTTCCGCTGCCACTGCCCACGGGGCCTCTCCGGGCCGCTCTGCGAGGTAAGTGACCTCGCTTTGGTGGGAGCTGTCTCATGGTGTGTGCAGGGAGTGTTGCCCACACTGCCCTCAGCAGCCTGGCTGGGAGGGGCCTCGCAGCATCAGCCAAGTCAGACTCCTCCTTCCTCACACGGTCGGTCGGTCTCACGTGCTTTACGCCCTCGAATGGGACCGCGCCCGGAAGCAGCCCGCAGGAAGGTTCCCCGAAGGCAGAATCAAGTGTTTGATGGTGTGGGGTCATCATGGGTCGAGGGTGGGCCTAGGAAGGAGTGGGTGCCCTCGCCCCTGTCGGGTGGCCTGTCTCGTCCTGAGCTGCATGCACATGGTTTTGCTCAGGCCTTTGTGAAAAGAGTAAGCCTCCTGCTGGGTGGGCGTCTTAGGGGCCCACGGCAACGTCCTGGCTTCAGGTCCAGGGAGCATGGTGGTTGGTGCTGGCTGCGGGAAGGACCGCTCTTGGCTCTGAGGGCAGCCTGGCAACATGGGGGTCAGAAGCTGGCCTTCCTGCCGGCGGGAGGAGCCAAGGCCGGATGCTGCCTGTGGGAGGCAGAGGAAGCTTGGCTGCTGTGGAGGCGCGGGCGGCAGGAGGGGCTGGTGGCCCACAGGTGTTTCCGCCCAGCTGATGGTTCTTGGACACTCTCGGGTGGGCGGGAGTTTCAAGCCCGGCCTGGCACTGTCTGGTCTGAGGCTGAGGCCTGGCTGTCCACACTACACAGCGCCTCTACCCAGAGCTGGACTGTTACAGATGCACACCCTCCTTTACCTGCAGGTGGATGTGGATCTCTGTGAGCCAAGCCCCTGCCTCAATGGTGCTCGCTGCTACAACCTCGAGGGCGACTACTACTGCGCCTGCCCGGAAGACTTTGGTGGAAAGAACTGCTCAGTGCCCAGGGAGACATGCCCTGGTGGGGCATGCAGAGGTACGGGATGCCGCCCCAGGCAGGGTGGGAACCCCCCGGTGGAGGTGGATCTGATCCCTGCCCATCTCTTTCTCACAGTGATTGATGGCTGCGGGTTCGAGGCGGGGTCCAGAGCACGTGGCGTGGCGCCCTCTGGCATCTGTGGCCCTCATGGGCACTGTGTCAGCCTGCCCGGGGGCAACTTTTCCTGCGTCTGTGACAGCGGCTTCACGGGCACCTACTGCCATGAGAGTGAGTGGCGCGCGGAGTCGGTGGGGTGGGGCGAGCCGGCCGGCGGCGGGGACAGCTCACCTCACCTCTCCCACAGACATTGACGACTGTATGGGCCAGCCTTGCCGCAATGGGGGCACGTGCATTGATGAAGTGGACTCCTTCCGCTGCTTCTGCCCCAGCGGCTGGGAAGGCGAACTCTGTGACATCAGTGAGTGTGCACTCTTGCACGCCTGCCTTCCCCGGACCTGCCCCAGGCCTGGCTCCACCCCTCTGACCTCCTCAGCCTTGCGTGTGTGGGCCTGAAGTCATGGGGTGGAATCCCAGGCTCCCACGTGCCGGGGCCCAGCTCTCGCTCTTCTCCGTGAAGCCCTCCCCAGCGCCGGTGACCCCCGCTGACCGGCGTCCTCCCCCCAGATCCCAACGACTGCCTCCCCGACCCCTGCCACAGCCGCGGCCGCTGCTATGACCTGGTGAACGACTTCTACTGCGCCTGCGACGACGGCTGGAAGGGCAAGACCTGCCACTCACGTGAGTGCCCCGGTCCCTGCGCATGGGTGGAGGGGGCTGCCCGCCAGGACCCTGCTGCTGCTGCTGCTGCTGCTGCGGTCAGTACGGCCTGCCCGCTGAGCGGCCCCGTGTGCCTGCTTGCAGGCGAGTTCCAGTGCGACGCCTACACCTGCAGCAACGGCGGCACGTGCTACGACAGCGGTGACACCTTCCGATGCGCCTGTCCCCCAGGCTGGAAAGGCAGCACCTGCACCATTGGTGAGGCCCGGGGGGGGGAGGGGGGGCTCTGCTGCCCGCACTGCCCCCAGGCCGCCTGTCTCCCCGAGGTCTACGGGGGGCGGGGGAGCATCACAAGACGCCCTCTCCCCCTCCTTGCAGCCAAGAACAGCAGCTGTCTGCCCAACCCCTGTGTGAACGGAGGCACCTGTGTGGGCAGCGGAGACTCCTTCTCCTGCATCTGCCGGGATGGCTGGGAGGGCCGCACCTGCACACACAGTGAGCTGGAGGGGTTTCAGGTGGGGGAGGCCCGTGGGTTCTTCTTCCCTTCACCCAGCTCCCCATCCCTCCTTGCGACTGCCCGGAAGACCCACTCCACCTGTCCGTCCGTCCACCTCACCATCCCCGCCCTGTTCTGCCGTTTTCTGATTCAGCCCCCTGTCCCAGATCTGCAGTGTCCATCTACCTCCTCCCCCGATCCACCACCGTGCAGTCTGGGGCCCCTGCTGAGTAATAGCTCCCACTCCAGCTCTAGGCCCCCTCCTGGTGGCCTGCCTGGGGCCCCCCCGGAACCTTCCTGGCACTTGTTTGCTGACGCTGCCAGGCTGGTACGGACAGGACAGTGTCTGCCCGTGAGCCTCGGGCACGCAGGGCTGCTGCAGAGGTGTGCTGGGCAAGAGTGTGCCGATCTAACCACCCTGTCTTCCCCCTCAAATCCAGACACCAATGACTGCAACCCTCTGCCCTGGTGAGTGGCAGCCCAGGGGGCCGGGGGTGGGGTGCAGGGCCCGTCACAGGGAACCCATTACGACCACCCTCTCCCCTGCAGCTACAACGGGGGCATCTGCGTCGACGGTGTCAACTGGTTCCGCTGCGAGTGTGCACCTGGCTTTGCGGGTCCCGACTGCCGTATCAGTAAGCAGCCTAGGTGGATAGAAGGAGTTGGGCTGGGGGAAATCTGTCCTGGGGCCCACCTCCAGCCAACCTCAGCATCCAGAGCAGGGGAACACACACATCCCCATCCTGATAGGCCACGTGGCCACAGCCCTGTCCTGCCTCCCTCCTACATGTCTGTGTCCTGTGGGTCCCTAGTTCCTCCCAGAAGAGCCAGTTGCATCTTGGGAGGAGGAGTATGGGCTACGGGGTGGAATGCTCATGCTCACCCCTGACTGCAGCCGCCGCTCTGAGAGAGTGGAACGCAGAGGTGGGTGGAGGAGGGTGAGGGAGGGCCCGTGGGTCAGAAGGCTTCAGACGGGCAGAGTGGCAGCGGCAGCAGCTGTCCCGGCCTAGGTCGCTGTGGGTCAGGTGGCCCGAGGTGTGTGCACCGTCTTGCCGCTCTCGCGTCCTGGTCCCCGTGTGGGGGCGCCAGCCTGCCCCGAGAAACACGTAACCGCTCTCCCTGCAGACATCGATGAGTGCCAGTCCTCGCCCTGTGCTTACGGAGCCACGTGTGTAGATGAGATCAACGGGTACCGGTGCAGCTGCCCACCAGGACGTTCCGGCCCCCGGTGCCAGGAAGGTAGGCCGGCTGTGACCGAATTGGTCGGGGCATGGAGCAGGCCCACCCTCCGGCGCTCGGCTACTCTGTTGAGCCACCGCCTGCTTCTCCCCACAGTGGTCATACTCAGGAGGCCCTGCTGGTCCCGGGGCGTGTCCTTCCCACATGGGAGCTCCTGGACAGAAGACTGCAACAGCTGCCGCTGCCTGGATGGCCACCGGGACTGCAGCAAGGTGGGAGCAGCCCCTCCGGCACCCGCCCCTGCACTCTGACCCTGAGAGAGCTGAGCCTTTGGGCTCACTCAGCTATCAGTAGGCTGATGCAGGGGTCGGGGTGTAGGTAGATAAGGCTGCCCACTTCTGAGGGTCATCCGAGGGGATAAACCGGGAGGGCCCTTGGGCCCGCCTCTCTCCCTGTACACTTAGGGAAGTTGACGCCTGTCCCTGGCTCTGCCCAGCTCTTAACTGCTTTGACCGAAAGTCCTCTCTGGAGTGGAGTTTTGCCTGCCTCCCGAGGGCCCCCGGGTGGTGGAGACACTGGAGACTCACTGAGCCGACCATGTCTTATCTTCATGTGCTGCCTGTACCTGCCTGTGGTTCCCCACTCCCATGGGTCTCTCCTGGGTGTGTCCCCCCCAGGTGTGGTGTGGATGGAAGCCCTGTCTGCTGTCCGGCCAGCCCAATGCTCTGAATGCCCAGTGCCCACCAGGGCAGCAGTGCCGGGAGAAAGCCCTAGGCCAGTGTTTGCAGCCACCCTGTGAGAACTGGGGGGAGTGTGCCGCTGAGGAACCTCTCCCACCCAGCACCCCCTGCCTGCCACGGACCACCCACTTGGACAACAATTGTGCACGCCTCACATTGCGCTTTAACCGTGACCAAGTGCCTCAGGTAAGCGGCCCCGGGGGACCCAGGATTCTAAAGCTTCCCCTTAGAGTGATTGACTTGTCACAGCTCAGCTCCCACAGGTCCAGAAGCCCCTGGTGGTCCGGATGGCCATCAGTGGGCTCATAAGAGACAGCGCTGAGCCCAGGTATTGTTGGGCAAGTGGGAGAGTATAGGTCCAGTCTGGGCTGCCTGCTTATCCAGTGTCCTGGGGACCTAGATAACGAGGGACATAGGGACCCTAGACTGCAGGGGTGCTGTGGGCCACTCTACTTTGGGTAGTGGATTGCCATTAAAAGGAACGTTCCTGATTCCGATCGTGTCCCAGCCTCAACCTCTGGATGTTTAGAGGTAGCCTGCCTATCTCCTAGAACCAGAGGAGCTTGGAACCCATGACGCCCATCCCGCCAACCCCTACTTCCCTAAGCTCCTCCCATTGCCTACAGATAGACTGGGTGGGAGGCGAGGTAGGCTCCCATTGTTCCTTTTCGGGCTTCGTGGATGGAGCCCCCTCCCCACCCCCAGCAGAGAGATGAGTGGCCTCAGATCTCGGCCCCAGACCGTGCTGACCTATTGCTTGTCTGTCTAGGGCACCACCGTGGGCGCTATCTGCTCTGGAATCCGAGCCCTGCCTGCCACGAGGGCCGTGGCCCGAGACCGCCTCCTGCTGCTGCTCTGTGACCGCGCATCCTCAGGGGCCAGTGCCGTGGAGGTGGCTGTGGTGAGTGTGGGTGGTGACCTGTCCTGAGCAGGCCCCTAAGCCCCCAGTGGCAGTGACACTCGGGCCTCTTGTGGGTCAGTGGCAAACTTGAGGAGCAGAGGCATCTACATGGCAGAATGGAGACAGGGAGCCGTGGGAGCTGAGATAGGAACCAGGTCGGCATCCCCCTGGGCACCTGGGCCGCTAAGTGGGGCCAGGTGGGGCAGTGGTGGCGGCGGAAGGGCAGGGGCCAGAGCTGTGTAGAGGGACGAGCACCAAGATGTTCAGGTGGTTGGTGGTCCCTGACAGCCCATGGAGTCAGTTGCTTGATGGGAAAGCAGCAAGGCTGTGAGATGGGATTCTCTTGTGAGATGTGGTCCAGAGCCCCGTGGGGTGGACAGGGAGCTTGTCCAGGTGAGGTAGTGCCAACTGCAGGGTGTGGAGGGCGGGGCTGGACAGAGGCGTTGACAGGCCCGGGGCAGAGAGGCAGAAATGACAAGACGCGCACTAGACCTCTGGGAAATAGAGTTTCAGAAGTGGCGCGAACAGCGACTCCCAGGACGTCTTTTGCCTGGTTTCTGAAGCCGCGGACACCGGCCCTTGGGTAGGATCCCTGGCATGTGGAAGGAGGCTGGAGAGGATGTTCTGGAACTGTCCCTGAAAGAGGCAGCCTTGGGATGGCAGGGGTGGGTGTTAGCTAAGAGGAGGGTGAGGCAGGAGATCAAGGTAGCCTTGTGGCATGTGGTGATGGAGGGGCACAGTATTCGGGGGCGGGGGAGAAAAGAAACGCCTTGGGTACAGGTTGGGTGCCAGGCCGGTTTTGTTTTTGGAGCTCTTTAGGTGCAGAGCTGGGGGAGCCGAGCGGACCGAGAAAGGCCAGCTGTCCCCACGCAGGATACAGGGTTTTGGCAGAGGGAGGGTTGGGCCCCGCCCTGAATCCGTCTGCATCAAGATCATCCTACCCCAGTGACCTCACTTCTCGGTCTCCAGACTTGCTGAGGTCCTGGCCATGTGCAGCACAGCACAGATCCAGCCCTGCCTCTGGCAACCCTCTGTGCATCTGGCTAGGAACTGGTCAGGGTTTGGGCAGTGGCCATGGCAGGCGCCCCGGAGGCTACCTTTGGGCCGCGCCCCAAGTGTCATCCTCTGCTACAGTCTTTCAGCCCTGCGAGGGACCTGCCTGACAGCAGCCTGATCCAGAGCACGGCCCACGCCATCGTGGCCGCCATCACACAGCGAGGGAACAGCTCACTGCTGCTGGCCGTCACCGAGGTCAAAGTGGAAACCGCTGCTGTGGGCGGCTCTTCCACAGGTGAGCTGGGGTGGCGGGGCTCCCAGACTTCGGGCCACCGGGAGTCTGCCAGGTAGACGCTGCTCGGAGGGATGGGGCAGCTGCCGCCACCCAGTTCCGTTCTAGAAACCGAACCGAACCGGAGGGATACAGTGGTGCTTCCTGCCTCTCCTCCCACCTAGGTCTGCTGGTACCTGTTCTGTGCAGCGTGTTCAGCGTGCTGTGGCTTGCCTGCGTGGTTATCTGCGTGTGGTGGACCCGAAAACGCAGGAAAGAGCGGGAGAGGAGCCGGCTGCCGCGGGATGAGAGCGCCAACAACCAGTGGGCCCCGCTCAATCCCATCCGCAACCCCATTGAGCGGCCAGGCAGCAGCGGCCTGGGCGCCGGGGGCCACAAGGACGTACTCTATCCGTGCAAGAACTTCACACCGCCACCCCGCAGGGCAGGCGAGGCCCTGCCCGGGCCAGCCGGCCACGGGGCCGTTGGGGAGGACGAGGAGGATGAGGAGCTGGGCCGTGGAGATGGGGACTCCCCAGAGGCAGAGAAGTTCCTCTCACACAAATTCACCAAAGACCCCAGCTGCTCCCTGGGAAGGCCAGCCTGCTGGGCTCCGGGGCCCAAAGTGGACAACCGCGCGGTTAGAAGCACCAAGGATGTGCGCTGCGCCGGCAGGGAGTAGGCCGGCCGCCAGGCTGGCACCCAGAACCCTTGCCGGCACTGAGATGCCTGCCGGACCATAGGAGGCCAAGGCCGTGTGCATAGTTTCTTTATTTTGTGTAAAAAACAAAACCAAAAACCAAAAAACAAATGTTTATTTTTTACGTTTCTTTAACCTTGTATAAATTATTCAATGGCTGTCAGGCAGAAAACAACGGAGTATTCTCGGATCATCGCTATTTTTGTAAAGTTTCCGTGTCCGCACGCACTGTGGCAGGAGAGCAGGGCGTGGTTGTGTTCTCACCAAATCGTATAATGTTTGTTACCACAGGCTGTCGCTGTTTACAGAATCTTCTTTTTTATTCCTCATTTGGGTTTCTCTCTGGCTTGAGGCCCAAAAGCCCAGAAGACCTGTGGGCTGGGCTGTGGCTCTCAGTGAGATCTGTGGCTTTCAGTGTGGCCCACGGCTCTCAGTGGGACCTGTGGCTGACAGTATGGCCTGAGGCTGTCAGTGGGACTGTGGCTGTCGTCTTAGCTGTAGCTCTCAGTGGGACCTGTGGCTGTCCGTGGCACCCGTGGCAAGTGGCCTGGCCTGTGGATGTCAGTGGGACCTGTGGCCGTTAGGAACACCTGAGGCCATTGGCTTGTGGGCTGTGACACTCACGGCCGCCGGTGGCACTGGCTGCTGGGCTGGCCTGTAGCTGTCCGTGGGACCTGTGGTGGCCCGTGTGATGCCGGTTACCATAGCTGTTGGTGGCGCCTGTGGTTGTCAGTGGGGTTGGAGGTCACTGGCGTGGCCTAAGGCCGGCGAGCAGACCCGGCCCCTGCCTCGGCTAGCCCCTCCAGCCTGCTGTCCTTGCTTCCTCCTGCCCAGAACTCTCCAGAGATCTCCAACTGTGCTTTCAGAAGTGCTCTTCCCAACTGCTCAGTCTCCCTCCCGGGATGGCGGCAGTCTTGAAGCTTGTGACAAGTGCCTTCACACAGACCCCCTCCCAGCTGTCAGCGTTTGCCGTGGGCACCAGGCCGCTGCCCACCTGCCGGCCCCGGCCACCCTCCTTGTGAAAGTGCATTTCTGTAAATATGTACATATTAAATGAATCACTCTGTATATTTGATTTAATAACTTAAACGTTTTGGCCTCCCTGTTCTTTGGGTGATGTTCCTTTTTTTTCTGCTTGTAGTTGGGGCACAGGAAGAGGCGGGGCATGGCCTGGGTGTTTGGCCATGTTAATGTGGGATCTTTGAGGTCAGATGGTCCTGACCCCAGCGCAGCAGGCGACTTGGGCCTCGGGCATTGCTGGAGTCCTGTAGTAGCTGACGCCTGTTTGGTGGTACCCTTCTGGGGATAGGGTGTGGGGAGTGTGGGTGCCTGGCCTTCTAGCTCTAAACATAGCTAAGAGAGGCTTTGTGGAATAGGAAACTCGCATCAGTGATGAACTCACAAGGTCTAAGAAACCCCAGGTCAAGTTAGAGAGAAGGAAACCCAAGGAAGAATCAGACTTCTCTGCGCCCTTGTCTTTCTGCCTCATGTGGGAAGAGCCTCAGGGCTGAGTGTCGGGAGCCAACCCCGGGGCCACCTGCCAGTTTGTACACAAGCTGCTTACCCCCTCTGAGGGGCAGAGACTGGCAGAAAGTAAAGAGCAAAGCCAGATTTCAGAGCTATGGGGAGCAGAAAGACGGCTTAGTTCTTGAGAGGTCTCACCCTACTTTTTGCTGGGTGAACAGACTGGCCTGGCCACTGCTGGTCTTTCCCCCAGGGATACCTTCTGCCATTTCTCTGTACTTCAGTGCATGTGATGAGTGTCTCCATGGTCCCTGCTTTGTCTTCCCACCATCTTCAAAGCACCTCTAGGCTGGCAATTGTAGATGTGGATGCACTGGGCAGTCCAGATGAAAGGCTGCCCCGAGGAGTCATGGTCTGCATCATGACTTGGTAAGACATGGGGCCTACATTCCCACCATTATGCTGGCTAAAAAAGTCCCCTAGGCTTCAAATTTCTTCTTAGATGGTAATACTTAACTCGAAGTCCTCAAGTACATGGTAGAAATAAATATAGACCACCCTCATCCTGGAATTCTATCCCCCATCTCATAAATGAATTTTCAAGGTCATTGAGCAGACCATGGCCAAGAAGCCCAGACCTGCAGGAAGCCTGAAGGACAGACGGCAGAGGCACATGCATACACATGCATGGGTTCTCGGCCATCAACCGTAGAGTGAGGCTGCCTACCGTGCTCAAAGTCGATGCCTTGGAAGTACTGACAGGTCAGAAAACTGCAGCAGCTTTACGGGCTTGAGAAAGAAACAACTTACAGAAATGAAAATAAAGGAACTCCAAAGGAAAATTTTCAGGTGAGTTCAGCAGACACTGTGGAGCTAGACGATGATCCTCAACAGAAGTTCAGGGTCGGAGAGAGCCCAGTTGGTAAGGTGCCTGCTGCCTAGGCATGGGGAATGACTTTGATCTCCAGTACCCACACTGAGAGCCAGGTGCGGCACATGCTTGTCCCCTCAGCCCCGGGGAGACACGAAGATCCACGGGGCTCACTGGCCAGCGTGCTTAGTCTACTTTGCAAGTTCTAGGCCGAGAGACCCTGCCTCAAACTAAAGGTGGATGGCTTCTGAGAAATGATAGGCAAGGTTGACCTCTGTCCTCTGTATGTATTCACAAATGCGTGTGCGCACACACCATTCATCTCTCTCCACATGACATGACACATACACACACACACACACACGGTCCAGATGCAGCTCAGGGATGAAGGATGGAGATGCCATCAGCCGACAGGAACCCTGGGTAGAGGGCCTGTGGTGGCAGTCGTGGTCCCGTGAGAACCCAGTCAGTCTCAGGATGAGCAGGAGCTCCTCATTCCTAAGGGGCGTGCACATCATGCTCACACCTGCCTGACTGGTGCCGGAAAAGGCCCCACAGACCAGAGGGGGCTCATGGGGCGAAGTCTACCTCATGCTCGCCCGAGGTGAGGTGCTCCTGGAGGCTAACGTGGGAGTGGCACACGCGTGCTGCGTGTGTATCAAGTGCACGAGCAGAGCGGGGCCTGCGTGGAGAGCCCCTTGTGCATGTGTGTGCAGGCCTGCCCCTCCCTCCACGTCTACTGTCCGGTGTTCTGCATCCGTTCCAGATGCCTGGCTTCCCTGACACACTGTCCCCTGCTCGGGCCTGGCTTGGTCAGTGGCTGAGAGTTGGTCTCCACTCAGGTAATTTGGTACCTAACAGGGATGGGGACAGACTGGCTACAGCCAGCTCATGCTGGCAGTTGTACTGTGCTGATGTGGCCCAGGCCCAGATCCCCTGGCTCACTCCACATTCTCCTTGGTCTGGAGTCCCTGCTGGGTTATAAGTTCGTGTGGCTTCTGGTGTTGGCCCCATCTCCATGTGGCCACTGACTGCAGGGGAATATAGGCCACTCAGCTGATAGCAGGGTTCCCGCAGGCAAGGGTCAGGCCGTGTCCCCAGGGCCGGCCTGTCCCCACAATAGCCCATTCCCTCTGGAGAGTTGAATAATTAGCTCCGCAGAGGTTGATTCCTCAGCAAGGAAAACTCGCTCGTGTGCCCAGCTATCCGCTGTGCACTGTCACGCTGAGATTGGTGTTAGCCCTGGGTTTTCCTTGACTGAGTGAGGAGGAACTGGTGGCTGTCCCCGGAACTGTCACGGCCTCCACGCTGACCATCTGACTGAGGACGTTGCTCCCATTTCTCTACCTACGGATCCTGCTGCCCAGTTGGAGAAAGGCAAAATGGCTTTGTGGGAATGGCCTGTGGCCCTGCTGCAGATAATACCCGCTCTCTACCATAGAGCACCTTGTTGCCAGGAGCCTGCTGTGGCCTGTGCCACTGGGAAACTACAGGCCCCTCCTTTCTCCTCTCCTCCTACATGCTCGTGCTGGGAACGTGGGAAAGATAGTTTGGGTCCATGGGCAAGGTTGGGGGGAGGTGGGTTCCACAGTCCCCACGTCAGGCAGATGCCCCGGAGCTGACCCATTCACTGTCTGTCTGCACCTCGCCTTTTAGACCCTGCTTCCACCTGGGGTCTGGAGGCTATACGCCCCAGCAGGGTATGACCCTCTCATCCCCCCTTAGAAACCAAATGCCGTGCAGTAATGACAGCTGTGGTCAGAACAGCCACCAGGAAGGGACACATGAGCCAAGCACCATGCAGAGATAGGTGTGGGGCCAGGCAACTGAACCCACGAGGGGACTTCCTGTGTCCCAGCAGGTGCGGGCTGTGTGGCTCCAGGGTTAAGGGTCTGGATTCTGAGGTGGACAGCAAAACCCCAGAGGGGTTCCTGGCTGGGGCGCAGGCAGTGGGTGCTCACCTCTTCAGCAGAGGACGTATAGCCTCATCCTTCCCCCTCACTGTTTCTGTGACCTGTGCTCAGTGGCTGGTCCTGCAGTCTAGACAGCAGGGGCAGGGCCCCAAGCCCAGCACCTGAAACAGAATCCTCCTTGTAACGGGTCAAACTGCCCTTACGCTCCCACACTGTCAGAACAGAAGGCGGTATCAGAAGTCTCGATCCTGGGGCGCATCCCAGCTGCCATCCTGACCCAGGAAACCAAGTCCTGGTTGGCAGGCTGATGTGGGTGCAGGACAGCCCCGAGGTCGCGGATCTATGCCTCACATACTTACTCTCACATCGCCATGAGCAGGCTGCCCCTCCTGGCTGCTGCTTTGGCGCCTGGCCCCAGGGACCGCAGCAGTTGATTCTGCTTGGCGACAGCTCTGACTGCTGTATCTCCGAAGAAACCAGCCTCAGGGAGCAGTGAGGAGAATCTACATGGGAACCTGGTCCCAGGGTGGCTGGGCCCATTAACCCCCACAGGCCAAGCTGGAGGCGGCTGGCTTGGTTCTGTAGTGACTCCAGAGTGGACTTCATCTCTCCTAAACACACCTGGGCTCCCCTTTGCCCATCGGACCCTGGCCCAGGTCATCCAAGAAGTCCAGGTCGGCCGGATCCTGGAGATCTCGGGTTGAAAGCGTCCGGGACTTGGGTTATACCAGCATACAAAGGAGAAAGTGAGGCCCGTGCGGGAGAGGTCTGCCCTGCAATGTTCTTCTGGCTTCTGGCCCCAGAGGATACAGAAGCTTGTGGCAGAGGTGGCTGGGGTACAGCCTGGGGAAGAGATGCCCCAAGGGGTGTGCTCTCAGAGGAAGGCGGCAGGCAGGGAGTGAGCAGTACTAAGCAGGGGCTATTCCAAGGGCTCTAGGCTAGAAAAAACCCAAGGTTCCTCTAGGAGGGGCTGCTTGGATGTGTGGCCCGTGGGCTCAACCATCAGGTCCAGGGCTTTGATTTCTAACCGATGTTAACCCAGATGTGTCTGCCTAGTAGTAGCTCATGAAAGAGAGAACCCTGGGCGGACAAGCTAATTTAAAACAGGCCCAGAGGCTGGGCATGGTGCTTCACACTTTTTAATCCCAGCTCTTGAGAAGCAGAGGCATGTGGATCTCTGTGAGTTCAAAGCCCGCCTGGTCTACAGAGCGAGTTCTAGGACATCCAGGGTTACACACAGTGAGACCCTGTCTCAAAAACAAACACCCCGTCCCCCACTCCAAAATTAAGTAAAACAATGAGAATAGGCCTGGAGGCTACCAAGAGAACTCTGGAGTGGCAGCACCATCCAATGTCGCTGTTTCTATAGGTGACCCAGATCACTCTCTGGCTATCAAGTTTTCAGGTGGCCTTGGATCACCAAATCTGAAGACTAGGAACGATATGGAGCCCCAATAAAGCAAAATAAATAAATAAATAAATAAATAAATAAATAAATAAATAAATAAAAATAAATAAATAAATAAATAAATAAATAAATAAATAAATAAATAAATAAAGACTGAGCAGGGGCCTGGGCTAGAGAGCACTCAGCTTAGAAAGACCCTCCTCAGGTGGGTGGATTCACGGGGAGGCCTGTGCAGGCGGCACAGCCAACCCATGGCCCACCAGGAACGTGTCCCCAACCACTGCTTAGCCCCAGCACCCAATCTCTACTCAGAGGTTGTCGCCTGCAGTCACGGTGACCCTCAGCAGCTCTTCCTTCCTGCCTTTCCCTGCCACCTTCAGGAGGATGAATCTTTCACCTCTGAAGTCTCTGGGCTCCCAAGTTGGATTGAGATGACGAGGGTCTTTAGGTGGCTGGGTCGGGAGGTGACCGACTGCAGAAGAGAGGGCCAGCCAACCTAATTATCAAAGAAATGCACAGTGGAGAAGCCAATGAGCAACCTCTGGTAGCTGACAGACCGCCAAGCAGGAAAGAGGAACTCGATGGCCAGGCCCAGACCCACACAAACTCCCTGCAGGTGCTCCCAGCTGGGGGCCAGGGGCCTACACCTGTGCACTATTGGAGAAGGGTTTGGTAAAGTGGTGTGTGTGTGTGTGTGTGCGTGCGTGCGTGCGTGCGTGCGTGCGTGCGTGTGTGTGTGTGTGTACACATATACATACATACATACATACACACACATCAGATTGGCCTGTGGGGATGTCTGTGGGGCATTTTCTTTCTTTCTTTCTTTCTTTCTTTCTTTCTTTCTTTCTTTCTTTCTTTCTTTCTTTCTTTCTTTCTTTCTTTCTTTCTTTCTTTCTTTCCTTCCTTCCTTCCTTCCTCCTTCCTTCCTTCCTTCCTTCCTTTTTTGTTTTTTCGAGACAGGGTTTCTCTGTGTAGTTTTGATGCCTGTCCTGGATCTTGCTCTGTAGCCCAGGCTAGCCTCGAACTCAGAGATCCGCCTGCCTCTGCCTCCCGATTAAAGGCATGCGCCGCCTCTGCCTGGCTGTGGGGCGTTTTCTTGATTGATGGTTGATGTGAGAGGGCACAGTGCAATGTGGATGGTGCCACCCCTGGGTAGGTGGTCCTGGGTTCTATAAGAAAGCAGGCTGAGCAAGCCACGAGGAGCAAGCCAATAAGCAGCATTCTTCTATTCTCTCTGCTTCAGTTCCTGCCTCCAAGTTACTACCCTGAGTTCCTGTCCTGGCCTCCCCCATGATGGACTACAACATGTAAGGCAAATAAACCCCTTCTTCCCCAAGGTTGGTTTAACCAGTGTCTTATCACAGCAACAGAGAAGCAAACTAGATGACTTTTCAAGAACTGTTTGGAGTGACAGGTGAAGATAGGAGGTAGAAGAATAACTGACAGGTGGCGTGAGGGTGGGGACAGAGGCAGGGGCTCCTAACAAGATTTCTGTCTCAGGTGGGGGTGGGGGTGGATAGAGATGTTCTAAAATGGAGGGTATTACTCAGCTCTCGAATGCATCACAAACCCAACCGATTCACACTCTGCACAGGCAAGAGGCTGGCATCTGCACAGCCCTGAAGCTGTTACAATCAAACTCAGCACAGCTTCCCTGGAAGGTATCTGACCGGGTGTGCTGGCTCACACCTGCAATCTTGGCGCTCGGGCTGCGGAGGCAGGAGGTTTGCTGGGAATCCAAGGCCAGCAGGAGCTACATAGTGAGTTTCAGGCCCAAACAAACACACACACCCCACACACACCTAGTGGCAAACATCAATAACAAGCCATTTGAATAGGGTATTGACCCTCCTAGGTCTATACAAAAATAAAACCAGAAGTACAGAAAACCACATTCAGACCATTAAAATTATTTTCTTTTCACAAACTACCCACACATAATTTTCTTTTAGATCTTGGCAACCTACTTGTACAGCAGGGCTTAAATCATCTAGCAAGAGCAGAGGCACTTGAAACTTCATTTCCTCTTGCTTTTGCGGTAGATTTCAGAAAGGAAAAGAATAGGGGTATGACAGCAGGAGAGGCCACTCTGAGGTCCCCTAGTGCCACACGGCAGCCTAGAGTGCTCTAGTGTGGCTACCTGGGACTCTGGAGTCTGTGCCCCTCTGCTGTCCGCTGGTCTTCTGAACAGCCTTCAGGTCCCCGAGACAGTGAGACCTAAGTAGACCGTGCTGGGCAATGAAGGATCCCTTTCTCACACCATTCAGCCAACAGAAATGTGAGCTGTGTGTAGCTGAGTAACCTGAAGACAATCACCCCAAGAGTCCATGGGTCTGGGGAACACAGCACCCTGGTGACACTATTTTTCTGGTACATTCCTGCTGTCAGAAAGTGGGATTTCTCCTAAGGAATAGTGTGTGTGTGTGTGTGTGTGTGTGTGTGTGTGTGTGTGTGTGTGTGTGTTTGCCATCACATATTCTTTTTTCCAAAGCTATTTTGATTTTAAAAATGTTTATTTAAACCAGGTGATGGTGGCACATGCCTTTAATCCCAGCGCTCAGGAGGCAGAGGCAGGAGGATCTCTGAGTTCAAGGCCAGCCTGGTCTACAGAGTGACTTTCAGAACAGTGAGGACTACACAGAGAAACCCTGTCTCAAAACAAAATGTTTATTTATTTTTTGTGTATGGATGTTTTGCCTGCACATATGTCTGTGCACCATGTGCATGCCTGGTGCCTGTGGAGGCTGGAAGAGGATACTGAATCCCCTAGGACCAGAGTTACAGATGTGAACTCCCATCTGGGTGCTGGGAGTTGAACCCAAGTCCTCTGGAAGAGCAGCCAGCGCTCTTAACCATTAAGCCCCCTCTCAGCTCTGAATTATAACTTTTTGTTGTTTTGTTTTGTTTTTTGTTTTTTCGAGACAGGGTTTCTCTTTGTAACCCTGGCTGTCCTGGAACTCACTCTGTAGACTAGGCTGGCCTTGAACTCACAGAGATCCACCTGCTTCTGCCTTCTGAGTGCTGGGATTGAAGGCATGTGTCACCACCACCCAGCTTCCCCTTTTTATAAATAGATTCTTTTTGGTAGTTTTTGGTTAATCCTGAAGTCCATGATGTGTTCTGAGTTAGTTTTGTCTGTGACAAACAGTTGGTTTCCTATTATTGTGTTTTTTGTTGAAAATCCTTTTTCCATTGAATTGACTTTACATATCAGGGCTTCATCTTTGTGCCAGAACCACATGGTTTTGAGGACCACAGCTTTACCGTAAGTCTTGGAATTTTTTTTTAAACTGTTGTTCTGGCCATTCTCGGTCCTTCACCTCTCTGTATGAGTTTTCAGGTCCACTTGACATTTTCTATGCCTAAAAAACAAGGGTCATCTTACAAATACATCTAACTGGTTTATTTATCTTATTTTATAAGTATGAGTGTTTTGTCTGTATGTATGTATGCACACTATGTCTGTGCTGAGGTCAAAAGGGCACTGGATCCCCTGGACCTGGAGATGTGGATGATAGTGAGCCACCGAGCAGGGATTGGGAATTAAAGAACAGAAAGTGTTCCGTTGATCCAGCTCCTTGTCTTTCTTTTTTAATTCTCAACTTTTAGGTAATTATGTCTCATGAGGAGTCACGGCAAAGCGCAAGCCTGCCATCCTCCGTGGAGGTGTCTCAGACAGCCCTCAGGCATCCTCGAAGCCAGGACTCAAATCGTCAAAAGCTGTCACAACTGTGGGCCAGTGTTTGTAACTTGTCTCCCGGCCTGCATCTGTGGGTGTCCATGACATTTCATCGTGAGTGTAGAATCAATCAGACAGCCAACCCTGTGTCAGAGTGTGATCACAGCCCCCCACGGGAGAACCCCACTGTTACCCCGCGTCACACTCTCCACCCTTTCATCAGACTCTGACAACCGCTAATTCAC
Source organism: Peromyscus maniculatus bairdii (assembly GCF_049852395.1). Classification (NCBI taxonomy): domain Eukaryota; kingdom Metazoa; phylum Chordata; class Mammalia; order Rodentia; family Cricetidae; genus Peromyscus; species Peromyscus maniculatus. The sequence continues at coordinate 85,160,815 of NC_134865.1, read as the reverse complement.
TCTTCATCTGCTATTGGTTGGACAGGAAGCCCCCTCAAAGACTCCTGGGCGGTACAGCTGTGAGCTGATTGGCTCGCGGGGCGCCCGCTTCATCAGTGGGCTAATGAACCGGAGAGCTCGTGCAGAAGGAGCCATCGGGAGCTGGGGTTTGGCTGGAGGACGTGAGTCACAGGGGTGTGCGTCTGCAGAGGACGTCTTGTCCCTGCCTGCCCCCTCAGCTTCCTGGCTGACATGAGAGAGGTGCCTTTCTTTGCTGCAGCTTCAAAGCCACAGAGCCCCGCACGGGTTGAAAAACTCTGCCGCACGGGCGGAAAGCTCTGGAATCCTGAGCCAAATTCCTTTTGTAAGTCACAGAGACAGAGGGCCCGACTGCTGGTTTCGATAGTCTTGTCATTTTAGAGAAGCGTTGAATTATACAATAAGTAACCTTTGAGACTGACTCTCTTCCTTGAGTCCTTAATAATCACCCAAATTACTGTGCACATCGACAGCGTGTCCCTTTACTTCTGAGTATTATGCCATTATATGAACTTACCGAGGTTTGTTTAGCCATTAGAGGACGTGAATTATTTCCTCTTCCAGACAATTACAAATAAAGCGCCGGTCTATATTACTGTGCAGATGTCTGTGCGACTGTACCTTCCCATTGCTCTGGAACAAATGTCCAAGAGTGTAAACGCTGGGTTGTAGGGTAAGTGTATCCTTATGTCTTTCTTTAAATTAGTAAGATTTACTTTTAGGATAGTTTTAGGTTCACGGTAAAATTAAGCTGGAAGTGGAATTCCCATAGACTACCTGACCCCTCAGCCTCTGGCACCTTCCATGCCCAGCGGCTCCTTTGCAGGGACTGGCCCACCACACTCAGGCACCAGTGCTGTATCCACTGAACCACTTCCCTGCTCCTATCCCCGGGGTCCCCTTCTCACCCCTCTTTGCTGACCCCCAGAAGTCTCTGATCTTGTGAATGTTTTCGGCTTTACCGGGATATCGTGTTGGGATCACATGGGGTCGAGACTCTTCAGAATGGCTCTTTCTTCTACTCAGCCACATACATTTCAGTTCCCCCCATGCCTTTCCACGGATAGATGGCTCACTTCTTCCAACTAAGAAGTGTGCTCCACCCCCTGGACCATACTTCTTCATCCATTACACTGTAAGAATACCCCAGTTGCTTTCAGGTTCTAGTAAGCTATAAACATTCATGCCCAGGGTTTGAGTGGATGTGTGTTCAAGAGTGCAGCTGCCTCATTCTCCAAATTACATCCCCTGGGTTTCACTAGCAGCAGCCATGGGAGCCCAGCATCCTTCCACAGGCTGCTTGCCATCTGTCTTCTTCATCAAAGTGTCTGTCCAGGTCTTTGGACAATTTCTTTCTTGCTCACTTTGTTACTGTTGAGTATTAGGAGTTCTTTGTGTATGTCAGGTGACAATCCTCTGTCAAACACGGCTTCTGCATACTACACCATCCCACCGTGTACCTTGTCTTCCCACACTCTTGACCTGGTCTTTTCCAGAGCAGGAGGCTTTAAGTTTAATGACGATGTTGTTTTTCTTGGCATTTGTGGTGGTCTGAATGAGAATGGCCCTCACAGGCTCATATGTTTGAATGCTTGGACTCTAGTTGGTGGAACTGTTTGGGAAGGATTAGGAGGTGTGGCCTTGGTGGAGGAGGTGTGCTCCTGGGAGCAGGCTTTGAGGTTTCAAAAGACTCAGGTCATTCCCAGTGTGCTTCTCTCTGCCTCTAATTACAGATGGAGCTGTGAGCTCTCGGTTGTTCCCGCCGCCGCCGCCGCCATGCTTTTGCTCAGTCATCATGGACTCCAGTCTCTGAGGCCATAGGCCAATGAAATGCTTCCTTTCATAAGGTGCGTTAGTCATGTCTTTTCACAGCAATAGAAAAGTGACTAAGACAGCACTTGTCCTGTTTGGTGTTTTCTGAGCTTCCTGAAGGTGTGGCTTGCTAGTTGACATTGATTCTGGGGAAACTATCAGTTACTATTGCATCAGCTATTTCCTCTGCTTCTTTCTTTATTCCTCATGTGTGGGTGTGACACTTTGGGGAGTGGTTAAAGCTCCTGGATGAACTATTTTATTGCATTCTTTTTCCCTCTCTCTGTCTTACCTAGGGTTTCTACTGCTGTGACCAAACACCGTGACCAAATGCAAGCTGGGGAAGACAGAAGGGTTTACTTGTCTTACACTTCAGCACTGCTGTTCATCACTGGAGGAAGTCAGGACAGGAACTCAAACAGGGCAGGATCCTGGAGGCAGGAGCTGATGCAGAGGCCATGGAGGGGAGCTGTTTACAGGCTTACTCCTCATGGCTTGCTCAGCCTGCTTTCTTAAAGAACCCAGGACCACCAGCCCAGGGATGGCTCCACCCACCATTGATCACTAATTGAGAAAATGCCTTACAGCTGGATCTCAAGGAGGTATTTCCTCAGCTCAGTCTCCTTCCTCTCTGCTGATTCTAGTTGCGTCAAGTTGACACACAAAACCAGCCAGTGCTCTCTTACATTTATGTATTCATTCGTATCTGTGTGCACATGTGCCATGCTGCATGCAGGAAGGCAGAGGACAGCCTGGGGCAAAGGTTCCTTCCTTCCACTACGGGTCCCAGGGATGGAACCCAGGTCATCAGGGCTGGTGCTGAGCTGCTTCACTGAGCCGTATCAAGGACCTCTCCCTTCCTTCTCTCTCTCTCTTGCTCTTCTCTTCCCCTTTCCCGTCCTCCATGCCACCATCCTGCTGTATAGCCCAGGATGGCCAGAACTCTGGATCCCCCTGCCTCAGAGTCTCAAGCACTTGGGGGACTGGCACCCTCACTCATGCTTCTTCTGTTAGGTTCCTGTTGTCATGACCCTGAGCTCGGCGAGCCTTTGCTCGGCTGTGTCTGACCACTGCACAGCCGGACGCGGCTCTTCTCCACTTCTGTCGGGGTGGCCTTGGCTTCTGTGTCCCTTTGGACCCTTTCCTAGGGCTCTGCCTCTACGTTCTCATTGCCGGATGGGCCCGTTCACCATTTCCTCTATTGGAAGAGACCTTAGCACCCCCGTCACAGCTGGGCTGCAGCTGCAGGAGCTCATGTCTGGTCCTCCAGCACCTCTGTCAGCCTTGATTCTCATCCTGAGGTTGGCTCTGCCTCTGCAGGCTTGGCTTTGCCTTTTGACATGCTTGCCAGTCTTGCTCAAAGTTGGCCATGATGAACAGGTAAGAGAAAGAGCAGTCAACCAGCCATCAGGATGGTGAGCATGGTGCAGCAGACATGTTCTGCCCCCAGCAAGTGGCCTTGACCTTGGTGACGGTCACTTTAGCCCATGATCCTGGGTTGGGGGCCGAATTGTCACTTCTCTCCTGTTACCTGATTGGCAGCTGCCTCCTCAGGGGACTGTCAGGAAGGCCCAATGCTCTGGGCTTTGGAAATGGCTCCCTTCCCTCCCTACCAGGGAGTGTAGGAGACGACGATCCCCCAGCCCCAGCACCACAAACTGCCTGCACAGCCTGCTTCCCCACTGTTCTGAGGCCTCTGCTCCGGGAAGTCCTGATTTTCAGGGTCCATCTCTCCAGCTCTGGGAAGGTGGTTTTGCTTCTTTCTGGTCAGTGCCTTGCTGCTGGTTGGAGGAAGTTCCTGTTTGGCTTTGTGAGAAGCGTCTGGTTGATTTCCTGAGTGGCTGCGGCTCCTGCTGGGATCTTGCTGGGATCTTACTGGCCTGGTATTCTGCACAGATCAGCCTCTGAGCTGGCACTGTAACCAACCCCGTCCTCTGAGCTGTGAGCACGCTGGGTCCATACTTCACTCAGGCTCGTGTAGCTTTCTCCCAGCGATGCCTTGTTGTCATCCACTTTAAAATTAGCTTGCTCATTTCCAATTATAAAGTAACACTTGTTCACTGGGGAGAATTGTGAAAAGACCGAAAAGTACAGAAACTCTGTGGGCGTTGGGGGTGGGAATCTCACCCCACCACACAGAAACAAGAGCAGTTGGCACAGGCTTCCCCTACGCCTGGGTCTCCGTCCTCTTTATGTGTACTTGTTACCATGCGAAGTCACGTGGCCTCGATCACGCAGCCTCACCCTTCGTCAAATGCTCGGCGCACGCTTTGTGGTTTTCCGTTGACGGGCAGAGCACATCTGTCACACGCACACTGTGCGTGTGAGTCCCCCGCTGCTACGGGCGGGGAGGGCATCGGAACTCTCCCCATTCCACTTCTTTCTTGATGTACCCCTCCACCCCCTCACTAACCTTGCATCCTGCAGCCTTGCTAGCTTCTCTTGCTTGTTTCTGCTTTTGAGAAACAGCCCGGGCTTCGTGGATGGTGGAGGTGGGGATTGAGTCATCCGGCCAATTTGCTGTTTAAATTCCTAGACACTAAATTGCTGGGTTGCAGGTCACAGAGCATTTAGAATCCTCGCTGCCAAATTGCTTCCAAAAACGTTTTCTAATTTACATACAGCAGAGCCCAGCTCTTCAGCCAGTCAGTCGGAAGACATCACAGGAGAGTTCCCAGACATACAATCCTCCTCCTCCACCTCCACCTCCACCTCAGCAGTCCGGTGGGGGCCTGAGCATCAGCAGGGCTGAGAGGTGCCAGGAGAGAGTCCCCGTGTGCGTGACCAGTTGTGGGAGGACACGTAAGCACTGGGATGACCAAGAGCTTCTTCCACCAGCGGAAGACTAGCAAGCTGTGGAGACCATGGCCTCCCACGTCCCCTCCCACTGCCCGTCCACATTCCTGTGGGTCCCTCTGACTTCCACAACTGGGGGACCTTGGCCTCGGTCAAGATGAACCATGTGACACTTTTTTCCTCACTCGAAACAGCCACACCGTAGCAATTCTGTGTGCCTCAGTCTACCTAAGCACAGTGGGAGTTGAGCCAGCCTAAGTCCGGGAGTCCCAGTTCCGCTCAGCTCCTAGGGGCACAACGCTGGGAAGGGGGTTGGCCCTCCGCTTGCTTAGCAGTTCACCAGGGCTGGGGAACCAGCCAGGTCCTGCCCTCGGGGTGTCTACTCTGGTTGGGGAAACCACTCTCTCCTCTCCTCCTCCTCTACCCTGACCCTCACCTTCTCACCCTCTCCAGAAATCAAAAAATTCTCCAGTAGCCCTGGCAGCGTAGACGCAGCTCCATCCCACCCTTCACCCCCCACCTCCCCCTGCCCGCCATAGCCAAGGAGCTCCCTGGCTTGATGTTCCTCGAGGTTGACCCTCCTCCTTGTGGAACCATGGTCCAGAATGTGGGGCCAGGCTGGGCCACTGGGCTCTGCCCGGGTGAGAAGTGGGCCTGGACCCCTAGAAGGTACTCCTCACACATGTCGTGGTCAGCCCTGTTTCGTTTGTGTCCTAAGAATGCGACCGATGCAACCCGGGATTTCTCAGAGCTGGACCACTTCAACTTGGTTAAGCGTATTCACTGACACCCCCTGCCCCCGTGACCACCCCTGCCAATCACGGCCTGCTTAAGAAGAGTCAGCGACAGGAGAGTCTTGCTTTGCACCAAGTGCCTTTGTTCTGAACACTGCTGTGGAGAGATCTGGCATCAGCCATGTCCTCCCTCCTCGGCCTGTGTGGCTGTGACGTTTACTCCGGGCCTGTCTCTGCTCAGCCTGCTCCAGTTTCTTTTCACTCACCTGCACCCAGTGTCTGGGAATCTGCAGATATCAACCAAGCGCCCTTCACCAAGGGGTTCTGCTGGCCTCTGCATACAGAGGCACTTGTGTGGGACTGGAATTCAGGAGCTGAAAGAAGAGCCAGGCCCTGAATGACTTTTCACAGGGCAAGGTGTCGTGACCTCCCCCCACCCCCAGGCTGTGCCACAGGTTGGGCCTGTGGACCAGCTCCATTCTGTAGGCCTTGTGGCTACCTACAGCTGAAAGTCCCTGGGCAGCATGTCCAGGCCTCCTGAGCTCTGCACAAACTTGGCATCAAACCTCTCTGGACCAGTCATTACTGATCCCTCTGCACCAAGCTGAGCAGGAAGGAGCACTGGTAATGTACTGAACAGAATCCAGCTGACAGTATGGCAGCCCTACCTGTCATTGGTGTCAGCACTGACACTGACCTGGGAGGACATGCCAAGATATGTGCAGTGGTTGGTCACCTCCATGGTGCCCTTTACCAGGGAGCAGGAGGGCACAAGTCCAGAATGGCTCCGGCAGAGAGATGGGCTGATGTTCGGAGGGTGGGGAATTGATGCTGGAATAGGGTGAGTGCTCTCAGACTGGAGTCTGTATGACTTTAACTTTCTGTTGAGGGCTCAACAGTGGGATTTCTCATCAGCTTACTTGGGTTCCAGGCCAAAATGGGAAGAGAGGGGACCAGTCATGGTTAGCAAACATCGTAAGTGGAACCAGACTCTACTCTGCTCGGGAGCGGTCCTCATCAATTAGACTTGCCTGTAGTAACAACCTGGCTAGCCCGTATCATGCCGCGGTCACCAAAGCTATCATCTTCAAGTGTCTGGAATAAAGGGCTGCAATCAGCTGTGAGGGTGGTAGACCCATCGTGAGGTTCAGTGCATAGACCGCCTCACCCTGGCACAGTAGATAAGCAGGTATGGCTGAGCACAGGGTTACGGCTTGGCTTGATGCTGCTGCTGCTGCTGATGATCTGGGCCAGGCCTGGCTGGCCCTTGTGACCTTATTTAGGATGACCCCACCTCAATTCTGGAGTTGGTTGACCTTGAGCTACCTCAACCACCCTCCAGCCGATTGGCTTGGGTTTGCTGAGCAAGGCAAGGAGAGGGAAGTTTCAGGGCCGCTAGGGCTACTAAGTCCTCCATCCTTCCCTCTCTCCCTCTCTCCATCCTCCCCTCTCTTCCTCTCTCCATCCTTCCCTCTCTCCCTCTCTCCCTCTCTCCATCCTTCCCTCTCTCCATCCTTCCCTCTCTTCCTCTCTCCATCCTTCCCTTTCTCCCTCTCTCTCCCTCTTCTTTCCTTGCTTGCTTCCTCAATTTTATTGAAGTATATTTTACATACATAAAATTAATTTGTTTTAGGTAGCCAATTAAATTATCTTTCATAAACGTAGGTTCATACATGCTAACAGTAATCTGATCTCAGATCACCTCTACATGACAGAGGACATGCCTGCTCATGGGCAGTCACTTCTGTGTCCACCTTCAGATCCAGAACCACCAAATATTCATCCCATCTCTGGATTTATCCTTTCTAGACATTCTGTATAAACGGAATCACTGTCTTTTATCTTTCATTCAGCATAATGATACGTGGTACCAGGACCAGAACCTTGTTGGATGCTGATGTGTGGTGGACCAGACATCATCCATCCCCAGGAGAAGCAAAGAGACATTTCTAGCTTGGGTAGTCATCGATAACAGTTATGAGTGTTCATGAACAAGATTATGTTGGCATAGAAGTTTGTTTCTCCTTTTCAACACCTAGGAGTGTAAGTGTGGAAAATCTGTGCCTAACATTTGAAGGCTCTACAAACATTTCAGAGCAGCTTCTGTGCCTTCCCAGGCCCACGAACAACATGTAAGCGACTCTGCACAACCTCTCTATGCCTCATGGCTGTCTGTCTCTCTACAGCCATCCCCGAGTGCAATGTGGGGTTTCACTGTGGTTTGGATTTGCATTTCTCTATCAATGTTGCCACTGGAAAAGCATCTGTATGTGTATTTTGAAGAAATATCTGTTCAAATCTGTTGGCCATTTTTATTTAAGTTTTTGAGACAGAGTCTCATTAAGTAGTCCTGACAGGTCTGGAACTCACTCTGTAGACCAAGCTGGCCTTGAACTCACTGAGATCCATTTGTCTCTGCCCCTAAATGCTGGGGTTAACAGTGTGCACCACCACATCCAGTTTAGCTATTTAAAAACAAGATTTATTTTTTATCTAATGTATACAAGTTCTTACTAGCACAGCATTTTACTGTGCGTGCATGCGTGCGTGCGTGCGTGCGGTGCCTGGGGCCAGAAAAGGATGTTGGATGCCCTGAACTGGAATTACACATGCTTGTGAGCCCCCTTGTGGGTTCTGGGAACGGAACCCAGATCCTCTGCAAGAGCAGCAAGTGTTCTGCTCGACCATCATCTCTCCAGCCCCTGGCCTTTTGTTTTTATCGTTGAATTGTATGGTGTACACACAGTTATGGATTCAAGTTCTTTATCAGACAAGGACTTGACTATTTCTCCCATTTTGTATGCTGGCATTCTCCAGTGAAAAATCAATTGACCATAAATGTGTTGGATGATTTCCAGACTCTCAGTTCTAGTCCATTGATCTCTATTGTCTTTTTTTTTTTCATTATCACATTGTATTGATTTCTGTAATTTACTATAGTAAATTTGTTTTTGTGTGTGGTATGCATGTTTGTACATGCATACGGAGGCCAGAGTAAGACATTTGGTGTCTTCCTTAATTGCTCTCCACCTTACTTTTTTTTTCTGTATGTGTTGGGGTTTTTTTGTTTTTTGTTTTTGTTTTTGTTTTTCGAAACAGGGTTTCTCTGTGTAGCTTTGCGCCTTTCCTGGATCTCACTCTGTAGCCCAGGCTCAGGCTGGCCTGGAACTCACAGAGATCTGCCTGGCTCTGCCTCCCGAGTGCTGGGATTAAAGGCCTGCGCCACCACTGCCCAGCTCCACCTTACTTTTTGAGACAAGGTCTCTAAACTGATCCTGCAGCTAGCAGTTTGGCTCGGCTGGTAGCCATCGAGCTCCGGGATCCACCTGCCTCCCCTTTCCTGGGTTCAGCGGCATGCTGCCATGTCCAGATTTCCTCATGGATGCTAGAGAGCCAAACGCAGACTTCGGCAGACGCGTCACCAGCGGAGTCATCTCCCCAGCCTCTACCGCAGACGTTTCCTAAGTCAGAACGCTGTTTCTTTGTTCATTTGGAGTATTTGGGCACCTTCAGATGAATTTTAGGATCAGCTGCTAATTTCTGTAGGAAACAAAACCAAAAAGAGCCAGTGGAGATTGTTGTGATGCGTTGCAGATGAATGTGGGTATTCATGCCACCTTGTCAGTACATCAATCCATGGACACAGGGTCCCTTTCCACCCACATCTTCCTCTGCCTGTGCTGTGTGACAAAACTTTTTGGGGAGACACCACACACACTTCTACTCACCCCAGATAGGGGAACCCACGACAGACCAAAGTATGGTTACTACCAAAGTCCAACTTGGGGAACTGTGAGTTTTATTGGGGTTACTTACAGGAATATAGGTAATGGTGTTACACAAGCAGAAATGACAGCTTTGCCACCAAAGCACACACCAGTGTGGGTGACGACAGCTCACAATGCTGGCAACGTGGAACACATCACACAGCCTGCAGGCAGCTCCACTGACTGAAGAGTGCCCTTTCCAGGTGCCTCAGTGGGTCTAACCCTCTTCCAGGCAGCTCAGCCGGTTTTTGCCTCCTCGGGGCAGCTGGTGTGACCTCAGAATCTTCTTTGCGCTTTGCTTCTCTTAAATCCTAGGGGAATTCTCAGTTTTTATTGATTACTCTGGAGGGGAGGGGCCTAGTGAATCTAGTCAATTTCAGGAACTTCCTGAAGCTATTTAGAGTTGTTTGCCTCCCTGCTTAAGGATGTAATGTTTCAATCTCAGAGGAAACTGTTACATAACAGCAGCTTCTTCCATCACCATGTGCTTTCCTGTGTGATCGTTATGTTCCTGCCTCAAGAGCCCAGGCGTGGAACTGGGACCTGACATGCTCACTGAAATTTGTTATAAAGTTCTGGGGTACGCCCAGTTGATCCAAGTGGGGAACTGGGCTGCACCTGGTGGTGGGAGACAGTGCGAAGCAGAGTGTGGATCCCGGGTGTGGTGAGATTACGCCTGTTTCTGAAACCTTAGGGCTGGTGGGACTGATGATGGAGGACCACGGGTCAGGCCCCTTCAGATTCTCACAGGGCTCACCGGAGGCTCCCGCTGGTTCTGCTGTCAGTCAGTATGTCTGTGGGGGGTCTGGTTGGTTCTTGCTGGCCTGGTGCATGGCTCTAGCCTTGGACTGCCTTGCGGTTTCTGTCTGGGGCTGACTGGTGCTTGCTCACATGCTGCCAGCCCCTTCGAGCACCACAGCAGCAGCTGTTCGGCTGTCCTTCAGATGGGTCTTTTTCCCAAGGCTGGTCACGAGACTGGTTCCCATTCATGGGAGGTGAAATGGCTTGTCACTGGCCATTTCTGAGAGACAGCTGAGGCCCCTATTCTTATGGAAAGCATGGTGCTCTTCATTCACATCTCCCCTGTCTTAGCCTGGGCCCTTCTGTCCGATGTGGCAGTCTCAGGCCCCTGGGAGGCCAGGTGTTGGACCCAACTGAAGCCTAACTCTTCAATGTGTGGGTCCAGAAGTGACTGCAGGCACTCCTGAGCTGGATTCCAGCGGGCAGTGGTTGCAGATGTCAGGGCTCCCGGAACCCACAGGATACAGTGGTGAGGCAGTGGCCCGAGTGATCATCTCGTGCACCTGACATACCGTGGAGTTGGGGATGAGAGAGGGCCCAGGACAGTGACACTAGGAGCCCAGAGTGAGAAGATGGACCAGCTCTGCTGAGCCGCACCGAGTGTCAGGAAGTACGGTGATGCAATAGGGGTCTTGAGTGCTTAGCTTGAGCCCTGCCTGGCGTAGACATGCTCCTATAGTCACTGTAGCTCAAGGCTGCTGAGGCCCTGTGCTCCAGAGGCACATGCAGGAGGGATGCACGGTTGATGCAGATTGATACACACACACACACACACACACACACACACACACACACTCCGCCAGTCCCTTAGGAGAGTTTGGGTCCTGGCTGGCAGAGTGGGATTCCAGAATTGTGAGAGCAAGGAGGGAGCCATCAAAACCTCCTCCCGAGCCCCCAGCCTGCCCTGGCTTGTCAGACGACCTCGCGATGACCTCACCTGATGCAGTTACTTTGCAAGCAGGTGCTGATCCTCCCCACACTTCCTCACTGCCACCCTCACTGCTTGCAAACCTGCAATTAGCATCAGATCCCAGCATGTCCCAGGGGGATAAGTACAAACCTAGTTTGGGAAAAGAAGGCTTCCACATCAAAAGCTTTGCAAGGCTTGCCATTTATAGGGTTAGAAGATGGGGTTGCGTGGGAGGGAAGAAGGGGCGCGTGGGCTTGGGGCCCTTCTGTGCAGGAGTGCGCTCTCTCTCTCTGTCTCTCTCTGTCTCTGTCTCTCTCTTTCTCTGTCTCTCTCTCTCCTCACCTAATGATTTTAGCTGGAGTTACCGGAGGTGTTGCTCTCTTTCTTTTTGGTGCCAGTGACCTCCAGGGGTGAGGGTGAGTTGTTAAGGATGCTGTGGCCTATTAGAAAAGGATGCCAGAAGCAGGAAAGAGGCTGGGTGGTGGTGGCACACCTCTAATCCCAGCACTCGGGAGGCAGAGGTAGGCAGATCTCAGTGAGTTCGAGGCCAGCCTGGTCTACAGAGTGAGTTCTAGGACAGCCAGAGCTACACAGAGAAAACCCTTTCTTGAAAAACAAACAAATAGCCGGGCGGTGGTGGCACACGCCTTTAATCCCAGCACTCGGGAGGCAGAGCCAGGCGGATCGCTGTGAGTTCGAGGCCAGCCTGGGCTACCAAGTGAGCTCCAGGAAAGGCGCAAAACTACGCAGAGAAACCCTGTCTCGAAAAACCAAAAAAAAAAAAAAAAAAAAAAAAAAAAAGAAAAACAAACAAATAAACAAACAAAAAGGAGGAGGAGGAGGAGGAGAAGAAGAGGAGTCATTCAGCCCCACTTTGCTCCGAGGAGAGTCCAGGAACAGTGAGGAACACACGGGGTGTAGAACACCTGACGTTCTCACAGCTAGGTAGCTGTCTTTCAGGTTGGAGCCAACAGGAGTGGCTAGAGCGTGGCCATGGTCTACTCCCTCAAAGGTTTATGAATTGGGAGCTTGGTTCTCAGTGGCCATGTTAAGAGGTAGTGTCACATTTAAGAAGTGAGGCTCAATGGGGGGCTCTTAGGCAATTTGGGGTATGTCGCAGTTCTCATGGTGCCCCAATCTCACTCTGGCTTTCCGACTCTGTGATCTCCTCTCAAACCCCATCCCACGTCCCACTGCCCCCATGACACAGTACACCAAGTGAACCCTCACCCGAGGCCCAGTCAATGACACTGCCTGACCCTGGGCTTTCAGTTTCTGCCCTGGCTTCACTTCTGTAGCTGTGATAAAACACCAGACAAAACGTCACTCAGGAGAGAAAGTCTTCACTCAGCGCCAGTCCCTCGTCACAGCCCATCATCGTGGGGAAGTCAACGTAGCTTGTCACATCCACAGTGAAGAGCAGAGGGAGAATAAGAGCATGCATGCCTCCTGCTCAGCCCAGTGTTTCTACTCTTATGTAATCCAGGGCCCTTTTGTAACAATCCAGGGTGTGGTGCCACTCACTTTCAGCTGATTCTCCCCGTACCAACTCATACAATCGGATGATTCCCAGACACACTCATGGCAAACCTGATTTAGACTCTCTACCCAGGTGATTGGAGATTGTGCCAAGTTGACAATTAAAATTAACCATCACACAAGGCTGGAGAGATGGCTCAGCAGTTAAGAACACTGACTGCCCTTCCAGAGGACTCAGCTTTGATTCCCAGCACCCACATGTCTCATAACTGTATGTAACTCCAGTCCCCGGGGATCTAACTCCCTCTTCTGGCCTCTGTGGGCACCAGGCAGACACATGATAAACAGGCATACATACATACATGCAGACAAAACACATATACACACAAAATTAATAAAAATTAAGTGACAGAAATTTATTTTAAAAATCAAAACAAAGACTAACCACAGCCTCCAGACTATGAGCTAAATAATTTTTTTAAATAAAGCATTTGGCCTCAGGGGCTCTGTTATCATCACAAACAATGGACTAATGCAGAAGAGGATGCTCTTACCAAAGTGGGCAATGGGGACACTGGGCACATACTTTTTTAAAAGGTTAGACATTGGAGATAAAAGGAAAAATGCATAGATTTGAAGACAAAAGGATTATTAGAACTGGTAAACAAATCTAAGAGCTAATTATTTGGACAAAAATCAAAATAGGGAAACAATTAGAAAACCCAATGAAGGAAAGAGGAATGTTAAAACACATAAAAGAAGAAAATGATCATAGATAGAGAGAAAGGTTAATTGGAAGAGAACGTTTTGAATGCCAAGCAAATAAATAAAGCCTGGTTCAAACAGATGATTTTCTAGAAACATATTATAATTAAAATCATAATTATATTACAACAGATGCCTGAAGATACCTAAAAAAATCTAAGCAAGCCAATTAAGCAGACCATTTTCAAAGAGCAAGCCCATAAAATTCATCAGACCCAGGCAATTTCACATGAATGTTGCATAGTCGTACAATTTTTATTTTTATTTTTAAATGGTGTGTGTCTGTGTGCGCGCGCATGCATGTAACCAAGAATATAGGTGCCCAGGGAGGCCAGAAGAGGGCATTGGATGCCCTGAAGCTAAAATTACAGGTAGTTATGAGCCATCTGACTTGGGCAATGGGAAATGAACTTGAGTCCCCAGAATGCTGTACATTGTAAGGAAGGCTAATCTTATTACAATGTGAAGTATTACATTCCAGAATACACAAGTTAGGAGCTCTGTATTTTTTTTTTTTTTTTTTTTTTGGTTTTTCGAGACAGGGTTTCTCTGTGTAGCTTTGCGCCTTTCTTGGGACTCACTTGGTAGCCCAGGCTGGCCTCGAACTCACAGAGATCCGCCTGGCTCTGCCTCCCGAGTGCTGGGATTAAAGGCGTGCGCCACCACTGCCCGGCAGGAGCTCTGTATATTTTAAGTTTTGTTTCGTTTTTTTTTTTTTTCCTTTGAGACAGGGTCTCTCTATATTGTCCTGGCTGCCCCAGAACTCACAATGTAGACCAGGCTGGCTTTGAACTCACAGAGATCCACCTGCCTCTGTCTCCAGATGTGCCATCACACTCAGCTTTTAAAATATGTCTTGATACATATTAATTAAAACGTTTAAAATGTAAAACAATACTGTAAAAATTTGCATTGATTAACTTCAATTCAAAACTATGAAATAACACAGGAGTAAGTAGAACCAAGTAACATGGGAGAAAAATCACACCCCGAGAGTGTGGAGGACAGCTCCTGGGATGGGAAGATTTTCACTAAGAGAAAATATGCTTGGTGGGACGCTTGGAAACTTCTTAGGTAGGTGTTCTTTCGTTGAGGTGAAGTTTACGTAAGGCCAAATGGACAAGCATTAATATTTCTAAACAGTCCTACAGTGTCAGAAAGGTTTTCAGTGTCTTCCTGAACTATTTAAGAGTCCATTGCTGATCCAGGGTCCATCACCTGCAAGCATTCAGGGCGCACTTTCCATGCAAGGATCTCACATGGTCAGAATTCAGCTATCAGAATCAGGAAACCAGCACTGCATGTGTGTGGCTGTTCTGGTCCTCAAATCCCACTCAAGTGCTATCAGAGTCTCCAGGGCCACTGTACAAGCAAGGACCCACCCGGGTCCCTCCTCGCTAGCTAACCCTTCCCATCACTGCCTTTTATCTGGACCAATTCTTTTTTGTTTTTTCTCTAATTTTACATGTTTATTTGTTGTAAGTGGATGAATGTTTTGCCTTGTATGTATGTACGTTCCTCAGATGTGTGACTGGTCCCTATGGAGGTCAGAAGAGGGTATCAGATTCCCTAGAACAGGAGTGACAGACAGCCGTGAGCCACTGTGTGGGGGAGCTGGGAGTCGAACTCAGGTCCTCTGCAAGACCAGCCCGTGCTCTTAACCGCTGTACCACCTCTCCAGCCCCAGGACAAATTCCTGTGTATTAACTTGGCTTTTATGTCCTTGATACTTGAAAGGTGTCAGTTGCTTCCTAGAGGGTTTTTCAGTTTGGATTCCTCTAAAGCTTTCTCGTCAGTAATCCAAGGCAGATGTCTTAGTTAGGTCATCTCGGGTGGGAAGCTGGGTTCCTGGTGTAGCCTATCATGAGACACATGATTGCCGTGTGTCCCACTCAGATAAGCTCCCTTCTGTCTGTAGTCTCACCTACCTAGGATTTTGTAAGATCTTTTCACACTGTGAGTGCCTATTCCCCATAAAATGTGTGGGATCAGTATGGATGTAAGAGGTTTTTAATTATTATCATTATTATTACAGGTTGGTTGCTTTTTGTGCTGGGAATTGAACACAGGTCCTCTGGATGAGTAGTCAGTGCTCTTAACCACTGAGCCGTCTCCACAACACTTGGGAGGCAGAGGCAGATGGGTCTCTTGAGTTCAAGGCCAGCCTGGACTACAGATCGAGTTCCAGCACTATACAGAGAAACCCTGTCTCAAAAAACTCAAGAGAGTTTTTATTTGATGATTCTAATTCTTAGATCTGGCATCTTTGACAGAGCTTTTAATCCAGCACTCCGGAGGAACAGAAGGGTGAGCCTTTGTGTATCTGAGGTCCGGGCTGGCCTTGGCTCACCATCCTCCTGCCTCAGCCTCCACGATGATGAGACTACAGTATGCACCACCATGGGCAGCCCCATTTAGTGTTTGTCTGTTCTGAGACAGGGTCTCACTAAGTAGCTCCAGCTGTCCTGGAACTCACTGTGTAGACCAGAGAGATCCGCCTGACTCTGCCTCTCAAATGCTGGGTGTGTGCTGCCATGCCGGGCATCCGCTTGGTCTGGTTTTGTACTTCCCCTTCCCTGCTGGGGTCTCCTGCTCATGTGCTCTTTGTAGCTACTTACACATTTAACATGTTTAGATATATTTGTAATGGATCATTTGATGCTCAGGTTTTTTTTTTTTTTTTTTTTTTTTTTTGCTAATTCTGTCTCAATTCTTATTAGTTATTGCCAGCTTGCATCAGTCCTGAGACAAGCTAGATGGCACCCAGTCCAGGGGGCAGCCTCTGAGAGGCTGGGGTACCAATACACAGTCCCTCTTTCCCTGTTTGGAAATTTACCCAGCCACCACACTGTGTGTGCCAGAGTGTGCGGGTTGGGTGAATGTGGTGCTAAGAATAGGTCTCTCACCTCTTCCTCAGCTTCCTGGTAAAGGGCCTCTCATGGCCAGGTACTGTGTTGGTGTGATCTTGAGCACAGCCCAGGGCTCCAGATGCGGTCTTGCTGCCCAGGCTGGCCTCTAGGTTTTGTGAGGGCAGGTATAGGATCTGGCGCCTCCTGAGCATGGCTCTTATTCCCAACCAGCTCCCAAATGGCTGCTGAAGTTCCCCCACTCAGGGCCACACTGAATGGCATTGTGTGGTGAGTGGTCTCTCTCCTTCGCCCTCTGTCTGTTGGTCTCTGTGGAGGGTAGCCATGCAGAGGCTTCTGTGGAGGGGAGGCACGCACGGGCTTCTGTGGAGGGCCGCCAGGCACAGGCTTCTGCAGAATTCTTGCTCATTCTAGAAAGATCCCTTCTCTACCCATTCCTGCCACTTTTGCTGCAGGAATTCTGCTCTGACTTCCAGTGTCTTCCATTAGGACACCAGAGGTAAAAAAAAAAAAATTGTGGTGACACAGGCATCGTGCTCCATTGTCTAGCCTATAAGTGACCTCCTGACACATCTGGCCCAAGTTCCTAGTTCTTCTGGCAGGATGGTCAGATGAAGCGATGCACCCTGTGGTGGTTAGCACCCACATGCGTTCTCCACAGAATCCTCTCTCTCACCATGATACCATACATGGACATGGGGAAAGCACCTGCTGATGCCACTGTTACTTAATATTCATGCAGCTGGAGAAGGGAAGAAATAAACATCAAAAAAAAAAAAAAAGAAAGAAAGAAAAGAAAAGAAAGGAGGGGGATGGGCCTGGTGGTACACAGCCCTGGCACACAGGAGGCAAAAGCAGGAGTATCTCTGTGCGTTTGAAGCCAGGCTGGTCTACATAATGAACTTCAGGGCAGCCAGAACTAGAGAGGCCCTGTATCAAACAAAACAAACAAACAAAAGAGCAGGGAGGAAATGCACTATCATCCTTTGCAGAAAATCCAATTAAATCCCTGCAAAGTGCAAGAAGAACTGAGATTCTGTTGCAAATACAAGCTCGTTCTGCACCAGGACAAGAGCAACATAATCATTAATGTAGACACGTGAGAATCCAGTAGCAAGAAGGACAGCACAGAAAGGACCCTGTTTACTACAGCGAGTTCAGGTCCCCAGCACCTACATAGAAAAAGTAGATGTGATTACACACATCTGTAACCCTACAACAGTGGGATGTGGAGACAGGGGGACCCCGGATTTGGTAACCCAAGCTGGTCAGCCAGATGGTGAATGTCAGGTCCAGTGAAAGACCCTGTCTCAAAAGATAAGGACTCACATGCACATGTACACACACACACCACACACAAACACACACATCACACCACACACACACACACACATACTATACAAAAATAGAAAAGAAGAAAATAAAAATAAAGACATAAATTGGGAAAACAAAAGGTGAAAGGAAAAATAATGCACAGTTGAAGATCCTAAAAGCTTATTTCAAGTCTCAGGAGAAAAAAAAAATGACAAAACACAGGGTGGAGAGGAAACAGTTACAGCCATGAGACAGTAACTGAAGCAACCACACACAGAGACATTTGAAAACCTAGGCGAAGCGCACAAAGTCACAGAAAGCTAAAACACTGAGCTTGGAGCCAGGCATGGTGGTACACACCTATAATCCTGACACTCGGGAGACTGAGGCAGGAGGATTTCAAGGGGAGTCTGGGCTGCACAGTGACTTTAAGGCTACATTGCAAAACCCCATCTCAAAATTCAGGGTAAAAAAAGTGCCAAAATTAGGACAAGAGGTGTAAATATACAGAGTTTAACAATTATTTAAGAAGTTAAGTCAGAGGTGAATCCCCTCCCACTACACACGTGCACACACAGACGCTTGAAGGCATGCACACCTATATGCAGACATGTCTTACAGACCAGGAGTTACGGGGTACTTACCAAACCTCCTATCAACAGATAGTCTGTGCACAGTTGTTCCATGAAAAGGGGAAAGCACAGAGAGCAGAACCCACTTTACAAAGCCAGTACAGAGCTAGAAGAGAAAAGGCCTCACTGTCAACCAGTCTTACTGCCGTTTTAAAAATCTCAAACTTGGGCTGGAGAGACGGCACAGTGGTTAAGAGCACTGGCTGCTCTTCCAGAGGACCCGAGTTCAGTTCCCATGTCAGGTGCTTCCCCACCATCTACAACTCCAGCTCCAGGGGACCTCACAGCTCTGGTCTCCAAGGGCACCTGCACTCATATGCACACACACACACACACCCACCCCCACATACAAATTAAAAATAAACCTTAAAAAATAGCAGAGCAACTCACCAGGTTCAAGAAGGAAAATAACAAAACTGTTACATCAATAAAGAGTAAGATGTTTGATGACACATAGTCCCTACGTGGGACTCTGAAAGGGATCCTAGAAGATAAGAAATGGAGAGAACGTTCCCATGGAACAACCTTGTGGCCGGCAGCACAGGGTATACATGGATGCTGACATTCAGTGTTCAGCATTATTCTGGACATTCTGTGTGGTGATATTTGTAATCTAAGAAATAAAGCTCACCTGAAGATCAGAGGACAGAGCCAGCCACAGAGTTAAACATAGAGGTCAGGGAGCGATGGCACACACCTTTAATCCTAGCACTCGGGAGGCAGAGATCCGTCTGGATCTCTGTGAGTTCAAAGCCACCCTGGGCTACATGAGATTGATCCAGTCTAGGAGAGAAACAGAGCCTGGCAGTGGTGGCACACACCTTTAACCCTGGTATTTGGGAAGCACACATGCCATCAATCCCAGCACTAGGAAGGTTGAGATAGGAAGTGAAATGGATGGGCAGAGAAAGAAATATAAGGTGTGAGGAGACAGGAACTAGATAGCTTTTGGCTGAGGACTCAGAGGCATTCAGTCTGAGGATTCGTGGAGTTGGTGAGGTGAGACCCGGCAGTGGCTTGTTCCTTTGTCTCTCTGATCTTTCAGCATTTACCCCAATATCTGGCTCTGGGTTTTTTGGGTTTTTTTTTATACCATTTAGAATTGGTGCAACAGTCCTGGCCAATGCAACAAGACAAGAAAAAGAAATCGGGAGGGAAGACAAAGTTGAACTGTTTTCACTGACCTTTTTAGTTACTATGCTAACTCCCACAGGAAGCCCCACGCAACCATCCGATTACCCATCAGCCCTAACGTGGTATCAGCAAGGTTGTCAAACTAAAAAAGTCAATAAACTTTAATGTACTAAAAAGCACTTGCAACTAAAACGCATGTAAGTGATACTATTTCCAGAAAGAACACAAATGTAAAATATTAAGGAGTTAGACTTAAAATCCAGGCATTGATCTAAAACCATAACAAACAGCTAAAAACCTCTCTCCAGGCCCACGGCGGAGAGCTGGAACAGGAGCCCCTTTCCGCCTCCTGAGTGAATGGGGCCAGGTTGCCAGGGTGCACTCCAGGCTATGGTTGCCTTAGCCAAGTGTGCTGGCTTCTCTGCCCAAATTCCTGTGGCTTTGGAGGCCTGAAAGAAGCGTTGAGCAGCAGACTTGGGAACAAGAAAACCACTGGCCCCGTGGTCTGCCTTTGACTCAAGGTGCCTCACTGGAGAGATTTGT
This sequence comes from Peromyscus maniculatus bairdii, assembly GCF_049852395.1. Lineage (NCBI taxonomy): Eukaryota > Metazoa > Chordata > Mammalia > Rodentia > Cricetidae > Peromyscus > Peromyscus maniculatus. The sequence continues at coordinate 85,141,243 of NC_134865.1, read as the reverse complement.
CCTGTCCTAGAGCCTGGTGCTCCTATGGCAAGGCTCAGCCCTTTCTACCTGAGCTGCAAGACCCAGCCACTCCCAGGTCGTTCCCAGGCTGCCCCTGCCACAAGTGAACAGCATGGCCCTGCCTTGCATTCTGAGTCACAACGCCAAAGGGCTGTGTTGGGGGCCTCCAGCCAGCCAGCCCTCTGTGGCCTGAGTTCCTGAGACATCAGGTGGTGATCAGGCCTACCTGAGTTCTTCCCAGCCCATCAGGCGGGAATTCAAGGCATGCTGCAGCACGTCTTCTGCCTGGTTCAGACAAGGTGCTCAGCTTTGCACGTGTACGTGTGTGTGTGTGTGTGTGTGTGTGTGTGTGTGTGTGTGTGTGTGTGTAGGGGGGCAGTCAATAAGAGCCAGCTCTTCCCTCAGCAGGAAAGGAGTGACCTGTCCTCAGCTTCTGTTCCTCCTGTTCATTGAGTCACTTGGCCTTGGATAGGCTGTGTGACGCCAGGCCTGTCGCTTAACCTCTCTGGGAGTGTTGATCCCACTCACAGACAGGGCCCAGACACAGCTCTCATTCTGCAGGCTTTCAGCAAGGACTGCCCTGCCACGCTTCGGGGACACAGAGGAGTTTTCCCGAGCTTGAAGATGGAACAAAAAGATAGTGAGGCATCAGAGAACCAGGACAAGACAGAGAGACAAGTCTTCTCTGCTGTTTGGCACACCCAGGCAGGGGCAGTGAGGCGGTGTAGAGCTGGAGCATGGGGTCTGGGGCACTTGGAGGAAGGTCCGTGTCATACAGGGTACAGAGTCTCATGCTTGAGTTCCGGTGTGAGGCAGACCCTGGGAGGGCAGCGTGGTGTAGGGTGGAGCCGACGCTCCAGTGAGGCTATGGCGTGGCAGGCAGGCTCCAGGGTGGACGAGGTATTGAAAAGGTAGTGAAATACTCAGCAGCAGGAGGGGCGAGTGGAAGCCTGGTATCCATCAGGGAGGGATGGGGACAGGAAAGGCAGGGGCAGATGCTCAGTGGACACATGTCTAGGAGGCTGATGCAGCGGGGAAGAGAGGGTAGACTGCTGTTGCCTGAGGTCTGGGAGGGATGGCTCCGATAGGCAGGATTGGAGAGATGTGGGGGTGAGGTGCAGCCAGGGAGAGTCTGAGGCCAGCTGGAGACTTACTGGTCAGGAGGAGGCAGGGCTGGGGATAAAGGTGTGAGCGTTGCTAGCACACGACAGAGGCCAGAGCTGAGGCCTAGCAGGGCGTCTAGGGGAGGTGGCCCAGGAGAGAAGCTGGTACAGGAAGAGAAGGATGGTCTGGGGGCAGAGGGTGAAGAAGACTTCCTGGGAGTCCAGCAGGCTAGAGATACAGGTGAGGATTGTGCCCATGTAGGGCCAGCTTGGTGGAGAGGGGCCCAGTGTAGGCGGAGGAGGCAGAGGCTGAAGGTCTGTCTGTGAAGACAGGTCTGCAGCTCACAGAGACAGTTTCCCAATAACTCTCCAAGCAGCTCCTTTGTCCCAAATGCTGGCACAGCCTGGCACAGCCAGTGAGGGCCGGAGCCCGGCCATAATGCCTCTACCTTCCACTTTGATTACATCTGTCTTAAATCTATGTAGAAGAGTGGACATGAGGAGAAGATTAGCCAAGAGTCAGGCAGGAAGGCACATGGGAACTCAGCTCCCCAAGAGTTCACAGAGGAGCCTGAAGAAGAGACCACGACAGGAAGGACCCCAGAGCCACGTGTGCCCAGGGTGACTGTCGGAACACTGAACGCCAGTGGGAATACACACAACAGATATGTCTGTGGGCAGATACCTGTAACGTACAGCCGCGCTTTTCGGAGGCTTGCCACTGCCGTGCCCACGGTGAGGTACGAGTGCGTACACTCAGCTCAGGCTTACGGAGCCGTGGACGGTCTAGAGCCAGGGTTTGAGAAAGCATCTCCAGCTGCAGGGGTCTGAGGCCTTGGGGCCTTTGTTCCTGGACCATCACCGGCACACTCAGTGCCCGCAGGGAAGAAGAGAGCAATACCCTGACTCCTCAGGGGCGGGGCTCTGAGCTAGTGGATATGCTGTTGCCTTTCTTGTGGTGAGATCCGTCGGGGCTTCTGGCTGCTGGGATACACGCAGCTGACCACCATCACACTCAATGCTCAGCAAGGTGGGCTGCTCACTAGAACAGAAGCAAACTCACCGAGAAGCACAAAGCTCGGGCTGTGTGTGTGTGTGTGTGTGTGTGTGTGTGTGTGTGTGTGTGACGTTCATCGTTTTCCCAGGAAATTCAAGTTTAAAAATAAAAGCATCGTCGTAAAAGTCAGTCAACAAACCAAGAGGAGGGTATCTGTAATGGTCGTGTGTGTGTGTGTGTGTGTGTGTGTGTGTGTGTGTGTGTGTGTGAAGGTTCACCTCCCACCAGCATCACTAGGTGCCCTTCAAGAGACCCTAGAGCTGGAAATGGCATTGCCGGCCCATAATCCCAGAAGGCAGGAGGGTCAGGAGTTCAGTCATTCTTGAATACACAGTGAGTTTGAAGCCAGTCTGGGCTGCGTGAAACTCGGCCTTGGAATCAAACAATTCTTATTCTAGAGACTGGCTTCCATGGCTTGTGTAGCCATGAGTAGTGAGTCTCACTGCAGGCCATTGTGGGAATCTGGAAACATTCAGTATGCAACAGTCGAGGACTTTTCTCCTAGACAAAGATCCATCCTGAAGACAGGAGGTTCATAGACTATTAACCATGCTTGCAGGTTGGTCAAGGTGATCATTCCAAACCTCAGATCCCATCTACGCTCCTGTGTTCTGATAACTTCATGGCTCCCTGCTGCCTCCCGAAGTTGGTGAAACCCAGGCCCCACCCTGCACCCCATTTTCCACCTAAGGATTCCATACATTTTCCCGGGGCCCACCCTTGTTCCTTTTTACTCTCTGCCTTGAATACCAGTCTTTTAACTCAACCCAGAAGCCCCACCCTGTGTGTGCTTCCTGCCTCTCCCTCCTCTGTGCCCTCCTATGCCCCGGCGGCCACCCATACTTCCTGTTAAAGGGTCCCCCTGAGGAGTATTGATCTATCCAGTGTTAAACCTGAGCCTGCCGGCAGATGGGTCCTACAACAGTCAGCTTGTGGGAAGGAGGGGACAGCTGGGGGCCCAGCCCACCAGTTTTCTTTCCTACAGCTGAGCCTTTAGGGCCCACTGAAGCACAGAGGCTGGGTATGTTTAGCCCAGGTCACAGCAAGGTGTGCACAACCTGTCAAGTGAATAACGAGGGATTTGTAATCACACGAAGATGAAGCACACGATCCTAAAATACGATTCTTCAATCACCAAGCTTCCTAGGTGCTCCCAGCACCTGCCACTCTAGCCTGCCTCTCCACAGCCCGTGTCCTCCTGCGGGAACCTCTGAGTTCCTAAGCTACACGGGCTACCTACACCTCCTCTTCCCTGAGAACTGCAGAGAGCCTCGGCCAGGTTCTCTCTACTCAGCGGAGACCTTAGTCGGCCCGCTGGTCGCTTTCTATTGACACGAGCTGTAGCTGTTACCTGGCTCTCGACACCCCAAGCGTTTGGGAATTAACTGAAGCCTAGGCCAGCCTAGCTACTCTTCTGAGGCTCCCAGTACATTGCATCATGATAGGTATCTGTGCCTGTGTTGGCCCGGAACTGGAGCATGAATTCGAGGGGTACAGCCGTCGGAGGCGCTCCTGGCAGAGGCTCCAGTCCTTGCTGAAGGGATCCTCCACCTCTCCAGCTTGCAGCGGCGCGGCACAGGCCTGAGACAGCCCATGAACCCCGCCCCAAAGCACCCCAGCCTCGCCAGGTATGCACTGGGCCGGGGGCGGACGCCGCAGCGCGGTCGGCTGGGCCCGCCAGAACAAGCTCAGGGACCGCGCGCACAAAGGCGCATTCCGCCGCACCCCTCCTCCCAGCCCCACGTTGTCGGTGTCCCGCCTGCCTCTCAGGGCCCCTCCCCGCTCTTGTTGGGGGTGTGTCGCGATCAGGGTCCCCTCCTCCCCTCCCTGCCCCCAGTCCGGGCGCCCTACCCGGAGGGCGGCGCGCAGGCGCGGGCTTGTCTGACCCCCGCGCTGGAATCTACCTGTGGCCCTTTCCCACCCTCCGACTCCATCCTCTCCCGAGGGAGTCAGAGACCACGCGGGACCCGGACGGCTCAGGGGCCCCGCCACACAGTCTTTCCACTTCCTGGGAAACTTCCTGCACCTAGTGGAGCCCTCCCGGCTCCCTTCTCCCTGTCTGTGAGCCCCTCGTTCCGGTCTTATCCCCAACCTGGGAATCAAAGGACCCTGTGGAGTTCCTCTCTTCTGAGTTTCCACAAGAAGACACTGTTGTGAACGGAGATCTCAAGACTCTGGCTCTCGGTGGTCTGGCAGAAATTGGCAGTAATGACTGCCCAGTAGCGACGGGCACCCACCCGGCAGGTAGTCCACAGAAGAAGCAAAGCCACCTAGGCCCGGTCCTTCAGGGCAATGCCAGGTGGCTCCGTGGCTCCCCTACAAAAGCGGAGTCAGGCCACTCAGAAGGATGGAGCAAGTCCTAGGCCCACTGCAAGCACCACAAGTGTGGAAACGGGATGTTCATACTGTCATTCTATCCAGCAAATGGGGAAACTGAGGCAAGCGAACTCCCCAGATGCCCGCGCATCTCAGGAGCTCCCATAACCTCTGGGGTTCACCTCTGGGGACTCAGGACATCCACTTGGTCCTGAGACCCTGCCTTTGCCTTCCTGGGCTTAGAGGGTGCCCCTCCTTCTTGCTAGTCGACCCTAGGTCCCAGAATTGGTTGCTGAGGGCGAACGGAGCGAATAGGCAAACTACCACCCAGCTCACAGGGACTAAGCAAGGCACGGGGCTAGAAGAGTCTCGATCTGCTTGTCTAGCTGCAGCCGTGCCCAGCACAAGGCTGCCCATGTCGTAGTAAGGGATCACTGCTGGTGACAGAACCCGCAGCCCCGGGAGCCGGAGTTGGAGAGGCTGGGGAGCTGAGACTAGCCCCACCCCCAGTTTACTTCTGGGTCGGGCTGGCAGGATTGGGGCGTGGCCCGCTAGCCGGAGTTGGCCGGGATCAAAGGGCGGAAAGCGGGCCTCCGCCCTCGCCCACTGAGACAGGAATCCGTGGCCCCGGGGGACAGAATCCTCAACCACCACATTCCAGGTGCCCCGGGCCTAGCACGGCAAGGGTGGGGCGGAGCTGGAGTGACAAGCCGGGCATCACGCAGCGTGGGAACGATCGTGCTACCAGCCCTCAGCCCCAGCTGCCTGGGAGGCAGGCAGCCTTTGCCAGGCCCAGGCGGTGGCCTTGCCCCCGTCTGGTTGCTCTGGATGGCATTAGGCAGGAGGACTAAAGGGGTTCCACATCGCCAGGCCACTGTAGGGAGAACTGGAAGTGATAGGCGTTCCTAGGCTGGCAGGGCTCAGTAGGGAGAGGGTCCTGTTGCGTGGACATTCTGCAGTTGCGTGGGGTGCAGGATCCTGGCACACTAGGACCCGCTCAGAAGCGCCCACAGCCTATAACAAATGGTTGCCAACGCGGAGGTACTTTCATGAAGGCAGCTTCCTTACCGCCCCCAGAGGCACCTGAGAGGGTCTTCTAGTAGTTTTGCAAACCTGACCCATAGGCACATGCCCGGAGACAGCAGCCTCGAAGCCCCTGCTGGGTGAGGGTAGACCCCTCGTCCCAGGACCCAAGTGTGACTTCCTGCCACCACCAGCACCATCAGCACCACCACCCACCACCCAGCACCAGCACCACCACCCACCACCAGCACCACCACCCACCACCAGCACCAGCACCATCACCCACCACCAGCACCAGCACCCACCACCAGCACCACCACCCACCACCAGCACCACCACCCACCACCAGCACCACCACCCACCACCAGCACCATTTTACAGGTAAGAAACAGGCCCAGGAGAGGTCCGTTGACATTCCCCCCGACTTACACAGCAAGCTGGAAGAAATCAGCAGGTTCAAAGTGGACTTGGAAAGATTTTAGAAACCCAGCCTTCCACTCCTAAGTGTCAGGACCAGTGGTGTCCCTTTCTCTGGCATGCGTCCTTAGTGGGAGAATGGGATCACATGAGCTCTCATGATGCTGGGAGGGCAGAGCGCATACTCTGCCTCAGCAGCCTCTCTGGCTCTGGGGACATGGTGTCCAACCTTGCCTCTGGAGCTGGGCGCCCTCTGGTGGCCACAGTGTTGATTCAGGTTTTAGGCTAGCTTTCCCTAGTACCAGAGGAGGTCGCCTAGCCTCATGTGATCAGGTTGAACCTTCAGGTGGCCATGCTGAAGGAAGTGTGAGTCAGTCTGAGGTCTTTAGTCCTGGAGATTTCAATAACCATGCCACAAAACTTGGGAGACCCACACTGACCTGGCTTAGGGCTTCTGGTTTTGGATATCTATAGTTATGGTTTGGGACATTGAGAAAAGACTTTGGTGGATGAATGAATGAGTGTGTGTACGTGTGCCCAACTTTGTCCACACTCTCAGCTGAACACTCTCTTGCTCTCAGAGCCCAGAGCATCACGATGGAGCAATTGAGCAGGTGCTGAGGGGCAGGAAATGTGACTCTGTGAGGTTTGCTCCCAGAAACTGTGACTATGACGCATTTATCAGGCTCTATTCCAGATCTAGGGACCGTCCTGACGTGAGAATAAAACCTTTTGCACAGACAGGGAGACAAAGGCACAGACCATTTGGTGAAGTGTCCACGGTAGCTGCCATTCAAGCCCAGGGGCCCGAGGTAAGAGCTGGGCTGGATCTGCCCCCATGGTTTTCTCTAGTCACTGTGGGTGAGGTTTAGTAACCCCCACCTGGCATCTTGGCATAGATGGATGCCCTGCTCAGTGATGGCGGGGACTCTGAGGAGGCTGGCCCAGGAGAAGGGAAGAGGTAGCCCAGCAGGCCCCCTCCCCCAGTTCAAGACGCCTATGCAAACGTGCTCAGCGGGTCTCCTCGGATGAACCCAGCAACTTGACGGGCAGAGCTGGATTCCCAGGAGGGAGGGAGTTAGGGCTTCTTCCAGGACCTACGGGGTGGTTGGGGTTAGGCAAGTCAGGCTAATCTTTACACCATCAGAGCCCCTTATGAGGCTCTTTCTTAGGAAGGGGACGAGAGCGGGTCCCTTGGTGAGTCAGCCTGGAATTTCCCCTCTTCTAGATCTTGCCCTGCCCTCCCCTTGCTGAAGGTCTGTGAGACTGGACTCATACAGTCTTCAAGGTCACGAAGAACTCGTTTCCGTGCAAAACCCTGCGTTGGGAGGGGTGCGTTTGGGTGAGAATGTGTTAGGATTTCGGAATCTGCGAAGTGGGAACAATAGCAATCCGTATTTCATCGGGTTATTGGGCAAATACGACGTAGGCGAAGGCTTTGTGCGCGCGTGGCCGTTCTGCCTGGATACCTGGCTGCGGTCCGCCAGACGCGCGCGTGCAGGAACCGCAGGAAGCCAGAGCGGGAACCACAGGAAGCCAGAGCGGGTCACGCAGGTTCGCTCCAGACAGCTAAGACGGAGGCGAGGCTCTGCCCCTACCTGCTGAGGCTCGCCCCAGGGATGCGGACTCCCCCGCTGCCGCCTCGGCAGGCCCCGGCGCGCTCCACTCCCCGCAGGGTGTGGGTGGGAGCGGGCTCTGGCCCCAGGCTGCCAGACGACGGCCAAGAGCTTGCCCAGGGGGCGGAGGAGATACCAAGCCCGGGGACCTGATGCCTGTAGAACAGGGAGGAAGTATGGGAGGGTCGTAGAGCGGATTGTGACATTCCCAGTGAGAGGGGACCGGACTGTAAGCTCCAGCTCAAAGAGCGGCGTAGCGGGGTGGGGGTGGGGTGCGTTAAAGTCACTCTGGATCTGGGCCAGAAGGGGCAGCAAGTTTCAGGATCCGGGATGGGAAAGACAGTGTCCAGGACCGCAGAAGCAGAGAAAGTCCTTTTTATCTGCAAGAAAAATCGCTATCCAGGTCTGCGTGTGTCTGGCGGGCGTGCGGTGCTCTGGGGACTTTCAGATGTTGTGATCCTACAGAAGAGTTCATAGGGGATCGCTGACGTGCTGGGGACAGAAGCAAACCTTGGAAGCTGGGTGAGCAGGTATGGGGATGGGAGTGAGCACAGCCCGCTTCCAGCCCGCACAAAAGTGCTCCTTACTGTCCTTCCCGAGGCCGGCCCAGGCTTGGGAAACTAGACTGAAGCCAAGCAGGAGCCCTCCGCTGGTCTACGAGCAGGTGAAAAGACTGTCACAGCCACCAGGTGGCAGGCCGGCAGACCACGGTTGGAAATCCAAACAGATTAAATCTTAACGTCTGTCTGTCCTTCTGCACTACACCACCTCTTCCGGGTAGCAGCCTCGTGGGGTCACAAATGAGGACACAGAGTGCTCTGTGGCTAAGGAGCTTCCCGGAGCTGGTGAAGCTGTGTAGCCAGCTAGCAGCTAATGGAAGGCTCTGCGTGCTGTGTCACCAGACTGGACTGGGCTGGAAAGACGGTTCTCCTTCACTGCCCCAAGTTCAAGCAGTTCGTTCAGAATGTTTCCACCCAAGGCTTCAGGACTGAATTCAGAGTGCCCTTGACGGAGTCTCTTGGAACCACCGTCCAAGTGTGTGATGTTGGGGGTCAAGAGAAGCTGAGACCACCGAGGGTCTCCTACACCCACCAGATGGACGGTGGTATTTGTGGTGGACTTGGCAGGGACTGAGTGGCTGGAGGAGGCTGAGATGAGACTGTGCTGAATCAGCAGAGCTTCCAGGGAGTGTGGTGCTGGTGCCGGTGCTGGTGCCGGTGCTGGTGGATGTCAACCAAGCAGGACTTGGCTGTCCACCCAAGAGCTGACTGCTGATGTGCTCACTCATGCACAGGGCTGCAGGGCTGTGGGTGGGCTGGAACTTCAGCCAGATCTGGAGCACCTGTGTGAGATGATCCTCAAGAGTGACCCTGGGACCCTCCTACCTACTAGGAGTAGGTACACGTGGAGAAGCAGGCAGCATCTGTGACTTCCCTGCCTAAGTGCTCGACCTGTCCCCCTAAAAGAACCGAAGAGTATGGCTTCCTGTGTTGGTGTCACGTAGGGGGAGGGGAAGGGAGATGAGGTGTCCTCACAGCTGTTATCTTCCGCTCCAGGGAAGTAGGAGCTACTGATCAGAGATGTAAATGCAAATGCTCACTCTGCCCCGCCAGGCTCCTCCTGTTCCTTCTCTAGTGTTTTATTTGGATTCTCCCTGTCTCCCACGCTCCCCCCCTCCAGGATTTGGTGAAGGTGTATAGAAAGTTGCTCAGAAGCCAGGTATGGTGGTGGCTCATGGCTTCAGTCCCAGGATTAGGGAGGTAGAGGCAGGTAGATCTCTGTGAGTTCAAAGCCAGCCTAGTCTACACAGTGAATTCCAGGACAGCTAGGGCTATATATAGTGAGACTCTGTCTTTTAAAAAATAGTTATTCTCAGGATGCATTTAGGATGAATGAGAAATATCTCCTCTTTCCCCACTGTGGCATGCATGGAGGGTGGGGGTGGTAGTGATGGGGTCTTTTCAGCTGCTCTCCTAGGAACCCAGTCATTGTAATCTTCATTTTGTGCCTATGTGAAGGATCCTCCATAATTTGTAGAAACAGCCCTTTTTTATAAGCCTTGTGTGTCCTCTGTATTATTGATGTGTGTATTAGCATTTTCCTGTAAGTTATTAAAGTTGGACCTTTTTAGCTCTTAAGACAACACAGAGTATATAGGCAGGGTGGTGAGTGCTCCCAGGTTGCTCATCCTCCCTGTCCCCCGGAGATGGTGGCATCTGAAGAAGCTGGTAGATCTGGACCAAAGAAGAGCCAGCTTGTGGTTGGCTCCAGGAAGAGGCATGGGACCAGAGCTCCCTGAGTAGAGATTGTGGATATCTCAGCCAGTCAAGGGTCCTTGGGGCTGAACACTGAGAGGCTACATCCCTCAGCAGGGCCTGGTATGCTTCAGGATTCCCACTGAGCATGCTCAAGCAACCATACCCAGCGGCCGCTCCTATGGATGAGATGTGTCTCCTTGTTCAGGTACTAAGGCTTGTTAGGAGAGAGGAACAAGAGATGACCCTGAGGGATGGTACAGGAAGCCCAGGGCACAGTGACTGAAAATTTCTCACCTGTGCCAGTGAGAATAAGGTTTGAACAGAGGGTGCCCAGTATTCTAGCAGCCTTCCCACCCGTATGGGACACATAAGCCAGGAGCTTTGACAAGTCCCAGGGGCCTAGAACATGCCAGCTTGAGTTTGGGAAAAAAATTTTTTTTTAATTTATTTTATTTTATTTTTTTATTTTACAATACTATTCAGTTCTACATAATAGCCACAGATTCCCTTGTTGTCTCCCTTCCTGCCCCCCTCCCCTTCCCCCCAGCCCACCCCCCATTCCCACCTCCTCCAGATCAAGGTCTCCCCCGAGGACTGGGATTGACCTGATAGACTCAGTCCAGGCAGGTCCAGTCCCCTCCTCCCAGATTGAGCCAAGCGTCCCTGCATAAGTCCCGGTTTCAAACAGCTAACTCATGCAATGAGCCCAGGACCTGGTACCACTGCCTGGGTGCCTCTCAAACAGATCAAGCCAATCAACTGTCTCACCCATTCAGAGGGCCTGATCCAGTCGGGGGCCCCTCAGCCTTTGGTTCATAGTTCATGTGTTTCCATTTGTTTGGCTATTTGTCCCTGTGCTTTATCCAACCTTGGTTTCAACAATTCTCGCTCATATAGACCCTCCTCTTTCTCACTAATTAGACTCCCAGCACTCCACCAGGGGCCTAGCCGTGGATGTCTGCATCCAGATTCCTCAGTCCTTGGATGGGGTTTCTGGCCCAACTATTAGGGTGTTTGGCCATCGAGTTTGGGAAAATTTTTGTCACTGTGACCTGAGAGACTTTCTGGGTGAGGTCTCTGGTGTCTCTGTATCAAGAAACTATCCTAGCCTTGCATGGTGGCCTATGCCTATAATGCCAGCACTTGGGAGGTAGGAACAGGGAGATCCTGAGTTCAAAGCCAGCCTGGGCTACATAGCTAGGCCCTCACGCAAACAAATAACAAACAGACCCCACCACCACCGCCACCACACACAACCCACCTCTGGCTGGTTGCCATTTACTGGGGAGAGGGCAAACCAGTATTCTATTGCTTCCTCTTTCATGCTGGTTTCCAAGGTTCAGCAGCAGGCATTAGCCAAAGCGGCCTAAGTTCAAAGGGGGCTTCTCCCACCAGTGGGTGTTGTCAGTTGCCTGCCTCATCTTCTTCAGCCTGACAGCACCCCCTGAACATAACCCGCTATTGCTCAGGGAGCACACACACACAGTCCTCCACGGTGAATGTACTCAGCCACGTCAGGGCCCTGGGCACAGCCCATGCACTCCAGTGTGATCCTGCCCCTCTTCTGCTGCCGTTGTTGCGGGTAAGGTGTGGGAAAACAAGGCCTAGAGTCCAGAAGATTTGTGCAGCTGTGGAGATCTGGAGGGTGGTCAGGCCTGTGTCCCCAGGAAGTCTCCAGCTCCCTCCTGAGCCTCTCCCAGCTGAGCCTCTCCCGGCTCTGTTTGCCAGAGGAATGGCAGAGTGAGAATAGAGGCCTCGTTTAGTACAAGACACTGGGATTGCCTTGGGATTTAATAAGAAGAGACCGATGGGGTGGGTGGGTGGAGAGAAAGAGCGATGGATAGAGAGATTCAGGTGGGTAAATAAGCAAGAGAAATAAACATGTGGATAGAAGGATGAAGGGAGGGATGAATGGATGGAAGATGGATAGATGTAGAGAGGGATGGCTGGCAGGACAGAAGGAAGGACAGAAGGGTGGGACAGAGAGGGAGGGAGGGAGGGATGAGTGGGTGGGCAGATGAATGGATAGAGAGATGGGTAGAAGAACAGATGGAGAAGCAGTAGAGGGATAGGCGGTGGAGAGAGGGATAGATGGATGGGTAGAGGGGTGAGCAGGTGCTACAGAGGGACAGATGGGCCGGTGGAGAAGGACTGAAGGGCAGGGATCATAAATGGATAGCTGTGGAACGTGAGTGGCAGGAGCATGTGCTCACACTGTATGATCCTTTTAACACTGCTTCATGTTGGAGAACACAGGCACACTACTGAATAACTCATGAGCTAAAGCAGAGATCGTAATGAATGCACAGCATGGAGAACAGAGGTACAGCACACACACTGCAGGCCTGTGGCCACAGAAGACTGGAGCGTTGAGAAAGAGCTCCAACCCCGTGTGTGGCGAAGACAGTGCCCAGGATCTGGAAGTGTGGCCTCTGTCCTGAGTCCCTAGGGCTGGTACAGGGGAGGGTTAGCAACTGAAAGCATGCCTCGGTGCATTTGTTCAACACTGGATGCCTGAGAGAGCTGGAGTGCACTGTTTAAATTATACTTCAATTTAAAAAAAAAGTCACATATAGGGCAAAGAAGTAGGTTAAGTCCCAAGAACGTTGAAAAACAAAGATAAAAATCAAGAGATTTAAAAAAAAAAAAAAAACAACACCCTCCATGAAATAGGATGTAGTAGAGATCAGTGTTGTGATTGAAGATTCAAAAGATATAAAAGCCACAGTGACAGAGGATGAACCTTTTATCAGATCAAGGAGTGATATGGGGAATATGTAAAGAACTCTCAGAACTCAACAATAAAGAAACAAACAACCCCGTTTTAAAAGATAGGCTCAATATCTGCACAAGCCCAGCACCACAGAGGGTACACAGGTGACAAGTGACAGGAAGACATCATCATCAGGCCAAACCTCCCGTCAGAATGGCTAAGCCTACAAGTCAACAGACACAGCCCATCCGGACAGTCATGCCGCAGAAGGAGTACCGGGAAAGGGCGTGGAGCGGTTTGCCACTCCTTGACTACCCAGAGATTGTGAGGAAAATCTTACAGCAGTTCACTGATCCAAGCTAGAAACTACCTTTTCAACTGTAAAGCTAAAGGCCCATAGTCCATCCAGAAAATGGAGCACTGCTTAGGGGGTCGGGGGAGGATGCTAGGAATTTGCGCCCATGGACAGCTCTTAAATGCAGGTCTCTTGCACAAAAAGCCAGAACCAACAGGCTTCTGCAAAGGCAAAACCAGAGAGAAGCAAAAAACGACTGGGGCTAGGGAAGGACTGAGCACATGGAAGAATTTGGGGCCTGTGGAACTCTTAAGACCGTGGTAGGGGATGCACAGCCATGTCACTGTTAAATCTGTAGACGTGAGTGTTGGAGGGTGGGTTTTCTCTGTGCAAATAAAACAATGCAAAACAGCTGGCCAGTGAGGTGACTTAGCACATTAGGCATTTGCTGCCAGACCTGATGACGTGAGTTCAATCCCCGGACACCACATCGTGGAAGGAGAGAACCGACTCCTACAAATTGTCCTTTACCTCTTGATAAGCTCTGTGGCATGTACGCACACACACACACACACACACCAAACAAATAAACGAATAAATGCAGAATTGTTTTTTTTTAAACAAAAAGAAATCCCAAAGAAAGATATTAGCGTATACAACTGCGTATCCACATTGTAGGAAGCAGATGAAATGGACCAGGCACTAGAGAAACAGGACTCCCAGAAGAACACAGCGCCTCAACAGTTCTCTATCAAACAGACTGAAGTAATAGTTCAAACATCCCTGGGCCCAATGTGGAGGCTGGAATGACCTGTTGTGTAAGCGGAAGGTTTAGCAGACAGCAGTCTGCAACCTTACAGCATGCTGGACTAAGAACCAAGTGCAGCCCTCTGGTAAGATGGTGGTTTGGCCAGAGGGCAGCCCTGGAGAGGTGGCGCAGCTGGGAGGAGCACCCACAGCCTGCCCTGCTGAGCACCCGTTTACTCTGTCCCCAGGGAGCCAGCCCAGGGAAACACAGCAACTCGCCAGAAGTCACAGGGCAGTAAGGTCAGCCCAGGGCTGTGTCCCGAGCACTGAGTACTCTCACGGTTGGCCTGGCGACGTGGGAGGCTTCTGCAGGTGGGTGTGCTGTGGGTGTGAGTGACAGGTATGTGTCTGTTTATGCTCACATGTGCATCCATCACCGTCTTGATCATGTGAGCAAGTATGGAAGCAGCTGGGGTTCTGGTGGGAGTCAGGGAGGAGGTGTGACTTTGGGGTGCATGACTTACCCACCACCCTGGAAGGAAGTGTCAGAGCCTGGCTAGCTGTAGGTGAGGGGGCAGGAGGTAGAGGCGGCTCACCTGATCGATGTTTCTCCTTGGTGGAAGGCGTCTCCCTTGCTGCCCCGAAGCCCATGAGTCCCTGTAGTATGGTACAAGACTCCAGGTTTAGGATGAGGTCTGCCCATGTGACTGGGGGCTTCTTGCAGGGCAGAGAGCTCATCGGCTCCAGAAGCTGCAGTGTTTGGGGTACCTGGTGACTTCAGCCCTAGACCTCCCCTGCTAGTTAGAGGTGAGGGGACCCCACAAGACAGCAGACAACAACCTGGTGTGATGCCCAGCCCTTGGGAACTGAGGTGGCCACCGCTCCAACAACCTATTTCTGGTGAGTACAGAGAGGTCGCGCTGCTGGGCTGCTTTTCTTTATGGGCTGTCTCACTGCCATGTCTGTATGTCTGGGGTGGTGTCATGGGTGTGTGGTGCAGAGAAGAGGCCAGACCACAGCACTACAGCAGGGCAACCCTGCGCCTTGGAGTTCCCCAGCCCAGGTCACTTCTGCTTTCAGTGGCAAAGGGAGAGAAGGGGACACTGTCCCCGGTCGCTGGGCCTTCCCCTCCGCGCGTTCCTACGGCTGTTCTGGCCTCAACTTCCAGCCGAGGATCCCCAGCTTTGTGGGTTCCCCCTGGCTGGGTTGTGGTAAGGAGGCAGGGCATGATGCAAGAGCCTCCCGGGTCTCACCATCTTACCTGGGTCATCAGTAGGGCCTGCACCTAACTCCGTGCCAGCCGCCGCCAGCCGCCACCAGCCGCCACCAGCTGTTGGGCTTCACAGTCGTCGGTGTGGACATCCAGCAGGACTTCCCGTGCGGGGCATTCACCAGTGTCACTGGTCTCCACCCAGCACCGGCCGCCCCTCCCTTTGTATCTCCAGAGATACTCCATGCTCCCTTGGTGGTGGAGGCGATGGTGGTCACCCCATGCTGGGTGAAGGCCACCAGCTGCGCTCTCAGGTGAGGGTTGGGTGGCTTTGGTGTGGGGGTGGGGGGGAGGGAAGTTCCCAGGCTTAGAGGGACTGGCTGAAGAAGGTCGGGCTGCCCTCGTCTCCAGTGTTTGAATCCCAGTCTGCCTCAGGCCTTTGACATGGCGGACTTCCAGATGACACAGAAGCTGGATCTGCAGGTCTGGAGCGTGGCCAGATGGCTCCAGCAGAGGGATGCTGAAGGCTTTCTCTGTGTGCTTATCTCCAGGTGGCCTGGGATTGGGTCAGCAGGAGTGGGCATGTACTCTAGTGTGTACTTCTGCATTTCAGTACAGGCTCCAACTGAGTCATGGGAAAGACCCTTGGAGCAGGCAGTCCCAACGTCCGGGGGTGGCCTTTGTGTTGGGGTTCTTCCTGCCTCAGGGGACTTTTAGGGTAAATAGACACAGTTCCTGGAAGCTGCTCGGAATGGACCTGGGGGCTGAGGGTATCCACTGATGGGCTGTTGGCCTAGATCCCAGAGGCCAGAGATGGGCTTTGGTGGAAAGGGCAGTGGTCTTTCCTGGGGGAGGAAAGAACATGTGTCTTGCTTGGCCCGGCACATGGTAGGTGGTCACTGATTAGGCCTCTCCTGCCACCTTGGGGGCTGGTCATTGAAAAGTGCTCTGCCTCACTCCTCCCTGAGTCCAGGGAGCTGGTCCTACAAGACACCACTAACTCCAAACAGCTTTCGGTCTCAGGCTGGGGTGGCACAGAGTGCCCAAAGACTGTTTGTAAGAACGTCCCTGCTGTGACTCCTACCAGAGAGCATCGAGGGTGGCCAGGAGTGGTCAAGAGATGGAATTAGGGACAGAAAAGATACGTGCAGGAAAGTGGATTGGACCCA
Organism: Peromyscus maniculatus bairdii; assembly: GCF_049852395.1. Classification (NCBI taxonomy): domain Eukaryota; kingdom Metazoa; phylum Chordata; class Mammalia; order Rodentia; family Cricetidae; genus Peromyscus; species Peromyscus maniculatus. The sequence goes on along the minus strand of NC_134865.1, from coordinate 85,125,319 downwards.
GATGAGGGGACCACAGAGCCAGGGCTCTGGTCCTGAAGGAGACTTAGGTTTCCCAGACCCTCCCTGTTGCCTCCAGCCCTTTCAAGGGCTTGCATCTAACACATGGAAGCTGAGCTCCAAAGCTGTGGTCCCTGGGACATGACTGACTGTTACTCCCAGTTCTCAGGGACAGGCCGACTCCATCACAAAGCCGAGGAAAGGAGAAAGTCAAGAGTAGAGCCCCAGAGAGGCATGGACAGGGGGTTTCCTCAGGTGAGGTGACCAGTGGTCTGAGTTCAAGTGTGATGGGATGTAGGGGGAAGAAGAGCAGGTGCCAGGCTGGGCTGGAGCCTAGGCTGAGGGATGTCTTTCTTGTCCCAGCTAAGGACTCAGTTGTGTCCTAGTCTCCAGGCTTGTCCTGGCTTGGCAGGTGTGGGGTTAGGTTCCGGAGCCTGACTGGGCCAACCTCGAATCTTCCTGGGTTATTTCCAGAGGTAGAGATGGAATGTTCCAGATTCCCACACTGAGGAGGGTGGCTGGTGGGGACTCTGCTTCTAAGATGCCTCCAGGCAGGTTCCTGCACCCAGCCCCAGCTGCCCTAAGTTCTTCTGAGTGCCCCGGGCTCTCCAGCCTGCCTTGGAGCTCCTAGTCTCCCTGCGGCCCTGGGAGAGCGTGTGGTTGGACACAAGCAGTGACTCCATGTCCTTGGATGCTTCCTCTGGCTCCGATCCCCTTAACCACTCTGTTGAGGAGGCCACAGAAGGGCTGCTGAGAGATTCCGGCCAGCCCAGAGGGGAGAGGCCTCACTGTCCTCTGCTCCCTCCCTTCCTAACACTTGGAACACAGCTCTCAAGGCCAGGACTCAAGTAGCTGCCTTTGATCATGAGATAAAGACCTGGGGTTGGTTTCTGAGGGTCTTAGAAGCTACCAGGGCGGCACTGACGAGAAACCCCTGTGGCTTAGTATCCAGTTTCCAGGGATAGGGCAGCCTGGGCCAGCTGGGACACAGTGGAATGTTGTCGAAAGCACAGTGACTTGTGTGTGATTCATGCTTGGAATGTGCCCATCTCAAAGGAGCCGGGGCGCTGGGAATTGGCAAGCCCTTGGGTCTCAAAAGCCCCTTTCCTTCCCCTTCCTCTTCTGTTTTGGGTGGGTCCCCTCAACACTTCCCTTGCTGAGACAGGAGACCTCTTGCCCTCTGTGAATGAGAGGGACAACTCCACAGAAAACTCCATTAACCTTCGCCCCCTGGCATCAGTAAGGCGCAAAGGTGGGAAAAGCAAGGGCAGAACTGTTCTTGGAGGGACAGATGATGCCAAGAACAAGGCAGAGGGGCTGAGACTCGACCCTGCGGACTCCCATCCCTGCTGTGGGATCAGGTGCCCTGTTAACTCACAGCACACCCAACAGACAGCCGGGTGTCTGGAAACAAATGAGCATGATGACGAACCGAAGGAGACAGACCATGAGGTCATCAGCACAGAGGCAGCTTGTCAAATGTGGGGCGGCTTCAGTATCATCGAGAGTAACGACTGTTGGGGCCGGAGTGATGGCTCAGCGGTTACTAGCACTGGCTGCTGATGCAGAGGACCTGGGTTCGATTCCCAGCATCCACATGGTGGCTGACAGCCTTCTGAGCTCCAGTTCCAGAAGAGCTGTCACACTTCAGTTCTAGGAGATCCAATGTCCTCTTCTGGCCTCGGTGGGTATCAGGAATGCACATGGTACACAGACATACCCGAAAGCAAAACACCCACATTAAAGAAGAGGAGGAGGAGGAAGAGGAGGAGGAGGAGGGGAAGAAGAAGAAGAAGAAGAAGAAGAAGAAGAAGAAGAAGAAGAAGAAGAAGAAGAAGAAGAAGAAGAAGAACTGTTTGACAAGAATATACCAAGAGAGTAAAAATCCATCAGTCCTTGACACAAGCTAGAGTCATCTGAAAGGAGGGAACCTCAACTGAGAAAAGGCCTCCACGAGATCCAGCTGTAATTAGTGATTGATGGGGGGGGGGGAGGCAGCCCATTGTGGGTGGTGCCATTCCTGGGCTGGTGGTCCTGGGTTCTATAAGGAAGCAGGCTGAGCAAGTCATAAGAAACAAGCCAGTAAACAGCACCGCTCTGTGGCCTCTGCCTCAGCTCCTGCCGCCAGGATCTTGTCTCCCTTGAGTTCTTGTCCTGACTTCCTTTGATGACAGACTACAATGTGGAACTATAAGCCAAATAAACACTTTCTTCCCCAGCTTGCATTTGGTCATGGTGTTTCATCACAGCAAGAGAAACCCTGACAAAGACAGAGGCCCCAGTGGAGAAGTGGCCCATGAGTCCATCCGTGGAGGACACGTGTCTATCTACAGTATCCAGTCATAAGGAAGAAGCATTCAGACACCTGCTGTAGCTGGTGAAACCAGAAGACACTGTAATGACCAACATGTGCAAGGCACCCGGGACAAACAGTATCTCATGATACTGATGCTGAGGTCCCTAGATTGGTTGCCTTTATAGACACAGGAGATTGAATCATGGTGGCCACACTGGGTAGGGTGGTATCTTAATTAGGACTTCTATTGCTGTGAAGAGACATCATGACCACAGCAACTCTTTTTGTTTGTTTGTTTTTTTTTTTCAAGACAGGGTTTTCTCTGTGTAGTTTTGGTGCCTGTCCTGGATCTCACTTTGTAGACCAGGCTGGCCTCAAACTCAGAGATCTGCCTGGCTCTGCCTCCCGAGTGCTGGGATTAAAGGCGTGTGCCACCACCACCTGGCCACATAGCAACTCTTATAAAGAAAACATTTAACTGAGGTGGCAGATCACAGTTTCAGAGGTTCAGTCCATTATCATCATGGTGGGGAGCATTGCAGTACACAGGCAGATGTGGTGCTGGAGCAGTAGCTGAGAGCCCTACATCTTACAGGCAACAGGAAGTCAACTGAGACACAGCAGTGTCCTGAGCATAGGAAACCTCAAAGCCTGCCCCCACAATGACACACTTCCTCTAACAAGGCCATACCCACTCCAACAAAGCCACACCTCTTAATAGTGCCACTCCCTATGAGATTATGGGGGTTAATTACATTCAAACTACCACATGTGGTGTTGCTGAATGAGGACTTCCAGCGTTACAAAGTGAAAAAGTCCTGGAGATGATGGTGGAGACTGGAGGTATTCACTAAAGGGTGGTCAAATGGGCTGGGGTGGTGGTAATGCACACCTTAATCCCAGCACTTGGGAAGCAGAGGCAGGAGGATCTCTGTGAGTTTGAGGGCCAGCCTGGTTTACAGAATGAGTTCCAGGACAGCCAGGGATACACAGAGAAACCTTGGGAAAAACAAAACAAAACAAAAACAAGACAAAAAAAAGAAAGCGGAGTGGTCAAATGGGCATTTTGTAATGAACTTCAACCTTGTTGGAGTTAAGTGCTGTGAGATCTGTGTGGTTTGCCACACTGACACCTCTGGGGTAGGCAGGCCAGAGTGCGGCTCACCCCAATTCACAGGAATTAGTAAATGTGAGAAGGATGCTAACGGCCACCTGCAGAATCAGAAAAGACAGCTGCAAGCCGGGCGGTGGGGGCGCACGCCTTTAATCCCAGCACACAGGAGGCAGAGCCAGGTGGATCTCTGTGAGTTTGAGGTCAGCCTGGGCTACAGAACAAGATCCAGGACAGGCACCAAAACTACATGGAGAAAACCCTGTCTCGAGAAAAAAAAAAGAAAGAAAGAAAAGACAGCTGCCACTCCTCGTGGTGAGTGAAGGTGGAACTCCCAGGAAGGCCCATCAGGTTGCAGGAGGCCATGTCCACTTGTGCCTCAGCCACCAACCCTTTTGCCCTCCAAGGAGAGGGCTGTTGTGGGGGGCAGTGGTGTCGTGGCCAGGGACCCGGGAGAACCTTGCTTGTGCACGAGATTCCTGGAAGGGCACAGCCCATGAGCAGCTAGAAGGTTCCGATGAACTCTGTCTTCTGCTCGTTTGTCAGCTGCCTGCCCCGTACCCCCGAGGGCCAGCTTTCGAGGGACTGTACCGCCACCCACACAAATATGTAAATGTCTGTTGAGGGTAGGGTGAAAGAGAAAGAGCCTCCAGCAGCACAGCCCTGGCCTGGCATGGGTCTGGGCGGGGTGGAGTGGGATGCAGAGAAACTCCTGTCCTCGGACTCACCCAGGGATATGCTGTCCGGGTCACGACCTTCCTGCTCTCCTGGAGTTGTCCCGGCACACGCTCTCTCAGGGCCGACTTTGCCTTTGCTGCTGGAAGAGCCAAGACTGAACTGGGGACATCGAGGGCTGACAGGGGACAGGGCCAATGCCCCCAGGCCCAGAGCCAGCCTCCAGGGTGGAGGGCAGTTGAGTTTGGAGTGGGTCACAACTGTTTCCATGTGGCATTTTCCGGGGAAAATGGGCTACAGTTGGATGTGAGATGTATGAGCCCCACCGGCCCAGGCAGCCCTCAGTGGAGGAGGCTGCCTCAGTAATGCCTCCTGCTCACAGAGCCGGGGTGGAGGTGAACCCCTGCAGGGCTCTGCCCCCAGAAAGGGATAGGCTGGGGTGGTAGGGTACTTTCAGGGCACCAGGCAGGTGTTCCAGCAAGGAGCAGTGTGCCTAATCACTGCCCTCCTGGCACAGGAACTCCCAATGCCAGGCCCAAGATGGAAAGAACTGGCTACATGACCTGCCCTGTCTGGCTGAGGAGCAGGCAAGGACCAGTCCATACGGAAGGGCCTGGCCCGGCCATTTCAGCCTCCATCTCTGAGCTCTCAGTTCCTGAGTGAAGGTGAGGCCTTGCTGAGGGTGTCCTCAGAACAAGATCAAATCAGTCTGAAACAGTTTCTTGTCATCCCAGCACGTTGTCATCACAGTGATGTAACCAACCCTTAGGCTCAGCCTGCACTGTGGTTAGGGGAGTGTCAGAGTGAGCATGCTCAGACCCCCACTACTTCCTGAAACCCTTCAGCTGGGCCTGCAGGGGTGCTCAGTGCCGCCTCAGGACGGACCTGCTCAGCAGCCTCAGGACGGACGGGCTTAGGTAAGTCAGCGGGTCCCAGGTCTGGGGAGTGGGCCTGGGGGACCAGTCCCTCCACAGTGGTGTCTGGGAGAGATGTGCAATAATGGGGCTTGGCCATTATTTAACCAAGGTCTGTCCCCAAGAGGGAACGCAGGGGCACCATCCTCACCCACGTTGTGGCACAGGGATAATAGCATACGTCATACTGCCCATGCCCTGGCCTGCCTGGATCCTTCCGGAAGATCCTTACTCCAGTTGTAGGTACAGACAAGAGTGGAGGGACTAGACTTCCTCTTACAGGGAACCGAGAGGGCCACGAAGGCCTTGGGAACATCCTGGGCAGTATGGTTGGTGGGGTGAGGGGTCCTCTTTCCAGGAGTGACCTAGGGTCGGAGGCAGGTTCTGAGGAGGGCTGGGCAGGACAGGGGAGGCTCAGCTGGGACAGGCGGTAGTTTGTCTGGTCATGGGGCAAGATCCTGGGACTAGCCACTAACAGACTTCTGAGGCCAGGCATCCCGCGTGCCCGGCAGAGGGGATCTTATAACCTCTACTGGATTTGTGAGGCCACCCGGACAGACTGTTTAGGTTAGCCAGGAGTGTTTAGGCTAGCCACCAAGGACTGGAGAATGAGGCGAACATTGTCCTGGTCTTACAGACCAGGGCGCATGGCACAGCCCTTTAGGGTGTTAACCACGCAGAGGACTGAAGATGGAGATCACCGAGGGAGGGTGAGGAAGACTAGCTGGCACAGGCGCTCGGTTTAGACATCAGTCAAACTGAAACGTGCATTTAAAATTGGCATTTTTTTTTTAACCTTTAAAATTGGGAAGCGTGGTGTGGGGGATGGGTCATCAGCTCCACATGACATATGGTCGACACCAGTAATTTAACAGTTCCTGCCCAAAGGGCACTCTGAATTTGAGGACAGAAATGAGGTTGGAGATTTTTTTTTCTTACCTTTTTCTTTGTGTGTGTGTGTGTGTGTGTGTGTGTGTGTGTGTGTGTGGTGTATGTTTCCATGTGTGTGGACACATGTGAGTGGACATGCACATGGATGTGGAGGCCAGAGATCCACATCCCAAACCATCCTCAATTGCTCTCCTGCCTCCTTCCGGGAGGCAGGGCTTCTCAATCAAGCCCGGTCTGCAGATATGACTGGTCTTGCTAGATCGTTTGCTCTGGGGATCTCATCTCCACCTTCTAAGGCTGGAATGTGGACTGCCACATCCACCAGGCATTTATGTGGGTTCTGAGGATCCAAGTATAGGTCCTCATATTTGGACCTATGTTTGACGAGTACTTTTACAACTGAGCTGTCTCCCCAGGAGAGTGTTGTGGGAGGATGAGAAAGTGAGTTACCAAAACAACCAGAAATGCCTGTAGCAGAGAAATGGGGCACCGCATGCTGGCGACTCGATGGGACAGTCCAGTGGCCCTCGGCTACAACCCACCTCACAAGTCCCAAGTGAAGCAAGCAGGTAGACCCAGCAGGTGGCAGAGACAAGGTGTGTCCTTCCTTTGTGCTTTCTTGTCTGTTTAGAAAGCTCCACAATCCAAAGGTGACAAGCATGCTCCTGGAGACTGGAGGGACGGTCGTCAGTGCAGGCAGAGCTCAGGGCTCAAGGGCCGTGGCCGTCACATGGGGCATGCTGCCTGTGCATGCCTCGGGGACTCCAGGCACCGCTCTCCCCAGAAGGTGGGTTTACATAAGGGGCTGTGCGGCCACAGGGGCTGCGTGGGATGCAGATGGCTCTGCAGGAGGCTGGAGACAGGAAAGTGGAAGTGGGAAGGATGATGAGAGCTAGGTGACCAGGAGGAAGGTGTGGTTTGAAGACAGGCTAGATAGCATCAGCATGAGCGTGAGGTGGACAAGGGGAAGTAGAGGTGTGGGTGGAACTCAGGGCAGATAGAAAGGGACATCCAGGGGACGCGGGCCCGTTCATCACATAGCCTGGTGGGAACAGTGAAACGAGTGATGTCCCCAGGTCATCAGGCCGGCGGTGCTGCTGACGCCTGATGGGGTTCAGTCTGTCACGGGTCCCTCTGGGTACAGACCAAGGAGGGGGACTGAGTCCACCAAGTCCAAGCAGACATCGTGAGCACGGTAAACCATGTGGCCATGGTCTTGGTGGATGTCGTGGGCCCCGTGGCTATGGTAGACCCTCCTCTGCCAGATTCTCACAACGTTTGGGAGCACACTGTTGCTGAGTTCCAATGAAAGTCTGCCACGGTCTTCTCCCATCGGGGGTCAACCATTCTCAACTACCTCACAAATGAGACACAGCCCTAAAGATGGTCCAGGATGTCAAGAGGAAAACAATTCACTACCCACAGCCAGGCCAGACCCCCACAGTAAGCTGAGAGGGCAGTGTCTACTTCTTGAAGGGGACAGACCCTGGGATCCTTCTCTCCCTGGTCTTTAAGCACTCTGCTCGGGTTCATAAGATGGCCTGGCCCGGCCATACTCTCTGAGACAAGCATGGAGCATGGGGCTATTGACCCATGCCCCTTTCTGTGGAAGAAATAGCCTAGTTATTGCAAGATGTCCACCACAACTGATCAAGCTGGGTTAGGGATCCTGGGAGGTTAGGCCAGGGGCCCTGAGGGTCCTGAGCACGATCCCTTTTATAACGGAGAAGACCTGACAACAGAAAGGGAAATGGCGTGTAGCCTGGCAGGCTGGGAAAGGGGCAAGCAAGTCATTGACCAGACTGCAAGGCCAGTAGCTGTATCAGGGCTGGGGGTGCCCAAAGCCAGCCATGGTGAGGGGGCCACATCATAGCATGGGGGTTCAAGAGGCGCCCTCTCTGTGGTGTCCCAGGCTGCTCCTGCCTGAGACTCGTGGTTGGCCTCCTTTGATACGGGTGCTGATGCCCTGGGGTTTAGGGACATGACCCAGATGGGGATATGGGAGCCTTGTGTTTCCCTATCTAGGTGGAGCAGATGGTCCCAACCGCCCACCCGATCTCCCTGGCCCAGCTCTGTCCACAGGTGACAGGGACTTGACTGGCAGTTAGGGCGGTCTCCACCAGTGCGTCCTCGCCGCAGGAGGAAAGTGTGTGTCACGTTTTCGGTTGAGCCCCTGCTTCCTCTGGCTTCTTTCTGCAAAGTGGCTGAAAGCTAAGCACCACCCTCTTCCTCATCCCCAGGGCCACCTGGTGCAGGGGACGGACCCGCCTTTCTAGGCTGTCTCTGCGGCTCTTCAGGACTCTAATTCTGGTTGCGAGGAGGGCAGGTGCTGTGTAGCCCCCACTGCGCACTCCGGGGCTTCCAGCTCCGGTCCGTGCAGTCACGTGTTCATTCACGAGCGTGAGAGTCCTGATTACTGTCATTTTGAATTTGGAAGGAGAGGGCAGCTTGCTCTGTCAGATGTAAGGCGGGCCTTTAAGGTCCACAGCCCGCTCAGGGGCTCAGCCGCCGGCCAGGAAGGGGGATTCCAGGTGGCGTGTGGTGTGACCCTAGGTAGAGCGATACATCAGACAAGGTGGCACCCCAGATGAGTGATGCTCGGTCGAGGTGGTGTCTCCCCTCTACACTCAAGAACTCCGACTGTGCTGATCCCAGGTAGGGCTGGATCCCTTCAGCTCTTCCCTCGAGGGCCCTGGCCCAGGTAACTGTTGTCAAGATTTGGGGACTCCTGTAGTGCATCTCTGTTCTCCCTCACCCTGGAACTCCAGTGTCGGGAGTAGCCAGAGAGCCTCAGATCTTAGCCAGGCCTTGGAGATGGGCGCAACAGCTCCGATGGATGGACACATGGCACCCACCTAGGATGGCCTCTGTCACAGCTCCCGGAGCTCAGAGTGAGGGTCTCACAGACCCTTGCCAGGGCCCTTGAATCATGCCTCACAGGGAAGTGGCCTGAGACCCGGAGGGACAGACAGACGGCACCTGTTCTGTGCCCAGCAGGTCAGGGGGTGTTGGGAAGACGCAAGGAGCCTGCTGAGGGAGGACACCGCTTGGCAATGGCCCTTCCTGCTCTTCCTGGCCTCGCCTCTCTTTAATGGCGCTGAGGTGTTACTTCCGACTTCTCCAGAGGTTGGTGAACTTCTGTAATCTCAGGTGAATGGTTTGGCTTCTTGTTATTTCCAGTTTTCAGAAACAGTCGAGAAGGGAGCAGGGGAGCTGGGAACTGGTAGCTCCACCTGTGAAGCTGCAGGGCTTAGTGTGGATGTCTGCCGGCTCAGCTTCACTTGGACTGGCTTCCAGAGAATTCCAGTGGCCACCCCTGAAGGCCCAATGTACATTGGACAGATACTGTGGTTATCTGCCTGACTGAGGGGCAGCCATGGTCTGTGTTGTGGGAACAGGCGGGCTGAATCCAGTGAGGAATTCCTCGAGGCCCAGACCCTGCCCTCCATCTGCAGGCCTGTGGAACACATGGGTCTTGACAGGCCTGAGTTGTCTCTCGGGCTGTGGGGCCTCTGGATGAGGTTTCCCCAACACTGACGATGCACTGAGAGCCTCCTTTTGAAACCTCTTCACCTAGGTGACATAGAGCCCGTTCAGAAGCACCCCTGCCAGTCAGAGAAGGATCCACTGGATTCCCCAGTCCACAGCTCTGTGCACTGATGATATTTCCCTCAGAGGGTCCGGGAGGGGTCCTTGTCCCCTTCACACTGGTGATGTGCTTAAATATAGCTTTTGGGTCACACAATCTTAACTTTTTGGGTCATTATTTAATCAGAGAAAAAAATTTCCTTAGGAAGAATTTTAGCAAGTTAAAAGTTAAATTTTCGCAAGGTTGCTGGAAACTGACTGCAAAATTGGGCTGTGAAATATTTGTACCCCCCAACAGTCCCATCATAGAGCTTCAGGGCACCGTGTCTCCAGTCTCCAGAACACCCACTTAGTTATTTTTACCAACCTGACAGGAAGAAAAGACAAAACAAAAACAAGGACCCTCTTCCTCATGCTTATTTTTGTATTCTTGGCCTTTGGGGAGCTTTTCTTAATTCTTCTGTGGACACTCATGTGCCTTCCAGCTTTGCCAACTATGACAAACAACAGTTTTAACTATGGTACCCGGGGTGATACACTGATGCTCGTTGGCTTCTCCGGTGCCCGGCTCTCTCAACCAGGTTGCCTTCTGTTGCTTGTGGGATGCTCTAGCATCTTTGTTGAATGCGTCAGCCCGCGTGCTTTCATCCGAAGTGCTGGGGTTACAGGCACGCGGCACCACGCCTGGCTGGCTGGCGGGTTGGTCTCCTCCTCCTCCTCCTCCTCCTCCTCTTGTTTTGCATGTTTACCCAAATCCTTCTCAACTTGCCCTTTCTCCAGGCCCCTCGAAGCCGCTGTCAGAGCCGCCTTCACAAGGGGCACAGAGCCCACGTCGGAGCTGCCATGAGAACAGAGCCCACCAGTGCGGCAGGTGAGGAGGTCTCCTTTGACTCCGACACGTAAGAAGGCCGCAGGAATTCCTCTGTGGTATACCTGGTCTCACCATTCAAAAGTCAACATGCAGCCGGGAGGTGGTGGTGCGTACAACTGTAATCCCAGCACTCGGGAGGCAGAGGCAGGCGGATCTCCGAATTTGAGGCCAGCCTGGTCTACAGAGCTAGTTCCAGGACAGCCAGGGCTACACAGAAAAGCCCTGTCCTGAAAAACAAAAACCAGCACCACCACAAAACAAACTCAAGACGCAATGGGCTGGGGATGTGGCCCGCTGGCTGGAGTGCTTGTTGAACAGGCAGGAGGCCGTGGGTTCGGTTCCCACCATCACATGAAACCACGTGTGGTAAGTGGTGCAAGCTGAACAGTGCATGTGAGGCCAGCCAGGTCAGTCAGTTCATCAGTGGATCAGTCCGTAAAGAGAGCTCAAGACACACCCACTTCCTAAGTGCTAGGAAAAGCCAGGCACAGGAGTGAGGGACACTTGGTACTCTGAATGTCTATGAGAGTGACCAGTGGTGAGTCATGAGCCATCTGGTAGCCCAAGAGGGCCGTCGGGAGGTCCCAGGAAGCAGCTGACCAGGAGCTTCCCATGGCCTTCTCACCCTTCTTTCCACTCCAGAGGCTCCTCCCTACTCCAGGTCTGTTTACCAAGGTCACCTGCAGGGGTGTGCGGTTGTGAGGGCCACAGTCATGCTCAGATGGTCTATGTGACAGGACCTAGTGTCCATAGAGAAGACCTGAAGCCTTCGGTGGGCCTGAGCAGGTGGCAAGGGACAGAGCCACACCAGGGAATCTGTGGCTGGACCGTGTGGTGTTGTGAAATGCCAGGGCCCAGGTTGGTCCCAGATTGTGTTTATTGTAGATTTCAGTAAGACTGTGTGGGTACAGCTGGGGGACAGAGATGCCATGTCTGAACTGGGATCAAGCAGTAAACTAGAGACAGGACAGAAGGACAGAGGGGTGTCTGGACCAGGGAGTGGACAGACTCCCATGCGTTTGCTTTCACAGTGGTGAGGGAGCTGTCCAGGTGAGGAGTCGTCTAAAGACCTGCAGCTGCCCGTGGCTCAGTCCTCACCCTCACTGCCTGCTGGTTCTGATGCCAAGATTTGGCACTGGGGTCCAGGGCAGCTCACCACCTCTGGAACCTCAGTCTCGGTTTCTCTATCCAGATGTGATAACAGCATGCCTTGGGTGGTGAGTAAGGGCACCGGATTGTGAGAGGACAGCATCTTATGCCCAGTGTCAAAAAGGAATTAAAAAAAAAAAGGCAGATGCTGGGTAGCCCTGAGTGTTGTGGGTGGGGATGCAAAATGGAGCAGACACTGTGGGAATGATCCCAGGGCTCCTCAAGAGAAAACACAGAGTGGCCACGTGACCTAAGTAAGCTTGCTTTTGTGCATGCCCAAAAAGGAGACAGCAGGGACAGAAGTCAGAGTACACCCGTGCTCACAGGAGCATTACTCATAATGGCCCAGTGGTGGCAGGCAGCCTAGGGCTCATGGACACATGACGGATAGTGAAGTGTATGTGCACTGTGTCATCCTGCACGGAGTGTCTTGATGGGGCGCTATTCTGTCTTAAAAAGAAGAGATGTTCTGACGTACCCTACAAGGTGGATGAACCGTGAGGACACTACGCTCAGTGGAATAAATCTGCACTAATGAAGACTCTATTTGTGTGAGGCCCCTCTACAGAGTTAGGGAGAATGGGGGGAAAGGGAACTGGGGATGGGGGTATCAGTGCTTCTAGAAAAGCTTTGGTCTGCAGACTGAGAAGTATCCAGAGGTGGGTCGGGGCTGGGTTCAGCACCGTGGATGTACTTAGTGATGGTGAACTGCATGCTGGGCAATGCCTCAGATGGAACATTTTGTACTACATGCATTTCATCAGAATTTTTAAAAAGCAAGCCTGGAAAATGCATGAGTTGCATAAGGACGTATCAGGCCCTGTATCTGGGGACAAGCCACCTTCTTGACAAGGAGCCCTCACCTGAGGGACAGTACAGTTCTCAGCTGACACCTGGGACCACTGCGGCATCTCATAGGACCACTCACGTGGCCCAAGTTGCCCTTATGGGATCTGTCCAGGCTGAGGATGATGACGTGGGCAGCTGAGGTCACAGGGAGTCTGTGACAGCTGGCCAGAACACCCAGAGCCATGCCAGCGTGCGGGACACATTATTTCTCTGGACAGTTGGATGTCCATGTAGAGGTCAAGGGATTAACTGGCCCTGAATTCCTGTGGGAGGCCAAGCAACAGATATCAACCTGGGACCAGAAGACAGTGTCCCTAAGGCCCTTAAAGCAGAGCCAGGGCATGGCTGAGGGTTTTGCCACCAGATGGCCACTGCGGCCAGAGAAAGAAGAACCACAGCAGTCAAGGCCTGGGGCTGATGCCTGTCCTAGCCAGTCTCTGGTCCCACTGGCTCCCTCCAGCTGGAGTCCTTTTGAACTCCTGATGTGTCTAGTCTGGAGTCTATGGAGCTTCCATTTTATTTAAAATGTTTATTAATTATTTGTGCATGTGTGTGTGAGTGTGTGCGCGCGCGTGCGTGCGTGCGTGCCTCTGTGCGTGTGCGTGTGTGTGTGTGTGTGTGTGTGTGTGTGTGCGTGTCTACCAAGCATGTGTTTGCCATAGTGCACATGAGAAGGTCAGAGAACAACTTCCAGGAGCTGGTTCTCTCCTCCTCCTGTGGGATCCCGGGTCAAACTCAGGTCACCGGGCCTGGCAGCAAGTGCATTTTACCCGCCCGGTCACCTCTCCACTCCCACCACCACCGCTGAGTGCCTCACTTTTTCTTGGTATTATGAATCTCCCTGGGGGGTTTCCATAGACTCCCGCCCACCTTGCCGCTTCTGTCCCACAGGAAACACCACGCTGGGGTCCCCTGAGACCTGCCGCATACCCTATGAGGACAGCAGAGTGGTCCTGATGGTGGTGTACAGCGCAGTGTGCGTGCTGGGCCTGCCGGCCAACTGCCTCACTGCATGGCTGACACTGCTGCAGGTGCTGCAGAGAAACGTGCTAGCGGTCTACCTCTTCTGCCTGTCACTCTGCGAGCTGCTCTACATTAGCACGCTGCCGCTTTGGATCATCTACATCCGGAACCAGCACAACTGGAGCCTGGGTCCGCAGGCCTGCAAAGTGACGGCCTACGTCTTCTTCTGCAACATCTATATCAGCATCCTCTTGCTGTGCTGCATTTCCTGCGACCGCTACCTGGCAGTGGTCTATGCACTGGAGAGCCGAGGCCACCGCCACCAGAGGACCGCCATCTTCATTTCTGCCTTTGTGTTTGTTCTGGTTGGACTCGTGAACTACCCGGTGTTTAACTTACCCATGGAGAAGAGCTCCTGCTTTGAGCCCCTGGGGATGGACGCTACCATAGCCACCTACCACTACCTGCGGTTTACCTTTGGCTTTGCCGTGCCTCTGGTCACTCTAGCGTTCACCAACTACCAGGTTTTCAGGAGCATCAAGCTGAGCATGAGCCTGAGCATGGCACAGAAGGCTAAGGTGAAGCACGCCGCCATTGCGGTCGTCGCCATTTTCCTGGTCTGCTTTGCCCCTTACCACCTGGTGCTCCTCGTCAAGGCCGTCATATTTTCCTTCTTCGGAGGAGCCATGGATGCTGTGTGTGCCTTTCAAGGCAGACTGTACACCGTCTCCGTGGTGTTCCTGTGCCTGTCCACAGTTAATAGCGTGGCCGACCCCATCATCTATGTGCTGGTCACAGACCATTCTCGACAAGAAGTGTCCAGAATCCACACGGGCTGGAAAAAGTGGTCCACAAAGACAGAGGTCACATACTTTAAGGACTCAGAGGAGACACGCTCACCCACAGCACTTGCACACACCTACACCTTCCCCAAGCCTGTGCATCCTCCAGGGTCACAGCCGGCTGAGCCGGGTTTACAGTGCTCCCCAGAAAGACTGCCTGAGGAATTCTGCTAAGCCCATTATGCCTCAGGGGAGGATGCTAAGCCCCGAAACCAGCACCAGTCACATATTCCTGGTCCTCTGAGCCACCGTCTGGAGTGCCCACCACATGGTAGATGCCTTTCGGGAAGATACACTGCTGATCTTTCCTTCCTAAGGCCACTCAACTCTAGATATCTACTCCTTGGATGTCCAGAACCTCCAGGCCCTCCTATGTGGAAAGAGACTGTGTTTTGAGAGCACCTTAGGCTGCCAGGGACTCGGGGGGATGTGGCTGGAAGGAGAGCCATCGGCAGGGCACTTCACAGAGCACGGGACGATGACTTTATTTCCTATGCTTTCCTGCATTGTCCAGTGGCTACTGCAGTGCATATTGGGGCCTTCCACAGAGGTAGACATGACCTGCATCTAAGGTCACCATCACGGTGCCTAGGGACTGTGACACAGCCAACCCCGAGGGCTCCCAGTGGGGCTTGTTCTGCGTAGACATAATTGTCTTCTAGGGGAGCCATGGGGCATGGTGGCCAGCTGCTCCAGCTCCTGGTAGCCCCATACATCCTCCCTAGGGAGCCCTCTACCATTTACTTTAGGAAGTGTTAGTGGACACCCCAGAAAGAGGTTGGCGTAGCTGCTGGCAAACAAGGGGGCATCTGGCATCTGGCATGCCTTGCGACGTCTGGCCTTGGCGTCACAGGGGAAGCAGGCTGGGACTCCTGAAGGGGCAAGTCAGGAGCGAGCCTCTCTGCCCGCTTCCTCCAGCGCTGGATCAGAGACAAAGACCTCAGGGCTCTGAGTCAAATCCCAGGTGCTCCTTAAGAGCCCTGTCTCGGCCCAGTCATACGCATACTTTTGTTAGCTACCTCACCGGGTCACTCACGGTTGGGGCTGACCCCCGCCCCTTCCCCAAGAGACTCCCAACATACTTGGAGTACAAGGTCTAGAGGCAGCGAGGTCAGCGGGCTTTGGAGCCGATGCCGCTGAAGCGCGCGCCTCACAGGAGTTGCACAGAGATGGTGATAAATGACATCCGAGGTTACCTTTCCTCGTTCATTGTAAGAAGTACTGAGAAACCTGAGAATGAGAACACCAAAACAGACGTTGATCTGAACCTCCTTTTGTCGTTGTTCCTTATCTTTTATGTTTTTGAGACAGGGTTTCCTGCGGCTCACTAGCAGGGGATGAGCTGGGACTCCAGGTCCTTTTCTGTCACCTCCCAAGGTCTGGGATCACAAGCACCAGCTCCTAACTTCCTCTTTTGTGGTTTTTTGTTTGTTTGCTTGTGTGTGTGTGTCTGGGACATGTATGGAGGCCAAAGGCTAACACCTGATATCATCCTCCATTGCTCTCCACGGTATTTATTGAGACAGGGTCTCACACTGAACCCAGAGCTCACCAATGTGGCTAGACTAGTCAGCCTGCTTGCTCCAGGAGTCCCTGTCTCTGGTTGGCAAGCAGAAAGGCAGTCCAGGCAGGTCGCCATGCTTGTCCTCATGCCTCAGCTTTTTGCTTTTGTTTTTTCCTCTGTGTAACAGCCCTGGCTGTCCTGGAATTGTCCCTGTAGACCAGGCTGGCCTCAAACTCACAGAGATTCACCTTCCTCTGTCTCCCGAGTGCTGGGGTAAAAGGCATGTGCCACCACACCCGACCCCAGTCTCAGCTTTTATGTGGGTGCTGGGGTCCCAACTCTGGTCCTCATTTGTGAAGCAAACACTTTTTGAACTGACCCATATTCCGAGCCTCTCTATTTCCTTTTGTTTGTTTGCTTGTTTTTTGAGACAGGGTGTCTCTGTGTAGTTTTGGTGCCTGTCCTGAATCTCCCTCTGTAGACCAGGCTGGCCTCGAACTCACTGAGATCCACCTGGCTCTGCCTCCCGTGTGCTGATATCAAAGGTGTGTGCCACCACCGCCCGGCCTATTTCCTTTTTAAAATAAGACATTTTTACCTCTCTAGGTAGACATTTTTTCCTCTTGGAGGGCCAAACCTAGGACTGGAAGATGAACCCTTGGAATATGGGGACCATGACCAAGGACTCTAAGTGTATTCCAGCAGTGGTGAAGGGCAGGCGGTGGTGCAGGCTCTGGGGCCTCATGGTTCTGTATTGCCTTAGCAAAGTGAAACTGAACAGTCTCTCATTCCCATAGCCATCCACAAAGGCGAGCATGGGGAGGGACAGACGCCCTGCTTTCCCTGACGCACTAATCTGACCCTACTCTGGACTGGGGCTCCTCCATCCTTCCTCCACAGGCCCAGATGCCCTTTCTGGCAGCTTCTTCCTGCCTTAGTCCCTCTCCTCCCCTCAGCCTTGGGGCTCTGACATCACCCCAGGGCCAGCATCCCGTCCAGCACTCCAGAAAAACCATCTCGTTGGGATCCTGCATGGACCATATGGGCTGGCCTGAGCAGTCTCTGTGGGGAAGGCAGGTGACCAGAGGCTCCGGTGATTCCCACGTGGCCCCCACCCTTGTGGTTCCTCCTCATCATGACCCCCATCAGGAAAAATACACCCGGTGGGGAGGGGCTAAACCAGGAAACGCCAAAGGAGTTTATTTTACTTCTAACAAAAGCACATATTCTTGAAAGACTAAGAAGACAAAAGATGGCCAGGCCGTGGTGGCGCACACCTTTGATCCCAGCACTCAGGAGGCAGAGGGAGGCGGACTTCTGTGTGTTCAAGGCCAGCCTGGTCTACAGAGCGAGATCCAGAGATCCAGGACAGGCACCAAAACTACACAGAGACACCCTGTCTCGAAACCCACCCCCCCCAAAAAAGACAAAAGGTTCTAGAAAATGTTCCCACTGGAGACACCATGGCTACCGACGGTGTGGGTGATTTCCTGTACATTCCACCAAAGGGATTTCCCAGTGGATCCACGGCTACCTCTTCAACCAGGCTGGGAATCCCCACTTTGGTATGAGTGAGCACATGTGTGAGTGACTGAATACAGACACTTATTTTTTTACCACTGAGCTAAATCCCCAGCTGGGAATCCCCACTTTGCTGGGTTATCAGGGAAGCAGCTAGAGTCAACAGTGAGGGAGGCTGGAGACAGACAGAGGTGGGGCCAAGAGGGCGACCTGCAGGGGCCTGGAGTGGGTGTGTCTCTGGAGGTTCCTGTGAGGGACATGTGGGGCAGACAGGGGAAGTTAGAAAACCGGTGCTTGAGGAGACCCAGACGGACCTGGGCAGTCTGGACACGGGAGCTCTCTACAGACCAACCAGCTTGGGCCTCCCCAGCTTGGAGACCAAAGCATAGCCCCTGCAGGAAGGGCGGTGCTTACCCCAGGGGGCAGTAGCCGGCGGAACCTCCCACCTTTCAAGGGCCTGGTCCATCTGGACCAGGCTACAAGCCAAGCGCCTGTTGCAAATGCTAAGCTGTGGAGTGCTTGGCCCTGCCGGTGTGCGGAGGGTCCGGTGTGGAGGGTCCGGTGTGGAGGGTCTGGTGCGGAGGGTCTGGTGTGGAGGGGCCGGTGCCGAGGGTCCGGTGTGGAGGGGCCGGTGCGGAGGGTCCGGTGTGGAGGGGCCGGTGCGGAGGGGCCGGTGCGGAGGGGCCGGTGTGCTGAGGGGCCGGTGTGGAGGGTCTGGTGCAGAGTGTGAGCTCAGCCCATTCGCCTGCCTCTTGACTGTTGTTCTTTCCCCTCATGTTAGCAAAGATCAAGTCAGGGTCTTGTCATCACTGACCACAAAGTTTCAAACACCTTCATCTGGTCGTGGAAACTTCCGGAGTTCAGTTGGGGTTATTAAGAGCCTAGTGAGTGTGTCAGATCCGCCACACTTCCGCCATCCCTCCTCTGCATTCACCTCTTCACCTACTCAGCTACCCCCTCACTCATTCACTCCTCACTCACCACAAGCACACTCATTCGCTTACTCACGCTCTGATTCACTTACTCCGCCCCTCTTTCCTTTCTCACAAACCATGCTCTTCCCATCCCTCCCTTTCTTGCTAACTCTCTCCCTGGTCCTCACTCCCTCCATCTCTTGCACACTGATGCTCTCCCTTCTCCCCTTCCCTCCTTCCTCTCTGGTCTGTCCACTCCACAAAGTGCCCTGCAGTCCAGTAGTGAGGGAGGCAGGCCGTGGTGAAGCGCATCATGCCATCCTGGGGTCATGCAGGAGGGATGGACAATGGGGAGTGCCTTAGGGTTGCTGAAATAAAACACCACGACCACAAGGAACTTGGGGAGGAAAGCGTTTGTTTCAGCTTACGTGTCCTGATCACCGTCTATCATGAAGGGAAGTCAGGGCAAGAACCGAGAGGTAGAACCTGAAGCAGAGGCCATGGGGAAATGCTGCTTACTGGTTTGCTCTACTTGATTTATTCAGCTTCTTTCTCCCTTCCTTCCTTCCTTCCTTCCTTCCTTCCTTCCTTCCTTCCTTCCTTCCTTCCTTCCTTCCTTCATTCATTCATTCATTCATTCACTGGTTTGTTTTTTTATTCATTTACTGTTTTTTCCAGACAGGGTTTTCTATGTAGCCTTGACTGTCCTGAAACTTGCTTTGTAAACCAGGCTGGCCTTGAACTCAGATCCACCTGCCTCCACCTTCCAAGTGCTGAGATTGGAGACATGTAGCGTCCCATCTGTGTGGGTCAGTACACAGATGCTGTGGTCCACAGGGGGCCGAGGCTGTACGTTGTGCTGGCAGCAGAATTTGGTATTGTGTAGTAAGTCTCTCAGGTGGTGCTGGTTTTGAAGACGTGAGAGGTCATGGAGAGCAGCTGAGGCTTGGCACTGTGTGGCACTGTGTATCGGGGCGTGAGTCCCTGAAGAGAGGCCTGGAGAGGCTGTTGGTGAAGATGCAGGCCAGGGGCAGAAGAAACTCCATTTGGGAGATGCCAGGACCATGGGATGACCTCTAGGGGAAGGTGCAGATGTGGACTGGAGCTGGCTTGAGCCTAGGAGATTTGTGTCCGGTAGCAAACCCTTTGGAGCCTAAAATACTGTGAGTCTCAGAGGTCTGGTGCTGATCTTGATGTTGTTGGACTTTGGGTCTGTTTTTATTTGAATGTAACTGCTTCCTGGTTTTTTCCTTCTTTGAGTAAGAAAGTGTGTAGCTCCTTCTTTTTCTCCTCCTCCTCCTCCTCTCATTATCATCATCATCTTGAGACAGGTTTTCTCTGTGTAGCCCTGGCTGTCCTGGAACTCACTATGTAGACCAGGATGACCTTGAATTCAGAGATCTGCTGGCCCCTGCCTCTGGAGCACGAGGATCAAAGGCATGTGCTACTGTGCCTAGCTATTTAACTTATTTTTATTTTACAGGAGCCCACAGTTGAGAGACTTTGAACTTTTAAAGAAACTTTGGAATTTTACAGATACTTTGGAGTTTTAGAGAAACTATGGATATTTTAGAGAGGTTTAAACTTTGAGAGGGATTTTGGCTGTTTTAAAGAAACTGAACTTTTTTTTTTCTTTTTGGTTTTTTGAGACAGGGTTTCTCTGTGTAGTTTTGCGCCTTTCCTGGATCTCGCTCTGTAGACCAGGCTGGCCTCGAACTCACAGAGATCCGCCTGCCTCTGCCTCCTGAGTGCTGGGATTAAAGGCATGTGCTACCACTGCCCGGCAAGAAACTGAACTTTTAAAGACAGCAGGATTTTTAGTTATTTGTGCTTTATATTACTATATAATATTAACATGCCATCTTGGGGACAAATGGGAAAGGAAAGGTTCTAGTTGAATAGTGATGTGTCTGTGTATCAAACTCAGTTGTGCTGGCCAGTTTTATGTCAGCTGAATACAAACTAGGACCATTTTGGAAGAGGGAACCTCAGTTGAGAGAATTTCACCACCAGATTTGCCTGTGGATAAGCCTGGGTGCGTTTTCTTGATTGGCGATTGATGTGGGGAGGCCCAGCTACCTGTGGGCAGTGCCACCCCTGGGCTGGTGGTCTTGGATGCTATTGAGAAGGTAGGTTGAGCAAACCATGAGGAGCAAACCAGTAGGTAGCACTCCTCCACGGTCTTCCTGTCAGTTCCTGCCTCCAGGTCCCTGCCTCCAGGTCCCTGCCTCCAGGTTCCTGTCCTGATTTTCCTTGATGATTAACTAAAAGCTGTAAGACAAAATAAACCTTTTCCTCCCAAGTTGCTTTTGGTCTTGCAGCTTTATCAAAGCATTAGAAACCCTAAGATACCAGTCCTGCCAGGACCACCAGGGGGCAGCATCACCAAGCCAGAGCAGGCCAGTGCCTTTCCTTTCTGTGACACACCCTTTCAACCATTTTCTAAACAGCTACCTGACTGGAGTCTTGTTTTACATATACTTTTTTTCTGAATGTAAATTTATTATTTGATTTCTTTTCTTCCTCCTCCTCCACCTTCTTCCTTCTTCTGCCTTAGCATAGCATGAAACTTCTGACAATTCTCCTGCCTCAGTATCTTGAATGCTGGGTTTATAGGACTGAGCCTCCATACCTGGCTTTACATTTTGCATCTATTTTTTTTTTTTTTATTTAACTGGGGAAAGTGCATGTGGCATGTATGTGGAATTCAGAGGAGAACCCCAAGTGTCCTTGAGTTTCACTTTGTTTGAGACAAGCTCTCTTGTTTTCTACCGCATACACCAGGCTAGCAGGCCCAAGTGCGTCTGGAAAGTCTCCCTCTCAGCCTTCCATCCTGGCATGGGAGCATCGAGATCACAGACACCCTGCTGCATATGGTTTTACATGGTTCTGGGGATTCAAACACAGGTCCTCACACTTGTACATAAGTATTCTACCCATAGACCCATCTCCCAAGTCCCTAAAACTCAGCCGTAACTGCGTGCATATATCCAGGTCCTGTGTGGGAATTCTCTACTGGATATGACGCTAGGGATTAGATCAGTGGGCTGAAAACCTTCATCTCCTAGAACATGCCTTTCTGCACTGGTACTGACTCCATGCTCCTCTCCTTGGGTCTCACAGGATTAGTGGCAAGTTCTTTTGAACCTCAATGTGTGTGGACCCCCCAGGCTCATACCTCGTGTCTTGGCCCACCTCTCCAATCCTGCCCTCACACAGCTTCTGCTCTCTGCACATCAGCTGTTTTTACCCACATTTGAATTTCCAAGTCATAGGAAAGTAGCACACAGTTTCCACGGGTGCAGATGCTCCTAACCCGGGAATCTAGTTGATCACATTTGCCCTGACATTGCTCCCTCTTTCATCCCCATGTGGCTATTTTGTTTTCCTGCCCCAGGGGGCAAGCAACCTGCTGCTCCTAACCCTTCTGAGAGTGCTCTGAGGGCCGGGCAGTGGCGCACTTCTTTAATCCCAGCACTCGGGAGGCAGAGGCAGGCCTATCTCTGTGAATCTGAAGCCAGCCTGGGCTACAGAGTGAGTTCCGGGACAGCCAGGGCTGCACAGAGAAACCCTGTCTTAAAAAAGAAAAAAAGTACTTTGAAAGTCAACTGAAACTTAGTAACCACAGCCAACCTTAATAATCAGGAAGCAAGGCTTTTGCCAAAGCCCATCCAGTCCCTAGAGCCAATGTCTCCAACTCAGGGCACACTCCCTTCAGCGTTGCAGGTTTCCTGTGACTTCCACGGGATTTCCAGTGACGTTCAAACCCACGGTACCAATGGACGGATAGTGATGACAGCTTCACCTGGGTGAGGTGAGTCAGCCAAGACCCCACGTCAGATTAATCAGGAAACATTTTGCACCCATTAACTAATGTACTTCTTAAGCAGTTTCTGGGAGAATCTGAGATAGATTCCATGAGATCAGGGCCCCCGTCTGCCTCCTGCGTTCATGCACATCCACGGTCCACGCTTGTCTGTGTCTAATCAGGCTCACCTGAGGTCCGCCATGTGTACTCTCAGCTGGTGTCTATGTTTCTCTGACTGGTCTAGCCTGCCACCATTTCCCTTCCTGCATACAACACTGGGTTTTCTCAGCTGTAGTCTGGGTGTTTGTTCTCAGGAGGAATGGTCTTTTCAATAATGAAATAGGTAGAGACCTTGATCTGGGCTCTAGGATGCCTCCTCTCCCCAGGTAGCCTCATTTCCACAGCAGGAATATACTTGCATGTATTTCTATATTTTCCTATATTAAAATTGAGACTGTGCTCTGATATCTCCAACCTCAATCCAACAATCCAAATGGGGCCAACCTCTTTCCTTTCTTCATCTTTGGATATGTGGTGGCTTGAAAAAGAATGGTCCCCATAGGCTCAAATATTTGAATACTTACTCACCAGGGAATGGCACTATTTATGAGGATTAGAAGGATTAGGAGGTGTGGCCTTGTTGGAGGAAGTGTGTCACTGGCTTTGAGGTTTCAAAATCCCATGTCAAGCACTGTGTCTCTCTTTCAGCCTGCAGGTCAGGATATAGCTCTCAGCTACTGCTCCAATACCATGTATGTAGCCACGCTCCCTGCCATGGTGATAATGGACTAAATCTCTGAAATTGTAAGCAAGCCCCAATTAAGTGCTTTCTTTATACAAGTTGTCTTAGTTTGGTTTCTATTGCTGTGAAGAGACACCAAGACCACAGCAACTCTTTTTTTTGGGGGGGGGGTAGAAAATAAGTTTTTTATTATTTATTTTATTTTATTTTACAATACCATTCAGTTCTACATATCAGCCACAGATTCCCTTGTTCTCCCCCCTCCCACCCCCTCCTCTTCCCCCCAGCTCACCCCCCATTGTCACCTCCTCCAGGGCAAATCCTCCCCTGAGGACTGTGATCAACCTGGTAGACTCAGTCCAGGCAGGTTCAGTCCCTTCCTCCCAGACTGAGCCAAGTGTCCCTGCATAAGCTCCAGGTTTCAAACAGCCAACTCATGCAATGAGCACAGGACTTGGTCCCACTGCCTAGTTGCCTCCCAAACTGATCAAGCCAATCAACTGTCTCACCTATTCAGAGGGCCTGATCCAGCTGGGGGCCCCTCAGTCTTTGGTCATAGTTCATGTGTTTCCATTCCTTTGGATACTTTTTTTCAATAATTGAGTAAAAACCAAAATTTATTATAAGCCACAGTCATCCTAGGGACCTCCATGCTATATATATAGCCTCCATGGTTCTATGAGTTGTGGTCTGATTGTTCTTTATTTTATATCTAGAATCCACTTATGAGTGAGTACATACCATGACTGTCTTTCTGGGTTTGGGTTACCTCACTCAGGATGATTTTTTTCTAGTTCCATCCATTTGCCTGCAATTTCATGCTTTCATTATTTTTCTCTGCTGAGTAGTACTCCATTGTGTATATGTACCACATTTTTTCCATCCATTCTTCTGTTGATGGACATCTAGGTTGTTTCCAGGTTCTGGCTATTACAAATAGTGCTGCTATGAACATAGCTGAGCATGTATCTTTATGGTATGAATCAGCATTCCTTGGGTATATGCCCAAGAGTGGGATGGCTGGGTCTTGAGGTAGTTTGATTCCTAATTTTCTGAGAAACCGCCATACTGATTTCCACAGTGGTTGTACAAGTTTACATTCCCACCAACAGTGGAGGAGTGTTCCCTTTGCTCCACATCCTCTCCAACATTGGTTGTCATTGGTGTTTTTGATCGTAGCCATTCTGACAGGTGTAAGGTGGTATCTCAGAGTCTTTTTGATTTGCATTTCTCTGATGATTAAGGATGTTGAGCATTTCTTTAAATGTCTTTCAGCCATTTGTAGTTCTTGTTTTGTGAATTCTCTGTTTAGTTCTTTAGCCCATTTTTTAATTGGACTGTTCAGTATTTTGATGTCTAGTTTCTTGAGTTCTTTATATACTGTGGAGATCAATCCTCTGTCAGATGTGGGTTTGGTGAAGATCTTTTCCCATTCTGTTGGCTGTCTTTTTGTCTTATTGACTGTGCCTTTTGCCCTGCAAAAGCTTCTCAGTTTTGAGAGGTCCCATTTATTAATTGTTGTGCTCAGGGTCTGTGCTGTTGGTGTTTTATTTAGGAAATGGTCTCCGATGCCAATTCGTTCAAGAGTGCTTCCTACTTTCTTTTCTATTAAGTTTAGTGTAACTGGATTTATGTTCAGGTCTTTGATCCACTTGGACTTGAGTTTTGTGCATGGTGACAGATATGGATCTATTTGTAATCTTTTACATATTGACATCCAGTTATGCCAGCACCATTTGTTGAAGATACTTTCTTTTTTCCATTATATAGTTTTGGCTCCTTTGTCAAAAACCAGGTGTTCATATGTGCATGGATTAATGTCAGGGTCTTCAATTCGATTCCATTGGTCTGTATGTCAGTTTTTATACCAGTACCAAGCAGTTTTTATTACTATAGCTCTATAGTAGAGTTTGAGGTCAGGGATGGTGATGCCTCCAAATGTTGCTTTATCATATAGGATTCTTTTAGCTATCCTGGGTCTTTTGTTTTTCCATATGAAGTTGAGTATTTTTCTTTCCAAGTCTGTGAAGAATTGTGTTGGGATTTTGATGGGGATTGCATTGAATCTGTAGATTGCTTTTGGTAAGATTGCCATTTTTACTATGTTAATCCTACCTATCCATGAGCATGGGAGATCCTTCCATTTTCTGATATCTTCTTCAATTTCTTTCTTTAGAGATTTAAAGTCCTTATCAAGAAGGTCCTTCACTTGTTTAGTTAGTGTTATCCCAAGGTATTTTATATTATTTGTGGCTATTGTAAAGGGTGATGTTTCTCTGACTTCTTTCTCAGCCCTTTTATCATTTGTGTATAGGAGGGCTACTGATTTTTTTGAGTTGATCTTGTATCCTGCCACTTTACTGAAGGAGTTTATCAGCTGTAGGAGTTCCCTGGTAGAGTTTTTGGGGTCACTTCTGTATACTATCAAATCATCTGCAAATAGTGAAAGTTTGACTTCTTCCTTGCCAATTTGTATCCCTTTGATCTCCTTTTGTTGTCTTATTGCTCTAGCTAGAACTTCTAGTACTATATTGAATAAATATGGGGAGAGTGGACAGCCTTGTCTTGTTCCTGAATTTAGTGGTATCGCTTTGAGTTTCTCTCCATTTAATTTGATGTTTGCTGTTGGCTTGCTATAAATTGCTTTTATTATGTTTAGAAATGTTCCTTGTATTCCTGATCTTTCTAAGACCTTTATCATGAAGGGGTGTTGGATTTTGTCAAAGGCTTTTTCAGCATCTAAGGAGATGATCATGTGGTTTTTTTCTTTCAGTTTGTTTATATGGTGTATTACATTGACTGATTTTTGTATGTTGAACCATCCTTGCATCCCTGGGATGAATCCTACTTGGTCGTGATGGATGATTGTTTTGATGTATTCTTGGATTCGGTTTGCCAATATTTTGTTGAGTATTTTTGCATCAATGTTCATGAGGGAGATTGGTCTGTAGTTCTCTTTGTTGCATCTTTGTGTGGTTTGGGTATCAGGGTAATTGTAGCCTCATAAAAAGAGTTTGGTAGTGTTCCTTCTGTTTCTATTGTATGGAA
Organism: Peromyscus maniculatus bairdii; assembly: GCF_049852395.1. Taxonomy (NCBI): domain Eukaryota; kingdom Metazoa; phylum Chordata; class Mammalia; order Rodentia; family Cricetidae; genus Peromyscus; species Peromyscus maniculatus. The sequence goes on along the minus strand of NC_134865.1, from coordinate 85,099,636 downwards.
CACTTTGAAGAAGATTGGTATTAGTTCTTCTTTGAAAGTCTGGTAGAATTCTGCACTGAAACCATCTGGTCCTGGGCTTTTTTTGGTTGGGAGACTTTTGATGACTGTTTCTATTTCTCTAGGGGTTATTGGTCTATTTAAATGGTTTATCTGGTCTTGATTTAATTTTGGTATGTGGTACTTATCCAGAAAATTGTCCATTTCTTCCTGGTTTTCCATTTTTGTGGAGTACAGGTTTTTGATCTGATGATTCTCTGGATTTCCTTGTTGTCTGTTGTTATGTCTCCCTTTTCATTTCTGATTTTGTGAATTTGGGTGCTCTCTCTTTGCCTTTTGGTTAATTTGGCTAGGGGTTTGTCTATCTTGTTGATTTTTTCAAAGAACCAACTCTTTGTTTCATTGATTTTTTTTGTATTGTTCTCTTGTTTTCTATTTCATTGATTTCAGCCCTCAATTTGATTATTTCCTGGCGTCTATTTCTCCTGGGTGAGTTTGTTTCTTTTTGTTCTAGAGCTTTCAGTTGTGCTGTTAATTCATTGGTATGGGATTGCTCCATCTTCTTTATGTGTGCATTTAGAGCTATGAATTTTTTTCTTAGCACTGCTTTCATAGTGTCCCATAAATTTGGGTATGTTGTACTTTCATTTTCATTGAATTCTAGGAAATCTTCAATTTCTTTCTTTATTTCTTCCTTGACCCATTGATGTTTCAGGTGGGCATTATTCATTATTCAGTTACCATGAGTTTGTGGGTTTTCTATAATTTATGTTGTTGTTGAGGTCTAACTTTAAGGCATGGTGGTCTGATAAGATACAGGAGGTTATTCCAATTTTTTTGTAACTGTTGAGATTTGTTTTGTGTCCAAGCATGTGGTCAATTTTTGAGAAGGTTCCATGGGGTGCTGAGAAGAAGGTATATTCTTTTGTGTTAGGATGGAATGTTCTGTAGATATCTATTAGGTCCATTTGATTCATAACATCTGTTAGGTCCTTTATTTCTTTGTTAAGTTTCAGTCTGGTAGATCTGTCTTTTGGTGAGAGTGGTGTGTTAAAATCTCCCACTACTAATGTATGGGGTTTGATGTGCTTTTTAAACTTTAGTAGTGTTTCTTTTTTGAATGTGGGTGCTTTTGTATTTGGAGCATAAATGTTTAGAATCGAGACTTCATCTTGGTGGATTTTTCCCATGATAAATATGTAATGTCCATCCTGATCTCTTTTGATTGATTTTAGTTTAAAGTCTATTTTATTAGATATTAGGATAGCTACACCAGCTTGTTTCTTAGGTCCATTTGCTTGGGAAGCCTTTTCCCAGCCCTTTACTCGGAGGTAGTGTCTGTCTTTGAAGTTAAGGTGTGTTTCTTGTATGCAGCAGATGGATGGGTCCTGTTTTCTTATCCATTCTGTTAGCCTGTGTCTTTTTATAGGTGAGTTGAGACCATTAATATTGATGGATATTAATGACCAGTGATTGTTAATTCCTGTTATTTTTTTGTGGTTGTGTTGTGTTGTCCTTCTTTGGTGTATGTTGGTGTGGGGTTATCTATTGCTTGATTTTTCATGGATGTGTTTAGCTTCTTTGGGTTGTATTTTCCCTTCTAGTGCTTTCTGTAGGGCTGGGTTTGTGGACAGGTATTGATTAAATCTGGTTTTATCCTGGAATATTTTGTTTACTCCACCTATGGTGATTGAGAGTTTTGCTGGGTATAATAGTATACACTTATGATTCTGGTGATCTGGTTTGGTGGCTGGGCAGTGCCTTCTTCTGTGTTCCCAGGTCACATTTTGTTCATTCGTCAACTCCTCAGCTGATCTTGTTTCTTCAGACTTCAAACTGTAGGCATCTGAATTCTCTCCCAGATGGATTTCAGCTGAGCGGGGTAGTCTCACCAACACCTCCAAGTTGTTGGGTTTCGCTGGATCAGCAGCTGGGCCCTGGGTTGTCCTCAGACGGAGTGTTCAGATTCGTTCTGGTTCTGTCCCACGGAGATAGCTTCTTCCCTGGGTGTTGGGGTTAGAGGCGTCCCTGTTCCAAGCTGTGTCTGCTTGTCTCCATCGCTGGGCCCGTCTACCTCTGCGGGCCGCCACCGGGCCTGTATGTCTCTGCCGGCTGCAACCGGGCCTGTATGTCCCTGTCGGTCACCGCCACCGGGCCCGTCTACCTCTGTGGGCCGCTGCCACAGGCCTACCTGCGTCTGCTTGTCTCCGCCGCCGCCGGGCCTGTATCCACAGCAACTCTTATAAAGGAAAACATTTAATTGGGGCTGACTAAAGTTTCAGAGGTTTAATCCCTTATTATCATGGCAGGACACGACAGTGTGCAGGCAGACATGGTGCTGGAGAAGGAGCTGAGAGTTCTACATCTTGGTCAGCAGGCAACAGGAAGTGAACTGTGTCTTCACGGGGCATAGCTTGAACATATGAGACCTCAGAGCCTGTCCCCACAGTGACAAACACTTCCTCCAACAAGGCCACACCTCCTAATAGTGCCACTCCCTACGGGGCCTTTTCTTTCAAACCACCACACAAGTTGCCTTGGACATGGTGTCCCGTCACAGTATTAGAACAGTAACTGTGGCAGAAGCTGGTACCAGGAGGTACCCTGAGGTCACCACTCCCTATATTCCATTTAGCATCAGGCTTTTCTTTGAACTTTTTATCTCCTTGAACACAGGACTTGGCTCCATTACACTTCCTGGTGCTCCTTTTCTCCTCAAACTGTACTTTTGTATTTCTTTTTGTCCAGCTTGCCTCTTTTCATTATAAGCTGCATAAGAGTGATTACTATTAAGCACGTAACACAGTCAATACTTGGCTGACTTGAAATCCCTTCTGTCAAGACCATTAATATAAACCTCTTCAATTTAGCCTCAGGTAGAATTTTTGGACAAGGATAGAAAGCAGCCACATTCTTTGTCAAAAAAATCACAAGAACAGTATCTAGGCTGCTTACTAATATTCTTCCCCTCTGAAACCTCCAGGGTTGAGCTCCCTCAGCACTGTCTTCCATGTTCCTATGAGGATGGCCCATTAAGCCCCACTTAGTGTCCAACTGCTGTTCTGGTCTAAAGTTCCCAAGTCTTCCACATCCCTCTAAACACCAGTATGGGCAGGCGTGCCACAGCAGTATCCCAGTCCCTGGCATGAAGTAGATAAGGATGCTACCGCATTTTTATTTGCGCTGTATAAATGGGAAAATGCTCAAACAAATGAAAGAAAGGTACCACTAGATCATGGCAAAAGAGAATCTCTGTCCCTTGGCCCATAAACCAGTTTCCAGACTTGAGCCAGATTGTCGACACAGAACTCCTTGTATGAAGGGAAGGCCAGGTTCCCCCAGGAAGGATCTTGATAAAATACCTAAGGGTTTTAAGTTAGCCTTTCTCCAGTCCTTTCCTGGAAGGAACTGTAGCCTTTTACAAGGGTAACTGTACACTGGGGTAAGGAAGTTATCAGACTTTCTGGGGTCTTTTGGATACTGGTTCTGAATTGATGCTGACTCTGTGAGGCCCCATGAAATATTGTGTCCCTCCAGTTAAAGTAGGAGCTTATGGAGGGCAAGTGATTAATGGAGATTTGACTGAACTCCAACTCACAGTGGGTCCAGTGGGTCCCTGAACTCATCCTGTGGTTATTTTTCCAGTCCCAGAATATATAACTGGGATAGATATACTTAGAAGTTGGCAGAATTCTCACATTGGTTCCCTGACCTGTGGATTGAGGGCTATTATGGGAAGACTAAATGAAAGCTTTTAGAATTATCTCTGCCAGGAAAAATAGTGAATCAGAAACAGTAGTGCATGCCTGGAGGAAATACAGAATGGGTAGTAGAGAAAGGTAGTTATAAATACCAGCTAAGGCCATGTGACCAGTTGCAGAAATTAGGTTTATAATTTTCATGAGTGATTCTGTCATATTTTGTTAAGAATGTATTTGTAAAGATATTTGTGTTTTCTTTCTTTGATTTCTTTATCATGAAATGTAACATCAATTAAGAGAACTTCAGTGATTATATTTAAGTTTGAGATACTGAAAGAATATCTCTCAAGGGACATTGCCATATAGTCTAAATTTATAATGCATGTGCTACTGTATATGGGGTAGTTACATCATGTTAAACATGATTATGACCTGGTTATATTTTTCATTTGGAAATTAAGCACCACATAAAGATATATGGTTGTGTGTCAGGTTGGCAAGGGATGGACATGTGATGGCTATTCTTGGTTATCAACTTGACTACATCTGGGATTAACTAAAACCCAAATGGCTGGGCATGCATGTGAGGGATTTTTTTTTTAATTCACTCATCTGAAGTGGGAAGACCTACTTCTTATTTTATTTATTTATTTGTATTTTATTTACATTGGTGTTTTGCCTGCATGTATGTCTGTATGAGGATGTTGGATCCCCTGGAACAGGAGTTATAAATAGTTGTGAGCTACCATATGAGTGCTGGGAATTGAACCTGGGTCCTCTGAAAGAGCAGTTAGTGCTCTTAACCACTGAGCCATCTCTCCAGCCCCTGGAAGATGCTGTGGGCCACAGGAATGTATCATAAGAACTCAGCTGGTTATGGCAAAGTCACTACCTGGAGGGATCAAGGAATTCCTCCAGAGGAAGCCAAATTCCAAGGAGCTTTTGGTGTTATTCGGCTTATATATATATCATCTGTCTTCTGTTATGAAAATCATGTGTGCCTTCATAGTTTTCCCAATTGATTTTTCACTAAGAAGGGCTAACAGTGTGGACTGATCACTCTCTGGACACACACATTCCAGGTATTTGGAGAACTGCCTCAGGAAAGGCTTCCTCTGGAATCAGATATCTCCCTTGGCCACTTTCAAGGACTAGCAGTAATAACAGTCCACATGCAAGTCTCCTGATTTAAGGTAAATTCCACAAGGAGACACCGCCTAGGTCAGGTGGAACTTAAATAATAACTTTACACAATTCAGCTCGGACCCTCCTTTCTTACAGCCTTACTAACTTTATAGACCTTTAACTCCTTACCTAACCACTTCTAGGAATATTTAGATAACCTTCTGCACTGACAGCTATGCTCAGCCAGAACCCCAGTTCAAACCTCCCTGTAATTATCATCATTGGCAGCATCTGCCAGGTCCATCCCCAGATGGAGGAAAGTACCTTATCAGAGATACCTCTGTACTCTCTAAGAACAGACTTAAGCATCCAGACTACCTGTTTGAGAAGGCCTGGCGGATGTGCCAATTAAGCTTAACTTCCTCCTTTCCCAAATCTTACCTCTAGTTCCAGATCTCCCTTTATTTTATTTTATTTTTATTTATTTTTTTTTGTTTTTTGTTTTTGTTTTTGTTTTTTTCCATCACAGGCAATTTATTTTGTTCTATTCATTCACAGTTAATACAGAAAATACTTGGAAACATTTCCATATAATGTTTGACACAGAAATCATCAAATAGAAGTATACAATGTTGACAGGAGGCAGTACATTTATAATTTATAACCCCAAATGTATTTATAAATTAGAAATGGAAAGATCTACAAATGAAATTATGAAGGTTCACCAAAGTCATTTAATCTGTCAGTTTCTCATTCATTTTTATGTCTTAATAATATTCTATTGTATGAATAAGCCACATTTTATTTCTCTCCAGTATTTGATAGCTATTTGAGTTGTTTTAACTTTTTTACTATTAGCAACACACTGCTATAAACCTTCATGTACATGTTTCATAGGTGCACATTTTCAGTAGTTTGAGGATATATTCCTAAGGGTAGAATTGTTGAGTAACAGAGTAACAATGTTTTGCATTTTGACCAACCACCAAACTGTTTTGCCAAAGTGGCACACCATTTTACATTCTCACCAAATCCTTGTTTTTAAGGCTCTGATTTTTATACAAAAGCATTCAATCATTCTGTCAGACCAAACCAGGAAAAGTAAGCTATAGTTCAGAGCTGTTCTATTCCATTTACTATGCAAAACCATTCTTGGCGTTTGCAACTCTCAGCCCTTTTGAGTATTCTTGCAGTGTTCACCTTTTCCTCCACCACTTTTTTTTTCTTCTTTTTTTTTCTGGTTTATTTCTATCTATTACAAATGTATAAAAAATCCTCCATCAACGCTGCTGATAGCAGCAGAACCTTGAGAAATATACCTTTGATTTGCCTCGGAAAAGGAACACATATTGCACTGTAAAGTTTATAAAATTGGCGCAAAACATTGTGATAATGTTACAATACCAGTTTTAAGAGTTCAGTGACTAATGGGGAGCCGATGGGATACATGCAGAACTGTGAAAGCGATCTCACTTAGCCAGCTGTACAAGTAGACTGTAAATCTACATTCAGATCATTTCTGAACTAAGACTATCATCTCAGTTTATCTGTTGAGGTCAACCAGGAAACCCTAGAATATACCTTGATTTTTGCAAAAAAACAAAATAGGGGGAGGGGTTTCTTCAGCATTTCAGTCCACGAGTAACAGTATCCTAACAGGCAAAGTGTTCTCTCACTGTCAACATAGAATGAACTGCTGCTGGAGGTCAACTTGGGCTTTAATTTGCATTAGCACTTACATGCATAGTAGTCCAAGTTGTTGACCTCATGACTTTTAAAAGTAACTCTAAAAAAGTAAAATGGCCCTTCTTGGAAGACTAAAGAAAGACATCCAGCCACAGTTGTAAAAAGTCTCATCAAAACAATATACCCTTTTATGAATTACGCCTCAATTAAAAAAAAAAAAAAGGAGCCCCAAATAAGAAGCAGCTCTGAAAAAGAAAATATAACTTAAGATATTTGAAAAAAACAAGGTGAATACAGGTTCAAAAGTAATTAAGATACATTTTCTTGAGGCTATCTAGAATTAGGCTTTAAAGAATTCTACCATTTCAAGTTTACCACTAGTTACTAGATACCTATTTACAAACAAGATGTTCACCTTTTTTGTTCCTTTATCAAGAGAAAAATCTACCTTCAGACTATGAGGGTGGTGATGGGGAGGGACTAGAAAACAAGATTCAAACAATCCCATGCAAATATCACATTTTTCAAATGGAAGAACTCCAAACTGCACTAGAAGTTCCAATCACTAAGACACTTTCCATTGAAATGATTTAAGTACAACTACATGGCACCAAGATTTAGGCCTAATATAGGCCTGACAACCAAGTCCTTGTTTTCTGGAAGAAAGGCCTCAAAAGTCCCACTCAATTCCACATAACAATACTTCAAAGATCAATTAGGTTTTCCTTTCCTTAATATTTTTGTTTTTGACTTCTAATCTTAAAGACTAGATTAAAACTTAGCTCATTTCCCAGAAGGCATTGCTTCCCTTTGCTCTATGAAAGAGTCCACCAAGACCTCTTCCTCAAAACCATCTAGCCACCAGCCTCCAGCCTGTGCTTGTGATGCATGTTTCTCAACATCCTGAAAAGGTAATGTAGGTAAAATATGCTCATAAACATTAAAACTAGTTGTTAGAAAGACGTAACTAGCTTTATAATTTAAGTTTTAAAGCATAAATACTTGCAGCTTAATCTGCACTGACAATGATTGTCGAAGCCTAGAATTCAACATTTATAAATTCTCATTCACACACACAAAACACACTATTATCACACAACTTGTGTCTTGAGAGAATCTTCTGCTTTTTAAATCTTTGGCCTCCCAGTCAATCCCAAGTTCTACCAACTTTTCCGAGTTCTGGTAGTTACCTGGACCACTGAGGCATTGCCACAAGACTTCTTCTCTTTTGAAACATCCTTTTTCTCTAGATATTAGGATAGCTACACCAGCTTGTTTCTTCTGTGGTGTATGTTAGTGTGGGATTATCTATTGCTTGATTTTTCATGGATGTGTTTAGCTTCTTTGGGTTGAATTTTCCCTTCTAGTGCTTTCTGTAGGGCTGGGTTTGTAGACAGGTATTGATTAAATCTGGTTTTATCCTGGAATATTTTGTTTACTCCACCTATGGTGATTAAGAGTTTTGCTGGGTATAATAGTCTGGGTTGGCATCCGTGGTCTCTTAGTGTCTGCATGAGATTTGTCCATGATCTTCTAGCTTTCATAGTCTCTACTGAGTAGTCTGGTGTTATTCTGATGGGTTTACCTTTATATGTTACTTGGTCTTTTTCCTTTGCGGCTCTTAATATTTTTTCTTTGTTCTGTGTGTTTAGTGTTTTGATTATTATGTGGCGAGGGGACTTTTTTTTTGGATCCAGCCTATTCGGTGTTCTGTAAGCTTCTTGTATCTTCATATGTATTTCTTTCTTTAGGTTAGGAAAGTTTTCTTCTATGATTTTGTTGAATATATTTTCTGTGCCTTTGAGTTGGTATTCTTCTCCTTCTTCTATCCCTATTATTCTTAGGTTTGGTCTTTTCATGGTGTCCCAAATTTCCTGGATGTTTTGTGTTATGACTTTTTTGTCTTTAGTGTTTTCTTTGACTGATGAATCTATTTTCTCTATCGTGTCTTCAGTGTCAGAGATTCTCTGTTCCATCTCTTGCAATCGGTTGGTTATGCTCGTTTCTGTAGTTCCTGTTCGTTTTGTCAGGATTTCTATTTCCAGCATTCCCTCAGCATGTGTTTTCTTTATTGTCTCAAATTCATTTTTCAGATCTTGGAATGTTTCTTTCATCTGTTTAATTGCTTTTTCTTGGCTTGATTTGATTTCTTCCCATTTTTTGTTCGTTTTTTCTTCCATTTCTTTAAGGGAGTTTTTTATTTCCTCTTTAATGGAGTTTTTCATTTCCTCTTTAAGGGAAGTTTTTATTTCCTCTTTAAGAGAGTTTTTCATTTCCTCTTTAAGGAAAGTTTTTATTTCCTCTTTAAGGTAGTTTTTCATTTCCTCTTTAAGGAAAGTTTTTATTTCCTCATTGAGGGAATGTTTTATTTCTTCTTTAAGGGCCTCTATCATCTTCTTAAAGTCATTTTTAGGGTTGATCTCTTCTGTTTCTTCTGTCATGGTATGTTTAGATCTTGCAGGTGTAGAATCACTACGTTCTGATGTTGCCATATAGGTCTTTATGTTTTTGCCTGTATTTTTGCACTGGCGTCTACTCATCTTTTCCTCTGTGCGGTGCAGGTGGTGTCTGTGTCTGAAAGTGCCTCTCTTGTTCTAATTTTTAGTCTTGGTTTAGTAGGGGTTCTTGGTTAAATTGGTGCTATTGGGCTGTTTCTTCAGGGACAGCTGATTTCAGTTGGTGAATTATATACTTATGATTCTGGTGATCTGGTTTGGTGACTGGGTAGCGCCTTCTTCTGTGTTCCCAGGTCACGTTTTGTTCATTTGTCAACTCCTCAGCTGATCTTGTTTCTTCAGACTTCAAACTGTAGGCATCTGAATCCTCTCCCAGATGGGTTTCAGCTGAGCAGGGTAGTCTCATCAACACCTCCAAGTTGTTGGGTTTCACCGGATCAGCAGTTGGGCCCTGGGTTGTCCCCAGACGGAGTGTCCAGACTCGCCCTGGTTCCAACCCACGGAGATAGCCTCCTCCCCAGGTGTTGGGGCTAGGGGTGTCCCCGTTCCAAGCTGCGTCCGCCCCTCTCCGTCCCCAGGCCTGTCCACCCCTGTGGCCCGCCGCCACAGGCCCACCTGCGTCCACTTGTCTCCGCCGCTGGGCCTGTATGTCCCTGTCAGCTGCCGCTGGGTCTGTCTGCTTCTGCGGGCGGCCAACGGGCCTGTATGTCTCTGCGGGCTGCTACCGCGGGCCTACCTACCCCTGCCCGTCACTGCTGCGGGGGCCCATCCACCTCTGCGGGCCGCCACCGGGCCTGCATGTCTCTGCCGGTTGCCACTGAGCCTGTATGTCCCTGTCGGCCGCTGCCACGGGGCCCTTCCACCTCCAAGAGTGGCTGACCTGTGTCCGCCTGTGTCCGCCGCATGGCCTGTCTACTTCTGTGGGCCGCCGCCGGGCCTGAGTGTCTCTGTCGGCTGCCGCCGCCAGTCCTGTCCACCTCCGTCTGCTTATCTCCGCTGCAGGGCCTGTCCCTTATTTTATTTTTTTAAAGATTTATTTTATTTATTATGTAAATAGTGTTCTTTCTGCAAGTTTGCCGTAAGCCAGAAGAGGGTATCAGATTTCATTACAGATGGTTGTGAGCCACCATGTGGTTGCTGGGAATTAAACTCAGGTCCTCTGGAAGAGCAGACAGTGCTTTTAACCTCTGAGCCATCTCTCCAGCCCCAGATCTCCCTTTAACTATCACCAGAGGCATCTAGCTGTACACAGGTTGCCTAGTGACCAAGCACACTTTCCCCCACCCTGCAGAAAAACGGCAGATAGCTTGGACAGATAGGAGCCACAGGAAAAAAGAAGGCATTTTTATTTTTACCCATTGACCTAGCAACTTATAGAATCTTAACATTTTCTACCAATCACGTTTAAGACTATAGTGGAGCAAATAAGGTCCCTCTTTTTAGATATTACCCAAATTTAGCTTTTAGTTAATTCATTTCCCCATTAGTCACTTCCCTTTTGGGTTGCAAATGGTAATTAACAATTACTGCCTCTTTATGTGATTCTTATCACCCCTCCATTTGACCCTGGAAGCCTGGCTTCACCCTGCCAAGGGATTACTGCTTGCAAGTATATATACCAGGACTTCCAGGGCACGAGAGGATGGAGAAGAGAAAAGAGAATGGAAGAACTAGATGGGTAAGAACTTGAGAGGAACAAACTGAGATGGGGAAGAACTAGATTGAAGGGCTAGAAAAGAGTACTAGAGGAACAAGATGAAAGATGAGGAAGAGCCAGATGGGGAAGAATAAGATGAGGAAGAACAAGATGGGAGAGGAGCTGATATGGGAAAGAACTAGATGGATGAGAACCTAGAAGGGGCAGAACTAGATGAAGGAATTAAGATAGAACCTAGAGGGGACAACAGATAAATGTAAAGAGAAATTGGGCAAGAAAGGAGCTAAAAATGAGAGCAGAGTATAAACTTGTAGAGAGAGAACTGACAGAATAATAAAGTATATGGACTAAGGAGTTTCGTGTACATAGATTCATTTCTTTTCTTCAAAGATTAATCATCAGCTGGTTGTAGATTCTTCCCGGACCCTGGGAGGGGGATTTTCAAGGGGCTGGACCCCCATAGTCCTCGATAGGAAGACCTACTTGTAATCCAATCTTTGAGGTGGGAAGATCCCCCTTTAATCTGGGCCACACCTTCTGCTGGCAGCCTATATAAGGAAGAAGGAAACTGGCTTTCTCCTTGACTGCTTGCTCTTAGTCTTGCTAGCAAGTCCACTCCTTCATTGGCATTAGGACCTACTTCAAGATTCTACTGTATACTGAAGACCAGCTGAGACAACCAGCCTTGTGGATTGAACACTACTAGATTCTTGGACTGTGGTAGCTTGAATGTAATTTGGCCCCTATAAACTCATAGGGAGTAGCACTATTAAGAGGTGTGACTTTGGAGTAGATACGACCTTGTTGGAGGTGAGCTTTGAGCTCTTATATATACTCAAACTATGCCTAGTTCAGTTCACTTCCTGTAGAACTCTCAGCTCCTTCTCCAGCACCACGTCTGCCTGCACGTCACCACGTCCTGCAATGATGATGATGGACTAAACCTCTGAAACCATTAGCCACCCCAACTAAAAGTTTTCCTTTATAAGAGTTGCTGTGGTCTTGGTGTCTCACAACAATAGAAACCCTAAGACATGGACCTTCCATTCACAGGCAGCCATTGTTGGATTAGCTGGACCACAGCCTGTAAACCATTCTCATAAATCATGTATATTTTGATGTATAAATATACAGATATAGGTAGATTCATTCTATAAGTTCTCTAGAGAACCCTGACTAATACAGACTCCCTTCTTTAACAGTGAGGCTCCTCAGATTCCTCTTCCACAATGTGTCTTTATCTGCTCAACAAATCCTGGCTCCTCCAACCTCCTAATTCTGTCTTGGCTGGTAGGCTAAAAGCTGGTCCTTGTAAAGTTTATTGAGCTCATAGTTTGGAACTTCAAGAGCATGGTGCCAGCATTGGCTTGGCTTTGGTGAGGGCCTTTACAGAAGCTGGCATCACAATGTAGACGCACATAAGAAGATCACATGTCAAAACAGGAAGCTAGAATGTAGAGAGGGGCCAGTTTTGCTTCTTCACAACTCTCAATCCTGGGACATGCTCCGAGCACCACTCCCCCAAAGACCTACTTACTTTTCTCTGGTCCCACCCCTTAAAGTTCCCACCTCTTTCCAACACTAGGGCCAAGCTTTCAACATGTAAGCCTTTGGATAACACACACAAATTGCATCCCAACCATGGCCCAAGCCCCAGGTGAGCATGCCATTGTTTCAGATGTGGACAGAAGACAGGAGACCCCTGTCTCTGAGATGAAGGACTTTGCTACTCAAGGTAGGTCTAAGCATAGGAACCACTGGACACTCACTTCTCTGAGGAAATGGGTTTGTTTTTTAGCTTTTACATAAAACTGCCATATCTTATGTAGTGTGTGTGTGTGTGTGTGTGTGTGTGTGTGTGTGTGTGTGTGTGTGTTTTAATAATGTGGCTCAAAGTTGGTTTGCTTTGGAGTTGGGGGACATCAAGGCCAAAAGCCAGCATCCTATCCAATGGTACAGAGCTCAAAGCTGGGTTTTCCCAAGCTTGTGGTTCTTAGCCTTCTTATTACTGTCTGCACTGGCTACAGTGTGTTGCTGGTGGGGTAGCTGCTTATGACTGAAAATGGAGTTTACTCAGCCTGCCTCTGTCCAACAAATCTATTGCACTCCATCCTACATGGCTTGGAAAGAGCAAAGAGCATGATACCTGTTGTGGATGCACAGAACTCATACACTGAGACAGTGATGCTTAGACCCTGGAGCCACCAACTATTTTCTGGGATCTTGAACAGTTCACCGAATTTCTCTGTCTCACTGTCCTTATTTGTGAGACAATGGAAGGTCACTGTTTTTGTTTTGTTTTAAAGATTAATTGGAATTAGTAATGCAATGGTGGTTATCTGCCAGAGAGGGTAGTCTCTTAAAGCAGATGCTTTGAAGGCAAGCTGGGAAGGCAGGAAAGGAGGCTTACAGCTGGTCTAGGCAAGGCGTGGGTAAAGACTGGATCAGGGCACACATGAGGTACCTGGAGGGTGGCGGGAACCATGGGAATGGGATATGGCTCGGCAGCTTGGGAAGCCAGGCACCTATGCTGCGGTTTCCTCTGAGCACCAGAAATGGGGCTACTGAGGGGTCCTGAGCAACGGTGCATTTAGGGGGCTCTGTTGACTGCAGGTGGGAGTGAGTGGGCTTGCAAAGGCAATGGCCAGTGGGAGGCAGCTCTGAAGGACCTGAAGGAGGCAGGGAAGAGAAGCCAGAAGCAGGAAAGGAAAAGGAGCAGTACAAGACTGTTTTAGTTTCCATAGGTACTGGTTATGTTTCTCTTCAATTTCCCTGAACACACTGATCACTGCTAATTACATCCAGAAAACTTCTGTATCAGTCACCCACCAATCTGTTTCCACCCTGTTTTTTTTTTCTTTTGTTTGCCATGTTTTTTTCTTCTTCTTCTCATTTTGGTCCTATGGCCTGGAATGCCTGTTAATATGTGATTAAATTTAAGATATTTCAAAAGAGTAGATGAGGTAAAAGGAGGGGGCAGAGGCCCTGGAACACATTTTTACTCTAGAGAGTAATTTTTTTTAAAGTTGGTGTGATGGGATTAATTGCCAATTTGACAGAATCTATGATCACCCAAGGGATGGACCTCTGGCCATGCCTGTGGGGGGTTATCTTGACTGTGTGACACCCTCCAGGTACCTCACATGTGTTGGTTGAGGTTGGAAGATCCATCTTAACTGTGGGTAAGACCTGGGTTGTACAATGAAAAACTGAGCACTAATTTCTTAGCTAGGATTTCTATTGCTGTGTTGAAACACCATGACCAAAAGCAAGTTGGGGAGCAAAGTGTTTATCCAGCTTACACTTCCACACTGCTGTTCACCACCAAAGGAAGTCAGGACAGGAACTTAAACAGGGCAGGAACCTGGAGGCAGGAGCTGATACAGGGGCCATGGAGGGGAGCTGCTTACTGGCTTGCTCCACATGGCTTGCTCAGCCTACTTTCTTGTAGGACCCAGGGTCACCAGCCCAGGGATGGCTCCACCCAGTATGGGCTGGGCCCTCCCCCACTGATCACTAATTAAGAAGATGCCTTACAGCTGGATCTCTTGGATGCATTTCTTCAGCTCAGGCTCCTTCCTCTCTGATGACTCTAGCTTGTGCCAAGTTGACACACAAAACCAGCCAGCACACCTGGCTCAGCATCATCAATCTCTGCCTAGCTGTGGATGTGCTGTGACCAGCTCCCTCAGGCTCTGGTGATGAGACTTCCCCACCATGACAGGCAGTACTTTGAGCTGTGAGATAGGGTAAACCTCTCTTGTCTTTTTTTTCTTTTCTTTTTTTTTTTTTTTAGTTTTAGTTTTAGTTTTTTGAGACAGGGTTTCTCTGTGTAGTTTTTGTGCCTGTCCTCGAGCTTGCTCTGCAGACCAGGCTGGCTTTGAACTCACAGAGATCCTCCTGGCTCTGCATCCCGAGTGCTGGGATTAAAGAAATGCACCACCACCACCCAGCTGAGTATTTATAATAACAACAGGAAAAGAAACTAAGACCTTAGGCATAGGGAATAATGGTTTTCATTATGACTTTTTTTTTTACATTTATTTGCTTATTTGTTTGGAGGCATGGCTAGTGCATGTGATAGCATGCCTGTGGAGGTCAGAGGACAACCCATGAGAATTAGTTCTGTCCTTTCAGCATATGGAGTCCAGGACTCAGACTCAGGTCATCAAGTAAAGGAACCATGGAGTTGCACTGGCCTAGCTGCCTTGGGAGGCACACAGCATAGGTTTTTCAGGTTAGAGCCCATGGCTCCTGGGGCACCATGTGTCTTTCAGTTCCTGAGAAATCAAGGCACTCCCTCAGGTGGTGAAGCATTTATGCCAGATTGTGTTTCTCTGTAAGTTCCCTTGGAAGTCAAGGAAGCATGGGAGCTGATGGGACAACTGGTCTTAGACATCAATCTTGTGTACCCTGATCCTGGAAATGACAACTGCATTGATCCTGGCAATTGATAGTATATTCTGTTTCTGATAAGGGTATAAAAAATATAAATATAAAAAATAAAATATAAAAAATCTGGTTGCTCTCAATACAATTGTTATAGCCCCAGTCTTGCTGTGGCCCCTCCAACCTAAGCCTGGTTTAATTTCTCACCTGCTGTATCAGATAACCTTGGCCTAGTAAGTAAGCATGGGCACTTAAAAATCAAGCTTGGTGGCAAGCACCTATCTCACTGGACCTCATGAAATCTTCACAAAAGGATATGATTATACGTTGCTTACATTGGCTCCTCTCCCATTGACCCTCCCCTGTTTACCCTCCTGCTGGTCCCCTCCCTCCCTCCCCAAACAGTCCCCTTCTGCTTCTGTGTCATTACATAGATTATTTTAAAACGCAATGTGTAGTTTTTTTTTTTTTTAACTTGTTGCTCTTTGGGGGCCAGTCACCCAGCTCCCTAATAAATACATGGAGACTTATTCTTTCTTATGAACGCCTGGCCTTAGCTTGGCTTGTTTCTAACTTAAATTAACCCATTTTTCCTTAACTACATTTTGCCTTTGGGCTTTTTACCTTTCTCTATCTGTATTGCTTTCCTTCTTACTTTGTGGCTGGGTGGCTGGCCCCTGGCACCCTCCTCTCCTCCTTTTCTTGCTCCTACCTCTCTTCTCTTATTTATTCTCTCTGCCTGCCAGCCCTGTCTATTTCTGTCTCCTGCCTCCCTATTGGCTGTTCGGCTCTTTATTAGACCAATCAGGTGTTTTAGACAGGCAAAGTAACACAGCTTTACAGTTAAACAAATGCAACGTAAAACGATGCAACACATCTTTGCAATTAACCCATTTCTATTAATTTACTTTCTGCCTCATGGTTTATTACCTCATCTCCCTATTGCCCATTCTGCTTGCTCTGTGTCTCTTCGCATCTCCTTTCTTCTTCTCAGCATCCTGTCTGCTCTGAAAATCCTGCCTAGCTATTGGCCTTTCAGGTTTTTATTAAACCAATCAGAATGATATATCTTAACAATGTACAAAAAGGTTATTCCTCAGCATTTCCCCCCTTTTGTCTAAACAAAAAGGAAATTATACTTCAGAGAAAATACTTCATTATCTATTCTTAGTCCAAAGTTTTATACTTAAACCATTTTTCGTCATAACTTATATTACCATCCTAAAAATATCTTTTTAGACCTTAAAACATCTTTTTAGATAAACAACTTAAGCTTTTATATTTCTCAACTTTATAAACTTTATATATCTTTTGTAAGTTTCTCTTCTGAATTTGGTAACAAGGAAAACTGTAAAGCTGTATCTAGTTTTAAATCCCCAGAGACCCAAGAAGGATAAAATATTACTTGAGTAAACAGGAAGTGCAGAGAAAACAACTTCTAAAACTATAGAAATGACAGAGACATCTGGCTGCCTGGAAGGTCAACCCAAGGTTCCTCTGCAATGTTGGGGCATCCATCTTCAGCCTCTGGGCCTAGAATATCTAACAGACTTTTCTGTAAAGCAGGAATTTTGAAGGACTGCCCTACCTTGTCTTTGCAAAGTTCGGCAGTCACTTTCTTTGTATCCTGCTTGTCCAGTTTGGACAGCATACTGTCAGCAGTTGAGGCAAGGGTGACCTCTTTCCCAAATGGCTAGCTTTGCCACAGAGAAAGCAAACTTCATATGGTGGTTCTTTGATGCCCATCATCCTTTTTAGAAGTCAATAAGTGCTGCCAGGAGCAGGCATTTCTCACTGTCATGAAAAGCCTTATGTTACTAAAACATTTTAAGTATCCTATTCTGTAGGTCCTTGAAGTGTTTGAAGATCACCTATCTATCTAAAATATATCTCTCCATTGTTAGGATCCTGGAGAAGTCCCACAAAAGATCACCATTCATGTATGCAATTAACAAGAGTGTTTATTATCTCAAGAAAGATTCCAGTATACTGGGCCTCCATCCTACACAAAGGCAAAATGGCAATGACCCCAAGAGGAGCTCACAGGCTCCTTTTAAGCACAGCCAAGGGGAGGTTCTAAGGCAGTCAGGTCATTTTAGATACGACTGGCTTAAGCAAGTAGCAATCATATTAGTACATTCTAATTGACCAAGGCTAGTCAGGGACTGGTCAGGGGTACAGTTTTTCATTTTGGGGAATGCCTGGACAAGTCCTAGGCTTTGTCCTTGAACATTTGGTTATCACCTTGAGCTTGCTGATGTGGATCAGGCCTGGCCTGATCTGGTACTGCATGTACCAGGCCTCCTCGTCCTTGCTGTTAGGGGTGTTTGAGATTGATTATCCTTCGTTTGTGGTTCCCTCAGAAAATGCTTGATCAGTCTTAGGAAACTGAAATTGAGGCCTAATCTCTGAGAGAGAGAAGACTGAGCAGCCTGTTATGGCATCTGCTCAGTCCTCTCATGTATGACCTTGAAAACATATCTAACATGACTATAAGTTCAATTGTTATAGTCATCTATACCTATTCTTGTTTAAGGTATTCTACGTATGTAGCTCATTTTAAAAGGTTATATAAAGTTTTAGTTTTTGAAAGCTGTATTTCTTTAATATCCTAAATAACTTTCAAAGACTAAAACTTTGCATACCTTAAACAAGAGTAGGAACATATGTACAGTATGTACTAACAAAAATAACCTTAAATTTGCATCAATATACAAAAATCCATACCAGTGTAAATTTTTGATAGTTTTTTTAGTTTGAAAGTAGATTCAATAATCTACCCTTTTATCCTATCATTCTTATACCCCCCCTTTTCTTTTCAAAAGGAGATCCCTGAATCTAATCTTCTTTGTTTAGGTTTTTTCCTGACCATTCCAATACCAACTTATAATCAACCCCTCTAAATGATGACAAACATCCATAACCCACTGAATGACCAAAAACCACCCACTCCATCTCTTGAGTATGTAGGTGTCATGCTCTCTAGACTGCTTCCTGCTGTCTGGGGTGCTGGGCAAACTGGGATAATAGTCAAGTCCTGGAGGTGTGAGTTGTATCATTTGTTGTTTAGTCTCTGTGTGATGGGAGAGTGCAGGGCTTATCCGAAGTCCTGGCTGGAGTAGTCTGTGAGGCTGGACCATCTCAGCTAGCAGCATTGAAACTGTTCTGGATGTAGATTTTTTTGGGGAAACTGTAACTGAGGCATTCTGAGAGGCTGAATCATTTGGGCTACTTGTCTTATCTTTGTGTCCAGTCCTTTTGTTATGAAAACATACAGACTTTGAAGGTAATATATATAGCTGTATTAAAACAAGTATGGAATGCGCAGCATGCTCATGCCAGCGAAAGATGATTTATATTTGAGCAGGTAAAAGGCATCTGTTAACTTTGTTTGTTTGGACTGTATAATCAAATTGATTGAGGGCTCTCTAGCCAATAAGGTTTATTGTGTCTCATTCCGTCTCAGAGCTGTCCCCACGTAGGGGGTCAGCACACAGGTCACCTGTCCTGCAGTCTTTCCTGGCTTCCTCCCTCACATCTGTAGCTGAGATCCTCAGGTGGTCTCTTCTGGTCAAATCTGATCTTTAGTAATCTGATCTTTGAAAGAATCCATAGCTTTTTGTTTCATATGGAAACAAAAGCACAACCTCTCCCCAGCATAATACATTTTTTACTTCCATTTTAAAGTTAAGGCATTCCTAAAGTATATAGGTTGGTTTAATTCAGCAGTCCCTTCCACAATCCAATGTCTCTCAGCAGCTGTTGTCTGTTCATTAGCATTTAAAAAATTCAAAATTAACAAAGCACCATATGAAGTCCAAACTCTCTGTATTTTATATAGTCCCCATCCTTATGTGGCTTATTCTTTTTGTTAATTATTGCTTTACTTTTCTCTCTCTCTCTCTCTCTTTTTTTTGGCTTTTCGAGACAGGGTTTTTCTGTGTAGCTTTGTGCCTTTCCTGGAACTCACTATGTAGACCAGGCTGGCCTCGAACTCACAGAGATCTGCCTGCCTCTGTCTCCCAAGTGCTGGGATTAAAGGTGTGCGCCACCACCGCCCAGCATCTCTTTCTTATTTTAAAACTATTTTTTATGACTGTCTATACCCTTTTACTTTTTTTTGAGACAGGGTTTCTCTGTGTAGCCTTGTGTCTGTCCTGGATCTCACTCTGTAGACCACACTGGCCTTGAACTCACAGAGATCTGCCTGGCTCTGCCTCCCAAGTGCTGGGATTACAGGTGTGTCACCACTGCCCGGCTAACTTATGCACATTGTTAAACACACTGTAACCTGCTTAGAGGCTTTTTTTCTGTCTGAACCTGCTTTACTGAATATCTGTAACCTTTCTGTCTGCATGAGCAAAACCTTAAACAGCCGCGCAGCTCAGTTCATGATGCACTGGTGGCTCAAGCCAGCAGGCAGTGCCCGGGAGACACCTCTGTACCGTGGCCCTCATGAGAGACTGAGGAACTAGGAAGCCATGTTTGGCTCCATTTTGTGTTTAGAACATTTTTTAAGCTTTTTCAAGTCTTACGTGGAAACATGTGTCCCCATGTTGGACCTTTTCATTGGGACTGTTGGCTTCCCAATTATCTTGAGTCAACTTAAGTCTAATTATGGATAAATAGAAACACTGGATCCCTGGTGACAGGCTAAGCTAGTTACCTCCACCCAAATCTGTTGTGGAATATTATTTTAAGATGTGTTACATTTGTTTATGCTGTGGAACATTTGTTTAATGATGCAAAGATGTGTTGCATTTTTTTATGTTGCATTTGTTTAACTCTGTGAAGCTGTGCTACTTTGTCTGTCTAAAACACCTGATTGGTCTAATAAAGAGCTGAATGGTCAATAGCAGGTCAGGAGAAAGGACAGGCATGGCTGGCAGGCAGAGAATAAATAGAAGAAGAAATTTGGGGGGGGGGAGAGGATCGAGGAGCAGGAGAACAAGGAGAGGAGGACTCCAGGGTCGGTCATCAAGCCACACAGCCAGCCACAGAATAAGAGCGAAAGATATACAGAAGTAAGAAAAGGAAAAAGCCCGGAGGCAAAGGTAGTCAGGCTAATTTAAGAAAAGCTGGCTAGAAATAAGCCAAGCTAAGGCCAGGCATTTATAAGTAAGACTTAGACTCCACATGTGATTTATTTGGGAGCTGGGTGTTGGGTCACCCAAAGAGTCAAAAAAGCCCCAGAAGTAAAAACACACAAACAAACAAACAACACAAATTCTGTTAGTATTACCGCATACCCAAACTGGAAGTTTTAGGGTCGAAAATCAGTTCCAATCAAGCTTGCCTGAAGACATAACAAGGCCATGTATCTGATAAGATCTCAGGTAGTGCATGTGTGCAAAATTGACAGTCTTGGTCCAATTCAAGCTGGACTATAGGATTTCTGATGGTTAGACAAAAGCCAGCATTCCTCGGGAACTTGTGGAACAGGTTTCTGTTCCCTAAAAGGAGTCATTTCCCTTGCCTCTGGGAGAAGAGACAGATGGCTCTTCATTGACGTATACCTGGTTGCCTGTCAAATCCCATGCTGGCCTCCAAGCTCCTTCAGTTCCTACTGACAAGTACCAGGTATTCTTCACAAGCCAAGCTATCCTCTGTCCCTTGTCACCTCCGCTAATTCTCCTTCACCATCCTAGCCACAGGCTATTCCAGGACCGCCCCACCCCTGTTCTCTTTATAATGGCCAGGTTTTCCCCCTGCCCCCACGCTTCTCCCTTAGCCATGCCCAGTCTGCTTCTTTCTCTCTGCTCCAGACTTCCGGACGCTCCTGGATATTTTCTTTCTCTTACCCACAATAAAAACCTTCCACCCATGGAACAGCCTTTTCAGTGGTTTCTTTACTGCCCTCGAATACAGAACCCAGTCATCATTTTTGTTGAGAAAAAGGCAAACACCAGGGAGAAGAGCAGCAGAGGGAGGAATAAGACCCAGGTGGCACAAGACCTTGTACCCACCCGACTACTCATCAGCCGTGAAGAAAGGGAGCAAGGGGCTTGTATGAGGTTATGAAAACTGTTCTCTGTTCAGTCAGAGAGCCTACCAGCCTAGGCTAACAGTGGCTTTGGAAGGTTGTAAAGTAAATTGCCACTTGGGCTACACCGGTCTCCAGTGCTCTTGCATGAAGTGAGGATCTTTGTTTCTCACACACCTCCTACCTCTTTATAATCTCACTTTCAAAGAAAAAAATCTTGGGGTCTGGAGAGGTGGCTCAGTGGTTAAGAGTACTTACTGCTTTTGCAGAGGATGTGGGTTTAGTTCCTAGAACCCACATATTAGCTCACCATTTGCAACTTCAAATGATCCAACACTCTCTTCCGTCCTCCAAGGGCGCCAGGCACAAACACGGTGCACTTACAGACAAGCAAGCAAAACACTCAAACACAAAAAACAAGTCAGCTGTAACTGGAAGTTTCTCTAGTCCTGCCTTGCCCCTTGGTCGGGCTTTATCTCTCCCACCCCAGGTCCCTCAGCTGCTTACAAATAATCACTCAGAGGCTTATATTAATTGCACTCTATGGCCTATGGTTTCAGCTTCTTGATAGCTAGCTCTTTCATCTTAAATTAACCCATATCTATAAATCTGTATGTTGTCACGTAGCTCTGGTGTTACCTGACATCTTGTTCCTTCGGCCTGACTCCGCCCTTTTTCTCTCTGTATCTCTGCTTGGATTTCCTGCCTGGCTGTACACTTTCTTGCCATAGGCCAAAACAGCTTTATTTATTATCCAATGGGAGTCACACATAGTCACAGCATACAAAGATATCCCACAGCACTTAGCCAGGCAGTGGTAGTGCAGGCCTTTAATCCCAGCACTCAGGAGGCAGAGGCAAGCAGATCGCTGTGAGTTCCAGGCCAGCCTGGTCTACAGAGCGAGTTCCAGAACAGCCAGGGCTGTTACACAGAGAAACCCTGTCTTGAAAAACCAAAGACGAAGAAAAAAAAAATCATTATGGTGGGTGTGATGGTGGCACAGAATTTTAATACCAGCACTTGGGAAACAGAGGCAGGTGTATCTCAGCAAATCCGAAGCCAGCCCAGTCTACATAACAAGGTCCAGTTCAGCTAAGGGCTACCTAGTGAGACCTTGTCTCACAAACAACCCCATCAACCAACCAACCAAAACCCTTTTGACAAAAAACACTGTAAAAATGTTTTTATTTGTGTAGGGGTTTTACCTGCATGCATGTCTGTGTACCATGCCTGGCTGTGAGCCACCATGTGGGTGCTAGGAATCAAACCCTGATCCTCTGGAAGAACAGCCAGGACTCTTAACCACTGAGCCATCTCGCCAGCCCCCACAAAGAAATGTTGTTGAGTCAGGCAGGGTCTCACTCCATAGCCTGGCTGGCCTGGCACTCTCCATATAGACTAACAGAAATCTGCTGGCCTTTGCCTCCTGAGGGCTAGGATTAGAGTCCTGAACTTCCACTGCATTATTCATCTTTTAGATGATATCCTTTGAACAAAGTAACTTCAAAAGCCACCAAAATTATGGACTGCTGTTACGATGCTCAAGTAGGACTCTCTTGAGACACACACACACACACACACACACACACACACACACACACACACACACACCCCTCTGGGTGTGCACTCCCTCCCCAATCTTGCTTCACAGATTCCTGAAACCTTCCTGCAGTGTACATTAAGATCCTGGGCAGAGCTCCTCAGGTTGAGATGCTGAGTTTACCTCGTTGCCAGTGACATCTGCAAGCACACATTCATACATGCTGGCGCAACACTAGTGCACATAAAGTAAGCCCAAAAAATAATAGTAACTAAAAAGGAAAAGCATGGTCTAAATTCAGAGGACATTCCTTTCCAGCAGAGTAAGAAAGGGAAAGTACGCCCAAGAATGGGAGTGGGTTAGTGAGTTGAGGAGAGCGCCCACAAAACATAGGGCAACGATGTCTACAGCCATTTATAGGGCACTGATATAATTTCTGTTTTGGCTTCGGCTTTTCTCTCGAACGCTCTGCTCATTCGGAGCCGAGGTGGGGAGCTTTCCAGTCCTTCCCCGCAAACAAGCTTGTTTCATGCCTTAATGTGGTATCCTCCCTTCAGGGGGACATGCAGCATCCACCCAGCTCCCCCTCATCAACGGCGTCGGGGCTTGGTGTCCTGTTTTAAGAACTTGTGCACTACCAGGACACTGTATGTGTCGGTGTTGGGAGTTCGAACCAGGGCCTGTCCGGGGGACTCCACCAGCGGGGGCTCGTTCAGCTCTTCTATACCTTCCAAGGAGGCGCGGGGTGGAGCCGTGCACAGCGCCAGCGCCGCCGCCGCCGCCGCCGCCAGGTTCGACCGTAGGACACCAGGTTGCTGGAGGGCGAGGAGCCAGCAGCGCCGGCAGGAGGGAGGAGACTGGGAACCGGGTGGAAGGGACGAGCGCGAGAAAACGGGGGGCCGGGGGCGGGGCCGGGCGCACGGAGACCTGGGACCCGGGGGGCCGGGGGCTGCAGCCGGGCGCGGGGGATCCTGGGAGCCCGAGCGCGCGGCATCCTGGGACCGGGGCGGGGGGAGGTCGGGCCGCCGAGAGACAAGGCGTGGGGGCGGAGCGAGGCGCGGGGAGGCCTGGGAGCGGGGGGCGGGGCGGCCCGGCGCGCGATCCTAACGGCTGCAGACGCCGCGCGGGAGCCCGCCCTGGGGAGGCCCCGCCCGGCGTGGGTTTGAACGGAGCTCCGCCCCGCACTCCACCAATTGGCGCTCGTGCGGCGGCGCCATGGCGACCCTTTGTGGCCGCTGACCGGTCTCGCCTCCCGAACCGAGTAGCGGCCTGCCTCGCGGCCCAGGTAAGCGGCCGGGCCGTCGGCTCCTCGGAGCCTCCGCGGCCTCCAGGGCAGCCGGGCCGCGCCGGGGGCCCCCGGGCCTCCGCCCGCGCCCGCCGCCCTTTCGCGTCCCGGACGCCGCGGCGTGCCGGGTGACACATACCGAGAGCCGGAGCGGCGGGTACGAGCCGGCCCTCCCGCCCGCCGCCCACGCTCCCTGGCTTCCGCTCTTTCTTCCTGCCGTGGCCCTCCTGTCTGTGTCCCCTCTGCTTGCCTCTCTCCTCCGGCGCTCCTTTGGTTGAGCCCGGGTCGGTCTTCCACCCCACGGTTCGTGGCCCGTCTGGCCGCCCCTGCTGTGCGTCCGTCTTCAGAACTGCGCGTGGGCCGCAGTTGTGGGGCAGTGGACTTTTTTTCCCTGGCTCCTGGCAACGCCGAGCTCCGAGCGTCTGCTTGTTGGCTAGGGACGGATTCCGAGAGGTCAGGGTGGGCTCCCTGCAGCCTCCTGCCTGGTGAGTGTTGGCCTTGAGTTCTTTTTTTTTTTTCCCCTTTGTTTCTTGAATCTTAGTTCCCCTGAGGCTATCAAGGGTCTTGGGTTGCCTGCTCTTCCCCTACCGTAGTAGACCCCACTTCCTTCCGAACTGATCGTCTGTGGCCCGGTAGATACTGCCTACACTGGCATCGTTGGGAATCGACTGGAAGCCCGCTTGGTCTTCCCTAATCTAGCCTGAGGCTAAACGGGAATAGAAAGAAGTGCCGGAGACCTTTTCTAGAGTGTCTCTCACCCAAATAGGGTCACCAGGGAAGGCGGACCTCCGAGAACCTGGGACAGATGTACTGGTCCAGACAGAACCCTTATACTTTCTCTTGGTGGCCCTTGTATCTGACTACCAGATGGCAGGACTGAGCCAGCCATTGATTTGATTGATCCACAGGAAACTGCCCCATCAGCCTCCTGCATGCAGCTTCCTCGAGGTTTTATAGGTGAAATTTAAAATGCAGTGAGGAACCCCTCCCCATTTTAGAGGGGCTGGTCTTAGAAGGAGTCAGGAAGTTTCCCTCAGGTTATCACTGGAATACCTCCAGGCATAGGAAAGCGCCAGGTCCTCCCAAGGATAACGCTAATAAGGACCTTTTAGTTAACTATTTATACAAAATCTCAAGCAGAAATAGTGGGTCAATAAATTCCATCAAATAACCACCAAGTTTACTGGCCCCAGCAATTTCCCAACTTGTTCCCTCCTCCCACTCTTTTTGAGGAAGTAGTTTAAAGCAGTTATGGGGTTGTTGTTTGAGACAGGGTTTCCTTTAGTCCAGGCTGGCCTCAGACTTGACACTGTAACCAGAAATAACCTTGAACTCTTACTCTTTTTGTCTCTGCTTCCCAAGTGTTGGGATTACACGTGTGCCACCATGCCCAGCTCTGAAATCACTAAATCCTGATTCACCTTAAAAATGCAACATCCAGATTAGTGCTTAATTGTGGCTACAGTCCAAGCCCTGGTTGTGATAGGTCTATTCAGGTAAAACCAAGACTGACGGCTGCCTAAACTCATGGTCAGAGCCCAGGAAGCTGCATGTCATCCTTCAGTAGAAAGATTAAGCAACCTCAGGACGGGCACACAGGTGGCCACAGGGAGCTGTACCCAGGCCAGTCTAGGAGAGCCCCCTAGGGCTCAACCATTTAGGGCTGGTCAGAACATGTGCTGGTGATACAGGTCTTTAACCTCAAGTTCCCTCTTTCCTCTTGCAGAGCAGCAGGTAAGCAGCCACAATTGGATATTTCATTCCAGGGCTTTTGTTCTGTGAATGCCCCACAGTTTATCTTGTGGGGACCCCCCCCCCCTTTGTTTTTAAATGTATGTGTTGGTGAGTTCAACCCTGCATGAGTTCATGTGCACCATGTGTGTGGAGGTACCCTCGGGGACCAGAAGAGGACATTGGATACCTGGAACTGGAGTTATAGGCAGTTGTAAGCCATCATGTGAGTTCTGGGTACCCAACCTTCATCATCTGTAAGAGTCATCTCTTCAGTCCCACCTTGTTTTAAATCTCTAAATCTGAGGATGGTGAATAAGTCTGAAGGACAGCATCTGGCGCTAGCAAAGATAAGGAGTGTTGGTTAATGTGGTGATATATTGTGTACCCTAATAAACTTGCCTGAGAATCAGAGGACAGAGCTAGCCTCTAGATTAGACATAGAGGTCAGGCAGTGGTGGCACACACCTTTAATCCCAGCACTTGAGATCTCATGCCTTTGCTTGGGAAGCACACATGCCTTTAATCACAGGAAGTAATATGGCAGGGCAGAGAAAGGTACATAAGGTGTGAGGAAACAGGAACTCACTCTTGAGGCTGAGGATTTCGTAGAGGTAAGAACTAGTGGCTGGCTGCTCTGCTTCTCTGATCTTTGAGCTTTCACCCTGATATCTGCCTCTGGTGTTTATATATATATATATATATATATATATATATATATATATATATATATATATATATATATATATCCATCCGAATTAAAATTCATACAACAGGTTAAAGCTCTATTGTGCAAGAGTTGTATGTACCCTAAGCAAAATTAGTATATCAGGAGAGGTAGTTTGATAGCAAATATGCAAAAATTAATGTAGAAAGAAATTGGTGAGGACATACGCTCCCTAGAAAACAGTGTGATGAGGTTATCAAGGGCCTTAAATGTTTCTGCCCTGAGTCTTAGTACTAAATCAGGAATTAAGGGCACAGAAACCAAGTGCCAAGAATAGAAAACATTGGTGACTGGAGACTGCAGGGTCCTGGCTGTAGACTGCCTGGCATACTTGTGCGTACAAGTGGGCACTCACCAGAGATGATCCACTTGTTACATAACATGATAAGCAGAACTTGCTGTGCACTCACCACAAGTGGAAGCTAGTGCTTAGGAAGAAGAAAAGGGCTGGGAAAAAGGAATCTAGAGGATGGCAGGTTTTCTCTGGGTGGTTAGAATTGTGGAGCATTTCTCTTTGTGATTTTGGATTCTCTTCCAGATTGTCTAGTGAACTGTGGGAATAAGCAACCAAACAAGTGAGAGCAGGAGGAGGCTGGCCGTACAGCAGGGCTTCTGTAGCTCAGGAGGAGGCTGGTCGGTCCCATCACTGTTTTGCAGTCTTGAGGAAAGCTCTGCAGCGGGGTGACTAGGGGTGGGCTGACTAGGTGATGAGCATCTCCTATGTGAGAACCAACACTTTCATTCTGTAATCACAAATTTAAGAAGCAAAACAGTTTTAATTTTATGATTCTGCAGAAACAGATGTCAGCCTAGCAAAAATAGCTTCTCAATTTGGCACAAGGAGTAGTTTTTAAAGCCCCTGGTGAAAAATTCTGCCTTTTGGGTTTTCTGAGACAGTCTCACTGTGTATCCTTGGCAGGCCTGGAACTTGCATGTAGACCAGGCTTGCCTTGAACTGGCAGAGATCCACCTGCCTTTGGGGTTGGGATTTAAAGGCTTTTACCATCACACTACAGTTCTGTCTTCTTTTTCCCTTAGGCCGATTCTCCAGAGAGATAAAATCTTCACATTTGTCTAGCATAGCCTGCTTGATGGATTCCCCAGAATTGGTTCAGAGCGCAAAGCCTCATCTAATGGGGTTCCAGATTCCCTCCTTTTCTTATTGTGGACTTAGTCACATGGCAGACTGAAACTTTGCAACCTTAGGATGAACTAAGGGGGCCTAGACAAGCAGGGCCAGCTGCTACCTAGGAACAACAGGGACACAGTGCTATACACAGATAAACCCTGTCTCAAAAAACCAAAAAAATTGAATGAATGAATGAATGAATAAGTAAGACTGTCATTTGTTTCTTAGGTTCTGTGACTGGTTGTAGTAGGTATTTGCCACTTTGGTTAGTCCTGAGATGGCACCAGAGATGCTGTACTAAGCTTTTTCTTTGGGGCCATCAACCAGCTCCCAAATCATAACACGAAGACTTACTAGTTATGAATGCTTGACCTAGCTTAGGTTTGTTTCTGGCTAGCTCTTTTAACTTAACCTGTTTCTCTATCTACCTTTAGCCTTGGGGCTTTTTACTTGGCTTCTGTAGATCTTACTTTCACTACTTGTGTCTGCTGGCTGGAGGCTGCTTGCCTTCTTGCCCAGGGCATATCCCTCATTCTCTCCTCTGGTTTTTCTGAGCCTAGATTTCTCCTCCTATTCTCGCTGCCTGCCAGCCCCGCCCATCTTTTCTCTGCCTGGCTATTGGCCTTTCAGCTCTATTAAACCAATCAGGTGCCTTAGGCAGGCAAAGTGAAACAAAAGTAATACATCTTTACACAGTTAAAGTGTACTCTGCAGCATAAACAAATGTAACACATCTTTGCCTAGTTAAATAATATTCTACAACAAGATGCTGTTATCTTTTTTGTCACACAAGCCTGATGACCTGAGTTTTTTTCTTTCTTTTTTTCTTTTTTTCAGAGCTGAGGACCGAACCCAGGGCCTTGTGCTTGCTAGGCAAGCGCTCTACCATTGAGCTAAATCCCCAACCCCGAGATGCTGTTATCTTTTTATATCCTGGCTATAGGATGTTTGTTGGGCAGTTACCAATTAGTGTCCTGGAGAGGTTGCTGGTTTCTAAGTTGTTCTTATAGGTTAGCCTTCTGAGCTGGTCATTGAAGATTATGATTTAGAATTGTTTCCTCTGCTCCAGCCAGAAGCATTTGTACTTTGTCTCTTATAAGAGTGTATGCTCATAGGTGCTTCTGGGCTTTCTTTTTTGGCAGTGGTGTGTTCTTAACACTACTGACTGCTGATCAGTCTGCCTGTGGCTCAGTACAAAGTCAACTTTCCATCCCCAAAGAGGCACTAGAGCCCTGTCTGGATTTCAGAATTGGGTGTTCTTCATTGGGTGTACCCACCCAGGGTTTTGTGGTTTGAGGTACCAAGGAGCCTTGTGCTTAGTATTAACTTTTTTTTTTTTTTGGAGACAGGGTGTCAGTGTAGCCATGTTGGCTTTAAACCAGTGATCGTCCTGCCTCCTGAATACAAGGTTCAAAAGCACACGTGTTACTGGCTTTAATGTCCTTTGATATGTCTCCACATATGAAGTGTGAGTCTCTGAAGCCTGCTTATCTTTTTTTTTTTTCTTTTTGTTTTGTTTTGTGACCCTGAGTTTATCAGGGTTGTTGGCATGAACATGGGCAGGAGTTTACTGGAGCATGGGCAACTTAACCTTCTTTGGTGGCTCCCTCCCCTGGCCACTTTTCCTGAGCACCTCCCCTCAGTTGTGAAGGAATGTTAACGGGGTCTCATCTTTGCACATAACCACAGCAGCTGTGATTTCATGTGTGTAACAGCATGTCATGTCTTGACATTATTGTTTCACAAAACTCTCCATCCTCTACCTCTTAGATTCTTTCTGCCCCACTTCCAGGATATTTCCTGAGCCTTGGAGCCAAGGAGCATTGATACAGATGTCTGGTTTAAGGCTAAGCACTCACTAGTTCCTTATTCTTCTGCATTAAATACAGTCTATTGCAAATGGTGGAAGCTGCTCTGACCAGGGGTTTAAATATATTTAGAAGGTAGTTTGGGCATCATATCCATTAGGAAGATAACAGGAGTAGGCTTTCCCCTAGGGGATTAGACCTTGTAGCCATGGGCTTTTGACCAGGTTTACAATACCAGGTATGAATTCTGTCCTGTGGAACAGACTTCAGATCCAAACAGAAAGCAGTTGGTTATCTCGTAATAGTCATGTCACTGTCTCTCCAGTGAGCATCTTTTATCTTAGAGATTGGTATTTTAGTTTGCACCACTGATGACATCTTTCTTCAGCCTGTACTCCACCTTCTGGAAACTTCCAGTTCAGGAGCCCATTTTTCCTTCCTCTCTGTCCTTTTGTGAGTTCTCCCCACTGCATGCATCCTCTGGTTGGCCACACTGCCCTCCCTGGACCAGTCTGCCTTCCAGTTGGGTTATCTTTCAGATTCTCAGGGTCAGAGTGGGCAGCTAGGTCTTCTGACTGCAAAACAGGGTTTAATTCATGACATGTGAGCAAGTTTGGTTTGAGATCTGTGTTAAATCACGAAGAGTTGAAATTGTAGAGATAACTCTGAAACAAAAAGGAACTTTTGGGACTTCCCACCCCCTAATCCAGGGTTTCTTGATACAGTTGGCCTAGATATATATTTTTTTCAAGACAGGATTTCTCTGTGTAACAGTCCTGGCTGTCCTGGATCTCACTTTTTAGACCAGGCTGGCCTCGAACTCACTGAAATCCGCCTGCATCTGTCTCTCAAGTGCTGGGATTAAAGGCATGTGCCACCACCACCCAACCCTTGACATAATATATTAATTCTCAATAAACTTAGCAGTTTTACACCCCCCCCCCAGTGGCTTTAAACATGTAATTGTTTTTTTAAAAAAATGAAAAAAAAATCTAATTTAGACTTAGCGACCCACATTTGTAATCCCTCCACTCTGGAGGCTGAGGCAGAAGGATCTCAAGTTAAGAGAACAGCCTGTTAAATACACACACTACCACCACCAAAAAAGAAATTTCTGTAATGCAAAGTTACATTAGTTGCTTTTCTGTTGCTGTGATAGAATACTCTGACAAAGAACAACTCAGGGAAGGAAGGGTTTGTCTGGACTGCAGTTATAGCAGGGATGCTTTAGTCCATCGTGACAGGGAAGGCACAGCAGTGCAAGGCTGAGGCCAGTGAGGGAGCCCAGTGATCGATCACACGTCATCCGCACACAGAAGCAGAGAACGGAAAGTAGAGCCAAGTATACAACTTGAAACCAGTCCTGGGTTTGCAGTTCTTTCAGCAAGGCCTCACCTCTTAAAGGTTCCGTAACCTCCCAGACAGTACCATCACCTGGGGACCAAGTGCTCAAACACAACCTACACTTATTTATTTATTTATCTATCTATCTATCTATCTATCTATCTATCTATCTATCTATCTATCTATCTATCTATTTATTTATTTATTTATTTTACAAGACAGGGTTTCTCTGTGTAGTTTTTGGTGCCTCCTGGAACTTGCTCTGTAGAACAGTCTGGCCTTGAACTCACACAGATCCACCTGGCTCTGCCTCCCTAGTGTTGAGATTAAAGGTGTGCGCCACCACTCAGCTATTTGTTTTTAAAAGACTTTATTTTATGTGTGTAAGTATTTTGTCTGCATGTATGGCTGCACTATATGCATACAATGCCTCCAGAGGCCAGAAGAGGGTGTCTGTTGGATACCATGGAAACTAAGTTATAGATGGTCATGAGCCATCATATAGGTGCTGGGAATATAATCAGGGTGCCCATCTCCAGCTCCAAATCTAACAAGTTTAAAAAGCATTTGCCTGGCATGGTGTCACATACCTTAACAATCCCAGCACCCGGAAAGCAGAGGCTGGCCTGGTTTACCCAGTGAATTCCAGGCTAGCCAGGACTACCTAGTGAGACCCTAGTTCAAAAACAACATAACCCTGAATATTCTTACCACGAGCAATTTAGTTGTTTTGTGTTTGTGTGTTGTGTGCATGTGTGTGTGTATGGATGGAGGTCAGAGGCTGATGTCTAGTATCTTGCCCATTTGCTCTCCACTTTAATTATTGAGGCAGGATCTCAGTTGAGTCCAGAGCTAGCCTGCTCCAGGGATCCCCTATCTTTACCTCCCAAGCTCTAGCATTTATATGAGCAGTAAGGATTTAACTGTAAGCATTTAACCTGCTGAACCATTATTGCCCTGGCCTCATGAAATAGTCTTTATTTTTTAGACTTACGTTCTCTGTGTATTTCCTGCATTTACGTATGTTCGTGCCTGGTGTTCTTGGGGGTCAGACTAGGGCACTGGGTTTCCTGGAACTTAAGTTATAGATGGCTTTGATGTACCATGTAAGTACTGGGAATTGAGCCTGGATCATCTGAAAGCAGCCAGTGTTCTTAACCACTGAGCCATTTCTCTGGCCTCTCTCGATATTATTTGTACTTTGGTGGTAAGCTCCTTTCCCTCACTATGAGGTAGATGATAAAACTTGAGGGGTGGCATGGGCAGGAACAGCTGCTTACTTCCCTGGGCATGGTCTTATAGGAAAAAAAGAAGCTCTTAGCATTAGGTCTCTTAATTTTTTATCTTGAGATTGTAATTTTTTATATGAAGTTGCAAAAGAACCTGAGACTCTGCATTCCTCTCGTCACTTGTCTTTCGCTTAGGTTTGCGTGGGATGTGTTGGGAGCTGGGCACTCTGTGGCCAGCACACTTGTCCAGGCATGTTCTCTCCCCTGAGATCTCCTGCATGAGTATAATAAGGAGGATGGAGTTGATTGGGGTGTGGCCTCTGGAGACTGGCGACTGGCTTTTCTCTGGTCTGTAGTTCCAATGGGAGCTCCGGTCATTTCAACTTATTTCCAGTTTGGGACAACTGTGAGTAGAGTACTACGACCGTTCTTGTACAAGTTTTTACATGAGCCTTAGCTTTCATTTCATTGGAATAAATACTCAAGAAGTCACATAAATTACGTAAAGGTCTCTGACTTTGGAAGGAAGAAGAAAAAGTAGCCTTTTTGTGTCTGTAAAGAAATCCTAAAGTTTACATATTTTGGAGATTCTGTTGAGAACAACTTGGCATTTAATTTCAAATTTATTGTTTAAAATAATTTTTTTATTTTAAAATAAAAATTTAAAAGCTGGAGAGATGAATCAGCAGCTAAAAGATCTTGTCCCACAAACATAAGGACCAAAGTTCCTATCCCAGTACCCAGATTTTTATTCTCTTTAAAATGCATTTCTGTAGATGGGTGTAGTGGTGTACTCTTTTAATCTCAGCTCTGGGAAGCTGAGGCAGGAGGGTCACACGTTCAAGGCCAGCCTGGGCTACATAGCAAGATACTTATCTCAAAGCAACAACACCGCTTTATACAAATAACATATTTCTCCTATTTGTGTTCATTTGTCTGTTGATGAAAATTACGCTACAACTTAGAGCTGTGTTGTCTGACGGTGGCTGTGTCTGAGGCAGCCTCCAGATGGTGTCTCAGGCACTTCTCTGTTGTCACTTCTCTGGCTGTTAGAAACTGCCCTGGGTACTGTCAGCCAGGAGGCTGCATAATGCTAAATGGTGTCTTCTTGGTTCCCACAGGACACGATGTTTGCTAGAGGGCTGAAGAGGAAATACGGTGACCAGGAGGAGGTAGTAGAAGGTTTGGGCAGCGTCCCTTCCTATAGCCTGCAGCGGCAGTCACTCCTGGACATGTCCCTGGTCAAGCTCCAGCTCTGCCACATGCTAGTGGAGCCCAACCTCTGCCGCTCAGTCCTCATCGCCAACACAGTCCGTCAGATCCAGGAGGAAATGAGTCGGGATGGTGTGTGGCATGGGATGGCACCCCAGAATGTAGAACGGGCACCAATTGACCGCCTAGTCTCCACAGAGATCCTGTGTCGTACGGTCAGGGGAGCTGACGGGGAGCACCCCACTCCTGAACTGGAAGATGGTCCCCTGCAAAGCCCAGCTTCCGAGCTTCCCATAGTCAGCTCAGCACAGGGGCAAAGGAACCCTCAGAGCAGCCTCTGGGAGATGGACAACCCCCAAGAAAACCGGGGAAGCTTCCAGAAGTCACTGGACCAGATATTTGAGACCCTGGAGAACAAAAACCCCAGTTCAGTGGAAGAACTCTTCTCAGATGTGGACAGTTCCTACTATGACCTGGACACGGTGCTAACAGGAATGATGGGTGGTACCAAGCCCAGCCTCTGCAATGGCCTTGAGGGCTTTGCTGCAGCTGCCCCACCTCCCAGCTCCACTTGCAAGTCTGACCTGGCTGAGCTGGACCATGTAGTAGAGATTCTGGTGGAGACTTGAGAAGAGGCCCCTGGTGGGCCAAGGACAAGGCCACACACCTCACGGAGCTCACATGTACTATGATCCAGAGACAGACAAGCACTTGTCCCTAAGGGGGCTCTGACTCTGACTCTGAAAATGTCCTGGACAGGTTTTCCTCTGCAAGGCTGCAGCCCTGGAGCTGCCTCAGGGCTATATCCCTGAGGACAGAGCAAGCCATTGCCAGGAACTGAGCTCTCTGAAGGCTTTTGGGCCCTGGGTTCATTTTCCTGTTTGTGGGATCACTGTGGAGGATGGTGTGCCACAGTTGTGTCTAGTCCATTTTAAATTAGGTAGGCGAACTTTCTAAAATTAAGTTTTATATGTTTTGGGCAATACTTTGTCTTAAGATATATTTTTTAAACTTTTTATACTTTAGATTTTTTTCAGCTATTTTCTTAAAAGTATATTTTTTCTACAAACATCCTTTGCTGCTACATTAGAAACATTTATAACCTAAATAATTACAATTGGTGTGTGTCATTTTTAAGGTTTAAATAGAAAGTATTTTTTTTTGGTGATGAGTCTCTACAATCCCAAGGCAACAGTGTAAATGTAGCTGGCCAGGTGTTTACATGAGAGGCTCCATCGTGGTCTGCATTCTAGTAGCGTGCCTGAAATGAGAACCATGCATGGCTCCATTGCCCCCTCCCTGGGTCTGTTCTGCAAGTTGTCTTCCTGGGCTTCATGCAGGAGGGTTTTATTATGCCTATTTATATGTAAATGCCACTGAAGGCTGAGATCAGATGTCTGGAGTACACCACCAGTTCTGTCTCAGGCAGTGCCTTATTGTAGTCTTCTTGTCCCTGGCCATTTTCTGGTTCCCAGCACAGCACTATGTATGACAGGAAGACACGACATCCTAACAACACCCAACGCCTCCTGTTCCATGTCAAGTGTGTACATGGAGGCTGCTGGGTACCAGGCATGGTGGTTGTGCTTGGAAAGGGCATGTCCCCTCACCCATGTTCTCAGTAGGGAACACCCATGCTTGCCTGCTTCTGAAATGGTGCTCGAACATCTTAAGGTTAAAAACAACCTGACTTCATATAATTTTAGGCCCCTTCATCCTGGGGTGGCCCCTATGCTGTCGGCTTGGATCTCAAGGTTCTGCTACCTGATCATGTGTCACACTCCTCTCCCCTGCATGTTTTTCTGTTTCTCATGTGCTTTTTTGGATTTCCCCACCTGAGCCTAAGAGGTTTTTTTTTGTTGCTGTTTTTTTTTTTTCTGTTTGTATTAACTATACTTTAATATCAACAATGTAAACCTATTAAAAGTATCCAGCAAATGGAATGTGTTATGAACTTTCTTCCTCCTAATCCTTCTACTGAGTTTGCTTTCAGTGGTTTCAGCATTTTATATGCTTTGTAATGTAGGCAAAGAACTTTTTTGTGCTAAATAGGCAATGGATTTATTTTCCTGACCTCGTGGCTCCCAAGGCAAAATTCTCCCTTACCCTACAGCCTTCCTGGGCCTAAGGACTCTAAGTAAGCTGTAGGAACAGACTGGCTGAGCCCCAGTCTATGACAATGATATTGTGTCCTTACAAAAGCTAGTTGAAAGGGTGTGTTTTACTAAATAAACCTGAAGCAGGTTTTTTCTTTTACATTTTATTTATGGTGGGATGTATTTGTCATAGTGCCCATGTGGAGGTCAGAGGACATCCTTCTCAGAGTCAGCTTTCCCTATGGGCCCAGGGATGGAACTCAGGTCCACAGACAGCTGAGCAGTCTGTCTAGTCCCTAAAACAGGGTTTGCTTGTTTAAAGCATTTCTGCTCCTTCTGGTAGCTACAGTGTGCTTGGCAACCTTAAAAAGTAAGCTCTTCGGAGAAGAGCCAGCTTTAAGATGCTTGTTTTTAGAAAGTTGCTGGGAGACCTGAGACTGAGTGACCTTTCACCCTGCCATATCCTACATTTCTGCCTGGACCTTAGAATGACCTCAGAAGGCAGCGAACCCCAGAGTATAGTTGCTGAATTTCCCAAGCACCTTTGGGTGGCATTTTTAGATGATATATAAATTTGACCACTGCTTAGAAGCAAATTTCCCATGTGTTCACTGATTTGTTTACAAATACTTAACTAGGAATGCAGCGTTAAAATCCCAGCACTTGAGAAGCAGGATTGCCAAAAATTCAAAGCTAATCTAGTTAGTATCAAGGCAGGCCTGTGGTAGGGATCATTGGTCAGTATGCCTCTCGAGTAACCATTTGGTCAGCGGCAGGCCGGGAATGTAGGTGCTCCTGGCAGCCTGCCCCCACAGCTGCTTTCTGTGCAGACGGGGCTCAAAGGCACTCAGGTCAGAGCTGTCCCAGGTTTTTCATGCTTAGGACTGCACGTACCTCATCTTTTTTTGCAAAGTACCCCAAATGTGTACCAGATTGGCCCCAACAACATTTCATAAGGGATAGGGTGGGGTCCATGAGGCCCTACCCATCTAATCTATTCAGTTAAAGGTTGGGGGAGGGAATATCATTTTCTTAAGTGGTGTGGTCCCCATTCTCCAATAAATAATGTTCCCACAGTTGTGCAACTTAATTAAGTCAC
This sequence comes from Peromyscus maniculatus bairdii, assembly GCF_049852395.1. Classification (NCBI taxonomy): domain Eukaryota; kingdom Metazoa; phylum Chordata; class Mammalia; order Rodentia; family Cricetidae; genus Peromyscus; species Peromyscus maniculatus. Next base: position 85,063,442 of record NC_134865.1, on the reverse strand, counting down.
ATTTAAAAAAGACATGGAGAGGGTGGTGGTGGCACACGCCTTTAATCCCAGCACTCGGGAGGCAGAGCCAGGCGGATCTCTGAGTTTGAGGCCAGCCTGGGCTACCAAGTGAGTTCCAGGAAAGGCACAAGCTACACAGAAACCCTGTCTCGAAAAATCAAAAAAAAAAAAAAAGACATGGAGGAGGTAAGGAGATGTGGGAAGAAGGGTTCAGAGGAAGACAGGATGAAATGACTACATGTATAAAATGGGTATTTTTTTAAGTCCCAAATATATGAACCGCATCCTACCTGTCCTTCAGTTCCCACTGCATCCCTCCAGACAATTAGTTAATTTTGATGTGTTGCTTTAGAGCTTCTAGGCAGCTGCGGTGAGGTGAGTGGAACACTGCCCAGCTGATTGAGAACACTTGACTGACAGCAGTGTTGTGCTGACCCCTGCCCTCCTCCATGCTCCATGTCTGTTGCCTCACTGCTGACCCCACCAGTGTGACAGCAGAGCAGAGTGCAGGACACAAACCCAGTGAGGGCCCTTGTCGCCCCTAAGCTGAAGCAGGCCAGATAGAAGCCAGCCCCACCCTGCCCTTTCAGCTCAGTACAGGACATGAAACAGGACAAGTCACCATGCTGAGGAGGGCAGAAGGGTGAGTGAGGAACAGGAACCAGGCACACAGTGACACCCAAAGCAAAGCTAACAGCCAAGTAAGCCTCAAACCTAAGCCTCTTACCTCCTGTTTGGCCAGAGCCTGAGTGAGGCTGGGGATTGGCTCCTGCCTGTATGTCTCAAAGCCCACTTCCTGGTGAGGAAGAGTGGGAAGGGCAAGGGCCTTGGCGAGGACTTGCTGCTCTCCTGTGCTGTGCTGTGCTGTTCAGGTGCCGTCTTCAGTTCAAGCTTGCCTGTCCCAGGCAGCTGGACCCTGGCTCTCAGCATCCATGTGTTCTGAGAAGTGCCTGGTAACTTCACCTCACTGCAGCTGCTAGGAGCCCAAGAGCAGAGTGCATTTCAGTCCTCACAGCATGCTCTGCCTTACATTGTTTGTTCATTCCTGCTTCAGTGGTCGGGAACTGCATACATTTAGGCATATGATGTTTTCAGACGTCTAGGATGGCTAAAGGGAGCTGGTGACCGAAGGCATTACCTCAGCAGTTAGTTGAGTAATGAGAATACTAAATCTCTTCAGTGATTTCTGAGAACATTCACTTTTCCCAAGATAGGGTTTCTCTGCATAGCCCTGACTGTTCTGGAACTCACTCTGTAGACCGGGCTGGTGCCTGGATAAAGGCATGCACCACCACTCCAGCTTCGTAATTGTTAAGCACGCCCAGTGTTTCCACTGTAGGAGTCTTGAATGCTGACTGCCTGTGGCGGACACCATCTCCACCAGGCCCTGCTAACTGCCACTCAGACTCTAGGAATTTCACATTTTAAGGACCCCCCCCCCAAAGAGTCATCTGCTTGTCTCTGCACCTGTTACCCACTCATCCTAATGTCTCTGGGCTCATCCATGTTGCTGCAGTATCAGGGTTTCATCTTTTCCTGGATAGACAGTACTCTTCCTTATCCACTCATCCACTGCAGAACAACCCAGATGACGCCATCTCGGACACTGAACCAGGCTGCTCTGAACAGGGCACAAACAGCTCTCCCAGACGGTTCCTCCCTTTGGATATGGCCCCCGAGCAGCAGGATTGCTGGATCACATGGGAGTTGTTTTAAAAAGACTCTTTATACTGTTTCCCATAATAGTTGTTCTCGTCTACATTTCGTCATGTCCTTGCCAGCTCATCTTTATCCTAACAGGAGTGTGGTGCCTCACTGAGCCTGACTGCACTTCTCTATGGTTGATGGTGGGAAGCATGTTTTTCATATGCCTACTGGCCTTTACATGTTTTTTTTTTTCATTTACATTTTCTGAGAAGCATTTTTTACTCCAGTTATCTTTTCTACTGGGTAGTCTGAGTAACTTATACACTGCTTCCTTTCCAGACAGCAGTACCTCTGCATCTGCAGCCACAGGGAAGTTGTAGCTTCCTCTTGCCATGTGCTGGTTAATGCTGCTTTCTGAAAATGCAAAGTTAAGGCAGCTTTCCTAAACATCTGGCAACCCCCCAAAACAAACACCCCCTCCCCACATAAAAGAAAAATAATGGGTTATCCTTTCGTTATAAGCCTCAAACTACATGTCACCTAGTGGTGGCTGAGTACAAGGATCAGATGTATCACCAGCACCTTTCTTCTCCTCTACTGACGGGAGCAGTTCCAACACTCCATACGTCCTGTCTAGACGGTTGTCTGGTTCCGGACAACTTGGTCAGTTCAGTCAATAGTGAAGCTAGTGTCTCCCGAGCAAGTCAGCCCCACAGGAGCATCTCCAAGAGCTAATAGCGAGTCAATAAGAACACAGGCTTATACAGTCTTTTCTTTTTAATAAAAGTTTACAAAATTCAGTGCTGCCTTGAGTATGCCCCTAGAAGAAAAAAGATCTCTCAGCAGATGCTCATCCAGCTGTTCCCCTGGGACACCCAGTGCGGTTTCCCACCCACCCTTCTACTCAAGAGAAAAGCTTGTCTCAAGGCTGCTGGGTGAGGGAAGGATCCGGCACAGGGGTATGCATTAACATCTTAGGGAACAGCACGAGGGAAGCCAGGGCCAGGGTGGGGTCCTGCAAGTGATCAGTAGCTGCCTCCCAATTTCTGAACTCATGGATCCAACTATGAGCCAGGCAGGAGTCATCAGGCACCTGGTGCCAGCCTACAGTGTCCCCAGAAACTATGGAGACTGATTCTGCCCTAGGACTTTACCTCTGTGCACCCCATCATATCTGAACGCATTAGGTATACAGTAGGTTGATAGAGGTCCTAGGAAATGAACATGGATCTGGGAAACAATGCCATAGAATAGTTCTCAGTACTAAAACCAGTAAGAATGTAAAATATCTCATAGAGGTACAAAGTACTCCTGCTTTTAGCAAACATCATTATTAAAGAATGCCATTTTTAGGTTGCGTGGAGTAAAGATCTTTTTTTGTGGAATGGTGATGTAGTGCCCATTTCCTTGTAGTGGTGTCTTCAGAAACAGGCTGTAGGTAATCAGGCTGCCTTGTCTGCTGCCAGATGTCCCTGAGAGCTGAGAGGAAAGTGGAGATCAGGTACTAGATCTGACACTAAAGAAACCTGGATAAGTTCCCTGCATACCCTGGAGCCCCCCTGGATTTCCTTCTTGGCCTCAATGTGCAGTTCAACCAGAGAACCATCGAGAGGGTGAGGACAGAGGCTACAAGAAGTCATTCACTCTGCCCCTGGCCTCTCCTCCCTGTATCTAATTACTGCCACATAACTTCCCATATGGCCAGACCAAGTTTCTTACAATTCTGTGACTGCCCTGCTGTCCAAAAGCAGGGTGGGTCTGTTCCTTACTGTGTTCCTGGCCCTTGCACTGGGTCTTACCACCTCAGCCTTGCACTCCTGACTCCAGCATCTGGTGGACCTCACAGATTTCCACACTCAGAGCTGCTGCTGGACATCCTCCAAGTACTATGGTGAAGGATGAACATTCTAAATGTCTTGTTGCTTAAAGGCAACTGCAGCACTCCTCCAGAGGTTTGTCCTTCCAAAAGCTGAGGGACAGTCTCAGGGGACCTCTGGCATCATGCCCTGTTAGTTCATAATGATGCCCATTCCTGAGTGCCATAGAGCCCATCATCTGCCCCATATATCAACCAAGGCTGCAGCTCGCCTCCGCTGGGCGCCAGGCACCACTGTGCCCTGATGCTTGGCTTCCCACAGACACAGGGCTGTATTCCGTCCCCTCCCATCCTGTCACCTCTCCCCAGCACTACAAAGCAGATCCTTGTGGCATATACCCCAGTCACTGCCTTACTGGTTGTCTCCTGGGCACACATACAGACAGCCCTTCCTGAAGTGTCTGGTTAAAGGTGGGTACGAGATCCAGTCCAGACAGGCCTGCTCTTCCACCCTGGTAAAAGAGAGGGGTAGGAACAAGACCCCTTTCCTGTCCACACCTCTCTTCCGGCTGGGCCCTGCTGTAATGGACTGATGGGGTGGCTGCAGAAGGACCCTCAGCCTGAGAAGCTGCTCCCCAGACCTGTAGGTGCCTCTGCCAGCCTCTGACCCAATGGTTATAGCCACCCTGGCCTCTCGACACCCATCCTGGTCCTCGGGTGCTCTTGACTAACAGTCCATGGTCCTTGGCACTCTGAGGGATGGGGCTCCTGACTCTGCTCACCTTGGTCTGAATCAGGGCTTTGCAGTGGTGTAGGCGGAAACTGCTGACTGCCAGCAGCTCTTCAGGCTTTCTGAGGTCAGAACCTTCTAGAACATGACCCTGGCCTCCAGAAAGGCTCTAAGGAAAGAAACCTCTGTTACAGCATTGCCAATTTCACTCTAAGATCACAGTAATCTTAATTCTGGATGCTTTGGGTCCCTCAGAGGGTCAGACCCATGGCCCTACCTCCCACCCTTGCCTGCCACCTGCTGAACATCACCTGGTTCATGAGCCTCAAGAACTGGGGTGCTCTGCAACCTTCCAGATGTGGCTAGGCTGTGTCTCTAAAAGGTTAGGTGTTATGAACTGAATTCCTAAGTTCATAAGTTAACTGCATTTGGAGGGAGACTTTGGGAGGTGATTAGGCTTAGAGGAGGTTATCAGCAGGCTGCCTCCATGGTGGCATTAGTGGCTTTACGAGCAGAGCAGAGAGGCTAGCGCTGGCATGCCTGCTGTGTCTCCCTCATGATGCTGAGCCGTGCTGTAATGGAACCGGATGCTGAAGCAGGCATCAGCACCACATTTTTGGACTTCCAGCCTCCAGAACTATGACTCACACGAGTGTGTGAATGTTATAAACTACCTGGTGTTAGGTACTTTGTTACAGCAACAGAAAAAGAATGTCTTCATAGTCACCTCCAGGAAGTCCCCTTCGCCTCTCCATTGCCTGGAGTTGTCCTGACACCCAGGAACCTATTTCCTAGCCTTCAGGTTCAATGTTTCCTGCATCATAGGGTCAGACTGACCTCCTATGTGGGGTGTGGGTGGGAAGGGGTTGGGAGGATGCTCTTCTCTCCTCCCAGTTCCTCACTCACTTCCTGACTAGCCTGACGACCTTGGGCTGCCAAGGTAACCAGCCCACATCGCTGCCCTCACCAGGTCCAAGCTTCCTTCCTTCTTGGCCTCTAAGTTTCTCTATTTAAAGCTTTGCATAATATTTAAGAATGAAAGGATCTTGGCCACCTGTCCTCTGGCTCTGAGGTGTAACATCTCTGGAAACAGGGGCTTGACCTGTGTGCATGCTCATGCTTCACTGGGCGCTGTCCACTACTTTCTCCAGCCACCTCCTGGGCCTTTCTCTCCTGCTGCTCTGCCCTGGACTTGGCTGGCTCCCATCTCAGACGCCAGGCTTTCTTCTTGGGACCACCATATGTTTAGTAGGTACCTGATGGCTTCGACCGCCACCTAAACCACCTCTCAGGTATACACCAAATCAACCCACTACATCGCCGAGGTGTCTCAAATGTGCCTGATCCCGCACACACCACATATCCATGCAGAACTTGACCTCATTCCCAACCCTTCCTGTGTGCTGCTGTAGCCCTGGCTCTACATGCACCCCCATTGGCAGGCACCTGGCCCCTGCCCATCCTTCTTCTCCACCTGCTTCTATTCCCTTTAGCGGCTCCCAAGAGGCCTACCACCGACAGGGTAGCACATCACTGCGTTCTGCTATAACACGGTATCACCTCCTTTCATGCAACCCTGACCCACATACACCTTGTCTCCTCATGCCTGCTGGTGTATACTCCTGCTGGAGTCACGCACATGAATCTAAGGACAGCATGCCACCAAGAGCGACAGGACATCCCACCCCACTACCCTCATGCCACGCCTTGCCCTCCCCAACTCTGCCCTGTTCCAGTCTGAGGAGAACATCAAGACCTTGTGGAAGATGGTCTTCCCAGTGCGATGGCAGGTAGGTGTCCTTACTACAGAGTCTGTATTCAACACCACCCACCCTGTCCCTGGTCAGTGGTCTCCAAAGTGTGCCAGGCCAGCTTGACCGGCCACAGTGTAGTCTCCACCTCCCGTAACAGTTTCCTGAATATGAAAAAACCCCCACAGGCTCCTGTGCTGGGGGCTTGTTGCCAGCTTATGGCTTTCTGGAAGTGACTGGATCCTGAGGACCCTAACTTCATGCATGTATTAATCCACCAATGGGTTCATAATCCCACAGCATTATTGTGAAGTGATAGAAATTTCAGGGGCGAGGCCTGGGTGAAGGGAGTGGGTCATGGGAGGTGTGTCCCTGAGGCTCTATCTTGCCTTGGTCCCTGCTGGCTACTGCTTCTCTCGGCCTCTGTCCACTGTGACAGTTTTCTTCTGTGATGCCCTTCATCTCCCCACAGGCCCAGAATCATGGAAACAGCCCACCACAGGCTGAAGTAGCTAAAATCTGAGCCAAAACAAATCTTTTCTCCCCTCTGGGTATTCTGCTTGGGCACGCCAGCACAGTAGCAAGCCTGACTGCCACACTCCCCAGGCCTCCTTACCTTCTGAGCAGCATCTACTCCAAGGACAGGAAAGAGGTTTTCCCGACAGTGAGATTCGCTCCAGAGACGCTGTGAAGCAGATGCAGTGTCGGGGTTCTGAAGAGCTCTCCAGAGTTTCCTAGATTCAGAGCTGGGAGAAAGATGCAGTCACGACGGGAGACCTGAAAGACTTCCCCGCACATCACTGAAGCCCAGCCCTACAGCAGAGGGCACTGGCCCATGAGGACTCAGGCCTGGGCGCTCCTCTCTTGTAAACCCAAACATTCACTAACAACACGTCCTCTACCTACGTATCTTCTTGGAGAAGCCTGAGGCCAGATTTATTGGTGTTATTCACTCAAGTGTCTACAACTGTACTGGTCACAGAACAGGTGCATGCAATACAGAACGCATACTCAGGAGAATCAAAGAAGAAACCCATAGGGGAATGTTGACTGTGGCCATGTTAGTGCTGTGTGCCGTGTGCACTGAGCCTGTGAGAAGTAAAATGGCACCCAGTAGCTGCAAGGCCATACAGGATGTGTCAAATGCTGGGTCATCTTTTCCCAAACACTCACATGTTTCTGAACATACAAGAGTGTTCCGCCCTAAAGCAATAGCCATCCCCCTGTTCCAGCATGTCTAGCCTTGCCAAACCTGACACCTGGGCCACCTGGGCCTCTGAAAAACTTGACATTAGCACAGCCACCTCTAGCTGGGGCTGCCCTGAGGCAGGTGCTCCAGATAGGCTACACTCGACAGGAGCGCCAGGCAGCTGGGTACTGCTGGTCACAGCCCCTGGGTTCCAGGCCTAAATCCCTAGGCCCTGGTGGAGGGTCTTCTGGGCAGGTTCTGGGTTGGCCCCACATGGTGGTCATGATGGATAAGAGTCCGGAGTCTGCAGAGCTCTGACAATGCCCAGGCCTGCTCAGGCATGCAGAAACCCGAAGCATACCAGCTAGCTTTCCCTGAGCCTTGGGTGACAGACAGCTTGCTCACCCTACCTTCTCTTCACGCAGTGTCTCAAGACAATTTCTCTTTAGTATTCTGGCCCCTTACCACTGTTACTGTCAGTGGAGAGCACACCCCTAACGAATGGCCAGCCAGACACTACTCTATGTGTGATTTTCTCTAGAAGCACACACAGGTAGTCCTAAAGGTCAGTGATGGCTCTTGGAGTGTTTCCTATAACTGTGGCTGAGGTCATACGGGTCATAACTTGCCACTGAGCCAAATCCCTAGCAGCAGCCCAGAGAGGCCACACCAGGGGCACTGCTGGAGTGTCCATCTGTGCTGCTGGTCCCTCTGGAACACTGTGGCCTACAGGTGGCTACAGGGACGCTATACTCTTTAGGAACAATCAAAAAGCATTGTGAAACCACTTCAGGAGACAAAGATGAAGTTGCTTTGACAACCCTTGGTCCCAATCATAGTTCATTACCACAGTCTAGGCACAGATGCAAGGCCAGCATTTTCTTCACTGCTTATTTCTAAGAAATGGTCTAGAGAACAAATGTCTTCAGTTGCCCGTTCCACTGGGACTTCTTGAAACGCACACCTAAAAACCTTCTCATAGCTGAGAATGGACTGGAAAGAGAGAACATTCCAATGTTAGGAGCAATGTATACATTATATTATTCCAAATAATTGACTTTAATATGGATGCATTTTGTCCCTGGTTGCATGCTCAGTTGGTGTGGCCATCACTGATGATATTATTCCTCAGAATCTCCAGGCTGTGTAAAGACACAGTGAGAGCCATGGGTTTGCAGGAAAGGAGTGCACAGCTCAAACTTGGTCAGGACACGTGGAGAAGGTGGACTGTCGGGACACGTGGAGAAGGAAGGTGGACTGTCAACACTGCCCCTGTCTCCATGTCAAGGGGCTCAGAAGTCCATGGGAACGGCAGTGGAGACATACTTTACCTCGCACACGCTGAGTTAGGGGAGGAGGTGTGGACAGGGTCTGAAGCAGGTGGTAGCAGAGCGCGGCTGGCAAGTGTTTGGGTGAGTGTTAGGTGTGCCGTGTGCAGCAGCTCAGCACATGCCTACACTCATCCAGTGTTCTATGTAAAATTCCTGTTATGCACAAATGTTTTCTGACATTTCTAATATGGTGGAGAAAGCCCCCGATTCAGAACAAATGTTAAGGTGCAGCTGACTACAGTAATAATGTTCCTCATTGGAGGTCCAAGGAGACAGGCCTCCCCAGCAGTGTCTACCCAGCAGCACCCTTTCCTTCCATTCTTTCTCCTTGTACCCATATTTGTTCACCCGTGTTTGGGGCGAGCCACTGGGGAGGAGAATGGCTGGAAGGCAGGGCTCAGAGGCAAAGGTGTGGTCAGTTCTGAGGGCTGAGCAGGACCCTGGCCTGGCACGACCTGGCTCAGTACTCAAAACTGAACTGTGAGCTCTGACGTTCAGGTTTGCGACTTTGTAAATCTGCAAATTCGGGATTCCCCATGTGCCCTGAACAGGACCACACAAGTGCGGCTTCAGGCCCCAGGAGAAAGTTCAGAGCAAGCTGCCCAGCTTGGACCCCCACCGTGCCTTGTTCAGATCCCTTTCTTCGGAGTCCCTTGGCCAAGCCCTCCATTCCTTGTCCCCCCTCTTAAGCAGAGGACAGCCAACCACACAGCAAAAGACAGACCAGAGAGGGGGCTCAAAGGCTGGCAAGACTCCCACGCCCTCAGCACACAGAAGCCTGGGCAAACTCTAACGCGAAAATACTTTGCACTCAACCACAGAAATACCTCTGAAGACGGGCCAGCAGCAGTTCCTGACACCCAGGGTCCACCCTGCTGCACCTGGCAAGAACCATGCTCTTTTGGGACTGAAGGGGTTCTCAGCGGCTGATGTTCTGCGGCTCTTCCTAGGAGTTCAAAAGACTGAGAAAATTGCTCGGACTTAGCTGAAGACTCCAGGAAGCCTTCGAACTCTCCCCAGCCTCCGCTGAGCTCCCCTGGGTGTGGACAGCTGAGCATGCAGGCGGGAAGACCCTCTTCCAGTCTGGAGCCGCCAGCTTTAGCGTCAGGCAGAGGAGTCAGGGGACCATCGCAGCAGATTCTCCTCCGTTCCAAACCGTCGCCACTCTGTCCTCCAGCTGTTTGGTGGAGGGACCCCTCTCCAGGTTCTTGTGCGAGGTCACTCACTGCTTCTCTCCTCACCTCCTGCCCGCCTTGCATCTTGGTGTGGCCAGGCCAGCCGACCCCCGAGGGAAAGCTGCTCAGAAAACATGCAGCTGCTGAGCTGGAGTTGCCCAGGGCTTCCTGGGAGTGTTCACGTGCCTCTGTGGAGTCGACCCCTCCTGGCACGCGCGGGTGGCCAGTCCTGCACGGGGGCGTGTCCTAGGGCCAAACAAGTGAGGCGAAGGAAGGCCTGTGGCCAGATGAGCCGCAGAACTGGGTCTGCGAGGCCGCTGGCTGAAGGCAGGGAGCTCGGGGATCGCGTCCCAGGCGGGAGTCTCACGGGCTCCTCCAGGTCCAAGGCCCCAACGGAGGAGGTCCCGGGCTCCCAGAGGCCCGCAAGGCGCGCACCCACCTTGGCCACCGCGACGCGCCTCCCGGCGCCCGGCCGGGAGATACCCACAGCCAGCTTAGCCCTGCAAGCCGGCGCCGCGCGTTGCCCGGCAACGGTGCGCGCCCGCAGGCTTCCGGCGTGCTTCGCGTGGCGTCAGCACGCCACCGCGTGGCGTGGCCAGCAGCGCCCCCGCCCATGCCCCGCCCTTTTTATACCCTTGCGGGGCCGCAACTTGCGGAGCAGAGGAGAGGGCAATGGCTACACGGCGAGTGGGATCCAGCCTGCTATCCTGGCCGGCTTTCCTGCCTCCTCCGCCCTACAAATGAGCGGTTCTCGTTTTGTTATGGCGCAAGGTGCTTGTGTGTTCGATGTGTCCCCTGCAGTCGCACACCTGGCCGCTGCCAGGGTGCTGGCCCCTCAGCCTACACCCTCCCACCCTGCTGGCCCTGGTTCCTGCGCTCTTGTTGAATGGTTTCTCAAGACTGGAGGCCACATGGGTACGATGGAAAAAGTGTCTCGCTGATTTAGCCCAATCCCAGACCACTGTCCCTTGAGTGAGGATGAGGGTCTAATGTCTGCAGAGCAGGGGAGCCACTGACTTCTGTCATGTGCTCACAGTCTGGGCCTGGTCACCAGCCAGTCTCAAAGCAGGGCAGGGCCAGTCTTGGTCATGGGCAATCAGACTCTCACGGCCTCCTGCAGCCAGCTGTGCTGCGGCGTAAGGGTCCTGATGAACCAGCCTTGCCCCCGGCCACAGAAATCCCTGGCCCTTTCCCATCTGTCCCCAATTCCGAGGTTCATGAAGTCAGCCTGCAGCATGTCACATCTCTACCCAAGCCATCCTGGACTAGCAGCCATTACCAACCTCCCCTGGGAAACAGGTGGGTCAGGCCTGCATCTAACCCCAGTTCTAGCCCCGTCCTCCATACACAGATTTCCCCCTGCCCTGGACTTCCTTGGGCCCTGCCCTTGCATAAATTACTCAGTCTCTCATCCCCGGCCTCTTCAGAACTATTGGGAAATTTGATTTAAAAGTGACAAGATGAGATCATTCTCTGCATCTTGGACCACAGCCTTCGCTATTCTCTTGGGCAGACCAGCCTGGCACTGTTCTCTAAGGCAGGCAGAGAGCTCAGGACTAGGTCTTGGCTGAGCCATTCCAGCTCCCAGTGGCCCAGGAGGATGGGGTCAGACACTGTCTGTGTTTGCAGACACTGACTTCTGTTGGCCTCGCTACAACCCAGCAGGTCCTCCTCTCCATTTGCACGGCTCCAATTCCCCTCGCCCACTGCCCTTGCTGTCCTTGAGGTCCAGGGAGCTGGAAGAAGATAGGAGGACTGAGTCCTGGGCTCAAAGTGGGACACGTAGACTGGGAAGAAGAGTGGGGCTGGAGCAGTCCTTCCCGCCCCCAGTTCCTCCCGAGTCTGTCTAGGCCTCAGCTTTGTCCGGGAGGAGGGGAGACTGGAGAATGCTCAAGGGTCTAGTTCTTGAGTCACAGGCCCAGGTTGGGGTGCCTGTGTGAACAGTGAGTCAGCGGAAGGATGCTCCCCAAAGATGTCCACATTCTAATCTCCAGAAGCCACGGATATGAAACCTTAGAAAATGGATAGATCTGCTGCGTGGGGTTCAAGTGGAGATCTGGAGATGGGGAGATAGTCCTGGGTCCTGTAGCTGTGCTCAGGGCAAACGAGTCCTTCCAAGGGGGCACTGGGTGTGGTGGCACAGGCCTGTCATGCCAGCACTGGGAAGCGGATGGAGGAGGATCAGAAGTTAGAAGTGAGTTTGAGACTAGCCTGGGCTAAGTGGTGAGACCCTATCTAGCAGGAGGGAGGGAGAGGAGGGGAGGGAGAGGTAGGTGTGTGAAAGCCTGTGCTGCCGGAAAACAAGTGTGTGTCATTTTAGCCCAGTCCATCAGTGATGTTTCTGCAGCAGACGTAGTGAACCGACAGACCTGGGTGACCCCGGGGACCCCACTAAAGACGTGCCGCCGTGAGGAAGGGGTGCCTAGTGCAGCCTGAAGAGCAGGTCAGAGGACCCGGGTGGGTGGGCAAAGGAGGCAGCAGCTCTCCTTGGTTAAGTTAGGGCAGCCTGGGCTAGAGCGGCCCCTAAAGTTAAGGTGTGAGAGGGTGGGCTGAGTCCCGAGCGGCCGCGAAATGGCCGAGCCCCAACAGTCCTCCATCCCCTCACCTGTTTCTCCCTCTCTGGCCCCCAGTTCCTCTGCCTGGGGTAGTGCTGCTTTGCCCAAAGCCTACAGTCACCCTGGTGCCTCCCGAGGTCACCTGATGGTAAGGACCGGTTGAACAGACCGTCCCAGAAACCACTGATGTCTCCCAGTGACATGGGAGGTCACACGCCCGCTTCTGTGCCTGTGGTTTGTGTGGTCCAGAGCTTCCTCAAGTCCCAGGTGGGCCACAGTCCACTGCCGTCGGGGCAGCAGAACACTCCAGTATGCCCCATCATCTCCCCACTTCCTGATCCCAGCTGCGTGCTGAGCTGTGTGGATGCAGGGGTTGGGAGGACCTGGGACCATGCCCAGACCTCACAAGTACTCAGCACTGAGGAAGAGGAAGTCGAGGCAGGGCCTCTGTGGTCATGGAAACAGAGGGCTCTGGGTAAGGGGCTCCCACCTACTTATGACAGCCCTCAGCCTCTTGGACCTGCAGGCTTGGACCCTTCTTCGTGGTCTGAACCGAGACTGAAGCAAAGGACTGAGATGAGTGGGGTGTCTGCGGGGAGAGCGGCCACAGATGCCACTGCCTTCCGCGTGCCTGTGGGCTGAGGTGAGGCGGGGCCATGATGATAGCAAAACTATTTTTGCCATGTTGCTGCGGCTGCTGCAGGATAATGCATCAATCATTGATGCTCTGGGCATCATGGTCAGCCTTCCTGGAGAGGCAGTGGAGCATTGGGTCAGGCCAGTGGGGGAGGGGCAGACGTGAGCTAGCCATGACCACATCGGGTCCAATCCTCTCTTTACCTCCAGTCCCCGGGACCCAGCTTTTGGGGGGAAAGATCATGGGGTGTTACAGAGCCACACAACACCCCCGAGTTGACGTTTAGAGGAGGTGTGAAGCCTTTGTGTGCTGGGTGTGGTTGTGAGCTGGGTCATCTCCCCCCATGCTGGGGAGGGGGTATCAATTCCCGAGCTAGGCCTTGCTGCAGGAGGCCTTCCCCAGCAGGACATCTGTCCCCAGAGGAGGACATGGGGAGGAGGCTGGAGCCGGAGTGTGGTGACGGGAACTCCTGGCAGTGCATCGCTCTGCGGCAGAGGACGGCCAGGCTTCAGACTGGGGGAAGGAACAGCCCGCGGAGCAGAGCAGGTCCCCTACCACATACGTTTTTCTCCCTTGCTCCTGTTCACTGTGATCCCGTGGCTAGGTTTAGGCTTCAGAATACTACTGGTGTTAGAAGGGTCTAGCTGGGCCCTGGGGAGGGAGTCTGACTTGTGGCTGGTCCACCCGCGTAGGTAAGTGGCTTCCATAACAGGGTCTTCCAAAGGCATAGTGAGCCAGCCACAACCACGAGGCCCCAGGAGCACTACTCAGGAGTGTACGTATCTGTGCACGTGAACCTGAGTGTGTGCGCAGGAGTGTGTGTGCACGTCTGGGGATACTGGGACAAATCCAAGGTGGTCTGTGGCATGTGTGTTGGTGTGAGTGTATGGTCTTGTCTTTCCGTCTGTGGCTCTTCCCTGGGGTGGAAAGCTCTCTAGGCAGATACCCCAAGGTGTCTGTCCCCCACAGTGTCTGGTCTGACCTCTAGTCCAAGGGGGATCTTCCGGGAGACGGCAGCTGGACTCCCCATGTTAGGCCTCACCTCGCCCTGACCCTCAAGCTGTAGTCCAAGTGCTGGACCCCGAGCAGCACGGATCTGCCTACCAGCCCTGAGTCAGAGTGGGCGAGAGAAGGGAGGCAGAGCCCTTGGGTTCCCACCCCACATCCTGGATCTGGGGCCCAAGCCAGCCCTGAAGCAACCCTCAAGGCTGCAAATGAGTATGGCGGTGAGCAGCCTTGCCTTTTTCTCAAGCCCCGGCAGAGCAGACACAGACGCTTCGACCGTGCACGGCCAGGTTCATGCATGGTCACCTTCTCACTGGGTCAAGGGTGTCCAGGCCCCATGGAGGAAGCTCAAGAGGGTCTCAGGTGTCCCAAGGGAGGCCTCATGACCAAGCACAGCTCATCCTGACAGTGGCAAATGGGAGCGAGCTGGCACACCTAGGTACCTCTTACCCAGCACTGTGCCCCTAACGTGACGGCCTGTTTGAACCGGGGTAGCCTGGATGACATCCACATCCCAAAAGAGCTGATGGGCACCGCCACAGCCCTAGGTGGATCACGCTAGACAACCTGAGACCACTTTGCTTGAACGACATTGCCGAGAGACCAGGGACATAACCGGGTCTGCACCCAAAGGTCTTTGGTGATACAAAACTACGCCTTGTTCCCAGGCCCTTGCTCTCAGATCCTGAAGCCGGATTCAGATGCACAGGACCGACAGACTGAGACCTTCCAGCCTATCCAGCAGACAGAGATGTACCCCAGAACGCAGAGACCCCTCTGCCCAGAGACAAGGTAGTGTTCTTCATCCAGGGCGTTTCCCCGGGGACGGGATGAGACCCGTGTCCCACCAAGGCAGGGCTGAGGTCTGTTCAGCTGGAGGGGAAGGCTGCCAAGGCTCCTTCCCAGCAGTGCCTGGTGTCTGTCTGACCCGTGTTGTTGGCAGGCTGCCCAGCACTGCAGCCCAGCTAACGGGAACTGCCGAGGGTGAGTCATCCCAATGCCCACTGGCTCACCTGGGCCTGACTTCTGTGGGGAGTTCCCGCTTGCACCTAAGACTGTGTGCTCCTGCTCCTGTGTGCATATGCATCTGTGTCCTGTTACACTTGGTGTGTGTGTGTGTGTGTGTGTGTGTGTGTGTGTGCGTGCACATGTCTGAGTATACGGGGACAAATCCAAGGTGGCCTGTGGTGTGTGTGCCGGCCTGAGTGCATGGTTTTGTTCCTGGGTCCGTGTGGTTCTTCTGCTGCATCTTAGCCTCCCCTGGCTCCCACCCCATCTTGTTGCCCTAGAAAAAGTGGTGTGCATACCTCGCTCTCTGTCCACCTGGCATGGCCAGCACACTGTCCGGGACATTTCTCTCCCTCAGGCCTGCACCAGGCTGGGGTCAGCCAACTCTGCTTCTGTGGAAACTTCTTGGGCCTTTCTCCCCCCAAAATGTGTTCCCTCCTGCATGGTGCTCAGGTAGAGGCCGGTGAGATCCTGCCCTCTCCTGTCAAGGCCTTACCCAGTCCTCTTTGTTAGCATCCAGGATGTCCCAGGATCGCTGAAATCCCACCCAACCTCACTGCCCTCGTCCAGCAGCTCTTGATTTTTTCAGAATGCCTCCCCCAAGCTTCGACCTGGAGCCCCTGACGTCCTTGTTCAGGCCATGTTCTGCACCTGCTCTCATGCCCATCCTGAGAACCAACATTGCCTCCCCACTGACAGGAATAGTTCCCACACTTGTCTTGTTCACAGCCCCCTAGGCTGCCCGGAACCTGCCAGGGGCCCTCACTAACCATCCAGCACTGCCGTGCTGTACCTTCGTTGCAGGTACAAGCCAGTAGAGTCCTGTCATGGCCAGGTCCCAGGGGCCAGGCTCTTGACAAAAAACACTGAAAAGACAAGTCCTGCCTTGGGGCTGTAGGATGGCTCCAATTCTGGCCCTGTTCTCCCGGACGGCCTACAGGGGATCTGCCCAGGGCACCTTGCTCAAACTATCGGCTTCTAGCCTGTCCTTGCATCTGCTTTACCCCGTCTCTTATCTTTTGCCCCCGAACCCCATCGTCTCCGGAGGAGCTCAGATCGCCAGCTGTCATTTCCCTGGACTGCGGTGCCCCACTGTCAAGCTGGAGGGAAGGAAGCCCTGGATTCCGGGTGCAGCGATCCGGTAGCCCCTGGAGGAACTTGACAAATCTCTGCCCCAGAAACGCAATCTGGAGGAGGGAGGGGGTGAGGTCAGCTGGGGGTAGGGCAGACCACAGGGGCCTGGGTCCGACGGGGCGGGTCCAGTGTAGGGCGGGGCCTCAGCTGCGGCAACCAATGGGCTGAATGAGACCGGCGGTAACCGCCCTCGCCGTCTCTGCCGAGTGGTCAGCGCGGGCTGGGCGGACCAGG
Organism: Peromyscus maniculatus bairdii; assembly: GCF_049852395.1. Classification (NCBI taxonomy): domain Eukaryota; kingdom Metazoa; phylum Chordata; class Mammalia; order Rodentia; family Cricetidae; genus Peromyscus; species Peromyscus maniculatus. The sequence continues at coordinate 85,047,230 of NC_134865.1, read as the reverse complement.
GCGGGGCCGTAGCCAAGGTCTGGAGGTACCCCAAGCGTAAGCCGCAGTCACAGCCCGGCTGCCCGCGGCAGCGCAGGGTACCGAAGCCGTGGGCTCCGCCCTTCTCCAGGCGCATCAGCTCCTGGCCTTGACTGGACGCGCAGGGCCAGCCGCCGGCGGCCCGCACCACCAGCCGCCAAGATGTGCGACTGCTTCCACGTGGTGCTGCCCACCTGGCCCGGAGCCCCCGGCAGCGGTGCGCCTCACCCCCGCCTGCAGCCCGCTTCCCTCGGGCGGGTGGGCTCTGCGGGCGCGCCGGGGCGTGACGGGGGGGCGCGCAGTGCGGGACAAGTTGCGCGTGGGAGGAAGGGCAGGGGAGATGGATGGGGGCTGGCGGGCGGGTCTCCGGTGCTTTTGGTCCTTCGCTGGCTCTGTGGGTCTCTGCATCTCGCTGGTCCTTGTGCCTGCCTCGTTCTTCTTATTGCTCTCCCCATCTCCGCTGCTCACTTTGTTTCTTGGGTTTGCATTACTCTGTGTGGCTCCTTGCGCTCCGGACTTGCTCGCTGTCCCTTCCTACCTCTCACCTTTTCATCACGGTCCTCCTGTAACCCCCGGGACGCTGCTTTGCCCAGTGAGGTGGCTATAGAGGCACGTGTGCTTCATACTGGATGGAACAGGCCCAGGTGATCGGTCATCAGTCCTAGACTAGGAGACCTGCGAGATCTAGCCTCTGACCTGCTTTTGGGGAGGACCATCCTGGCTAGACCAAGGCTTAGACTGGGGCTACCAGGCTTAGGCACTGTCCTGGATGCACTGTGTGGCTACTATGTATACCGAAGGCCAACTAGGTGTGGCTGGGGCAGGGTGAGGCTTGAGGTCTGGGGCTTCCTTCCCAAGGGGCCCGAGTAGGGTCCTGTTGCCCCAGTCAAGGCGGTTGACCCCACCCCATGGTCAGTGCTGAGCATCTGCTGCAGAGTGGGCGCCTGGTGCTTCTTCTGTGTGATGGTCCCTGTCCTGGACCTACCTCTGGTGTCTTGGAGGGCAGGGTGGGGCAGCAAGGAACTACCCTTCAGACCCGGGGTCAGTCATGCAGCAGCCTGGCCACACCCAGGGCACCTGGCCAGCCACTGGCTAGGGGATTGGGACAGAGGCGCTGCACTGGTACAGGCTGAGCCCCTCCCTGTGGGGGAAAACAAGTTGATAACAGTTATGGCGACGAGGCCACTCACGATGCAGAGTGCGATGCAGAGGGGTGGCCCTGCCTGGCACCTTCTCCACTCAGTGGAGCTGCCAGAGCTCTTCCTGTGGTCTATTTGTCCAGGGTGGGCTGAGGCCGGATTGGAGCCTGGGACTCTTTGAGAACTGGCTTTTGCTATCCCAGGGGTTCTCCTGCTGGGACTCTCCCACATACAGATGGGAGCCCAAGGGCCCTGACTAGCCAGCCCCACTAGTGGTGGGAGAGTGATGGACCCCCACCTTCTCCTCTTTCCCCATTGCTGGCCCTGGTCCACGTCGCTGCAGATGGGCCTCCCCAGAGGGAAGAAGCCCAGGTGCACAGGATTGCTCTGTCTCCAGTGCTCATGAGTGGCTTCCGTATTCTTAGGTTCAGGCTGAGGGACCACCTCATTGACATTCTGTACCCCACCCCACAAGGGTGTGCCTCTCCCACTCCAGGGCGTCTCTTCCCTCTTTTAACTGCTGGTTCCCTAGCTTGTCTGGAGCAGTTTCTCCTTGTGTCTACCTGCTCTTAGGGAGTTAGAGCAGTGGCCTCTGTGCAGCTCTGGTAGGAGGCTTTCAGGATGAGGGCCTGCATGGTTCTGCCCGGGCTGTCCTCCACCCTGTCCAGGGGCCCAGGGATATACATGCTTCATAAGGATACTCAGTGTGGGTTGAAGGGGAAGGATTGGCTTTAGGCCTTTACCAGCTGTGGCCCACTCCCAACAGGGCAGAGTTGCCCTCCTGTGCCAGGCATACCTGGTCTCTTAAACTCCTGGTGCACACCCTTGGCCATCTGCCGCCTCCTACAGCCCAGGGCAGAGCCACCATTATTCCAGCTAACTTGCTCAGAGGCTGCCCCCTGGTGGATGTGCTGGGAATGTACCTACACAAGATTGGGCAGGGGTGGGGAGGGGTGAGGCTGTACAGGGATCCACCCAACCCAGGCATGCCCAAGTGCCTTCACCCACTGTGAGACTGACATCAAGAAGTTTACCACCACAGGTGCCGGTTGTCATACCGCTCCGGGCAAGCGTGTGAGTGTCTTCCCAGAGGCACAGCTGAGTCACAGAGAGTTAGGGCGAGTCCTGTTTTCCAACGGTGGCTCCTGTGCCGCACCTGCGTGAGCCTGGCACGGCCTAGGCACCAACTCCCAGCGTTCTTCAAGAAGCCGCTGCTGGATCTGGGGAGTCCCCGGCGCTGTGACATCATGAGGGATATCTGGATGTTCTTTCTTTGGGGCCGGGGGCCATGGTGTGGCTAGCTCCTTCCCCCAGAGAGTATAGGGCCAGAGCAGCTTTTAGGTGCCCGGCCTTGGGGTCAGGACGTAGGTCCAGACCTGACATCTGTGCCCAGAAGTGCCCGGGCTGCCATGCTGGGAGAGAGCTGTGTTCCCAGTGAGGACACCTGCAGTTCTCACCACTTCATCATCTCCTGGATAGGGTTGCCACACTGGTAGGAATCTGTGTTCTTGTTCTGAAGATGGGATACAGAATCAGGGAGCAGGGATGCGGAGCCCTGCATCACAGTGGAACTTGCTAGACACCCAGCAGAGAGAGGCGGTAGGTGGTTCCCAGAGGCACTAGCTGTCCTGCTCTACCAGGCAGGGCACAAAAGAGGCTGGGTTCTGGCGACTCCTCCTCAGCTTACACGTATCTGTGGACGGGCACTGAGGGGGAGCAGTGGGGGTTATCCTGGACCACTTCCCTACTTGAATGAGGTGAGATTAAAAGCTGCTGTTGGGGCCTGGATCAGTTGCTAACAACACCCAAGGCTCCTTTTTCCTTTCTTCCCCCCCTCCTCTATTTATTTATTAATTTTCAAGACAGGGTTTCTCTGCATACCCCTAGCTGTCCCGGAACTCACTCTGTAGACCGGGCTGGCCTCGAACTCAGAGATCCGCCTGCTTCTGCCTCCTGAGTGCTGGGATTATAGGCCTGCGCCACTACCACCCAGCAAGGCTCTTTCTTTGGATGGCTCAGGGGACAGGACTGTGCTTCATCCTGCTCTCTCCAAGCCCCAGGCTGTATCTGTTTTTTACTATCAGCCAAGAAAGGGGTAGTTTGGGCTTGAGAGCAGACAGGAGGATTGGCCTGGCAGATCCCCCAGCCTCCCAATCTCCTGTGCTCGGGCAGCTGTGCCCACCTCCACCTATGGTCTTGTAGCAATGCCTTGATCCTCTCTCTGCTCAGACAGGCTCGTCTGTCCTGGGCTACATTAGTGGCTGCCCCTGATGAGAGCATTTCACTCCAGCCTTCTGTGTCTTTCCTTCCTTCCTGTGACCTCCTCCACACCCTTCACTGAAGATGTTTGTGTTTCAGGTGCAGCCTGGACCAGCTTGGCTAGGGAGGAGAGGTTTGAGCCCTGGCAGAAAGAGAGGAACTCTTATCTATCTGGGTGTCATGGCCACATGGGAACAGAAAGTCAAGATCTCGCTGGTATTGTCCTCTGCCTAGGAGGAGGCAGATCTTGCACCCAGGGATGGTCTCAAGTATGGGAGATGCCTACTCATCTCTGCCTGTCCACTTATCCACCTGTGCCTGAGAGCTGGTACACTACTTCCTGGAGGTCCTCAGACTTAGGAGGGAGAGCAGAGATTCACTCATTGCTTGTCTAGCAAGTGGGAAGTGGCCCCAGTACATGGAGGTGTCACGGAGGGCTCAAAGGTGTCCATGAGGAGGGAGGCCACAGGCAGCAGTAACCATGTTCACCAGGCTGGATCTGGGCAGTTCTTGGATAGGGGACAGGTGCTGGGCAAATGGAGTTATACAGAGGGAGGGAGGCTTAGTTTGATGGAGACACTGACTCCCAATTTTGGACCCCACTCTAAGGGAAGCTGTTGTCCTGTGAAGAGCATGTCTCCAGGGACCCTGTCTTCCTGTTCCCTGCCTCTGCCTCTGGGTTTCCCTTTATTTTCCTTTTTTTGGAAGTCATGGGCCAAGGGAGCCAAGGCCTGCCTTGCTGGGATAAATATTTAATAGTCAGAAGCACTTTCTCAGATGGAAAATTGGGTCTGGGCCCAGGAGGCCTGGGGCGGGAGGCTGTTCCCCACTCCCCACACCCCACGCATGGCGGCGGCGGCGGCAACACACCCAGCCACTCCTGCGGCTGGCCGCTGAGCTCCCTCCTGGCCCCCATGTGTGCAGGTGGGAGCAGAGGACAGTGCTGAGGTCCCTCTCCAGGGTCCTGGCTGTACACTTGGTCCTTGCATCCCAACGGTGAAGGAGGAGCGGTCGGCAGAGTTGTTGGGTGTTGTGGGGCAGACCAGGAAGGGATCTCAAGTCCCTTCCCTGCCAGGATACAGTGCTGGCAGTGAGGGCACAAACAGCTCAGGGCCTCCACTGGACCTGGGCCTCCTTGTCCACAGGCCTGCCCCCCGCCCCTTAGGAGCTGCCCAGCCCTGGGATTTACAGCTGAGTCAAGGCTCCTGCTTGCCTTGAGTGGAGGTGAGAACAGGAACCAGCCTGCAGGCATGGAGGCCAGGTGCCTTGTCCACCTCCCATGTCTTCTTTGATGCCCTGGTGGCCTTTGTTTCCTGAGAGCGGGACCCTCTGTGGGAGGAAGAAGAGCAGCCTGCCGCAGATGCTTGGGGCCAGCCCACTATGGGGTGGCTCCTTCCTTGGCAGGCCTCGCTAGAGGGTGGGAGGGTGGCAGTGGCACCCAGGACGTGCTGTGACACATCCCCTAGGAATGCCCTGGGCTGAGTCACCATCAGCTGCCCCCCCCCCCCCGCCCCACCCGATCTTGTCACTGCCAAGTTCCCATGGTATCAGAGAGCTGGGCTGGGGTCCCGGCAGCTTCAAGCTGGACGTGCAGCGGGCGTCACTTGACACATCCTAAGTCTTAGGGTCTGTGACATGTGACTCGCAGATGCCCAAGCCCTCCACTGACTCACACCTGACCACTGGGCCCTGCTCTACAGAATCAAGGGTTGAGCAGGGTGTGTGTGTGTGTGAGAGCATCCTTAGGATCTGAGGTAGGCAAAGCCTGCTGAGAGTCAAGTGAGCCCCTCTGGGTCGGCTCTGGGCAGGGGCAGCTCGTGAGGTCCTCCAGAACCACAGCGATCCCGACTTTCCCTCCCTGCTGTCACCTGTCCCAGTCCCTGTCATCCCAGGAGTCAATGGTGCAGCGGCTCGGGGGTGGGGGGTGGGGATGGGGGAGGGGTAGGAGGTGGGGGATGGAGATGGCCCATGCCAGTGCTTTTTCTGTGGCAGAGCCCGTGCTGGGGGATCATGACCCACTCAGGTTTGGAAGATGACTCAGCTGTCCAGCAGCCTGTCCCTTTGCGGGGACCATCCCTCCGGCTATAGTGAGGTGGGACTCCAAGGCTATGGCCGTGGTGATCTCAGATCCGCCACCCCACCCCACCCCAGGTGGGTGGGGCGAGGGACAGAAGAAGCAGGGGGAGTCAGAAGGCACTGTGCACTGGGCCCCAGGGACCGAGGGGCCTGGCGGGATGGATTGCCAGGCTCAGGAGACCTGCTTCTTGCCAGCATCCTTCCCGCCTCCCCTCCCGCTGTACTGCCCCAGCCTGCAGCGCCTTGCTGACTCAGCCAGCCTTGCCCCACCTAGAGCTGACAGTTTGGTCTGGTGTCAGGCGGTAAACAGAGTTCCCAGGTGAGAGCTGCCTGGGAGATGGGCCCTGGAGCGGGAGGTGGGGAGCAGACCTAGCCAGCTTCCTTGTGCAGTGTAAACAGAGCTGTTTTCTCCTGTCACCACCGTTAGGTTTTTAGGGCAAGGTTGGGAGAAGCCGGCCGGTTCTTCCCCTTCCAGGACTGAGGGTGTCCCTGAAGCTCTGCCTCTTTGCTCGCCAGTGACCCCTGCCTCTCTTGTCCTTGGCGTTCTCTGAGCTGGTCTCCACTTCAGGCTGCTCTCGGCTTCTGTATCCCAGTAGAGAGCCTGGCTCTTCTGCTGCTTCTAGTGGCTCTCATCTCAGGGCCGACGTGCTGGTCTAGGGCCTGGTATCTTTGGCAGGACCGCCCATATTGACCTCCCCTACCCTGGAACCCTGGGCTGGACCCCTTAGCTCTGAGAGCCTGCTGCGGCCTGTGCTTGGGCTCGGGTGCCCACAGCCGGCCCCGGGATCCCAGCAGAGCTACAGCTGGTACATCTGGTGGCTCCTGCTCAGGCCTGCTGTCCGCCTAGAGCAAGGAGGGGCTGGAGCCGAGGAGCCCGGGGAGGTGTGTGAGCTCTGGGCAGTGCGTGACTTGAGATCTGAAGACCAAGGAGGCAGCTTTCTCAGCCACCATTAGTCTCCAAAACCTAAGGGTGGGAGTGAAATGCAAACGTCAGTTTTGAGGTCCAGCTACACATGTATTATGCAGTACTCCTCACCCCATCCCCAAGTGCAGGAGATGCCTTCTGCCAGAGCACTAGGAAGGTGTTGTGTTGGGTGTGTTGAGGATCGAGCTGGCCTTTCCAGACTTCCTCCTCCTCCTCCTCCTCCTCCTCCTCCTCCTCCTCCTCCTCCTCCTCCTCCTCTTCCTCCTTTTTTCTAAGACAGGGTCTCACTATGTACCTCTGACTGTTCTGGAACCTATCATGTAGACTAGGCTGGTCTCAAACTCACAGAGATCTGCCTATCTCTACCTCCCAAGTGCTGCATGGACCACCACATCCAGCCCCTTCCCCCTTTTTTGAACCCCCAACCATCACAGGGAAACTGAGGCCCAAGACCTGGGCCTGGGAGAACCCGCTTCCTATCTGTGTAGCCACACAGCAGGCGGCTGCTGCTCACACCGTGGGCAACTGGCTGGGCTGGTGGTTGTGAGTCAGACAGCGGGCGTTTCCTCTCCGGGTCAGCTGCCTGGGCTGGTGGGGGTGGGGAGCTGGGGTGGGGTCCCTGGCTCCCGGAGTCGAGCCTGTGAGGGGAACCGCCCACTCCCTCTGGTAGGGTGTGTGTGTGTCGGGGAAGGGGGGTTGGCAGGGCTCTGAGCCTGGCTGAAGACATGGGAGGAGGGACCGCAGGGGAGGGGCTGTGGAGGGAGGGACGGGTGGGAGCAGCCAGCCCAGGATTTCTTCTACACAAGTTTGGGAACGTGTCCTCTTCGGAGAAGTGGCTGCACCCTTCTGCACCCCGTCCCCTCCTGGGCTCAGCCCGCAACACCTGCCCCTCTCCCTCTCTCTCGCCACTCAGCAGGTCAGAGGGGGCCGGATGGGCAGCCAGCAAGGGAGGCTGGAGGGGCAGAGCTGGGCTGGGCACCTTCCTCCTGTTCTGCTTCCTGCTGATGTTGAAGGATAGGGGTGTCAGTTCTCGGTGGTGGCCGCAGCTGACTTGTGCCAGGGCCAGCCAGGCTGGTTTGGGAAAATGCTAGCCAAGAGCTGTTGGGACCCCAGATGGCCTGGAGCTGAGAAGGCCCTGGAGCAGCAGTACCTCCCCGTTTGTATTCCCAGCTGTGGGGTGGCACAGAACTCCCAGCTGCCCCTGCCCCTGCCTGGTGTGACTAGTGGTTTTTGCTCGGAGAGAGCCTAGTGCGTGAGGGACATTGGTGCCAAAGGTACCAAGTCGCTATTTTAGTAGCAGGACACAGACCCGCAAGGCTGGGCCTTGTGGCCTAGGGAGGGGTCCTCAGATGGTGGCCGCTGACCCGGGTTGGTGTACAGAGGCCTGGAATGGTTGTAGAAGGTGGCTCAGACGAGACCTGACTCACTCACTGGGGTTACCCGAGGTGGGACTGGAATAGTGGACTGCCCATGATGGGCCACACTGTTCCTGGTGTCCGGAGTTTTGCCTTTCTACTCAAAGGACCAGGGAAGCTGGTCTATTCTTGGACGGTTGAAGGTGTGGTGGCCCTTCCTGCTGGCTTCTGAATCTTTGGGGGTCGACGGGCTAGTATACTTTCCCATGTCTGAGTTTCTCCAGATGCAGGAGCTGGCCTGGGCCCACCTGTTGTTCCTATGGCCCACAGATGCAGCGTCCTTCTAAGTCTGGGCAGGGCCACCCATCGCCATTGTATTTTGGATTTTGAGGCAGGTTCTTTCTCCATAACCCACACTGGCTTGGGACTCCCTGTGGGGCTCCGGCTGGTCTTGAGCTGCCTTTCTCCTTGTCTCTGCCTCTTGAGTACTGGGATAATGGCCACTCGCCACCACACTCGGCGTGGCCAGGAGTTTTGACCAGCTCATTCTCTTTCCCTCCTTAGCCATTTCTTGTACTAGCATTTATTCTGTCCCTGTTGTATACCAAGCTCCAAGTGTGAGGGACACAGAGGCAACAACAGCAGGACGACCTCGCTGCCTGTGAGTTTGCCTCTGGGGGCGTGGGGGGGGGCGAGCAGTCTGTGAAGAGTTCAGCAGTGGAGAGGGCCTGGGCACAGAAGGAAGCAGTGAGCTGAGGCAGGTGATTCCAGAGAGCTTGTTTTGGGAGAGAAACATGGGCACATCCTCCTGGGTGTAGCTGGCCTGTGTGGGGAAGAGCTCTGGCCCAGGACTGTGCGGCTCGCCCTTCGGAGCTGGCGCTGTTCCCTAGTCCTCAGACTCATCTGCAGACGCACTGGGGGACGGAGTGGGCAGGCCTGCCCCCGCCTGGCTGTTGCTTCACGAGGTCTAAAGGTCTCATGACAGTCAGCCCGGCTTGGCGCTTGCTTTGTGAAGTGCCGGGATGGGGCGAGGCCTGGGCGCATGCAAGGTGGGGTGGACCCGGCTGCATGTGAGCCTGTGAGGGCACTCGGATCCCACTCTGAAAGCAGTGGCCTCGGCAGTGTGAGCCCGCCCTGGGCACCCATGCACACAAGCCTCAGGCAGCTGCAGAGTCTCTCAGCCAGTTTCCTAAAGATCCCACTGCCCTGGTAACATGCAAACATGGCTACTGAACCAGGCCCCACCTGGAAGTCAAGCAGTCTGAATGCAAACTCCAGTTTTGTTTAGACACATGGCCTACCCTGCCTCCACAGCCCTGCTGGGATGGCCCTGAACAGGAAAGTGGCCATGGATCATGGGGGCAGGATGGCCCTCTATGCAGCCCCTGCTTGGCTCCCTTACCCTCCTCCGGGGCGGACCTGTTCAGCCTCACCCTAGTCCAGTTCCTAGAACTCCATCTTCTCTAAAGCAGGTGTGCCCCCACGTTGCCCCCACTGCGTCCTTGTTCGGCACCAGCATGCCCGGGCGGGGAAGTGGCTTCCCCGGGCCCTCGTGGTCCCTTCCTGAGTACAGGTTTGTGTCTGTAGGAGTGGGATGTCAGCGGCAGTGTTTGGAACTGTGTGAAGGGCTTGGGGTGCTAGGGGGTAGGGCAGGGAATTTGGGGGACCGTCAGGTGACAGTGGCCAGACTTGCTAGGCTTGGCTCAGGTGTGTCTCCATTTCCTCCTCTATAAAACAGCGCTTTGGTGACCTTCAACAACCTGTATCATTATTTAGGTGGTAGTATTCAAGGCTGGGCTGCTTACAGAGCTGTCTTTGAGAGAGACGTATGTGGGCAGGCTGTTAGGGTGCTTCCCTGTCTCCTTCCCCTCCCCCCGATCTGGGAGTCATGTTCTAGGTGGATGAGACTCTGCCCCGAGGCTTTCCTCATCCCCACAGCTGGTGGGTGGAGGCAGCCTCTCTCTATCTAGCAGTCAGTAGAGTTTCTGCCTTCCTCTTTGTGCGTTCCTGGGCGGGGGATCCTGCTAAAGCCTGGAGTGCAGCCTCATGGCAGAGTTCATGCCTCTTCCCAGGGCCGTTGCTCTCCATCCGCACAAGGAAGGGGGGCTGTGTAGGTGGGATTGGCTATACTGAAGCCTGCTGAGCCTGAGAAGGGGCCTGAACCCCAGCCAGCAGGGCCAGGGCTGGTCTGCCTCATGCTTCCCACGTCCCAGCTGTCAACACCTTTCCTCATAGGCTTTTGACACCCATGAAACTCCTGTGAAACAGATATGGAATACAACTTCTCAGGGGTAGGTCACTGCCTGGCCATGGGGGTCTTCCACTCTGGGACCCCCATCCCAGCACCAGCTGGGCCCAGTATTAGGCCTGGACCTTGGCCAAAGCTCCAGCTTCGGCCAGGGAAACAGGAAGATGTAGGTTCATCTACCCTTGCCTGGCTTTCAGGAAGGGTAGCTGACCCAGAGTCCCTCCTATAGCTACCCCCTTTGCACATCCCCTAAGTCAATATGTGGCTAGGGCAAAGTGTGGATTCTCTGAGCAGTCCTGGGAGCCCCCAGTGGTGGTGGGGTGCATGGACAAAGACTGGGCGGGGATGATGATGGAGACAGATGATCGGCACACTTTCTATCACTAGGTTATGGGACATGCACATGGGGATTCCAGGGATATCGAGTTCCTTGACTATTATCTTGCCTCAGGTCAGTCTTATAAATGGAGACTGTGACTTTCCTGATGTCCTAGAGGTCAGGGTCTATGGTTTAGCCCACAGAGTAACAGGAAGGAGAGGTGGGACCTGACAGGCGGTCTTTGACCCTCCCCACCTCCCTCGGGAGGACTAACCCCAGGAAGCTCCATCCCTGGCCCTCTCAGAGCCACTTTTAAAAGAACAACAGCAAGAAAGGCAGGAGAAGAAGCTAAGTGTCAAGTGCTGATAGGCACAACTCCTGGGGTGCCTCTGGGGACAGGTATGTCGGGACTGGCAGGGTAGCCTCTGAGCATACCTGCGGAAATCCAGGTTGGCCAGAGCACAGTAGCTACATCCAGAATCCTGCTGTGCCTGGAACTCCTTGTGCTATGGGAATGTCAAGGTCAGTGCACAAGACTCCATTACTGACAGCGACAGTGTCTGTGTAGCAGGGACTCCACCCCTCAGGACAGGCCTGAGGCAGCGGTGGGGCATTATCCTCAGCATTGCTTCCTTAGTGGAGGTAGTCCTGGAGCCCAGGCCCAGCCCGGTCCATGTCCATCAGGGCTGTTCTTCCTCTAAATATTTAGTAGAATTCAGGGGCTTTAGGCTGGAGTTCTATGTGAGGGGAAATTTTGTTTGTTTTTTCTGTGTCCCAATAAAACTTTATTTGCAAAGGCAGCAATGGACTAGAGAGGCCGCTCACTGCCGTTCTATTTTCTGACTAATAAACACTATTCTCAGCACAGAGAAAGTACGTTGACTTATATCACTTAAAAATTTGTAGGGTGCTGGGTGTGGTGGCGCACACCTTTAATTCCAGCACTCAGGAGGCAGAGGCAGCTGGATCTCTGTGAGTTCCAGGACAGCCAATGCTACATGGTGAAACCCTATGTCAAAACAAAACAAAACCAAAAACCAAAAATGGAAAAAAACCTTTGTAGGGCGGAGATGAGCATGAGCGTCACCGGAGCAGCAGACCATGCTGGCACCATGGTGACATGCTGGTGCCTATCAGCTTGTGCCTGGCTGTGAAGCAGCCAGCAGGTAGACGGCAATGGCCTTGGTCAATACCAGCAGGCCATTTTCCAAACCGATTGTCCCAGTTCACCTCATGCCTAGGACGGGACAGGAATTCTAGCTGCCCACGTCTTCCTCTCCTTCAGCACACCCAGGCCTTTTCATTTCAGCCGCTCTGGGAACGGCATGAGTCCTCACTGTGGATTTGCAAGGCCGGTTGTACATCCTACGTGCATGCCCCCCATGCCCATTCTTCTCCCTCCCCAGTTCCTTTCCTGCCCCCCTTCTTCCTCCTTTCTTCCGACTGGAAATTAAACTCATGGCTTCTCCAGTGCAAACCCTTCTGCCACTGACCTGTGCTCCAGCCCTTGCCTGGTTTTCTCTGGGTCATTTGGCCTTTCTTTTGGTTTATAAGAACTGCTTGGACTTTCCGGGCAGGGCGCCTGTATTGGCTAATTTACAAAGATGTCTTACAAACATCTTTGCCCAGGCTGGGGCCTGAATTTTCACACCCTCACCGGGGTCTTTGCCTGACTGAAGTTCTAAATTTTAAGGTAGACTGATTTCTCACTTATTTCACTTGGGCTAATTTTAAAAAAGGTACATTTCTTTCTTTCTTTATCGGGTCTGTCTCTGTGTGTGTTGAAACGCATGTGCCACAGGACATGGAGAGCTCAGAGGACAACATGTGGGAGTCGGTCCTCTCCTTTTACCTTGTGGGTCCCAAGGACTGAACTCAGGTCACCAGGCTTGGTGGCCAGCACCTTTTACCCGAGGGCCATCTCACCAGCCTTGGTGTCTTGTTTAAGATTTTTTTGCTCTCTCCCAAAGTAATTTCTGTTTTTTTTTTTCAAAGATTTATTAAATCTTCATCTTTGGAACTGTAATTCACATAAAATCAGTGTGCTCTGTGGCTGAGTTGGCAATAAAGATTAGTATTTTCCCATGTCCAGTGGCCCCTGCACCCCTCACTGAGAAGAGGCTTCCATTCCTATGGTGCTGGGAGGTCTACTTTGCTTTGTGTTTTTTTAATCTGCATTTCGCTAGGGGACTGGCCAATTTTTCTTGTATTAATTGACCATTTTCACACCATCCTTTGTAAAGCATGCAAATTTTAAACTCTCTCTGTCTCTCTTTATCTCTCTCTCTCTGTCTCTGTCTGTCTGTCTCTGTCTGTCTCTCTGTCTCTGTCTCTGTCTCTCTCTCTGTGTGTGTGTGTGTGTGTGTGTGTGTGTGTGTGTAGGCCAGAGGCCAATTTCAGACATTGTTCCCTGGATACTGTTCACACTGGATTTTGAGGCAGGGTCTCTCACCGGCCTTGTAGGCCAGGCTGACTGGCCTGTGAGCCCCAGGGAACCACTTTCCTCTACCTCCCCAGTGTTAGGGTTACAAGTGCAAGCCATCACACCCACGTTTTAAAAAAGATGAGTGCTGTGGAAGCCTGTCCTGCATGGATTGGTTCTGGAAACGAAGAAAGGGAATCAAGAAAGGACAGACACACAGACGCACACACAGAAAAGCTGGCACAGAGCAGCTGCAGCCACACAGCCTGCAACCTCGGTGCGTTCGTTATGTTCAAGGAGGGTAATCTAATGCGAGTCTGCTTGGAAGTCTTCAGAGGGCGCAGTCTCGGTTGCCGTCCATCTGGGAGGAGGCTGCTGCAGTCAGGCTTTCTGTCGGCATTTACACATGGACTAGAGGAACGTCTTGCCAGTTCCCGGGAGCTCGAGGCATTGGTCTTTGCCAATAATACACATTCACTTGGGACTTCACCTACCAACTCAGGCTTTCTTTCTTTTTTTCCTCCCTCCCTCTCTTCTTTTCTCTTTTCTTTCAATGTGTACAAGTGTAATGGTTGTTGTAGGAGAATGGGTATCAAGTTCTTGCCTGATGGCTTTTTTTTTCTTTCAGTCTTTGCAAATATTGTTGAATTTTCTTCTTATTTCCACAGTTTTTAATTTAATCTTATTTTTGAGCCAGGGTTTCAGAATGTGGCTCTGGGTAGCTCAGAACTCACCACGTAGACCAGGCTGCCCTTGGACTCACAGCGGTCTGCCTGCATCTCCCTCTGGAATGCCGGGATTAAAAACAAGGGCCACCATGCTGCCTTCTCTTTAACCTTCTCTTTGAGTCCTGGCCTTGTGTCGCCTGGACTGTGCACACAGGTGCCCATGCCACGGTGCTTACGTGGAGGTCAGTTCTCTCCACTCATCACGTGGGTCCCGGGGGGCTCCTTTACCTGCTGAGGCGTCTGTCTCACCAGGTCCGGGGCTGGCTGTTCTCCCATACTTCTGAGAAGCCGGTTGTCAGGGGTGTTTTTGTGTCTTTCTGTGTGCTGGGCCACTTTCTTTGGCCATGGTTTGTTCCGTGAAGATCTCCGTGTTTCTCCTGCTCGGCATTTGTCCGCTAGTTCCTTCCATTGCCTCTTCAGCAGGGTTTTCCGCCTTTTTCTCTTTTTCTTCCCCCGAAGATTCCCGAGGCTGTGCTCATCTTTCTTCAGCTTTTCTCTCGTGTTCTTCAAAGCGGTTATGAAATTCAGTCTGAAGTGCTTTCTGCAGGCTCTTCCCATCTACCATTGAGTCTCTAATACACGCTCCACTCCAGAATTTCCACAATTTTGGCTTTAAAAACTCAGGGTCGAACTGATTGATTTTTATGTGCTGCGTGGTAGCATCTATCCCAGACCGGCCTGAAAACATACGGCTGAGGATGACCTTGAACCCCAGTTCTCCTGCATTCACCCTTCCAGTGGTGGGGTGCAGCTGTGGGTCCCATGCTGGGGTTTGCAGTCCTGGAAACCGAAGCAGGGCGTTGTGCATGCTAGACACGCAGTCTACCAACTTCACTCCATCTCTCACCCTCGTAAGCTCTCTCTCTGAGAGCCCGCCCTCAGTCTTTAGCCCTATGCATGGTTTCCTTTAGCGTTGGAAACAATCTGTTAGCGGTTAGTTGGAGCCTTCGGACTCTTGGAGACCCCGTCCGTCACTTGCCCTGCTCTTCAGTGTGGAGCTCCACCTTCTTGTTTCTTCTTACTGCCTGTGATTTGTGGGATGGATAGACGCAGGACATTTAGCAGAGCATATTGCAGCAACTCTGGATGTTCATTTCAGGCTCTGGGTAGTTATTGTTTGTGTTTTTCTCTTGGACTAAATCTGCAAATCCCACTCCACTGCTGTCCTGCGGTTGCTCCACCCAGGGTCTCTGGAGCTTCCCTCAGGCCCATGTTCACCCTTGCCTACCCTGTTCCCATGTTCGCCTTACAGCCTACCGCCCTCACGTCCACTAACCGCTCTTGTCTCTGCAGTGACTGGACGGCAGCTGCAGAGCCAGGAGCCGGGGGTTGAGACTGAAGAGGACGACTCTGTGAGTGTCACCCCAAGGGGAACCCCTTCCTCTCCAGCCCCGCCCCGTCTCCCCCCAGGCTGGAGAGCTGGTAGCTGGAGGTAACTTTATTATCTTCTGCCAGGTGACCGAAGGGCCCGTGGGTGAGATCATTCGGCCAAGGCCGCAGGGGTCCTCCCCTGTCTATGAACACACAGCTGAAGGTGCTGGCTTTGGAGCCCAGGTAAGGCTGCAGGGCAGAACTGCTGGCCGAAGGAAGGCTCAGGAGTGGCCCACAGGCACGTTACCCCTGTTCACGAGTGTCTGTGCAGCCTGCTTGCCCTCCCTGCCGTGGGCATTTGGTCTTGCCCTCTTCTCCACTGCCCCGCCCTTGAACTGCCTGAGCCACGGTGGAGATGGGGACACTTGCAGCTCGTGTGTGTGTGTGTGTGTGTGTGTGTGTGTGTGTGTGTGTGTGTGTGACCAACTCTGAGAACCCACTGTGGGATGTGGCAGGGGCATGCTCCTTCATAGCGCACCCATACATACACACTCATACCATCTTGGAGAGGAGACTGCTGACTTCCTTGGGAGAGGAGCCATGGCAGGGATCAGAGGAGACCTGTCTGCGCTAAAGACTCATTTAAACTTTGAAAGTCTTCCCCCTTCTAAAGTACTTCCAGTTGCTACAGGGTGGGGGCATACCTGTTCCTCAGTGAGGAAACAGGAGGCTGAGAATTGCCTTTCCCAGTGAGGTCCTAGGTACTCAGCTCCCCGGTACACTCCGCACCCGGAGTTCCTGTATTCCTGCATCCTGGGTTCTCCTGCTCGGAGCCTTCCTGACACTCACGTCTCCTTAGCAGAGTAAGTGGTAACTCCCAACCCCTTGACTGCAGGAAAACAACCAGGGCAGGCACAGCTCCTCTGGCAGACGGAGATCCTGGTGGAAGAGGGATTCAGGAGAATCCACAGCCTTCTCCAGTATGAATCATCCAGAGGTAGGTGCCATACCATCGAGAGTCAGGGGATAACCCTTCCTCAAGGGCGTCAGCCCCAGGAGATGGAGGGAGGGGCATACGCTGTGCCCTGGGGATGGTACGCCTGTGCCTCAGGCCTGGGAGGGGCAGATGCAGAGGCTGGTGTCTACCCTCTAATGGGAAGAGTCTGACACCTGACGAGCATACGTGCAGCCATACTTCAGTGTGCAGTGGACAACCCTGTGGACAATGGCACCCAGGCTATGATGCGGAAGAGCCTTGGCCAAGGAAGACGGGAGGGGCTCAGCTGGGTGCCCATGAAGGGTCATTTCGCCTGTGCTTCCCTGGATAGCCTCAGTTGGATGGGCAAAGTGGGCGGGCATCATTTGCAGAATCAGGGGGACTACAGACATCCCCAGTGTTTGTGTCCCTCCTGGGATCCAGCCCTGGTGCTTTCCATGGGATGGATGCTTCACACATTTGTAACGAACCAGTGAAGGATCAGCAGAAGGAAGGCTGGCCAGAGCCTCTCCCCTGACTCAGTCCTAGACTCGGCCGCCTAGACAGGCTGTCCCCTGATTCCAGCTGAGGCTTCCTGCAGCTGGGCTTTCTCTAAACCCCAGACCCAGCAGCCTGGCCCACTTGGATGGTACCCCAGCTTCTACCCAGGCAGCACAGATCACCATCCTGGGGAGATACTGGCCACTACAGTGATGCCTATATGAGATAGGCAAACACCCACCATGCCCTCCTTCTGCCTCAGTCTACACAGGATGCAACAGAGGTGACACTGAAGACTGAGGTGGAGTCAGGAGCCAGTGGCTACACTGTCACAGGTGGAGAGGACCAGGGGATCTTTGTCAAGCAAGTCCTGAAGGATTCCTCCGCTGCCAAACTATTCAGCCTGAAAGAAGGTATCACAGCTGTCCCATCCCTGGGGGCTCCACCATCAACCCAGGATGAGGGGGAAATGGAGAAACCTGGAGGGGTGGGCCTCACCTAAGGCTCGGGATGCCCCGAGGGCTTTGCTCAGCCTCTCCAGGCTGGGACTGCCCACTGTGCCCTGATTTTCCGCATGTTGTTTGAGGTGCCACTGGGGAGCGGGACATAGGCTGAGGGGCTTCCCCTTACCAATGTGGCCCCCAGACCACTTCTATTCTGGTGGGGACAGGGGCACTGAACCTGGCTTCTTCTTCCTTTAGGGGATCAACTTCTCAGTGCAACCATATTCTTTGACCACATGAAATATGAAGATGCTCTTAAAATCCTTCAGTACTCAGAACCATACAAAGTTCAGTTCAGAATCAAACGGAAACTCTCTGCCAGCAAGGGAGAGGAGTCAGCCATTCAGCAATCTCAGCAAGGCTTGAAAGGCCAGGAAAAACAGGTAAGGTCCTGCCCAGTGAGATCTAAGGTAGCCTCAGCTGCACTAGAGACCCCCTTCCTGTGAGCACTGTCTATGGTACAGAATCTTGTACCCAAAACAAACAGCTTCTTCTCTGTTCCAGGACAAGGAGAGTGCGGAGGGATACATGGAGACGCCTACAAAGACGCTAGAGGCAGATGGAGACCGAGAAAGGCTTATTTCTAAGTCCAGGGATGGTCGCCAGAGGCGGCCCCAGGACAGACTCTCCTGGCCAAAATTTCAAGCCTTAAGGAGCAAGCGGGGGACAGGCCCCCGACGCTCACACAGTTCCTCAGAAGCCTCAGAGCACAGGGACACACGTGATGTGTCCCCCACAAGCACAGACACAGAGGCCCAGCTGACAGCTGAGAGCCGAGAGCAGAAGGCAGGGTCAGGAAGACGGAGGAGGAGGTTCCTGAACCTGAGATTTGGGATGAGCTCAGGGCAAGGCCCAGATACAAATGAGCAAGTGGGCAGAGACCTCCAGGACAGACAGGATCGGGCTGGAGTGCTGCAAGAGTCCCAGCCGCAGGAGGACGGGACACAGGCACCCGGGTTCAGGTCGGCGCTAACTATGCAGAAGCCTACGAAGAAGCCCAGTCATCCCAACTTGGACCAGGAAGGCCCTGGAGAAATGGTAGTGAAAACAGACAGACATCACAGAAAGAAGAAGCAGTTGGCAAAACAAGAAAGGGAGAAGACACTTGGCCAGCATAGAGCTGAGACAGCCCGAGCAAAGAGCTGGGATGACGAATGGGAAGAGGTAGAGAGCCTGGAAATAGGCATTGCAAGATTGTCTCTGCAAGACAAACCAGACCAAGGCGGCTCACAGGTATCACCATGCGACGGGAAAACCAGGGAAACTGGGTTTTCCCAAAATAAGATGAAAGAGACAAAAAGAGATGAGAAAGAAGTTGTCCTACCAGACAGAGGACAGCAAGAATCAGGGTACAGGGACGGAAAAAGGATGCAGGGACAAGGAGATTCACAGGAAGGAACAGGGCAAAGTGAAGAGAATGAGAGAGAAGATAAGGAACAGGTAACACAAACAGAACAAATAAAGCTGAAGATGCCCAAATTCAGAATACCATCTTTTGGATGGTCTCCAACAAAGGAAGGAAGACCAAGGAAAACCAGACAGGAATTAAAGACATCAGACTATGAAACACTGGGTGAGGAAACATTAAAGGAGGTTGTACAGAGAGAACAGAGAGACTATGTAAAGGACAGAGAAACAACTCAGGAGAAAGAAAAGAGACAGAGAACAGAGACCAGGGAAGAGGAACAAAAAACTACCAAAGAAGGAGAGTGCTCACAAAGAGAAATAAATTTCAAGATACCCAAGTTCAAGATGCCCTCCTTCGGCGTGTCCGCGCCTGGCAAGCCCTCCGTGGAGGCCTCGCTGGAGGTGGCGGCGCCCAAGGTGGAGGCGGACGTGGCCCTGCCCTCCGTGCAGGGCGACCTCAAGACCCCTGACCTCAGCATTCAGCTGCCCTCGGCCGACCTGGAGGTCAAGGCCGGCCAGGTGGGCGTGAAGCTGCCCGAGGGCCAGCTGCCCGAGGGAGAGCTGGCCGCACAGGCTGCTGCAGGAGCCGGCCTGAAGGGCCACCTGCCCAAGGTGCAGATGCCCAGCCTCAAGATGCCCAAGGTGGACCTCAAGGGCCCGCACGTGGAGCTGAAGGGCCCCAGGGTGGACGTGAGGGGCCCCAAGGGCGAGCTGAGCGGCCCCGACGTGGACGTGAGCCTGCCCGGCGTGGACGTGGACATCCAGGCCCCGGGCGCCAAGCTGGAGGGGGACCTGGCACTGGCTGACAAGGACGCGGCCGCCAAAGACAGCAAGTTCAAGATGCCCAAGTTCAAGATGCCCTCCTTCGGCGTGTCCGCGCCTGGCAAGCCCTCCGTGGAGGCCTCGCTGGAGGTGGCGGCGCCCAAGGTGGAGGCGGACGTGGCCCTGCCCTCCGTGCAGGGCGACCTCAAGACCCCTGACCTCAGCATTCAGCTGCCCTCGGCCGACCTGGAGGTCAAGGCCGGCCAGGTGGGCGTGAAGCTGCCCGAGGGCCAGCTGCCCGAGGGAGAGCTGGCCGCACAGGATGCTGCAGGAGCCGGCCTGAAGGGCCACCTGCCCAAGGTGCAGATGCCCAGCCTCAAGATGCCCAAGGTGGACCTCAAGGGCCCGCACGTGGAGCTGAAGGGCCCCAGGGTGGACGTGAGGGGCCCCAAGGGCGAGGTGAGCGGCCCCGACGTGGACGTGAGCCTGCCCGGCGTGGACGTGGACATCCAGGCCCCGGGCGCCAAGCTGGAGGGGGACCTGGCACTGGCCGACAAGGACGCGGCCGCCAAAGACAGCAAGTTCAAGATGCCCAAGTTCAAGATGCCCTCCTTCGGCGTGTCCGCGCCTGGCAAGCCCTCCGTGGAGGCCTCGCTGGAGGTGGCGGCGCCCAAGGTGGAGGCGGACGTGGCCCTGCCCTCCGTGCAGGGCGACCTCAAGACCCCTGACCTCAGCATTCAGCTGCCCTCGGCCGACCTGGAGGTCAAGGCCGGCCAGGTGGGCGTGAAGCTGCCCGAGGGCCAGCTGCCCGAGGGAGAGCTGGCCGCACAGGCTGCTGCAGGAGCCGGCCTGAAGGGCCACCTGCCCAAGGTGCAGATGCCCAGCCTCAAGATGCCCAAGGTGGACCTCAAGGGCCCGCACGTGGAGCTGAAGGGCCCCAGGGTGGACGTGAGGGGCCCCAAGGGCGAGCTGAGCGGCCCCGACGTGGACGTGAGCCTGCCCGGCGTGGACGTGGACATCCAGGCCCCGGGCGCCAAGCTGGAGGGGGACCTGGCACTGGCCGACAAGGACGCGGGCGCCAAAGACAGCAAGTTCAAGATGCCCAAGTTCAAGATGCCCTCCTTCGGCGTGTCCGCGCCTGGCAAGCCCTCCGTGGAGGCCTCGCTGGAGGTGGCGGCGCCCAAGGTGGAGGCGGACGTGGCCCTGCCCTCCGTGCAGGGCGACCTCAAGACCCCTGACCTCAGCATTCAGCTGCCCTCGGCCGACCTGGAGGTCAAGGCCGGCCAGGTGGGCGTGAAGCTGCCCGAGGGCCAGCTGCCCGAGGGAGAGCTGGCCGCACAGGCTGCTGCAGGAGCCGGCCTGAAGGGCCACCTGCCCAAGGTGCAGATGCCCAGCCTCAAGATGCCCAAGGTGGACCTCAAGGGCCCGCACGTGGAGCTGAAGGGCCCCAGGGTGGACGTGAGGGGCCCCAAGGGCGAGCTGAGCGGCCCCGACGTGGACGTGAGCCTGCCCGGCGTGGACGTGGACATCCAGGCCCCGGGCGCCAAGCTGGAGGGGGACCTGGCACTGGCCGACAAGGACGCGGCCGCCAAAGACAGCAAGTTCAAGATGCCCAAGTTCAAGATGCCCTCCTTCGGCGTGTCCGCGCCTGGCAAGCCCTCCGTGGAGGCCTCGCTGGAGGTGGCGGCGCCCAAGGTGGAGGCGGACGTGGCCCTGCCCTCCGTGCAGGGCGACCTCAAGACCCCTGACCTCAGCATTCAGCTGCCCTCGGCCGACCTGGAGGTCAAGGCCGGCCAGGTGGGCGTGAAGCTGCCCGAGGGCCAGCTGCCCGAGGGAGAGCTGGCCGCACAGGCTGCTGCAGGAGCCGGCCTGAAGGGCCACCTGCCCAAGGTGCAGATGCCCAGCCTCAAGATGCCCAAGGTGGACCTCAAGGGCCCGCACGTGGAGCTGAAGGGCCCCAGGGTGGACGTGAGGGGCCCCAAGGGCGAGCTGAGCGGCCCCGACGTGGACGTGAGCCTGCCCGGCGTGGACGTGGACATCCAGGCCCCGGGCGCCAAGCTGGAGGGGGACCTGGCACTGGCCGACAAGGACGCGGGCGCCAAAGACAGCAAGTTCAAGATGCCCAAGTTCAAGATGCCCTCCTTCGGCGTGTCCGCGCCTGGCAAGCCCTCCGTGGAGGCCTCGCTGGAGGTGGCGGCGCCCAAGGTGGAGGCGGACGTGGCCCTGCCCTCCGTGCAGGGCGACCTCAAGACCCCTGACCTCAGCATTCAGCTGCCCTCGGCCGACCTGGAGGTCAAGGCCGGCCAGGTGGGCGTGAAGCTGCCCGAGGGCCAGCTGCCCGAGAGAGAGCTGGCCGCACAGGCTGCTGCAGGAGCCGGCCTGAAGGGCCACCTGCCCAAGGTGCAGATGCCCAGCCTCAAGATGCCCAAGGTGGACCTCAAGGGCCCGCACGTGGAGCTGAAGGGCCCCAGGGTGGACGTGAGGGGCCCCAAGGGCGAGCTGAGCGGCCCCGACGTGGACGTGAGCCTGCCCGGCGTGGACGTGGACATCCAGGCCCCGGGCGCCAAGCTGGAGGGGGACCTGGCACTGGCCGACAAGGACGCGGGCGCCAAAGACAGCAAGTTCAAGATGCCCAAGTTCAAGATGCCCTCCTTCGGCGTGTCCGCGCCTGGCAAGCCCTCCGTGGAGGCCTCGCTGGAGGTGGCGGCGCCCAAGGTGGAGGCGGACGTGGCCCTGCCCTCCGTGCAGGGCGACCTCAAGACCCCTGACCTCAGCATTCAGCTGCCCTCGGCCGACCTGGAGGTCAAGGCCGGCCAGGTGGGCGTGAAGCTGCCCGAGGGCCAGCTGCCCGAGGGAGAGCTGGCCGCACAGGCTGCTGCAGGAGCCGGCCTGAAGGGCCACCTGCCCAAGGTGCAGATGCCCAGCCTCAAGATGCCCAAGGTGGACCTCAAGGGCCCGCACGTGGAGCTGAAGGGCCCCAAAGTGGACGTGGGGGGCCCCAAGGGCGAGCTGAGCGGCCCCGACGTGGACGTGAGCCTGCCCGGCGTGGACGTGGACATCCAGGCCCCGGGCGCCAAGCTGGAGGGGGACCTGGCACTGGCCGACAAGGACGCGGGCGCCAAAGACAGCAAGTTCAAGATGCCCAAGTTCAAGATGCCCTCCTTCGGCGTGTCCGCGCCTGGCAAGCCCTCCGTGGAGGCCTCGCTGGAGGTGGCGGCGCCCAAGGTGGAGGCGGACGTGGCCCTGCCCTCCGTGCAGGGCGACCTCAAGACCCCTGACCTCAGCATTCAGCTGCCCTCGGCCGACCTGGAGGTCAAGGCCGGCCAGGTGGGCGTGAAGCTGCCCGAGGGCCAGCTGCCCGAGGGAGAGCTGGCCGCACAGGCTGCTGCAGGAGCCGGCCTGAAGGGCCACCTGCCCAAGGTGCAGATGCCCAGCCTCAAGATGCCCAAGGTGGACCTCAAGGGCCCGCACGTGGAGCTGAAGGGCCCCAGGGTGGACGTGAGGGGCCCCAAGGGCGAGCTGAGCGGCCCCGACGTGGACGTGAGCCTGCCCGGCGTGGACGTGGACATCCAGGCCCCGGGCGCCAAGCTGGAGGGGGACCTGGCACTGGCCGACAAGGACGCGGCCGCCAAAGACAGCAAGTTCAAGATGCCCAAGTTCAAGATGCCCTCCTTCGGCGTGTCCGCGCCTGGCAAGCCCTCCGTGGAGGCCTCGCTGGAGGTGGCGGCGCCCAAGGTGGAGGCGGACGTGGCCCTGCCCTCCGTGCAGGGCGACCTCAAGACCCCTGACCTCAGCATTCAGCTGCCCTCGGCCGACCTGGAGGTCAAGGCCGGCCAGGTGGGCGTGAAGCTGCCCGAGGGCCAGCTGCCCGAGGGAGAGCTGGCCGCACAGGCTGCTGCAGGAGCCGGCCTGAAGGGCCACCTGCCCAAGGTGCAGATGCCCAGCCTCAAGATGCCCAAGGTGGACCTCAAGGGCCCGCACGTGGAGCTGAAGGGCCCCAGGGTGGACGTGAGGGGCCCCAAGGGCGAGGTGAGCGGCCCCGACGTGGACGTGAGCCTGCCCGGCGTGGACGTGGACATCCAGGCCCCGGGCGCCAAGCTGGAGGGGGACCTGGCACTGGCCGACAAGGACGCGGCCGCCAAAGACAGCAAGTTCAAGATGCCCAAGTTCAAGATGCCCTCCTTCGGCGTGTCCGCGCCTGGCAAGCCCTCCGTGGAGGCCTCGCTGGAGGTGGCGGCGCCCAAGGTGGAGGCGGACGTGGCCCTGCCCTCCGTGCAGGGCGACCTCAAGACCCCTGACCTCAGCATTCAGCTGCCCTCGGCCGACCTGGAGGTCAAGGCCGGCCAGGTGGGCGTGAAGCTGCCCGAGGGCCAGCTGCCCGAGGGAGAGCTGGCCGCACAGGCTGCTGCAGGAGCCGGCCTGAAGGGCCACCTGCCCAAGGTGCAGATGCCCAGCCTCAAGATGCCCAAGGTGGACCTCAAGGGCCCGCACGTGGAGCTGAAGGGCCCCAGGGTGGACGTGAGGGGCCCCAAGGGCGAGCTGAGCGGCCCCGACGTGGACGTGAGCCTGCCCGGCGTGGACGTGGACATCCAGGCCCCGGGCGCCAAGCTGGAGGGGGACCTGGCACTGGCCGACAAGGACGCGGGCGCCAAAGACAGCAAGTTCAAGATGCCCAAGTTCAAGATGCCCTCCTTCGGCGTGTCCGCGCCTGGCAAGCCCTCCGTGGAGGCCTCGCTGGAGGTGGCGGCGCCCAAGGTGGAGGCGGACGTGGCCCTGCCCTCCGTGCAGGGCGACCTCAAGACCCCTGACCTCAGCATTCAGCTGCCCTCGGCCGACCTGGAGGTCAAGGCCGGCCAGGTGGGCGTGAAGCTGCCCGAGGGCCAGCTGCCCGAGAGAGAGCTGGCCGCACAGGCTGCTGCAGGAGCCGGCCTGAAGGGCCACCTGCCCAAGGTGCAGATGCCCAGCCTCAAGATGCCCAAGGTGGACCTCAAGGGCCCGCACGTGGAGCTGAAGGGCCCCAGGGTGGACGTGAGGGGCCCCAAGGGCGAGGTGAGCGGCCCCGACGTGGACGTGAGCCTGCCCGGCGTGGACGTGGACATCCAGGCCCCGGGCGCCAAGCTGGAGGGGGACCTGGCACTGGCCGACAAGGACGCGGGCGCCAAAGACAGCAAGTTCAAGATGCCCAAGTTCAAGATGCCCTCCTTCGGCGTGTCCGCGCCTGGCAAGCCCTCCGTGGAGGCCTCGCTGGAGGTGGCGGCGCCCAAGGTGGAGGCGGACGTGGCCCTGCCCTCCGTGCAGGGCGACCTCAAGACCCCTGACCTCAGCATTCAGCTGCCCTCGGCCGACCTGGAGGTCAAGGCCGGCCAGGTGGGCGTGAAGCTGCCCGAGGGCCAGCTGCCCGAGGGAGAGCTGGCCGCACAGGCTGCTGCAGGAGCCGGCCTGAAGGGCCACCTGCCCAAGGTGCAGATGCCCAGCCTCAAGATGCCCAAGGTGGACCTCAAGGGCCCGCACGTGGAGCTGAAGGGCCCCAGGGTGGACGTGAGGGGCCCCAAGGGCGAGCTGAGCGGCCCCGACGTGGACGTGAGCCTGCCCGGCGTGGACGTGGACATCCAGGCCCCGGGCGCCAAGCTGGAGGGGGACCTGGCACTGGCTGACAAGGACGCGGCCGCCAAAGACAGCAAGTTCAAGATGCCCAAGTTCAAGATGCCCTCCTTCGGCGTGTCCGCGCCTGGCAAGCCCTCCGTGGAGGCCTCGCTGGAGGTGGCGGCGCCCAAGGTGGAGGCGGACGTGGCCCTGCCCTCCGTGCAGGGCGACCTCAAGACCCCTGACCTCAGCATTCAGCTGCCCTCGGCCGACCTGGAGGTCAAGGCCGGCCAGGTGGGCGTGAAGCTGCCCGAGGGCCAGCTGCCCGAGGGAGAGCTGGCCGCACAGGATGCTGCAGGAGCCGGCCTGAAGGGCCACCTGCCCAAGGTGCAGATGCCCAGCCTCAAGATGCCCAAGGTGGACCTCAAGGGCCCGCACGTGGAGCTGAAGGGCCCCAGGGTGGACGTGAGGGGCCCCAAGGGCGAGGTGAGCGGCCCCGACGTGGACGTGAGCCTGCCCGGCGTGGACGTGGACATCCAGGCCCCGGGCGCCAAGCTGGAGGGGGACCTGGCACTGGCCGACAAGGACGCGGCCGCCAAAGACAGCAAGTTCAAGATGCCCAAGTTCAAGATGCCCTCCTTCGGCGTGTCCGCGCCTGGCAAGCCCTCCGTGGAGGCCTCGCTGGAGGTGGCGGCGCCCAAGGTGGAGGCGGACGTGGCCCTGCCCTCCGTGCAGGGCGACCTCAAGACCCCTGACCTCAGCATTCAGCTGCCCTCGGCCGACCTGGAGGTCAAGGCCGGCCAGGTGGGCGTGAAGCTGCCCGAGGGCCAGCTGCCCGAGGGAGAGCTGGCCGCACAGGCTGCTGCAGGAGCCGGCCTGAAGGGCCACCTGCCCAAGGTGCAGATGCCCAGCCTCAAGATGCCCAAGGTGGACCTCAAGGGCCCGCACGTGGAGCTGAAGGGCCCCAGGGTGGACGTGAGGGGCCCCAAGGGCGAGCTGAGCGGCCCCGACGTGGACGTGAGCCTGCCCGGCGTGGACGTGGACATCCAGGCCCCGGGCGCCAAGCTGGAGGGGGACCTGGCACTGGCCGACAAGGACGCGGGCGCCAAAGACAGCAAGTTCAAGATGCCCAAGTTCAAGATGCCCTCCTTCGGCGTGTCCGCGCCTGGCAAGCCCTCCGTGGAGGCCTCGCTGGAGGTGGCGGCGCCCAAGGTGGAGGCGGACGTGGCCCTGCCCTCCGTGCAGGGCGACCTCAAGACCCCTGACCTCAGCATTCAGCTGCCCTCGGCCGACCTGGAGGTCAAGGCCGGCCAGGTGGGCGTGAAGCTGCCCGAGGGCCAGCTGCCCGAGGGAGAGCTGGCCGCACAGGCTGCTGCAGGAGCCGGCCTGAAGGGCCACCTGCCCAAGGTGCAGATGCCCAGCCTCAAGATGCCCAAGGTGGACCTCAAGGGCCCGCACGTGGAGCTGAAGGGCCCCAGGGTGGACGTGAGGGGCCCCAAGGGCGAGCTGAGCGGCCCCGACGTGGACGTGAGCCTGCCCGGCGTGGACGTGGACATCCAGGCCCCGGGCGCCAAGCTGGAGGGGGACCTGGCACTGGCCGACAAGGACGCGGCCGCCAAAGACAGCAAGTTCAAGATGCCCAAGTTCAAGATGCCCTCCTTCGGCGTGTCCGCGCCTGGCAAGCCCTCCGTGGAGGCCTCGCTGGAGGTGGCGGCGCCCAAGGTGGAGGCGGACGTGGCCCTGCCCTCCGTGCAGGGCGACCTCAAGACCCCTGACCTCAGCATTCAGCTGCCCTCGGCCGACCTGGAGGTCAAGGCCGGCCAGGTGGGCGTGAAGCTGCCCGAGGGCCAGCTGCCCGAGGGAGAGCTGGCCGCACAGGCTGCTGCAGGAGCCGGCCTGAAGGGCCACCTGCCCAAGGTGCAGATGCCCAGCCTCAAGATGCCCAAGGTGGACCTCAAGGGCCCTCACGTGGAGCTGAAGGGCCCCAGGGTGGACGTGAGGGGCCCCAAGGGCGAGCTGAGCGGCCCCGACGTGGACGTGAGCCTGCCCGGCGTGGACGTGGACATCCAGGCCCCGGGCGCCAAGCTGGAGGGGGACCTGGCACTGGCCGACAAGGACGCGGGCGCCAAAGACAGCAAGTTCAAGATGCCCAAGTTCAAGATGCCCTCCTTCGGCGTGTCCGCGCCTGGCAAGCCCTCCGTGGAGGCCTCGCTGGAGGTGGCGGCGCCCAAGGTGGAGGCGGACGTGGCCCTGCCCTCCGTGCAGGGCGACCTCAAGACCCCTGACCTCAGCATTCAGCTGCCCTCGGCCGACCTGGAGGTCAAGGCCGGCCAGGTGGGCGTGAAGCTGCCCGAGGGCCAGCTGCCCGAGAGAGAGCTGGCCGCACAGGCTGCTGCAGGAGCCGGCCTGAAGGGCCACCTGCCCAAGGTGCAGATGCCCAGCCTCAAGATGCCCAAGGTGGACCTCAAGGGCCCGCACGTGGAGCTGAAGGGCCCCAGGGTGGACGTGAGGGGCCCCAAGGGCGAGCTGAGCGGCCCCGACGTGGACGTGAGCCTGCCCGGCGTGGACGTGGACATCCAGGCCCCGGGCGCCAAGCTGGAGGGGGACCTGGCACTGGCCGACAAGGACGCGGCCGCCAAAGACAGCAAGTTCAAGATGCCCAAGTTCAAGATGCCCTCCTTCGGCGTGTCCGCGCCTGGCAAGCCCTCCGTGGAGGCCTCGCTGGAGGTGGCGGCGCCCAAGGTGGAGGCGGACGTGGCCCTGCCCTCCGTGCAGGGCGACCTCAAGACCCCTGACCTCAGCATTCAGCTGCCCTCGGCCGACCTGGAGGTCAAGGCCGGCCAGGTGGGCGTGAAGCTGCCCGAGGGCCAGCTGCCCGAGGGAGAGCTGGCCGCACAGGCTGCTGCAGGAGCCGGCCTGAAGGGCCACCTGCCCAAGGTGCAGATGCCCAGCCTCAAGATGCCCAAGGTGGACCTCAAGGGCCCGCACGTGGAGCTGAAGGGCCCCAGGGTGGACGTGGGGGGCCCCAAGGGCGAGCTGAGCGGCCCCGACGTGGACGTGAGCCTGCCCGGCGTGGACGTGGACATCCAGGCCCCGGGCGCCAAGCTGGAGGGGGACCTGGCACTGGCCGACAAGGACGCGGGCGCCAAAGACAGCAAGTTCAAGATGCCCAAGTTCAAGATGCCCTCCTTCGGCGTGTCCGCGCCTGGCAAGCCCTCCGTGGAGGCCTCGCTGGAGGTGGCGGCGCCCAAGGTGGAGGCGGACGTGGCCCTGCCCTCCGTGCAGGGCGACCTCAAGACCCCTGACCTCAGCATTCAGCTGCCCTCGGCCGACCTGGAGGTCAAGGCCGGCCAGGTGGGCGTGAAGCTGCCCGAGGGCCAGCTGCCCGAGGGAGAGCTGGCCGCACAGGCTGCTGCAGGAGCCGGCCTGAAGGGCCACCTGCCCAAGGTGCAGATGCCCAGCCTCAAGATGCCCAAGGTGGACCTCAAGGGCCCGCACGTGGAGCTGAAGGGCCCCAGGGTGGACGTGAGGGGCCCCAAGGGCGAGCTGAGCGGCCCCGACGTGGACGTGAGCCTGCCCGGCGTGGACGTGGACATCCAGGCCCCGGGCGCCAAGCTGGAGGGGGACCTGGCACTGGCCGACAAGGACGCGGCCGCCAAAGACAGCAAGTTCAAGATGCCCAAGTTCAAGATGCCCTCCTTCGGCGTGTCCGCGCCTGGCAAGCCCTCCGTGGAGGCCTCGCTGGAGGTGGCGGCGCCCAAGGTGGAGGCGGACGTGGCCCTGCCCTCCGTGCAGGGCGACCTCAAGACCCCTGACCTCAGCATTCAGCTGCCCTCGGCCGACCTGGAGGTCAAGGCCGGCCAGGTGGGCGTGAAGCTGCCCGAGGGCCAGCTGCCCGAGGGAGAGCTGGCCGCACAGGCTGCTGCAGGAGCCGGCCTGAAGGGCCACCTGCCCAAGGTGCAGATGCCCAGCCTCAAGATGCCCAAGGTGGACCTCAAGGGTCCGCACGTGGAGCTGAAGGGCCCCAGGGTGGACGTGAGGGGCCCCAAGGGCGAGCTGAGCGGCCCCGACGTGGACGTGAGCCTGCCCGGCGTGGACGTGGACATCCAGGCCCCGGGCGCCAAGCTGGAGGGGGACCTGGCACTGGCCGACAAGGACGCGGGCGCCAAAGACAGCAAGTTCAAGATGCCCAAGTTCAAGATGCCCTCCTTCGGCGTGTCCGCGCCTGGCAAGCCCTCCGTGGAGGCCTCGCTGGAGGTGGCGGCGCCCAAGGTGGAGGCGGACGTGGCCCTGCCCTCCGTGCAGGGCGACCTCAAGACCCCTGACCTCAGCATTCAGCTGCCCTCGGCCGACCTGGAGGTCAAGGCCGGCCAGGTGGGCGTGAAGCTGCCCGAGGGCCAGCTGCCCGAGGGAGAGCTGGCCGCACAGGCTGCTGCAGGAGCCGGCCTGAAGGGCCACCTGCCCAAGGTGCAGATGCCCAGCCTCAAGATGCCCAAGGTGGACCTCAAGGGCCCGCACGTGGAGCTGAAGGGCCCCAGGGTGGACGTGAGGGGCCCCAAGGGCGAGGTGAGCGGCCCCGACGTGGACGTGAGCCTGCCCGGCGTGGACGTGCACATCCAGGCACCGGGCGCCAAGCTGGAGGGTGACCTGGCACTGGCCGACAAGGACGCGGCCGCCAAAGACAGCAAGTTCAAGATGCCCAAGTTCAAGATGCCCTCCTTCGGCGTGTCCGCGCCTGGCAAGCCCTCCGTGGAGGCCTCGCTGGAGGTGGCGGCGCCCAAGGTGGAGGCGGACGTGGCCCTGCCCTCCGTGCAGGGCGACCTCAAGACCCCTGACCTCAGCATTCAGCTGCCCTCGGCCGACCTGGAGGTCAAGGCCGGCCAGGTGGGCGTGAAGCTGCCCGAGGGCCAGCTGCCCGAGGGAGAGCTGGCCGCACAGGCTGCTGCAGGAGCCGGCCTGAAGGGCCACCTGCCCAAGGTGCAGATGCCCAGCCTCAAGATGCCCAAGGTGGACCTCAAGGGCCCGCACGTGGAGCTGAAGGGCCCCAGGGTGGACGTGAGGGGCCCCAAGGGCGAGCTGAGCGGCCCCGACGTGGACGTGAGCCTGCCCGGCGTGGACGTGGACATCCAGGCCCCGGGCGCCAAGCTGGAGGGGGACCTGGCACTGGCCGACAAGGACGCGGGCGCCAAAGACAGCAAGTTCAAGATGCCCAAGTTCAAGATGCCCTCCTTCGGCGTGTCCGCGCCTGGCAAGCCCTCCGTGGAGGCCTCGCTGGAGGTGGCGGCGCCCAAGGTGGAGGCGGACGTGGCCCTGCCCTCCGTGCAGGGCGACCTCAAGACCCCTGACCTCAGCATTCAGCTGCCCTCGGCCGACCTGGAGGTCAAGGCCGGCCAGGTGGGCGTGAAGCTGCCCGAGGGCCAGCTGCCCGAGGGAGAGCTGGCCGCACAGGCTGCTGCAGGAGCCGGCCTGAAGGGCCACCTGCCCAAGGTGCAGATGCCCAGCCTCAAGATGCCCAAGGTGGACCTCAAGGGCCCGCACGTGGAGCTGAAGGGCCCCAGGGTGGACGTGAGGGGCCCCAAGGGCGAGCTGAGCGGCCCCGACGTGGACGTGAGCCTGCCCGGCGTGGACGTGGACATCCAGGCCCCGGGCGCCAAGCTGGAGGGTGACCTGGCACTGGCCGACAAGGACGCGGCCGCCAAAGACAGCAAGTTCAAGATGCCCAAGTTCAAGATGCCCTCCTTCGGCGTGTCCGCGCCTGGCAAGCCCTCCGTGGAGGCCTCGCTGGAGGTGGCGGCGCCCAAGGTGGAGGCGGACGTGGCCCTGCCCTCCGTGCAGGGCGACCTCAAGACCCCTGACCTCAGCATTCAGCTGCCCTCGGCCGACCTGGAGGTCAAGGCCGGCCAGGTGGGCGTGAAGCTGCCCGAGGGCCAGCTGCCCGAGGGAGAGGTGGCCGCACAGGCTGCTGCAGGAGCCGGCCTGAAGGGCCACCTGCCCAAGGTGCAGATGCCCAGCCTCAAGATGCCCAAGGTGGACCTCAAGGGCCCGCACGTGGAGCTGAAGGGCCCCAAAATGGACGTGGGGGGCCCCAAGGGCGAGCTGAGCGGCCCCGACGTGGACGTGAGCCTGCCCGGCGTGGACGTGGACATCCAGGCCCCGGGCGCCAAGCTGGAGGGGGACCTGGCACTGGCCGACAAGGACGCGGCCGCCAAAGACAGCAAGTTCAAGATGCCCAAGTTCAAGATGCCCTCCTTCGGCGTGTCCGCGCCTGGCAAGCCCTCCGTGGAGGCCTCGCTGGAGGTGGCGGCGCCCAAGGTGGAGGCGGACGTGGCCCTGCCCTCCGTGCAGGGCGACCTCAAGACCCCTGACCTCAGCATTCAGCTGCCCTCGGCCGACCTGGAGGTCAAGGCCGGCCAGGTGGGCGTGAAGCTGCCCGAGGGCCAGCTGCCCGAGGGAGAGCTGGCCGCACAGGCTGCTGCAGGAGCCGGCCTGAAGGGCCACCTGCCCAAGGTGCAGATGCCCAGCCTCAAGATGCCCAAGGTGGACCTCAAGGGCCCGCACGTGGAGCTGAAGGGCCCCAGGGTGGACGTGAGGGGCCCCAAGGGCGAGCTGAGCGGCCCCGACGTGGACGTGAGCCTGCCCGGCGTGGACGTGGACATCCAGGCCCCGGGCGCCAAGCTGGAGGGGGACCTGGCACTGGCCGACAAGGACGCGGCCGCCAAAGACAGCAAGTTCAAGATGCCCAAGTTCAAGATGCCCTCCTTCGGCGTGTCCGCGCCTGGCAAGCCCTCCGTGGAGGCCTCGCTGGAGGTGGCGGCGCCCAAGGTGGAGGCGGACGTGGCCCTGCCCTCCGTGCAGGGCGACCTCAAGACCCCTGACCTCAGCATTCAGCTGCCCTCGGCCGACCTGGAGGTCAAGGCCGGCCAGGTGGGCGTGAAGCTGCCCGAGGGCCAGCTGCCCGAGGGAGAGCTGGCCGCACAGGCTGCTGCAGGAGCCGGCCTGAAGGGCCACCTGCCCAAGGTGCAGATGCCCAGCCTCAAGATGCCCAAGGTGGACCTCAAGGGCCCGCACGTGGAGCTGAAGGGCCCCAGGGTGGACGTGAGGGGCCCCAAGGGCGAGCTGAGCGGCCCCGACGTGGACGTGAGCCTGCCCGGCGTGGACGTGGACATCCAGGCCCCGGGCGCCAAGCTGGAGGGGGACCTGGCCCTGGCCGACAAGGACGCGGGCGCCAAAGACAGCAAGTTCAAGATGCCCAAGTTCAAGATGCCCTCCTTCGGCGTGTCCGCGCCTGGCAAGCCCTCCGTGGAGGCCTCGCTGGAGGTGGCGGCGCCCAAGGTGGAGGCGGACGTGGCCCTGCCCTCCGTGCAGGGCGACCTCAAGACCCCTGACCTCAGCATTCAGCTGCCCTCGGCCGACCTGGAGGTCAAGGCCGGCCAGGTGGGCGTGAAGCTGCCCGAGGGCCAGCTGCCCGAGGGAGAGCTGGCCGCACAGGCTGCTGCAGGAGCCGGCCTGAAGGGCCACCTGCCCAAGGTGCAGATGCCCAGCCTCAAGATGCCCAAGGTGGACCTCAAGGGCCCGCACGTGGAGCTGAAGGGCCCCAGGGTGGACGTGAGGGGCCCCAAGGGCGAGCTGAGCGGCCCCGACGTGGACGTGAGCCTGCCCGGCGTGGACGTGGACATCCAGGCCCCGGGCGCCAAGCTGGAGGGGGACCTGGCCCTGGCCGACAAGGACGCGGGCGCCAAAGACAGCAAGTTCAAGATGCCCAAGTTCAAGATGCCCTCCTTCGGCGTGTCCGCGCCTGGCAAGCCCTCCGTGGAGGCCTCGCTGGAGGTGGCGGCGCCCAAGGTGGAGGCGGACGTGGCCCTGCCCTCCGTGCAGGGCGACCTCAAGACCCCTGACCTCAGCATTCAGCTGCCCTCGGCCGACCTGGAGGTCAAGGCCGGCCAGGTGGGCGTGAAGCTGCCCGAGGGCCAGCTGCCCGAGGGAGAGCTGGCCGCACAGGCTGCTGCAGGAGCCGGCCTGAAGGGCCACCTGCCCAAGGTGCAGATGCCCAGCCTCAAGATGCCCAAGGTGGACCTCAAGGGCCCGCACGTGGAGCTGAAGGGCCCCAGGGTGGACGTGAGGGGCCCCAAGGGCGAGCTGAGCGGCCCCGACGTGGACGTGAGCCTGCCCGGCGTGGACGTGGACATCCAGGCCCCGGGCGCCAAGCTGGAGGGGGACCTGGCACTGGCCGACAAGGACGCGGCCGCCAAAGACAGCAAGTTCAAGATGCCCAAGTTCA
Source organism: Peromyscus maniculatus bairdii (assembly GCF_049852395.1). Taxonomy (NCBI): domain Eukaryota; kingdom Metazoa; phylum Chordata; class Mammalia; order Rodentia; family Cricetidae; genus Peromyscus; species Peromyscus maniculatus. Next base: position 85,014,420 of record NC_134865.1, on the reverse strand, counting down.
AGATGCCCTCCTTCGGCGTGTCCGCGCCTGGCAAGCCCTCCGTGGAGGCCTCGCTGGAGGTGGCGGCGCCCAAGGTGGAGGCGGACGTGGCCCTGCCCTCCGTGCAGGGCGACCTCAAGACCCCTGACCTCAGCATTCAGCTGCCCTCGGCCGACCTGGAGGTCAAGGCCGGCCAGGTGGGCGTGAAGCTGCCCGAGGGCCAGCTGCCCGAAGGAGAGCTGGCCGCACAGGCTGCTGCAGGAGCCGGCCTGAAGGGCCACCTGCCCAAGGTGCAGATGCCCAGCCTCAAGATGCCCAAGGTGGACCTCAAGGGCCCGCACGTGGAGCTGAAGGGCCCCAAAATGGACGTGGGGGGCCCCAAGGGCGAGCTGAGCGGCCCCGACGTGGACGTGAGCCTGCCCGGCGTGGACGTGGACATCCAGGCCCCGGGCGCCAAGCTGGAGGGGGACCTGGCACTGGCCGACAAGGACGCGGCCGCCAAAGACAGCAAGTTCAAGATGCCCAAGTTCAAGATGCCCTCCTTCGGCGTGTCCGCGCCTGGCAAGCCCTCCGTGGAGGCCTCGCTGGAGGTGGCGGCGCCCAAGGTGGAGGCGGACGTGGCCCTGCCCTCCGTGCAGGGCGACCTCAAGACCCCTGACCTCAGCATTCAGCTGCCCTCGGCCGACCTGGAGGTCAAGGCCGGCCAGGTGGGCGTGAAGCTGCCCGAGGGCCAGCTGCCCGAGGGAGAGCTGGCCGCACAGGCTGCTGCAGGAGCCGGCCTGAAGGGCCACCTGCCCAAGGTGCAGATGCCCAGCCTCAAGATGCCCAAGGTGGACCTCAAGGGCCCGCACGTGGAGCTGAAGGGCCCCAGGGTGGACGTGAGGGGCCCCAAGGGCGAGCTGAGCGGCCCCGACGTGGACGTGAGCCTGCCCGGCGTGGACGTGGACATCCAGGCCCCGGGCGCCAAGCTGGAGGGGGACCTGGCACTGGCCGACAAGGACGCGGCCGCCAAAGACAGCAAGTTCAAGATGCCCAAGTTCAAGATGCCCTCCTTCGGCGTGTCCGCGCCTGGCAAGCCCTCCGTGGAGGCCTCGCTGGAGGTGGCGGCGCCCAAGGTGGAGGCGGACGTGGCCCTGCCCTCCGTGCAGGGCGACCTCAAGACCCCTGACCTCAGCATTCAGCTGCCCTCGGCCGACCTGGAGGTCAAGGCCGGCCAGGTGGGCGTGAAGCTGCCCGAGGGCCAGCTGCCCGAGGGAGAGCTGGCCGCACAGGCTGCTGCAGGAGCCGGCCTGAAGGGCCACCTGCCCAAGGTGCAGATGCCCAGCCTCAAGATGCCCAAGGTGGACCTCAAGGGCCCGCACGTGGAGCTGAAGGGCCCCAGGGTGGACGTGAGGGGCCCCAAGGGCGAGCTGAGCGGCCCCGACGTGGACGTGAGCCTGCCCGGCGTGGACGTGGACATCCAGGCCCCGGGCGCCAAGCTGGAGGGGGACCTGGCACTGGCCGACAAGGACGCGGGCGCCAAAGACAGCAAGTTCAAGATGCCCAAGTTCAAGATGCCCTCCTTCGGCGTGTCCGCGCCTGGCAAGCCCTCCGTGGAGGCCTCGCTGGAGGTGGCGGCGCCCAAGGTGGAGGCGGACGTGGCCCTGCCCTCCGTGCAGGGCGACCTCAAGACCCCTGACCTCAGCATTCAGCTGCCCTCGGCCGACCTGGAGGTCAAGGCCGGCCAGGTGGGCGTGAAGCTGCCCGAGGGCCAGCTGCCCGAGGGAGAGCTGGCCGCACAGGCTGCTGCAGGAGCCGGCCTGAAGGGCCACCTGCCCAAGGTGCAGATGCCCAGCCTCAAGATGCCCAAGGTGGACCTCAAGGGCCCGCACGTGGAGCTGAAGGGCCCCAGGGTGGACGTGAGGGGCCCCAAGGGCGAGCTGAGCGGCCCCGACGTGGACGTGAGCCTGCCCGGCGTGGACGTGGACATCCAGGCCCCGGGCGCCAAGCTGGAGGGGGACCTGGCCCTGGCCGACAAGGACGCGGGCGCCAAAGACAGCAAGTTCAAGATGCCCAAGTTCAAGATGCCCTCCTTCGGCGTGTCCGCGCCTGGCAAGCCCTCCGTGGAGGCCTCGCTGGAGGTGGCGGCGCCCAAGGTGGAGGCGGACGTGGCCCTGCCCTCCGTGCAGGGCGACCTCAAGACCCCTGACCTCAGCATTCAGCTGCCCTCGGCCGACCTGGAGGTCAAGGCCGGCCAGGTGGGCGTGAAGCTGCCCGAGGGCCAGCTGCCCGAGGGAGAGCTGGCCGCACAGGCTGCTGCAGGAGCCGGCCTGAAGGGCCACCTGCCCAAGGTGCAGATGCCCAGCCTCAAGATGCCCAAGGTGGACCTCAAGGGCCCGCACGTGGAGCTGAAGGGCCCCAGGGTGGACGTGAGGGGCCCCAAGGGCGAGGTGAGCGGCCCCGACGTGGACGTGAGCCTGCCCGGCGTGGACGTGGACATCCAGGCCCCGGGCGCCAAGCTGGAGGGGGACCTGGCACTGGCCGACAAGGACGCGGCCGCCAAAGACAGCAAGTTCAAGATGCCCAAGTTCAAGATGCCCTCCTTCGGCGTGTCCGCGCCTGGCAAGCCCTCCGTGGAGGCCTCGCTGGAGGTGGCGGCGCCCAAGGTGGAGGCGGACGTGGCCCTGCCCTCCGTGCAGGGCGACCTCAAGACCCCTGACCTCAGCATTCAGCTGCCCTCGGCCGACCTGGAGGTCAAGGCCGGCCAGGTGGGCGTGAAGCTGCCCGAGGGCCAGCTGCCCGAGGGAGAGCTGGCCGCACAGGCTGCTGCAGGAGCCGGCCTGAAGGGCCACCTGCCCAAGGTGCAGATGCCCAGCCTCAAGATGCCCAAGGTGGACCTCAAGGGCCCGCACGTGGAGCTGAAGGGCCCCAGGGTGGACGTGAGGGGCCCCAAGGGCGAGCTGAGCGGCCCCGACGTGGACGTGAGCCTGCCCGGCGTGGACGTGGACATCCAGGCCCCGGGCGCCAAGCTGGAGGGGGACCTGGCACTGGCCGACAAGGACGCGGGCGCCAAAGACAGCAAGTTCAAGATGCCCAAGTTCAAGATGCCCTCCTTCGGCGTGTCCGCGCCTGGCAAGCCCTCCGTGGAGGCCTCGCTGGAGGTGGCGGCGCCCAAGGTGGAGGCGGACGTGGCCCTGCCCTCCGTGCAGGGCGACCTCAAGACCCCTGACCTCAGCATTCAGCTGCCCTCGGCCGACCTGGAGGTCAAGGCCGGCCAGGTGGGTGTGAAGCTGCCCGAGGGCCAGCTGCCCGAGGGAGAGCTGGCCGCACAGGCTGCTGCAGGAGCCGGCCTGAAGGGCCACCTGCCCAAGGTGCAGATGCCCAGCCTCAAGATGCCCAAGGTGGACCTCAAGGGCCCGCACGTGGAGCTGAAGGGCCCCATGGTGGACGTGAGGGGCCCCAAGGGCGAGCTGAGCGGCCCCGACGTGGACGTGAGCCTGCCCGGCGTGGACGTGGACATCCAGGCCCCGGGCGCCAAGCTGGAGGGGGACCTTGCACTGGCCGACAAGGACGCGGGCGCCAAAGACAGCAAGTTCAAGATGCCCAAGTTCAAGATGCCCTCCTTCGGCGTGTCCGCGCCTGGCAAGCCCTCCGTGGAGGCCTCGCTGGAGGTGGCGGCGCCCAAGGTGGAGGCGGACGTGGCCCTACCCTCCGCGCAGGGCGACCTCAAGACCCCTGACCTCAGCATTCAGCTGCCCTCGGCCGACCTGGAGGTCAAGGCCGGCCAGGTGGGCGTGAAGCTGCCCGAGGGCCAGCTGCCCGAGGGAGAGCTGGCCGCACAGGCTGCTGCAGGAGCCGGCCTGAAGGGCCACCTGCCCAAGGTGCAGATGCCCAGCCTCAAGATGCCCAAGGTGGACCTCAAGGGCCCGCACGTGGAGCTGAAGGGCCCCAAAGTGGACGTGAGGGGCCCCAAGGGCGAGCTGACCGCCCCTGAGGTTGAGGTATCCTTGCCTAGTGTTCTTTCACCTGTTTCTTCTTCTTCTCGTACCTTTGTGCAGTCTCATGACTCTTCTGATCCTTCTGTTGACTCTTTTAAAGCTCAGATTTTATATCCTAAGTTCTATAAACCAAAATTTGTGTTTTCTCTTCCACCATCATTATCAGAATATGACTTGCCTGTGTCTGAGCATGGCATTGCCTCTGCCATTAGTCCTCCCGCAATTTCAGATTCTTTAGGCTCCATGGTTCCATCTTCAGATCCCCCTGTTTCTCCTGTTTTGGATGAATCCTCCATTGACTTTGCCATGACATCGTCACTTGAAGGATCTGATCATGAAGGAAAGGGAAGTTCCTTCAAATTGCCACGCATCAAGCTCCCTCCATTCCACTGGTCCCCGAAAAAGGAAGGTGGGTCTGCAAGTGATTCTGAGTCCCTTCAGGCTGGCCCTGTAACTGGTTTAGGCTTCTCTATGATTGAAACGGACACTCAAATTGGGACATGTGCTTCCCCAGTGGAGTCCCACCAGCCTGCATCTATGGAGAAGGAAACAGAGAAGGGGAGAACCCGGAAGCTGAGCTTTTCCATGCCACGACTTGCACTACCCAAGATAAAGGGCTCCAAGGGGCGGGCTGGCATGCTCCAGGGAGATGTGAAGCCCTCACTTTCTGGTACCACAGCTGGAGTTGACTTGGTAGCCATAGAAACCACTGTCAGTGATATGCATGTTGGGAGCACTCATTCAACAGATGTCACTCCAGCGCCCTGTGTCATCTCCCCCTCCATGACAGCAGGGGTGACTGACCTGGATGTCAGAGGTGACAGCGAGAGTCATATGTTTGGGGGTGTGTCTGCAAGTGAGCCCCTTGGGGAACTGACAGCATCTATAACTGGAGACCGGCCGCCATCCTGTAGACAAAGAGATCATGCCTCCACCACGGAAAGCCCTGAGATGGATCCCACAGCAAAGGAGATGTCAACAGGCTCGCATGAGCGCTGGTTCAAAATGCCCAAGTTCCGAGTCCCTGGTTTTAGGCGCTCTTCCTCCAAGGAGCGAGATGGGGCTGGAGAAGAGGAAGCTGCTCAGACCCAGACTCCTGTTGTCAGTGTGCCCTTAGAGGCAGAAGGAGCACTAGCCACTGTGCAGCTGTCCCAGGCACCTGAGCCGAAGGTAAGGGCACAAGTCTCCCTGGGGTCCCCGGAGGAAGGGACCAGTGTGAAGACCCCAGAAAGCCTGACATATGCAGATGTTGTAAAACGTGATCTCCATGGAACAGGCCCTAGGCTGCACAGCTCCATTGCTGGGATGTCCGAGACACATCTGTCCACCCCTGGGTCAGGGACCCATCCAGCTAAGGACTCCTTCTCCCTTGAGATGTCTTGTGTGAGAGTCTCAGAACCCCAACCTCCTCCAGAAGGAATAGGAGGAAACATTCTTGCTGAGGCGGAGGCTAGAACAGGAAGCTGGCCTTCCCAGCCGCAAGGGCCTCTGAGGCTGAAGGCTTCCCTCACTGAGATGCCATCCCAGGTCTCTGTGGTGAGCACAAGTCAGCTCTGGGAGGATTCTGTGTTGACTGTAACATTCCCCAAACTAAAGGTGCCCAAGTTCTCCTTCCAAGCCTCCAGCTCCGAGGCTGATGTATTCTTCCCTGTGGTGAGGGAGGTGCAGTGTACAGAGGCCAGCATTGGCAGTGCCGTGCATAAAGACAGCCCTGGGCTCTGGGAAGCCAGCATTCTAAAAACGGGAGCTGAGGATCCCAGAGCGCCACCAGCAAGCCTTGAGCAGTCCTTGGGAGCATCCCCAATTTCTAAGGTCAGAGTGCACATTCAGGGGTCTCAAGGCGAGAGTCAAGAAGTCATGATCTGCGGCAGGGTGGAACGAGAGGGTGAGGATTCCTCAGCACACGGAGCCTTTTCCACTCAGATTGTGCGGGAGTCAGAGATTCCTGCTTCTACAGTTCAGATTCCTTCGTATGGGTTTTCTTTGCTGAAAGTGAAAATCCCAGACCCCCCTGTGCAGCCTAGTGTGTATACTGTGGCTCCCGACTCCCAGGCACAAGAGGGCTTGTGTGGGGCTCCCCCGACAGCTGCTGGCGATATCCCTCCTGATGCCGGCGAACCCTTCGAAATGATCTCCTCCAGTGCTGGCATGCTGCCGCTATCACCGGAAGTGCCTCCTGGGCCCCAGCTTGCAGACAGCACCTCTGATGAAGAGCCGGCCGAGATTCTTGAATTTCCCGAGGACAGCCAGGAGGTAAAGACCCCTGAGATGGCTACCAAACAGAAGTCAGAAGGTAAAAAGGCCAGCCTGTTGTGGTCCTGGCTTCCAAGCATTGGCTTCTCCTCTGTGGAAGAGACGGCCGCTGATTCCAGAGACGCCGCCCAAAGACCGGCTCCAGTCCACGTCCAGCCTGCAGCTCGGCCGGACCCTGACCTGCCCCGGAAACAGGAGAGGGCAGGCTGGTTCCGGTTTCCCAAGTTAGGATTCTCCTCTTCGCCCACCAAGAAGAGCAGAAGCACTGAAGGTGAGGAAGGGCAGGCAGAGCAGAGACCCCAGGAAGAAACTATCACCTTTTTTGACGCTCGAGAAAGCTTCTCTCCCGAGGAAGGGGAGGAGGAGGAAGCCGAGACAGAGGTGACCAATGCCAAGCCCGGCTCCAAAGCGATGGTGGCGTCCTCTGCAAGAACAGAACTAGTACTGTTGGAACAGACTAAAGACACCGGTGACAAATCTGCACCCAGGCCTGTGGCCCAGTGAGGGCCGGAGGTCAGAGTCAGTGCAAGTGACAAGCTAAGCTAAAAGCCAGGGGCTGGGCACCGCGAAAGCATCCTCCTCTCCCCTAGGATGCATGTTGTCCACCTTGATCCACAGACTTGAAACCAGCGCAGAAATGAATAGTGCGTCTGTCACATCACACAGTCCTCCTACATGAAACCGATAATAACGCTAGCTGCTTCCGAGCCTCGGAAGCAATGAAGGCCGCAAGTTACTGCTGGAGAACTCCGCTGGCCTTTGTGGGGTAAGTCGCAAGAGGCCACCCAATGCCAGGAGAGCACCATTGCCTCGGACGCTCCCGTGTCTGTGAGTTGAAGCAGCTTTTGGTGTGACCTCTGCCGCACTGTTGCTGTATCCTGGTGAGCTCGGCTTTCCTGTCGGGTGGTGCGGACTGGGAAAGCCCTTGCCCTGTTGCTCCCGAACTTCCTCCTTTGTTGATTGTTTTCACTACTGGCAAGCTTTGGGACGGTGGCTGTGGTGACGTTCACCCAGCCGCCTCTCTCCACTCCGCCGCTGCAGCCTCACAGCCAAACTCCGGATCCTTGTGTCACATTCTCAGCGCCCTACGCATTCTCCTCACACAAGATGAGCCACGTAGTTTCTTTCAGGCTGGTGTGTGTAGCAGAAGGGTCTGAGCGGTGGCTGACTGCGCTCAGTGATAACTGTGGGTGACCCAGTACGTCGCAGACACGGGTCTGCTGTTAGTGTCTGTCAGTATGTGTCTCTCTGTCTACCTGTCTGCCGGTGACAACCGTTTTCCCAGGTGTGTACCAGCCCTTTGCTCTGGCTCCTGAGCACCTCGTGAACGGATTGCAGCCCATACGGACAGTCCCACGCAGTCACCTCCTACTGAGCAATAAAGAGAATATGCACCCAGTGTCCAGTGTGCCGAGGTCTTTAGCTCTGGTGTCCTCGTTGATGCCGATGCTTGCCCCCCTCCCCCACACTTCAGACTCCACCTCTCCTATGTAACTCCAGAAACCAGAGCCGAGCTTCATCTTAGAGAGAGACTGCCACTTCTCACGTGTTTGTCCACACCCATGGCCGGAGACATCCACGGCTACAGAGGAAGAAAACGGGGCTCTGAGTCCACCATAGGGCCCCCCTCCTGGCAGCTGGTCATCAGGGCTAGGATGGAGCACGGCACATAGAGTAGTGACAACAGAGAGCAGCTGACCTGGAGGCCGAGCTGGGGGCTTGGCCCATCATCAGAAGTTGCTTTCACCCAAGAGGCCTTTCAGCAGTCTGCAGTGAATCCACATTACTACAGCAAGGCCAGGGGTTTTCTGCAGCCCCCCCCCCTCAACTGCCTGCTGACACCCTGCTGGTATTCATTGTTCCCAGGGTACCACTGGAACCTGGACCCAGCTCCCTCCTGATGCACAGAGGCTCTTGGCAACAAGTGTCGGTAGCTTTAGGGGGGGCAGCCCCCAACTACCACCAGGGTGATGCAAGAAAGTCCACGAAGGCAGCCAGAGCTTAGGAAAAATTCTTACATATCCGAGGGCTAGGCCTTTTCTATCTGAGGAGTAAATAATAAGGAAACACACGTGGTTTCTGGTGATAACTTTCTCTTTTACTTCAACTTGAGAAATCCCCTCTCTGAAAACACCTCTGTCTCCACACAGTTACATCTCTTTATGTACATTTTCCACACACACTTACACAGCCCCCCTTCTCTTTGAAAATTGTTCTTGCTCTCTCTCCTGCCTCAGCTCCTTCTGCGCACACACACTCACACTCTAACCCATACACACACTCACACTCTAACACACACACTCACACTCTAACCCACACTCTAACCCACACACTCACACTCCAACACACACACACATACTCACGGCCTGCTCTTTCCACAGTTCCTTCACACAGCTCTCTCTTCCACCCAGCTCCCCACAGCCGCCTCTCTCCACTCCGCCGCCGCTGCCTCACAGCCAAACTCCGGACAATTGTGTTACATTTTCAGGGTCCAACCAAGATAATTCTCATAATCCAAGATAAGTCACGCAGTTTCTCTTAGGCTCGTAATGTCACAGTGACCCATGCACGCAGCTCTAAGCTGGTGAGGGATCCCAGACAGTAAACAAGTGACTGAGCCTTGAGCCACCAGGGTATGCTCAGAAAGGGGGCTACTGCAAGAAACTGTGTCAATGTAAACAGCCTGGCCTTGATTTAGCAATAAACAACACTTGGGAATTAAGTGTTTTAAAACACTTTAAGTATTTTCTGCAGGGGCAGTTTAGTCTGCTTTGAATTTGTTCTGAAGTCCAAAATTCGCTGTCTGTGTACAAGGCTGTCTTGGTGACTGAGAGTCCTATGTCAGCCTGATAATGTAAAATATCCTAGTTCTGTTTCTATACATCAGCCTACACAGAAATCATCTTCCAGAACATCCACAGCTCTACGTGTGCCCAAAGATGGAATATATTCTTGAGATAAACACACAAGCAGTGGGAGACACCCATAGCAGTTCTTGGCAGAGAAATGTGGTAGCACATGAGAGAAATTACTGACAGAAAACAACCGGTTTCCACAGCAGTGACCCACGGCCTGGCCAGGTGGGGCTCCCCATCAGGTGGGGCTCCCCATCAGGTGAGGCTCCCCATCAGGTGGGTCTGGCGGGTCGGCCTGTTAAACACCAGTTGTTCCTACTGTACATTCCCACGGCCCTGCAAACAGGAGTGCCTTGTCTCAGACAGGATGGCTCGTGGCTTGACTGAGCTATCCTGGAAGACTGGGGGGGGGGGCGGTGCTGGCCACCCCCCGAGGATGCCCTGAGAGGGCCAGAAGCGTGGCAGCTGACAGGTACAGGGATTGGTCAGGGAGGAGAGGCTGGGCCTTCTCTCCATGTCCCCATGAGTAGCTACACAGTATGGGAGTGTCATCCAAGTTGAGGAGACAGAAAATCCTGGAAAGCTGGTCAGCTTGTCATCCTTGCCCAGGGTACCTCGCCTCTCTCTGGCCTGACTTCCAAACACCAGGCAACCTTGGTGTGTGCCCAATGGCACTACAGAGCGAGTCTGTCTAGCACACTTTTATGATCCCTGGCTTCTAAGGGTCGTGAGTCCTGCCTGTGTTAGGTGGGCCCTCTGTCCAAGGTTCCACAAGGCTGCCATCAGATGTAAGCAGGGGCCATGTCTTATTTCCAGATGGAAGGGTAGGAGCCACTGCGGTTGCTGTGATTGCTGGCTGTGTCCGTTACCTGGGAGTGGGTGGGCACAACAGGCCTCAGCTTCTTGTTGCCTGGAGGCCACTGGGTTCTCTATCACATGGACTTAACTGCGTAGCCATCAAGGGACAGACGCCCAGCCAGATGATGTACATTCTCACATCACTCAGCTGGGGAGGTGATGTAGGCGGAAGTTTCTGTGTCTGGACAGCAAAATTAATCCATAATTCTTATCTATGTTTAGTCACGTGGCTTGGTACCTTTTCTCAGTGTGGCGTTCTCATCTTGCTTCCTCTTCATCTGGTTGGCGACTCCTGACTCCGCCCTCCTTCTTCCCAGCATTATCAGTTTGGTTTTCCTGCCTATACTTCCTGCCTGGCTACTGGCCAATCAGCGTTTTATTAAACCAATTCAAGTGACAAGTCTTTACAATGCACAAGAGCATTATCCCACAGCAAGGTGACATTCCCTTGTACGTCCTTTTAGAGACAACAAGGCATGAGTCTTGCCCACACTCAAGGTGATAGCACATAGAGGTGTGAGTGCCAGGAGTTGGGTACCACAGAGCCCATTAAGAGTTAGTTTGCCACATCAAGAAGGGCCATGTCGCCGGCCGGTGGTGGCACATGCCTGTAATCCCAGCACTCGGGAGGCAGAGGCAGGTGGATCTCTGTGAGTTCAAGGCCAGCCTGGTCTACAGAGCTAGTCTAGGACAGGCTCCAAAGCTACAGAGAAACCCTGTCTCGAAAAACCGAAAAAAAAAAAAGAAAGAAAAAAAGAAAGAAAGAAAGGCCATGTCATGGTACCATACCCCCAGGGTCTCCTAAGCCTGTCAAGCTGGGTCTCTTTTAGAACAGACCACGAAGTCTAGTACTGACACCAGTGAGGGAGACAGAACCTTCCTGGCCGAGCCGGCAGGACAGCGCGAACCCGGGTCTCTCCTGGAGCATGTCTGAGAGCCATGCAGGGCCCAGAGAGCAAACCCACGTGTGCACTCTAGGAGGGGCAGACGCTGCTCCTGAGTGAGGCGTGACTCTCAGCCGGAGGACCTGGAGCGTGGTGGGATGCTATAGGGAGCAACCACAGCCGTGGCAGAGCTTGGCCTGGCTCGTGCCCAGCAACTGTCGGGTCCTGCAGGGTTGTGTGGATTCCCGGCCTCGGGCAGCCACACTTCCAGGCCCGCACACAATTGGTAGGGAGGCAGGCTGGGTTAGGGGACCTTCTGCACAGATGGGGATGCTGATGCCTGAGGCGTCCTTTAGGCAGCTGGGTTCAAGGGCACCTGGTGAAATAGCAATAGGTTGACCCCCGCCTGGTGTGACCATGTTCGCTCTCCCTGAGTGCAGAGGGACGGAGAGGGCAGAGAAGGCCATTCAAGACTGTAGCTAGAGTTTTCCTGCTTTGCCCACAGTCAGGACAAATCTTTGTCACCCGCCAGTCCCACAGCCGCTCAGACCCAACCAAGTAAACACAGAGACTTATATTGCATACAAACTGTATGGCCGTGGCAGGCTTCTTGCTAACTGTTCTTATAGCTTAAATTAATCCATTTCCATAAATCTATACCTTGCCACATGGCTGGTGGCTTACCGGCATCTTCACATGCTGCTGGTCATGGTGGCGGCTGCAGTGTCTCTCCCCCTCAGCCTTCTGCTTCCCACAATTCTCCTCTCTCCTTGTCCCACCTACTTCCTGCCTGGCCACTGGCCAACCAGTGTTTTATTTATTGACCAATCAGAGCAATTTGACATATAGACCGTCCCACAGCACTTCCCCTTTCTTTTTTTTAAAAGGAAGGTTTTAACTTTTACACATCTCCAAAGTCAGCTTGGTATATTTGGGAATTTGGGCGTAGCTTCTCTTACTACTTCCTGCTGGAGGGGGGCGCTGTATCTTATGGGGACACAAAGAAAATTTTAGGATCATGGAGTAGTCCGTGAGACCGTATCGTCTGAGCCAGTTGCCTTGAAACAATTCTGGATGTTGGATCATCTGGGCCATGGTGTCATCGGAGACCTTTCAGGTGGTCTTGGCTGGTCAAACCTGATGTATCTTAATCTGGAACAAATCCATAGCCTCTGGCTTTCTGTGGAAACAAAAGCAGAGCCTCCTTTCCAAAGCAACATATCCTTACATCCAAATTTTGAAGTTAAGGTACCTTTAAAACACACATTTTGGCATAACTCAACAGCTTTTGCAATCAAATGTTTCTCTTCAGTTACGAATATCAAAGAGAACATAATCCAGATTCTCTGTGTGGTAGCCATCTTTATGTGGCTTATGTTTTTATATTACCTTGAGCCTATTGCTTTAAACTGCAGCCTTCTAAGCCTGAAACGGCGCTGTGGCTGCTGGCTCCGCCCACTTCAGCTTCCCAACATGGCGGTGGTACATTTTCCGCCAGCTCTGGGAGCCATCGTGGGTCTATGCTTTTATCCAAGCAGTGTGTAGCCCAGAAACCTCTTTTTTTGTACTAGCAAAGGCTAAATCCACCATGCAGCTTAATGTGCCACTTGCAGAGGCCTCATTCCCGCCATACTGCAGATCAAGCTTGCATGCTAGGAACCCGCCAGTAGCTCAAACCGGCAGCTGCCGCTCATTTGAGAGAGACAATTAGGAAGCTGTTTTTAGTTCCGTTTTAGAATCTTTTCTCAGGTTTTAGGTGGAAACTCTTGCCAACACGTTGGGCGCCATTTGTAGCTAGAGTTTTCCTGCTTTGCCCACAGTCAGGACAAATCTTTGTCACCCGCCAGTCCCACAGCCGCTCAGACCCAACCAAGTAAACACAGAGACTTATATTGCATACAAACTGTATGGCCGTGGCAGGCTTCTTGCTAACTGTTCTTATAGCTTAAATTAATCCATTTCCATAAATCTATACCTTGCCACATGGCTGGTGGCTTACCGGCATCTTCACATGCTGCTGGTCATGGTGGCGGCTGCAGTGTCTCTCCCCCTCAGCCTTCTGCTTCCCACAATTCTCCTCTCTCCTTGTCCCACCTACTTCCTGCCTGGCCACTGGCCAACCAGTGTTTTATTTATTGACCAATCAGAGCAATTTGACATATAGACCGTCCCACAGCACAAGACCCCAGAGGACCCTGGGCTTCCGTTCAGGATCTTCACACCACCAAACCTTCCTGTCACTCTGACCCTTGGGACAGCTGCAGAGCAGGTGGGCCTGAGTCTCGGTCAGAAACAAGGGGGAGGTTGGGTGCTGAGGCAGGCTTCCAACTCAGTATCACAGTCCAGCACCCAAAGCCAGGACTCCAGAGGGGTCGAGGACACCACGGGAAGGCTCACACAACCAACTAACCTGGGCTCACAGTGCCTCACAGAGCCTGAACGGACGATCGAGGAGCCGGCCTGAGACTGACCTAGGCGCTCTGCATCTATGTTACAGTTGGGAAGCCTGGTCCTCTTACGGGACTCCTAACAGCAGGAACAGGGGCTTTTGGAACCCTACTCCTCATACTGGGTCTCCTTGCCCAGCCTTAATACACGGTACTGTATTAAGTCTTATTGCAACTTGATATGCCATGTTTTATTGATACTCATAGGAGACCCGCTCTTTCCTAGATGGACATGGAAGAGGAAGGGATTGGGGAGTGGGGGTAGGGAACGGGGGAGAAGTACTGGGAGGGCAGGGTGGGGGTGGGGGTCTTCAGCCAGGATTAAAATAAATAGATTTTAAAAAGTCAGGATTCCATTCTAAACATGGCTTCATGTCCTGCCTTGGCACACAGGATAGAGTGAGCTCCTGCAGGCTGCATCCAGTCCTTCTGGATTGACGTCAAAAGTTCTAATACTGGTCTTCAGGATGCCACCCACTATTTCTGGACAGGGTCCTGATCCCACCCCCATAATAGCCATGCCCCTGCAGCCCTGGCCTCATCCCTATCGTACCACCCTGTCCCACTTCCTCAGTCCTGTCTCCACACAACAGTGGCCACAATTCCAGCTCCCGATGAGGCTGGAAATTGGGGTCCACAGTTGCTCATACTGCTCATGCCCACCCCACCCAGCCCCAGTTCTGAGGGCCAGGGTTGAAAGAAAAGACTTCCTTTCATGAACACAGGGCTTGGCAGGAGTGGCCATATTCATGAAGTCTTTTGGACCTCCCTGCAGAGACAGAGGTTGCTTCGGGAGCCGGAACATTCTGCAGGGCACCTTGCTTGTGAGACAGCGTTGCTGTTTGGGGGTATCCAAAGAGGGATATCCTGAGGGATTCCTGATGGAGGTAGGCCTAGGGGGTGAATTTACGTCCATTGTAGGGGCTAAGCCTTCCTGATCCTGGGAGCACTTGCCGGCAGAGTCCTTGCCCGGGCAGGAGAGGCCTGTGGGTGTGGTCATGATAAAGCATTTCAGCATGCACTTGGAGGCTGGCAGGAAATCAGGGCCCACACACAGTGAGAAAGTGACTCACAGGGAATAGGAATATGGCCCAGTAGGTAAAGCTCCTGCTGTGAATGCATGAGAAGCCGAGTTTGGATCTCTAGCACCCAGGTTTAAGCCAAGTGCCTTGTAATGCTGATGCCGGGGAGGCAGGAACAGGATTCCTGGGGCCAGTGGACGAGCTAGTCCAGCCAATCCAGCAAACCCTGGGTTCAGAGGGAGACCCTGTCTGAAAAACTAAAGTGGAGGAGGACACCCAGTGCCAACCTTTGGCCACTGCACATGCATGGCATGTGGACCTGCATGCACATAGGTACACACACCCCAAACAAGAGTGGGGGTAAATGACACAGAGATGCCTACTCTTGACCTGGGTCGGGTCTGCAAGCCAGTGGCAGGGTTTTATTGGTGGTACAGCTGGCAGCACCAACGTTACATCTGGGGACAACCATAGCAACTGATCATGGATGGGCCAGAGGGGGACAGCTGGGTTCTGGGGTCACTTATGTGTGGTGGCTTTCTTTCCGTGTCACGGAGGGCCTTCCTCTGCTTTATCCTTCCTTTAAAAGCCACCCGGAGCTCTCTCAGCAGATGACGACCTCGGGCCCCGAGTGACGGACTTCTGCTTTCTAAGCTTCCGAGCTTGAGTGAATGGCAGCCTGGTGTCCACCTCGAGCAGCAGGCCAGAGCCAAAGGGGTCAAGCCTCAGGTGCAGTCCTGGCTTGGGACTTGACTGCCCAGGCCCATAGCATAGCGGGAACTCCAGTCGCGTTCGAAGATCCGCCTCAGCTGCTCCTGCACCGGGGTCACGCCTGGCGGGGCGTCGGGGGTCGTCTGACTGACAACCAGGCCCACACCAGCGGTGCTGCTGAAGTAGTCTTCTGACCAGTTAGAGGTACCTGGAGGGAGAGAGACCCCGGTCCCTGAGCCCGTGTCCCCGGCAGTCCAGCCTGTGCTGTGGCCCTCGCCACAGGTTGAGGGGCAGCTCAGAACACTCATTAGTCTGTTGCCATCAGGTTGCAGACAGGGCAGCCCCTCATGCGGGCGCAGTCGGCTCTTTACCAGGACTTCACCTGGCAAGCTGGGCCAAGTGCGCGATTCCCAAAACATTCAAGTGCATCTCTCTTGTCCAGCTGTCTGTCCTCCCTTGCCGTATCCCAGTCACTCACCTATGTAGGCTGCCCTGTCCGTGACCATGAACTTGCTGTGGTTCACACGGCTGAATGGGATGTTGGAGTGATTGCCCACAGGCACAACGAAGAGTTTCTTCCGAGAATAAGAGTGAGTTAGGGTGGGCAGGGTGGGAGAAGAAACTTCCTTTTCCCCCAACCCATAAGGTCAGCTTCTTACCACATCCACCGAGATGCCAGCTGAGGGGTTGCTGAAAGCCTGCAGGGACCTCAGAAAAGCGAACATGGTGGGGTCTGTGTTGAACCAGCAGCTGATCAGGAGGCGTACATGCACACCTCTACTGAAGGCCGCTGTCCGTAGTGCATTGTCCAGGGCCGGCCAGTACCTAGGAAGAGGGGATCAGAGTTCTGCCGGGAAGTCAGGATGAGCAGGAGTCTCAGCTGGAGGCAAACTGTGCCTAGGAGCTGCCAGTCAGGAGGGCGGACCTCGTCTAGACCCACCTGGCAGGGTGAGTGAAGCGCGTGGTAGGGAAGTACTCCATCACCGAGACGTAGATGAACTCACGAGCATCCGCCATCACTCCCAGCACTGCGTCCAGATCCCGGGTGCGGCCATAGGGGCAGAATGAGGGTGGTGAGGCCTGTAGTGGGGGAGACGCGTCTCTCAGAACACCGCCCCCTAGCTACCACCCTTGAATCAGCCTTTCCCTGACCCCACTGCACACCCTGCATGACCCTGCGTGACCCTCAGAAACCCCGTGTGGTGAGAGAGGCAGTCTCCCAATGCCCAGGCAGGGGTGCCCCTGAGGCTTGGGTAGGAGCCACTAAAGCAGCTGGCCATCCTGGGTTCCAGGGGGCTGGCCTAACTGTTCATGGGCTGTCCTGCCTGGGAAGCAGACCTGCTCTCTCCAGATGGGCTCTACACACGTAAGTGGGCTCTGCTCCATCTGCTGCGGTCTCTGGTCTGGGCCAGTGTCTGGGCTGACGTGGAGCTTTCCTCCACTGTGGTGGAAGGATAGCTGCTGTGATCGCCTCTCCTACCCTTGGAGTAAAGAGTAATCTGTGCTCTGGGCCTCTCCTACCCTCTCCAGAGCCCAGCCACTGCCTCTGGGCCCCCAACCCCCCTCAACAGCCTGGAGGTTCCTGGACCTCAGGTCTGCCACCTCCCAGCGCCTCTCACTGCTGGTGCTGTCCCAGCATCCTGTGTGTGGATGCTGCCTAGCCTGGAGCCTGCCTCCTGCAGCAGCCCCAGGGCCATTATCTTACCGAGAAGTAGGCTGTGGTGGGTACCCCATCAAAGAGACCTCGCAAGGGATGGAAGCGGTTGATGTGGGACGAGAAGTTCCGAGGCCAGGTTTTAGGGAGAACAGCTTGGGGAGTCCCTAGCACCCAGTAGGTCTGGAATGTTTTCTCAAGGTCTTGAGCCAGTTGGCTGCAGTTGTAGATGATAGCACCCAGCTCCTTCACCTGCAGGGATCAGGGTCAGTAGACATGGAGAGCAAAGATCCCTGGGGTTGTGTGGAAACCACCAGGGATGTAAGGCAGGGGGGCAATTCCTGTTCAGCTGGCAGCCACTAGGCAGCATCAACCCCAGGGTGGGATAGGGCCACCAGGGTCCCTGTTTTCCTTAACACTATTCCAATGCTCAAAGCAAATACAGTAGAAAATGCATGAAAACACAAAGGAAATAAAACCGTTGTTAAATTCAGTCGAGCTGTAACTCCTGACGCTATGTTTATATCTACCGTTTGCACTAACATCTGTGTGTGTATGTGTGTGCATGTATGCACGTGTTGACATAGATTGAACCCAGGGATGTGCAGATGCTAATCACATACTGTTCTACTCAAGTCTTTGAAATCATCACTTCTAAAAAGTCTTGGGCTTTGTAACCTGCATTTGCTTTCTGTACACATGTATGTACATGCGAGCAAGTGTGTCCATGTGTGTGCAGGTACATGTGCATGTGTAGAAACCACAAGACAAACTTAGGTATCATACTCCTGGAGCTGTCCACCTTGTTTGTGATTATTTTATATGTATGACTATGTTTTGCCTACATGTATGCCTGTGTGTGCCTGGTGCTTACAGAGGCCAGAAGAAGGCATCAGATAGATCCCCTGGAACTAGTTACAGTTTATTGTGAGTTGCCATGTGGCTGTTGGGAAGCAAACCTCAGTCTTCTGGAAGATCTTAAGCCAGTGCTCTTAACTGATGAGCCATCTCTTCAGCTCTCCATCTTGCTTTTAGAGACAAGGTCCCTCACTGGGACCTGGGGCTTGCTGAGAGGCTGGCTGGCCAGCGAGCCGCAGGGATCCACCAGTCTCCACTTCCCCCACCACGGGGACCTCAAGTGTTTGCTCCCATGCCCCGCTGTTCATATGGATTCTGAGGCTAGAACTCAGGTTCTTACACAAGGCAAGCGCCTCACTGATTGAGCTGTCTCCCCAAAACTTCGAGCTGTGTTCTCCCTGTGAGCGGTGGCCTGAGTGTCTGTCCAAGTTCTTAAAAGCTGTTCCAGGGCCCGAGTGCAAGGTCATGTAAAATCCTAGAACTGGCGGAACCAGCTCTACGATTGGTCCCCACTATGGAGTAATGACAAAATTGGCATGTGACCCAAGTTTCTGCTTGCTAACTTGTCACAGTACCAGCTTTCTTCGGACTCCTGAGGACACAAACAAAGCCCCTGAGGATGGAGAGGAGAGAAGCTGCTCCTGGGCCCCCATCCCTGGGTCTTGGAACCCACCTGAGCCAGGGACCGCCAGTCCATGTTGGCACTGCCCAGGAAGACATGCTGCCCATCCACGACCCAGAATTTGGAGTGTAGGACACCTCCTGTAAATTGCCTCATGGGAACCTGTCGTATGTGGGCACCTGTGATGATAGATAGATAGATAGATAGATAGATAGATAGATAGATAGATAGATAGATAGATAGACAGACAGAGAGCTGGCTCTTTAATGCTGATTTCAGTTCAGCCTAACAGAGGGATGTGCCTTTGAGTTCACTGGTTCACCCTCAGAACGACCTTGCTGATCAAGGCTGTTGCGGTGAGGAGGCAAAGACACAGGCCAACCTGAGATTCCTCCAGGCAGCCCAGCTCCAGAGCCTTGGTGATGGCTATGCCGACCACCTTGTGTTTTTCACCGTAGCCTCCATCCCAAGGCTTTATCTAAGTCCCCCTTCTCTGCGCCGTGGACCCTGGGTTCAAGTCCTCCAGGGTCCTAGCAAACAGAGGAGCCTCCCCACACACCTCGCCATCCTGCTGGCCTTTGACTTTGTCCCATGGTGCCAGCCACACAGTGCAGCAGAGCCTCAACACGCAGACACCTACCGTGGGCAGCCAAGACCTGGAGGTCAGTGGATGTCCTGGCCAATGTTGGGGTGTGGGTGGCCACTGCCAGGGAGATGTTCCTAGTCAGGAGCTGTTGAAACTTCTGTAGAAGGGCCTCTCCCTGAAAGGCCAAGCCAGCATGAGAAGCTGCCCCAGGCTGGCCCCTTTCACAGCTCAAGGTAGGCCAAGTCTTGGCCCATGACTAGAAGCCAAATAAACGACATCATGCACAGGCAAGTGCTCTATCCCAGTCCCTCCGTCCCCGCCCCCAGGAGCCACGGTGTGTGTGGGGGGGTGCGGCTGGCCTTGCTGTTCTACGTCAGCCCCAGCCCAGAGCTGAGCCCTGGGCCTGGCTGAGCCTGACTTGCTGAGTGCAAAAAAGCAAAACCAGAAAGTAAAACCAAGGACCAACCAGCTGGGAAGATGAGTCATTGACTCCAATGTCAGGTCCAGTGAGGGACCAATAGTATGAGGCAACATGGACGCTCTCCTGAGCAGAGTCCAGAAGCTGCAGCCAAGCCTGGGCCAGGGGCTGGGCAGCAGGGCTGCCAGATGCAAACGGCAAGTCCTGGGGGATACTTTCCACAAGGATGAGCCTGGGACAGAACCAAAAGGGGCCCAGTCAGCTCCATTCCTGCTGCCCAGCTGGAGGGACTGGCCCCAGTGTGGCTCCAGGGCCCCAACTCATGTCAAAGGTACAGAAGAGGGGACAGTGAAGTGGGAAGGGTTAGGCTGAGCCCCGCAAACCCTAAGTGTGGGGATACTCAGGAGAATTTACAGCGAGGATCCTGAGGGAGGGGCATGCTCAGCCTAGAAGAGGCCACAAGGAATTCCCTTGGGGAACCCAGCTTCCATTCCTGGGATAATCAAGAACTCTCTGTGACCTACATCACCCGCTTAGGGGCCCACTGATGCACCCAGCCAGGACACATACCCCCACAACCCCGAGAGAGCCCCCAGCGTTCACTCACTGACAGGAGTTACTCTGCTGCCCAGCGTCTCCTCCCAGGGCCTCCCAGGACCTGGAGGGCACTTCCTCAGGCCACATCTGGTGACGGGTGAGGGAAATGGGCACTTGCCCCAGGATCAGTGTGAGAGTCACAAAGCTGAGCCCCAGTACAGCCAGCATCCCCAAAACCTGCAGGAGGAGACATCCCCACAGACTTCCTAGCAGCCAAGACATCGCTCCCTATACTGCAAGAGATGGTGTCCAGGCTTCTGGGAAGGGGGTGGGGGTAAGCAAGGGGAGATGAGGGGTACATAGGGCACGGCCTAGATGGGGTTGGTGGTCTACAGTCCTACCTGCCGTGATGAGTCATGGACAAGATATGCAGCAGTGCAGATGGCCTTGGTCTGGCCTGGCACATACACCACCACCACCACCATGACCACCACCATGACCACCACCACCACCACCACCACCACCATGACCACCACCACCACCATGACCACCACCATGACCACCACCACCACCACCATGACCACCACCACCACCATGACCACCACCACCACCACCATGACCACCACCACCACCATCACCATGACCACCACCACCACCACCACCATCATGACCACCACCACCACCATGACCACCATAACCACCACCACCACCATGACCACCACCACCACCACCATGACCACCACCACCACCACCACAACCACCACCACCACCACAACCACCACCACCACCACCACCATCATGACCACCACCACCACCACCACCACCACCACCAACACCACCACCACCACAACCACCACCACCACCATCACAACCACCACCACCTGCCTACCATGACAGCTCTGCTGTGTGGATCATGGGGTGAAGCATAGCGTGGCCACTTGGGGACCTCCACTGCTGTCTGGAGAGGTGCCAGCATCTGTACAGAACAGTGTGAGTGTCACCTCCTTAAGCAGTCCCTACAGATGCACACCCCAACGCTCAGATGCCAATCACAGCTCAGACATGGGGCCAGCCCGGACTCCAGACCCCAGACATCTGGCCCACAGACGAGGCCTTCTGTGGGGCCCACTCAGGCTGGGTGCTGCTTGTCCCCGTTGGCTCCCCCTTGGTCTCCCCGATGCAGACATCTTGAGTGTGTGTGTGTCTCGGTTCCTTGTTCCAACCACAAGTGAAACCGGGTCTGAAAGTACCATTTCTGCTTTGTCTGCCTCATCCACTCTTTCTTGTTAGCCATGAACGGCTGCTTCCCTTCCCCAGCTGGCCCCCTGTTTTGGCCCCAGGATGGACAGCTGGCTGAAAAGTGGGTCACGACAGAAGGGCCACTGAGAGCTGAGTCTGGACCCCTGCACTGCTGTCCAGGGCAAGGGACCGGAAGGGATGCTGCAGCTATTTGGGATGGAGAACTTGCTTTGTGAGCTCAGAATGGTCACTCTACACAGAGTCAAGGCAGCCCCTCAGGAGGCCCTGAAGCTCTGAGTGCGACCTCAGATGGGGAAATCCTGTCACAGCAAATGGGTCACCCAGCCCTGGCAAAGACACCCATAAGGACAGGAGCTGACATCACTCCCAGCCTGGATGCCTTGGATGATTGTAGGTGGCTGGGTGTTGGAATCTGGAAGCTTCTTCAGCTCTGAGGGTCAGTAGCCCCATCCCACTGTCCACTAGGAGTTGTGCTAGAAGGCAGCCTACAGAGAATGTGGCTAGCCTCAGCACTACAGAGAATGTGGCTAGCCTCAGCACAGGGGCTGTGTCTGCCCTGGAGCACAGTGTTAGAGGGAAGTAGAGCCTAGAAACCACAGTGAGAGCATGGAGTTGAGGGGGGGGGGTGTGCTGAGGCAGAGTCACCCACAGAGGCCCAGCACCCTCTTACCAGAGTTCCCAGAAGTGGGGAGTCAGGAGGTCACTTCCACCCCAGAGCAGCGCTCTGCTCTTGGGGCTACCCTAACTCACAGGGGGGCAGCTCAGGTGACTTGGGCAGCTCTGGAAGCCCAGCTTCTGGCTTCCACCCATCTTTATAACTTCCAGGGGAGGTCTAGACATGAGGTTCTGGGCCAGGGTCACTAGAGATAGCCCTCACAGAGCTGCTGGCCCACCTCTCCTGGCTCCTCTGAGAGAATGTTCTCACTCCCTAAAGCTCCTGGACTGACAGGAGGACAAGAACACAGCAGCCCTAATCTAGGACCCCTAAGGGCCACAGAGCTCTGACCTCTTTCTGGCCACTGGGAGCCTGAGGTCAGGGAAGGAGAGCCAGGAAAGGTGTCTCTAAGTAGCTGCAGATCTGCCTCATCTCGGGGCTCTGGATCTTTCTCATCCTTTGAGTGGGGCTGTCTATCTAGAATCACTCTCTGGTACTGGCATCTCAGGAGTGGGGTGAGCTGGGAGCTGGGTTTTTGAGCCTCCCTAGCCTCAAAGGTTGGAGTTCCTGCTCTGTGGGCTAAGCTGCAGGACAGGATTTGGGTGCCCGGTGACTGGAGACCCTGGTATCCAGGTCCTGGATTCATAGATCAAGTGAAGAGTGGTTGTCTGCAGGCCAATCTGGGTGTTTTGTGGGATATGGGGTGCTGGGAGGATGGAGCTGTGGGAGGTAGACAGAAGCCCCTCCCGAGGTCCTCTGTCTGGCCCCAGCCTGGCTGTCACTTACCTCTAGGTGCCCTGGCTTGTCCATCATGGCTCCAGCCACCGCCTGCAGGCTTTGCTTGTGCGGCACCTGCCTGCTCTCTGGCCTGTTGCTTCCCCTTCCATCCACTTCCTCTCTGTTCTGAGCACCCCACCCCCACCTCAGGACCAAGTGGGCCTCTAGAGGGTGGAGCTGAGAACTTTCTCCTCTAGAGAAAATCTACCCTGCCTACTCCTAGAGAGGGCCCCTCAGTCACATGCCTAATGTCATAATTAAGTTTGACTGTAGGCACCAGGGACTCAACAGCATCACGAGCTAATTGACAGATCAGTCCATTGATACATTCGTGATGGGTAGACTAGTGGGAGGAGGCAGAGGCTGTGGAAGATGGGGCCTGACTGGAGGACGTAGGTTTCTGGGGGCAGAACTTTGCAGTCCATATCTTGTATTATTGTGTGCCTGGGTTCTTCATCTCTCTCTCTCTGCTTCCTGGCTGCCTCAGGGCAAGTTGCTTCCTTTTTCCTTGCTCCTGCCTCTATGCCTGGCCTCACTATGGGTCCATAGCAAAGGCAATAGCTGATCATGGGTTGAAACCTCCAAAGCTGTGAGCCAAAATAAGTCCTTCATTCTTTAAATGGTTTGTCTCAGGTGTGTGTCACAATGAAGAGAAACTGACTGACCCATTAACCATACCCGGGGACTCGTGTCTGGAGGAGTTACCAGTGTCGCAGTCACTGGGAATCTAGCTTTCAGCCTCCAAACCCTGGGATCCAAACTTCACAGACCATCACCTCCATGTCCTTAGGAGAGAATGAAGCACCCCTAGAGGAGATCTCT
Source organism: Peromyscus maniculatus bairdii (assembly GCF_049852395.1). Taxonomy (NCBI): domain Eukaryota; kingdom Metazoa; phylum Chordata; class Mammalia; order Rodentia; family Cricetidae; genus Peromyscus; species Peromyscus maniculatus. Next base: position 84,991,245 of record NC_134865.1, on the reverse strand, counting down.
GGAGGTTGAACAAGGTACTTCCGTTTATCTATTACCTACAACTTGATCTAGACTTGGTCACAGGGCCAGACCTAGCTGCAAGGAAAGCTGGGATGTGGAGGCAGCCATGACCCACCCTGCTGAGGAATTCAAGTCGGGCTGGCCCCTGGCCTGACCATAAAACTAGGGTGGCTAGTGGCTCCTTGCAGTGATTCTGTCTCCCCACACGCTCCAAGATGGACCTCCTGAAGGCCAAACCTAGTTGCCTTTAGATCAGGGTCTTGAGAACAGCCCCTACTTTGAATAGGGTCTAGGTTGACTTCCCTCCTCCTCAGCAGGCAAATGGACCTCTATTCAGGGTCTGGCCTCAGACTGTCCTCAGGGGAAGGAGGCCAACTTCACAGGGTGGGTAGCATTCCTGAGGGCAGGGCCTGACCTCAGTGACCTGTTTCGGAAAGTGCATGGAAGAGTCCCGTCCTTCACTTCCTGTGGCATAACTTTGGAGTTGGTTATCCTCTTTAGGACACAGAAGGTAGCCTCTTCAGGTTAAGACCCTGCATGTCTGAATACCACTGTGTCCCAGGTACTCACCCTGAGGGATGGTTCTTCAGGGATTTTGAATGAAACGGACCACAATAAACATGGCAGGATAGAACTCAGTCGGTGTCTTCTTGTACTGGTCAGTGGACTTTCCTCCTGAAGGCAGGGCAGGCAGGGAACCTTAGGTTTCCTGAATCTCTCAATAAATAGTTTTCAGGTATAGAAGGACTGACTGGCCCTGCGGCTTCAAGGAAGCCCAAGCCCATCAGTCACAGCTCCTCTCCTCCACCACATCTTAGGCAGGTCTGGGCATGGCATGTGGCACCACCTTGGGATAGACTCAGCTTGAGTTTATCTAAGGGAGCCTGGGGACCTACAGGGGCTGGTGGACACCCAGCACAGGTCTCTGGGCAATGTGACGACTGGAAGCTTGGTGACACCCTGTGTCCAGATTGCCTCGGACAAACAGATTGGTTTTGATCATTGGAGACTGAAGGAGACCAACTGTACATGAGGACCCAAGTGAGACCCACTTGTCCCCACGTCTCCCCATACCTCGAGGAGCTGGTCCTTCTCCAGCCTCTGCTTTGTGGAGCAGCCTGACTCTTCCCTCATGGTCCTTCCTGGCCACTCAGAGCTCGGCAGACTTCAGCTTCACCACACAGCATCTAAACAGTCGGGATGCTGAACCATCCTTGGGGTTCGTCTTTTCTCATGCCACATTGTAGGACAAAGTGGCCACAGAGAAAATGTCAGAACATAATAGACTCCTCTGGCTTACACACACACACACACACACACACACACACACACACACACACACACCCTGAAGTGCACACACACACACACACACACACACACACACACAACCCCTGAAGTGTATGCACGCATGCATGTGCACACACACACACAGAACCCCTGAAGTGCATACACACAGAGACACACACACACACACTCACACACAGAACCCCTGAAGTACACACACAGAGAAACACACACACAGAAAGACACACACACAGAACCCCTGAAATACACACACAGAGAGACACACACAGAGAATCCCTGAAGTGCACACACACACACACACAACCCCTGAAGTGCACACACACACACACACACACACACACCCCAAAGTGCATGAGGCTGCTGCTGGTGAAATCGCCCTGTTTTGTTTGCTCACACTTGATGGAGCACACTCTAGGACTGATTCAGAATGCAGCAGGGTGACTCCATCAGCATGACATCACAAGTACAACATGCTGTGCATGAAGAACAGGCCACACTTTCACAGGATGGGCAATGCTGTGGGCTGATTCACGCCAGTGCCACACACACATGTGAGTTATATGCTGGCCCCTGACGGCGGCTGTGGAATCCCCGGGTGTGAGGGAGCTTCCAGCCCCTTGTCTTCTCAGCTGTGGCATGTGCTCTCTCCTTGACTGACATGCCTCTGTTCACGGGCCTGTAACACCCGCATTGAGCTTGATTTCCTACACTTTTCCTCGCTGCTTAAAAGAAGAAACAGAAGGCGGGGTCTTTGTTGCTTCTGTTTATGACTGTGTCTCACAAAGCCCAGGGTGACCACAGAGCTGCCCGTGTAGCTGAGAATCACCTTGAACTTCTGATCCTCCTGCCTCCACCTCCAGAGCGCTGCAACAGCAGGCACCAGGTAAGCAGTCTGCAAACAGCCACACCCCAGCCTCCTTGACGCCATTTTCCCTTTTCGTTGTTGAAATATGAATTTTTTTAACACTTTCTTGATCTTGTATGTCCAATGGTTTGGAAGTTATATAGTATTTTCTTTTAAAAATACGCAGTTTTCCTTTTTTATACAAAAAGGGTGTGAGGGTTGCCTCGCTGTTGGGGTTGTAAAAGAGTTTTATTATGATTCTTGCTTTCTTGACATTAGGACAAATCAGAAGTCTTAAACTCTAGTGTCAGGAAATAAACACATGGTTGTATCACACAAAACAGTTTAATCTGCTGTTTATGTGGTGATAGTAATAGCAGTAATAAAACAAGCTTATGACGGAGGACAGCACCGATGGGTATCCTGGCGCTCTGCTCAGTGCAAAGCCTGCCAAATGAGCTTTCGCCCTCACACTCTTGAGCCTGGCTCTGGCCAATTCCTGAGGTCCCTTCAAAGCATCTTTTCTAATCACAGTGCAATATACTCCCCCCTCATCTTCCTCCTCCTCTTCATCTTCTTTTTCTAGAAAGGGGCTCACTTTGTAGCCCTAGCTGGTCTAGAACTCACTATATAGGACCAGGCTGGCCTTAAACTTATAGAGATCCTCCTGCCTCTGCTTCTCCAGTGCTAGGATTTGTAGCAGGCTTTCTTGGACCACCAGACTCCAAATCATGACATGGAGACTTATTGTTAATTATGAATGCTCGGCCTTAGCTTAGGCCTGTTTTCTCTCTACCCTCCAGCCCCGCCTATCCCTCCTCTGCCTAGCTATTGGCCATTCAGCTTTTTATTAGACCAATCAGGTGCCTTTGGCAGGCAAGGTAAAACAGCAATGCATCTTTACATAATTAAACAAATGCGGCACATCTTTAGAAGGTTAAACAATTATTCTGCAACACAAACAAATGCAACACATCTTTACTTAAACAAATATTCTATTCCACAACAAGGATTAAGGGTGTGCACTGTCACACCCAGCTACTTTTTGTTTTTGAAGCAGGGTCTTACTATGTAGACCTGAAATCCTCATCCCCATGCTTCAGCTGTCCGTGTGTCAGGTGACAGGTGTGAACCACCAAATGACTTTGTGGCATATGGTTAATCCTCTGGTAGGATCACAATTTGATGGCATTATTGAGAGGGGATGGAAACTTCTGGAGATTGGGCCTGGTTGGTGACAGCTGGTCACTGGGGGTATATTCCTAGGATCTGAACTTCTTCCCAGGCCGGTTCCTGTAGCTAGAGTTTTCCTGCCTTGCCCACAATCAGGACAAATCTTTGTCACTCGCCAGTCCCACAGCCGCTCAGACCCAACCAAGTAAACACAGAGACTTATATTGCTTACAAACTGTATGGCTGTGGCAGGCTTCTTGCTAACTGTTCTTATATCTTAAATTAATCCATCTCCATAAATCTATACCTTGCCACATGGCTCGTGGCTTACTGGTACTTTACATCTTCCTTGTCCTGGCGGCGGCTGCAGGCTGTGACTCCTGCCTTCCTGTTCTTTTATTTCTCTTCTCTGTTAGTCCCACCTTTACTTCCTGCCTAGCTACGGACCAGTCAGTGTTTTATTTATTGACCGATCAGAGCAATTTGACATACAGACCATCCCCCCAGCACAGCCAAGTGCAGATCATCTCAGACACTTGCACTCAGGCCTGTGGTCCTAATCATCCTCTATGCGGACCTGCTGGGTAAAGCCACGAGGAACCCGAGAACGGGCTCCCACAGGACATACAGAACATCCCACAGTAGGTGGGATATCCCTGCTTCCTGGCTGCTGGGAGGTGAACAGTTGCCTCTGCCACAAGCTCCCACTGCTGTGGGTCCTGCTTGGCCCCCAGCCCAGAGCAATGGACCCAGCCAACCTTGACTGGGCCTTGCCTTTTCAGCAGTGCGAAGGATCAAACCCAGCATCTCGTATGGCTTGACCTTGAACCAACATGTGAGAAGCCAAGAACCAAAGCAAAACTCTCTCCCTTACACCATCGGCAGGTATCACGTCATGGTGTCAAAAGGCCATCTCAGAGGGTTTTTCAGTATTTTCATTTGTACTTTTCTTGGTTGGGTTATTGGACTCATGGGTTTATAGTTTTCATCATACTTGGAAATTATTTTGTCATTGTTTCTTTGAACATTTTTTTCTGTCATGACTTTTTCTGGAATTGGGGTTACTTAAAAGTTGGATTTCTGTTTTTTTCTTTTTTCCCAGGACAGGGTTTCTCTGTGTAGCCCTGTTTGTCCTGAAACTCACTCTATAGACCAGGCTGGCCTCAGACTCGGAGGTCTGCCCGCCTCTGCCTCCTGAGTGCTGAGATGAAAGGTGTGTGCCACCGCTGTCCTGCTTAAATTGGATTTCTTGGTGTTATCACATAAACTGTGAATGCTTTGTTGTTTTCTTCTGTGATACATTTTTGAGTGTTGTTCATGCCTTATCTACAACATATGAAACTGTTACAGTTCAAATAAAAGTTGGGGTTAAATGGCAAGGTCAGGGGCGTGAGGAAATAAATAAGAAGGCTTCATCTGGATATGAGGTACCCACGCCAACCAGAGGAAGGTCAGGGCTCCGGGAAAAACCACAAAGCAAGTTTCAGCTGGCTCCTCATGGCTCCCTTCCTGGGGAGCACCCAAGGGCACTGCTCTCTTCTAGCAAACTTCTCAGTTTATGGGTCTTTACATCTTTATATACATTATTATATGCTTTTCTGCATCTAATGCATCTAACTGCAACACAGTGAATTGTGGGTAAGGAGGGCTTCTGAGATTCCAGGAAGACCACCCAGACCACACAGGAGTGGACACAGGCAGCAGAACTGGTAAACAGGCCCGTAAGTGCAGGCACCTGAGACAGCCCTCTGCTGTTGCCCCGCCCTGGCTCCATCGGCTCACCACCCACTACTGCCTAGCCCACCTGTGCCCAGCGTGAATTCTCCTTCAGAAGTGCAAAGAACCAACATGGGGGTGGCAGGGAATCCTGGAGGATAATCTTTCCATTCATAACAAAAACAGCAAAGTGTGACGCTTTCTTATGACATGCCTCCCTGCTGGGCTCACATTCACTGCATTCTGTGTGTGTGTGTGTGTGCATGCTTTTGCATGCTGGGTCATGTTACTGGGTGCTGGATTTTGCTGTATCCCTCGAATGAATACTGACTTTATCCTGCTGTGTGTGTGTGTGTGTGTGTGTGTGTGTGTGTGTGTGTGTGTGTGTGTGCTTTTGCATGCTGGGTCACTTTTGACAGCATGTTACTGGGTGCTGGATTTTGCTGTATCCCCCGAATGAATACTGACTTTATCCTGCCAAAGCTGTCCTCCTGAGACTTGTTTGTAAGCACCACTGGGGTGGTTACTAAGACGCTGGAGACCAAGGCCCGTGCCCCGTGTGCCTGTCATGAGCTCTCTTTCCTCAGTGGTGACATATGCACAGCCCCCATCCCCGCCCACTGCTGGTGTCCATAGCCTTCTGCAGTTTCTCACACAGGCGCAGGTCACGGACAATCTAGGCAGCCCAGAGCTTGCTCTCTCCCACGCTCTCCTTGCCGCCTGTGGCTGCTTTGTCCTCCATACCATGACATTTCTCTCCTCAGCGGGGTACCATGATGTCTGGGGTAACTAGCCCTTTCCATACCGTAGAGACAGCTATCAGCTCACTTGTCCCTTCAGGAGGATGACAGTCCTGCTCTGTCTGTTGTCCCACATCTGAAAGCTGCTCTGTGTGTGTGTGTGTGTGTGTGTGTGTGTGTGTGTGTGTTGGGGGTGGGGGAGTCTGTCCTGTCACCCCCATGACTCCTTGTTATGGTTTGAATCTGGACTGTCCCCTCACAGGTTCACGATTCGGCTACTTGGACCCCAGCAGGTAAGACTGTTTGCGGAGACTGTGGAGGCAGCGAGTGGGGCCTGGTCGGCAGAAGCCGGACAGTAGGGCCTTTGAGGTGACAGCTCAGCCCCGGTTCTGTCCGCTCTCTGATCTGTCAGGAACTGCCTGGAGAGCTGGCTCAGTGTTGAGGACCAGATTTAGTTAGATGGCAGCTGTAATTCCAGTTCCAGATGATCCCACGGCCCCTTCTGCTCTCCACTGGCATGCACAAGTGCACACATGAACGGAGGCAGAACACCAATACACACAGTTTTTAAACAAAGCAAACATCTGCTGCTCCCTGGCTTAGGCTGCCACCTGGTGGCAACATCTGAATTTCAGCAATGGCTTTTTATTTCCTTTTTTAAAAAATAATTATTCTTCTCTCATATATTAAATCCTGATGGGCAGTTTCCCCTCCCTCCTCTCTTCCGAGTCCCTCCCCACCTCCCCTCTCTCCCAGACCCACTCCTCCTCTGCTTCCCTTCAGAAAAGAGGAGGTCTCCTGGGGATACCAACCAAGCACAGCATGACAAGTCACAATGTGACCGGCACCTATCCTGTGGAGACCCACAGAGATTTCCTAGTGAGAGCTTACTCAGGGTCCGAGAATCTGAGTCTGCTTTACCCAGCAGGGCTGCATAAGGGGATGGATTTGACCAGGGGCGTGGTGACCAGGTGGTTGGAAGGGTCTACACAGGGTCTCCACGTGGCTGTGCAATGTGCTTTGATCTAGCAAGGGGGAGGTCTTTTGCCCTGCCCTTTGGCGTTGTTACAAAAAGCCCTTTTGAAGAGGTAGACAGGACTGTTGGGTTTTGATCCAGGTCCTCCTGAAGCTATCTTGTGTTTCTGTCTCTCTCTTCACTATCTTTCTATCTAAAAGTTTCTTATCCCTCTCTCCTCCTCATAGGAACTCCTTTAAAAGGTGGGAGCTGGCCTCCCACAATATCCTCACATTAAGGTTGGACAAGGCAACCCAGTAAGAGGAAAGGGGTCCCAAGAGGAGGCAAAAGAATCAGAGACACCCCCACTCCCACTGTTAGGGCTCCCACAAGAACACCCACAGCTACACAGCCATAACATAAATGCAGAAGACCTAGGTCAGACCCATACGGGCTCCCTTGATTGTCACTTACACTCTGTGAGAGTCACTTACTCTCAGAGGCCTCCTCCAGCAGCTGATGGGAGTAGATATAGAGACCACAGCAGCCAAGTATTAGACAGAGCTTGGGGAACCCCTCAGAAGAGGGGGAGGAAGACTTGTGGGAGCCAGAGGGGTCAAGGACACCATGAGAACATGGCCCACAGAATCGACTAAGCAGGGCTAACAGAGGTCGCAGAGACTGAAGGGGCAATCAAGGCGCCTGCCTGGGTCGGTGCCAGGTACTTTGCATACATACTGTGGTTGTTTAGCTTGGGATTTTTCAGTGGGAGAGGAAGTATCTCTGACTCTTTTGCCCGCTCTTAGGACCCTTTTCCTGTTTACTGGGTTGCCTCGCCCAACCTTGATATGAAGGTTTTTGTCTTGTTGCATCTTGTTATGTCATGTTTAGTTGACATCTCTGGGAGGCCTGCTCTTTTCTGAAGGGAAACTGAGGAGCAGTGGTTCTGCTGGAGAAGGGAGGTAGGGGGGCAACTGGGAGGAGTGGGGGCTGCAGTAGGGATTACTGTATGAATGAGTTTTTACACACACATATATGCATACACATACATACATACAGGGTCTTGTTGTGTAGCCCTGGCTGGCCTCAAACTGAGCGATCTCTGACTCCCAAGTTCTTGGCTCAAAGGCATAAGCAGAGTTGGTGTCTTGAACCCACAAAGAGATTCCTTGTGCCAAGACAACATAGCTACCCCAACACCATCCCCAGAGAGCCAAGGCGGCAGGCGCTGGTGTGCTGCCACGTGGAAGAATGATTTATTAGAACAAATTCCATGACAAATCATATAAAATAACCATTTTCTGATAGACATCCACAAGACCACCTGAGAACAATGTACAGAGATACCTTCAAGAAGCCAGGCAAGTAGGATACCAATGCCAGGTCGAAGGCTGGAGGGACGAAGGAGCTAAATGTGAGGAGGAACACCAATTTGTGCATTTAAAAAAAAATTGTACAGTGACGACCAGGGGTGGGAGGCATGGACTCTGCAGAAGGACAGCCATTTACTATGGGGAGCAGGCTGTGGGCAATGTGTGGGACATGCAGAGGGAGCAGCCAACAGGCTGGGCTGGCACCTCCTCCAGACAAATGGCAGGCTCTACACACACACGTAAACATCAGGTGGGCCAGGCAGAGGCACACAGGACCCGTGCATGAATCTCTATCATCTAAGTGTAAACAGGGAGACCCACGCTACCCCTGAGGGCTCCGGGTCTCCCGCCGTAGCTACCTCGGCCCCAGCTCCCTGTTCAGGAGCAACACCCACACATACATCAGGCAGGGCATAGCGCATACCCACGCCAGCCTGGTTGATATGGGACGCTCCCCATCCCATTCCAGCCAACGGGCTCTTTGGCTTAGTGCCTCCAGAAACACCAGCAAGGGGCAGCAGCAGGGCAGCCACACTCTGCTCACCTGGCAGGCCCCAGCCAAACAAATCCTGAGAAAGCATAACCAGTAGTGGGCCTGTCCCTGCCAGGCCCCCCCAAAGCATCAGGCCACAGGGGCCTGCTGCAGTTACCACTTTGTGCCCACAGCATCTGGGACGGCAGGGGTATACGGTTTAGATCACAAAGCCAGGAGCTTCCAAATCTCTTTTTTCTGCCACTCTGGTAAAGCACTCACCACAACCAAAGGGACTGCTAGCCCACCCAGCGACATCCAGTCCCACTGTAAGGAAGTCCAAGGTCCCTAGTAGGGAAGAACCCACTCAGGAGGACTCACTGGAGCAGTACCCAAACTCAGTGGGTTTGGCAGTTGCGTTGGCACCAAAGGCTTAGAGCCGTGGGGTTCCTGCCCCAAATACCTCCAGGAGCCACTCATCTGCCCAGGCTGACGGACTCTGCAGCAGCTCCGGCCATGGATTCAGACAGGAGCCACAAAGCAAGTAGCCTCCTTCCTGGACGGTTGGGGGACCTGCCAAGCCCATCCAGCTTCTGGGTTTGGCACTGACTAGCCCCAGGGTCAGCCCCTTTCTCTGTCTGGCCTAAGAGCACAACATAGAGACGACACAGGGCCTCTTGGGCTGGAGCTGCACCTAAGTCAGGCCTGTGGAGTCCTGCAGTGGGGCAAAACACTCTTTCCTTGAAAGCTAGGGACAAAAACAAGGGATGGAGAGGAGGTGAATATGGGGCCTCAACGGCTGGCCCTTGGCAGTGGGTACCCCAGGGGCTAGGCTAGGAGGCCTGTGAAGGTGGGGGTAGCCATGGGCTGGATGAAGTGGTTGGGGTGCTGGCTGAGGAGGGGCCTGGGAGGCACCCGTCCATGGGGTTATGGCACATGTGGGGTTTTCACAGAGGACCGCCTGCAGCCAGGCAGGTGGGCTGTGGGATGATGACAGGCAGGCACAGGACACACGCATAAGAAGGCTGGCCTTGCCCATCCACAGATTAGATCAGGAACCTCTCAGCATCAGGAAGAAAGGCAGGCTCCGGGAGGCCAGGGGGCCCGCAGTTTGCCCGTTGCGGGAAGCTCCTGAGGGGCAGGGCTGGCAGCAAGGTGTCCACCGAGGCAGGTGAAGCTGAGCTCTGAGCTGCTGGCCGGACTTTCCCAAGGCCTGGCTGAGTGGGCCCTGCAGGAGCTCTGTTTCCCATGAGCAGGTCGAGGTTCACGCTAGGGTCCACGATGGCATTGATGACTGGAAGAGAGCCAAGAGTCAGGCCAGTTGAGAACCTGGCTATAAGCCCATAAGGTTGCCTTTGCCTGCCCTAGGCCTGGGCCACACCCACCTTCCAGCTGCTTCTGTACACGTCTTAGTTCCTTCAGGATCGAGCTGATCTCCTGGGAAGGACAGAGAGGAGGTAAGCTACAGTAAGAACATGCAGGGCCTCATATCCTCCGGATGGACTGGGAGCAAGACTGAGGTTATGGTCCAGACCAGCTCAGCCAAGCCCACAGGGTGGGGAGCCAGGCCCAAGGATGGGTCCTTCTGTCTCTGACCTTGTTGGATGTCTTCAGGATGGGCACTTCATTCTCAGCATTGATCCTGGCCTCTAGGTCCTCCCATGCCCGGCCTGTGTTCTGGAAGAGGATCCTGGGAAGGGAGCAGGGACAAGGGCAGTGACAGAGAGACATGGAATGGGACCTTCGCAGACCTCTCTCTTGCCATAGTGAAGCTGATGCCATCCCTTTCTGGAGTTAAGAGGGAAACTAAGCCCAGAACAGGAACTCGACTAGCTGCCTGACGCTCCAGCTAGGAACAACTCCGGCTGGGGCAGCTGGGATCAAGACGAGGGCTGGAGAGAGGAGGAGGGCCAACCTCAGGGAGCAGTGTAGGCATGAGGAACTCGCTACCCACACACGGCCTACCAGGCTGCACATTCGGATACTGATGCTAGGCCCAGCACATGTAACCCTGTTGGCACTACACCCAGGGGCTGCCTACTTACTTCATCTTCTCAGCAAGATGCTCTGTGTTTTCACGAATGGCATGTGACAGCTGGGACACCGGGTTTAGCATCAGATTATCAAAGATCACCTGGAGGGACCTGGGCATTAGTATGCTTGCAGACCACCCCCCACCCCCCCACCCCTGCCCCCAGCTAGCTGGCCTCCATCTTACAACCCAGACACACTGTCCAAGGCATTCCCCGACCCTCAGCTACACAGTGTGTGTGTGTGGGGGGGGGGGGGCACCGTGCCTCCTCACGGTTCCGAGGCCTTGTTTTATTGGCCAGGGCATCCTCACGGCTGTCGTTCATGTTCTGATCCAAGTTGTGAGAGTTCATGGAGCCAGGTGGCACCTTCTGGAAATTGAGGCTGGCCTCTGGAATGCGCTGTACCAGCTGCGGAGAACAGAGCCAGGCAGCATTGGCTTGCCTGATGCAGACAGGCACCAGGGGTGGAGAGAGCCTCCAAGGCTCCAAATGGACCAGGGCTAAACCAAGCCCCAAGCCCCATCGGCCCAAGATTCCTCCCAACACCCACGCCCTTGAAGTAGAAAGCTAAGCTTGAGGACAAGTTCCCACATCACAAACCCTCAGGGACTCTGTAGGGAGCCCTCAAATTAAGAACACAAGGTGAGACCTCTACCCTGGAGGATGAACACCCTCCCCAGCGTGGTGCACCTGAGAAGTTGGGGACTCACCTCTTCACGGGCTGAGATGGTCGAGGCAGGGGTGCTGGGCATATTCCCGAGAGACGGGCTGCGAGTGGGTCCTGGGGAGCCCAGCGAATCCCCATCTCCCGCCACATCATGAATCTCCCTGGCCAGGATGGCCACATCCTTTACTAGTGTCTGGCTCAGCCTGTGGCCAACAGGAAAAAATGAGCTCTGCTAGGGGTCCTCTGGGGTGGTAGGGACCCACAAACCTCCCACGCACACTGAGTTAGGGGAGCACAACTCCACTGTCTGAGGCAGTGCTGGGTAAAGGCCTGGCCCGGGGTTTGTGGCCTGTAGGGGCTGGGCCTGGGGCAGGCTCCAGAAAGAAGAGTGAGAAGGAATCCTCCAGACCGTCTCTTCTCCCTGCACACTAAACCTAGACACAGTGGCTGCTGGGCCCCCCGGCATGGATACAACCCAACCACAGAGTGTGTGGGTACCACCTTGGCAAGCAGGCAAATGGAGGCAGGGGAGGTGTGGGGATGGAGACCACCATAGCTACCATACGGGGCTCCTGATTTCAAGGGTTAGAGTTGGGTAAAGGGACCTTGTGGCTCTTCCAATATGGCTGAGAACTCAGTTCTGATTCACACCATGGGGGAACACGTATCTATCTCTGTGCTGACAAGGGTCCTGGGCTTGTCCCAGTGAGGTCCCAGTGAGGGCGGCCAGAAGACAGAGGACCAAGGAGGCAGCAGCAATTCCCTGACTTTGTTGCCTTGAGGCCCCGGTTAGGTCTACCCAAGCTCCTAAGCACATGGCTGAACCCCTTTTTAGGGAGGTCCCACAGCCTGTCTCTTGCCTTATAGGTTCTTTTGTTTTTGTTTTGTTTTGTTTTTGGAGACAGGGTTTCTCTGTGTAGCTTTGCGCCTTTCCTGGATCTCGCTCTGTAGACCAGGCTGGCCTTGAACTTGCAGAGATCCGCCTGCCTCTGCCTCCCTAGTGCTGGGATTAAAGGCGTGCGCCACCATTGTCCGGACTACCTTAAAGGTTCTTGGGGCTCATTACCACCACGGTCCACCCACTTGAACCCTTACCACCAGACTCAGGTTACCCTATGGCTATCCTCAGGGGTCTACCTAGGACCTGCACCGTAGCCAGCGATCTGGTCTCAGCTGCCCCAGGGCCATTACTACACTTGTCCCTCTCCAGAAGGTCCCTCATGGTCCCCCGACAGGGCTGTCTGGGCCCGTCATTGGTCCCATGGTTCTGAAATCAAGAGGACACAGAAGCAGGCCCCTGACTGGACGACACCCAACTTCCAAGGGCTCCGCCACTTCCCCCAGTGGTCCCACTCTTAGTTCCTTTCTGTAAGAGGCTCACTGCGCCCGTCTCCTGGGCCCAGCCTGAGAATCCCACAGGACCATGTCTGCCTCGTCGTGTTCCTCCTTACACTAGGCTGAGACCCGGGGAGCCCGTCCCTCTGCTTCTCGCCCGAAGGCCGTGCATCCCCACAGGCCACGCTGCTTCTCAGGAGGCCTCTCTTCTTCAACCCATCTCTCTTACCCTGTCCCCTAGATGACCTCATTCCAGCAACTGGGTCCCCACCCCCACGCGGCCACTCTCCTGAGAGCCATCTGCTTCTGGTCACCTTCTCAGTGCCTCAGAAGCTCTCAAGTTCAGCATCTTCAACAAAACCCCCAGATGTCCACATAGGTCCTGGGGGTCCTCTACCTTTCAGAGCCCGGCCACCAGGGCACTGGCCATAGCTCAACTAGATTCACCCCTGCACTCCCCTCCCCAGAACACACCCAGAGAAGACCGTGTAAGTTTATTTAGAATAAAAACTGTGGTCACACTAGCTACTTGAACTCAAAGTTCCCTACCCTCCTAGACAAACATTCACCCATCCACCTACCCATTCATCTATCCAAGAATCTACTTACCTACTGAGCCATCCCCTAGGGACCAATCCATCCATCCCTGAACCCACTCATTCACTTTTATCAACCCATTTATCACTCATTTGTCCACCTACCCAGCCATCCACTTGTCTATCCACCACCCACCAAACACTCTCCACACCTACTGAGGGTCAGGAGCCCAGGTGAGCACTCAGCCAAGGGGAAGAACCCACGGCCTGATCACTCACCTAGCAATCTCTGCGATCTCCGCTGTCTGCACAATGAAGCCGTAAGGGTCAGGCTCTTCCTCATCGTCGTCTGTGTCCCGGGGGCCGGGGGCCTGGGAACGAGCCCGGGCAGAGCTGCTGGCCCTTGGGGTCTGTGTGGCTGTTGAGGCATGGGAGCGTGTGTGTTTAGGGGAGCTGTGGTGGGACCCATACTCCTCCTCGGAGGTGGACGTGTAATCCGAACCCTGCTGCCGCCGCCGTGTGCCTTGAGTGAGTGGGTTGGTTTCAGAAGCGAGAACAGAACAGAGAACACTCAGTGCATCAGTAGCCCCAGGGCCCCTCAGGAGGAGGGCCCTGTGCTGAAGGACAAGATGCATCACAGTTGTCCCCAGACCCCCCCCCCCCCCCGCCCCCAGCAGAAGCACCACCAGCTCAGAGGACATGCAGAGCCAGGGACTGGGCACTCCTGGGGCCGGTGCAACATCCAGGGGGGTGGGAGGGGTCAGAGGAGTAGATGCTGTGCCTGTGAGCTGCTCCCTGGGCGCCAGGAAAGGGTGCTGGGCAGAGAACGGGGTAAGCCGCACACAAGGACCAGCTATGGTCCTACACAGCTGGCTCACACCGGTGGGTGAGGCCAGGCGCCCACAGCCTGCATCAGACTCATATCCTCAGGTATGGCTGCCGGGTAGGATCATAGGCTCCTGGCTTAGGGCTGCTGTGAGCCCCAAGCAGCTCCGACAGCAAACCCTTTGGATGAGGGGTGGATGGGCTGCATGCTAAGCAGTGTTGGCAGGTCAGGACAGCAGTTTCTGCCAAATAAAGTCCTCAGTCAAGGCAGCCACGGTGTCCCTTCCCAGTGGGCCCAGCAGGCAGGGGTCTATGAGAAGATGCTGGGGGGCAGAGGGGGTAAGTGGAGTCAGCCAGGAACAGCAAGGCCAAGGGGTGGGGCTGTGGCACCTTGGCTCAAACCAATCCACTCAATCCACTGGGCCCTGGCACAGCTCCCCGGGTCGGCTGGGACAGAGGCTATACTGACTGGGCCCAGCCATCCCAGGAATGGGGCCAGCTCCAGCTTCTGCAGCAGTCTGTCTGTCCCTTCTTACTGTACACACACAGCTCAGGGCATGGAGCAGCGGTCACTGCTCGTGTGGACTGACACAACCCTCTCAGGACAGGGGCTCTGTGGGCATTCAAGGGTGTCAGAAAGGCTCCCCTTAGATAGATACCCTTCCCTGGGATTCACAGCCACAGCAGCACAGGGGACAGAGAACTTGGGGAGCCCTCCTCGGGTTCCCAGGTGGGCAGCTTGGGCCCCTACAGTCATTACAAGTGCTAGCCTCGGGATACCAAGGGTGGCAGTGCCAACCTCAAGGTCCAGGCACCGAGACCCCTGGGGTGAGGGGAGGCACCCTGGGGAGGGTCTTCTGCCACACAGGCACCATGAGCACATCTGGCCAGTGTACACGTGTGTGCAGGTCCACAACACATTTACCCAGGGGCTCGGCTGCTGCCGGCCATCCTTCCCCGCCACCGCCCCACTACCGTCACCCCACACTCACTGGAAGAGTATCTGGCACTGCCCGGGCGGGCCCTGCTGAAGGGCTGGCGGGGGCCCGTGCTGGCGGCGGCGGCAGCAGCCGCCTTCCTGGCAGCAGCCCGGGCCTCGGCCATGGTGGGCTTGCGGTTGGTGCTGTAGAGTTCAGCACTGCGGCCCGAGAAGCCAGTGCGGGCCGGGGCTGTCTCAGAATCGCTGGGTCCCGTGAAGGAGCCTGCCCGCTTCCGGGGCATGGCCAGGATGTCCAAGCGTGTCAGTTTCTTGGCCTGCTCAGGGGCTGGTCGATTTGCTGGCTCGGGGTTGGCTGTGGTCCCCCGCTCGGCATCCATGGCCTCGGTGTCCGAGGCATCCCCCAAACGGGCCCGCCTGAGTCGGGAGGCCCTGGTGGGCCTCGGGGTGGACAGGCTGTTGGAGCGGGTCAGTGCTTGCTGCACCTTCTGAGCGGTGGTGGAACTGGCAGCCGGGGAGGGTGGAGGGGCCACTGGCTTCCGGCGGGGCCCTTGTCGACCTGTCCCAGTGGCCTCAGGGGTCTCATGGTTAGAATTGGGCAGGTGGGCAAGGCCAGAGCCCCGTTCCTCTTCAGGCCAGTCCAGGGACCCTCGAGACCCATGGCCACGCCGCATAGCCAGGCGCCTTGATGGCTCTCCATGACCCAAGTCTGCAGGGCCCGGAGGGCGGTGCTGTTTCTCTGACAGTCGGTCCCGGGCACTGCCCTGGGTAGCACCCCCTGGGTCTGGAACTGCCGGTGGGGACAGCAGGCTCTCCTTCTGTGGCCCTGGAGTCTGGGGGGTCGTTGGGCTGGGTCCATTCTTGCCACTGAGCAAGCTAATGGTGCTGGCCGTGTCCACATCTGAATCCCCAGACAGGGAGTCCTCGGGAGGCCTGGGGGTGCTGCCCCCCTCACATTCATCTGCAGACTTGGAGCGTAGTCGGGCCTCCAGGGCTGCCAGGGCTGTCTCAGTCTCCTTCAAGATCAGGTGGGTGTCCTGCGTGTGGAAGTCCATGCGAGAGGCCCGCGCTGCAGCCAAGTCTTGTAGGAGTGGGTGACTAGAAATGTGAGGGAGCTTGCCAGGTGCTGGGGGGCCACTGCTTGGCTCCTTGGTGAAGCTCTCTTGCCGGGCAAAGGCCAGGGCCTCCTTGGGTGGAGCCGTGTCAGGCTCTGGGGACCGACCACCGCGTAGCTGGATCACCATCCTCCCATTGGCACTGACGTAGAGGCCATCCCTTGCTGAAGGGCTGGTCTGGACCACACGTCCCGGGCCATCCACCTCTCCAGGAGCCACAGACGATTTCTTGGGGAAGGTGGCCTCCCCATTCTGATCACCAATGAAGAAAGAGGTGGGGGCTAGCTCCCCAGGGGCTCTTGGTGAGCGCCGACCCCTGGCCCACGCTAGCTCCTCCTGCTGTTCTGGGCCTGGTTCTGGGCCACGGCCGCCATCTGATCCGCTGGCATCACTGAGGCTATCAGGGTCCAGATCTTCCTGCCCTATAAGGCGACTAGCCTGCTCACTGCCCAGCTCTGGTGGCCCTGGGCCACTCCGCCTGGCAGCTTCAAGGCCTGCAGGGCTGTCAGCCCTGTCACTGGGCAACTGAGGGAGCAGTCGCCGCGTGCGCACAGGCAGGGCCCCCTCAGGCTCTCCAGTTCTTCGCCCAGGACCGTCCTCTGCAAAGCACAAGGCCAATGCGGTTAGAGTGGCCACAGGCCTGCGGGTCCCGCGTGCACACAGAGCCCCAACCCTCTTCCAGGCACAGGCCGAGGCAGACTGTCTACAGTCAGGCTCTGAGGCCCTCTCGGTAGGGCCCCCAACCCTGACAGCAACTCCGGGCTCACATACCTGCCAAGGCAGCGTCTGAGTAGCTGTCAGCCAGGCTAGCCCATCGGGAAACCCACTTCTGACCTCCAGGGGAGCCTGGGACCAAGAGGCTCTGCAGAGAGAGGGACAGGAAGATAGACCTACAGCAAGGGGGGCGCACGCCCCCCTCCCAGAGCCGCCAGGAGGGCCCGTGTGACCCCGGCCACCACCAACTGCTCCGCCTCATCAGTGTATCAGGACTCAGTCCCAGCCAGGTCTGCAGCTACGGCCTCTGCTCCCGTGACTGCCCTTGGGGAGGCTGGCCGGCCTCGTACCTGCTGCTCCATCTGGGGGGCCACGCCTGGTGCTCGGGAAGCGAACTCTTGCAGCAGAGCCATCCGCTGGGCCACACCTCCATCACTGGGTTCGTCTCTGTCACCTCTGATGACTGGGCGGAAGGTAGCCGAGGACACCCTAGAGAGTTCAGGGGACTCAAATACCCCAAAAACCTGCCGAAAGGAGACAGGACCAAGGGTCAGAGGTGCCTGGATCTCTACTCCCACCCAGATGTGGCCCCAACTATTCAGCTGGGCAGGGTGGGTGGGAAACAAGCCCTACACTGACAAGGTAGGAGGCGGGGGGGGGGGGGGGGGGGGACACTTCCCTCCTCCCTCCTCCCTCCTCCGAGTCCTCTTGACCAGCTGGACTAGACACATGACTTGATAGGGGGCCACCATCTGTTCCCCCAACGTGACCGTCAGCCCTGGAGTCCCCTCCCGCCCCACTGCCTGCACGAGGGACGTCTGGCCCTACGCCACACCTGGTCGATCATCTTCCGGGCCTCCTCGACTTCTCTGTCTTGCGCCTCCGTCTCAATGGTGTAGGTGCCCGCATCGCTAAGGCTGTCCTCCTCCTCCTGCCTACGTGCCTTGCTCAGCTGGGGGTCAGTGGGGGGCGGTGGTGTGGTTGAGGGGGTCACGGGGCTGGCCCCACGGGGTGTCAGGGGGGCAGGCAGCACTGGAGGTGTCTTTTCGGGGACGGGCCTGGTGGCTGGGGAGCTGTCCCGCATACACTGGGCCATAAAGTCCTGGGCCAGGCGGGAGCGGCGCCCCACACTGCCAAAGGGGCGTGTGGGGGCACGGGGGATGGGGGAAGTGTTGCCCAGCCGCTCCTCCGTCTTCTCTCTCTTGAGCGAGCTGGCTCTCTGGGGTCCCGAGCTGCTCCCTGCCGCACGGACCGTGACACCCGGACGCTCCCTGTCGGCAGTCCCGGTGCCCCGGCGCTTGTCAGCCTTGGGGTCCACGGGTGGGGTGTGTGTAAAGGACTGTGAACGTTTCTTGCGGGGCGTATCCTCGTCGAAGAACTCGATGACAAAGGCCTGCTGGTTGTGCAGCAGCTCCTGGGGGTCCCTCTTGATCTGTCTCTGCAGCCGCACCTGCTCCCCACTGGCTTCTGTTGGGGCTCCAGACACCGAAGCAGCCTTGGCCAAGGGGTCCTCCGAGTCGCTCTGTGTGCCATCCTCGTGCTTGTGGCCTGAGGGAACCCGTATTCGTCAGCACACAGTGAGCAGCGTCAGGGAGCCTCACTACCCCACGCCCACGGGGAAGGAAGTTCTGTACCACTGGGGACCGAGCATGTGTGGCTCAGTGACGCAGAACACACCAGACACTGCCCCCGAGACCAGGCAGGCGGTGCTTGGCCAATTCACTGGGAAAGGAAAATCAGCTAAACCACCTGGGCCCTCACTGATACGGTCAATGTGTGGGGACAGGCAGACATGGACCGCCTGCTAGCTTAAGAACTTGCCTAGCCAGGCAGCGGTGGTGCAAGCCTTTAATCCCAGAACTTGGGAGGCAGAGACAGGCGGATCTCTGAGTTCGAGGCCAGCCTGGTCTACAGAGCGAGTTCCAGGACAGCCAGGGCTGCATACACAGAGAAACTCTGTCTAAAACAAACAAACAAACAAACAAAAAAAAAGAAGTTGCCAGGTGCCCGCAGGTCCTTACCCTTCAGAGTCCGGGTGTGGATAGGGAGATCGCTTTTGGTGCTCTGACGGTCATCCCCTGGGCCATCCCGGCGCAGCAGGCTCGGGTCATTCTGCACCAGCCAGTCGGCCACCTTGGTTTCGGCTGAGACCATCTCCACAGGAGTGGCCTCCTTGCTGGGGGGCCGCCGCTGGCGCAGTGAGAACTTGGTGATGTGGTCTTTGATCTTCACCTTGCCTGGGCTGCAGTCATCAAACTCAATGGTGAAGGAGGCGTGGCTCTGTACCACAGGGGCCGTCCCACCACCGCTGGCCTCCTGGTCTTTTGTGGGCACTTCCTGTGTTGGCACCTCAGGGAGCTGTGGGGGCTGTGGGGCTTCCTTCGTGGGGATCTCGAAGTAGCTGGGCTCCCGTCTGAATGAGTAGTCCGGCGGCTCAGCAGGAGCGCGGCAGCTGTCTAGTTCACCATCTTGCTGGGCCAGGCCCTTGGGACGCTCTGCAGGGAGGGGTACTCAGGCCAGGCCTTTCAAAAGCCCCCCTCCAGCCCCGTCACAGCCTGGTCCCCGACTCACCTGGGTAGGGCTCCTCCTGGTGCCGGTCTTCAGGTGGTGTGGCACTGTCATCCTCACCCCACCAGGAGGGCTGCCCATACAGGGGTGTGCGGTAGGCCACTGCCTCTGGAGGGGAGAGTTCGGAACTCAGGTTGCTATGGCCTCCAGCAGGACGATCTGGAACAGGGCCAGTCTGTGGACCAGGCCCTAGTCCCACCTCCCAGCGGGGACCTGAAGCTCCTCAAGCCCCTGGCCAGCTGTTGACCACTCTGGGCCTGTTTCCACATCTGTGGGCAAAGATGACCACTAGCCCTGCCTGGCCTCTCATCCTAGGACACTGAGTCCTGGGGCAAGGAGGAGCACCCTCGGCCTTACAGTATACAGGGCAACAAGAGTCCACAAACAAGGGTCAGCCTCTTCTAAGATTCTAGAAACGGCTCTGCCACAATGGTTCTGGGGCTGAGGGCCACCACGGTCTGAGTAGACAATGTGACAGTTTGGTGAGTTTATTTTAACGTTTGGATCTCTGTCTAGAAGTTAACACTCTACCTCCCATGCATCTAGGTTTTCAGGTCCTATTTGGACAAGAGCAGAGTCCAGTGCCCCCGGGCAGGGTGTTGGCTCTGATGTACAAACAGCTCTGTCCCCGATAAGCCCTTTCCATTTCTGCGGGGTCCAACAGCCAGGTTACTGGCCCAGATGCTCACACAGCAGGCAGCAAGAGGGTCTGAAGGCTGGGTTACCTGCCAGTCAGCAAGCGTCCCTGTAGAACGGAGGCTAACCCTTGGTATTGTGTGCATGTCTCCTGCTGCCCAAGGGACTCTACTCTTTACAAAATTACCATATATTCCTTAAACAAATGATGGGTTTCATTACGTTGTTCCCCTGTGGTATACCATATACACTGATCTTTTTTTTTTAGACAGGGTTTCTCTGCGCAGTTTTAGAACCTGTCCTGGCTGGCCTCGAACTCACAGAGATCCGCCTGGCTCTGCTCCCGAGTGCTGGGACTAAAGGCATGCGCCACCACCGCCCGGCTCACATACACTATCTTATTCCACCATCTACTCCCCTCTCCTGTTGCCGCCCTGGCCACTGGCCCAAGGACCTCATTCTTTGCCCAGAGCTGTACGCAGGGGCCCTTGAGGCAGCATGCGTCTGTCACTGCGTAGTACTCTCTAAGCGGTTGGCTCCAGGCCTATCTTGGGTCTCCCAAAGTGCTGTGTCTGCTCTGCAGGACTGAGAAACTCACTTGCCCAGCTGGCTGCACCTGCTGTAACCTCGGGGACCGCTCCGAGCCACTGTCACAGCTGTGTATACTCACAGCCTGGACACTGACAGGTGCTCTGAGCAGGTCAGATGACTTTCTGGAAACCTGCCCAGTTCCCAGTAGTCTTCCCAAAGACAAGCACGGGTCAGGCTTCAGAGGCAGATGGCTCACTGTGCAGGGCACACCTGCATCCCAGCCACTTGCCAGCAGTTCAGTGGGTCCATGGGCTGACCCACAGAGCACAGCAGATGCTGGTCAAGACTGGGGCAGCAAGGTGACCTCCCTGATACAGAAGAACATGAGCCTTGGTTTCCTGGGACACCTTCTTCCACCTAGAGCTTGTGCAGGCCGCCGCTGCACACCCAGGCAGGACTTACACCTGTTATCTGCTATGCCATCCCCAGGCCCACCCAGACTGACATACCACTGCCCACCTTTGCACTAGCTCCCTAAATGTATGAGCCGGTCCTTACCTTGGACTCACCTACCCACCCTGGCCCCAGTGGCCATGTGATCTGCAGAATCAGACTTTGGGCAATTTAGACCTGCCTGCCTCTGTCCTGCTGCAGACCCCAGGGTGGCCATCTGATGATCAGAGGCTCCCAGGACCTCACGAAAGTGGGCATGCCTGGGGAGGTGTGTGCAGATACACAGGACAAGCCCACGGTTAAGCAGGCCTGGGCCCTGACTACTGAGCTGTGCTGTAAATGGGAGTGCAAGCTGGGGAGAGGAGTCACACGGGAGGGGGGGGTAAAACAGGGGGAGACGGTACACAGAGGGGCAATGGGAGACAGGAAATAGAGACAGACAGGCTTGGGGTGCTCTGTAACTCGGCCCTTCCCCACCCACCCCGGTCCCCACACCCATGGCCTACCTGCTCCATGTCTTCGGTCCCCTTTCTCTGGTCTGGGCTGTGGGGACTCACAGTAGGGGGTATGCTCTGGCAGTGCCTCACCCCTCTTGGGTGCCGAGGTCTTGACACTCACCTGCAGCTGGCTGGTGTACTTCTCGTGCTGTGAACAAGCACACAGGGGAGGGTGGGGTGCCAGCCTTTTCAAACAACCCAGGCAGCCCTGCCTCTCCTCCACAAAGAACAGAAAGAATCTAAGACTAGTCCTTCTGGTGGGCAGCTGAGGGTCTAGGCCTATGGAAGACCGACCCTCTAGTTCCCAGAGCTAGTGAGAGAACTGTAGTTCACTTCTCTGGAAGGGAGAAAGCAAGCAAGGATCACAAGAGCAGAGTCTTAGAGACCACCATCCTCCAGGCCCCACCCGAAACAGGCCCTTGGCAAGGTAAGCACTCAGGGCCTAGCTACATGGCCCTAAACTTTACAAGTTCATTTGGAAAACTGGGTAAAGACAGACACACTGACACAGTTCACACCAGAGCTCAAAGCTCCACGACCCATACAAACAGGAAAACACTGGCCTGCCACAGCCCCCAGGATCCTAACTCCCTGGATGAGACTCCGACTGATGGGACCTTAGCAGTCTCAAAGACACCAACCCAGAGGACATACCAGTGGCCTCCATTTACACCCTACTTCCTGTCCCCTCTTGGTGGCCTGACTAGGTCCTTCCTTGTGTCCTCCCCTGGGTGGGTCCAGGGCCCCAGGAAGGAGTGCGGTCTGGCTTTCTGCCCTGCTTGGCCCACCGGTAGTACACTCTCCTCCCAGTGGAGCCTGGCCTCCTGTTAGGTGATCCCAGTGCCCCACCTACATCCTTTGCTTCCCAGCTCACATGCTGGGCTATCTCCTGAGCCAAGACTCTCCCATTCCCTTCCTGACTTACAAGGTCCAAGGCCATAGTTGTAGGGCTCAAAAAGCCCCATCTGTTCCAGTAGGCCAACCACTCAGCCTCACCTTCACGTCCCCTCCTCAGCTGTCCCTACCAACTGTTGCTATATAAGCCTGAGGGTAATGACTACTTCTCACCTGCTGGACCGGGCCATCCAGCAGGACAGGCCAAGCAGCACTGATTCACGGCACCTGCAGCCAGCAGAGGGTGGCTCAGGAGCCTGGGGAATGTGTCTGGGAAACAGACCAAAGCAGGAGCGGAGAACAGCAGGCTATGGGTCCGAGCCCTCACAGCCAGCTCTGCAAAGCGGGGTTTTCCTAGCCCGTGGGCCTGCTTGACACTAACCTTGAGCGCCTCCTCAGGAACACGGTGCTGCACACGCTCCAGCACGTACATGTTGGAATGTAGCTACAAGTTAAGGAGAACACAGAGCAGGAGGAGCAGGAAGGGCCTGTGGTTGGAGCATGGAGGCCAGCACTGTAGTCAGCGGTGAGTAGGTGGACTCAAACACTCCTGGAGGTGGGAAAAGGCCTTCTCGGGGAGCACCAATCATGCCCCACTGTACTCAAGAGCACAGGATGTCCAGGCTCTACAACTCAAGGTCCAAGCAGGACTCTGGGTCCCAAAGGGTGCCGGCTTGTTCCTCAGCCCCTCTGTGGCCTCAAGCTGAGCATGCAGACAAGCAGGAGCTAGAGTCTTACAGAATGCCCCAGCAGCAGAGGAAGTCCAGCCTCAGGTAACCTCTAAGCCTGAGAGCCTCAGCAGTGGTTAAGAAATCCCCTAATCTGCTCTAAGTCAGCAGAGCAACTGTGGGGGCCTGGGGCCTGAGGGAGCAAAGTAGAGAAGGATATCATAGCCAAAGCGGATGACATCATTGAGCTTCAGTGTGATGTACTTCTGGTCTGGGATGCGCACATCATTCACAAATGTCTAAGGAAGAAAGGGGAAGAGGAGGCCTAAGCAGACCCTCCTTGCCTTCCTGCATTCCTGGCTCACTATCCTAGGAGAAGTTGAGCAGACCTTTCAGGTAGCAGAGCCTGCAGGGCCCAGGTGGAGTCCTGATTGGGACTGGGCCAGATGACCCAGGGGGCCTCCAAAGCCCAGTGGGTGGCAGGGAAGGCCTACTTGTCACAGAGCCCCTGTAGGAAGGACTACATTATCTGAAGGGTGGACCAGGGAGGAGGGGCGTGGAAGGTGATGTCCAGCCTTGGTCCCGGGTTCACGCTGTATAGGCAAGGCACACTGGGGTGGCTGTGGGACAGGTCCTGCTCAGGACCGCACAGGTCTGTTTTCTGATTGAAACAGTGTTCTGGGATGGACCACGTCTAACGAACGTAGAGTGACATGTCTACACTGGACAAACACATGAAGTCCCAGAGAGGCCATCGCTGTCCTTCTCCCCATGTCCAGCTCCTCACACCCAAATCCTCCCTCCTTCCCTGGTCACATTCAGTGAACAAGAGAAAAGGGCACACACTCCCCTTCTCAGGTTGGGCTGGGCACATCTCACTGCTTTTGTGTGTGTGTGTGTGTGTGTGTGTGTGTGTGTGTGTGTGTGTGTGTGTCTTTCCTAGCTTTGTACTTCCCTATTTGCACAGAGCTCTGGCCTGTATATCTGATGAACAGGGGCTCTGGACGGGTCCCTGGAGTGGAGGGAGCCAGAGGCAGGTACAATCAGGGCTGGGGTGGGGCCAAGCAAGAGCCCAGTACACTCACCCCATTGAGACTGCCCAGGTCCTTCACCCAGTGCTCATCACGGTCCTGGTCGTAGTTGATGACGGCATGCTGCTTGTCCACGCTACGGGACTGGAGGGAACAGACAGTGGTCCTCAGGTGCCCCATCCCATGCTGTCAATGCTATTATAATACCAACACCCATGGGCCTCAAGTCCCCGCGCCCCCCCTCCCCCACAGTGTGCAGTCAAAACTACCCAGCTGCCGCAGCAAGGCAGAGAGCTGTGCAAGACACCAGGGCCACTCCGTCCTCTGCCTCCCCAGCCTCTCCTTCCATTAGCATCCTCCCCAGCACCCTGGGCAAAGCACTGGCTCCTAGGTCAGTGTGGGAGGGCATGGGAACCCTATGGTCATCTGAAACAGGCTGTTCCCTCCCACGGGCAGGCAGGGGAGGCCAGCCCACAGGAGCAACCAAACCTGCGTGATGGGCACACACGGAGGCCAGCCCACAGGAGCAACCAAACCTGCGTGATGGGCACACACGGAGGCCACAGGAGCAACCAAACCTGCGTGATGGGCACACACGGAGGCCAGCCCACAGGAGCAACCAAACCTGTGTGATGGGCACACACGGAGGCCAGCAGTGCTCACTTGTCTTTTGGTTCCCCCACCCAGCTTCCACTGGCCACCCCAGCAGGGCTTGTGGCTCTAATTTCAACATACATGTGGTACTTCTACTCCAAGTTGGTCTTACCTTTCCTGACCACCAACCTGTCCAGGACCCTTCCCAAGTTAGTCCCCCAGCTCTTCACATGGCTGAGGCCCAGATTCTACCCCCAGGATGTAGACGGGAACAGGGTCATGCTACTTGCTTAGGCACTGTCCGTGTGGGTCCACGTCACCCTGTCTACGAGGCTGACGATCTCAGCACCCAGCACCAGTGCTCATCTCCATCCCCATGCCACATATGACCCACACTGCTGGCCACGGTGGTGTCTGGCTGGCCCCCTTTCCTGCCCCGAGGAGCTCAGCCTAAGAGAGGACGGTAGAATCAGTCAACTCAGGGAAGCCACTGAGCTCAGATGAAGCATATATGACCCAGGCAGTGACTCCCCAAAAACAAGGTCCACCTCCAGAGCACACTGGTGAGAGCCTTTGGTGCCAGAGAGCCCCACAGCTGACAGAGGGTATCAGGGTGTGGGTTCTCAGCTCAGAAGTCAGGGCACGGGCCCCTCCAGATGCTTACTCAGGGCCTCTCAAGCTGCCCATCACTACAACCCAGCCCCTCTTCTTTCCAGGTACCATCACCCTGCTCTGCCCCCAAGAATAATTAATCCATTCAGGGTGAGCATGCCTCCAGCAGAGACTAGGGAGAAGAGGGACACGGGCTCTGGCCCAGCCCACCTCTACTGCTAGCCATCCAGCTTGGCAGAGGAGACTATTTCCAGCCTCAGAGGAGATACAAGGGGAGGTTCTAAGGACAGGACTGCAGCTGAGTGGCCTCCAGGGAGCCCTCAGCAGAGCCCCTTTGCCTCACAGCCACTGACCCTGGGGAATAAGCACTCTGCAGCCCAAGGTGGCTGGCTTGTCCATGATGATGGGCTGCAGTGAGGCAGGTTCTGGGGGGTGAGAATGGGTCACACCTCATCCTGTCAGGATCCTCAGTCCTTTCTGGGAGTGGGTGGGATACAAGGATGATATAATGGGAGGGCAGTGTCTAGGGGTGGTCATCCTTTAGCTACCTCCTTCAGCATAGCCCATATTCCTGCTAGGGACATATGAGTTAAGATTCCACCTGCTCAATGTCTCCCTGGGATTTCCCCAGGCCTGTTCCTGGTCCAGCTCACCTGTTCTCAAAGCTACAGGTCTCGACAGAATGTGTTGTCGACTTTGAGCTGGCCAGCTTTATCCCCAAGGGCCATCTTGGTCCAGTCCAAATTCCTTGTCTACAGCTGCACCCGCAGATGCCTCCTTCTTTCTCTGGCCCTGCATGGCACAGGTCAAGGGCCAGGCCAGATAACCCTGTGCACAGGCCAGCACCTCTCAGTCCCTAGCAGACACAAACACTCTTGGGGCAAGAGACCAGTTGCTTCAGGGAAGCTCAGCCTCAGGGCCAACATCCAGAAGGCACAGGGATGTAGGTGTGGTCCAAGACAGCCCTAGGCTCTGCAGACCTGACAGGGTGGGTGGGAAGGTAGCGCTTCAGGCTGACCCTTCCAGGCTGGAGAGCTTCTTGCCTCAAGCTTCCCATGCGCTGAACCTGATGACCTCCTTCACTCTGGACAGCCCCGGGCACTTCAGCCCTTTGTACCCTCCAGGATGCTTCCAGGAATGCCCACCCAGCATGCCCCTGGCATTCCTAGGGGGGTACTCTGCTGGCCTCTGCATTCAGATTTCAGTCTACATCCAAAACATGGTCTCCCCCCATTTTGGCCTGACAGTCCTTGCCCATTACTGAGTAACTTCCTGAGACCCTGGGCTTGCATATCCAGAGCCCCAAAGCCATGGAGGCCTCTTCACACCCCCCTTTCCCTGCCAGGCTAGCCTGGCTCTAGTCACATCACATCCCCACCTGGCCTGGGTTCCAGCCCTCATGATGCCATCCACCCAGGACCTTCCTCCCTTGCGTCCACCCTTTTCCTCCCACAGTATTACTCTACTCTGACCTAGTTCCAAAACCTCTGACTTGACACAGGATTCCCACGAGCCCCACTCATGGTAGGTTTGGAAGCCCACCAACTCCTAGGACTGTCCCTCCTGACAAGGCCCTCTCAGGGAGGGTAGGAATGTAGCTGCCTCCTTGCCACCCCCAGCCAGAAATCTTCCAACACCAACACCTAGGGCCAGTAGTTAAAGTTCACCTAGCCACACCCACATGCTCAGAAGCTAGAAGCCAGCCCAGCCAGATGTAGCTCTGGGCCAGCACTCAGGGCTGGCCTCAGAGAGTGGACAATCACAGGCATTTGAAGTGGCCAGAAGAGCACCAAACACATACTAAAGGAGAGGTTAATGGCCTGGGCTTACTTAAAATGTTAAAATGATAGGTTTATAAAGTTCATGCCTGGCACCCTCCATGGGAAGAGCCCTGTCCTGGCTGTGCTGACCCTAGCAGTGGCCACACCCGACCTCTGGGCATGCCTTCCTGCCAGCTCATCTCCAGTACAACCAGAGCAGAGCCATAGGTACCCACAGCAGCTGGCTGGACTTGCTTTGTGCACAAGGCCTCTGAGGCTGCTTGGCTCTGGGATGTGCTTTCTGGGTTAGGGTGTCACACATAACCAAAGAGAGCCAAAGAACAGACTAGGTGGAGGCAGAAGCCAGGTCTCCATCAGCTAACAGCAGACACACATACACACATATGCCATACATAACACATACAAAAAAAAGCCACCTGCCTGCAGATACCTCAAATATGTACGCATGTGTATGCATGTGTTCACATTTGCATGACACAGCATGTGGCTAATGGGTGCTGGCTCTGTGCCAGGCAGGTCTGCACTGGGAATACCGTGCTGAACAAACAGTAGGCCCTGGAGAGCACAGCCCCAAGGTTCCTCTGGCCCCTCTGCCAGACTTCATCCATAGTCTCAGCTATGGCCCTGCTGAGGCTGCTCGCCTCCCCTAGCTGCCCCTCTGTCCTCAGTGGACCTTGCAGCTCGTTATGCAGAGGTCCTTCCTACACAACCCTGCGACCCCTCCCTCCTCACTGCCCTTCAGTCATGCAGATGTGTCTGGCCAGTCCTCGGCCCTCCGATCCCACCCACAGTAGCATCTTCTCACATTTCCCCCCACACAGGGATTGAAGCAGGTGTATTGCCGTGGCTGGCCAAGGGTGGAGGAGCAGACACCAGACAGAAGGACCCACAGGGAGGGAGACTCTCCAAGAGCTGAAGTGAACAGGAGGAGCTGCCTGGGGGAGGTGGGGGGCAATGGCGGTGACAGGGAGAAATGGAGAGCACGAATAGGAAGGTGGACGGCGAATCGGACCCTGAAGAGTAAGGGATGGTGTAGGGTGGGGCGGGAGAACGCTGGAGGCTCCCAGTGCAGGGTCAGGGAACCGAGGGCAATGGTGGGTGTGGTCCCCGGCAGAGATGGAGATAGAGGGGACAGACGATGACAAGCCTAGGCTACTTGAAAGGTCCCAGAGCTGGGTCAGGGAGGGTCCAAATGATATGTAACTCCTCTGGCCACCAGGCAGCTGAGAGGGTGAGAGGAAGGGGTGGCCTGGACAAGGGCCAGCTGGGCAGGGCGGGGGCAAGGCCTGCTGCAGTGCTGGATGGTTCAGCCTCTCTGTACTAATTCTATTCCTGCATGACCTCCCAAACTTCGGCGTCTGCATGTAAAAGAGACACACTCTGCCAGGCGGTGGTGGTGGTGCATGCCTTTAATCCCAGCACTCGGGAGGCAGAGCTAGGCAGATCTTTGTGAGTTCAAGGCCAACCTGGTCTACAGAGCGAGATCCAGGACAGGAACCAAAGCCACACAGAGAAACCCTGTCACAAAAAACCAAAAAACCAAAAAAAAAAAAAAAAAAAAAAAAAAAGAGAGACACCCCTTCCATAAATAATCACATTCCTCAGGGGTAAGGAGGGCAGAGATGCAGGGCCACCAGACCAGGGGCTGCCCAGCATGGTCCTGTTAGAGCTCCACCACTGACAAGCCCAGAAACTAAGAACCTGACCCCAAACCTGCTCTGTGTACTGTGACCCCGAGGAGGAGACCTGGTGCAGGGGTAAGGCCAGGTCCAAGTAGGAAGCAGTGCCTACTTGGGTCCCCAAGAACACTCCAGCTCCTCTCATAGGCCCCAAAGTGTTGCCTGTTCCATGGAGCCATCCTGGTGACCCTGGGGAAGATAGCATTGCCAAGGCCATGAGGAAGCACCCAGCCAGCTAGGGCTGTGGGTACGAGGCTGAGAGCACAGCCTGCAGCTCCACCTGCTCCACAGTCTTTACACTTTCAAATGATGAAGAACCATCCAGAGCTAGTTCAGGCTTCGGGAAACCAATGTCCATAAATAAATAAGCGTCGCGGTGTTCTTCCACAGTCTCTGCACTCTCTCGTGCTACGTAAACAAGGCCACACTGCATGGCAGAAACTGCATGACCCACACAGCACTTTGCAGGACAGATCTGACTCCTCTCCCCCTGCAGAGTCAAGAGGGCTATACAGGGAACCTAGGAGTCTCCCAGCAGGAGGAGCAGCTGACATTTTTGTTAAGTTGAAGCTCACCAGACATCATCTGGGGAAAAGCCACAATATCCAGACCCATTCTAGCCTGTGGAGTGATATAATACCTTAGACTGTGGAATTTGTAAATGATAGAAACTTACTGTTGATGGTGCTAAGGGATGGGTATCCATGATCAAGGTGCCAAAGACAGGCAACTTCACAGACAGCACCTTCTGGCTGGGTCCTCACGTGGTGGACAAGTTGCCTCGGGCATCTTTTGAAGGACCCTGTCCTGGCTTTTTGTCAACTTGACGCAAGGTGGAGTCAAATGGGGTGGGGGTGGGGGCTCACTTGAGAAAACGCGTCTACCAGATTGCCTGCATGCAAGTCTGGGGCATCTGAATGACTGCTAATTGACAGGGGAAGGCCCAGCCCACTGTGGATAGCACCTCCCTTGCACAGGCGGTCTTGAGTACTAAAGTGGGCTGAGCAGGCCATGAGGAGCAAGGCAGTAAGCAGTGTCCCTCCACCGCCCCTACTTCAGCAGTTCCTGCCCCTGGGTTACTTCCTTTCGTGACACAGTATAAGCTGTAAGGTGAACTAAATCCTGTCCTCCCCAAGTTGCCTTTGGTCATAGTGTTTATCACAACAACAGAAACCTAAGACAGACCTTAATCCCACGCCTGAGGACCCTTATGTCCCCACCTCTTAATATCACACCACTAGGGACCAGCTCCAACATCATCTCTCAGAAAGCAGCAACGGCGCTGGGCTGTGCTAGCCTTGGGCAGGTGCATCAAGACTCGCTGTCCGGCTGTCTGTGCTCAGTTCAAGCTCAGCCCACTCTTGGGAACCTCACATACCCTAGGAGTGTGCGGGGTGGCCATGCCGTACATGAAAACTTAAGTACAAGACCCATCTAGGTGCCAACACTCCCGAGGCACTAGGCAGCTGCTCTGTACCTGAGCAGACCCCCTAGCTGGACCAGATGAGCCCAACAGGACATTCATTTCCTTCTCAGAGTCCCATGACAGGACATGGAGCCCAGAGGCTTGAGGCTAGGACCCCATGCTCTATGCTGGGGTGGGAGCAGTTCAGACCTGCAGGGAGTCCATTGTACGCCCAAACCAGGATGGACCTTGCAGGCCAGCACACCATCCCACCCTTTGTTCCCCAGCTAGATGCACAAGCCCCAAGAAACCCAACTCAGGCTCTGAAAGCCAGGTGGCCCAGGGAGGGGACCTATGCTGTCAGGGCACATGAAGAAGTCATCAGCACTATCCACCATCTGGACACATTTGGGAACAAGACCTCCAGGACCGCCCTCGGGCTACCCTTATAGTGTAGCAACAAGGACACAATGACCCACCTCCAGTACCCTCTAAGATGCTCCCTCAGCACCATCTGCACGGGATACCCTCTCACCCTCCCTGGACCCCGGCACTGAGCACATTCTTGTCAGAAACAGGTCTGACACAAAGGAGCAAACGCCCAGGTCTGTGAACACTCACTCACACCCCTGCTCGTGCCCACCTGTGGGTCTAGGGCCCAGGCAGTGAGGGGTCTCTTCCTGGCTTTGATGTCCCTGAACCACCTTCCCAAACGGAAGAAGCCCCCACTCACCTGCAACATGAGCTCACACTCATCACGCCCCACGAAGATGAGCTCACGTGGGAGCCGGTGGCGGGTACCACTGCTGCTCACCAGGAACCATGATGTGACGCTCATCTTGGCACTGAGGAGGCCTGCCTGGCCCTGCAGAGAAAGAGCCAACAGTGGGGCCCCCCAGCCTGGACTTTGGTCCCCTGGATATGCCCAAAGCCAGCTTGAGAAATAGCTCCCAGGTAGTACCCAGCATGGCCCACGGAGGTCTCCAGGACATACCAGAGGGTCTGCTTCCCCCAGCAGGCCACTCTGCAAATCCTGGGGCAAGAAAGAAGTCCTCGGAGCACAGGACTGGCTCCATCTACAGGGCCCAGTCCAACATGAAAACCCAAGCCTTATTCAAACACAGGAAATTAGCTTCAAGAGCAGAGCATGAACCCCAGCATGGGTCTGGGCAGTGGCTCTGTGCTGGTACTGTTACCAAACTGGTTATGGTCTTGGCTGGTTCAAGAGGGCAGTCCAGAGCTCCTGAGTCCCAGTGCATCACAATCTAGCTCATACTGTGAAGAATAAGTACAGTGGCTGGGGTGTGGCTCAGTGGCATAGCCCCTCCCAGTGGGTGCCTGGCCCTGGATTTGAACCCTTGTACCTTAAAACACGGACACACACACAGACACAGACAGACAGATGCACACACACACACACACACACACACACACACACACACACACCCCTCACAAGGAAATAACTGAGTCAGGAGACTGAGAAATAGCAGGAATAACTAAGACAAGTGGAAGATTCATCAAGGTATAAGGCATCAATGTGGGGTAGAGGAGAGTGGCTGCCCCCCCCCACCTCCCCCTACCCCACCACCACCCGGGAGCAGAGGCGAAGGCAGGGCCACAGCATGCAAGAGTCTGAACTTAGATGAGAAGCAGAGCAGTGCACAAAGACTCTGGGTCCTGCACAGGGCTGGTCGGGTGGGAGCCATCACTGAGGCAGGCACAGCCATGCAAGGCCCTCCCCTCATCTCTCTGGGAAGTGTGATCATACACACTAGTGATCCTAGAGCACAGGCCCTGTCCTGTAATGTCCAGTAGCCATGCCTGGAGGCCCGAACACAGGGTTGCCCACCCAGGTCTCAGTTCCCTTCAGGGTAAGCAGCAGGCAAGAATACGGGGCTCTGCCCATCTGTGAAGGCCCGAGGGACCAAGCATCCCACAGCACTCCATCAGAAAGCAGGAGGAAGATGGAAAAAACCTGCCTCAGCAGAAGACAGCTCCAGGTGGCAGGAACACACCCCCTGACTGCACTCTGGGCCCCCCTTTCCTTAGGGCCCGGCTTCTAGAGGGGCAGGGACTAAAGGAGTGAGATTCCAATGCCCTTGCAGCCCCCAGGACACAGACCCCATGGCGTCCCCATAGTCCTAGCTCCCAGAAAGACCCAGTCCTACCAGCAAAGGTGTCAGGGCTGTCGAGGGAGCCCCCAGAGGGTCACTGAGCCTCCCAGCCCCACCCAGCCTGGATGTCTCCCACTCTGACATCACCTGCTGCCATCTCACTGTGGGCAGCAGGCACGGGGAGTCCCTCAAAGGAGGGGAGGCCAAACCCCGGACCCTGGTCATGGGGTGACCACGGCCACCGCCAGTCCAACTTGGAAAGGCTTCGGAGCCAGGGCCTGCTGGAAGAGGTTTGGGGCTGGGCTAGCCCGGCCATCGTTGCTAGGAGGGAGAATAATAAACACCCTAAACTTGTCCCCTCAGCCGCCCCAGCCAGAAGAGCCACCACCCGAAGGTGAAGGAGGAGGTGGCGATGCGGATGCTGAGAAGCAGGAGGCAGGGGGCAGCACAGCGGATGAAAGGAGCAGACAGAACGAGGTCCCCTCCCGGCCGCCGACAGGCCCAGAGGAGGCAGGGTGAGCCGGGAGACGGTGGCGGCTAAAGGAAAACGAGAGAAGGAAGACGGAGGGAGGGACCGGGAAGGAGGGGGGACCGGGCAGCCGGGAGGAGGCCGGGAGGCGGGCGGGCGGGCGCGCCAGGCCCAGAGGGGGAGGGAGCGGCGTTGTCTCCTGAATCAGCGCTGGCCGTGCCCGGGCGGGGACCCGGCGCCCAGGTCTACCCGCTCGGCAGGCCGCGTAGACACGCGCGGGGCCAGGCCTTGTCGCCGGTGCCAGGCGGCCCCTCCCGGGCGCGCACAGACCTGGACAGCATCGGCGGCGGAGGGCACTGGCCGGGCCAGGTGTGCCAGGCGCCCTCGCCCAGCGCCCTCCTCGCCGCCGCCTTTGTCCAGGCCCTCCCCGCTCCGGTGTGGCCCCGAGGCGCGCAGGTGCGGTGCTGGAGGCCCAGCCGCCGGGAGCGCAGGGCCGGCGCGGCCCCTCCTGCGTCTTACCTGTGCTCCCGCCAGACCCGCGGCTCGCCCGCCTGGTCGCGGCCCGACCCAGCCCGGCCCTCCGCCCGCCCGGCCGAGCGCTGGGCGGGGCCGCCGCCTAGGACATGCCCGGCGCGGCCCGCACGCTGGCGGCAGCCCCGGCCGAGCCCACGGGCAGAGCGCCGGACCGCGGCCTCGCGCGGCGGGTCCCCTGACGTCTGCGGCGGCACGCTCCGCCCCGGCGCGCCCCGCCCCCGGATCGCCCCGCCCCCCGGAAACCAGGTTAGGGCGGGCCAGCCGCAGCAGGTGAGCTAGACTCTCCAGCGCCACCCCAAAGGCTGAGCGCACCAACTCCCGTTCAGTCCACCCGACCCAGAGCAATCGATCGGGCCGCCAGACTGGCGGTCACCTTTGTCCCCGGCTCGGCCCCGCACGTCTCCCCACCCTGTGCACCTGACCCCCTCTCCCCTCCGGCTTCGGCTCCGCTAGGGTTGCGGGACCCGGCGTACAGATGCCCAGCGTCCTGGCCCAGGGCCGAAGGGTTAACAACCACATTCCAGAAGCCAGGGCTCCAGCCGCGCTCCCAGCCCCAACCTTTGGCCTTTCAGCCCAGTCGAGGGGTGCAGGGCGAAGGAAGTAGGATGAGTCCCAGAGGTCTGTGCGTCCAGCCGGGTCTCTTCCTCCTGCTCCCTCAACGCTGCAGGACAGGCCATGGACTCGGGACTGGGTGGTGGGCAAAGACGCCAACCTACCTGGACGTCGCAGTGGGCTGGGCAGGGAGGGGCGGGGAACTCCGAAGGTTCTCCCAGTTCCCGAGG
Organism: Peromyscus maniculatus bairdii; assembly: GCF_049852395.1. Lineage (NCBI taxonomy): Eukaryota > Metazoa > Chordata > Mammalia > Rodentia > Cricetidae > Peromyscus > Peromyscus maniculatus. Next base: position 84,957,257 of record NC_134865.1, on the reverse strand, counting down.
TAAGTTCTCACTGGCCGGTAGCTGGTGCCAGGTGCAACAATGGAGGTATCAGGTGTCCCTCGAGTGCCTAGGAGGAAGGGATTAGCGCTGGGCGGGGCGGCTTTGAAGAAGTAGTGGAGAGTCTGTGGTCAGGGATGAGGGCCTTGGCGGAAGTGGCATGCAGAGCAGGACTCCAAGCCTGGGAATGTGGGCTTCATCCGGCGGGTAGAGGAGCTGCAAGGTTGCAACCCAGTCCACCCCTCCCCGAAGTCCAGGCTTCGGAGCCTGTGGTCACAGTTGCCCAGCCCTGTCCTTCGACGGGAGGGCTCCTACACAACCTCAGAGTGGAGGCAAGCCCGCCAGGAAGAGTCAGGTAGAAAAAGCTCCGTGAGAATGCGCCAGGTTGTTGGGCCCTGCGGGCGGACAGTGAAGGCCCCAATAGGGGAGCCTGGATTGTGATGGGGGCAGAAAAGGAATGTAGCCTGGTGATCGAGCTTTGGACGCCATCCCAAGGACAGTGCGGCCCAGGAGGTTTGTGCCAGCTGAGACCTGCTCAGATGAAGGCTGTGGAGAGAGCTCTAGATGTCCACGTGGGAGAATGGGAGTACTTTGAGGGGGAGGCCAGGACTCCTAGGAGAGGCCAGGGCCTGAAAGAGATGGAGATGGGGAGGGCGGACTTGTTAGGTCCTGGAGAGAGGGGAGCTGGGTACTTTCCTCCCTTCCGGCTCCTCCTGCCTTTGCCAGGGCTGTTAGCCCCAGCTTCTGGGAGCCGTATGGGGATTTCCTGGGCTTCTTCCTTAGCAGGCACAGGCTGTCCTGTTTCTGAGCCCGGATCCTGACCGTGGCCCTTTCCCATCCTCTTTGTTCTGAGGACAGCCCTTTCTTAGCTTTGCCTACCCTTTGTTCACTCCTTAGTAATGGATGTTTATAAACTTTTTTTTCTCTACCTGGATTGTGACTTCCTCCAAGGTGAAGGACGGGATGAAGGCATAGTGTTCTGGATTCTGACTGAGGTCCCTTCGAGCCACGTAGCTGTCACTGGGTTGGAAGCATAAACATGAGGGCAGGTTTGGAGGGAGGCTGCTGGGAAGGTAGTACTGGATGGGAAGGGGCCAAGCACACTGGAGTGACTTGACCAGTAGGGAGCTAGTGGTAGCGTTAGTCTTCATTGGGGGTGACACTTAGACACACCGAGTGGACAGGCTTCCTATCGTTTAAACTAAGAACACATAGACCAAGCTGTGGTGGTACTGTGTTCCCCAAAATACTGTGTGCCTTAATAAACTTATCTGGGGTCAGAGAACAGAACAGCCACTAGATACTTAAGATAGGCAGTGGTAGCACATGCCTTTAATCCTAGCATTCCAGAGGCAGAAATCCAGGTGTTCAAGGATACAGCCAAGCATGGTGACTCACGCCTTTAATCTCAGAAAGCGAGCCTTTAATCCCAGGGAGTGGTGGTAGAAAGCAGAAAGGTATATAAGGCGTGAGGACCAGAAACTAGAAGCATTTGGCTGGTTAAGCATTGGGCCTGGTTAAGCATTGGGCCTGGTTAAGCATTCAGGCTTTTGAGCAGCAGTTCAGCTGAGACCCATTCTGGATGAGGACTCAGAGGCCTCCAGTCTGAGGAAACAGGACCAGCTGAGGATCCGGCGAGGTGAGGTAGCTGTGGCTTGTTTTGTGTCTCTGATCTTCCAGCTTTACCCCAATACCTGGCTCACAGGTTTGATTTTATTAATAAGAACTTTTAAGTTCATGCTACACCAAGTAAGGAAAACCAAGGAGTGAGGTACCGATTCTCACAGAGTGACCGATACACTAAGCATAACCACAGTCTTGAAAGGACTTTAGATATGTCTAAAATAAATAAACACGGGACTGGACTAGGCCCTCTGCATAAAGGAGACAGTTGTGTAGCTTGATCTGCTTAAGGGGCCCCCTGACAGTGAGATCAGGATCCATCCCTGGTGCATGAGCTGGCTTTTTGGAGTCCACTGCCTATGATGGGACACCTTGCATAGCCTTGATGCAGGGGGAGGGGCTTGGACCTGCCTCTACTGAATGTACCAGGCTCTGCTGACTCCCTGTGGGAGGCCTTACCTCGTTGGAGGAGGGAATGGCGGTGTGTTGGGTAGGGGGAGGCTGGAGGGGCAGGAGGAGGGAAGAGAAGGGGATCTGTGGTTGGTATCTAAAATGAATAAAAAGTTCCTTAATAAAAAATTAAAAATAAAATAAATAAAAATAAATAAACACAAATGGCCAAAACTCATATGAAGAAAATGGCCAGCACCACTGACCACTATGGAAATGCAAATCAGAACCACAATGAGAGACCACCTCATACCTATCAAGATGTCTACTACCCAAACAGAGCAATTACCAAGGAGAGTGTGGAGAACTGGGCAACTTTTGTGTGTAAAATAGTTCAGTCACTACAGAAATGGCAGAAAGTTTAAACTTAGCATGTGCTCCTTCAGTCTCACTTGGGGGTAGTCACCTAAAAGAACCAGAAGTTGAGGTATGATCACACACATACACGTCACTGCAGACTTGGGGCTTTTGAAAGGCTCAGAAGCAATGGAAATAAGGAAGTGTGTAGGGAGAGGTGCCTGGCTTTGATGAGGCCTTGGCTGTTGAGTGGAAGGGAGACCGCCAGCCCAAGCTGCTCTGGTACCCAGGTGAGGAGCGGACTCTTACTGGTTTGCTGGGATAGGCTAACAGCCGCCATCGTTGTTGCCTGAACGACTCTAGGTGCTAAGGAAGAGCGTAGGGTGGGGTGGTGGAGGAGGAGGGTGTCACCAGAGGACTGTGGCTGCGAACACTGTTGCCAGTGCTGAAAGGCGAGGTCAACCATGATCAATGTGTCTCCTCGCAGGGTGAAGAGAGGTTAAAGGTTAAAGCAGCAAAGAGGAAGACAGATGCCAAATCTTTTCAACGACGTCCAGCCATCCATCAGACATCTATAGCCCCAAGAGTCAGTGTTTCCAGGAGGTGCAACCTTTGAGTCCCGGGAAAGTAACTCAGGAAGCTGTTATCACAACTTACAATCTGAGCTATTGCTGCTGAAGTTACTGGGACACTAATAATGTACTGCCCAGCTGTGCGGCTTCCAAAATCAGTGACTTTAAGCCAATAAGAGCAAATGAAGTTGAAGGAGATTTTTTTTTGTGGGGGTGGGTGGGTAGGAGGGGGGATTCCTCAGTAGCACATTCACCTTCTAAGCAGAATTATTCACAACAGCCAAAAAGTGGAAGCAGAACTGTCTTTATTCAGGTGAGTGGCTAGACAACATGTGCACATGTGTGAGAAACTATTATTAATCTTAAAAAAGAAATTTTCATGTGCGCATGTGTGATAAACTATTATTAATCTTGAAAAAATTTCCATGTGTGTATGTGTAATAAACTTTTATTAATCTTAAAAAAGAAAGAAATGGCCTTTAATCCCAGCACTCGGGAGGCAGAGGCAGGCGGATCTCTGTGAGTTCGAGGCCAGCCTGGGCTACCAAGTGAGCTCCAGGAAAGGCGCAAAGCTACACAGAGAAACCCTGTCTCGAAAAACCAAAAAAAAAAAAAAAAAAAAAAAAAAAAAAAAAAAAAAAAAAAAAAAAAGAAAGAAATGTTGACAAATGCTTCAGCATGGGTGAACCTAAAACAAAACAAAACCCTACACACTTAGTAATTCCACTAATTTAAAGGCCCCAGAATGGTCAGAACCACAGAAAACAGGAGGGAGAATAATGGGGGCTTCTGTGGGCCGGGAGAGGGGAGTGATGGTCAGTGTTTACTAGGAACAGAGCTCCTGGCAGATACCTGACATACACCGTTTAAGGGAGGAGAGATCTCTGCTCACCCATCGTTTCAGAGGCCTCAGTCTATCTTAGCAGGGAGAATGTGACACAGCAGAGCAGGTCATGGCCCCAAAGCATGAAAGGAAGCGGGTAGATGGAGAATATTTGCCTGTGCTTAGGGAATCACTTCTCTTATCCTAGCCTATGGAATGTGACCCCACACTCTGGGCAAGTTGTCCCCATTTAGCTAATCCTCTCTGGAAATGCCCTCATCGATACATCCAAGATGTACTTCACCAAATCTCTCTCTCCTTTTTAATGTACGTTGGTGTGTGTGCAGGCATGTGTGTGGAGGGCAGAAGATAACGTCTGCTGTCATCCCCAGGAAAAGCATCTGCCTTCTTTGATACAAATGTCTTTCATTGGCCCAGAGCTTTCCGAGTAAGCTGGTTGACCAGGAATCTGCCTGTTTCTATCTCCCCAGTGCCTGGATTACAAAGATGCCACTACTGGCTGTGGTAGTGCACATCTTTAGTCCCAGCACTCGGGATGCAGAGGCAAGTGAATCTGTGAGTTCAAGGCCAGCCTGGTCTGCAGAGTGGGATCCTGTCTTAAACAAACAACAAACAAATGTACGCCTATGTGTCTAGCATTTTTATGTGAGTTCTGGGGGTTCAGTTTGGGTCCTCATGCTTGCAATTCAAGCCCTTTACCGACAGAGCTTTCTCTCCAAACCTAAGCTCTCTTTTAAAAAAGATTTATCTTACTATTTTTGTAAATTATTTTATTATTTTGTGTGAATGGGTGTTTTGCCTGCATGTGTGTCCATGCACCATGTGCATGCCTGAGGCCTGCAGAGGCCAGAAGAGGGCATCAAATCCCCTGGAACGGGAGTTGCAGACAGCTGTGAGCTGCCACAGATATGCTGGGAATTGGCTTGTGTCCAGTGCTCTTCACTTCAGGCCGTCTCGCCAGTTTTGAGCTCTCTCCTTTTTAATGGCACCAAGCCTTCCAGCAGCCACTCTCCTCAGCCCCAGTTTCACACGCCCTTGCTTCCTGGGCAAAGTGCACATTTCTTGTTTGTTTGTTTGTTTGTTTGTTTGTTTTTTGAGACAGGGTTTCTCTGTGTAGCTTTGCGCCTCTCCTGGAACTCACTTGGTAGCCCAGGCTGGCCTTGAACTCGCAGAGATCCGCCTGGCTCTGCCTCCTGAGTGCTGGGATTAAAGGCATGCACCACCACCACCACCACCACCACCACCACCACCACCACCACCACCACCACCACCGCCCGGCCAAAGTGCACATTTCTAAACTTTTCCTCATTGTGTTTTATTCTGGATTCTCACTCACAACTTGGCTGGAAGCGGTTTTGTGCCACAACCTGGATTCCGGGCTGCACTGAAACTTCCTCTACCAATGTGTCACCTGTAAAGTCTCATCAAGTGTTTGCGCGTGGACTAACCGTGGACAAGTTCCTCCCTACCACATGACATGTGTAGTCTCTACTCCATTTCCCAAGACCTCATTTCCACCTGGAACGCCACTATCCACATATCTGCTGGTATGCCGCTCTTTTGGACTCCTGCTGGAATTACCCCTTGGGTTTTGCTGATCACATTCTAGGTCTTCTTCAGCCCACTGTGCTTGCCAGGGTCCTCTACAGAAACAGAACCGATAGTGTGAACATGTATCTCAAGGGGAATTTACTATACTGGCTTACACAACACACTCTGGGTAGTCCAACAGTGGCCATCGGCACAGTGGAGAAGACGAGCTATCGGCTCAGTCCGTGGGGCGGGGTGTCTCAGCAGGCCCAGTCGGCACTGAAGGTCTGCAGGATTCCTGAAGAGCTGTTGATCTTCAGTCCGTACGGAATGCCTGAGAAACCTGGGTTCTGATGGCAGTGGCAATGAAAGATGATAAAGGAAGGCAGGCAGATTTCCCCTCCGGCCTCACTACCTTTGGGCAGCTGTGGGAAGGAAGGCACGGCCTATTCTAGGGAAGGGTCATTTTGCCTCCCTGGGTCCTTCCAGGAAATGTCTTAATGAGAGTCTTTTAGTTGATTTCAGAGCCAGTGAAGTTGACAGTATTCACCATCACACCCACACCCCTAAACTTCCCTAAAATTCTCCCATAAAGCAGTTCCAAAGGCTCTTCACCACCATGGTCAGGTAGCCATGGCAACAGCTCCACTTCTTGACGGGAACCCCACTGCCGGGGTCAATTCTCTGTTAGACTTTGATGCCGTGATGAAGTACCTGGCAGACACGAGGAGGAAGAGTTTGTTTGGGGGTCAGCCCATGGTGATGGAGGGTGTGGTGGAGCAGGGAGCTCACGACGGGCATCCAGGGAGAGAGAAGGGGCAGTGTGCTCATCATGGCGGCTGCCTTTCCCCCTTCATCCCCCAGGACCTCGGCCTATGAGAAGGCACCTCCCACCCGCACAGTACCTCTCTCCCCTTATTAATTCCTCTCCAGAAAGGCTTGTACACACCCAGGGGTGTGTTTTACAATCTCCTAGGAGTTTTTCAAACCAATCAAGTTGACAATCAGATAAGCCACCACAGACGTTATGTATATTTTACTACCAAAAGAAGGAAGAGGAGAAGGGAACAACAGTGTATAGAAAAAGGTAGCAGGAGGGGGGTTGAGGGGCGGGTGAGGGGCGGGACGGTGTCTCCAGCCTTGCCAACGCTGTGGAATCTATCATGAGACCAACTGGAGCTTTTTGTCATGGGTAATTTATTGGACACACAGGCACAAGATCTATGTGGCCACTTGGTTTGTGCCTGTTTCAGCCTTCAGAATGTGTAAGGAGCAAGGCATTTCTGAACGTGGGCCAGCAAGATGGCTCAGCAGGTAAAAGCCCTTGCCTCCGAGCCCAACTGTGATTAAGTTACAAACGGCACCACTGGCCTAGAGAACTGCTTCAAAAATCAAAGCATCCGCAACAAACTAAGAAACATTGTAAGTCATGCTCAACAATGGGCTGGTTGTGGATAGAGTGAAGCAAAATAAAAAGGAGGCAATGACCTCAGAACGCAGCCAAACGGCGTGGGAAAGGAGGAAGGGAGGCTCCGGCATGAAGATGCTCATCTCCGGCGGCAGTGCATACCTATAACCCCAGAAGTTCAAGGCTAGCCTGGGCTAAACGAGAGTCCTTCAGAATTGTTTAAAAAACAACAAAAACTGGGCTGGAAAGATGGCTCAGCAGTTAAAAGCGCTTGCTCTTTTTTTTTTTTTTTTTTTTTTTTTTTTTGATTTTTCAAGACAGGGTTTCTCTGTGTAGCTTTGCGCCTTTCCTGGAACTCACTTGGTCGCCCAGGCTGGCCTCAAACTCACAAGATCCGCCTGGCTCCGCCTCCCGAGTGCTGGGATTAAAGGTGTGCACCACCACCGCCCGGCTGCACTTGCTCTTACAAAGGTGGAGTGTTCAGTTCCCAGCACCCATGCTGGGCAGCTCATAACCACCCATAACTCTAGCTCCAGGGGATCTGACATCCTCTTCTGGCAATGATGCACATATATACATACATATATGCATGCATGCATACATACAGGCAAAATATTCATACACATAAAACATTTTTAAATATTTAAATGTTGATAAATCTCTATAGTCTGTGAAGTGGTTTGACATTTCCGATGATCAGAGAACCTCAAACTGGTGCTACCTGGGAGAGTGTGTCCAGCTGTCAGACTTGGGGTTGACACAGACACCTCCATTGCTAGCGAGCATGTGAGGTGTAAGTAGAGGGAGTCTTCATTGAGAGAAAAGGTTCAATATTTTTTCAGTGGGGACACGGGGAGGCATGCTTTCACTATGTTGCTTAAAATGTTTTCCTGTATTCTTCAGGGGAGAATCAAGAGGGTGGAGGTTCCCCAAGGAATGTGGCAGAGTCAGGGGGTGTCCAGCAGGTCACTAGACTTTAAGGAAGGCACTATGGCTTCAGAGGTGGACAGGGCCCTCAGATGGTGCCTAGAGCTTGTGGCCTAAGATGTAGATGCCTGCAGGGAGTTGGGGTGGTAGTGTCCAGGGAGGAGCAGAAAAAGAAAGTGGGGTGCAGTGGGGCCCGGATGCCCCTGATCTCCCACACAGCCCCGGAACATCGAGGCATCTAGAAATTGTTGATGTAAGCAGTTCCTTGTGAACTGGGACTGAGTTCACCCTCAGGGATTCGTGTTCCCCATTTCATCTTGAACCCCAAACCTGGCTCTCCAGGCTTTGGGACTGTGGGACCTGCAAGTGTCCTTTGGATTTGTTTTCTGTTGTAATCGCACAAAATCTAAAAGCTGCCAAACTTTCAGGCACCAGCAGGGCTCAGAGGAACCAGTGTATCTCCTCCTTATCTGGAGGGGCCCCAGAGACAGTGGTGTTGACCACAAAGCACAGAGTGTATCCATAGATCTGCTACATCCACACTGCCGCTACTCCCCGAATGCAAGGAGCACAGTTCCCAGGAAGCCATGCTTCCAAGGTTCTCTGCCTCCACGCGGGTCCCTGTGTTGCAGCCTTCATTAGTGCTCAGCCAGCATTCCCCACTTCCGTTGTCCTGAAGTCATTCTCACCTCCACTACCCAGCAGCCACACGGCTCCTGTCCCTGTATTCACGCTGCCTCTAGTGTTCCCCTACATTTTCTGTGATCTGAGCTTTAGATACCTCAAGGCACTCTGTAGGACAATAATGATCTAGAAGTCACATGTTAGGTAGCCCTGTGGTCCCATTGGAACCCAAGGGTGGATCATAGAAGCCATGTCCCACTCCTCCAAACCCTCCATCCCATACACACACACACACACACACACACACACACACACACACACACACACACACACACAGAACCCTGCAGTTTCCTTGGGGGGCAAGGCACACCGAATGACAACAGGAGGGGCTTGGTACTTAAAGACTCTCTGTGTTCTCCAGCGTGGCTGTCTCAGATGCCACCTACACCTAAGCTCTGCCTTGTTTCTTCTCCACAGCTAGGTTCTTTTTTTTTTCCAAGACAGGGTTTCTCTGTGTAGCCCTGGCTGTCCTGGGACTCACTCTGTAGACCAGGCTGGCCTCAAACTCACAGAGATCTGCCTGCCCATAGCTAGGTTCTTTTCATCATCAGGGACCAGTTCCTGAGCTGGCACAGGGACATGTGCATTTTAGGGCCGGCGTGATGAACTGCCATCCTGGTGGTTGGGGTGTGACTTTGGGAATGTAATTCCACCAGAGAGATGGAGTGAAGAAAGACATTTTCTTCCTTGCATTACTCACTTTTCCAGGCAAGTCATGATGCTCGGAGCCGCAGCAGCCATGTGACGGCAGAAGACATGGAGCAGAGCAGAGAGGCAAATCCAGATTGAAGCTCCTGGCTAATCCGGGTTGCGGGGAACCTCCTTATTTTCACTAAATGAAAACAGCAGAGGAAACCCTATGTGGTCCACAGTCCTCTGGGTCAGAGGCTGTCTTAACTTTAGCACACACAGCATGCTTAGCTCTCAATTTTCTCCAAACCCTGCTCCTTGGAATACCGGAGATCAATGTTTCCTTTTGGCAAAAGTCTGTTCTACTGTATATTTTAAAATAAAAGCGTGTCAACCCACCTTAGCTTCTGCTCCTGGCAGTCACAACTCCTGGCCATCTGCTCTTGAGATGACAGGTCTGAGAGGAGGACATATTAACCAGGAGTAACCACATGCTCTTCCTGGGTATTGCTATGATGAAACACCCGAGGTGGGCTACTTCATAAAGAAAAGAGGTTTATTGGGGTCACAGTTTTGAAAGTGGGGACTCCAGATGCATCTTATGGTAGCTTTCTTGATGTCAGAGTCCTTAGGCAAGACAAGGTCCCACGTGGCAAGAGGTAGGGAGCATACCTGTACATACTCTGGTCCCATGTGCCCATTGTGGTCTCCTGATAAAGCCACAGTGTCCAATTACAGACTTCATATTCATGACCTTGTTTAATCCTAATCACCTTTCATAGGCCCCTTCTCTGTCATGTGGCTAGGTTTCTACCCCCTTTAACTCACATAGGAGGATTATATGTCATCATGTGGGTCCTTGGGGCATTCCACACACAAGACCAGCAGACCACAAGCCAGAAAACACGGAGTGCATTTCTGGCAAAGCTTGCCAGAACCTGACACAGGGGTCATGCCATCTACCAGGAGTGGGGCCTGAGCAGGAAGGCCAGAGGAATTCTGGGATAGGAGCTTGGATATTAAGCAAGTTTCAACCAACCTTAAAAGAGTGAACTAATGAAGTCTATGTCTGATCACAGTGACATTATGCCAGCCCAAGCGTGTGTGACAACTTCAGGACAGTTCTCAGCTACAGACTGGAAGGATCTGGTGTGTAAGACCCTCAGCTCCCTCAGCCCAAGACCTGTATGACTTACATTCCTTAGAGTTCCCTCTTGCCCACAGTGGCTAGCTTCTCACTCCATTTCACATATTCACATGCCCAAGATCTCCCTGTATCCCTGGAACAAAGCACCACCAACCCCCGGCTTAAAACTAGTTGAAACAAGCCCCTCACAGCTCAACATGTAAGTTCAAGACTGCAGATCTGAGGGATGAGACATCATGTGGGAGAGACAAGCAGCCTCTCTCATCCATTTTCATGGCAATCCCTTGAGGGCTCTGCCTGTACCTCCTAATACTTCCTAATGCCACTGCTTGGGAGCAGGTTTTAACATAGGATTTGTGGGGCCAATGACAAAGTGTTGAGACCATGTTGAATCACCCACACTTTCAAGTGATCTCAAGAACTCCCGATGAGTAAAAATCTCTGGATGAACCAAGTGTGCACAGCGTAACTGCTTTGGCTCCTCTGGGGGACCCTGGAGGCTTTATCCTCTGTCCCCTGGCTTGAGATTTGAGGGTTCACAGCCACACTTCATCAGCTAAAGGGTTTGGGATACTCTGAAAGACCTCCTGTTGCTTTGCCTCCAAAAACCTTGAGCCTCAACCTCCAGGCAAGCATCAAAGCCTCTGGCTAGAGTCAGGGAAGCTTGTGCGTCCTCCAGGGCCCTGAGCAAAGATGGCTGAGTGCAGGGGTAGGACTCTGTTGTTGTGGGAGAGTCTGCCCTGTTGGCCTTATAGCACAGGGAAGGGGACCTGTCACCCTCAAGCTGCAGCATCTCTTTGGCTGGATTCTAGGGTACCCTCTGCTCTGCTCTGGAGATTTGACACCTCCAGAACAGTTCTCTGCCACATGTCAACAGAGAGTCCAAAGCAAAGAGTCACCTACTCATGGACACAATAAAGATGCAGACACCAGAAGAGTAGTACAAGCCTTCCTCCTTTCTTTCTTTCTTTCTTTCTTTCTTTCTTTCTTTCTTTCTTTCTTTCTTTCTTTCTTTCTTTCTTTCTTTCTTTCTTTTTCTTTTTCTTTTTTCTTTTGTTTTTTTTTTTTTTGCTTAAAATGTTTTATGTGTACATGTGCCTGTTTGTCTATATAATGCACCACATGTTTGCAAGTGCCCTTGGAGGCTAGAAGAGGACATCAGATCTCCTGGAGCAGGAGTTTACAGGCATTTGTGAGCCAGCCACCATGTAGGTGCAGGGAACTGAACATGGATCCTGAGCAGCCAGTACTCTTAACTGCAAAGCCAACTTCCTAACCAATTTTGAAACATTGTTTTTTAGAATAAAAAACAATGACCAGGACTTTTTTTTTATTGTTTTTTAAAAAAGCGATTTTGCTTGTTTTGTTTTTTAAGACAGGGTTTCTTTGTGTAGTGCTGTCTGTCCTGGAACTCGCTCTGTAAGCCAGGCTGGCCTCTGTCTCTCCAGTGCTGGAACTAGAGGTAAGTGCCACTGTTGTGATATTGCACACGGGGGACCCCCAGCTGGCCGGACCACGGTGTCCCACAAGTGGGGGGAAACATGCTGGCATGCTGGGCAGATGCAGCGGTGGGTAGCGGGCGAGACATGCTATGTGGGCATGACAGCAGCGGCATTGGAGGTGGTGAACATTCATTCACAACCCAGGCACTGCATCCGCGCGGAAATGAGTTTATTATAACGGGAGATAAAGAGAAAGACAGGGAAAGAGAGAGACAGGAAGGAAGAGAAGAGAGGGAAAGTAGAGGTGTGTGCACCTCATGGTGGGGAATGGGGAAAAGGTGGAAGTTTTTACGTCGGGATGCAGGGCAGTTCTAAGGGGCGGGTCAGAATATTAACAGCCACCATGCCTAGTTTAAAATCATACATGTGAAATTTAAAATTATATATGTATACACACACACACACACACACACACACACACACACACACACACACACACGATCTCACTGTGTAGACCTTTAATTTGCTACAATATTCCTGCTTTTGCCTCCTGAGTGCTGGGGTCACTACCATCCTGTGGTAGTTTGAATGTAATTGGCAGAAGTTGGTACTGAGGACGGGGGTATTGCTGTGATAGGCCTGACCATGCGTTTGTTTGAAGGAATATTATGGACTTTGGGACTGTGGATTAGAAAAGCAGTTGAACGCTTTAAGTGCTGCTTACTGGGCCATATGAGCAGGAGCCTGGAAGACAGAGGTGCTGAGTGTGATTTGGTGAACTGTGGGGGGGCTGGATCAAGAGGTTTCAGAGGAGAATATTAATATGTGGCCTAGAGATCATTCTCGTGATATTTTGAAGAATGTGTCTGCCTTTTGCCCTTGTCTGAAGTCTGCCTGAGGCTAAAGTGAAGAGATTTGGATTAACTCCCTTGGCAGAGGAAATCTTAAAACAGCCTAGTATAGACTCTGTTGCGTGGTTACTAGTGGTAACTCTAATGAAGATTTATAACGAAAGGGAGCAAGCTGAGCAGGGTAAATTATCAAATGTAGACTTTGAGGAGAAAAAGAGCACCAGGAAGTGGAGTGGAGCTAAGTCCCGTGTTCAAAGAGATAAATAGATTAAGAAATGGAACAAGGACTTAGCCCTCAGAGACCAGCCCACACACGCAGCCCCACACCCACCCACTCATCCACCTACCCACTCCCCGCGCTGCCTCCTCCCACCCTGAGCAGAGCCGTGGAGGATGATAAATACCCAGGATCCCCGTGAATGATGGGGAACTTCACACGGTCCATTCCCAGTATGAGGTCACTGAAGTGAAGAGCTCTTCCTGGGATGCATTCTGTCCAGTTTATAGAAGTCCCAGGTGGATTACTAGCGGGTGGGAGCAAAGCACAACTGGATTTTGCCGAGGAGAAGATGAAAGTGAACTCCGTCTTCATCTGCTTCAGGAAGGGCTGGGAAGACAGAGCTCCACTCCTGAAGACATTCAGCTTCTTGGGCTTTGAGATTGTGCGTCCAGGTCATCCCTGTGTCCCCTCTCGGCCAGATGTGATGTTCATGGTTTACCCCCTGGGCCAGAACTTGTCTGATGAGGACTAATGGTCACAGAGGATGCTTTGCCCGAGAGCCACAGTGGGGGAAGGGGGAAGTTAGTCAGCCCGGGACAGATGAGAGTGTTTCTGTCTGTCTAGGGAAGGACATCGCGACAACTCAGACTGAGGTTGCCCATTGTGTTCTCGGAGTTGACTCATTGAAATGGTTTTCCATACGTGAATAACGCATAAGCATGTTATTCACATGTTATCACCAATAGTAAATGAAGATGTTTATGAACTGGCAATTGAAGCTTTTTAAACTGCTCTATGATGTGCTCCATCTAGCCTAGGGGAGGAAATTGCCTAGAGGGGAGAACCTGCCTGGTCCAGGGGCCGGGGCTGGTGGGCAGCACTGTTAGGTTCAGGTTTCCTTGCAGTTGGAGGACTTTCTTTTCTTTTCTTTTTTTTTCTTTCTTTCTTTTTTTTTTTTTTTTTTTTGGGTTTTTAAGACTTGCGTATTTTCTTTCTTTGCTTCCTGTCACTCAGGGGCTCCTGAGTACAGGCTTTTTAGCTCCTGGGCAGTGTCCTTGGGTTGTTTTCGACACTCCACCTTGGGCTTTTTGGCATTTTGTGTCTGGCCTGGTGTAAGCAGGTCTGACCTCGCTTTCTTCACAGTTTAGCGTTATTCTGGCATTTGGTAAAGCTGGCTTAATCTGTTGAACATTACCAGTACATTCATTTTAAATAGGGGCGCTGAAATTCACCCCACCACCACCAGGGCATTTTGGGGAGTGCCTGGGCCTTAAGAAACTAGCCAAACTACATCCCAAGTTACCACCGGAGTTCTTGCTTCCATGGCCCGGGCCCCAAGATCTCTTTCCTGGCAAGAGCTGAGAGGAAGCCTAGCAAACTCAGGGCTTGGGGTTTGTGGGGGAATCTGTTCTTAGGGGCTGGATGCCTCTGGCTGGCCAAGAGTGGTGCCGACTGCCTCCCAGCAGGCTCCAAGAGGTGTCTGCTCTACGGCCCGGGGCAGGCTGGACTGGAGAAGTGGCCTGCCCCTTACTGCTTTCACCGGACAGCCTGTTCTAAAGGGAAAAGAAGGGAGGGTGTGGGGGTGTCAGGGAGGCAAGTGTGTTGTGTTACTGTGTCGATAAACTGATTTAAAGTTAAAAAAAAGAAAGAAATGGAATAAAGGGAGTGGTGACCTCAGGGCCAGATCCCACGCAGCTAAATTTCCAACTTGTGAAAAGGAATTAAAGAAAAGCTTAGAGCCAGGTGCGGTGGCGCACACCTTTAATCCCAGCACCGGGAAGGTAGAGGCAGGCGGATCTCTGAGTTTGAGACCAGCCTGGTCTACAAAGCAAGTTCAAGGACAGCCAAGCTTAGGCAGTGAAGGACAGAAAGCTGGTGGGGATGTAATTGAACCCGGAGCCGTGTTCCAGCCCCAGTAAGCAGAACTTGGCAGCTTTGGCCACGTGGTTCTGGGTTAAGAGTTAAGGATAGAAGAAAGGAATTATAGAATAAGGCTGCTGAGGCCAGGCGTGTGTCAAGGGTACCTGCATGTGCCACCTCCGCCCACTACATAAATGCAATTTTTAAAAAAGAAATAGAATGACTTTTAGGTCCACATTCCAGCCTGAGCTTACAACTCCTGAACCCAGGTCCCCACCCAGATCTCTCTCTGCTCCTTAACTCCCACCACCGAGGTGGACTGAGGTCACCATCTTGTGCCCCCACTTCAGCTGACACCCTTCCTACTGTCCCCTCCCCATCCACACAGGACGGCCACCAGGTCACCCGCCCTGCAGCCCTCCTTCCCTCAGCCACTGGCTTTCACCTGGTCCAGGTCAGCCACCCCTCACCCTCCCTGCTCTCGCTTAGCCGCATTCTCTGCTGAGTGTACAAAGCGTCCTCCCTGATGCATGGCAGGTTTTGGTCGATGCAGCTCATCTGTTTCGGAGCCGGGGGTGCCCAGGGTCTCGCGAGTCGTCGGACCAATGCAGATCTCTCGGGCATTCACGGTGTGGAAGGGGCTACCTTCTCTCTGGAGCTCGGCGCAGGAAGAGAAGAAGGGTACAAGCGAAGTAGTGGAGGCAGGAATGTATAGAACTTGGGGGAACTCCTAGCGAGCGCCATGAAAGAGCTCTGGGTGGGGCGCAATTGCGCCCTATTGCCGCCAGGGGTCTCGCTGGCCACGGGGACCTGTGAGCATGGCGCTGAACCGCTGGCTGCTAGGCCCCCAGCCGGTTTTCTGGGACGGGATCCTGAGTAGGCAGGCCTTCGACTGACTAGGACTGAGATAAACTGGATCCCCACCCAAGCTGTCCTGGGCGCACAGCTGTCCAGTGAACAAAACCTTTTGCTCAGGGGGAACCTTCACCCCAACACCTTCCCTTGGGTGGAGGTCCTGCGTGGCCTCGGAGCCTTCCCACTTGGCAGGTGTCCTCCTCCACGCAGCATGCTGTGAGAAGCCTGGTGTGATTCTGCCGCTTTGAGGAGAGAGCCCTTCAGAGACTCCTACATCTCTTGGAGAACGCACCCAAATTCCAGCATAGCCCCGCAAGGCCTGCGTATTTTCACTCACACTAGCCCAGCTCCTGGCTCCCTGGCCGCCTTGGTGCACTATGCCAACATCAAACCACACACAGGATTCATGCCTGTGGCCCTTGGGCGGAATCTTCCAGCATCTGCTGAAAGGTCCCCACGAGCCACGCCGTCCCTCTATGGTCTCACCGTCAGCATCTGGCACAGAATGTTGACTTTTACTTAGGTCAGAAAAATCTGCTGCTTGCTACATGAGACCCTTCCAGAAGGGCCCGGGGCCTTCTAGAACCATGCCGAGTCCCCAGATGAGCTTTTCCAGTAGACCCCACACAACCTCGGCAGTACACCTACCACAGGTTCCTGAATACCCGCGTCCACGCGTCAGTCATTGCTCCAACCCACAGGGACAAACCCTCCAGACTCCCGCCCTCTGGGCAGCCTACCCCACCCCAGCCTCCCACATTTTACACTCAGGCAGCATCCCTAGCCCAGTGCCCAGACCACCTTTCCACACACCCAACCCTAGACGTCCACCTGTGCAGCCGCCTCGGCAGCCTTCTCTTCCTCCCTCCTGAAGCAGAGGGCCAACTGGGGTAAGCCACCTGAGAAGGGGTTTCTGAGAACACCCGACGGCACCTGTTAGACACTTGCTTTTCTTAATATTTATCAGCTTTATGTGTATGAATGCTTGCCCATGAGTACGTATGTGCACCTGCGTGCGTGCCTGGTGCTTGGAGATGCGGAAGAGGGTGGCAGACCCCCTGGAACTGGAGTTACGGGTGCTTGCCACATGGATGCTGGGGACTGTAAACTCTATCGCATTTCCTGTAAGAGCAGCGAGTGCCCTTAATGGCTGAGCCACCTTTCGGCCCCAGTTATTTGCTTTTAGATGGCTACAAGTAGTACCTCCCAGGGAACTTAGATCCAGTCACCTGGTAAGTATTTTGGAGCACTATCCTACACATGCTTGACCAACTCACCAATAAACTGTTACTATTTTGCAAAACTCATAGTCTCATTGATTGGTATACTATGTAGTGAATGAGCAAAATGGACCTAATTCAGTATAATTCTTCCTATCCATCCATCCACACATACATACATACATCCTCTGTCTATCCACTCTTCCATTCATCCATCTGTTCACACCTCCATGCAGCATACCTCTGGGGTGGACCCTGCTTCTCAGAAGCACCCCCACTGGCCAACCCAGGGATGCAGAATCAGCCCCAGGAGAGAGAGCCTCATAATGGATTTTGTGGACTGGGTTGTTCACATCTGGTGGTGGCCCAATGACCTCGCTGAAGGGGCAGCGGGACACAGACAGTCGTGGTGTGTGATAGTGAAGGTACTTGTATCTGCAGAGTTGGTAGAGCATGCCGAAAGGTGAGGCTTGAGAATTCGGGGGCAGTTGGACCTCCGGTGTCACAGCTGCTTGTTCGGGGGTGGCCATGTCCCTGCTGCTCATTCGTTACATTGGTGGCTTCCCATTAATCCTTCATCCCACGTATCCTAGGCAAGAGACGCAGGCTGAAGAACTCTAAGTGCTCACCTGCACCGTGTGAGCAAGTCTCAAGGTCGAGGCCAGGGGACTTCCCGAGAAGGAATGGGACATCAGGGGGCATGGCACTCTGAGCCTTCACCCCCAGATCCCCATGGAGCTGATGTTACAGTTCGAGCCTGAAGTGTTCCCCACAGGCTGGTGTTCTGAACTGTGGTCACCGGATGGTGGTGCAGTTTCATGAGGCTGTGGAACCTTTAGGAGGTGGGGCCTGAGTAGAGGAGGCAGAACACCAGGGTGGGGTTTGGAGGTTGCACATGACCTGTTGTTGGTTGTTTTACTCTTAGCTCTTTTACTCTTTGGGGGGCCCACCACCCAGCTCCCAAATAATTACACACAGAGGCTTATTCTTTCTTATGGATACCTGGCCTTAGCTTGGCTTGTTTCTAGCCAGCCTTTCTTAACTTAAATTATCCCATCTATCTTTTGTCTCTGGGCTTTTATCTTTCTCTATTTCTGTATACCTTTTCTACTCGGTTGCTCATTGTGTAGCTGGGTGGCTGGCCTCTGATGTCCTCCTCTCCTTCTCCTTTTCTTGCTCCCTGATCCTCCCCCTTCCCAGATTTTTCCTCCTGTTTATTCTCTCTGCCTGCCATCCCCACCTGTCCTTTCTCTTGCCTAGCTATTGGCTGTTTGGCTCTTTATTAGACCAATCAGGTGTTTTAGACAGGCAAAGTAACACAGCTTCACAGAGTTAGACAAATGCAATGTAAAATAACGCAACACATCTTTGCATCATTAAACAAATGTTCCACAGCATAAATGAATATAACGCATCTTAAAACAATGTCCACAACAATGGTTCCTGTCGTGCCCTCTGATCTACAGGGAGGGCCTGGGGGAGCCTCTGGGAAGGCAGGCAATGGAGTCTCCCCACGGCCTCCAGCAGGATCAGCCATACAACACGACTCCTGTCTCCCCATCCCCAGAGCCTAAGAGAATGAAGTGGCCACTTGTAGCGACAGGGTTTGTGGATATGTGTTGCAGCAGCAGCAGCAGCAGCAAATGCATAAACACCCACCTGCGGCGTGATTCCGCCTGTGACACGCGGTGGCACTGGTGTGGCAGTAACCATCATAGAGCCAGGCAGATGCCAACAATGGCAGCTGTTCTGTGTGCTAGTTATTTATTTAGAAACAAGGCCTCACTCTGTAGCCCTCCTGCCTTAGCCTGCTGTGTGCTGGGATTGCAGGTGTACACCTGTACACGACATCTTTATGGAGCAAACCACCTCTCTTTTAGCACCTCGGATGCAATTCCTAACCTTGGTTTTGTTTTGTTTTTCTTCAGTTTTAATACAGCCAACTAGAAAGAATTTTTCTTCCCTCTGGGGAGGGGGGGGGCATCAGGCACTCTGGTGACCTTGTCTCAGGATTGGGTCACCTCTTCTTTCTGTCAGGACAGTTTCCGGAGCTTTCGGCACACTCACATCTCTAGGCGCCCACTCCTTTACTGTATCACTCTGCTTGGACCTGATCCTGGGGAAGGGAGCAGCCCAATGAAGTCCTGAATAACCAGCCTGCACCAGGGTGTGAGAGATGGACTTCTCAGGTGGTGATGTGTCTAGGCCTCCACTTACCCCTCCCCACAAAGTGAAAGACAATGGCCACGATCTGTGCCTCCTTCGTGAGAAACGGTCCACTGGGTGGTGCATCGGTGTGTGTCTGGAAGGCTGCCCAGCACCACCTCACTCCTGAGCAGCCCGTGAAGCTTCTGGTTGCGGTGGGAACTGGGCAAGAACAAGCTTTTCTGTGGGTCTGGGCCAGTATCCAGGCTGTCCTGCTGCAAGAGCCCTGTGACCTAGAGGAGGCACAATGGCCAGAGAAGATGCAGATCCTGGGTGTTGTCCTAACAGGAGAATCATGGAGAGATGCTCCAAGTTTGGAGAGGGGCCTTGCTCTCTTGATTCAAATGTCCATTTGCATCAAGCTCCGACTTGGCCCCTGGGTCCAGAAGATGTGAGCCCCAAACACCAACTGTCTCTGTGGGCTGCTCATGGCTCGCAGGGTGATATTTGATCCACACAAACATAAAATTAAACAGGCACAGCAGCATTTCTGTCATTAAAGGGAAACTGTGAGCGTGAGCCAGGCCCGAGAGGGTCCGGAAGGCACAGCAGTGCAGCGGCAGATGGTCCCTCTCCTGGTGTGGTGCTTACCCTCGTCTCCTCGGTATGTGTGCGGCCTCATGGGGCACCCATTTGGCTGCTTAACAAAAGAGCAAAATAAAACACTGAACTGGTCTAGGCAAGGGTCTGAAGGAAGCTGGCACCAGAGCAACCCTATCCAGGAATGTTCAGAAGCCATGCCAGAGGGCAACCCCTGGCATGGAGGAAGCATCCAGAAAGCACCTTGGTAGTCCGCTATTTATTCCAGAAAAGGCATTTCCACAGGCTGGTGAGGTGTAGTTCATAGGTGGGGAGATGGAACATGGCTGGGGGACAGGTTTGCAAATTCCTTGAGGTGCACAGAATGGGAACATTTAACATCACCTGCAGAGGGGCCTCTGGATGGACAAAATGATATACAATGGATGCCAGTACCTTGTCAATAAGCTGCTGCAGTCCTCACCTGCACTGGCCAAGGCAGCAGCATTGTGGCCGGAAGGAGGCCAGTCCCCACCTCTTCTAGTGGAACCAAGCACATGTCATCAACAGCGAAGCTGTGTGTGCCCTGTTCCCTCAGAAGAGGCACACTGGGCCCCGTCCCTGGTAGTCCTCACAAGAATCTTTCCACAAGTGGCATTTGCAGCCGGGGGCCACTTAAGAGGCATGCAAGTGGAAGCAGCTCATGTCTTGAGCTTCAAGCCTCGCCCTGCCCTACGCCCAAAGGCAGGGTGGTGCAATGGTTAGGGGCGATGGGTCTTCAGCAGCTTAGGCACAGCCCTGCTGGGAGGCCACAGCACACCGGTGGCATGCCTCCTGAAGAAGGAATTGACAGAAGACTGTACTTCCCTCCTCAGAACAAGAGAGAGGTGGCCTCAGCCTTGGGGTCCATCAGAGCATCACCGAGGGTTTATCCTCCCCACTCCAACAACGTCGCGCTCCAGGAGGTCAGTCCCCAGCCTCAGTCTTCCAGCACTGTTTCCCTGCACTGGAGCAGAGGCAGCCCTCATTGCCCAGGTCTCCCTCTGCTGCAGAAGTGACAGTTGGGGAAGGCGCTTCTGCACCAGCCAGGGAAATGACTGCAGCGTCACGGCTGGAACCCCACTGTGTCGAGAGCCCAGGATGCTGGGGTGTGCCTGATGTTTTCGCGTTCAAAGATAAATGGTGGCACCCACAAAGACAGGACCCAAGGGTTCGGAGACTGAATAATGAGGGTGTGGGCCAACCATCTATTAAGAAATGCCAACCATGTAAGTGTGGTGGAGAGCCACGCCCACAGACCATCTTGGGGAGCTGTAAAGAGGATAAATGTGTCCGCCAAACTCTTACATTGCAGTCCTAGCCCCGCTGTCTTGAAACTGTCTGGGAACACGGTTGGTGCAGGAGGAATCAGGTGAGCTCTCATCCCAAGTGCCTGGTGTCCTCGTGAAAACGGGACATGTGGACACTGGCGGCAATGGAGAGGACGCTGTGAGGATGAAGAAGGAGTTCTGGCATGACTTCTTAGCAGCAGAAGACTGAGCAAGCGCAGAAGGTGGGAGAGGAGCCTGGGAAGGCAAGGGGCTCTGCTTTTGGTCTCCAGAAAGGAGACAAGAGGTCAGATCTCCGCCCCGTGAGCCTCTGGGCCGTGCATATGCGGCCGCTGCCCTGGAAGGGAGCACAGGAGCCCACAGGAACTGCCACTCCCCACCTCATGACCTGAAGGAGAGTGGTGCAGTGCCTGTACTCTGCAGTCCATCCCGAGGCCCATCCCGCCAGGCTTTTCCATCCTCCTCCAGCCAAGCGAATGCTCCCTTCTTCTAGGCCACACTAGGGGTCCCCAGTCCCCCGTCCTCCTGCCCTCCTGCCCTCCTGGCTGGAGCCGCTCACTGAGCTGGTGGCACGCCTCCTTTGGTCCTTTCTCCTCAGAATCACAACAAATGGCTGTTGCAGTGGTGAGGGTGGTGGTTCAGGTTCGAGTACGCTGCCCCTTCCTTAGAAGACCGTGGACCGAACGGAGTCAGTGGTGAGAGACGAGGCTGCCCTGATGTGTGCTGAGCAGGGACACTGGAAGGGCCACACTGTTGGCATATTTTCCCCAACCTGCTTCTCTCTTGCTCTTCAGGCTAGGGCCCATAGCTGCTGGCTTATGACCACCCACAGCGACCAGTCTCTGGGGACCTGGTACTCTTCTTCACTTGCATCATATCTATAGGTGACCTTTCTGGAGAGATCTAGGGGAGCTGATTTTGTCTGGATCTTGATTGCTGTACCCTGAGGGCTGCTGTCGAACATTTTCCTATCCCTTGGGTGCCCGGTGAAGGGGGCGCTCAGGCCCTCCAGGACACACCTGCTGTCCTAAGTGCAGTCCCTAAGACCACTTTCTATTGAGGGGGAGTCAAACCCACGCTGCGGGCATTTCAGAGACTATTTCAGGGATCGAGAGGACACAACCTCCTCCCTGACTACTGCAGTCTTTTCCAGGAGGTCGAGGGCTCCACAGACTGGGCAGCGATGGTAAGCTGATGGCAGGGTGGGGTGGGGACAGGAGATGCTGTAGGTGGGAAGCCTGAGTGAGGGGCCTGGATACTGTGTAGGGAAACTCAAGCATCGAGCAAACTCCACGCCCTCCTTTCTGCTTCTGGACACAGTTGCTTGGCGTGGGCTGGGTTCTCAGATGTGCTGTTCATCTCCCGGGTTTCAAATAACACAAAATCACTGTACCGTGAACTGGAAAAGTGCAGTCAAGGCAACCTTAGCGCCCTGGAGGACCCCTCCTACCTCTCCGCCAACCCCGTTGTCCGTGGCTTTACCACAGCACCTCAGTCTCTGCCTCAGTTGTCCCCGTGTCCATCTGCTGGGCTCAGTGATGCCCCATTGGCTGGCAGAACACAATTTCACAGCGTGGTGGTGCGAAGTTAGCATTGAACTAGGGCAATGGCCTTCATCAGTGTGGTTGGCACAATTCAATCCAGGAGGTTCTGAACAGCGTACGGAGCGGAGGCCTCTGGCTTCTGTGTGAACTGAGAGACCCATCACCTCTGGTCCCTGGACACTGCATCCCTGCTCCCAGCCTTGAGCTTCCGGACGGACGGACGGACGGATGGAACTGCACCAGCCTTTTCCCGTCTAGCTTGCAGATGGCAGAGTGTGGGACTTCTCGGCCTCCACACTCACATAGGCCAATGCCCAGAAAATACCTCATCTCTTAGCTCTCTCTCCAGCCCACTGCTTCTGTTTATCTGGGAGGCCTGAGTGACACACACAGCACTCTTACTTCATCCACCTGCATCAAGATGTCCCTTTAAAAAAATGATGTTGAACGATTTATTTTTAATAGTGTGTGTGTGTGTGTGTGTGTGTGTGTGTGTGTGTGTGTGTGTGTGTGTCTGTATACGCAAAAGTACAGGGGCCTTCAGGGGCCAGAGGTATTGGGTCCCCTGGAGCAGAGTTACAAGTATTTGTGAGCCACCAGATGTGGGTGTAGGAACTGAAAGGTCCTCTGCAAAATCAGCTCACATTAACTTGGCCATCTCTCTGCGAAGATCATAGTTCATATTTCAAAATCAGGTTTAGCACAGTGCTGGAGCTAAGGCTGCCACAGCATTTGGGAGACATAATTCAACCCACAGCAGTCACAAATCACAGAATTCCCTCTGGATAAACAGAAAGGGACTTCTCAGGATTTATGGGATGGCTTGTGGACGAGGCTAGGCTTCCAAGAGCAATGCCCAGGGCCCTGCCAGAAATGGCCTTGGTAATAGGCCAGCTGCCCCGCCATCCCTAATACCACCAACTGCAGAAATACACTGCCTGGTTTGACCAGGACCAGTACAGCAGAAAAGTTGTGCCGTCTGCCCAGTGACCTGGTACCAGCCTCTCGCCACAGCACAAGCTGTGGAGCTGCCTCTCGTGACAAGGGGAAGCTGTAACACCGACTCTTCGCTGTCAGCCTGACTGGATTTGGGATCCCTTAGGTGACACACCTTTGGACATGCCTGTGAGGGCTTCCCAAAGGCGGCACCATCCCATGGGTGGCAGTTGGACTGCACAAAAAAAGGGAAAGTGAGCAGTCAGCCAGCATTCATGTTTCTGCAACATGCTAATTGCCTCACACTCCTGCAGCCATGGCTACAACAGCACATACTCCCCTTCCCCTCCGTGATGGTGTCTACGTACCCTCAAGCCGTAAGCTAAAGGAGAACCCCCCTTCCTCACTTTTTTGTCAAGTGCTTTAACACAGCCGTGGGGAAATCAGCCAACACAGAGGAAATCTAACCTAGTCTTCCATGAGTGGGAACAACAGGAACTTCCTGTAAGCTATGAAAATACAGACTGCATCACCAAAAGGCGATGGGCAGGGGCATCCACGAACATCCCCAACACCGGCAGCCCCACAGGCATTGCTCATCCCTCACTGTAAACACTGGGGCGGCCCAGTGGCCACAGCTTGGACTGTGCAGTTATGACTTGGTTCTAGGCACCAGATGTAGGCAAAGCCCATTGGGAATTTTGTTCCCCTGATAAAAGAATGTCTGCCTGTCACTGTCTTTTCTCTCTTCTAGGGTGACTACGATGTGGTGTGTAGACTTGTGGCAACTCTCTTGAGGTCACAAAGGAAAGCCCACAGAACTGTAAAGATGCTAGCCTTGTGTTGTGGCTTTTCCTGCAGAGATGTGAGCATGCATCTGTTCACTCCAGACAGGACACTAGCAGACCAAAGAAACAATTCCACCTACGTCCAGGTTGGTAAACCAATTTGTTTTAGAGGAGTTATTTATAGGAACATGGGTAAATTAAAGTCAGCTGGAAAATCAAAAAGCCCACCCCAGCATGGGTGACCGACCACTCACATACCTTCATCCCTGGAGCTTCTGACCCGACCTGCATGCAACTCCGAGAGTCCTCCTTCCCTGGTAATTATTCATCACGTACTTAACCAGGAGGAGGTGGCCTTTTAAGACGTATAACTTTGTGAGTCATGTAAGTTTCATTAGCTTAGGAGTCTCCTTCCTCTCTTGGGGGCTGTTTCAATTGGGAGGAAATAACTACACAACATGCTGGTACAGCTGGGCTGCTGAGGTCTCACCAGCCATGCTAGCCTGAAACCAACGCACTGGTTCAAAACGATGTGAAGCCCATTATACATCCACTCACTCATGCACCCACATGCCCCTCCATGCACCCACAACCCACCAGTCCACCTACCCATCCACCTACACACACACACACACACACACACACACACACACGCTGAACCTTCAACCACCCAATCATTCATGTCCTATAGTGAACAGGTTTAAAGCAAGTGAGTGTCATGGTTAAATTTACTATTTGGAAAGAACCAGAGAAAGAAGAGGTTTGGAGACTCTGGATGCAGCTGTGGGAACAGAGATGAAGGGACTGAGTACAGAGACGTGTCAGGGAGGTGTTAGCCGTCAGTATGGGATCTGGAGCTGCAATGCCTTTCAGGATCCCTCAGTTCATATCACGGCTAGCTCTCATGGTGCTCAAGAGGACTGTAGCTTTCCTTCTAGACCTCAGGGGTTTTGGCCTTTGGTGATAGGGTCAGAATTGCCCTCCATATCAATCTTCCCAGCCTGGAGAGGAAGCCACACCCTTCTGGACTTCGGGCCAGCTGTCTGCAGCATCAGGACGAGGGCCATAGTAGGTTGACAGCAGTCAATACCATGAACACTGTGATGGTCTGAACGAGAATGGTCCCCATAGCCTCATATGTTTGAATGCTTGGTTCCCAGTTGATGGAACTGTTTGGGAAGGATTGGGCGTGGCCTTGTTGGAGGAGGTGTGTCACTGGGGACAGGCTTTGAGGTTTCAAAAGCCCATGACATTCCTGGTTAACTTTCTGCCTCATGGTTGTAGATCAGATGTAAGCTCTCAGCTACTGTTCCAGAGCCACACCTGACTGCCTGCTGCCATGTTCCCTATCATGATGGTCATGGAATCTAATCCAATAAACCCTTTCTTTGATAAGTTGCCTTAGCCATGGTGTCTCTTCACAGCAATAGAAAAGTAACTAAGACAAACGCCTTCCCCACAGTGAACCCACCCAGGCTGACTGTAGGTGTCCTGTCCATAGACTAGGACATGTGAAGGTCCTTTCTACTGGAAGTGAGAATTGCTATGGGCAATGCTGGAGCCAGGGTCAGAACACCCCAGATCCTGCACTCAAGAGCTGAGCAAAAAGACAAGGTGGCCAGTACTTATCTGTGATGACTGAGGTTCCAGAGGGGGCACGAGACATGCATAAAACATAAGCTGATTAAAATCATCACTTCATGGGCTTTCTGTTGTGAACTTAGATGGGGGGAAGGGAAATCTCTGTTAAAGATTCTACAAGGCTGAGCTGGGTGGTGGTGGTGCACGTCTTTCATCCCAGCACTCAGGAGGCAGAGGCAGGCAGATCTCTGTTAGTTTGAGGCCAGTCTGAGCTACAGAGTGAGTTCCAGGAAAGGTGCCAAAGCTACACAGAGAAACCCTGTTTCGAACCCCCCAACACACACACACACATACACACACACACACACACACACACACACACACACACACACACACAAAGATTCTACAGGGCTGATAGACTAAGTAGGCCTTCCATGATTGTGGAGAGTTGGAATGTTTCAGATGTCAAGCTGAATTGTCTTGGATTTTTTTTTTGTTCCCTCATTAACCAGTCATAGCCCAACTCTGTGTCTGACCTAACATCCTTGTGACTATGACATAAATCCTTTTGGATTGTCTTAACAAACCACACCAGCTTCCACTAATCCAACAGCTAAAAATGTTATCAGCCTCTGAGGTCTACAGCAGTGATGTACCCACGTTGCTGCAACCTGCCTACCTGACAATTACATCAGTGTAAAAATGCCTCATCCCTTCCTTTGGCTCTGTAGCTATAAAAATATCATAGAATTGTTACACTGAACATGGCATGAGGGTAACCAGATCTGTGTACCCTCACCATGGTCACTCTTTTTTTTTTTCCCCCGAGACAAGGTTTCTCTGTGTGGTTTTGGTGCCTGTCCTGGATCTCACTCTGTAGACCAGGCTGGCCTCGAACTCACAGAGATGCGTCTGCCTCTGCCTCCCGAGTGCTGGGATTAAAGGTGTGCACCACTACCGCCCGGCGGGTCACTCATACTTGGCTCCAGAATAAACATACTCTCTTTGAAGTAAGAGGTTTGGTTTTACAACAACAATCTGCCTCTGACCTCCACCAAGGACAGAGTTGCCCTGCAGCTCCTCAATGCCTCGGGCTCTGCTGTCCGAGGTGGCCTCGGTGTCCCAAGAACAGGGAGGCAACCATTAAAGATCATTAAAGATCCCTCCTTCCCCCGTCATTCCCACGGCGACCCCTGACAGCTCCGCAGACACAAGGACGAACAAGTCCCACGCGAGGGCAGCGGACGCTCCAAAGCAGGCGCGGCCAAAGGAAGCGCGGACCGAGCAGGAACCACTTCTCCAAGGCTCGCGCTTCCGCCCGGCGTTGCTGGGCCGGACACCGCCCGGAGCGCGCGTGACGCGGGAACGCGGGAGGAGTGCGCCTGCGCGGCTGGGGTGCGGAAGGCCCGGCGCGTTCCGAGTCGCCCAGTGGAAGCTTGCCGCTGTCGCCACGGTGTCCTGGAGAGGGCTGTGCGGCTCTGTCCGGCGGAAGTTGCCGGTCGGCACGCGCCGTGCAGTACGTACTTTCGTCACACCCTCTGGCCCCGGGGGCTCCCTCCGATCCTTCCCGAGCGAATGGGCACAGAGCTAGGCTTCGCGGGTGACTGCCCCTCTATGAGGGTCTTTGCCCCCAGACTCCTAAAGACCCCACTTTCCCATACCCCAAAGCCCTAAGAGCCTTGGCTGCCTGAAATCCAAGCCTTAGGGTACCCGGCCTCCAACTGCCCAGGCCCCCAACCCCTTAGGTCCCCAAGCCCCCAATCTCGCAGTATCCCAAGCCCTAAGGACCTTGGCCCCAGTTCCGAGGCCTGCAGCTTCCAAGGCCCAGGACAGGCAATGGAAAGTAAAGAAGCCTTCTTCCTTCTCAACCGTAAGACAGTGCGAAGGTGAGGAGAGGACCCCTGTTCTCTCTGGACCTTTGAGAAGTCTGTTTTGGAGGCTCCCCGGCAGGAAAGGGTGGAGCTTCTCACAAGGGGAAGGGTGAATGTCCCTAGGAAGTCAGAGCAGGCCCCAGAGAGCCAGGTCTGAGGCCCAGGGATGCCCATGAGAGACAAGGCTGAATAGAGTGAAGAAACCAGGGGGAGCTGCTGGTTGGTGGGAAGAAAACAAAGCTTGGGAAGAGTGGAGGCGGGTGAGGAGGGCTTTGCTTCACTAGGTAACCCGAAGGGTGCTGGTTCTGGAGCAGGTGTGCTGGAGCTTGGGAGAAGCTATCTTGAAGGGGAGTAGAGCCCAGGGCAGCTTTACTCCATGGTCCAGACACACTGATTCCAGAGGTCACCTGGGAAATGGGCATGGAAGTAGCCAAGCGTACCCAAAGCCGAACGGACTGAGTGCAGGCAGGGACTCTGTTAGAGCCACCCACTGTGTCCAGCTCGGCTGCAGAAGGGTGCAGAGCTAGGAGAGGACCCAACCTCTCCACATAGGTTTGCACACAAAGGTTGTCAGTTGAAGTGTGTGTCCTAACATGTGACGTTGCTCCTCTGAATGGTCCTAGCTAGGGCTTGACCACCTACCATCTTACTCCAGAGGATTAGTGTACCTGTCAAAGAAGTAAGTCCTGCCTTAATCCCAGCACTCGGGAGGCAGAGGCGGGAGGATCTCTGTGAGTTCCACGCCAGCCTGGTCTACAGAGTGAGTTCCAGGACAGGCACCAAAACACCACAGAGAAACCCTGTCTCGGAAAAAACAAAACAAAAAAGAAGAAGTAAGTCCTTTAAAAACTCAAAAGGAAAGTGGTTGTAGGAGCTGAACCCACTTGATCCAGACAAAATACAAGTGATCCGTGAACCTAGAAAAAAGATGATTCCATAATGAAAGAAATGACCTCTGTGGTGAACTGTCAGATTTAGAAATTCCCCGTTTTGTTAACAAAAGCAGGGCTGCAGGGAAACGATACCCCTTGTGTGGGCGGGTTATAAGTGCCTTCCCCTTAGTCCAGCAGTCCCACTGTTGAAGAATATGTGCTACAGTGGCCTGCAGTCAGAACTGGAAGCAAGCCAGATGCCCAGCACTAGGAGACTCGACAAGTATGTGGTGGAGAAAGCCCACTGAGACACGCCGCAGGAGTGGCCTGGGGAGTGAGCTCTGTGGGTTAAGTGGTTGCCTTGTAAGTATGATGGTCTGAGTTCAGTCAGAGCCTGTGTTTAAAAGCGAAACAACACAGAGAGCAGCCATAGTGACGCACTGTGATCCTAGCACCGAGGAGATAAAGACGGGTGGATCCATCCCTGAGGTTTGTCAGTCGTCAGTCAGTCAGTCTAGCTGCCTGGGGAGCCCCAGGCCAGTGAGAGAACTGGTCTCAAAAATAGCAAAAAAACAAGGCAGCATGGCCCCAGGGGAATATCACCTGAGGTCTTCTGGCCCCCATATGTGCACACATAGAAAAATAGGGTCGGGGGATCATTGTGTGAGAAAAGCAAGGTGCACACAGCATGTCTGATGATATGCCACCTTTGGATGTGGCAGTGAGAGAGTTCTGTGTGTCTGTGCTGACCAGTTTGATGTCACCTTGACACAAAGTAGAGACAATTGGCAAGAGGGGATCCTTCCTTCCTTCCTTCCTTCCCTCCTTCCCTCCTTCCCTCCTTCCCTCCTTCCCTCCTTCCCTCCTTCCCTCCCTCCCTCCCTTTCTTTTTGTTTGTTTTGTTTTTACAGATAGGGTTTCTCTGTGTAGCCCTGGCTGTTCTGGAACTTGCTCTGTAGACAAGGCTGGCCTCGAACTTAGAGATCCACCTGCCCTCGCCTCCCAAGTACTGGAATTGAAGGGGTGCACCACCACCACCTGGCAGGAAAGAGGGACTCTTAATTGAGAAAATGCCTCCACAGATAGGCCTGTAGGCAGGTCTTTGGGTTATTGTTGTGATTAATGATTGATGTGAGCTAGCCCAGCTCACTATGAGTGATACAAGCCCTGGGCTGGTGGTCCTGGGTGCTGTAAAGAAGCAGGAGGAGCAAGCTATGAGGAGCAAGCCAGTAAGCAGCGTCCCTCCATGGCCTCTGCATCAGCTCCTGCCTCCAAGTTTCTGTCATGTTTGAGTTCCTGCCCTGACTTCCCTCAGTGATGGACTGTGACGTGAAGCTGTAAGCTGAAAATAAACCCTTCCCCCTCCAAGTTGATTTTTAGTCATGGTGTTTTACCGCAGCAATAGAAATGCTAACTAAGACAAGGTCACAATAGGGGAAAAGGAAATACAAAGTACACAACTGGCCAATCGTGGGAAAAATCTTGCTAGTTGTAGCAGAAAACCGGAAGTAGAATCGGGGTAAACGTTTTCATTTCATTCATCAAAATGGTAGAAGACAGTTGGTAGTGTGGTGCGGAAGGTATGAAGGGCTGACTCTGTCTTCCAGGTGCCAAATTCCCTGTAGTGCAACCAAAATCTCCTTAATACCTGTCCAGAAATACTGCACACATGTATAAATGCATATTTATGAGCATATAATTCCAGCATATAATTTATCACATCAAGAAGGAAGGAGAGCATAGAGTCTCTTTCACTTGGTAGTATTTTTTTTTTTTTTGGATGTTATCACAGGGCACTTGTTTTAGATTTAACTTTATGTGTTTGAGGGGTTTGCCTGCATGTGTGCCTGTGCATGCCATGCCATGGAGAGAAGTGGGCCTCAGATCCCTTGCAACTGGAGTTACAGACATTTGTGAGCTGCCATGTGGGTGCTGGAGATCAAACCTAGGTCCTCTAGCAGAACAGCTCTTAACCACTGGGCCAGCTCTCCAGCCCGGCACTCTGGTTTTGATGGTGGTATTGTGTTCTATGCTCTTGGTGGGTGTTCAGGTCTTCTCCAGTGTTGCTATATTGAACAATGTTCTAATAAGCTTATGCCAAAGTCATTTCCTTCTCTGCACGCTCACCCATGGCACTGGTACCCAGGACTGTTGGAGGAAAGCACGTGTGTAGTTGTGTAGATGGCTGTGCTCAAATTTCTTCCAAATGATGAGTGCTGATGCCCCAGGTATCACAAAACCTATCATGAAGTTTGGGACTGTGTATTTGTATGCTCCAAATCTGTGCGTCCCCAGCCCCCAAGGTGTCGAGAGCTGGGCTTAGCGGAGCTGGTTAAGCTTAGATGGGTTCATGGATGTGGGGTTCCTGTGATATGATTGGTATCCTGTGAGGAGAGAAGGTGAGCTAGTGTTCTGTGCCATGTGAGGTCACAGATGGTTGCCCTCAATAGACCTTGAATGCTCCTTGTTCTTGGCTTCCCAACTCAGTTGGTGTTTGCAGCAGACTAAGTGGGATACCCTGTTTTATCTCCCAATCTACAAAATGGTATCTTTGTGTGTTTTCTAAAGTATTTATGGGAAGTTTCGAGCTCCACCAGAATTTTAAGTTCATAGACCTTGCATACCCACCAGTGACCGCAGTAACCTCCTCCTCCACTCTCTAGTGCACTGGGGCCCGTGTTATCCTGTCCATTTTAACCAATGGATAGACTCATGTAACACCTTCCTGTAAGACCAAAACCGTGTCAGCTCAGGAGTAGCCCATATGTTGCAGTGGATATTCACCTTCTGTCCTGAGCACCTGCTGCTCCTGTTCTTCCTGCCCCCGACTTGTTACGCTTGCACTGGGCCTGGGTCTGTACATAGCTTGGCTTCCTTCACTGTAGCAGGGTCCATGCACTTCCTGTGTGTCACTTTTCATTGTCCCTGTTTTTTCCTCTATGGAGTTCTGCAGTTAATGTACCCATCCTGCCTTCTGTGATGTCTGTGAAGGTACTTTCCAGTTTTGTGACAATACTGACCAGAGCAGCTGAGTGTAAGTTTTTTGAGGGTACACATTCGTTTTTCTCCTGAGTAATACCCACTAGTAGACTTGTTGGGTCAGATGGCAGGTGGTGGATTTAACTTCATAACAAATTGCCTGTCCAAGCTGGGCATGGTAGCACATGCCTGTAATCGCAGCACTAAGGAAACTGAGGCAGGAGACTTGTGAATTCAAAGCCAGCCTGGGCTGCACATCCTTTCTAGAGCCTGCCAGAAGGCAGTGATGAGCATCCAGAGACTTTGCCACCATTCATCTTAGAGGTGTGGTGGTCCCTCATTGTGGTAGAGAAATGGAACACTCCCTGCCCCCCACCCCTGATACACACAGCCTTATTGGCTATTCTTGTAACTTCCTGGACCCAAGTCTGTCTCCTGAGAAGATGAAGTGGGCTGTTGCCCTCAAAGCCCCATTTTGGGGAACTCTGGAGCTGTGCAGTGGGACAGTGGCAGAGTTACTGTATACCCAGCAAGGACTTCCTCATCTGAGGTGTTGGTGATGCACAGGATCAAAGTTGAAACGGTGTCCGTCACACCTGATGTTATCAGAAGGTTACCTGATAATCTGGGCAAGGTTATTTAGTAGTGAACACCTTAATCATGTAGATGCAGCCTGTGGCCTTTCTAGAATCAAGAGCGCCAGCAGCGGAGGGCAAACAGAAGTCACTGCCGGGGACATTCTCAGAGGAGCCACGCCAGGTGCGGCACCCAACACCAAGCACACAAACTGCCGTGAGGGAGACGGTGGCCACCGGTCCTCTGCCCAGTGCTGGCTTCTCCCAGCCTGCCTGTCACCTCACTGTCACCAGCACTTTCCAGTCACTTTTTGTCATGTGTATTTTTGTCCAGAATCGATCATTTTATCCAGGGGTTATTTCAACATGCTGCTCCCGAGCTACCAGTTCCTCACAAGGATAATCTTAACGTTTCCTCTGTTTTATTTAGTGTGACTGAGGCAGAAGGCCTGCCATATGTCCTGGACATGTTTGCCCCCTCTGCCTGAGATGGAGTTTGGAGAAAATGTTGGGGCCACTTAGAACTTTGAACTGGCCAGGTTATGTGTCGGGGGTGGGGGTGGGGGCATGAAACCTGGGGGCAAGCTGTGGCAGGGGTGTGGTGGCACCTCACTTGAGGAGGGAGAGAGAGGGAGGAGAAAGGTGGCAAAAGATGGTAAGATCGACAGACTGGCACCAGGCCACTGTTGGGAGTAAAGGATGCCCAGACCCCACTTCAGGAGCAGGGGCTGTTGAGGTGATGACTTGAGCTGCATGGGCTGAGAGGACTGATGTGGGGTCGGGAGAAGGAATGGATGGAGTGTGGAGAGCCAGGCCCTCATCAGATGAGGACAGGATGGTTAATCCGGGGGTGGGGGTGCACCTCCAGAGCACAAAGGGCAGAGGTGAGAAGCAGTGTAGGCTGGAGATGGTCCCCCACCCTCTACTCTGATTGGTGGAGTCTGTCCAGATAGGAGCATGCCAGGCCTCTTCCATGCCACATACTCTGGTCACCTGCCCTGAGATGCAGGACATGGGCAAGCAAGCCACGGTAGGTTGGATGGGCAGGCAGAGAGGCCAGACCCAGGATCCTTTTGGGGGAAGAGATAAATATCCCACTTCCCCTTAGTGCCCGGTGGCCTGTGGGAGTGCCCTCGCACTCTGGCAGAATACCAGTAAGTCTTACTGGGGGTGAGTCCAGTGGAGCCAGGGAGGGCCTGGACCTGTGACTCCAGGTCATATTCTCCTCCCACACTGATCTGAAACACCAAGTGTGCGGACAGAGTTGTGCCCCCCACCCCCCAAACTCATGCTGAAGTCCTAGCCACCAGGACTTTAGGTACCTGTTTTGGGAGGTAGGCCTGTTAAAAAGATGTCTAGGGTGGGTCCTAGTTCAATGTGAATGTGTCCTCCTAAGAAAGGGCATGTACATAAGGATGACTGGACACAGACGACTCAGTCTGCACAGGGAGAGGGGTCTCAGGGCTAATCTACTGTCCCTGCTCTAGGACTTCCGGCCTCTGGGACTGCAAAACAGGTCTGTTGTTCGGAGCCCTGTCTGTTGGACTCATGGCAGCCTGGGCCGGTGAATACACCAACACAGGAACAGAACGACAGGCCCAGCGCCTCCATAAGCTTTTCCTTTCTGCAGGATCCCGTTTCAGACACTGAGATCCACTGGCTTATCTGAGGGCCGCTTAGTACACACACGTGGAGCTAGGTGAATAGTCATGCCTGACCACCACTGCATTTGGCCTGGTGTCCTCAGTGGCTGCAGGGCCTCCGGACCACCTTCCTCTGTCCAGAGGTTCTGGCATGCTGCCAGCCCAGAGCCCACAACTGCCTAGCCCTCTACATCAGACAGCTTTGCAGCCCTTGAACCCCACTGTAGCCACAGGTCACCCCATCATTTATGCCACAGCTGTCCACGGTGAGGGGGGAGGAGAGGGGGAGGGGACCAGGTGGCTTTCACAGGAGGTAGACTGAGTCAAGGCATGCTCAACAGTGGTGCTCTTCACACGGCTGTCATCACAGGTCCTGGGACACCCAGTGCTGTGTCTGGTCTGGTGTGCCCCACATCTGGTGCCAGTGCCCTCAGGCTGGGGTGTTCCCACCTGCAGCAGCCCGGCTGCTGTCACCCCATGCCCACCAGGCACAGGTGGCCGGCCACCATCATTTCTTTCAAGTGAGAACACTGGAGAGGTGGCAAGGGGGCAGGACAGAACCTGATGGGTCAAGCTAGGAGGCCACACGGCATGGAAGTCACTGTGACAGAGAGGCCTCCTTCACAGCGTGTTCCAGGGGTGACAGTATCCGTGGGGAGAAGCACAGGCCTGCTTCAGGGGGTATGGACGAACTTTCTGTGTGGGAAGGGGTTGGGTGGGAGCTGAGATTCAGAGAAAACATGGAGGACAGGGAAGCAAAACACAGGTACTAAAGCCCCACATAGGATGGAGACGACTCCATCCTCCACCTGCCTCTCAGCCTGCAGATTGTAAGACTGCTGGCCTAACCCGGGCGGTGGTGGCGCACACCTTTAATCCCGGGACTCTGGAGGCAGAGGCAGGAGGATTTCTGAGTTCGAGGCCAGCCTGGTCTACAGCACGAGATCCAGGACAGCCAGGGCTACACAGAGAAACCCTGTCTTAAAAAAAAAAAAAGCCTGCTGGTGGGGGCAGAGGTGGTGGACATGAAGATGGCAGTCACGGGGGAGCGGTGATGGCAGTGATGGCCACGATGATAGAGGTGACGTAAGTGGAGTAGTGATGGTGTCGGATGATGAAGATGGTAGCCAGGGAAATGGTACTGGGAGAAATGAAGGTGGTGGGGGTGGAGGTGAAGGTGGAGCTAGAGGTGATGGGAGTGAGAGATAGAGGTGATGGAGTGGGAGACAGAGGTGATGGAGTGGGAGACAGAGGTGATGGAGTGGGAGATAGAGGTGATGGAGTGGGAGATAGAGGTGATGGAGTGGGAGACAGAGGTGATGGAGTGGGAGATAGAGGTGATGGAGTGGAAGATAGAGGTGATGGAATGGAAGATAGAGGTGATGGGAGTGGGAGATAGAGGTGAAGGGAGAAGTGATGCATGCAGAGGTGATGGCAGCGGCGGCAGCTGGACAGGACAGTGGTAGAAGTAATAGGGTGGTTATGGAGATAGTGAAGGTGGTGGAGGTAATGAAGATACGAGTGGTGGAAGTGATACTGGTTTAGTGTGGTGGTGTCAGTGGTTAGAGAAGACAGTAATAGTGGTAGTGGTGATGAGACGGAAGTGATGGGAATCATGAGGCTGCAATGGAGAGTAGGGGAGATGATGGAGGAGGTGATGGGAGCTGTAGGCGTTGTGGAGAGGCAGGTGGAGCATCTGGAAGGGGCGGTGCTAGTGGTGGGCTGGTGGTAGTGCTGAGTTGGAGGAGGCAATGGGGCTTGGGGCATGATGGAAGTCATAGTAAAGGTGGTAGTGCCAGATGGTGGAGGTGGTAGAGATGGAGTCAACAGTGGAAGTGATCTGGTAGCCCTGGAGGTGATGTGGGTGAAGCAGGAGGAGAGGGCATAGAGGTGATGGTAGAGGCGTGTGGATACAGGGGTGGGAGTGGTGGTGACTGCACATGCTGGGCTTGTCTGGAGAGAAAACGGGACCGAGTTGGGAGTAGACACAGAAGACCAGGGCAGAGGCACAGAGGGGCTTGATGCTCAGTCCCCCCACTCCTGTGAAGGCCGAGTGTAGAACGGCGCCTACAGTGTGTTTGTCCTACCTTCCTTGAGGATGTCTATTGGAAAGGTGGGACCAAGTGGGTGTCCTGTGATGGACGGCTCGGTGCCTCTGAGGCCAAGAGCCAGCAAGTGGAGGATGCAGCAGCTGGACCCTGCCCCACCTGTTTCCCAAGGCTTGACCTTCCCACACCCACTTCTCACATCACCTCTCACCCCCTGCACCGCTGTTCTGGGTTACCTTGCATTGTGGTCCCTCGCAGGTTCCTGGGGAGACTCCGGGACACCTCTCCACTCCCTCCAGCTTTGTTCTGGATGCCATGCTGAGTGCCAGTCCCCTGGGGCCCCAGGCCACTGTGCTCTACGCTCCTCATTCTGCCGAGCTGAGGCACTGGGCACTACTGGGGCAGGCAGGCAGGTCCTGGACTTGTCGCCCATTGGCTGGGAGTCTGGGCTACTGCCAAGCCTTTCTGTCTGCCTCAATTTACCATCTGGCCAACAGGTCAAGATGGATACCTCCAGGGAGGGTGTCAAAAGGCCCATGCTGCCCAGGAATAGAGCAAGAAGCTTAGTGAAACCCAGCAGACCAGAGGGGCCCCAGGAAGCCTCTCCTCCCAGGGGACAAGACCCCCTCTTCTCTTTCCCATGGTGTGGCAACAGCAGCTGCCTCCCTTGGACGGGAAGAAGCTTGGGCTGAGTCATGGGCTCAACTGGGAACATGACAGGGCCTCCTGCAGGACAGTGGCTCCCATCCAGGCTTAGTGGGAGGCAGAGCGAGTGTGGGGCAGAGGAGGGCCAGCCACCTCCTCCCAGGACATACATCTGGAGCCAAAGCTGGGCAAGGCCCAGGAGTTGGCCCGGGAGCTATCAGGCCCTTCCGGTACCAGCTTAGGCTGACCTCAGGGCCCCTGTGACAAGCACAGCCCCCACCCTCCCCTGAACTTGGCCCGAGCAGAATGAAGCTGATGTCACATGCTGAGGCCATTCTACTCCACCTGCCCGAAGGCCTGGTAAGAAGGCAGATAAAGCCTGGAGGGCCCAGGGGACATCTGTACTCCTCTTCAATGGCTAGCACAGGGAGGTGTAGAGGGACTGGCAGGGGCCCCAATCATCAGCCTGGAGCCCAGCCACCCACTACAGGGGGCCCAGAGGGAGTGAGGGGGACAAGAAAGCCTTTGGTCCAGCCCCACCCTGAAAGAAAAGTGAAGGGAATGTGTGGGGGGGAGAAGAGACCAAAGTAGAGACATTTGGGTTTGTCTGGATGGTTTGGAGGGGGCAGAGAGCCTGGATCCTGCCCCTTCCTCACATCACTCTGCCTCCCTGGGGAAAGTGGGTGCCTGTCGAAGGCCACTCACCCCACAGGGCATAAGTACCTCGTGGGCTGAGTCCTCGGGTTGTTCATCACCTCCACTCCCCAGCCCAGCAATGTCCACCTTTCCCAAGCCCAAGAATAGCCACAGCCATCCTCACCTGTGGTTGGCTTTATTACCCAGTCATTGTGCCCGCCAGAATGTGTGAAATAGGAAGACAGCACTCATTTCTAGGAGTGGTGCAGCCTGACCACAAGCAGGGCTGTGCAAACATCCTAGCCAAACCTACGCGGGAAGAGTTGTCCTGTGGAGTCATTTCCCAGGGGTCTCTCCAGGGGCAGAGCAGCAGTGAGACCCCAGGCGGGGACAGCAGCTGGGTTGGCCCTAGAAAGCCCCACAGCAGAATGCACCTGGACTCTACACACACCTGTCCTGTGCGCTCCACACAGGTAGTGTGTCAGACACACGCATACAGGCACCTGAACGGTGCCAGTTCTATATAAACTCACAACCAGTCACTTCTTAGCTTCACAGTAACTGCACTGAAGACCATGAGTCCAGTGTTGACTCAGGGCAGATTCCCTGCCCCAGGAAAGCAGGCACTCGGGGAGGACCAACCCAGCGGTGCTCGGCCTGCTCACTTGTAGTACTGCAGATACACAGACACAGACAGACACACAGACACATAGACACATACACAGAGAGAGAGAGAGAGGAGAGAGAGAGACCGACCAGACCTCAGGTCATAAATCACATGTGGAGTCAGAAGCCAGGAGCTCATGGCCTCTTCTCCAGCCCTCAGGACCGCAACCTGTCCCGGACCTCAGTCCTGGAGCATCACGGGCAGGCACCAACTTCCCAGGCCAGCCGTGGACACAGTAGGAGAGCACAGAGAGGGTAAGGAGATGAACAATAGTTCTCTCCACCTTGAGGAGACCAACTGTCACGTCACTCCAGAGCAAGCAGACAAATAAATACATCAAGTGTTAGCAGAAGACACAATGATTTAGATTGGCCCACCTCTGTCCTCTGGGCCACTTGTAGTCATCAGACAGCCCTGCTGGGAGAGGGCAGACTGTTTCAGGCAGCTCTACCACTCGCCAAGGCAAGGTTGAGGCCCCCCATCCTGCCACACCCCCTTCCTGAAACCATCAAGGTTCTGGGACAGCAAATGGTCAAAGTGAGGGCCCATGTCCACTGCAAAGGCAGAGCTGGACCAAGTCCTTCACATTCCAAGGGTGCAGATGAAGGGGGGGTCTGCCTCCCCGTCTCCCTGTGACAGCTGCTCCTACCCGCGCCCCACAGCAGGAGGTGGCACAGCAAACATCGCTCCTGTTAAGCTGGACAAGCTTTGGCCTTGTGTCTGGTGCCTAGGAATGACTACAGCCCCAGGGAGACCGGCAGAAAGTGGAGAGTGACTCCCAGGGCCAGGCCTGCTGAACACAGCATTAGCTTCAACACGCCAAGCATGGCTCATGGCAAGATCAGCCATTTCCAGCCCTGTGACCCCAGTAGGGGACACTTGGAGGGTCCTCACCCAGTAGCAGACATATGGTGGCCTTGAAAGGCTCTTTTGATAAAAAAAGAATCCACTTTCAAATTTCCCTTCTTTGCCCAAAATTCCCGCCTGTGTTCTACCCCAGTACCAGTCACTGCAGGGACACCCGGCTTTAGCCACCCTCATGATGCTCCAGGGTCCCCGCTGGAGCTGTGCCTCCTGCAAGGCCAGCTGTGTCTCTGTGGCCCCTGCTGGTACTTGTTGTGCCTGAGGCCGTCTCAGCAGGAGTCCCTGCTGCCACTCACCAGGAGTGGCCTGCTCACTCAGTGCCCCGTTAGACACTTGCATTAACGACTTTCTTGACAAGCGAGTCTTTCTACAACGGCACAAGCACACAAGGACACTTGAGAGTGTCCCAGCAGGGTAGTCAGGAAAGCCCCGGGACAGAGGACGACTGTTACCTCACACTGAGAAGCCCAGGCCCCGCAAATGGGCAGGCTGGACACCCCTAGAACCTCGCTGGAGAGGACACTGAGGAAGACAGTGTCCCTAACTGGGCAGGGTGCAACCTGGGCTCAGGTATAAGGTGGAGAGTGAAGGGTAAGGGGAGGCAGCCCATCCAAAAAGCAGCAGCATCCACTCAGGTTGGCAGGTGGAGCCTGCTAGCCTTGGGGTAAGGCTTCCACCCACCTGGGCTGCCGCTTCTGTCCCAGAGTCCCACTCAGGAGACCCTGCCCTGTCCCTTCCTCCACCTTGGGGATACAGAAATACACTTCACACCAGCAAGGACTTGACAAGACCATAGTGGAACTTGCGGACATGGCGATACAGGTCCCCAGACTGTGTGAACCGGCGCTCACACCAGCGGCAGGCATGGGGCTTCTCCCGTGTGTGGACCACAGCATGCCGGCTTAGGTTGTGTGAGTACTGGAAGCTCTTGCCACACTGGACGCATGTATAGGGCTTCTCCCCGGAGTGTGTCCGTTCATGCCTCTTCAGTGTGTATGTGCAAGAGAAGGTCTTGCTGCAGAGCGAGCATGTGGGCACGGCCCCCTCCGGAGAGAGCCTGGCCCGGATGCTGTCCCGCTCTCTGAAGTGGGCACTGAGATGCAGCTGCAGTGCATGGGTGCTAGGGAACAGCTTGCAGCACAGCGGGCAAATGCAAAGGTGCCTGTTGGGACCCAGCTCCTCACTGTCCACCACTGGCTCTGCATCCAGCCCAAGCTGCTGGCTGCCTGTCCCTTGGACGTTCAGTGGCTCCAAGTCCACGGCCAGGCCTTGGGCTGCAGACGCGTAGACTGGCGGTGGGGATCTGTTGGTGCTCCGAGGGCTGCTGCTATCTTGCTCAGAGAATGAGTCTTGCTCAGCCTTCACCAGGGGCTGGGCCCCTTGCTGCATCGAGCTGCAAAGGGGTGTCTGGAGGATGCAGGATGGGTGGACCTGCTCTGGTCTTGGACCAGGCTTCAGTGACAGATCCAGGGCCCCACTTGACTCCCCTGTGACCTGCCAAGACGGAGGTCCAAATGTTGGCAGGGGATGAGCAGCCTTGACTCCTAGAGATGGGGGTTTGGCCTTTGGTTCAGCTTGGCAGAAGTCAGGGGACCAGGAAGGCAGGGAGTATGGTGGCTGACCAGGAAGCTCTGTCCCCAGAGCGCGGGTCTCCAGATCTGGGTCTTTCTTCCTAAGCCTGCGCTTGCAAACCTTGACGATGTCATACATGTGTAGGTAGCTGGCGGCAGCCAGGACGTCCTCGACAGGCAGGCTGTGCAGGTCCAGGCGGCCCTCGTACATGAAGTCCAGCAGGCGACTGAAGGCGGGCACCGTGACGATATCGCCGTTGAGCCGCACCGTGTCGCGGCTGCTCGCGGGCTGGTCCCTGTAGAAGAGATGGAAGTAGACACTGCACGCGGCCAGTACAGCGCGGTGCGCAGGGAAACGCGCGTCGCCCACCAGGACAGTGCAGTCGCACAGGAAGCCCAGCTCGCGCTGCTGCCTCAGGCGGCCCAGCAGCCGTACGCCGTGCTCCGGGAACTCCATGCCGCCGCAGTCATCACCTGGGCACAAACGGGACGCCTGTCAACACGCCGGGGATGCCGTGGCCGCCGCTAGCCCCGACGCGCCCTTCCCGGGTGCAGGCAGCACGCAGAGAGACGCGGGAGTGACGCGCGCAACCGCCAACCCCGAGCTGCCCGGGCACCTGCCCGGAGCAGGAAAAACTCGATCGAAAGTAAACAGAAGCCGCTCTGCCGCCGGGGCGGGGCTCGGGGCGCAGCGGAGGGGCCGAGCCGAGCGGACAGAAGTCGGGACTTCTAGCTGCCTCGCCCGCCCGCCCGCCTGCCGCGCCCCCCGACGCCGGAGTTGCCGCCCGCCCGCGCCGCCGCCAGCTGCCACCGCTGCCGTCGGCCCCATTTATGGCAGCGCGGCCGCGGGGAGCGGCCGGCGCGGCAGGCGGAGCCGGGAACCCGCCCCTGCGCTCACCTCCGCCGCACGCGCTGCTATCTGCTCGTACTGCAAAGCTTTCCCGTGCGGCTCGGAACGCACGGAGCTGCGAGCGATGCGCCCCGGCCGGGAGGGCGCGGGGACCCGGACGGC
Organism: Peromyscus maniculatus bairdii; assembly: GCF_049852395.1. NCBI lineage: Eukaryota > Metazoa > Chordata > Mammalia > Rodentia > Cricetidae > Peromyscus > Peromyscus maniculatus. The sequence continues at coordinate 84,916,416 of NC_134865.1, read as the reverse complement.
GCCGGGCGGGGCGCTCACCAACTTGGCCGGCTGGGCAATGCCTGCTGCTCGCCCCGCCCCGGAGAGCGAAACTCCCGGCTGGGGCAGGAGGGGGCGGGCCAGGCGACTTCCCGGAGCTGCGGAACCGCTGAGGTCACCTCGCTACCCCTTCTCTGTCTGCCCCACCCGGTCGGTCCCGCTAGAAGCCAGCCCGCGCTCTGTGACGGGAGGGGGTGCGGGACCCTCTCGCGATACTTGTTTCCTGGGCCTCTGTGCCCTCCATGGGGTCCCTACTGCCCCGGTGGACAAAGGGACACCTCCCAGGCGTCCGCTTCTCCCTGGACCAGTGCACCCACAATCACTGATGGTGTAGCCAGGGCAATGGCCTCAGGCCCCTTTTGGATGCACGTGGGTCAGTGAGCTTACCCGGAGACCGCAAATCTTAAAAAGAATTCATTTCTTCCTAGGAATCATTCTCATGGGCTCAGGTTAACGTAGCTGGGACAGGCTGCGGAGCTGGGGTCTCTGACACAGGATACCTCCCTCTGCAGACCCTGAGCTGGCAGCCAAGCACACTAAGTAAGATGTGTGTCCGAGGGCGCTGGATAGGGCAGGTGTGGTGGGACGGGTGGACGATACACAACCTCAGAGGAGCAGCAGCAGACCTCCAGAGTTAGGCAGTCAGGTCACAGGATGTGTTAGAGGGGTGACACCCTGGGCTGGATGTTTCAGGGGGAATCAGGGTCAGGAAGGTATGAGTGGAGACACCTGGTTCTTTGGGGGTAAGAAAATGGCAAGAACACAAGAGCTCTGGGTTTGGAGGGGTTGAGGCTGCACTGGTCCCTGGGAAGTCTTCTCTCCCAAGGGTGCATGTGGAGGGGCGTCCTTGACTGAGGACTTTGAGACATTGCTCGGGTCGGCTTCACAAGCCTGTCAATTAGAGGCTCTCATTTACCGTTCTAGGGGGAGGGAGGGTCCTAATAGCACTGAATTGCAGGGACAGGGTTCTTACAGGGCTAGGCCCGTTCTGAATTTTCACCTTGCGTTTGCTGGAAGCCCAGGAACCAGGAATGATGGGCGGGCACCACCAGAATGCTAGAAGGCAAGTGGGGAGAAGGTCTTGTGCCGGGTAGGGTGTCCCCAGTGGGCTGGATTACAGTAGACAGGACAGAGATCAGGTGTGTGGGCGTGAATAGCCAAAGGTAGCTCGCTCTTTAGACACGCAAAGCAGAGTACCCCGGTGTGAGGTGGGCCTCCTGGCCACTGGGGAGAGCCTTCAAAGCTGATGGGTTGACGACTAAGGGGCTGCCAGGGTCCCTGGAGGACCCAGATTCCACAGGGAAGAAAACTACACTGTCACACTAAACAGAGGCCGAAGCAGGGTATTTTGAGTTCTAGACCAACTTGAGCTACATGGCAAGGCCCTGTCTCAACTCCCCATCCTGGAAGAAACGTGTATCTGAAATGCAAATTTGACGGGACAGATGAGTTATTTCCTAAATGTGGCAACTGCAGTAAGGAACCTGGAGTCACACTACATTTATCCAGACACAGCACAGCTGAGGGCAGCAGAGCCTGGCTGTCCCCAGCCTAGGAGCCTTGCCCGAGGAGGGCAGTTCCCTCCTCTGACTATCCTCTACTCTGCCTCAGCAGGAAGGGCCCACATCATGGACCCAGGGTAAGCCCAGACCCTACGGACCCTCTCTGAGCCTGCCTGGGGTGGAGCCTGCCTCTGCCTCAGCCCTTCCCAGGGTTAGTATGATTCTGAGCCCCGACAGCAGTGGCTCTCAACCTTCCTAATGCTGCACCCCTTTAATACAGGTCCTCATGTCGTGGTGACCCCAACCAGAAGATTACTTTTGTTGCTACTTCATAACTGTAACTTTGCTACTGTTATAAATCATAATGTAAATATGAGTTTTCTGATGGTCTTAGGTGACCCCTGTGAAAGAATCACTCCGAGACCTACAGGTTGAGAATCGCTGCCCTGTAGCCTTAATAATCCCCATTAACAATATGGAAATCAGAGGGCACTCTAGGATCTATGAAAATTAACTTTAGGGAATGATATGCTATAAGGTGATAGACCTTTAGTTCTGGAATGTTCTTTCCCAAAGCCCCCATCCATCGCTGGCTGCTCTTCACCCTTTAGCTAGAGTGGTCCTCCCTGCTCCCTCCTGACCTGTTTGGCCATGTGTAGAGAGCCAACGGTTGTCAGGCAAGTGCATCCCTGTCCCTTTGCCAGGGCCATGGCTTCTGTGTGCACCGATTCCACCCTTGGCCTGCCACAGAATGGTTTTTGAGAAAGTGATGGCTGGATGTTGAACGGTGACACCAACCAGCCTCTTGTCCCTCTTCCTCCACGTTGGGCATCTAGCGATGCCCCAAAGCCTGGCCCCTTGCTTGCCCTCCATGGCCCTCCATGGCTTTTAGGACAGAGAAGTTATAGAGTACAAAGACAGACCCGGCAGACCCGCGGGGGTCACGCCACATTGCTCAAGCTGGTCCATCATCTGTGCTGAGAGCTCTGCTACCTGGCACTCCGTGATCCCTTTCCACGGGCCAGTGGTCTGTGGCCTACAGGCGACAGAACCAGAACCAGTCCAGAACCTCTCCAGCTCTGGGGTGCCATCTGACCCGGGCGATGCCTCAAGGTCCAGACCTCTTAGCTCAGGGCTCAGGCACTTGAAGCTGCAGGCGGGGACAGGGAAGAAGCGCTGTGTGCCCGGTCAGGGACCGCAGTTTTTGTTGGAAACGTAGTCACGGTAAGGCAGGGCTCCGGGGAGTGCTTCTCACTGCGGCTCTGTCTAGGAGGCCCAAGAGGGGTGCTGCTCAAGCGCGGGCCCAGAAGAGGGAGTTACCTTGCGCACTCTGTCCACAGGCAGACCCTGGACACAGGGGAAGGCAGACACACAGAGAAGGGAAGGCAGGGCTTGGCACTGCATAGAAACGGCTCACCACAGGGAAGCGTGCAACCGTGCCTTCCAGAGAGAGCACCCAGAAGAGATCAGTCAGTGGAGAGCAGCCTGGAGTTGCGACGTCTTCCACAAGAGGGCGCCCTGCAGGCTCCCAGTGGCCACTCCCCGCTGTGAAGCACCGGGTTTGGGGAAGCAGGGGAGGAGGACCAGGGGGCCTAGGGCGCACGTTTGCTGGGTGAATGAATGATGGATATGAGGGTGACCCTCAGGTCAGGGATACAGCCGGAGCAGCACAGACCTGCTGGGCCTCTGACTTAGCGCCCTGGAGGTGCGGGGAGCTCGGGCAGCTGTGTTGCAGGAAGAGCCCAGAACAGACCCCACCACCACCCTCCCCACCCCGCCCCCTGCGTGTGCGTCCCCTGCGGAGACGAGAGTTCTCCTGGAGAAGGGCGTGCTTCCTAGGTCAGCCCCCCGGAGGCAGAGACGGAGCGCCGATTTTAGCGGCGACTCCGTTCTGGGCGCCAGCGTGGACTAAATCGGCCCTCCTGTTTATACACTCCAGGTGAACTCTGACCCTTGGATGAAAAACAAAAACAAAACAAAAAATGCCCCCTCGGAAAAAATACCCAACCCATGAAGGTAAACGCACAAACGGGTTATGATCAGTTTGGGCCTCGGGGATGAGGGAGGGGCTCTGCGCAGGAACTGCTGGGGCAGGCTGAAGGGGGAGAGGCGAGGATGGGCTGGTTCGAGGCCGGAGCCACCTTGACTCTCCAATTCCGGGACACCATGAGGAACCGCCCCCCCCCGCCCCCTCCCCGGTGCCTCGCCCATCTGCGTCCACAGCGAGGTCTTGGCTGGCCGAGCCCTACCCTCGAGTCTGTCCCCAACACCACCCTGGCCCCTCTGGATGTCCAGGTGTGTCCCCTCCTCCCTGTCACCTGCAGAGTCCCCGTCCGCTTCTGTGGCAGACAGTACTGGGTCGAATGACCCCCCGCCCGCTCCCCCGGGGGGGGTAGCCTTCCTTTTTGTGCAGTGTGGCCTGAGCGCAGCCGGTCTCTCCCGGCTCCCAAGATGGGGACAGTTGGGCCTCTTGGGAAAGTCAAAACTGATCCACTCCCCACTGATCCACTCCCCACGCCGGCCTCCGTGGGGTCTGGAGAGCCAGGCCGATCAGCGCCAGCCAGCAGTTCACAAAACCGGGGAACCTAGGCCAGAGCCGGGGCCCTGGGTCTGCGGCGGGGCTCCGTTACCCGCGTGGCCCTGGCTTGGGGCCACCCGAGGGCGGCGCCTGCGGGGCCGCGCTCGCGCTCACGGGGTGCCTCGCCCTGGCCGCGGGCCGCGCCGGGGGCGCCCGGGGCGGCGGAGGCGGATGTGGGCGGGCGGCGCGGGCGCGGGGCGGGGAGAAGGCGGGCCGGCGGCGGCGGCGGCGGCGGCGGCAGCACCGAGGCGGCGGGCGGCCGGCCCAGCGCGGCAGCGCACGCGAGTCCGGGACAGGCGGAGCGGACCGAGCAGCGCCCGGCGGCCGGCACCGCGGCGGCCTAGACCCGGCCAGCAGCGCGCGCCCGGCCGCCGCTGCCTCCAGCCGGCCCCGCCCAGCGCCCGCCCGCGGGATGCGGAGCGGCGGGCGCCCGAGGCCGCGGCCCGGCTAGGCCCCGTCGCCCGCACGCGGCGGCCCGGTGAGTGCCCGCGCCGCGCCCTGTTCCGGGCCGCGGCCACCCTGCTTTGTTCCCGGCCGCGCCGCGCCTCCGAGCAGAGCAGGAAGTGGCCGAGCGGAGGCCTGGGCGGGGAGCGCGCGGGGCCGGGCTGATCGCGCAGGAGGCCCACGCCGGCGAGGGTGCGGGCGGCCGCCGCGTGACCTTGGGTGGCCGCCCCGCGGGGCCAGGCCGCGGGAGAGGGGCGCCGCTGGCGTGCGCAGTGGGGGCCGGTGCGCCCCGGGGCCTGGGGCTGTCTGGGCACTCGGCCAGCGAGGGTAGGAGAAAGGCTCGCCCCGCGGCCTGCGTGTGGTGGGAGGGCCCTGGGAAGGAGAACTCATTTCCCACGGACAGAAAGTTGTGCGCGGTGGCACTGTGCCCAGGCTAGCCCACAAAAGACTGCTAGCCTTCTTGGGCCCGGAAACTGCTTCCTGGACTAGGTGGTTTCTGGAGGGCCTGGGGCTTAGAGGACGCATGGGCTCGGCCTCTGGGATCCGGGATACCGGTAGAACTGATGGATTTGTCGTAAAGAGGACTGGTTTCTAAGTTAGGTGGTGGTTGAACCTTCCTCTGCTCTGTGGCCAAACTCCTCCTCCCCGAGGGCCCTGGTCTTGCTCCAGGTGGCTAGCCTTGACTGCTTAGAGCCATCACTCAAGTGAAGGGCAAGTCTCCTTGGTGGGGCCCCAGCTGGGCGTGTGGGCCCAGTGTCCCAGAGGGGTTGAATGAACTCTTAAGACTTAACAATAGCAACCATATGCCCTTGTGGCAAGGCCCTCCAGAGGCACGGGGGCAAGAAGGTCCCATGCTCAGGGCTGCTTGATGTGGACATTGGTTAACATTGCTGTGTCTCTTCACTCCGTGCGTATGAATTTATTTTTACATGGCTCTGGACAGCTGACTGTCATCAGCAGACCTTGGGTCGGGGTGGGGGTGGGGGAGGGGGACATCCAGAGAGAGGTCTTTGCAGCCCAGCCCTCCGACTCCAGGCCACACCCACTCTGACAGCCATCCTCTGGGGCTCCTTCTTGGCTTATCTTTTTCACTCTGGCTTTCCCTTGCCACCTGCTTATTGAGGGAGAGGTGCTTTCCTTCTTGGGCTGGGGTGGTCTTTCCTACTCTGGCATTTGGTGTTGACACACAGCAGCAGGGTCTTCCTTTTGTTCCACATTTAGCTTCAGTCAAGGCAAAGTGACCGTGACTCTGGTTGCTAGCGTGTGCCTTCCGGGCTAGAGAGGTGGTGACCTCGGAGGTTGTCCCGGGTCTAGCTGTAGTAGACCCAAGTTGGCATCTATTCCACAGTGGCCTTCTGGTCTTCCCCAGGTGGAGGGACCACAGCACAGGCTTGCTGGTAAAGGAGTCTCCAAATGCACTTTCCCAGAGTGTCCAGACTTGGTGATGTAAGAACTGGGGCTTGAGGGGTGCCCACGAGTTTCTCCAGCCAGGAAGCAATGGAACTTTGTAAGATGAGCTGGCAGAGTGTGCTTTGGCACGGGCTAGCTGGTGGGCCACTGCAGGACCCTAGGTCTTGTATGTTGCCTGCCCCATGTGTGGGCTGAATGCTGTAACTGTGGGCTGTAACCACCCTGCTCTGGATGCCCCTTACCAGCAAGCTGTCTGACAGTCTCTTTGTCCCCGATGTAGAGTGAAGACCTTGGCAAAACCGTAGATGCCTGGTACACGTTACCCCAGTGGATGAGGCAGCTTCAGAGGAATAGGGTGCTGATTTTGGGAGGCTCTGGGGTTTCGCCTGAGGAGGTTTTTAGTGTTGCCCTGAAGGTCTCTGGGCATTGCTTTATACCATTGCCTCCTCTACCTGTGCCTTTTTAGTGTTGACATTCCTGTGTTCCTAATCCGAGCAGATGGGAACCCTGTGTTCCGCATTGGGTGTCCTAGACTGTAGGCTGGTGAGAATGCAGGACAAGGCCGGCACACAAACACCCTCACTGGTGTGGGGCAGAGCACAAGCGGTCAGCGCTGCCTGGAGGAGGTGGACTGTTAGCTGGGGTAGCAGATCCAGCAAGCTGCCTGTCAGGAACATCCCCCGTCTCGGGACGGAGTATCCAGCAGAGGCCAGGGAGGTAGAGGTTGGCTACGGCCTTGCATCCTAGACTGTGGCGCCTGGATCTGCGTGCGGCTTCCCCTGGACGTGGGTCTTATACAGCAGAGTTTTGAGATAAATCAGTTAGGCTGGCAGGGTAAGGGTGAAGAGGGGACCTGGGATCCAGAGGGGGGTAGATCACATGAGGGACTTACTAAAGCTGACCCCAAGCAGGACCCTGCCTCACATGCTTTCTTGGCTTCTTCTAGACGCTGCGGCCACGCCGGCTGGGCTCAGCCTGCTGAGAAGACACTCTGAGCATCCCTGGGTTACCCCGGTCTGTGGGGGCCACGGATACCATGAACGACGTAGCAATTGTGAAGGAGGGCTGGCTACACAAACGAGGTCAGTCTCTGCTCTGCAGTGGGGCAGGCCTGGGCCTGGGTCTGCCCAGGTGTGGAACCCGGCGGGGGTGGGGGGGTGGGGGGGTATAATGGTCCACAGGCAACGTTATGGCCGTATCAAAGAGTGCTTGCTGTGTCCAGGCCTGCTGGGCAGGAGCGGCACCTCCCCACCGTGGGGCCCTAGGCCTGCTTCGGGAGGAGTGTGCGGGCCCAGTTTTTCCCATAGTATGGAGGTCATGGCCTCCTTCTGGGGCCTCTTGGCTAGAGGCTGAGGCCCAGTGCAGGGCCTGCTTTGAGCGGCTTGGGGGTGGGGCCAGCTGCTGCAGCCTCATTCCTGACTTTCCTGGAAGGCAGCAAGGACATGGCTGCTGTTCCAGGGCTGGCAGGCTGGTAGCCTGGGCACTGCCCAAGGGCTCCTGAGGGCACGCAGGGCAGGGCTGCTCTGCTTGGCCCTGTGCCCACCTCAGTCCTGGATTCCTGAAGTCAGGGGGCTCCTCATCAGCAGGGGCCCAACAGGGGCCTGTTGGCATGAGAACTGAAGAGCTGACTGGCTGTTCCTATGCCCATGGCCCCCTCACCTTCTAGCATACCCACCAGCTCCCTCCTGCCAGGAGTAAGTTTCAAAGCCAGTTCCCTAGGACAGTCACTTGTTCTTGCCCTGGGGCAGGCATCTCAGCCCCTCCTGACTTCCTCTTCCTGCAGTCCTGCTCCCACCGGAAGTTCTAGTGATCCTTGCCAATGCTAGCCACTGTTCCCACTCCCTTCTGGCTCTCTGGCAGAGGGATTGTGATCTTGGTGGCCAGAGGAGGACCCAGACACAGAAGACGGAGAGTGGGCACGGACAGAAGTTGGTGTTAGGACATGGGATGTGGGATATAGGAATTCTAGCAGGGCAGGCCCGAGAGCCATGAGCCAAGGGAGGTGGGAAGGTTGTCTGTGTCGAGAGGTCTCCATGTGGCAGCTCCAGGGAAGAGTCTGTGCTGGGCTCTGCCAGGGCTGTGACCTGTACCTCTTGTCTGTCTCTAATCTGTCCTGCTCCACCTGCCTTCCACCTCCCCAGTGCCTCCTTCCCCGGCCCCCAGGCGTCCTGCCTCCTGAGCTCGGATCCCTGGGGTGTGCTCTGCTGTCCACCTCACCCGTCAGTCCTCTTTGGAAGTGGGACTCGTCCGCTTCGGCTCCTGTTTCTCCCCGACCCTGGCCATACACAGCCTATTTCATGGACGCACAGTGTATGGCTGTCAGAGTTAGGGCTAGTCTCGAGGTTATGGGCCTTCAGTTACTGGGACATTCCCCCGGCAGGAAGCCTTCTGAGGCCTGGGGGGTGTCATATTGCTCCTTACAGCCGAGCCTTGTGAAGGGCCAGGTGGAATAGGATGTCAGACTCATGGCTGTGCAGAGGCTGTGTTTGAACCTGGCTTAGCAGCCTGGTCATTTTTCCTCCCCAGGAGAAGGTCACTGAGTTCCTTAGGCCTTGATTTCCACATTTATGGCATGGAAGTGGGGGTGGGTGAAGATGTGGAGAGGAGAGTATTATCTGTGGGATGGCCCAACTAGACAACGACACCTGCCAGGTAGAAAGGACAGAGAACACCTGTCTGTGGGGTAGGGGCTTCCCAGTCTCTGCAGCCTCTAGGGACAGTTGCCTGGTGACCAGCCTCAGGCCAGGAGAGACAGGCCATTCTCCTGGTCCCTTACCTCCTCTAGCTCCAGCCCGGCTGGTAAGGGCTCTGATGGGGATGATGCTGTCCATATGCCATTCCTGGTCTGGGTCCTCCTACCATGTCCTGCTCTGGCCCAGCCATGTCCTACCGCTTGGCCTGCTGCTGCTTGCTGAGAAAAGCCTGTCTTGGTGACCCTCATTTCTCCATTCTGAGCACCCTGCCGTGTATGTTATGGGTTCCAACTCATGCCTGCATCATTGGTTTGGGGTTCTAACTCTCTCCCTGTGTTGGGTTAGGGTCAGAACATGTTAGGTCAACCTCCAGCCTGAGGCCACTCTGACTTGGCTGGGGTAGGCATGGAAGGAAGGCTACTGCAATTGTCCCTCAGTGTCCCATGATCCCTTGGACACCTGGGTATCCCCCATAGCCTCCACTTTGTTGACTCTGTAGGTCAGAGTACTGCTGACTGGGAACTGAATGCATCTGCTAGGTCTCCCGTGTCCAGCCAGGGGCTTGGAGCACATACATTGGATCGTGGCTGAACTTCCAAGCTCCCCATGGACTGACTATGCCTTCGAGGCTATTTGAGCATATAGAGAGGATCTTCCTCCCCCTCCCTCCATATCTGCAGAGATCCCAGGTCCAGGGTTCTCCTACCCGTTGGGAGCTCATCCAGGAAAGAGTCCCCAAACCACTCTTGGGAGCTCTGACTGTTTGTACTCTGGACCAGAGGGTGCCCAGCCGAGTGCCCAGTACAAGGGCAGACATTCTAGCTATGCACTGATCTGCGGCTGGACCTGATTAAGTCTCTGGGCATCCAACAAGGGGCCCATAGACCGATGGAAGGCAGTGGCTTGAGCTAAAGACGAGCTAGAAGCAACATGGCCAGCCTGATGAACAGGTGCGGACAGCGAGGGCAGCAGCGTCACCCAGGAGAGTGGACATGCCAGGGCCCAGGGCTGGCCATCCATCCCCAGATGCAGAGGTGTGGGGTCAGTGAACTCTGACAGGGTTTTGATCGCCAGCCTGGGGTTAAATTGCAGGTGTGGCTGAACTTGTCTGTGACCTTCAGATTGCAAATGAGCTGTGTACTGAGGCCACAGGCTTGTCTGTGTTACTCTTCTGGGTTGTTCCCCCCAATCCCTGATGCCTGGTGGGCTCTGTGCACAGGAGCTGACCTGTAGCCATCTGCTTGGTCAGGTTAGCCCTTGTCTGTGCCCCCCAGCCCACAACAGGTGGGTCAGGAGAAGCAGAGGACACTGACCCAGTGGATGAAGGAGCTGTGTGTGTGGAGTAGGTAACATGACCAGCTGCAGGGCCAGGTGTAGGCTCGCTCACTCAGCAAACTGAGTTGAGGGGCCCAGGAGGGTGGGCACCCCCTAGCTGCTCTTACTCCGTCAGGTAGAGGAGGTTCCGATGGGTGGAGAGAAGCTGGCATGTGGTATGGAGCTCTGGGTCTGGATCAGTGAGTGCGGAGCTCTCGATGTCTCTGGGGAGAGCCAGCGGGCCTGAGCCCAGTGGGCAGGTCAACATTAAGGACAGCAGTGGTGCTGTGTGTGGAGCCTGAGCCTGAGGGAGAGGTACGCATGTGGCACCCGCTAGAGAACTGGACAGAGGGTGGCAGCTGAGTGCCCTGGGCCCGCCCGTGGAGGGGGCAGTACACTGGAGTGTGTGGCTGGGGCTGAGTTTCCTGTTTTGTGAGCGTGTTGAGTTCTCCCTTAAAAAACAAACAACAAAAGAGGAAGCTGGGCGGCCTTCCACTGGGTGTGAGGGTCACTGTGGGCCTGGCCTGGTGACTCCGGAGTGGGCAGCACTCCTCTGCTTCCTGATCACTGTCCCCCACATGGAATTGTCCCTGGGGCTGAGCCACATGGAGGTCACAAGGTGGTGAGGAGAAGCGTGTGTGGACATGGGACTCCCCCGAGCTGCTGGGCCTGGGACAGCCCCTCGGCCCGGCCAGTTCTGCAGGGTGGCAGAGTGCTCTGGACAGAGGAGCAGAGACCTAGAAGGAGGTGGGGTGCTGCATGGTAGGCAGAGCCGTGACCACTGCCGCTGCTGGAGTAGCTGGAGGGGCTGCCTCAGGCTGGTTCCTAGAAGTGCCTGGGGTACTGGGAGAACGGTCCTGTCCTTGGCTGGCAACCCTCTGCCCAGCCCCACCCGGGCCAGGCCCGCAGCCAGCACCAACCCTTAGGCCCTCCCTGTCCTGGCCACCCCACTATGGCTGGGGCTCCACCCACACCCAGCACTTCCCCAGAAGAGCCTCCCCATCCAGGACCTAGGCCTAGGCCAGGCAGAGGGGCAGGGGAGCAGCCAGGAGCCCGCAGTGCCAGTGGCATGTGTACGGGGAGCTGCATGCCTCACTTCCTGATGCTCAGGGACCTGTCCTTTGCCTCTGGGTGTCTTGCTTCTCCCTCCCCCCTCCCCTCCCCCATCCCCTCCCCTCCCCCTCGCCCCTCCTCCTCTCCCCTCCCCTCCATTCCTTCAGTAGTTGTTTTTTGAGATAGGGTCTTACTTTGTAGTGCAGATTGGCCTGAACTTGTGAGTTTCCTGCCTCACCCTTTTGGGCTCTTGGCATAGGACTTAGTAGTGGGCCCCAAGACACTGTTCTAGAGAAGGCTTCCCTGCCCTTGGCCAGGTCCTGGCTGTAGGCTCTGGTATCTGGGGGTGAAGGCAAGGCTGGGGCTGCCTCTGCTTCCCAGCACATCTGCTCTGTCGGGGCCTCTTTTTTTTTTTTTTTTAATTTAGAGAGAGAGAGAGAGAGAGAGAATGTGTGTGTGTGTCTGTCTGTCTGTCTGTGTATATACATGCACACACACACACACACACACACACACACACACACACACACACGCAGGGGCGGGGGTGATTACATGTGCCACAATATACATGTGTTCTGAAGACACCTTTTGAGTAGATTTTCTCTTCTCCTGTGTGGATCCTAGGGATCAAACTTGGGTCATCGGGCTGGAGGGCAGGTGCCTTTACCTGCTGAGCCATCTTACAGGGCTGTCTGGGCCTCTTGGGCTGTGCCACACATGAGGTAGGGAGGGAGGTGGCTAGGTAACAGGAGGGCACAGCCTTTGGGACTCAGCACAGTGTGGGGTCTCTCGGCTGTGCCTTGTGTCTGGGGAAGCGGGGTGGCTGATGTGGCGCTGGACTGGCAGAGGGAGACTGAACACCAGGTGCACCACCGGGCTGTGTGTGGCTTGCACAGAAGCAGGGAATGCTGAGTTAGATGATCTGAGTGCTGTAGGAGGCCTGGGGATGTGTTCTAGGGTGGGGCTCCAGGCTGACCTTCTCTTCTGGTCCAGGGAAGCCGAGGGCAGTGCTGTGAAGGAGGTAGGTATGTGGACCAAAGTCTGGACCAATACTCCCTGTGTGTTGGAGGTGGCAGTTGTGGGAGGTACGATACCCCCAATGAGTTCTAGGAGGCTGGAGAACTAGTCACCCCAGTGTGAAGTAGATCCTGGAGCAGCAGCAGGCCATGGGGTCCATCGCTTCATTTGTGAGGCATTGTGCTTGGGTGGTTGCTGGATCTCGGCCCTTCTCAGCTGAGATCTGCCGATGGCAGTTCATGTCCTGGCAGTCCCTCAGCTCTGGTTATTTTTGGCCTCTCTGTGACCTCTAGAGTCCCTTTCTTTAAGCCTCAGTTTCTCCAGAAAGCTGGTGGGTACAGTGAGCCCTACCTCCTGCTAGGTGAGATTTTAGAGTTGTGGGCTGTGGCAAAAAGCCCATCCAGGCTCAGTGGAGTGCCAGCCTTTTACAGGCCCAGACTGGCCACCGGTACCCCACCCTGTGAGACCCACATGAGCACTCCTCCGAGAAAGGCAGAACCTGGTCTATACCTGGTGACACCAGACCTGGAGTTTCACCTGCTCGTGGACGGCACACCCTTCCACCCCGCCTTTGCCCAGCTTTTGGGCATTGAGTCTGTTGGGGGTCAAGAGACATGGAGCCCAGGGCCTGCAGAGGGACCCGGGAGGCTGGGCCTCGGAGATGACCTTGCCAGCTGCTGACCACCCACTGCCCAGGAGGCAGCAAGAGCTGGGCCAGCGGCCCCACGGGCTGCCATCAGCAGACCGCTTGCTCAATGTGCTGGAGAAGGTAAATGGGCACCCGGCAGCTGTCGGTGCGATGGATGTGTTGGCGGTGGGGGACGTTCGGTCGCTGCTGTCAGCTGGCGCCCGCTCCCCAGGCCTGCTGGGGCTCACTTTGCTGTGGAGAAACAGCTCGGTGCCGCCTGGAGCCTTGCCAGCCGCTGCCTGCCACCGCCACTGCGGCAAAGTGTTTATCCAGCAGTTTCCCCGAGAACCAGGGGCTTGGAGAAACTGCTCCCAGTGACGAGGACACGGGCCAGGCCAGTGAGAGGTGACTCTAGTTGTACCTAGGACATGGGTGACCCTAGGACGTGTCTAAGTGTAGGCCATGGCCGTGGCTGTCACGTTGCCCTGTTACAGCACTCTGCTGTGGGAGGCCAAGCTGGGGAAGCCTCTTGTGGAAGTACTGTGCCAGGACCTAGAATCCAGCATCCACTTCGCTCTTCCTCCTTTTTTTTCTTCTTAGTTATTTGGTTTTTCAGGACATGATTTCTCTGTGTAACAGCTCTAACTGTCCTGGATCTCGCTCTGAAGACCAGGCTGGCCTCCAGCTCACAGAGATCTGCCTGCCTCTGCCTCCCAGGCGCTGGGGTTAAAGGTGTGTGTCACCACTGCCTGGTTCTTTTCCTTTTTCTTTTTAAGACAGATTCTCTGTATGTAGTCTTGGCTGGCTTGGTATTCACTATGTAGATGAGGCTGGCCTTGAACTGTGAGAAGAGAGAGCCACTGTCTCGGCCTCCTGAGAGCTAGGGTTAAAGGTATGCACTATTGTGCCCAGCTTCCCCATTTCCTTCTGTGATTTAGGTCCTGGAGGCACTTAGAGGCTAATCCACACAGATACTGGAGGGTATGCGCCTTGAGGACATCAATGAGTGGCATCTCTGGGTACCCTTCCCCCCAGACTTGGACAGGATCTGGTCTTGGAAGAGTGGGTGGGACTGAGGGAGGCCTTGCCTCTTCCCAGGTGCTGGCCTTGGTGCAAGAAGGTGGGATGGGTGCTTGGGTGGGGTGGTACTGGCTGCCATCTCTGCATATCAGCTGTAGACCTGGATGGACTTGCATTCTGCTCAGTGGGCAGCTGGGTCTACTGCGATGCCGGGCTTAGCCCGGGGTGTCCGCTCTTTGCTGTTTTGGTTGCTCATTGGGAAGCTGTTGTCAGGCGTCTGGCCTCAGGACCCGTGGGGACCCCACCGTGGAGGTGGCACCTGGTATTTTGTCATCTGTCCATGTCTGTGAGCGCAGGCCTGGGGAGGAAACTCCGGCGGAGCGCGGCACCTCTGGTGTGTACCTGTGTTCCCAGAGGCTGTGTAGACAGGTGGTGGGCCCCAGCTGGTGCTGCACTCTCCAGCTGGACTCCGCCTTGCCTGGGGTCAGGGTATCAAGCATCCAGATGGGGTAGGGAGCCAAGAGGAGCCTGGGTGGCCAGAGCCCAGCACTTCGGCAGAGGCCAGGATGGCTCAGTAGCAGTTGCTCCTTGCTGGAGTGAAGAGCTAGAGGGAGGCTTGCTGGGGTCCATGTCCCCAAAAGAGATCCCAGGAGTGGACAGGAGTATTCCTAGATCCCATGCAGCCATGAAGGACCAGGGTAGCTGCCTCCTGTATTTGTCTGTCATATGTTGGCCCAGTTCTGTGGAGGGGGTGGGGGGGTGGGGTGTGTGTGTGTGGGGGGGGACTTGGGGTCTGTCTGGACTGAACTCATTAACAGGAGGCAGACCACATCCCAGGCTGCAGCTGGCTCAGCCAGGAGGTACCCCCACTGACCACTGGCTAGACCTTGAGATCTGTGTGTGCCAGAACTGTGGCCCCCTTTCCTCTGGAAGGAGGCCGCCACAGGAAAAGACCCGATGAGGTCACTTGGCTTTACATTTCTCCTCTGCTGTGTGGCCTCTGTGTGCCAGGGAGGGGAAGGGCACCTAGGCCCTTCTGGGTACTTGCCTTCCCCTCTGTCTGGTGAGTGCCCCTGCCTGTACCTCCAGGTTCACATTCCAGAATCTATCTGGCCTGAGGGGCTGGTCATGTAGGCTAAGAACCAATAGTAGATTCAGGGTCAGGGTGGTGGTCTTCGTGTGGGGGCCTGCACTGAGCACAGCGGGGTGGGCAGCAGTTGGTAAATCAAGATGGATTTCTGGGGCACGGGTGCGTTGCTCATCAGCCTCCGTACTCAGTTAGTGTCCCGGGGAGCAGCAGCTGGTGAGATGGGAGGCACTCCATCAGGGGCCGACAGCTCCAGACTGGTGCTGGCGGGTGGGCATGCACGGCGGGTGGCCTAGGGAGGAGCAGGCTGGGGGTGGGCTGCTCACCCCCCAGTGGCTCTGCTGTATTACTCAGAGCCCCTGCCTACCCACTGCACCTCCTAGGCCCTGTGCCAGGAGGGGGGCTGTCGTGGGGCGACTGGGCATGTGAATACTTGCAGGTGTGTGGCACCTGGTCCAGAGCAGGGCTGGTGGCTGCAGGGTCTCAGGGGACTTTGCACAGCTGAGTGGGAACCCTGTTCTGTGCTCATGTTATGTAGGCAAGTTGCTGAGGCTTTAGACCCTCCTAAGCAAGGGAGGGTTGGCTTTGGCCACTGCTTTGAGGTCCCCAGTAGCTGTGGGAGGTGGCTGGGCTGGGGAGCTAGGCTTCTGGGAAGTAAAGATGGGAGGCAGGAATCAATTTACAGGTGTCCTAGTGGTTACATGTGGACTGTGGCCCTTGAAGAGAAGCAGAATATCCTTGCCTGTGCCCTGGAGGAGCACCAGCCACATTTGGGCACATACCACAGAGTCAGGAGGAGCTTAGGCTTTCTTCTTCGCTGCCCTATCCATTGTGGAGCTGGGGTCTTTGTCAGTGCTGATGGCGGGCTTAGGAGATCTGCAGTGGCGAGGGGACGGGATCTCCAGCTCTAATAGCTGCCAGCCCTCTGCAGTGGGGGTCTTGGTCTGGTAGTGGCTCTGTTCACTTCTTCCCTCACCAAGAGCCTTCTTGCGTCTCTTAGCTTTCTCTCATTCCGATTCGTGCAGGATCACGCAGAGCAAGGCTGGTGTTTGGAAATGCCTCCCAGGGTGTCAATTGGAAGGGGCTAGATGGTGGAGATGGGGAGGTGGCTCACGTGGAGAACTCTGCAATATGCCACCCAGAGCCCTTGCTGCCTGTGCCCTGGCAGGTCCAGAGAGCCTGGAGGGTCCAAGCTGGTGTGCTATACTGGGTAGACTGTATCTCACCTGGAAAAGGGTACTCCGAGAACGCCTAGATTTGGCACACACCATAAGAGGGTAGAGAAGGAAAGCTGGCCAGCCTCCCTGGGGCGTGGAAACGGGAAGAGGTGCACTGCCTGGTGCCTGTGGCTTGCTCCAAGCAGTTGCTCACTACACATCCCTCCAGGTGCCTTTGTTTCGGGCTCAGTGAGGCAAGGCGACTTTATCCCAGATAGAGGGGACCCAGCCCTGTGGGCTGCCCCTCCTGTCCTCAGCCTAGTGTCCCCTCAGATGAAGAAGTTGCCTAATTAGTTAGTTCCCTGTTGTTCAGACTCCTTGCTCGGCAAAATGTAAATTAAACATTTTTTCCGGGTGTCAGTATGAAAAATGACGGTCGCTGGGAGCTCACAGAGGACATCTGCTCCGATTCCTGAGTGTGGTGCCTGCTTATGGCTGATGTTGCAAAACTGGAGGGAACGAAGTTCCTGTGTACCTGGGCGACCAGGACTCAGCTGGGCACAGCCCAGGTCTCAGCTGGGGCCCAAGCCCCCCTTGTTCCAGCTGTGGTACCTCCTGGGTCTGCTGCATAGGCAGAGCCCTAGAAGATGCTCCCAGCAACACGCACTGGCAGCCCTGCCCTAGTGACAGAGCCTCCGGGAAGGCTGAAGTGGCTCAGGTCCCTTCCCCACCTCACACTGTACCCTTCACTTGAATCCACGTGCCTGGGTCCTCTCAGGTGTCTGGGCCACTGCAGTGGTGTTCACATGCAACTCCTTATGTCCCCAATCCTGCAGGGGAATACATTAAGACCTGGCGGCCACGCTACTTCCTCCTCAAGAATGATGGCACCTTTATTGGCTACAAGGAGCGGCCTCAGGATGTGGAGCAGCGGGAGTCTCCCCTTAACAACTTCTCAGTGGCACGTGAGTGTCTTCGCCACTTGGATCGAGTGAGGTGGCTGGGCAGGCCGATAGGGAGGCTGGAGCTTTCTCTGCCCACTGAGGAACCTGAGGAGAGGCACCTGGGTTTTGTCCTAGGGTGCTGGGCAGTGCTGGCCTTGAGTCCTCTCCTCTAGGACTGGCCAGTGGCCAGCTCCGGCTGGGCCGGGGAGCCCTTGCTAGGAAGGCTGAAGGTTCCAGTATGTGGTGACTGGACCTGATTTAGAGAGTGGCTTGACCAGAATCCCTCTAATAGGGACTAAAAGCCACTCAGGGGCATTCACTGGGAGCTCTTGGGTAGACAGCAGGAGGGGGATTCCCAGCTCTAGGAGTCCATGACATCCTAGGAGCCATTTCTGTAATTGTCCCTGGGAAGGGCATCAGAAGCCCTTTTCCAAAACTGGGTCTTGTGGTCCCCTTACTGGAGTGGCAGTGGGAATCAGCCGTACTCCAGGATTGGTGAGGGCGATAAAGTTGGGGATATGTGAAACTCTCTTTGAGAGCTTGGGGCTTGAGAAGCTATGCCCTTGTTCCCTGTGCCACATTGTGACAGCCCAGTTCTGCCTGGGACTGGCCAAGGGCTCAGCTAGTTTTGTAGGTGTGGTTGAGTTTGATAGTGATATGTCGCAGCATGTCTGAGCCAGGGGGTTACTAACAGCGGACTCCGGGGTCATCCTCGGGCTGCAGTCCGGAGTACAGCGTGTGCCTATCATAGCTGGATCTGCATTCTACACCCAGTACCTTCTTGATAGGCTCCTGCCCTGCAAGTAGCTCTGCTTGACCTGCCGCAGATCCTAGGGGCGTCCACCTTCCTTGGCCAGCCCCCAGATCGGCCCCAGAGCCTTAAGGCTTCACACAGGTTGCTGCCTCGACAGCTGGATGGGGAAGGAATCCTAGCTTACTTATTGCAGGAGGTAGGAAAGGGATCTCTCTAGAGCAGACACGTAGGTATGCGCACCAGTCAAGGGAGCTGCTGGGCAGTGAGCAGGGAGCAGCGGGGTGGGGCCGTGTTCAAGCCAGTTCAAGGGCTTTTCCATGGAGGTGGGTTCTGGTGGGAGGGTTGAAGACCCCAGCCTGGTGCTAGTGTTCATCTGCTGGCCTGACAAGCTATCCCAGACGTGCTGAGGACAAGGCTCAGGGTGATTTTCCACCCCCACCCCCACTCCATGTTGACACAGGCCTCCCCCAGGCTGGGCCTCAAGCCCCTCTTGGCCCCTGGCTTGGCAGACTGCCCCTGCTCATTCACTGGAGCCTGGAGGCCGCTCCCATCGCCAGGACCCAGGCGGTGGAATGTGGGAGGCCCTCAGCCCCTCCTGCCTTACAGAGTCTTGACAGGAAGCCTTGCTGCATGCAGACCCCCAGGGCCTGGGCTGTCTCTGTGACCCACCCTGATAGAAGTGTGCACCAGGCATGCACCAGGTGTGCACCAGGCGTGCGGGCTCTGAGTGTCCGTATTCCAGTGCGTGCTCCTGGTGTGGTGCCGCACATGTGTGTAATTTCCCCAGGGACTCCATATGTGATTGGGGAAACAGCAAGACACCCCTGTAGAACGGGGTGGGTGGGCGGCGTACTCTTGCCCCTCCCCGGGATACCAGTGTTCCTCGATCCCTCAGTTGAGACCCAGCATGAGAGAGGGTCAGCAGCTAAAGGAAAGAGGAACTTTAGAAATGGTTATGGTGCAGGGCTAGCTGATCTAGCCTTACACCTCTTACAGTGCCTCACCTCAGCAGAGCGTCCCAGCGGGCAGGTCTTGGCTCTCTGTTCTCTGAGGGGAATTGGGGCTAGGGGAGGGGATGTGGCTGGGTATGGTAGCTCATGTTGGAGTCTTAGCACTCAGGAGGCTGAGGCATGGTTGCCTCAAGCTCAAGACCAGCTTAGATTACATAGTGAGTACCAGGTCAGTCAGAATTACATAGCAAGACCCTGCCTCGGAAAACAGAAAAGCCGGGTGGTAGCTAAAACATGTAAACTTAGCACTTAGGAGGCAGAGGCAGGAGGATTGCCATAGTTTGACGCTTCTGGTCTATGTGGAATGTCCCAGGGCTATACACCAAAGACTCCATATCAAAAATTTAAGACTTAAAAGATTCTTACTTTATTATTTTATGTGTAAAGATGTTTGTTGTGCCTTTGTGTATGTGTGTGCCTAGTGCTCATAGAGACCAGAAGACAGTGTCAGACCCGTGGAACTGGAGTTACAGATGGTTGTGAGCTGCCACATGGGTGCTGGGAATTGAACTTGGGTCCTCTGGAAGAGCTGTCTTTCCAGCCCCCAAAATAAATAATTTTTTTAAAGGGAGGATGGGATGCACCTTCCTGGGATAGGATGGGCGGGTCTGGGGGATAGGGTCCATCTGGCCAGGACTGTACGGAGGGTTTCATGGAGAAGCAGTTGATGTCAGTGCTTGCCTGGCCTCTCCTTCAGAATGCCAGCTGATGAAGACAGAGCGGCCGAGGCCCAACACGTTCATCATCCGCTGCCTGCAGTGGACCACAGTCATTGAGCGCACCTTCCACGTGGAAACGCCGGAGGAGCGGTGAGTGGGCAGGGTGTGGGGAGGGCTTCTGGAAGAGCGGGCTATGCCCCCCCCAGGGCCATGCTCCTTTGAGAGCCAAAGGCCTCTGCCGAGCCCATTCTGGAGAACTAGGCTGGCTCTTCTTGTGTGGTGTGGGTGGCGAAATGCTGGGAGGAGCATCAGTGTCCCCAGTTCCTTGAGGTCTTCTGATAGTCCTGAGTGTACGCAGACCAGGCTCTGGGTGGCTGCCTGCGGCTTCAGGGCCGGGCGGCCAGGCGATCGGTAGGTGAAAGCCATGGCGCAGCCCCTGCTGGCGCCTGAAGCCTCGCTTGACCCCCGCAGGGAAGAGTGGACCACTGCCATCCAGACTGTGGCTGATGGACTCAAGAGGCAGGAGGAAGAGACGATGGACTTCCGATCAGGTTCTCCCAGCGACAACTCGGGGGCTGAGGAGATGGAGGTGTCCCTGGCCAAGCCCAAGCACCGTGTGGTGAGTCTGGGCTCTGGTTCTGCTGGGGATACCAGAGTTGTAGGAGGACCTGGCAGGCCCTGGTATCCCTGACTGGCTCCCCTTAGATGGTTGAGGATATACCTCAGTTGGCAGGATCCTTGCCTGGCATGCATGAAGCCACAGTACTAAAGAAAAAGTAAAATGAAGATGCCCACCATCTCCCAAGGCCCGGTGCTCTGAGCTAAACTGTACAGACCCTTCACTGGTCCCCACAGGCCAGCAGATGGAAGAATGGCCTGTCTCGGCTCCAGCTCTCGAGTTTGCTGTGGGGTAACTTGGAGTCTTGCTCCCCCTGGACACTGTCAGGCTGAAGGCAGTGGAATTTATCCCCATCGGCTAGTTGTGGTGAGCAAGGGTCCTCCCTAACTAGGCTCTGTCTGCTACCCACAGACCATGAACGAGTTTGAGTACCTGAAGCTGCTGGGCAAGGGCACCTTTGGGAAGGTGATCCTGGTGAAGGAGAAGGCCACGGGCCGCTACTATGCCATGAAGATCCTCAAGAAGGAGGTCATCGTCGCCAAGGTGCCAGGAGGGCAGGGTGGAGGGAGGACTGCAGGGGGGAGAGGGGAGGGGGAGAGGGCTGCAGGGGAGAGGGGGAGGGTGAGAGGACTGCAGGGGAGAGGGGGAGGGGGAGAGGACTGCAGGGGAGAGGGGGAGGGTGAGAGGACTGCAGAGATGAGGGGGAGGGTGAGAGGACTGCAGGGGGGAGAGGGGAGGGGGAGAGGACTGCAGGGGGAGGGAGGGGGAGAGGACTGCAGGGGAGAGGGGGAGGACTGCAGGGGAGAGAGGGGAGGGTAAGAGGAGTGCAGGGGAGGGTGAGGGTGAGAGGGCTGCAGGGGAGAGAGGGGAGGGTGAGAGGACTGCAGGGGGGAGGGAGGGTGAGAGGGCTGCAGGGGAGAGAGGGGAGAGTGAGGACTGCAGGGGAGAGGGGAGGGTGAGGACTGCAGGGGAGAGGGGGAGGGGGAGAGGACTGCAGGGGGGAGGGGGAGAGGACTGCAGGGGGGAGAGGGGAGGGGGAGGACTGTAGGGGGGATGGGGAGAGGGCTGCAGGGAGAGGGGAGGGTGAGAGGGCTGCAGGGGAGAGGGTGCTCACTTGGTTCCCCCTTCCAGGATGAGGTTGCCCACACCCTTACTGAGAACCGTGTCCTGCAGAACTCCAGGCATCCCTTCCTTACAGTAAGTAGCAGCCATCAGTCCGAGCCCCTGCGATGGGGATGGGGAGGGTAGAGAGGGTCAGGCTCAGGCACTGCCTTTGTGCACACAGGGGCTTCCAGGGCGTTAGGTGGACTGATGGAGGGGGTGTGAGGTGCTGACGTGGAGCTGGGGTCTTCCCTCTCTGCTGAGGCTGTGGGTTGCCCAGACTCTACCCCCTCACTCCTCCCAGACCCCTCTTCTGGGCTGATTGCTCTGGAGACCAGCTTTCCTGGGGTTCAGTGAGTGAGGCTCAGTTACAGCAGCCTGATTGGCTCAGGGTCAGCATTTTGGGGGGCTACCTTTAAGCAGGGCCACCTGCAGTCCATGATGGGAAGGCTCCTGGGATGGCTCAGCACACTGGTTCTAGAAACGCTAAGCTGGAGGTCAAACTCCCCACCTGGAGGCTTTTGGTGACCCCAGAACATGGTGCAGTCAACTTCTAAGCCATCTTGCCCTGCACTTGAACCCAGACCCCTGTTTCTTATCTTAAAATATGCCATTTGGCATGGTGGCTTACATCTGTAGTCCTTGCACTTGGGAGGCTGAGGCAGAAGGATTTGCTGATGGCAAGAAAGTCTGGACTGACGCCCGAGACAACACTAAGATGCCTGCTACACCTTGGGGTTGGCTGGGCGGCAGGACTGCCAGTGCGTTAATGCTTCGTCGGTTTTCAGACTCACTGTGCTTCCCTTTCAGGCCCTGAAGTACTCATTCCAGACCCATGACCGCCTCTGCTTTGTCATGGAATATGCCAATGGGGGCGAGGTAGGGCCACAGGCAGCTTCAGAGCTGGGCACCTCCTGGGTGAACTTGTCCCTCTGAGAGCCTGGAACCCTCTCTGCAGTACAGACGGGGCCGCCGTCCCGGGCCGTGTGAGCCCACAGTTGCTTGCTTGGGGATGTCCTGTTTCTGCTGAGTTAGTCTCCAGGCCCCTAGTTCTCTTTGGGGGTAGTCCCTAACCTTCTCTGCCTTGTGGGTCACAGGGGTGGGGGCCCCTCATGCAGCCCCTCCTCAGCACCCTCCACCCCACAGCTTTTCTTCCACTTGTCTCGTGAGCGCGTGTTTTCCGAGGACCGGGCCCGCTTCTATGGTGCGGAGATTGTGTCGGCCCTGGACTATCTGCACTCTGAGAAGAACGTGGTATACCGGGACCTCAAGGTGCGTCCACGGACTCGGGGGAGTGGGGACCGGGGGCCTGGCCACGCTAACTGAGGCTTCCTACACAGCTGGAGAACCTCATGCTGGACAAGGATGGGCACATCAAGATAACGGACTTCGGCCTGTGCAAGGAGGGTATCAAGGATGGCGCCACCATGAAGACCTTCTGCGGGACCCCCGAGTACCTGGCCCCTGAGGTGCTCTGCCACTTCTTGTGTGTTCCCCCACCCCCCCATGTCCTGGACACATGGTGACAGAGTCCCCCATCCAGGTGCTGGAGGACAACGACTATGGCCGTGCAGTGGATTGGTGGGGGCTGGGCGTGGTCATGTATGAGATGATGTGTGGCCGCCTGCCCTTCTACAACCAGGACCATGAGAAACTGTTCGAGCTTATCCTCATGGAGGAAATCCGCTTCCCGCGCACGCTTGGCCCTGAGGCCAAGTCCCTGCTGTCTGGGCTGCTCAAGAAGGACCCCACGCAGAGGTAAGGGCCGCCAGTACTTAGAGCTCAGCCGTACTCCGGACACTACTGCTTCCCACTGCGCCCACCATACCGCCCTGTGTCGTCTCAGTCACCACGTGTAGCCAGGGCAGACCCAGGTGGTGGTCAGGCAGCTAGGGGGTACCCACAACTGCTCGGGAAGCCCCACCCCGAGAGCATCCCCACGAACCAGTCCCCTCCCATGCACTGTCTGAGCTCTGGACCTGTCTCCTACCCACAGGCTTGGCGGGGGCTCCGAGGATGCCAAGGAGATCATGCAGCACCGCTTCTTTGCCAACATCGTGTGGCAAGATGTGTATGAGAAGAAGGTGTGCACCTGGCCACTGTGCGCGTCTCTGGATCACACGTGTGCGCGCGCACACGAACACTCACTTTTCAGTTTTTCCTGGTTCACATGCCCATGATGGGCTCAGCTCTGTGGGGATCACATGCCCCTGCGGGAGCCACAGGGATGTGCATGCCTTCCTTACTCACATGCCCTGGGGACCTCACTCAGCTGCTAGGCCTGTCCAGGCCCTTGATTGTGCCCTCACTTCTGCCTTTGCCCTGAAAGCTAGCTGAGGGTGGGGGGTGATATTTAGGTTTCTCCAGCTCCACTAGAGCCCCATCCCATTCTCTTAGACAGCACCTGTCTTTCTGGCAGAGTGGAGGCCCCTGGCAGAGAACAGAGTCCCTTGTACTCATCCCTAGGTGGGGTGCCCTTCGGCTCCTGAGCAGCCTTGGCACAGGCTAATGAGGCATGGCATGTGGGCCCAACACTGTCACCAAACCTGCCCTTAGTGTATCCAGCCTGCCCCTACCTGGGATGTCCTTTGTAGGTCATATGGGACCAGCAGCTGGAGCCCTGCCCCCGATCATATGGGGGTGTGAATGGCACGCCTCTCCTGTCCATACCCATCTAGAGGTCCCTTGAGGTGACATTAACACTGCCCTCACACCAGATATTGGGGGGATCGTAGTTGAGAACCCTTGCCTGTGGGACCCAGTGGGGATGTTAGCACCTCTGTGTACACATCACTTTGCAGTTTGCCTCTTCCCCCTGGGCTGTCAGTGAGCGAATGAGCTCACCTGAAGTCTAGTCTTCTCTCTCTCTCCATTTATAAGAAAACTTGCAAGGAAAATGACAAGCAGGAAAAAAGAGACAGGGCTGTCCCTGCCGCTGGGAGACGGACACTGTCGTCACCTTTTGCCCTTTGGGGCGGGCCTAGGTGCCCTCTTCTTGCCTACACTGCCCTACTTAGTTTCATCTACTGTACCCTGGCTAGTGGCTCGCCCCTCAGGAAGTTAGTGTTGCCTGGAGATGGAAAGGGAGCTGTAACCAGTCCTCTCCGGTTCCTCCACAGCTGAGCCCGCCTTTCAAGCCCCAGGTCACCTCTGAGACTGATACCAGGTATTTCGATGAGGAGTTCACAGCTCAGATGATCACTATCACACCGCCTGATCAAGGTGAGGGCCATCCTGCTCTAAAGTGCCTCAGTGTCAAGCTTCTGTTGACTCCAGTTTTGTCTTTTGGGGGAGGGGAGGAACCGGAGTAAGAGGTTGTTGTGAGGTGCCGTGTGGGTGCTGGGAATTGAACTTGGGTTCTGTCAGAGCAGCCAGTGCTCTTACCCACCAAGCCCTCCCTCCAGCCCCAAACCCACACCTTTAAAAGGCCCCTCCCTTTTGGAGAATGGTAGCAACTGGGCTGGGAGTGAGCGCTCTGAGGGCCTCCGTGTTACGTGGTTATGTGGCAGGTGGGTGGGCTGTTTCTGGAGGCGGGGTCTGAGCGTCTCTTGTGGCCGCCCCGCAGATGACAGCATGGAGTGTGTGGACAGCGAACGGAGGCCGCACTTCCCCCAGTTCTCCTACTCAGCCAGTGGCACGGCCTGAGGCCCGGGCAGCGGCCGGCAGCCATCACTCCGTGCATTGCCGAGTCCAGAAGCCCCGCATGGATCGTCTCTAGCTGATGGTTTTGTTTCTCGGATGTGCTGGGGAGGAACCTTGCCAGCCTCCAGGACCAGGGGAGAATGTTTCTACTGTGGGCAGCAGCCTACCTCCCAGCCAGGTCAGGAGGAAAATTATCCTGGGGTTTTTCTTAATTTATTTCATCAATTTGAGGCCGGATGTGGCCTCAGTGCCCAGAACAATTAGATTCATGTAGAAAAATATTAAGGACTTCTGAGACCATGTGCAATGTGGGCTCATGGGTCTGGGTGGGTCCTGTCACTGCCCCCATCCACCTGGCCACTCTGGCCGCCACCTGTCTTTAGGGTCCAGGGCCAAAGTCCAACTGGAGGGCACCAGAAGCACCTCACTGTGGTATGCTTGCTGGCTTTCTCCCTCTGGGGTGGGAGAGGACAGAGCAGCCTCAGCACCAGGGCTGAATGGGATGGCCAGGACTCACCTAAGTTGACAGAGGAACAAGAATCCAGTTTGTTGCTGTGTATTATGCTGTTCAGAGACATTGTAGGGGATTTTAATCTCTGTGACAGAAGAGCCCCTGCCTCCCCCTCCTGTGTGGCGGCTCTTGGGGGCACTGGGAGTGTCTGCCTCACATGAGCTCTTCTCTTAGCACTTGTCCTTTTAGATGCTTGACTTTTCCAGCTGTCACCCTGGCCTGTCCCCTCCTGGCCAGACACTGGCCATTGCTGCACCATGTCGTTTTTTACAACATTCAACTTCAGCATTTTTACTATTATAATAAGAAACTGTCCCTCCAAATTCAATAAAAATTGCTTTTCAAGTTTGTGGTTTGCTTTCTGGATGGTGTGAAGTGTGTGAGAGCCCTGTTTGTGGGTTTGGAGGTGAAGGAGTGTGGTCAGGGTCACTTGGGACCTCAAGGTGGGTCCTAGGCACAGGTCCCTGAGGCTCCAGTGATAGCCTTCAGGAGAAGACAGACGTCCCTCCAGCAAGACACTCCTGATGACAAGTGGGATCCTGACTGTCTGGGGTCTACTCTCCTCTTGACCCTCCCCAAAGGATGGCATCCAAGCCACTGGCCAGCCCCAGCTGCTGTGTGTGGGCAGAGCAGTAAGCCGGACCCGGATCCCAGGAAGGGTAACACACTGGGGATACAGTTCAAAAGGGGTGCAGGAGGCCCTGGTTGAGGTCACATCGCACATCTGTGACTGAACAGAACGGGACCATTCTGGGTTTGCACGCACGGGAGGAATCCAAGCAGCCTCCCAAGATATACTGGATGTGCTGTTGGTGCCACCTGGCGGCCTGCTGGTGGAACTGCAGCAAGAGATGAGTAACTGCCCATTAAACCATTTAGAGGCCTCTAGATACTGGGCTCCCTGCAGGGATGGGGGAACCACGCATGTACAGAGCCCAGTGGCTGGTGGCCTCACTGGGATGGCGTCTGACACTCGTAAACATAGGACTTGGTGATTGTCTTGACCTCTGGAAGATGAGAATATGTACTTGTAGAGCAGCCCAAGTTTACTCTAGGTGAACACAGCCATACCAGTGGTGGCTTCTAGAGCCTTTCTGGAGGTGTATACAGCACTGTACACTATATTTGGAAGTTACTAAGGAACAATAGAAAACTGGCGCGAGATCCAAGTGGTGGTGCATGCCCTTAGTCCAGCACTCAGACGCTGGAGCTAGGTAGATCTCCTGAGTTCAAGCCCAGCTAGGCGTACATGGTAAGACCCTGTGTGTGGGGAGGAGGGGGAGGGGGAGGGAGAGAGCAAGCACATGGTAACTAGCGCTCTCTGTGACCCTCACATAGAGCAAAGCCTCATCTAAAGTGGCTGAAATGTAGACACACAGCCAAAGCCAGGGTTGGGCCAGATGGAGGGTCACAGGCTGTTCTTGCCATGAGACCCCTCGGGGATGTCTCTAGCACAGAGGAAGGGGCCTAGAAGTTGCGGGCATTTAACGGCTTTGTATGCCACCATCACAGAGGTGGGCCAAGCTCTTGGAGGGAATAGTGATGGTCAGTTGAGCATACCGTTACTAATGCAGCTGCCCAACAGAATTACTGTAGGCAAGAATCGGGCATCTAGGGGATGCTCTTGGCAAATGTGGTACCCTCACCAAAGGCAGACCCAGCCTAGCCTATAACAACCAGATCATATGAGGGGCTAGACCTGCAGCCATGGAAGGGTCTGGTAGGCTTAAATGAGTTACCTAAAATACTCCAATTTGTAGAAAGTTGATTGTGTTTGCCAAGGTGGGGACCAGTGGGAATGAGTAATTGCTTAATGGTTATAGTTTCCACTTGGGGAAATGGCCTACAAAGGCCAGGAAAGGGGGAAGGAAAGTTTACTGTTCATCTTACGGGGACTGAGTTCAAAGACCTTTTGGATTGTATTCTGGGGCAATGGTTGATTGAGTACTTGTATTGTGACAGTCTTTTGAGTTGTGTTCTGGGATAATGGTTGGTTGAGTACTTGTACTGTGACAGTCTTTTGAGTTGTGTTCTGGAATATGGTTAAGTACTCGTACGACAATATTCCTAGGGAGATGCGAGCAAATGTCTATTCACCTCGGCTAGGGAACCCATGACAGAGCAAAACACAGATACCGCCAAAGACCAGCCTGGTTAGCCAATGAGGTTTACAGAGGCGGCATACGAGAATATAGGTGAAGGGTTGTTTACAGGAACAGAAGTGACTCAAAAGACAGCTGCATCGAGACAGCTCACAGACACGCTGACAAACTACAGGCAGTTGAACAGGCTGGAGACTGGTTTGAGCCTCCTCGACAATAGCTCAGGGGGACTTTGCTTGTTCCAGGCAGTTATGCTGACCTGAGAATGCTTGGGAGGGGCAGGCCTAGTGAATCTGGTCAGTTTCAGGGACTTCCTGAAGCCCTTGAATTGACTTGCTGAGCTTAAGGAGCTTCCCTGCAGGTGGAGTGTTTCACCACATCCCACTCCCAACATCCTCTTTAAAGAGCTTCCCTCCAAGAGAAGGAAGTTAAGTCCTGCAGGAAGCTGCTGCACGTTGTCAGTACTGATGACAATAGGACTGTCAGGCATTGCTTTCACCCTAGGAAGAGGCCGGGCAGTTGGTCTAGGGGAGGGGAGGCCTGCCCATGGAGTCTGAAGACCCTGGTGAGCATCCTGCCCATATCCCTTCTTGGTTGGGAATATGGACTGCTTTTTGTCCTCTCTCTGGCTTTAAAAAACACTAACACTTTTGGGGCTGGAGAGATGGCTCAGAGGTTAAGAGCACTGGCTGTTCTTCCAGAGGTCCTGAGTTCAATTCCCAGCAACCACATGGTGGCTCACAGCCATCTGTAATGAGATCTGGCGCCCTCTTCTGCCCTTCAGGGGTACATGAAAACAGAACACTGTATACATAATAAATCTTAAAAAATTAAGCTGGGCAGCGGTGACGCATGCCTTTAATCCCAGCACTCAGCATGTGAACTTGTTGGAAGACAGACAGCCAGGCGGATTTATGTGAGTTTGAGGCCAGCCTGGGCTACAGCGAGAGATCCAGGACATGCACCAAAACTATACAGAGAAACCCTGTCTTGAAAAAAACAATGACAAAATAAATAAATAAATAAATAAACAAATTAACCCTTTCAAGGGTGCTCTGCTCCAGTGTGCAGGACATGCTGGCAATCTGGTGTGCAAACTCTGGCCACCCTAACTCTAATCCCCCAAATCTCAATCCTTTTCATAGGTTCTTTGACTCCCCTCCCATAGCACAGCTGAGTGCTCTGCAGGCAGAAGCTAACACTCATCTCATGCCCTCCTCTAGGGTCACCATCCGACACTGGGTGCTGTCTTAGTACTTTGTTCTTTTTAAGAGTTGTATAGGGCTGGAGTGCTCTCTTGGTAAAATGCTTGCCATGGAAACAAGGCCCGAGTTTGATTCCCAGAATATACATTTAAAAAGCTGGACACGGTGGTGGCATTTGATTATAATCCTAATGCTGGGGAGACTGAGGCAGCTCCCTGAAGCTTGCTGGCCAGACAGCCTAATCAGTGAACCCAGGCCAATTGAGAGGCCCCACCTCAAAAACCAGACCAAATAAAAACAAAACAACACCAAGTCGATGCTGACTCCACAGATGCAAACTCATGCATGCACCCACACTAACACACACACACACACACACACACACACACACACACACACACACTCAAATACTTCCCTAAACAAACCCGCATGGCTGGGTGCTGGGCAGACACAAGTCTGTGACACGTAGGATGCCATTTCAAGCCAAGTCACAGCTCCTGGGAACCTACACAGCAGCTGAAGGGTTAATAAATCATATTCTGAATGGTGCAATCAAAAGTCCAACAGGGCTGTGCATTAAGCGCTAGGCTGCTTCTGAGCCCAACCTGGGAAGACATCCACGAACCATCTGAGCACCCAGAGGAAGAGCCTCCAGCCACGGAAGTGAGGGGAGCTGAGGGGGGAGGGGGGAAAACATGCTTAGCATGGACTGAACCCGAGGGGGCAGGAGCAGGAGAAGCCTCTGGTGGTTGACTTTTAGGGCCAGCCTGAAGGTGGGGCTGTGCAATGACCCTAGCTGGTGAGCCAGGAGGGCTAGCTACAGCAGAGGCCCGCGCAAAGCATGGCTGAGCAGGCTGGAGGACAGAACGGGAGCCCGCAGGCCTGCCAGAAAGCTAGGCCAGCATGAAGCAGCATCAGAAGCCATGGAGGGAGGGTGTGGTGTGGGGACAGGGTTTGCTTTGGCTCCTGTGGGTGCCTGGCAAGCCCCGAGCAGCCAGCTCCTTTTGGACACGTGCGGACAAGTGTTACGACTTCAGCACTCAAGACGGCCTCAGCGTGTTTAAGACCCAGAAGACTGCCAGGCATAATGGTACACACCTTTAATCCCAGCACTCGGGAGGCAGAAGAAGATGGTCTCTGTTGAGGCAGAGGCCAGCCTGGTCTACATAGTTCAAGGCTAGCCAGAGCTATAGGGAGCCCCTGCTGCACATACACACTCCAGGGAGTGTCCCAGATCCCATCCTGAGAGCTTCAGTGGCTGCCCTATCTGGCTGCCCTTCCTCCCCAGCACCGCCACGGCAGCAACTTAACTGCAACCCTTGGCCCAGGTGGGCCCAGCTGCAAGCCCTGTCTACAGACAAGCAGCTTTCAGCACCACTTAACCCTCAGAACTAGCCAGGGTCCCATTATCCACAGCCAGTGTAAGGCCTTTTCCCCACCTGCAGCCTCCAGCCCTCCTGCTCACAAAGGGGCTAGGTAGGCGCCAAGTGTCCAATCACACCAGGAAGCCTTAACCAACCTCATCTAGGGCACACCTCATTGATGTGTATGGGGACCAACCGCCATAGCTGTTCTTACAGGGCGGGCCAAGGGAAGCTCTGCATTGTCTACCCAGCCAGCAGCCAAGCACTTCTAAGTAGCAGACCTAGGTGGCTGCAGTGACTGGCCTGCCACTACCCTCCAGGCCATCTTACCTCCCGTGAACTCCTTCCAAAGCCCTGCATAAGCTACATCTCTGGCCAGGCGGTGATGGCGCACGCCTTTGATCCTGGCACTCGGGAGGCAGAGGCAGGCGGATCTCTGTGAATTTGAGGTCAGCCTGGTCTACAGAGTGAGATCCAGGACAGCCAGGGCTACTACACAGAGAAACCCTGTCTCAACAAAACAAAATAAAAACATCTTTGAAGATGTGGTGAGGACTGTCATACCCTAGCATCAACAGGTCACTTCACGGGGTCAAACCTCCCAGAGGGCAAGGGCTCACCAACACCTGGGGCCTGGCGGTGTAGGTATTGAAAAAGGCTGGCTATTCAGTGTGAGAGGTGGCCACCCACACAGGTGACCGCTCGGCAGCCAGACTCCTGAGACCCAGCTGCCTCCCTCTCTTGCAGTTGAGTGAGGACAGGAAGGAATTCTCTGGGCCTGGCTTGCTCCAGGTGGGGGACGATAAGCAGGGGTCTCACCATACCAAGGCGACCGAGGTGCATGCTGCTGGGAAAGCTTGCCCCTGAAGCTGTCACTGCTGCTGTCAGCACGGTTAACAGAGGAAAGGGAGTCCTTGTGCAAATATAAAGAGGTTTATTCACTTGTTACCGGAGTACAAAAGATACTGTATAAAAAAGCCACCTCCTCTCTCTTCAGTGTGAGCATCTTGTGCCCTCCATGGCCACCACGTCAGGCTTCAAACATAGCGCAGTTGGTGCAAAGCGTCTTCTCGCCATCGTCGTCATAGCTACAGTTGAGAGAGAGAGAAAAGCCGCCTGAGAGGCCGGTTGTACTGAAGCCCTTAATCTCAGGACGCCTCAGCATGTGAACTTGTTGGAAGACAGACTCAGGTGACAGGGGCCTTTCAGGGACAGTTTGGGGATGCCATTTTCTCTGGGAGGAGGTCTAGCATGCACACATCCTGTGGGCCTAACATCTGGGCTCCAGTCCTTTCTAGTTTACCAGGTAAGTGAGCAGATGCCGTGAGACACACACAGATGTGACATGAAGACACAGCAACAAGACGGGCCCCTGGCAGGAACAACGAGGACTTAGAGCAAGCGGTCATCAGAGGCGGGGAGGCAGCCTGGCGAATTCTCCCTCCCAGCCTCGGCGTGACCAGCCCTACGGGCGCCTAAGCCTTTTCCCCAGAGCACCCCTGCATAGCACTCCTGATCTCTCCAAACCACCGCAGAGCGCCCTGGTGGCGAGGGTTTGCCATCTGACCCGTTAGTTTGAGAAATGCTGGGTGGGAGCTTGTCTGGATTCCACATACATTTGGTGGGAGGTGTCCTCACAGGGTGGGACGGGGGCGGGGCCCTGCAGTACCACCCACTCACCAAGCACTGGAAATACATGGCTGACCCAGCGGGCTGCAGGGAAGGGATGAGCAGTAAAGACTGCCCGAGAGACCACCACTGACCAGGGAACACACGTGGCGGCCTGACCGGCAGGGTATCCGCTGGCACGTGTGAGGCCATCCTCAAATGACAAGCACACTGGATAGAAACCGAGCTAGGGAACAGTGTAGACGACCGCAGTTCTAACACGGACCCAGAGGACCAGACCCCAGGCAGTTGCTTTAAGTGGGCCAGACACTTGGGAAACACGGATTTCTGTCCAAAGGATCACTGCGTCTTGAGAAGAGCTGGGCAAAGCATTTACCACCAAGTCCTGTCCTGTAACATGATGGCAAAGGGTGCCTACAGAGTACCCACCCTGGGAGAGGGACCAAAGCACTCACTCTGCCAGGCCGCACAGCATACAGGCCAAGGCACCGCAGCCCCAGCAGGTGTAGATGCACTGTCCGCACAGGGCCCGGTCGCACTGGCTGCAGACCGCCTTCCCGTCCACAGATCTCACGCAGGATGAACAAGCGATGGGTGCTGTCCCAGGCAGGCCTGTGAGGAAAACACATCCAGGCTGTCAGAACTGGAAATGCACGGAAAGACCAAGAGGGCAGTGAGCATGCGACGCCTACCCTCCCCAGCAACTGAGTTCTGCTGAGAACCTAGCAGCCACCGGGGCACTAAAGAGTCACCAGGATTCAACCCCAGGACTGGTCACAGGACTCCAGGACAGATGACCTGCCTATTCCTGTACGGAAGGCTTCACTCTCCCCTGGAGTACTCACTCGTTCAGAACCCTGTGTCTTTGTCTAGGTCTCAGGGTGTGGGTCACTCTTTCACTGGTCAGCCAAGAGATTTCTGGGCTGCCTCTGGGACCAACCAGATTCAGGGCTGAAGCAGAGGTCTGTCTGTTTTCACCAGTCACGTGAGAAGCATCTCTCAACAGGCAATGGGCCAGCATGTTCCCACTTCAGATGGGATAGCAGGAGAGCCCTGTTCCTCTTCTGACACAACAGTTAGAAGTTGTTGACTTCACTCCTGGATGTCTGTGGGGGGCAGACTTCCCAACAACAGGAAGCTTCTGCCATGTGCTCAACTTACCAGGCTCAAAGTCAGTGGTTCTCAACATCCTAACGCTGTGACCCTTTAATACAGTTCCTCGTGTTGTGGTGACCCCCAACCATAAAGTTATTTTCGTTACTACTTCATAACTGTCATTTTGCTACTGTTACACATGGTAATGTAAGTATTTTTGGATAAAGGCTTGCTAACGGGTTGGGACCCTCAGGCTGAGAACTGCTGCTCTAAGTGGATCCTGCTTGACCAGGAAGTCAAAGCCCCTGAACAGAGCATCTGCCAGGGTCTCTCCTAGTGCAACAGCCAGGAAGGACCCCTGGCAGCCACTCACCAGCCTCCGAGGCCTGAGCTTGGCACCGCGTCAGCCGGCCATCAGGTCCAATCACCATCTGTCCCCTTGCGGCTTGAGGGGCCCCCACCAGGCCAGGCTTCAGTGACTCCGGCAAGTGGATGATGGAACAGCCTCCGTCCCATATGTGATCTCTGTAGGCCTGGGCCCCTTGGAAAAGGAGCTGCTTGGTTCTTTCTGGGGAAGAAGATCCTTCCTAAAGACAACACTGTCAACTGCAAAGCCCGTGCACAGCCATCCTATGACCCTACAAGGCACAGAGTCCCTCTTGGTGCCTGTTCCCGAGGCCGTGACGCTGCCGGGGCCTCCCTGACTCCAAGCTGAAGTGCTCCCCGTTTCCTTTCTCTGGCTCGACTGTTACCTGCAGCCCAACCCCCACACCACGCTGTGCCCAACACTGGTACTCCTTCTGCTGGCCTATTTCAGCAGCCACGGCTCATTCTTCACCGGGTTTGTGTCTTCCTCTGCATCCTCCTGTGAGCTTGTCTTATCGTGCCAGAGAAAGCTCTGGCCCTGAAGCTTTCATTCTCAAAAGCAAGTGCCCAAAGGAGGCAGGACACAGACACAGGTTCAAAACAGCACCTACATTCACTGTCAGGCCAGTGAACAACCGTTCTTCCTACAGCAACCTCCGGACAAAGGCCTCCCAGAACCTTCCAGGCCCTCTACCCACCGTCCCAGGGTAAGAGGGTGCTTACACTTTTAACAGTGGCCCAGGGAACCTCCAAGTGAAACACTGTGTGCTAGTTCCAGAAATGCCCACATACAGCCAGGGGGGACCTGCCAGACCAGGGGGGCTTCTCTGTGAAATTGGCAGCAGCAATAGCAAGCAAAAATCCAGAGTGGCTGGCTGTTATCAGCCTAGCTACACTCAGTGTTACCTCCTACTTTAAGAAAGGAAGTGGATGTGGGGGCACATCCCAGCATTCAGGAGGCTGAGGTGGTAGGATTGTTAAACTTCAAGGTCAGCCTAAGATACATTGTGAAACCCTGTTTGAAAAAAAGGGAAATGTTAAGAGTCCCATGTCCAGAGTAATCTTTGTTCTCAAGGACTCCCGGCCCACCGAAGAGTCCAGAGTGTGAGCTGAGGCTTGGTATTCATCCTTCAGGACTCACACTGTGTGTCCTGTGTTACTATACAACACCCCAGAACCCAGCACCCTCCCTGACCTGGCTGGCTCTGACTGGCCCTGTCAAGTGCTCCAGGATATAAGTCCTTAAAAAGGTAGAGCCAATTATACTTCGGTTTTCTTAACTGCATGCTTACATGAAAAAAAAATTTTTTTTATTTGACTTATTTATTGGGAGTGTGGCGGTCAGAAGACAACTCTGAGGAGTTGATTCTCTTCTACTGTGTGTTCTTGGGGTCTGACGCAGGGTCAGGCTTGCAGAGAACGCATTTTAACAGGCTGAGTCATCTTCTGGGCCCTGTTTGCATTTTGTTATTTCTGTTGTAGGACATCTTACCATGTAGCCCGCTGACCTCGAACTTGAGATCTGCCTGCTTTTGCCTCTGGAGGGCTGGCATCAAAGGCGAATGCCACGACTCCCCGCCCTGTCTACTTTTTTTTTTTTTTTTTTTTGGCGGGCACAACGCTTTGCTGTTCAGTTCTCACACTTCACTTATCACACACACACACCCCGCCCACGGAGGTCTCACCACTTGAGCTTGCATTCCAGAAGACAGAAAGGGAAAAGGCCAATCAGCTACACACTTGGGACTGAATAGGGAGTTTGTAACCCCGAAGCCTGGGCTTTTACAGCACATCCCACGGGCACAGCGGCACCACTCAAAACTACAGGAATCAACTTGGCGCTAAGCACGGTAAACCGCGTGGCATCTCCTCCAGAAGAGTCATCACTGCAAAGCAATGCTCAACAGCCTCCATCCGCTACCAAGTCCACCAGCGAGGGCCTAGGGCAGCGCACGCCTTCACGCCCATCCCCGGCCCAGTCCCTCGGCGTGTCCAGCGCCAGGCTGGACCACTCGGCAATACTCGGCTTCGACTCGGACTTCCCCGGGGGCGGCCTGACGCCGCTGGCTTCGCGGCGACGCGCTGGCCAGTTGGGGTCTCCCGCTGCCCGCTCTATCATGGAACCCCCGAACTCACCGAAGACCTCGCGCGAGTAGCGCTCGGCGAACACACCGCGGCTCAGCTCTCTCGGGCCCACATGGACCTTGAGCTGCAGCGGGGAAGCATCGGCGAACGGATAGTTCCGCTTGGGCATGGCAGCGGGTACCAAACACAGACCACAGCTGCGCACAGAGCGCCCAACCCACGTCACAGCGCGCTGACCCCGCCGGCGAGGGCGGGGCGGGCGAGGGCCCGGCGCCGGATAGGCCGGGGGAAAGGCTGGGGGCTGGGCTCAAGGGCGCGGGATAGGCCGAGGGAGGCAGTGGGTGGGACTCGGGGGCGCGGGAAAGGCCAAAGGGGATGGCACGGGGGGCGGGGTCTGCGCGTGGCATGGCGCAGGATAGGACGAGGGTTGGTGGTGGGCGGGGATAGCGCATGGCACGGCTCGGGATAGGCCGAGAATTAAGAGGCGGGGCCCCGGAGGGTGTGGCGCGGGAAATAAGCGGGAGGCAACAGCAGGGGCGGGACTTAAGTGTGGCGGGGCTCTGCGTAAAACCAGCGCGAAGTTGGGAATGGGGCTCAGCGCGCGAAAAGCAGAATGTCTCCGTGGTCGCTAAGCCACCGTGATGGGTGATATTGCAGGGTTACGAGTCACAAGCAGTAGGGTGGCGTTCTTTGTCCGCGCTTCCAGTCGTGGTGGATCCCGGCACCCATCTTCCCCTGCGAGTTCCTCCTGCGTTCCTTGGGTGAGGGTTTACAGCTTCACCCGCGGGTTCGCTGGTCAGAGCGGATTTAAAACTGCCTCGGGGTCTTCTAACGTGGTGAACACAGACAGGCGTGCAGAGATGCTGAGGACCTTCTCAGTCCTTGTATTTCCACACACAATCTGAACGTAAGAACTACTTGCTGAGGTGCATTAAGTTTTGCGCTCATCTCGGAGTGCGGGAGACTGGGCGTATGCTCAGCAGGCGTTTATTCTCCAGATTTTGGAGCCTGGAAGTCTAGGATCAAGGTGTTGGGTTCTCTGCAGGCTTTTTATCTTCTCTGTCTGCAGATGGAAACTTTTGTGTCCTTGCTGGATGGAGTGTCTCTGTCCTCATCTTATAAAAAACCACCAAGTACTTTGAATTAGGGTCCACCATAAGGACCCCACTTTAACTCATTAAGACTCTATCCAGGAGCCAGGTGTGTTGTTCACGCCTTTAATCCCAGCACTCTGGAGGCAGAGGCAGGCTGATCTCTGAGTTCGAGGCCAGCCCAAACTGTGTAGAGAGACCCTGTCTCAAAACACTAAAAACAAAACAAACAAAAGACTGTGTCCAGATAGTCACATTCTGAGGTCTTGGGAGCTAGGACTTCAACATGAATAGGGGGCACAATTCTACATAGAACAAGTGCCAAGTAAGTGTGCAGGGTAAGCCCTGATGGCAAACACCTGTTAGAAGTGACGACTAACGTCTGTGCTTCCTTTCCCCGTGGTTGGTGTTCCATGTTGTAGAACTATAAGGAATGGACTCTATGTGGAGACATGTATTTGTCTCCCACTATAAGGCTTAAATCCAGTTGGACAAACAGGGCAGAGACCTGGCTAGGGAACCACCACTATGAAGACTGTTCACATTAAGATAATGAACCCCCCCCCCCCCCAATTCCCACTTCCTAATGCAGTCCTTGCAAGCTGCCATGGGGTTTCACTGTGTCTGACTGCCATTCCGAGTTAGAGAGGTGTAATTATTCCTTAGTTTCTTCTGTTTCCTTCAGATGGGGGCCAGAGCCTGAATATGCTTTTAAGATTTCTAACCCTGGGCTTTCTTGCTCTTTTTCTAAAGCTCCCACTAAATGGCATCAGAATCTCGTGCAGGGAGAGTCATTCTGTGTGTACCATTGCGTCTGGCTGTTCTCTCATAGTTCTAAGTTTGCTCCCTCGAGTTCACATCTGTTGGCAGCTGGTTCCTTTTGATACTGGGTGTTCTCCTGCCTAGAATGCCTAAAGTTTGTTTATCCGCCTCTTAGACACCAGGGCCACTGGCAAGCTCTGGCTATGGTGAATTTAGTTTCTGTGGACAGCCTTGGATCAGGCCTTTTCTGGCATATATGTTCATTCAGTGTTGGTACTTGGGAGTGGGGCTCCCCATTCCGTATGCCTGTGAATGTGTTAGAGGGAGAGGGGGGCATATGCTTATCTTCTAAACAAACCGGCAGCTTTCCAAAGTCTTAGGGATTGGGTCATTTTATTCAGGAATGTTCTTGTGATGTTCTTCCTGCTGCATCCTCAGGGAGCTCTGGAAAAAGGCCTTAATCTCTAATCCCACCTGATGGGCTCAGGGAAGTTTAGTGTGAGCCTTTCCTGGGTGGTTGGTATGAATTCACGAAGTCTCTCCTCAGAGGCCCCACATGTTGAAGGCTTGATCCCCAGGTGACAGCATGATCGAGGGGTGATTTGAATCATAATGACATAACATCAGTGGTTTCATCCATCAGAGAGTTCATGGCCGAATAGGCTTTTGGGTAAGATTTGGTTGGAAGAAGTACCCCACTGAAAGTGTCTTGAAGGGTGTATGGTATCCCTGTTCCCACCCTGTCTCTCTACCTTCTTCCTGATGAAATGCCTTTTCCACCATGATGCCTCTACTTCACCATAGACCTATAGTCATGGAGCTAGCCTGGCCTTGGACTAAAGTCTCTGAAACTGTGACCCAAAATAAATCCTTTTAGGTTTGTTTTTTTTCCAGTTATTTTTTTGTAGAGGTGAAAACACAATGAGAGATGTCCTTAGATTGGGATAGCCTAATGTACCCCAAACTCTGGCACATTATTCAAGGAGGCCCCTTGGCATCCCAGTGAGCACAGGGTAGAAGCAGTGCTAGTTAAGACCTGTCTGCTAGCCGGGCGGTGGTGGCGCACACCTTTAATCCCAGCACTCGGGAGGCAGAGGCAGGCAGATCTCTGTGAGTTTGAGGCCCACCTGGGCTAAGGAGTGAGTTCCAAGAAAGGCACAAAGCTACACAGAGAAACTCTGTCTTGAAAAACAAAGGCAAAACCAACCAACCAAACAAAAAAAGACCTGTCTGCTTCAGTCTGGAGAAGTTCCCAGGGACCGTGACCAAGTGTGTCTGGCTAGAGTGACAAGGTGCTATCTGGACTGCTCTGTCTGCCCCTGGAGGCAGGAAAGACTGCTAGTTCTGGATTCCTGGCAGCTCTGGAGTGTAGTTCCTCAGATGGTTAGTTCTGGGAAACGTAATATCCCTGGTCTGTCTTTCCTGGGCTTGCTGCGTTTTTTTTTTTTTCTGAGCAAGCACAACATGACACCAAAGTGTAGGAGTCCAGCTGTTAGGACATCTTGGTCACGACACCCGTTCTGCACACCAGGTAACACGGGCGCTCTCCCAGGCTCTGCAGGAGTGTCACTAAGCCATCCCAGTGTGAAGTGCAGGCCACAGGCACACAGTTTCCTGATTGATGCCGGACAATAACTTTGTTTTAAAGGCAGGTACGTTTCAGATGATCCTGGGCCACTTTAGTCTGGCTTTGTGAAAGTCCTTTCCTCCCACCCTGGGAAATGGGCTCCTCCTGCTTTGGTGTATATAAGTCCTCAGTAAGTTGCACTTTGTGCAGTCCTGGCTCTGCCTGCTTCTGATTTGCGTCTCACAGACCCCGTGCTGGTCGCATACAGCTCCTCGTACAGCTACTGGGAGTGGCATCATGGTCATTGGGAAAGGTTGCCATTAGTGATTAAAAGTGATAAGGACAAAGTCAAGACGGTGTAATGACCTCCCAGTGGCTCCTAGGTATGTGTTTATTATGACAAGGCTCCAACTGAACACATACCATTGACAATCAGTCATTGAAGGCCTCTGTTCTGAACACTTAGGCTCATTTTAAAAGCAGATTTTAAAAAGTGTACACAGTGCTTCTTTTACACACTTAAAATCATCGTAGAATTCAGTGGGTCAAGCTGAAGACGTACATAGAAAAATAAAAGTATGGGAAATGGTTTCAGATTGTCTTGTTGAAGGCATTGGCTGTACTGCTTGGGATCTTGGCTGCAGCTGCTCACCCATGGTGGTGCGCTGTGGTGTGGCCTGCTGGCTTCTGCTTGGCTTCTAAAACAGCTGGATCATGGACTCTCTGGACTTCCCAACGCCGACCCATTTGACTGAAGGGGCAACAAAGCACACAGTGGAGAGAGCATGAACAAAAATGCTTCTCGGGCCTGGGGAGACGGCTCTGTTGGTCGAGCTTCCTTGTAAGCACGAGAGCCTGAGTCGATCCCCAAAGCCCAATTAAGATGCTAGCCTGGTGGTTTACCCTTGTGATCCCAGCACTGAGGAGGTAGAGGTGGAGCCCTGGGGCTCACTGGCCAGCTAGTCTAGCCTGCTCGCTGAGCTTAGACCCATGAGAAATCCTGTCTTAAAAAGAGGTAGACAGCATTCCTGGTTCCTGAGGTGACTCCTGAGGCTGTCCTCTGCATACATGCACACACAGGTTACAAAATGTCCCTTAACACTGCCATCTTGTGCTTTTCAGTCCCCTGGCAAAGGCGCTGTTTGTTCACCAAATGGAGTATTCATAAAAAAGTAATTTTTAGATTTAAATGTTTTTTTGAGGTTTTTCGAGACAGGGTTTCTCTGTAGCTTTGGAGCCTGTCCTGGACTAGCTCTGTAGACCAGGCTGGCCTTGAACTCACAGAGGCACCTGCCTCTGCCTCTGCCTCTTCCTCCCAAGTGCTGGGATTACAGGCATGTGCCACCACCACCCGGCTTGATTTAAAAAAAACTTTATCTTGTAAGTGTTTTGCCTGCATGCATGTATGTATACCATGTACGAGCCTGGTGCCCACAGAGGTCAGAAGAAAACATGGGCTCCCTTGGAACTGGAGTTATAGGTGGTTATGAGCTACCACGTGGGTACGGAGAACCAAACTCTGGTTCACACAAGAACAACAAGGCTCTTAACTGCTCAGCCACCTCTCCTGCCCCAGAAGGGAAGTATTTTAAACTGTATTGTGGGCCTCATAATGAGTCATTCATCCACAGGCATCAGAAAGCAGCACCCTATCCTATCCTTCTCCTTGCCTGAGCCATGAGGATGCAGCCCTGAGCCTTCTCTGGGTGACAGAGTAACCACAGTCGCAGGGCAGGTCCATCCTGCCTGCTTCTTTGCACCCGGAACTATATCCTAGGCAGGGTCACCAGGCCCCGGCCTGGCTGGAGCTGTGCAAGTGGCCCTCCCCAGATGGCACCTGTTCCCACCGCCACCTCTTCTTGTCTCCTCCATTCATGTGGTTACTACCTGGGTGTTCTTATTTCTCACCAGGCCTTGTGTTGGGATACAGGCCACTTGGGGCATCCACTGGTACCCACCTGGCACACCCAAGTGATTCTCCACGAACCGCACATAGCTCTGGGCCTGTGGGGGAAGGTCGTCCCACTTCCTGGCACCGGTGGTGTCTGCTTTCCATCCAGGCAGTGTTTCATACTCTACCTCCACCTTCTGCAGTATCTCCTGGTTAGCTGGGGTGGGAGAGAGTGGCGTCAGAAGGGTCCCAGAGGCTGTCCTGCTTCTGAGGATGGTTGTCTTCTGACCTAGTGACTCGGCAGGCAAGAAGCTGCCCTGCTGGCTTTTCGGCATTGGGCAGTGAGCAGGGGTTGTAGTGGGGCTCAAACATTGGCTGTGCCCCTTCCAGCCAGGGAGCATGGCCAGTTCCCAGACACTGGCTAGCCGGTCTGCCGAGTGTCCACAGAATGTCAACGGAGGAACTCTAGGGCACAACTGTTAATTATAAGAGACTCTAGAATCCCGAAGTCAAGGTATCCTTAAAGATATATGAATCTCGGGCTGGAGAGATGGCTCAGAGGTTAAGAGCACCGACTGCTCTTCCAGAGGTCTGAGTTCAATTCCCAGCAACCACATGTTGGCTCACAGCCATCTGTAACGAGATCTGGTGCCCTCTTCTGACCTGCAGTTATACATGCTGTGTACACAATAAATAAATAAAATCTTAAAAAAAAAAAAGTAACATGTTAGCCAGGCGTGCTAACCTGCTTCACTCTTTAAAAAAAAAAAGATATATGAATCTCTTCTTGCCTGGGACCCCCCAGCTCTGTGCTGGGGCACCATGGCTCATGGTAGATGCATCATTCCTTGCTAATGGAATATTCTGGATAGGCAGCCTCCTATAAGGGTTCTCAAGCCTCAGAGCCAGACAGTGTCTTACCCGGGTATATTACCACAGAGCCCAGAGCCACCAGCAGGACTCTATCAACTTGAAGGGTCACCCTTTCAAAGGTCAGGGGTCAGTAAGGTCAGAGGACCTGGCTTCAAGTATGCACAAGGCTCCCCCAGCTAAGGGGTATGACTGAGTCTAGGGCTTACTGGGAGGTGACAGGCAAGAGGAGTTTACTGTAATGTGCTGTAGAGGAGGGAGTCTCAGCTGATAAGATGTGCCTCTGATCTGAGGCTGAGAGGCATATTCCAGATGCACAAGAAACTAAAAGCCAGAAAAAGTGTTTAAGAAAAGTGTGTTTAACAAGGGACAGGACACATGGGTGCAGAAGCCAAGCCGGGTCCTTGGGATGAGGATCCAGCTCAGGGGCTAAGCTCCTGTTAGCATAGGTGAGGCCCGGAGTTCCAGCCCCAGCACCAGGAAATGGCAAAAGAAAAGAGATCCACCCACAGGGTCTCTCATCTGAAACGCGTTACGTTTTTATAGAGATCCGTGTTTTCAGAGCAGCTCATGACTCCTGACTTCCCGGGCTGTCCATCTCCCTGGAGGTGGGCCTTTCTGAGGCTGGTAAGGGGCCCCAGGAAGCTAGGGCGAGTGTCAGGGTAGGCTCTCAACTGCCTTTCAGCCCTGTCCCAAGACATTTCCAAGCCACCAGAAGGCATGGAGTTTCCCAGAGATGGGCCAGGTCTAACCAAGAAACTGAGGGACTAAAGCCAGGCAGCTGCCAGTCTTTGGAGACAAGCAGTGGTCCTCAGCTTAGAGTCTAAGCCCCTCCCCTAGTCACCTCAAAATTAGTGGCTGTCTTTTCTAATGCGCAAGAAGTGTCCCCAATGGCCAGGAAAATTCAGACTCATCACATACCAGGGAAATAAGGTATCCTCTTCCCATTGAGCTTGTAGGAGATGCCAACTTGAATCTCGCTCAGAACATCCAAGATGTCCAGCTTGGTCAAGGCCAGCCTGTACCCAAAACAAGATAGAGAACGGAGAAATAGCGTACCATCATTGCTTCTGGTTTTCGCCCGCCCCTTCCTCCTGTTGTTTGCACTGGACACAGTAAAGATCAAGTGATCCCCCCAAAAAAAATGCAGTCACTGAACGGGCTGGAGAACAGGAACACCTGCCTCTGGGCCCAAGTCCTGAATCTGCCATTCATCCCCCTCAGCTGGAGCATTCCTGAAATCGGGGCTTTCCCTCTTGCCAGTGGGTGCCACCTCTGCCTGGGGGTCCTGCCATGTCTTCCCCGTAGCATGGGGCATGTGGGGCCTAGTGCTATGGGCATGGTACCCACTTTTCCAGGATGGATCTGCTTGAACACCGACCGCTGCAGAGCTGGGACCGGTGCAGTATGGCTGTGGCCTTCCTTGGCCTTCCTCAAAACTGCCTTGTGCTGAAGTCTCCCCCACTCCCTTTTTTTTTTTTTTTTTGCTTTCTCCTTTCCACACAGGCTTCACAGATAATCTCATCCTGGGTTGCAGACCCTTGCTACCCTGCATCTACTTCACAAGGCCTCAGACACCTCACCAGCCACACAGTTAACTTCTAGCTACCTGTCAGCTCTGTTTCCACCCAGGAAGGCCCTGGTTAAGTCTTTCCAAAGCCAGCATAGACTTCCCAGTGCTGGTGGGGAAGGCTTGGCCCCCTTTCAGAGCTGGAGAAGGGGCAGGGAAGCCAGCACCCTACAACACCTCTTTCCTTCCCAGGAAAAGGTCCTGGGCGATCAGACCTGCAGAGGCCCCCTGTGGTCCACCCTGGGCTCCCTGACACTCCTGGAGAAAATTGTAAGAGCATCTTTGGGAGCTTTCCTTGCAGGCTCACAAAGGTGGGGAGCGATTTGGGGGGGGGGGCGCTGGGAAGCCCCTGCTGCTGCTGGAGGGATACTTTGCTTTAGGTCCTTACCCAACCTTGACCCCCACCTCTGCCTCCTGGCTGTGGGAGGGTCCTTCATAGGGAGCCTTTCTCATTGGGGTTCTATATTCACAGGACTGTTAAGTCAGCTCCTAGCGGCACGTGGGAGCTGTGGGGCTGGTCTGTCTCCCAGCTCTGCTAGAGGCATCCAGAGCCCTGCCTGCCTGTCTGCTTCTCCAACCCAGGCTTGTCCCTCCTCCCGGCTCCTCGGGGTTCCTCCTGTGGGATGGATCTTCTAGAAATGACAAGTCCTTCTGGCTTATAAACTACCACTGTACTTTGTAGGATGTCCCCAAGCCCTGCAGGCAAAGCCTGTAGCCATGTTTGGGGGTGCATGATAGGGAATGAATGCCAGGACACCCATCACCTCCACATCCTCCCAAAC
This sequence comes from Peromyscus maniculatus bairdii, assembly GCF_049852395.1. Classification (NCBI taxonomy): domain Eukaryota; kingdom Metazoa; phylum Chordata; class Mammalia; order Rodentia; family Cricetidae; genus Peromyscus; species Peromyscus maniculatus. The sequence goes on along the minus strand of NC_134865.1, from coordinate 84,872,876 downwards.
ACGCCCTTCTCTGAAGCCTGCTCTGCTCAGGCCCTGGTCCTCCGCTCAGGATCACCCTCACCTTGCACTTGGTCCCACACCATGCTGAGCACCCGGCCAGCTCCACACTAACTCTCACATGACCATCACAGTGATTTGGGATTGGTCAGTATGGAAGAGTGTCCCTCTTCTGGCTTTATGTCTGGCCCCTATGTTACTCCCTGGTTGGCCTTGCTTGGGGGTGGGGCTTGGTTGGATGGAAAGACTCCATACAGATGTTGGGGCCCTGGCCCCTGAGATGAGTCCCACTTGCCCTGTGGGCATTGGGATCAGGGAAGATCCCTATGTGATGTGGCTTTGATGACACCTTGGTGCTAGTGTACAGAGGGCTGCTTACGCAGTGAAGCCGTTGACCATGTGAGCGTATCTTAGGATCATCAGGTCCAGCCATCCGCAGCGTCTCTTCCTGCCTGTGGTCACCCCCCACTCATGGCCACGGTTCTGTAGCAGATCTCCAATTTCCTATGTGAAAATAAAGGACTGTCTGTGCCCGCCATGTTGGGCACTGGCCAGGACAGGCGTGGTGTGTGCCCACTTGTCTCCTGCGCTCCTGGCTTCCTCTCCTCTCCGTCTTCCTTCCAGCTGAGGCAGACACAGGGCTTTGCTCCCCAGTTTGGCTCTGAGGAGGCAGCACTTTTCCCAGAACACCCCAGAAGCCCAGCCTGTTTGTGGGGGCACAGGCAGCTCACCTCCCTTCCTCTTGTCTTAGTGTGGGCAGGTGAGGGTGGGTGGGGCCTTGTCCTGCAACTCAGGGTGGAGAGCAGGATTTATCCCCACCCTGAAAATAACCCCACCTCGGGCTCTCTCAAACACCTGCCTTTCCTGGGACAAGAGCTGTGACTCACCCAAATTAGGTGTCAGGGAAGGAAAGCCTGGAAGATTCTGAGGCCTCAGTGGCTCCCAGAAATGCTCCAAGGCTGGAGAGCTAGAGAGTTAGTGCTGAAGGAGTCCCCCTTGTCTGTGGGCCTCACACACTGATGGAGAAACGGAGTTTCAGGCATGCACACACACACACACACACACACACACACACACACCCCTTTTGTCAACTGTGTTGCTGATGGTGTTGGAACAGACTGTCCTTCAAAGCCTCTAACGCCCTCACCTCTGAGCCTGTGCTGTAAAGAGATCCCACTAGGACATGGAGAATTGTTCAGTAGGGTCCCCTCAGCATGTCTGCAGTTCCACCTGACACCATGCGACCCCAAATATCCCACCCAGCCTCTGTGCTGGAACTCACATTGATCTGCTCCGTGGGGAAGGCCCCAATGCCCACACGGGTGGTGTAGGCCTTTACCACACCATACACGTCACCTATGTTCTGAGGCGGGATGCCCAGGCCTGTGCACACGCCGCCCACGGTGCAGTTGGAGGAAGTCACAAAGGGGTAGGTTCCTGCAGGACAGAATAGTCAGTGGTTACCCATCACCCTTTGCAGATCCCAGGGCCCAAGGTGCCTTCTCAGCAAAGGGCAGCTGGATTCCCTCTTTGGGAATCACCAGAGCCACCAGTAAGGGCCTATCCTGGGACAGTGGCCTACACAGGGTGCTGTATGGCTCACAGAGGAGCCGGTACTGAGGTGGCCTGGCCTCCCCCAACAATGAGGGCAGTAGATTCGTATGCCTTGGGGCTGGGGACATGAGGTGCATGGCCTTGCCAGGCTCTCTTGTCCCACTTCTGGCCTCTCAACCTCACCTCAGTTCAGCCTTTGGTGCTCCCTTATCTGGCTGAAGTTAGGCAAACAGGACAATGGGCTCATTGTGGTAGATACGGACAGCGTTGTGGCCTTGGAAGGTGGCCTGTGTCACTAAGCTGTTCCATGAGTTTTCATAGTCCCCGGCAGATACAAAAGGCCACATCTCCCCCAGGATGGAGCTGCCTGGTAGAGAACTCACCGAAATCAATGTCAAGAAGGGCTGCGTTGGCACCTTCCACCAGGATCTTCTTGGGGGGGCCGTGGAGTGCCTCATACATGAAGTAGACACCGTCTCGAACCATGGGTCTGATCCGCTCAGCAAAGCCCTGAGAGGACCGTGCAACCACATGAGACTGCAGAGGGGCAGGATTCACACAGCCCACGGAAACTGACAGCTGGCAGTAGTGCCCGCCTGGGGCTTCTGCGCTCGGCGGCGGCAGCTCCCTCGCCACACGGGGGAGGTCTGCCCCACCCCCACGTCCTCCCCCAGTGCCTGGTCCAGTGTTGGCCAGTTTACCTTGAGCCTTTTGAGTTGACCTTCCACATCTATGTCCAGGGTGGGGAACATGGACTGGTGCTGGCGGGCCAGGTTCTTGAATCTGTGCAGGCAACCCTCACTGTGACTCTCCGAGGGCCCACACTGGACCCGGGGGGCTCTGTCTCCCATCATGCCCCCCACCACCTCTCCGTGTCTTCCCCCTGGGCCATGAGACGGTGGGCCGACCTACCTGCTGGAAAACTCATCAAAATCCGACAGGAGGTCACAGATGCGGAGGCCTGTCCGGGCGGCTTTGGAAGAGTAAGTTGGTCCAATTCCCTTCTTGGTGGTGCCAATGCTGAAAGACGTGGAGTGGGTGCTGCTGAGGAGGTCTGCTGACCCCGCCCACCCCGGCTTCCGGCAGACTCAGGGTCCCCCTCGTGAATCAAGGCCAGAGGGCGAGAAGGGGACCGCCGAACAGCAGCAGTGGGGTCTGGGGACTCAGTTGCCGGGAAGACACCTGGACAGGTTAAGTACACAGCACCACGGTGCAGGGCAGGCGAGGAGAGAGCGCTGGCTTCCCCCGCCCACCTCTAAGCATTTGCAGTTGTGCTCCGGCTGCCCTCCTGCCCGGCAGCAAGAACACTGTAGGGGGGGCGGGTGTTGGTGCACAGGTGACCCCAAGTCACGTTCTGCTGCCGCCTGTGTCTTGTTCTGTGTGTTCACGTGAGCGTGCATCCGTGACTGTGTGTGCACTGTGTGAATGGACCAGCACAAGTGCAAGTACACGTGTGTGAGTGTGAACATGTACATGCACACGTGCAGGCACATGCGCACCCATGCGACACGTGCACATGCAGATGCACACGAGTGCTCCTGTGCACAACTGTAGAAGCAAATGTGCCTTGACATGTATGCGAGCATGCATGTGCAACTGTGCAGTGTGTGTGTGTGTGTGTGTGTGTGTGGCCGTTGACTGCCTCCCACATGCCTCCCTGGCGTATCTGGCGTTTTAACAAACGTTTCTGAATGGACAAAAGTGCGAACATCACACAGGAAAGAGCAGGAATTGGGTGCCAGGGTGGTGGTTGTCGGCCAAGCAGGGGCGGTCAGGCCATGCCAAGGCTTTTCACGTTTCCCTGAGGGATGTGCCCGCGGTCAGGGTGGCGCAGCTGTGGCGGGAGACAGCAATGGCAGCCGACCAAGTCAGCGTGTGGGCACAAGGCCGGACTACCCTGCTGTTTTTGCAGGTTTTATTTTCAAGGGACCCTAAGTTGGCTGCTGGCGGCCCCCTCTCCTGCTCAGACAGGACCTGTACCGGGGCCGCCAGCATGTGGAACTGAAGTCCCCAGGAACAGGAGGAACGCGCTGGGGGGGGGGGGCGGCGGCGGGGGCGGCGGCGGCGGCAGGAGGAACTCACTTCTTCCCCTCTTGCGCTTGACGCTGTACCTCCTGCAGCCCATCCACTGCCTGGTGGAAGTCAAACACTGTCGCCAGCAGCCAGCACACGGGCGGGAGAGGAGCAGAGCACAGACGTTGGTGAGGGACCTCATTTTCTGAACGGTCTCAGAAGGGGTCAGCGGGTCCCCGGCTGGGAGCAGATACTGGGCTTTCCAGAGTCCCAGTCCCCACAAAGGAGGGGTAACCAAGTGTGACCCTGGCTTTGGCCTAGATCCTACCTCGAGGCTCATTAAAAAGAGTAAGCTCAGCAGCATACGGGCCCAGGCAGGCCCTCCAGGGTCTCCCGAGCTCTGTACCATGGAGGGGCAAGGCTTCTGGATGGAGGGAGCAAGGAGGGCCCACCCCCAGAGGCTCCTGGGAACCTTACCAAGGTGGGCCCGGTCAGAGATGATGAGTCGTTTCTCCCAGTCCTTCAGACCTGTGGGGACATGGCAGAGACCGCAGGTGTGTACAGGCCTAGGTGACAAGGGCCTTCCTCCCTCCCCAGCACTGCTGGCTTGAGTGTGCGCCCAGGTTCCAAAGGACCACGTGCATTGCACAGCATCCACAGCCCTGCCACTGGCTCCTTACTGAGGCTTCTGGACTCCGAGCCCCAAAGACACCACACCCATGCTAGAGCTCCTGCTTCAGCCTCATTCCTGTACGGCCTGCCCACTGAAACTCCAGGGGCTGGAGATGTCACAGCAGTGGCCGACAGCCGCAGCTTTGGAGCCTCCGGGTTGCCCAGCTGCTGCTCCTCGGTGGGGACTCTGCTCTCCGCTCCCCGGAGCTAGCATGCAGTGAGCAGCCAGCTAGGACCTCACAGGCCGTGGGCCTGTGGGTGGGGCGAGGACACGGATGACCTACCTTTCTTCTCGTTCTTCTCCGCCTCTTCAAACAAGCCTGGCAAGTGGATGACCACACCATTGCCTGCAACACAAGGGGCAGAATCACGTCCCAGGTCTCAAACATTTGTTTCCGACGGTGCTGGCAGATGGCAGGGGCCAGAGGCTCAAGGGCCAGACCCAGGTGATGGATGAGAAAGGCCACTCCATCCCACACAGCAACAGTCACACTTGGGGACACTGGGCTTAGGTACTGAGGACATGAGCCTTATGACCCACTTAGGTGAGGTCTTGAGGTGCCATGCTCATGAAGACAGAAAGTAGAAGAGCAGCTTCTGGAACCCGGGGGAAGTGGCGGGGGCGGGGCTCCATAGGGTAGGTGTGGGGAATGGGGAGTTCTGCAGTCAGTGGTGTGATGCCCCCATATGCCTCTATCCTGGGGGTTCACCCAAAGGGGCTGAGCACTGAGCCTGCCATGGTGGTGGCAGCAGCTTATTATAACTCACAAATCTTGAAGGCTGGCAAGACTTCCGGAGGGTGAGTGGATGAATACCTGTGGATGTCAGATGCTGGGATGTTTCTTAGTGCTAAGGAAAGTGGGCTGTCAAGCCAGGGGGCCTGGAGAACCCTCAAACACAGGCAAACAAAGGAGTGTCTGAGGGGGCTGTCCACCCAGCCTCCAGCTGGTGTGAGGCAAGGGCAGCTATGGAGGTGGTCCTGGTTGGTTTTATTGTCAACTTGACAACCTAGAGTCGCCCAAGAAAAAGAAACCTCGGTTGAAGAACTCCCTCGATCAGATTGGCCTGCGAACATGTCTATGGGACATTATCTTGCTTGTTAATTGACGTAAGAGGGCCTACCTAGCTCACCGTGGGTGATGCCACCCCTAGGCAGGTGGGCCTGGGCTGTATAGGAAAGTTAGCTGAAGCTGGGTGTGGTGGGGCATGCCATTAATCACAGTGGTCTGGAGGGAAAGGCAGGCAGATCTCTATGAGTCGAGGCTAGCCTGGTCTACATAGTAAGACCCTGTCTCAAAAAAGAAGAGGATGAGGAGAAGGAAGGAAGGAGAGAGAGAGGGAGAGAGAGAGAGAGAGAGAGAGAGAGAGAGAGAGAGAGAGAGAGAGAGAAGAGAAGAGAAGAGAAGAGAAGAGAAGAGAAGAGAAGAGAAGAGAAGAGAAAGACAGAAAGAGGAAAGAAAGCTGAGCATGAATGGTCCAGAAAGTGAGAAGTCCAGTGAACAGAGTTCCTCTATGGTTTTTGTTTCAGATCCTACTTAAGTTTCTGCCCTGACTTCCTTCAATGATAAACTGTGACCTGGAAATTAAGCCAAACAAACCCTTTCCTTCCCAGGTTGCTTTTAGTCAGAGTGTGCTATCATAGCAACAGAAAGCTGACAAGGGTAGTGGCTATGTCTTCCGTGTGGAGACCTGGTGACCATGGCAGACCAGAACAGAGATCCTGTGCTAGGACCTGATGCCAAGATGATCGTTAAAAAACAGCCAACCCCAGGAGACTCCTGCTCCAAGTCAGCCTAGCAAGAAGTTCTCTCTCGCCGGGTGGTGGTGGCACATGCCTTTAATCCCAGCACTTGGGAGGCAGAGGCAGTCGGATCTCTGTGAGTTCGAGGCCAGCCTGGGCTACCAAGTAAGTTCCAGGAAAGGTGCAAAGCTACACAGAGAGACCTTGTCTCAAAAAAAAAAAAAAAAAAAAAAAAAAGATTTCTTTATTTGATGGCTCAGAGGTTAAGAGCACTGGCTGCTCTTCCAGAGGTCCTGAGTTCAATTCCCAGCACCCACATGGTGGCTCACAACCATCTGTAATGAGATCTAGTGCCCTCTTCTGACCTGCAGTCATACATGCTGTATACATAATAAATAAATAAATATTTTTTTTTTTAAAAAAAAGAAGTCCTCTCTCTAGCCACAGCCCCCTGCTCCTGCTGTTCCCACCCCACGTGTACCTCCAGAGCTAGCCTTCTCTGCCCAGCTCACCAGAACACATTCTATCCTAAGGGGATGTGACTTTGCATCTCTTCAGTTGACCCCAGAACAGCAGGTTAAAGCCCATTAGAAGCATGAAGTGCACTTGGGAGGCTGAGGCAAGAGGATCACGAGTTTGGGACCAGTCTTGGTCACATGTCTCAAAATTCCAAATCAACCCAGCACTCAGCGTGAGGATAAGGAATTCAAGACTCAACTTGGCTTTGGAGCAAGTTCAAGACTAACTGGGGCTACAGAGACCCTGTCTCAAAAAGCAAAGCAAAGAAAGACAACATCACAAATCTAAGCTACCACCTAAATGACGATAATTAGCATCAATAGCGGGTGAGCTGACAGAGAGAACCCAAAGCATTCTAATATCCCAAAACATTCTGAAATCAACTGTGGTAGCCTCAAAATTGTACCTTTACAGCGGACAATTAAAAACGATTATTCTATTTTATTTTATATGTGTGGGTATTTTGCCTGCATATGCATGAGCATGTCTGTGTACCATGAACATGTCTGGTGCCCATGGAGGCCGAAAGAGGGTGTCAAGTATCCTGGAACTGAAGTTACAGATGGTTGTGAGCTGCCATGTGGGTGCTGGGAATTGAACCTAGGTCTTCTGGAAAAGCAGCTTGTGTTCTTAACCGTTGAGCCACCTCTCCAGCCCCTACAGTGGATAAGTTTTATAATGTGTAAATTATGATTCAATAAAGCAGTTCCATTTATTGATATGACATAAAAAATAAGAAAATAGGAACCGTGGCATGGAGAAATGTGGACCCTAAAGTTTCTGAGATTCCTACTAGCACCCTGGGAGCTGTGCTTTATCAAAGAAAAACAAACATGGAATCTTCAGAGTTAGTCCACACAGCTAGAGACAGAGGCTCAGAGGGGAAGGTGGCCTTGCTGAAGGCCACGTGACATGCCAGTACAGGGTCTGGGCTGAAGAGAGCCAAGCAAGCAGAGACCACCATTGCTCCCAAGGAGGAATCCTATGCCAGCCTCATGAGGTTGGCCATGGCATGGGTTTGGCAGAGGGAGGTGGGACACCAGTCCAGATCAGAGTGACTCAGAGATTACACAAGCCACCGTGAACACAAAAGGTCACCCAAATGCCACAGTATCTTGAAATAACCCCACAGCAGAGACAAGGAGTGTCGCAAGCTGAGGGTCAGCACAAGCTGGGGCTCTTGCCGAGTGGCTGCTCCAGGCGCCCTTTGTAACGACCATGGCATCTCTGCTCTTGAGTGAGCTCCCAGAGATCTGCCAGCCTCTCTCCAGTTGTTGGTCCCCAACCATCCTCTGGGCTAGGCGGCACATGTCCTGGGTCACGTGCCTCTCCATGGTGTCGCCTTGTCCCACCAAGGAGGCTTCTGGAGGAGGTAGAACCAGGCTGGCAGGTTGTTTCCTGTGGCCTTCCCAAAGGATGGACAGCACCCCTGGCCGGCTGCTCCACTCAGCACACAGGTAGACAGGCCAGCTCAGTCGCTGGGGCTCCGCACATCACCCCTCTCCTGGCTCTGCACTGGGAGGGCTAGGGACCGTGTGTACTTGAGGGGAGGAACTCTAAGACGTCTGAGCTCCGACTCTACCCACCCCAGCCCTACCTTGCAGATTTCCTTCCTCTGCTCCTACACAATGGGCCAGACCCGTGCTATCCGCTGGCCGTGGACAGGCAGTACCTTGCCTTTGCTTCCTGAGATGTGGGGGTCAGATAAGCCACAAGCATGTCAGTCAGAGCTACAAGAATGAGGACAAAGGGGGCTGTGGGGGAGATTGAAGGGGGCCCTCTGCAGCACCACCTAGAGAGACCAGGGGCAGGGATGCCTCATCAGGCATCTGCAACAGCCAGGCAGCATCAGGAAGTGTGCCCAGGCTGTTCCCAGGCCCATGTACTCTGAAGGCACAACTTTGCACACTCACTTCCACACATACAAATACACCCATATACATGAACTTACACACACACACACACACACACACACACACCACACACTGCTCTGTGCGTTCCACAGAGCTTCCTGCACCCCCTGACTCCTGGTGAGAGCAGGCTCTGAGGACAATTTCTGGGTAGGGAGCTCCAGGTGAGCACACAGGGCAGGCCGGCCGAGGTCCAGCCCTGGGGTTTGTATAATGAGACTTCCCACGCTCTCCACACACACCGGGATCCTGGTTCAGGAAGTCAGGCTGAGGCTGGCGGGGCACTCACCGATGAACGACACGGCCTTGGTGTTGATGATGCCGCTGGGGAGCAGATGGAAGTCATACTCCTTGCCGTCCACTACCACCGTGTGCCCGGCGTTGTTGCCGCCCTGGGAACAGAGACTCGGATGAGCGGCTGGTACCCGAGTGTTGAAGCTGATCCCACAGGGGCCTGCCTAGCATCCCAGCCTCACTCCAGACCACCTCTCTCCCTACACGGTGCTTGAGGCCCCAGGGTTGTCCAGTGGTAGGGCTTGGGCAGTACAGGTCAGTGGTCAGGGCTTTGGGTTGAATTAGTGTCTGATTCTGGGGATTCTCTGGCCCAGCCTGGTCCCTGGACTCAGTGCAGCCTTGGCAGGTGGACCTGGCTGAGCACCCTCCCCTCTCCAAAGGAAGTAATGAGGACTTGAGGACCAATTCCTACGGAAAACACAGACCCAGACCCCACAGTCCAGCTTGTTGCCCTCTTCAGCAGGGCCCTGTCCTGGGTAAAAAGGAAAGGAAAAGGTGGTTCCTAGGCCACCCTGTTCCAGGGAGGCTCCTTCCTTTTGGAATTCAAGATGATAGGGTAGGCCAGCCGGGACAGGGCTTTCAGGGTGGGGAGAGAGCCCAGCATCAAGGCTGGTCTTCGGGCTCCAGCATCCTTCTTCCATTAGTCAGCCGCCTGACCAGAAGCACACAGCTCCAGACCCTGGACACTGCGCCCTCAGGTTCCCAGAGACTCATGACATAGGTGGCTGATGGCATAGAAAAAATAGAGGCCCGTGGTGGTGGGTCACCAAAGCTTTCTTGCCTTCCTTTGACTGTGGCAGCCTGTCACTCACATGGGGCGGGGGGCAGGGCTGCTTAGCAGGTCACTGCCCAGCAGGAACTTGTAGTCTGGGTGTGCTGGTGGGTGGGTGGGGGCAAGGTGCAATGGGAAAGGCTGAAGCCATGAACAGGCGGAAGGGCCTCACTACATAACGCCTGCAAATGGGCACACGCATTGGTATAGTGAGTGGCAGACTCAGTTCCCAAGATGATTTGATGTCCTCTAAGCCAGGCCCCTGACACCCTGCATGTGGTACTTCTAGAACAGTGGTTCTCAACCTTCCTAATGCTGTGACCCTTTAATACAGTTCCTCATGTTGTGGTAACCATACAATTATTTCATTGCTACTTCATAACTATAATTTGCTACTGTTATGAATCATAATGTAGATATCTGATATGCAGGATGTCTGATATGTAGCCCCAAAGGGGTTGCGACCCACAGGTTGAGAACAACTGCTCTAGACAAACCGTTTTCAAAGGCCAGTAGACGTATGGCCTGCAGTACCAAATTTCACCTGCAGACGGCACTGTGGTCCCCCTAATTGTGCAACCCGGGCTCAGCACTTGTGTTTGGCCTCTAGAGTCAGTAAAGGTCAACCCTTACTGAGCTCACTTCAGACCCTGAAGCTCAGCTCCAGACCAGCTCCCTGCCCCCTCTCCCAGAAGACACACAGGCCAGGCGCATGCCACTTTGTTTAGCTGGCTGATAGAGCGAAGGCGTTTTCAGCTCCCACACATCTTTCCCTCCGTGAAGGTTCACCTCCCTTTGTGACAGAGTCATGTCTACCAGGTCCTCTGCTGAGGCAGGAGGCAAAGAATGCTGCTGCTGAGATCCTATGTAAGGGGCTCTCCCTCCAAGGACCTCATTTTCCACACGTTTTAGGAGCAGGCCCCAGGCCCGTATGCCTAAACTTCCTGTTCCTTGCTTGCCCTCCGTGAGGCTTATTACCATGTGGATGACATCAGATGACATCGATGGGTCAACTAGAAGCCAACTTCCTGGCACCGGCCCCAGGCACCCAACTGTTAGGAAGGTACACTGTGCAGTCTGTTCCGAAATCTCCGAAACACAATTCTGCTGGGGCTGTTTGCCATGTAAAGGGTAGGAACCGTCTGGGAGGCTCCTCAGTTTAATGTGACTTGCAGGGAGCTCCTGATCTTTGAGTGGCTCCAGGCACGTGAGGGTACCTCCTCAGGAAACCCGAAGTGCTTGGCAGCCTGGCCTTACAGGCTCTGTGAGCAGGTGATAGAGCAGGAGAAGACGACGTGGATCGTGACAGATATAGTGCTAGAAGGTAATCTGCAAGGGGAAGGGCCCAGAGGGGCTGCTGGGAAGAACAGAGGCTTTGTGGGTGGGGCACGAAGGAGGTGGGAACTGAGGGAGATACCTGCAGCTCCGACTTTGAACTTGCCATCAGCTGGGCACAGAAGATGCCTGTGTCCTGCCCCTGAGCTTGTGAGGTCAGACCATCAGAACGGGGACAGGCCCACGAGGAACCTCTGGAAGCCTTGGGGTCTGGAGACTCCAGCCATGTTCCGCTTTGCCACAGCAGATGCAGAATTGCCACCACCCCCTTTCGGTTCCCAAAACATGTGAACACCCACAATGCTGTTTCCTGCCCGAGGCAGTTGAGGTGGTCTCCAAAAGGAGATGGGGAAACTGAGGTCCCAAGAGAAGACAAGCTTGCAACAGAGCCTAGAGTGATGAGCTTTTCTTGGCCTGGCAGGCCTCCAGGGGCCACAAGGTGGCCAACCTGCCTTCCACCGTGGCTAGGTCCAGGGAACCGACACCCTAGTCGGGATGCTCTGTCCCACCCTCTCTTTGAGTGCCCAGGGCCATGTCAGCTGGCTGGAGAACACAGACAGCAAGCACCCGCCTGTCTGTGTTGGGGTAAACACGGGTGCCTAGGAACAGGCGTGAGCATCATGGGCCAACAGATATCAGATGACCTCGGCGCCAGCGCCCACTGCAACACCCAGGCATCAGCCACAGGCCATTGCTAAGACACGTACCATCCTGGGACACCGGGCTTCCAGCAACCCTGTGGAGCCCGGGGTGACAGTCTCCCTCTTCCCATTGGGGTCTCAGACTGACAGGCTGCCCAGGGACAGTTGGTGGAGACAGAGACAAGTCCTCCCATGCCTTCTTTGGCTTTACTAACCCGGTCCAGACAGTCAATAAAATCTGGGCATGACGGGAGTCACCAACCCCTGAAATGTGGGGGACATTCAGACCTGCCTGGTACAACAGATTACACTTGGCTCCCATGAACGAGGTGGTGTGAGGAGAAGCGAGGTCAGCTCTGTTTCTGAGGCTCAGCACCCCCTTGCATGGGCAGGCTCTTGAGGACCCTGTGGAGATCTTCACGAGTGAGGAAACACCACCTGTGCCACTCCCAGCTCCAGTTCTGGAGGATGGAGAGGTGTGGCAGCCTCAGACTGCTTGAGGGCATCTTAGAGCTCAGGATCTCACTGACCCCCCAGTCCGGGGAAGAGTCCAGCAGTGCCCAAGTGGGCACTAGCCAATGTATGCTGGGACTAACCCAAAGACCTGCTGTGGCCCTGCCCTACTGTGGGAACCGTCTGCTTAGAATGGTGCTGAACCCTAAGGAGGACCTGAGAGGTCAGAGTCAAGCTCTTGTTCAGACCCCTTTCCTGGAGGTCCAGTGGAAGATGGCCAGCTGCCCTTGTTTGCAGGTGGATGCCAAGCATCTGGGTACAGCCTTCAGGGTCCACCAGCAAGGGCAGCTCCTCTCCACTTACTGTGTAAATAGTGTGGAACAGTGTCCTTGGAGGCATGGTCACCCACGGTACATCATGACACCTCTCACCACTGGCCAGTTAAGCGGAGTGGCTACATGGACAGCTCAAAGCACATACCTCGAGATACCTGTACTACTGGGGCTCAGACCAGGCTGCAAGCCCAGGATCGGGGGCATCAAGGAGCCTGGTGGGCACAGTAGCACTACTTGGTGCCTCCAAGCTCCTCCCAGGATTTTCTCCACAACATAATTCTGAGGCCCCTGTGTACACTGAAATCCCCCCAGCACCCTTTGACAGCCTGGCTCGTCACCCAGAAACCCCAGACCCTGGTGTCCAAGAGTTTAAGACAAGAGACCTTTGTCTTGGGCAAACAAAGAGGGACCAGGACCAAACCAGATTCTGTTCCAGATCAACTTGGTCCGGACCTCTGCTTTGACCTGTAGTTGTGACCCAATATCTCCAGTGTGAGGCTGGGAAGGGTTCTGGGTGCAGGCCCTGTAGGGGCACCCTCTGAGTGGGCTGCATATGCAGTAGTTGTGGACACATACTGCAGAAACCAACACTCATTTCCTCTGCCTACCCATGCCTACCATGTAGCTGGAGCACCTACCTGCCCCCACAGCCCTGAGCTCCAACCCCAATGTCCAGAATGCTCTTCTCACAGCCATCCATCTTGTGGACATCTGGACACAGCTCCTGACTATCCAGGGCCCTGTCAGCGTACAGACCTAAGCTGAACAGAGGACCTCAAGATTGGATACAACGAGCTGTGTCCTAGCATCTCCTTCCAGGACAGACCCAGGGCCCGGCTGGGCAGAGACCCGAAATGGACCTTTCTGCCCAGCTGGACCGCTCTATCCAGTGTGAATGCAGAGCACCTATAGCACATCTCTGAGGTTCTCTTTAGCCTCTCCTACTTCTGTCCTCTAGGCCAGAACCTCCCTTCTCTTGCAGGGCCTTGGACAGGTAGCTGTGGCCTTTGCCCTCCACCAGGGGGTGCTCTGGGCCCCTGCCTTCCCAGCCCTTCTCATTCCCTACTCTGGTCTAATATCTACAGGCCCCAGGTAGGGTACTATGAGATGGCTGAGATCGTTAGGAGACCCCTGTCCTCCTCACGGACAGTAGAGAAGGGCTCTGTGTGAATGACATGTGCTAGTGTGTTGTGCGCCCAAGGGACAGGCTAAGGAACGGGTGTTTAGCTCCCAGGGCCTCTGCAGCGCTGGGTTCCGGTTTACCTTAGCTCATTCCCAACTCTTCCAGCATCTGCAGGGGTTTCTCCACACCACAAGCTGTCCCAGCAAACATCTCCCCTCTGTCCACTCTGGCTGTCCTTCAGGCCTTGTATGGAGTAGGTGCTAAGTGCCTGCAGGACTGAGCCTAGTTACTAACATGTTACAAGCTCCACAGTGTGGTCATTGTCCTGTTCATGTCCATGCCTCCTGCCCTGGTACCTGCCCTGTGCCAGAGGAGAGGGTTCCATAGATTTCTAACCTGCTGATGCCCCTTCCCTCATGGCCCACCTTCTAAGGGCCATTGGGGGGCCATGTCAAGGCCCTCACTTCCTTTCCATATCCGCTCACAGACCTACAGCTCACTTTCTTCTTCCCTTGTAGGGAGGAATAGGTTTGGGCAAGAGTGTGAAGGTCCTGCCCAGGGTGATGTGGGGCTGTGTGACCCTGAGCATCCTCTCCTGGAGATATTGTTTGGCCATCAAAGCCATCAGCAAGTAGAGCCATGGAGAGGCCTGCTTCTGGGATCAACACCAGGCATTCCCAGCACAAAGCAGTGGCTTCTCTTACCTGCCAGAGGCCCCTGGAGCAGCCTGGGATCCAAGGCTACACATCTCCCTTGGAGAAAGCGCCAGCGCACCTGCAGATTGCAAGGCAGGTCCTGGTGCAGAACTTGGGCTCTAAGAGTGCTACTCTGCTGGAGAAAACCGTGGGACTCAAGGCCTGTGGTCACCGCCATGGCTGTTTAGCACTGCTTGAGGCCAGCCCTTCCACAAGGGTGACCTCAGCTGGACAGAAGTCTCAGACATGGGAACGGTATGTGGGTTCATGGTGAAAACCAAGCAAGCCCCCAAAGCTGTCTAGTACTGAGCATGACCAGATGACAGTGCCCTAGCACCCTGAGGGGTCTGACTCAACCACATGGAAGGAGAGTTTTAAATACCAACAGGCCTGCATGGCAGCCTGGCAGTGCCAGGCAGGGTGCCACAAGTATCAGAGAAAGAGTATTTATGAGGATGGAGGAAAGAGCCTAGACGAGCAGTGGGATGCATCAGGAGATGGTGGCCAAGATGCCCACGAGGTAACACATACATTGGACTCATCTGATGGAGCAGCTGGACACAGCTGGACAGTCAGGCAGCAGAGAAGGAAACATGGAGGACACAGAAAGGGGAAGCCTGGGCAGAGGCGCCCAGGACTCCAAGGAGGAGGAAGAGAGAACAAATCCCCCAGCACAAGAGGCAACTGATGGACTGGAGCTGCAATATACCCTTGAGCAGGAGACCAGGAGGACTTGCCTGGAAGGGAATGAGGGGTAACAGATGGAGTGGGGAGCCAGGGAGGAGGGCAATGCAGCCCCCAGCAGCCTCAGAGATTCAGGGTGGATGAAGGATGCTCTCAGGGTCAAGAGCAGGGGTGGGGCACGAACCATGTCAGAGCAGGGACCTAGCGGCAAAGAAAAGAAGCAGGCAGGACCTAAGGCCAGAGGTGCTAGCTGGAGGGTGCTCCTGGGGGCCCAGCATTGCCTTCTGCCCCATAGACCCCAGTTAATCACGACGGAAAAGCAAGAAGTAAGGACAGCTGTCGGGGCTGTGCAGAGTCAGAACCCAGCATAGGTGGAGAGCTGCGTAAGTGTCTGCGGCCACAGAAGGGCGTGGAAGCCGGATCTGGAGGCTAGCCCTGTCAGCATGGAGGGTTAACAGATTGCAGAGGCAAGACCTGTGCCTGCCAGAGACCAGGGTATCCCTGGGGTCACAACTGCCACTTGGAACAGTGATGAGCCCAGGTGCTAGGCCAGGTCATTCTCTAGGATCCCAAGGAACCAGTAGCCCTAGCTGGCGGTAACCTTTTGAAGTAGCCAATTTGCTATGGAGGGAATCTGATTTGCGATCTTGTCCTAGCCAGTGGGTCCAAGGCTTCGTGCTGGCCCCTGGAACCTTCACTTGGTTCATGCACCCATCCAAAGCCAGAGGCAATTTGCCTAGACCCCCACCCTGCCGGCCTCTGATCACATAGGGCTGGCCATGGGGACATAAGACCAGGGAAGATGTGGGAGGCCAGTGGCAGACCAAGGGGAGGGACAAGAGCAGGAAGCCAGGGTCACCAAGTGCTTGCAATGACCAGGGATGGGAATCCATGGAAAAGGAACTTGAAGTGCCTTCCAGAGGGGGCTGAGTGGGGCCCGAGGGAATTCTGGCTTAGCTGCCTTCTCCATGGAGTCAGGGGAAGGCAGGCAGGCAGGTCTGTGCCATCATGGCAGCTTATGGTAAAGGCTATAAGGGACCCAAAGGGATAGTTAGTTTCATCCCACAACTCTGAGCCTCAGTTTCCCCACCTGTAAAGGAGCTCTGTCAGAGGCTCCTGACCTGCAATGTAGAGACTGGAAAGGAGACATGTCTCAGCTCCCATGTTCTCCGGGGAGCACCTGTCTGGCTGGATCTGCTAGGGAGTCAGCCGGTAGGGAGAGAAGTCCTATCTGAGAGGATGGTGTGGTCCAGCTGGCTCTCATCTCTGCAGGTCCTGACAGGTAATGGGGATCTGGGCCTGGCATGTTGGCCTGGGCATAGAGCGGGGAGGACCATCCCCTCCAGAACTGTGTCCACAGCTGGAAGTGGAGCCTGGGGCCATCAAGGCACACCACGGGGCTTCTCAGTCAGTGCTGACCAGAACTGGCACGCTGTATGGAGAGGTCGTAGGCACTCAGGAGCAAATGGCCCCGGGGAAGGGTGGCGGCTGTGGTGCTGGGACACTTTGGAGAGAGGGACTACAGAGCGCGGGAAGTATGCATACACACAGCTGGACAAAGCATGCATGGAGCAGGGGTCCAAGGCCTGTCCTTAGGACCTGGAGACTTCAGGAGAGAGGGGTGACCAGGGTAAGAGAGTGGGCTATCTCCCCATTTGGGGGAAAACTTCCCAGAAATCCTCATCCCCCGCTGGGCAGGTGTGGTCCAGAGAGCCAAGCTCTGCCTCCTGAGCCCACAAGCCTGAAACTCCTGCTCTGAGTTCCTCAGGAACTCAGCAAGAAAGCCACAGAACCAGGTAGAAGAACTCCAGCAGGTGTCCCACCTCCGTTTAGGTCAGCAGCATTTTGGAAGTGTGACTCCAGATCCGGTCATGACAGGGTATGCTCCCTCAAACTGATCCCTCGGTGCTAGAGCCGACAGCCCAGAGGCAGTGTGGTGGCAGGGTCAGTATGGCACCACCAGGAACCTAGGAGACCAGGCTACTAGCCAAAGGAGAGTACCCACCCACTGTCCAGAGTCAGAACAAACGTGGGTGCTCAGAGCAGTTTGCAGCTGGCCAAGAGCACAAAGCCTGTCTGGGGCCTTCTCTGAGCACTACCAGCCACTAGGTCACCCTGCCCGGAAATCCGTGGCTCCTCCCACGTCAGCTAGGACCCCTTTGAACTCTGCTTCAGGCCCCTGCCCCTGCCCTTCTGCTGGGTGATAGCCTTATCCTGACTCACCAGGGCCACCCCCAGCCCAGAAAGCAGCTCACAGCCCTTGCTGCGTTTTAGGGGACCTTGACTCACCCCAGTGGGGCTCTCCCCACCAGAGGGCCCACCGTCACTGCCCTGGAACGCCCTGCCCCTGAAGATCCCATGTCCCCTACTCAGCAGCTTATATTTTTAGCTCAGGCCCCTGCCCTTGCCCTGGGGAGGGGTTGGATGGGTGGGGGCACAAGAGCTTTGTGTGAGAGGGGGTGTGTGTGGGAAGGAAGGGTTTAGCAGGGGAAGGGGAAGGTGCCCCTGGAGGGGAGGAATCCAAAAGGCAGTGACCCACTCAGGGCACAGGAGGACAGGGTTCGTCTGGTTCCCAGGGAAGGGGAGAGGCTCGCTGGGCGGGGTGGGGAGGGACTCGGCGCCTGGCCCGCACCTGGCAGCGGCTGACGATGTCGGCGTCCGTGGCCAGCAGGTCCACCACCTTGCCTTTGCCCTCGTCCCCCCACTGCGCGCCCAGCACCACGGTCACGCGGGAGCCCGTCGCCGCCGCCTCCTGCTGTAGCCGCCCCCGCTTGACTCCGCCCGCGCCGGGGGGCCGGTCGTTGGAGGCTCGGGTCCCCGACATCCTGGCTTAGACGGTCGGTCCGCTGCGCTGGGCCACAGGAGAGCCCGCCGCCGCCAGCGCTCTCGCACCATTAAATGCGGCCGCCTAGAGCTGGGGGCGGGCCGGGGGCGGGTCCTGCGCGTGCGGTGACGCGCCTCGGTGACCTGCGGCCACAGCTCCCCGCCCCTGTCGCTGTCGTAGTAGGTGGCGCGCGCTTAGGGCGCAGACGCCCCGACACAATTCGGGCAAGCAAATGACCCAGAGCATCCAGGGGCGCGAGGTGGGTCAGTGCTGTGTGACCTGGACGCTACCTCTGCCCCCTGGCTTGCCAGGCAGGACTAGGGTTTGGGATTGCAGGAACTGCGAAGGTGGCTGGCTGTCTTTTACCTGGCAAGACACCGTTAGCAACGGCAGAACTACAAACGCGTCCTTGCCGCTAACCTGGAGGATCTGCCCGCGGGATCTCCTGCTGTCCGGTGGTAAATCTCAAGTCCATGACTGGGCGCTGGTCTCCTGAGGGCCATCCAGAAAGTCACCTTAGCTGAGGACAGCCTCTCTCCACCCGGCCACATAGTCACCCCTCCCAGCCCAGGACATGCTGTGGAGGTGGCATGCTGCTCTGGACTCTCCAGTACCAAGTGTAAGATGAAGCACCCCCAACCACCCCGGTCAGAGCAACTTCTTCAGAGACACAGGAACAGAACAGGGGTCAGGTTTCCAAGAGACCCACACCAGACTTCAGCGGCACCGGCCTCTGCCACCCCTGGGCGCCCACCTGGGTGCACTCCTGGGCCCTGCTCTAGCTCAAGTCAGTCTAGGCTGGAAACAGGGAGGAAGGAGGGCCCCGCGGCTGGAAGGACTGCCCCACCCCCTGGTGGGGGCGGTCACGTGTGCTTCCGGAGTGTGTTGACTGACTTCTGGACAGGTTCATAGGACCATCAGGCTCCTTGTAGTCCTGTCACAAGACCAGGGAGACTTGACACACCCTCTGGGGGCCTGTCCCCCGCCCCCCAGCTTGGGGGAGAGAGGCTGTTCCCAGCCAGCCCCAGCCAGCCCCAGCCAGCCCCAGCCACACTGCGGCTCCCTCCCTCCTCCCTCCCTGGCTGTGCAGGTCACTGTAATCTGTGTCCCTGTTTCACACGGGGACATAGATACTTGCCCTCCTTCAGTTGGGTGAAGCAGTCAGGGACTCGAGTCTGGACACGACCTCCAGAAGAGAGCTACAGCCTTTACTGCAGATCCGTATCCTTGCCTGCCTCACTCAGCGCCACAGTGGTGAGGGGACAGACTGATGGAAGTGGGATGGATGGATCTAGAGTTAGGGGTTCAGGCCAAGACCGCCCGAGAAGCGGCTGGGGCAGGCAGGAATACCCGAGAAGGGCCGATGCATGTCGAGTGGAGCAGACAGAAACAGGGGGTGCAGGAATGGAGTGGGGGTGCACAGGACAGGGGTCATAGGAGGCGGGGTGTGGAGCACAGGTTTCTGAGGAGGGAGGGAGGAGAGAGGCTAGCAGAATGATGCAAGGGTTAATGAGTTTTGATTCCAGGTGAGAGAGATTATGAATTAACAATGCCTATGTTGAAGCAGGGCTGTGGGGGTGCACCCCTGAAATCCCAACACTCAGGAGGCAGAGGCAGGCGGATCTCTGTGAGTTCAAGGCCAGCCTGGTCTACAGAGCAAGTCCTAGGACAGCCAGGACTACACAGAGAAACCCTGTCTTGAGAAAGAGACGGAGACAAAAGAGACAGAGACAGAGACTGCCCATGCTGAATGTCACTTTGGTCCCTGTCTTGCCCTTGCCCTCCGGGAGGTTGCTGCAAGCTGCAAGGGTCCTGGCTCCCTCTCCTGGGGTCCCGGGTAAGAGGCATGGGTTGGGGCTCAGAGGGATCTACTATGGGGCCTTAGATGGGTCCTGGGGCACTGACTCCCCTAAGCCTGGGACTATAAATAGCCAAGGGCCCAGAGAGGGGGAAGGCTTTTCTAAAAATACCTTCACTCAAGTTCAACAGCTGGCCCCCAACAGTCACACGGCTCAGCCGGAATTAGCACCCCCACCGAGCCCGTTCCAGGGTGGTGGGCCGCGCAGCAGTCACTAAGTTTGACGGGCTCTGGCGTTGCAGCTCTGTGACCTCGGACAAGTGGCTTCAACAATGTCTTGCATGGCCTTAGGGGGAGGGTGTGTAGACATAGCACCACCTATGGCTCCCTCTGGGCTGGCACGAGACCATGCCACACAGACACCTAGACACCTACAGTCACCGCACATCAACTGGCACCCTGAGCCTGCAGGTGCCAGGTGCTTCAGAGCTGTCACAGGGCGGGCTTCTCCCGCATCTGTTAGCCACTAGGCTGGCTTCCAGAGGACAGTGGGGAAGGAAGGGGGGAGCAGCTGTCTCCAGGTCGGGGACATGCTGGCCTTACCTGAGGCTTCTGCAGATTTGACTGATGGGGCAGGCATTCTAACTCGACTTCAAAACTCAGCTTTACTTCAGTATCTGGGAGCTCCAGAGTGAGAAGGCAGAGTTAAGCTGCTTAGAAACAATAGCCCAGGGGGCCAGCACCATGGTTTGGATAGTAAAGGCACTTGCTACCAAACCTGGCAACCTGAGTTCCACCCCCTGGGTCCACATGGTAGGAAAGAACAATTCTCCAAGATTGTCCTCTGATCTCCACATGTATGCTGTGACAAACATCCCCCACCCCCATAATTAATAAAGATTTAAAATATCCCTGGTGGAATAAGGCAGCAGCTTTGGAAAAGTCTTTACAAAGTTAAACATAGGCTCAGCCTTGCAGCCCAGGTGTGTGTGTGTGTGTGTGTGTGTGTGTGTGTGTGTGTGTGTGTGTGTGTGCAGCAGAGATGGAAACAGTCTCCTCCAGGCCAGCCTGCAGCCCAGGTGTGTGTGTGTGTGTGTGTGTGTGTGTGTGTGTGTGTGTGTGTGTGTGTGTATGTGTGTGTGTGTGCAGCAGAAGAGATGGAAACAGTCTCCTCCAGTCCAGCCTTCACGCGCTGCTCTTAGCGACATTTGCATACCCTCACACGGAATGGCCTCCATGCAGAGGCAGTTGAATGGAAAAAAGAAACACAATCCAGCCACATCACAGAATGTGACTCAACTGTGAGATGTGAAACACTGCTCCCACAAACCTCGAGAACAATTGGAAGCAGCCAGTCACAGAAGAAAATGTGTTCAATGCTTCCATTTATGACAAGCTTACAGTGGGCCAACCCAGAGGAAGCCAGATGGTAGGGGGCAGGGCCAGAACTGTAGATGCTCATGGGTATGAAAGAATTCTGGGGTAATGGAAAACTTTGATCATAGATTTTTTTGTTTGTTTTTTGAGACAGAGTTTCTCTCTGTATCCCTGGCTGTCCTGGAACTCACTCTATAGACCAGGCTGGCCTCAAACTCACAGAAATCAGCCTGCCTCTGATTCCCCCCACCCCACCCCGCAGTGCTGGGATTAAAGTTGTGTGCCACCACACCTGGCTTGATCATGGATTTTTTAAAAAATATTTTATGTGTATGAGTTTTGCCTGCATGTATGTCTGTGCACCATGTGCGTGCCTGTTGCCCACAGAAGCCAGAAGAGAACATCAGATTCCCTAGGACTAGAATTATAGATGGCCATTAGCTGCCACGAGGGTGCCGGGAAAGCAACCTGGGTCCTCTGTAAGAGCAACCGGTGTGCTTAACTGCTGAGCCATCTTTTCAGCGCCTTTGATCAGAGTTGCTGACCTTCACACAGCCTTTAGATTGACAAAAAAGGTTTGCAGTATGTGGCAGCGTGAGGTTTGCGGTATGCAAATTAGCCATCACACCACGGTAGCTGGGAGCTGCTTACCACTTGCCTTGTCTGGTCTTAGTTCCCACCACCACCTCCCCAGAGCTCAAGGACCCTCAGCAGGCGCCGGCTGAGTGGCTGAGTCTGTTTAAACGAGGGAGGACTACAGCTTACTATCCCGAGCCCAGGACTACAGCTTACTATCCCGAGCCCAGGAGTGGTTGCACTGTGTGACCCTCCTGTGAGTCTGGGAACAGGGTCTCCAGATAGTATTTAGGGACACTCTGCCCTGGCTGAGGCACAGACACCCAGCAGCTTCCAGAGGGCTGGGTCAGGCCAGCAGGTGCCTGAGCATGGGTAGTGACATGAGCCCCAACATTGTCTCCATGCCTCAAGTCCCTACTTCCCTCTTGGGTTGGGATCCCCACTGGCAGGGACCTAGGGCCCAGGGCACGCCCTCCTTTACAGAGGGTCTCTGAGGAACATGGCCTGCACATGCTCACTGTTGTCCAAGGACATCACCGGGCCCCAGGCTCTATACCCAGGCTGCCCATCACCCACTCAGGTGTTTGAAAGCCGCCATATCTGTTGCACCCCAGCCAGCCCACCACCCCTTCCGATGGCAGGTGATAACCTGCTGAAGACTGTCAGTACATGTCTTCAGGTGTCACCCTGCTATCTGCGGCGGGGCATGAGGGGTGATGACCGCATCTGCAGACCCCGATCACTCATGCACGGGGCCCAGGCCCTGCCCTTTGGATACAAACTCCAGGATGGTGCTTCCTCACCTGCTCCTCTTCCACATCTGGAGGGAGAGTAGACTTTCCTGGCCCCTCACGGGTCACCACACCTTCACTGGCTCACCCACCCACCTTCCCACGTGTCAACCCACCAGGCATCTCCCACCCAGCCTTTCTCCCACTCACTTCCCTCCATGCAGTCCCGCCAGGGAGTCCCACAGGCGCCAGACCCTCTCCACTCATCCCCACAGTATCCAGACAACAGCCGTGGCAGACAAGGTTACTCTTTATTGTTAAGATCCCTGCTGGACTCCAGACTCAACAGAGCATACCTGGGAGTCGGGGCAGGGGCGCTGGGCAGGGGCAGCCAGTTCCTTGCTGGGCAGACACTGAGGGAGGTGGCAGCTGCTGTGGTCGCCATCCATTATTCGGCTTGTCTTGTTCCCTGGGGCCTACCATCTAGGTCCCACCCCAGCACTGCCAGCAAGTCTCCCTCACTGTCCCCAACTCAGCCACAGCAGAATGAAGATGCAGAAAACAGTACTTGGCTAAAAAATCAACTGAGCCACGGAGGCAGGCTGGGGATGCTGCAGCCCAGTACAGGGGTCTGCACCTATCTCCCGAGAGCCAGACGGGAGGCTCCCTCCCACCCCTGTGGTGCATGCGATAGGGGGTGGGTAGTGGTTTGCAAAGCAGACTGTGAGGTTCTAAGCGTGCAGGTGGTCCAGGGTGATGCCAGGCCAGGTCCTAACATCAATGGCCAAGGCTTCCAAGGATCCTGGCTGGGTAAGGCACGGAGTTTCGGTTTCTCGGGGGCCCAGTCCCAGCCTGGCCCCGAAGAGCCTCTCCAGGCAGCACATCCAGCACCTGCTGCTGTGCTGAGCCGTTGAGGGCACTCATTTAGCTTTGGGCCTGGACCTGAGGCCTGTGGGGGAAGGAAATGACATTGTCAGCAGTAGCCTTTCTCAGGAAGCTATAGGTGCCCACCACAGGGTCTCGCTGCCACTGCCGAGGCACATCCAGGTCCACTCTGACTCCAGGTTCTTCCCCGGGGCAGCAGCGTTCATCTGAGTGGATGGAACCAAGGTGATACCAGCAGGCAGCTCCTGCAGAGGCTGTCCTAGCCAGGCTTGGTACCTTAGCTTGATTCGTCTGCAGTGGGGTCCGTGGGGTCTACTTCTCACATCTCAGACCCATACCCACTATCTATCCTCACCAACCCGCACTGGGACTTGGTCCTTCCTGCTTTCTCTCTGGCTGGGTGCTGACCAGGGAGGGCCCTGGGCTGGCAGCTACATACTTGAACTGCCACCACCCTGCCCCTCCCTGTTAAGGAACCCTGCTCCCAACACTCTGTGCGGCCTAAAAAGCCTGCTTTTCCACCACTGGTGGGTGGGGTTCCAGGCACCCCCTGGAGGCTTGAGTTTGGGAATCTGCTCAAGACAGAGTGGAGAAATGAGTGGAGCTACAGCCGGCTGTCAAAACTTCACCCAGGGTGTTAGCAGGACATTCACAGGGACGGGGAAATGAACCAACAACCAAGGCAGGGGTGTAGCAAGTCTGGTACTCAGCATGGAGAGGCTGCTGATGCAGGGATACAGCAGCTGGTCTCCATCAAAAGGCATTACAGAATGGGGCAGTCCATATGCAGGATTAACAGCAGTGAAAAAATCGAGGGAAGAACACTGTGCAGGTATTTGCTCCGCCCATGGCCTTGGGCTACATGGTCTGAAAGAGGCAGTGCTTCTTGCCTTTGTACATGACCTCTTGAAAGGGAATAAATTCCTGTTACTCATTAAATAGACTCATGTGTATTAACCATAACCTGTAGGCTGAGCCCCAAGAGTATTGGAGTTCTGACCTCCCTGTGGGTCTTGCCTACAGTGAACTAACAGCCCTCATCCTTATACTTTGATCCTGAGACTTTACCTTGTGGCCAGCGGGTTCAAAGTGCCAGGCAGACCCAGGGTCCCTGAGCATGGCCAGAGGTGCTTGGTATTTGTCCATCCTGGACTCACAGCTCACGGATGGGGCCAGGCTTTTTTGTCGTAAGCTGGGCCTTCCTCTATCCATGAAGCCTGGCCATGGAGCCCAAGCTGGTCCAACAGCATCTCTAACCTCTTGGGCCATGTCCCTGGCCCTGGCTGCCTTGCCATGAATAGGGTCTAGAAGATCCATATGGCACATACGAGGAAGACTTGACATCTAAACTGATCCCTTTCTGCTCCTGCTACAGGGAGGGGAGGCCCATGCATCTTTGCCTCTGATAGCATCTGTACTACTTGAGACATCCATTTCCTCACAGTCTCTTTGGGCATGTGCTTGGCCTTAACCTGGACCATGGGAGAGCTGGAATAGTCTTGGGAGGATTGGCCCCATGCAGAGGGACGGTGTCTTCTGGGGACTTGAGGTTAGTAAAGCTGCAGAACTACCATGGCCATGGGTAGGACCAAGACACGGATAGGAACAACCTCAGTCTGTCCTGAAGGACCAAGAAACAGTCATCCCCAAAGATCCCACACTGTACCCACAAGTCTGGGCTCCCACTCCCTACAGGGAGCCCAGTTTGGCTTTATCTACCCTTCTTGGAAACCCATTTGGAGTCCAGCTCTGAGGTTGTGTCCGGCTGGGGAAGAAAGGACCCCGGGCAGGCAAGGCTGGACAGTTGGGCCTTCTCCAACAAGGCAGGAAGAGCAAAGATACCACCACCAAGAGCCAAGGTTGGGGCTTGCTGATTGATATACCCAGAGGGCTGGAGAGAAGCTGGGTTAGTGCCCAGGAGGGCCAGGCAGCAGGCTGAGGCCCCGGCACCCGCTGATATCATTAGTCAGCACAAGCCAGGCTGCGTACGTACCTCACTGGATCACACACAGCCTTTTTGTTTTATTATCATCAGAATCAGGGGCAAACTCTGCTTTCAAATAAAAGAAACACACTCATCAGCTTACCACAGGTGGGCAGCCCTGAACTCAGGGCGGTGGGATCTGAGGGGGCCAAGCTAGCCATGCCCACACTCTTGGTCAGGGGCAGAGACAAACCGCCAGACCAAAGCCCAGACTCTCTGGTCTCGGTGACAAAGGCAGAGACACCCGGGACCTTAGTGCCAGACCACCCCGCAGCAGCGAGAGCCCAGGGCCACCCTGCTCCACTCCCTGCAGAAGGGGTGTGAAGGCAGGAATTTGCAGGTGAGGGAGGGTGGTGCTGGCGGTGGCCCCCAAAGCCGCCGCCCTCTGTGTGAAGTGCTGTGTCCCCCACTGAATCACCCTCTCTCCTGGACGCTGGTCGAGCCTGTAGTACCCTCAGGGATAGGGGAGGGACCAGCTGGATGGCAGGGAGAGGTCCCAGGCCCTGTCGTGGGACAATCAGCTCTAACCACGCCCCAGACCCGTATGTCCCCCCCCCACACCCGCTTGCTCACCACAGCCCCCCTCCCAGTTACCTTCTTGGTTCCTTGAGGGGCGTTTCTTCCTTCGCTTGCCCGTCCCCTTTGAGACCCGGCCTCGGACCCTGGGGAGGGTGCCAGACCCCGAGGAATCTGTCACTGCATCCTCAGAAAAGGACCGGTCCAGGGACGTGTCAAGTGCGGATTCTGGGGCTGTGTCGTCCTCGTCCTCATCCTCTCCTGGGCCTGTGCAGGGGAGGTGGGTGCTGTGGCCGCGCTCAGCTGTATCCTCTGGTCCCTCTCTTGTGCTGTCAGCCTTGGCTTGGCGGGCACCCCACAAGGCTTCAGGATCCATAGCATCCTGGTGTGAGCTCTCGACTCCAGGAGGCTTATTGCTAGAGAACTCGAGGGGCTTCAGGGCCTGATCATCTCCCAGAGTCACTGGCCAGACCCCCTCAGAGGGCTGGGCATTCAGGGCATCTTCAGGGACCAGGAAGTCACTGGCATCCACATACCAGGAAGAACGCCTCTCCAGGGCTGGGGGACCACCTTCCTCCTGGGAGGGCTGGGGGCTGGGGGTTACAGCGTCCACAAGGTCCCAGCCCTGTGGCTCCCCAGCTGCTGTAGCATCCAAGCCTGGCTCTGAGGCAGGGTGGTTTGTGCCTTCTATAGGGCTGGTGGCAGCTGCTGTGGATGGAGGGATATGTCAGTGAAGGGCAAGGGCCAGGTTCTTAGGCATTCTGGTCCCGCCCTGAAGTGTTGCTGACCCTGAGCCTTCCCAAACTACTCCAAACTTCAAACCCTCCAGCATGGTTTCTTATGGGCCAAGGCAGGGCAGTGTCTTCGTTCTGGCCATACACAGGAGACTCCGAGATACCCAACGGGCCATAAAAACCATGCACTTCCAGAGTCCCAGTAGTGGAGTCCTTCCTAAGGTTTGCCTGTCTTAACACCTCAGGTGCCCTGAGCTCACTCCATCAGTGGACCACCAACTCCCACATCTCCTGGCCACTCAAAGGCTATAAAGACAAGGTCCAGGAGAGGCACAGCCCTCTCAGAAGGCCTTTTCAGAGTTGTGCCAACGGGGCCTTCACCCTTCACGTCCCCTTAGTGTCTCCAGGGCAGCGTGTGTAGAAGCTCAGGTCCCAGAAGGCCTTCTGGAGGCAAGCACAGGTAAGCGGTGAGGGTCACAGGCTTGGGTCTCACCAGGCTCTGTGGCCTTTGGAGGATCTGCTGGAGCCACTCTGCTGCCTGCCTCGGTGTCCCCTCGGCCCCGGGCTGTCTTCCGCAGCTGGAAGCCCTTCCTGATGTCGGCCAGCAGGGCATCGATGACACACACCTCCTCTTGTTTCCCAGGCCCCTTCCGGACTGTGGAGCCACAGACCTCAGAGAGCCGCTCCGAGACCCTAGGCCACCCCCGGGGAGCCCCAGGAGAGCTGGGGAAGCACTGCAAGGCTCGGGAGAGGAAGGAGAGCGCCCCACCTGGATCCCAAACCTCGTCACTGTTCCCACCTCCCCCCCCACCCCCCGAGACCCACCAGGCTTCCCGTCCTCGCCCCTCGGCCTCCGCGCCTCCTCCTCTGCCAACTGCTGCTTTCTCTTCTCTGCCTTCGCCATCTGCTCCTTCCGGTCCCTGTTCTCCTGCTCAGACAGACAGGGGCCTTGTCACCCAACCCAGTAACCCACAGTGGGTGTACCAAGGGCCAGGGAGGGTGGGGCTCACAGCTGTACCTATCCACAGCTGGGAACAGAGGAGCAAATTCTGCCTGGCTTGGCTGGGAACCCACTCTAGTCTCAGCCATCACCTAACTCCTCCTGGGCCCACCGCACCTTCAGGGCACGGGTGAAGAGGTCTCGGAAGGTCTTCATGGTGCTGAACGTGTCCTCTAGAGACAGCTGCTGGGGGTCTTCGCACAGGTAGTCAGCCAGCTCCAGCTTCTTCTGCTCAATGTCCTCAAACACCTTGTCCAGTGCGCGAGAGGCCTCAATGCTGGTCTGGGGACATAAGTCTCAGTCACTACCCAGTGAGCCAGGGGAGCATGCAAGTAAAGCCTTGGGCACAGGACGCTTGGGCAGAGGTCTCCATGTAGAGCAGGGCCTGCAGCATGCTGGATGTCCCTGGGAGCCTTAGCCTAGGGCCATGGAGTCCGTACCTTACAGGAAACACTAGAACAGAACCAGAGAAGCTGCTCTGCTGACTCAGGCTCTCTTGCCCCCTCGGCCTGCGCTCACAGCAAAGCTGCTCACCCACCTACTCGCTCTACTGGACACCCAGGGTCTGTGTTCCTCCCTGGACTGTACTGGGAAGCCTCCTCTGCCAGCCACCGGACTGCCACTGCCCAGCTTACCTGGAGGCGCTCAGCATACTGCTGTTGTACCTCAGGGACTGAGGTGGACACCTTCCGCTCCGTTTCCAGAAGCTTCTTCAGGTTGGCACTGGCCTCTGAGCGGATGATCTCCACGTTGATTCTGAAAGGCACCCAGGGGCAAGATGGGCGAGATACATCAGGCATCAGCTGGCAACCAGTCACAGTGGGCCCCTGACTGCACAGTCCCCGAGACTAGGTCAGCCCTCTTCACACACCCCACTGCGGACTCTGGGCCCATCACAGTTTTCACACGGCAGGTCCCAGAAGCCAGCCAATCCCGAGGGCTCTGTAGTACGGTGGGTTAGGTGCCTGTTCTGTGACACTCAAACCAGCCAGTCCTGCTAGGACACTGGCCCCTCATGGTAGAGCAGGGCCTGTGCCATGTTGGGCACACCTGGGAACCTCAGCCCAGCTGTTGGACCCACTGCCATTCTTGCCTGACTGGCCCTAAGGCCCAGCAGCTGCTGGACCAAAAGCTCCCAGGGCAGTGGATCACGGGAGCACAGACTCTGGAGCTGGTGTCCAGTTAGCCTCTCTGCTGGGTTGCTGAGGCTCCAGGAGGACGACGCCACTTCCCTGAGCCTCAGTTTCCTCATCTGTATCGTGAGGTGGCGTGACCTAGCTTACGCTGTTGTCAAGGTTCACCTTGTAGAGAGGCTGTGCCCGACTCTGACCTCATCCCTTCTAGACTTCACACGTTCTGACCTAAGTCCCACAGTTTGAGCGGACACGGTCCTGTCCCAAAGTGAGTCAGTGTTCTTTGGGGTAGGGGGACCTGAGGCCCAGGGCTGTGAGTCAGCTGTGGCCAGGCCCTGCTGCCAGCAGGCTGGGATCGGAGGTTGGGGCCTGAGCTGCTGAGGCATTAGGCGGGCAGGAGCGCTCACCCTGCAGCTTGAGAGGGTGGTTCCAGGTCCCGCGGCAGCTGGAGGAGGTCTGGGTGGCTCTTCTCCACTTCCTGTAACACAATGTGCCCAGTAAGATCCCATGGACCCCACTGAACCTGTGGATATCACCCTGCACAATCCTGGGTGGAACCTCCACCAGCCCTCTGACCCTCCTGGGGCCTCTAACATCCTGCCACGGGCCTGTGATCGTCTAACATTTTAGTTCTCCAGAGATGGATGGATGTCCCGGAGAGAGAAGAGGCCCCGTCCCAATGTATATGGGGTGGTGGTAGGTAAGGCCTGCTGGGGATGGGCAGTACTGTGGCTCAGTCTCTGGAACAATGAGTCAAAAGCCAGAGTAAGGGGTGGCATGAGGAGGGGGCGCCCCACCCGACAGGTTCCCCAGAGGTCACCTCAAGCACATGGTGTAGCAGCGTCACGCGACTCTGTTGGGACTTGGTCTCTGTGAGCTTCAGCAATGTGCTAATCTTGAAACCGTCCGCGTCTCCTGTGTGGCTCCCCTGCGAGGGACAGAGGGTGAGTCCCCTGACTCCCAGGGCGTGGTGGGAGGGGAGCTACAGGATGGCTCCGACTTACATAGTTGAGGAAGTTCCCGATCTTGAGGATCAGCTGGCAGAAGACAGGCAGCCGCTGGCTGGTGAGCAGGCCTATGACGGATGGGCAGGGCTGAAGGAAGGCCAAAGCCTCCAGGGTCCCCAGAGGGTGCTGGCGTCCTTTGCTTCCTGACCCCAGGCCCATCACAGCACCAGAAAGGACACAAGGCAGGGGCTATGGGGGACCAGGAACTCCTTCATCATCAACAGGTGGAGGGGCTCTCGAGACAACTTTCTGCAACGTCTATGTTTGCTGAACCCTCAACCCCAGAAGGTATACGGCCATCACGTGTTCTTTGGGAGAGGACTCTGGAATGCTAGAGGCGCCCCTTCCAATCAGTGGCCACCCTAGTTCTCAGGTCCTTGTCCCTTGGGTTGCAGGGACCCCTGGCTCAGTGGCTGAGATGGGACCAGGCATGTTATCATGCCAAAGTGAGCTGTCCTTGGGCCACTGGAGCCCATCTGTGTCCCTGATCTGGTGGCCAAGCAGGTCTCCAGCATTCTTCATTCACAGAAGGGGCACATACACTTATGCACATACATCCACCCTTGTGTTTCTGTCTGCACGTGAGCGGCTGAACGCGAATATCATCTGCATGTATGCTACACCCGTGGGTCTGGCCCATGTACCCTCACTCCTGCGTGTCATGGGGAAGCCGCAGAGGTGACCGTGGGTCTGTCTCGGTGGAGAAAGCCTGCCACTTCACCAGCTCTCAGTGGCCGGGCTACAGCAGGGGCTGACACGTGGCAGGCCTGTCCCTCCCAGCCCCGTAGGCTTCTGGGTCCCCACTCACTCTCGCAGGCGGTGAGCACCAGCTGGGCCTTGGGCCGCACCATGTCCAGGACGATGGCCGTGCCCTCACACAGCATCATGCACTCCACCCGCAGCTGGTAGCTGGTGCAGCAGAGCAGGGGTTAGTGCCTGGAGGCTCCACCATGCTTGCCACTGGGAACATGCTCTGCTTTTGGTGGGTGGGCTGAGGGTGGGGTCCCCACGGCCTGGCCTGGGAACGTGCACATTTCCAGGCCTGTCCCCAGGACAGACGGAAGGCCTGGGTAACTGGGGGGCAGCCTAGGGGGCCTGGAGCATCTCAGAAGACTCTGGCCTCAGAACGTAAGAGGCCGCCTCTGCTTTCTGAGAGGGGACGAGGTACATGGTGACACTCAGATGCAGACCAGATGACCCATTCTCGGGGCCCTAGGGACTGTGTACAGCTGCCTTCCTGACCCCTTCTTCCTCACCCAGGCTTGGCTCCTGCCCTATTCACTCCAGCTCTCCCTCCCCACAGGCTACGCAGGATCCCAGGGCTGCTGCGCTCACCAGGGAATGTCCAGGAGGAGAACGTAGAACTGGTCAGCGCTGGCCAGTTTGGCCCGCTCCTCAGTGAAGGCCCGCAGGTTCTCAATCTGCATGGATGCCACATGTAGGGACCAGTTGTCTGCCTGCCCAACACCTGCATACTTCCGGCCCCTCAGGAAGCTCCATGGTGGCTCCCAGCCTCCCAGTGGCTCCAGTGAGGTGGGCCAGGACCTTGCTATCCCTGCTTCTTTGGTTGATTTGGGCCCCAGCTCACCTCATGCTTTTCTGGAAGGAGCTTTAGGAGCTGTTTGAGAATCTCTACATCAAACTTGGTTGTGTCTCCAGCCCGGATCATGGTGGTGACTTCCTCATTGGAGCTGGAGAGGGTGAGGACCGAGGCCGAGAAGTGTGAATTTCCCGCTTCCCCTTGTCCCCTGCCCCCCTTAGAGATGGGGGCGGCTGATGGGCATCCGCGGAGCTCTTGGAGGGGGGTCTTAGGTAAGGGTTTAGAAACTGGGAGGCAGGGCCTAGTCTTCCCTTGACTCGGCCACAGCTTTCCTATGGTCTAGGAGTCTACCTCAGTGATTTTCTGGGCCTCACTTTTACCCCAGTTTATAGAATCTTAGATGAGACAGTCTGTGGCAGCCATCCAGTCTCCTGCCCTGGGGATGGAGCATGCACGGACCTGATCAGCCTGCAGAGGGCACTCCTGGGCAGGCCTGGGAGGCTCAGGGCAGAGCTGGGCGTTTGGCTGGGGCCGCGGCCAGGTTTGGCAGCAACATCATGTCCCTCACTCACCATCTAAATTGCTTCAGGAAGATGTTGAGGTTCAGGCTCTTTTTGGAGTCCAGAAAAGTGACCTAGAAGACGCACCTTTAGCTGGCATCTGGAGGGTGGGCAGAGCAGGTCATTCCAACCCACGGAGGCCATGGGTCAGGCTCCGTCACTGTTCTTACCTCTTTGGGTTCCTTCCTGATGGGGGCAGCAGAGGGCTCCTTGGGCTTCGCCGTGGGGAAGGAGAACAGCTGCTCGATGCTGGAGAAGTCAGGCTCCACCACCTCTGTGCAGGGGCTGCTCAGTGTTGCCCACATGGAGTTACGCTCTACAGGGGAGGGACAGGCAAGGTACCCCGCTGAAACGCATCCTTAATGTGGGCCTGTGGGTGCCAAGGCCTCTGAGGACTGAACAGGAGCCTGGAGCCCAGCTGTCGTCAAGCTATGTGCATGCATGTGGGTACAGGCCATGCTGGTAGCTGACCTGGTCTCTCTCTGGCTGGCCTTCCCTGAGCACCTAGGGCACACACAGAGAGCCTTACGGAGGAAGGCGGGGCAGGGCAGCGGGCACCTGTGACCCACAGGGCTCTGAGGTAGCTTTAAGTTCCATGCAAGGCATAACTGAGCCCTGACAGGCGCCTGGCTGTCCCCACCGAGCAAAGGTGGCCACATGAATGGTGGGTACTCACAGGGGGAAGGGCCAGCATGCACCTACCCCCTCAGAGGCCGGCTTCGTTCCAACAAGGGCTCACCTCGTGCCACATTGGACGGCAGCTTCTGCCAGTTCAGCTTCTTCATACGCAATGTGGGTGGATTCACCCTTCGGTGACTGGGGACCCAGGCTGAGCCCAGGCCGTGGTCCACCTGCGCCACAATGACCTCCTCCACAGCACCCACCACGGAGGGGGCAGAGGAACCAGGCAGGGGAGGAGGTGGGGGAGGGACCCCGCCGACTGTTCCAGGCAGCGGGGGAGGGGGAGGGGGAGGGGGGAGAGGTGGGCACCCCATGCCAGGGAGTGGGGGTGGGGGTGGGGGCAGGGTCCTCCAGGCGTCAGACAGAGGTGGAGGTGGAGGAGGTGCTGGGGGAGATGTGGTCTTTGAGCCTGGCAGGGGGGGTGGGGGTGGGGGTGGGGGTAGGGGAGTAGATATGGTCCCTGAGGCTGGCAAGGGGGGTGGCAAGGGTGGGGGTGGAGGGGGTGCTGGGGGTGCTGGGAGAAGAGATATGATGGCCCCTGGGCCTGGCAGGGGGGGTGGGGGTGGGGGTGGGGGTAGCACAGGGGTGGAGCTGGAGAGCGGTGGGGTAGGTAGAGGTGAGGCTGCCTGTTGTTCAGGGGCTGCTGGCTGAGGAGCTACGCCATCAGGGGAGGTCTGGATGCTGCCCACACGTTGGCAGGCAGAAGCCACTACTGGCGGCTGGCCTTCCACTTTAGCTCTGGGAGTAGCAGTGTCTTGGGAGGAGCTGTCCTGAGTCTGGCCTAGGTTGGCCTGGACACTCTTGTGGGCCTTGTCCAGGGGGCTTGGTCGGGGCCGCCCTTTGATGGACAGCAGTCGCTCAACTACCTCCTCCAGGGTGCAAGCCTGGGCTGCAGGAAGGAAATGTGCAGGGTCAAGGGAGAGAGAGGGCCAGAGAGGGAAACGAGGCGAAGGGGGGCCACCCCCCACCCCGGCATGGCCCCCCCCGCATGGCCAAAGACCTCAGGGTCTTCCCACCAGGCTGTGTGCCCCTGCATGCCACGCCCTCCCAGCTTCTCACCATCGCTGGCCAGGAGCACAGCCCGGTTCACCAGGTTCTCCAGGGCCTCCCAGAGCAGCTGGCCGGAGCGGCCAGCAGGATCCAGGTGCATGAGGCCCTGCAGTACCGACAGCAGCTGGGCTGATGCTGGGGAACAGCTCACCTGCGTTAACCAAAACAGACAGGGAGATGGCTATCCCCTCCCGGGGGCAGGCTGACACCCACCAGCCCATGTGCCGGGGGCATCCTGTCCTATGGCCCCTTCACCTCACTAAAGCCCTGGTGATGGGTGACTCGGAGAGCTCTTTGTGTGACTGGTGGTAACATGTCACCCCACATGCTGTGAGACGGTAAATGGCACCCCTAGTTTCTACCTATCACCGTCATCCCCAGATGAGAGCTGTCGCATTCAGTGACTGGGGCTGGGGGGCACATAAACTCAGTCTCCTGACCCCTCACCTGGCACTGAAGCTCTCTGAAGTCCCCAGGAATGACTACCTAGCTGAGGCACAGGAAGGCACGGCCAGCTTGGACAGCTTGGACCTCTGGAGGCTTGTCCTGCATCCCACCATTACCAGGACAACACAGCCTCGGCCTCACGACCCCAGCTCTGTGCCCGGCCATGGCGGGGGTGGGGCTGACTGAAGCAGAGGCCCTGGCCCTAGACAGCCAAGCCCCACCTTGTGGAACAGGGAGGCGAAGACTTCCTGGTGGCTGTTCATGTTGATGCCGTCGCAAATCCGCTGCAACTCCTCCTCATCCTCCGCTTTGGCCTCTTCGAAGGCTTCCAGCTGGATCAGCAGATCAGCATCCTCTAGATCTCTGGGGGACGAGGACAACCAGCTGAGCTGCTGCCCCACGGGACCCTTCCCACCGATGCAGGCTGCATGCAGCTACCTCTAGTCAGCCCGCCTGAGCACACCGGGCAGGGTGCCTAGCCAGGCCCGGTGTGCCGCAGCCAGCCTGGGGCACGGCAGCAAGAAGGGCAGTTTGAGTGGTAACTAATGGGTCTCAGTCTCCCACCCTGCCAGGCTGCCCAGGGGCCACCTGGGTATGTCCAGGGATGGGGCAGGGAAGAGTCTCATGACAGGTACAGGTGAGGGTTGGCCCTCATGTAGAGGCTTAAAGAAAACACAGGCGGGGTTGGGGATTTTAGCTCAGTGGTAGAGCGCTTGCCTAGCAAGCACAAGGCCCTGGGTTCGGTCCTCAGCTCCAACAAAAACAAAAACAAAAAACAAACAAAAAAAGAAAACACAGGCAAGATGACACTTGAGACAGGCCACCATGAAACATGCAAGGGGATGGGCTTAGCCTGAGTCAGATGTCAAGAGTGTATGCTGCCATCACCTCAGCCCGGCCAATAACTGACCCCCCTCACTACCCACCTGGGGACAGGCCCCAGAGCTTTGCCCTGGGCTAGTTACACACAGCAGAGTCTGTAAGGTTGCTCATGCTGACTTCCTGGAGGTAAAGAGCCCCCAGTGGGCTCTGTCTTGACTGTAGTCAGGACTAGGGCTCCCAACTAGACGGGCTGCCTTTGGAGACGCCAGGGTCAACAAACTCCGGGCTGTGGTACACCTGAGCTTCAGGGCAAGGCGAGCAACCGTCAGCAGAAGTAAGTCCTACCCACAGCTACGGCCAGCTGTGCATCTGAATCCTGAGCTAACCTGCAATCTGGCCCTGGGCAGTGCCTGAGTCCTAGAAGAAACCTCTTAGCCCCTCTGAGTCCTGGAAGAAACCTCTTAGCCCCTCTGGAGACACTGCTTGGGCCAGGCGGCTGGAACCCCAAGGGAGGGTTGGGGAGGGGGCAGCCGGCACAACCAGCCACAGCACGGACTCACCGTAGTCGGGTCAGAATATCCAGCAGCTGGAGCCCTGGGATGGATGGATGGATGGATGGATGGGGTTAGAGAAGTCTGGAAACTGCCTTTGGCCTCTCCCTGCCTCCAGCTCCTTGTCACATGCCTCCTGACTCTCCGTTATCTCCCCTCTCCCTCCTTTAGACCATCAGGGAGTCTTAAAGTTCCAGAGGGGACAAAGTCTAGATACAAGCTGGTGCCTGTTCAGTGGCCACCGCCCGAAGGAGCAGAGCTGGAGTTGGAAGCAGGGCCCCCGTCTGCCCCTCCCACCCAGCCAGCTTCAAAACAGAACCCCCGGTCCCGCTGCCCTATCTGCCATAGGAGGAGGTGGCAGGAGGGTCGCAGACCCTGGGGCAGTGCCTTACTCTGGAGTCCTAGGGGATGTGGGGAAGGGGCAGGAGTTGTTGCAGTCCCATCCCCTCTAAGGGAGTGTGGCACAGGCTGGGCTGGCCCAGAAGGCACTCTGGAGGTCTTCTAGACGCCTGGCCAGCAGGTGAGGGCGCTTACCAATGAACTCGCTCCGCAGCTGGGCACGCGTGCGGAGATCCTCGGGACCCAGAATGATGGCGTTGATCACGCTGAGGAGGGTAACCACGTAGGGCACGTTGTCACTGTCCGAGAGCTCGTTCATGATGACGCTGAAGCGGTACTGCTGGCTGCACACCGTCTGGAGGTTGGGCAGGATCAGGGTTTGCCCCAGCAGATGCTGCGCTCCTGGCCCAGGCCCCCACTACTCACCTTGTAATGGTCCAGGGCATCTAGGGTCAGTGCATGGCCCTCAGGTGAATAGATGCACAGGGCAGCCAGCAGCTCAAACACCTGCTTCTTGACCATCACATTGGATGTATCCAGGGCTGTGGAGGGGCAGGAACGTCTCAGCAGGTCCCCATCAGTCTCTAACACACCTGTGATCTGAATCCAGGGCTGGAGCCTTGGACGCCAACCCCAGCTAAATTCCCAGGCCCCAGGCTTTGCCGTACCCATCTTTTCCAGTACCCTGACATTGCCTCTTGGGCCACAGACAGGCCCTTTCGGGGAAGGGCTTGAAGGCAAGGGTGCGTTTCTGGAGTCCACAGAGCCTGGCCCAGGCCGGCCCAGTCTAGCCCAGTCCAGCCCTTGCAGCTGGCTCCAGGTTCTATGTTTTCCAAACTGGACAGCAATTGCCATCCTGACAGCTCTCGTCATCCGTGAGCCCTGCCTTCACTACCCAGGGCGAAGGAAGTCCTCGGGTGCTTTCTCATCCGGCTGTGCTGAGAACAGCCACAAAGGACTTGATGGAGGGGTACAATCGGGTCCAGGCTGGGGAGACAGACTACAGTCGGCGTGGGTCCTGGGTTAGATACATGTGGCAACCTCTGGTTTCCTTGCTCACACAGACACCGTCTCACTAGTTACTGCTCGGCAGAAGGCCTTAAGCCCCAGCGGGACCTAGCTGCTTCCACTGAGGGACAGAGACTACTACTGCCTACTTTGGTTTTCTTGCCATAGACAAGGCACTGTAATAAGCCAGAAGATAAAGCCGGTCTTGAGGTATACAAAGGCAGAATCAGGAGGCGAGGCCAGGGGCAGCCAACTGAGAGAGAGGGGTGGGGACCAGAGAAGGTGCTGAAAGGCAGAGGGTGATATCCTTAGCAGGTGTGGGCCAGGCCTGCAGGGCTGTGGCTGCGCTATTACCAGGCTTGGAGTCAAGCAGTGTATGTGGGGACCCGTTCTGTGTACCAGGACCTCAAGGCCAGAGGGTGGAGCCAGCATAAGGCTGGTGGTCACAGAACTAGAGGCAGCTGGGGGAAGGCCTCAGGTGGCCTGAATGGGGAGAGCTGTCTCCACCTTGGTCACCTGAGGGCTGAGCGTTCCCTGAGGAGCCCCCAGCCACCCCCACCCCACACACAATGGCCGACTGCGTACCCTGGGAGAGCTGGCGCACGTAACCCTGGTTGCTGAGGATGTACTCGATGCCCTGCTGTGAGTTCATGACTGCACGCACACAGCTGATGCAGGTGAGCTGCAGCAGGGCGTCCGCAATGCGGGCCACACCGCGCCCTGACAGCCGTGCCAGAGCCTCCAGCAGCAGGTCCAGGCCGCTCTGCTCCAGGAACTGCACCATCCAGCCGCCATCACTGCTCTCCAGGCGCTTGCGCAGGCCCGAGTAGTTGACCACGGAGGGCATCTGTAGCAGCCGGATGCACAGCTCAGGCTCCGCGCTCTCCAGGTTGGCCTCCGTGGGGTCAGATTCCGGAGACCCCAGCTTCTCCTTCAGCGCCGCCCACTTGCGCTGCGCGCCTTCCTTCACAGACATCTTGCTGAACTGCAGGAACAGAGGAGGACAGGGAGGGCCATCAGCCTGACCAGAGGACAGAAATGACCCACAGATGAAGAGCTCAGAGGCCAGCTTGGCGATAAGTGACAAGTGGAGGCACTGTTGGCTGCCTCAGTTTCTCTTTTAGGTTTCTGGCTTGTAGCCCAGTGGTGGAAAGTTGGGACAGGTACTTTGTTCCTGACCCTGATAAAGGCTTTTCTTGCTCCGTCTGGATTGCATAACAGACAGGAAAGTCCTAGCTTATGCACAAAGACCCCAAGACTCAGCGAGAGGTACCTCCATTTAGAGACCTGTGCCTGGGTATGGAGACATGAACTTGTGCTGTCCTGACAAGCCCTGGTTCAACGGGGAGAGCCTGGGGGAGGCAGCAGGCAGCCATGCTAGCTGGAATGCTATGGCATCACGGTGATGGTGCAATAAAAACAGCATCTCTGAGGCTCCCTTATCTGGCTCCAGGCGCTTCCCCGCTGCCCACAGCCGGGGTGGGGGTGGGGGGCATGGTGGGGGTGGGAGGAGGGGCGAGTCACAGGAGCAGGCTGAGGACACAGCGTGATATGATGCCCAGGGCTTAATGGAGTGGGTGGCAGCTTCCCCTGGTCTCGGCTTGTCTGTGGGTGGGTGCACCCAGAGAGAAAGTAAGTCCCCGGACACAGAGAGCTTCACCTGGTTCATTAGCAACAGGCCTAACTCCAACATAGGAAGTGCCCCCCAAGTAGGGTGCGGGGAGCAAGTCTGGCCTAAAACATTCTCCAAGCCATGCCTTTCCTCAAAGAGTAACTACAGACAGACAAACTGCACTCTTGCTGTCCCCTCCATCCACGAAATTCTCCTGGGCCATCTCCTAGGCCCCGCTGGCCCTCACAGCCCCTGGGGACAGCTTCAAAGGTCAGGGGCATCCCAGGCTCTCCTGCAACCATGTATGGCTGGGATCTTATATTTAGCATCCGCGAAAGGCATCATGGAGCCGTGGGAGGAAAATACTGAGGGAGAGGGTTTGGTGGGACAAACTCCCACAGTCGTACCATCCCAAGGGCCCAGTCCTGCACTCTCCACTAGACTCAGGACAGGCATTTTACCTGCTGAACAGGTGAAGGGAGGCTGGTACTGTGCTCACATTCACACCCTGCGAGTGTTCCTGGAACCCACTGAACGCTGGGAGGCTAGTGCACTCTGTATCAGGTTTTACTCAGCCCTCTCAGGGAAGGGGAGACCTCAGGCTGAAGAGGTACCCAGACGACCATCGTCTGAATGGAGTGAGAGCTCAGGTCCTTTGCCAGTGTGGTTCTGGGTCCCAGGTGTCTGCTGTCCTCATTTGAGGCCCTGCGGCCTTGGGTGGGTGCCACGGATGGAGAGCATGCCTGCCCAGCATGCCTGACCGAGCCCCTGCCTGGCTCCCCATTCTCCACCCGTTCAAATGCTGGTGGCCAGGAGGTCCCTTTTACAAGCAGCCCCGTGAGTAGCAGGGATTGGCCTGGAGACCTACTGGTGGGTTTCAGTGCCTGCGTCTCTGCCTGAAACTGGGCTGGGTTGTTCCTCTTGCCTGTAGGTAAGGGGAACGTCCAGGGAGATCAGTCTGGTCCTGTGCTGCACCTCACTGGGTGGGGAACTCAGGGTCCTACCCTTGATCTCTGCTGCCACCAAGTCCTAGGCCCTTTCAGCCACCCAGCAATCTACTCACCCAGATGCGCAAGACCTTCCGGCCGCCTCTGCCTACCCATTCAGGGCCCTGCCTCCAACTTCTCATTCCCGCTGCCAGCTGCCGGCCTGGACCTGGTCTCTTGGGCAGCGTTACACTCTTGAAGTACGTCTTGGTAGTAGGTGTGGGAGCTTTACCAGAGAACGGAGCTGGTGAAGGGAGGCTGGTACTGTGCTCACAGTCTCTGCATACTCCCCAGCTTCTGTGCTGCCCAAAGAGGTGCCTAGAACTGGCCTCCCCGCCCCCATCCCTGCCTCCATTGGCCAGAGGCCCTGTCCCCTTGGCACAGGCTGAGTGGCCGGAGTATGAACTCACCCAGACCTGGCCCCTGGCATCCAGAGTTCTCTGGCCAGGAGCCCCAGTTTCATGTTGAACCCACCCAATCTTTCTGGGACAACAGGATCAGCAGAGTCACTGTGCCCCAGGCCTGAGGCCCCTAGACACAAAGGTCAGGGTACCTGCATGCCTCACAACTGCCCCTCTGGCACTGCCCAGTCCTCTAGCCCTGTGTGTACCCTGTCCAAGGACTGTGGACTCACTCCCTGATGGGCTCCTCCCTGCATCTGTCGGGGGTGGGCCCTGGAGAATCATGCTCGCTTTCCTGGGCAACTTGTATCCGGGTAACGAGGCTATGCCCCCAAAGCACTAGTGATGACTGTGTCCGCCTGGGAGAGCCAGTCTGGCTGGAAACCAGGGTGCCGAAGTGAGGACACTCTTCTTCCTCGGTGGCATCTGCCAGGCTTCCTGCTTCTCTGTAGGATGACACCGATGCCTAGCACCGTGGCAGCACCTGGGAAACCCCACGTTCCATCAGCTTTGGCTCACAGGAAGGTCAACAGCTGGGACCTGATTAGTGACTGACAGCCTTCCTCACCTGTGTCCATGGTGCCAACTCAGGACCAACCAGAGAAAGGCAAATCTAAGGGTGTCCCATTCCTGGCTGGCCTCCATGAAGCATCCTGGCCCGACCCCCCGACCCCCCGCCCGGAACTACAAAGCTCTCCCTCTCCTGCCTGCTTTTGAACCTCTAACAAGCAGAGCTGGGGTCCACCCCTTCGCTACTGCAGTCTCTGAACACAGCTTCTGCATCCATGGGGGACCTGGGGGACAATACCCAGGAAGGTACTGGTGCCAAACAAGGCTGGGGCGGAACCTCTCGGAGTCTGTTGCCTGTGTGTCGGAGTCTGTTGCCTGTGTGTCGCAGGGAAACTCACTCGCGCCCTCTCTGCTCTCACTGCAGAGTGGGTTGGCGGCAGTGGGGACCCGCACGGAACCAGAGCCAGGGGTCAGCGTGCACTGGTGGAATACCCGCAGCTGCTTTTGCTTTGTGACAGGGCCTCATGTCCTCTTGGCTGGCCCCAAACTTATTATGCAGCTGAGATTGCCCCTCAAACTCCTGACCTTTTACCCGTGCCTCTGAGTGCTGGGAGTATGGGCGTGTGCCACCACAGCTGGCATGAAGCTGCTTTCATGGCATCTGCGGATGACCGGCCCTCCCACTTCCAGCTCTGAGCCAGACCTGGTAGAGACTCAGAGGGGCTGGATACCCTGGCTTTGCCCACGGTGTGGGGGATGGCCCAGTTTCCCCAGTCAGCATCCCAGGGTGGAAGGGCTAGCTTTGCAGCCCTGGCTTTGGCAGATGGGGACCAGGACACGGAGACTGTCCTATCTGCCTCCACGGTTCACTCAGCACTCATGGGACTGCAGTGGGCGGGGCCTTTGCAACATAAAATCCCTAGATCCAGGGGCTCAGGGCAGCTTGTCTTTTACTCATGTATTTGTATTTGTTATTGTTTTGTACTGTTTTTCTTTTTCCTTCATTTTCTTTTAAAAACAGGGTATCACTATGTAGCCCACGATAGCCTGTGACTGGCTATACTGGCATTAAACTTACAGGATTAAAGGTGCACATGCCAGCTTACACAAGGTTCTTTTTTAAATTTTATTTCATGTGCATTGGTGTTTTGCCTGCATCTATATTTCACACATATATCTGTGTGAAAATGCTGGATCCCCTGGAACTGGAGTTACGGACAGTGGTGAGCTGCCATGTGGGTGCTGGGAATTGAACCCGGGTCCTCTGGAAGAGCAGCCGGTGCTCTTAACTGTGGCCATCTTTCCAGCCCACATACATGGTTTTTAAGGGTTACGTTTTCCACAGGCACAGGCCAGGCCTTCCACTTACAGACTGCTCATGAAGGTGGGGTCTCCCTCAGGGTCTATGGTGACCAGCCCAGATCTGAGCACTGACAGGACTCAGAAAGGAGAGGATCGGGGCCTGCAGGCCTCAGGGCACTGCCTGGGAGGGTGACTCTCAGTAATAGTTGGCTGCCTCCTCCACAAGCTCTAGGCCAGGCTGGCATGGAGCTGCCCGCACCTCCATCCCACATGCCTGGGCAGCTACTCTGACTCATGGAACTCCAGAGGCTTCCGCCCCTGCCTAGTAATCAGATGTGAGCTGAGTGGGCGTGGAGGACCAACTCCACTTACCCAGCATGCCATGCAAACAGAGAAACCAAGGCACAGACAGCTGCAGGAAGCCCTGCATGGGTCCCCTGGCACCCAAAAGGGTGGTGGTGGTGTCCCAACCCATTAGGGAATCTGAGTGAGCCACAGGACCCCACATCTCAACTTCCTCATTGCTACATCCAGGAAACACAGACTATATATAGTTCCAGGAGCCAGAAGGTCCCGCAGCCAGTTACACTGGGCCTTTTAGACCTGTCAGCCGGTTCAGGTATCCCTTGAGGAGCGGCAGGCCAGGCTTTGCACCTAAGCCCTGGGGAGATGGGTGCTGCTGCCCTCTGCACCCAACCCCTGCAAGGGACTGCTAGCACTGGGGAGCTGTGGCAGAGGTAAGTGGCTAGGGCAGGCGCAGGCCAGGCAGGGGACCCCGGGAGGGGCTGCTGCCTAGGGGCAGAGAGGCAGCTCTGAGGGGGATCCTTGCCAGCACCAGAATAAGGCCTGGGGTGTCTCTGGGCTCAGAGCCAGTGGAGGGCTGGGGGAAACACAAAGAAGCGAGCTTGTCTTCCACGGGTGGGAGGGAGAGAGAAACGGCAGAAGCGGGATTCCGGAACTGGGTGGCAGGGGCTGCCACACTGTATTTTTAGCTCTTTCAGGAGCCCAGATTTTCCACTGCTTGACAACCCTTGGTTTTTACAGAAGTGCACACATTCGCGGCAGCTTCCTGGGGGCTCAAGGACAGCCCCTGTCCTACCCTAGTCTATTACCTTCTCTCCCATCCAGTCTCAGTCCCCAGCAGCAGGTAGGTCATCTTCCTACCAGACTGTGAGCCCCTCAGGGGCCTCAGCTAGCCTAAGGCTCAACCCCGGTAAGGCAGCCTCCATGTACAGTAGGCCTCAAGGGAGCAGAAGACTTCATCCACCGTCCCTACATCCACAGACACGGAACGAGTAAGGCCCGGTGAAGTGGCTGTCCAAGCAGCACAATAGCCCACTTCCACTTGTCACCGTGGCTCAGAATGGGTTCCCTATGGTGTGCAAGGAGAATGAGGACCCCACTGGACCACCTTAGTATACGGCCCAGGAAACAGGGTCCCAAGGAGGAGGTGTGCATGGAGGAGCTCTCGTCACTGTCGGGGAAAGAACAGACAGGGCTGTGGGCCTTCAACTCGAGTTAACACTTGGACTGTCACCAAGATACCTGCCTGAATGGCCTCAGAAACAGTAAACAGGAAATGCCTGCTAGGGCTAGGGGACTCCCCTCTGCCCTTGCTCCCTGAGAGAGGTGTGCACAGAGCAGCTGGTGCTGGGGTCCTGTGGGCAGGCTGGGGTGGTCTCAGGGTGTCCTCCTCCTCTACAGGAGGTTCACTCAGGCAAGGTGGAGACAGGAAGGGTGGAGGCACCCACGCCAGGAAGTTGTTTTCACTTCCACCCGCTCTGGGATGATGTGGGGGCTCCAGCTGCCCAGGCTTGCAATGTCACCGGAGAGGCCCCTGTCTCCGCCTGTCTCCCCAGCTGCATGGAGTACAAGGACAGCCTGGCCCCTCGGACATTCTTGAAGTTCTGGGGGCTGAAGAGAGGCATAGGGGACCGAGGAATCTAGCGGCCCTCCGTGAGGGCACTTTCTGAGCACAGGGGCCTGGGCAGCTCCTCCTGTGGCCAAGCCGCTTCAGTGGAAGGGAGAGGTGTGAGGTATGCAGAGCTGAGGTTCTGGGTTTGCCAGGCTCCACGGGAAGGCAGGGCTGGTGTGCTACCGACCCCAGCTCCTAACCTCAGCTTCCTTCCAACAGCAGGGTTGCATGCAGGGGTTTGTGGCCACGGGACCTCAGCCTCACCCTAGAATCCATCTGCTTTGGTTCTCTCTCTCCAAAATCAGATATACTTGGAAATTCCTCCTCTAACAGGCTCCGTGTGCTCTCTGATCCCGCAGATGTTTTTGGCAGGGCCTCTCCCAACCTGGGTAGGACAGGCTTTCCTCAGGATGCACGTGGCAAGTGTTGTGCGCTGGTCTGCCCTCAGAGAGTTGGGCCTCAGCCCTGCCCATGCCCAGGATGGGAAAGCTGTCCTGTCCACCCACAGGCCAGATCACAGTCTCCACCCTCCGCCAGTGTCCAGCTCCAAGCTTCCCTTCCAGGGGCAAGGAGAACAAAGACGTACTGAGGACGGGGAGGGACTGCCCTGTGTCCTCCAGTACAGCCAGGGGCGGCAGCCAGGGCTCACGGAGAAGACAAGGCTGTGCCCAAGTGAGGAGGGCTTCACCTCC
The DNA here is from genome assembly GCF_049852395.1 of Peromyscus maniculatus bairdii. NCBI lineage: Eukaryota > Metazoa > Chordata > Mammalia > Rodentia > Cricetidae > Peromyscus > Peromyscus maniculatus. Next base: position 84,829,157 of record NC_134865.1, on the reverse strand, counting down.
GACCTGCTGGTTCCTTGGACAACCCAACGGACTTCCCATTCCTGTCTTCATAGGATGACAAGGGCGTCCCTGCCAGTCCCACGGTTACTTGGTTGTCAGAAAAGGATGCCACTTTAACTGTAACTAACTGCACAGGGTCAGCTCTGCCCTGACAGTCTGACTCCATCTACTTAGCTTTAGTGCTCCAGTCTCCCAGGCCCCTGCTCAGCATTCCTCAGCCACCTGGCCCCAGGGAGCCTGTCAGGCCCAACCGGGCGAGCAAGATCCTCCGCCTGGGTGCATGTTTTGCTCACAGTATTGGCTGGAAATGAGGACACCAGCGCTCCTGCAAGAGCCAGCCCACTCTGGACTTGGGCTTTCTCATTTGTGCAGTGGCCAGGATGGTCACCAGGGAGCTCTGGGCACTCAGCATGGATTGGCTGACCCAGCACTGTCCATATGACAACCGTCAGGCCTGCAAGCACCACATCTCTGCTGCTCACCCTTCACTCTTCCCAGAGGTGACCTCCCATCTCCGATCCCTCTTAGAGAGACAGCCCATCTCCCTGCAGCCAGCTGCAGGATTCTGCAACGTGCCGGGGTCCAGCCCCTCCTCTTGTCTACACCTCCACAACCCAGGCCCTCTGTGCAGGTGCCCCCTGAGAGAGTAAGTCTTGTTCTCGGGCCACTCGAGTCTGTACATGAAGTGGGGCAGAGAGAGGCGTGGGACAGGCAGCACCCTCCTCCCAGCCTGGGCCAGGCGGGAACAGATGCCTACCTCCCTGCTGTGGGCACAGGGAGCAGTAGAGCTGTGTCTGGAGCAGGAATGAGGACGCAGGGATGATGAGGGACTGACTTTGCACGTGGAGACCACAGCTCAGGTCTTCAGGGGGCCTGGACCAACAGGCAGGGAGACTGAGTCACAGACATGCCAGTTTGCTCTACCAAGTTTGGAGGGGTCCAGATGGCTTTTAGGCCACATCCAACCACCAGCAAGGGCCAACATCCTGCTCAGTGCTGGTGGGGCCTACGTGAGATGGTCCTGGCTTGGGGTCCTAGGCTAGCCTCTGCCTACCACGGTCAGGGATGCTAAGCTGGGATGTGAGTCCCTCCTGACCCACCGGGCCCCGGCTGGCCTAGTGCTTGGCTTTGATGCTGGCTCCATTCCTTCATGTGAGTTTTCCATTGCTTCCCCACCTCACTAAGAGCCTCACACCCAGACCCCAGTCAGCCTGAACTCTGTCAGTACAGGCCACACACGCTGGTGAGGCTGTGAGCAGGTCTGTGTGCTGAGAGCAGACGAGCCGAGGGCTCGGAACACAGTAGCCGTGTGGATCTGGGATGCTCTGACCAAGTCCGGCTCTGGAAACACGTGGCATGCTGTGACAGCGTGGGCAGGGTCTGCTGCCCTGGTACTCGGACTCTGCCAAGGCCTCTGCAGGGGACCATCCTGCTCTCCTCAAGCCCATTTGCCCTTCCAGGAGGCCACAGGCCACAGCAGTGAGCCAGAGGCAGGAGACTGGCCGGGGCTACCTGGCCTCCTCTCTGGACTCTTCCATTCCCTCTGTGCTATGTCTGCTTCCTACAGAAAGGAAAGCCACGATGGAGGTGAGGCCGGAAAGCAGCCTTGGCCATCCTGTCCGCAAACAGTGGCGAAGGGTGCTGGGCTGCAGTACACACCCTCTGTTCTGACTGGTCTTTAGTCAACCTGACACAAGCTGGATCTGGGAAGAGGATCCTCAACGGAGAAAATGCCTCCGTCAGCATGCCCGTGGACAAGTCTATAGGGCATTTTTCTTGATAGATTGATGTGGGAAGGCCCAGCTCACAGAGGGTGACGCCATCCCTGGGCAGGTGGTCCTGGATACCCTAAGAAAGCAGGATGGGCAAGCCACAAGAAGCAAGCCAATAAGCAGCGCTCCTCCATGGCTTCTGCTTCAGTTCCTGCCCTGACTTCCTTCAGTGATGGCACCTGAGAGCTGTAAGATGAAATAAACCCTTCCCTGCTCAGGTTGTTTCTTTGGTCATGGTGTTTTATCACAGCAACAGGAACCCGAACTATGACACACACACCCCTCAGCCATACCCTACTGCACCTACCAGTGCCCCATGAGCCCAGGCCCCAGGGGTCTGGGGCAGCAGGTCCATTATAGTCACTGGGGGAGAGGGAGGCTAGAGGAAGGCTTGCTTCACCCTATTTAGAGACTCAGCAGGAGCTACCTGACCAGGACAAGACCTTCTGATTCTCTGAGCTGTAGTGCCCAGTCCTGAGACGCTCGCTGTCTGGGGTGAGCACTTGCTCACTTAGGTCAGGCTACCAGGGTGAAGGCCACATACTAGGGCCCCATCCTCACAGCTCCATAATAAGGGACAGAGAGGTTGAGAGGGCTTTGTGTGTCATATCACTGGGTACCACCTCCTGGGGGGTGATGTGGGTACAAGGAATCGATGCCTACCGCACAGGCATTCTAAGGGCCTCTTGTCAGAATAGACAGTAGCTCACATCCTCTCCAGACGGAGTGAGAGCCAGATGGGTCCCGTCAGCCCTCGGCTCATCTGCCTTCAGCACACAGACCTGCTCACAGACTGTGAGAAGTAAGGGGAGCAGGGCTTGGGGCCAGTGCTTGAGGGAGCATGAAGGTGGCCCCAGCAGAGACCCTGCCCGGCCCCTGCCCTGTTCCTTATGGAGAGGGGCATAAGGGGATAGAGGTGCAGCTGGCACGTTCCCCTACCCAGTTCCTGTGCAGCTGGAGGTGACATGTGCTGGGGCTGGGCAGGTGGGTAGCTCTGAACAGATCCTACTTTGGCTCGAGGCCCGGGCTGTCTGAACTTTCTCAACAAGACCTTCTTCACGTAGGTCAGGCTACCAGGGTGAGGCTACGTAACAGGGCCCCATTTTCACATCTCCAGTGATGGGGAGTCCACCCTCCCTGTCCACACCAGATGTTCCTCTTATGGCCCCTGGGGCAGCCCCAGGGAGACCGACTCTGAAGCTCACTCTAGAAAGAGACAGGAAGTCCACTCACTGGCCGAGGAACTGTGCACTTATTAGACACTTGCTGTGTGCAAGACAGAAGTAGGGGCGTCAGGTAGTGACCGTCAGACCACAGGAGCTAACATACCACCACCCTCACAGAGCCCCGAGAACGCCATCAACCCGGCCCAGCCTGGGCCAGCAGCTGCCTGCCTGCACCCACCATGTAGCAATTCCCCTGCCTCCCCCAGCAGCTTTCAGGAGCCTGAAAACTTTCCCCTCGGTAACAAGTGCACTTTGATAGAAGGTGAACAAGTCTATTTAAGGTGGGTGCTTTCAGGTCCCCGCACAGGGAGATGTGTGCAATTAGCTGCGACAGCCATCAGCACCCCCACAAAGTGAGGGGCCTCACCTGAAGGTTAGCTCTTTGCTGTGCAGGAACAGAACCCTTGCTGGCAGCTGTGCCCGGGTAGGGTGGTGGAGGGCAGCCCTTCCTGGCAGTGTTGGGGCTGGAGGTCTCTACCTCAGGGCAGGGGTAGGAGGGCAGAACTGGGCAGGGCCAACTCCCACCTGGTCCTAGGAGGACCCTGCTAGGTCAACTTGAACAGCTGCCCCTGAGCCAATGGTGGGGACAGGGAGAAGTCTCAGTCCCCGGCCTTGGAACAAACACCCACTTTTGCTACAGATGTCTGCTCCCCAACTGCCCCCTGCCCTGGGTGACACTCTGAAGAGATCTAGATGTTTGCTCATGTCTGAGCCACTGTCCTCAGCCTTCCAGTATAGGTGAAGACACTGAGGCCCAGAGAAAGCAAATGCCACAGGAGGCCTCCTCGTGAGAAGGGACCTCCTAACTCTAGCTTCAGCGTGGGTGCGCGGGCTTTGGAGTGGGTGCGCTGACCTGGAGCCCAGGCAGGATCAGGGCCATTTTTGCCACTGACTCCTCGTGTGCCCAACCTGGCGCTACGTGACACGGGGCCCTGGGTGGTTAGAGGCCTGGACAGACAGGCCTATCGACCACTCTCCACCCCATGGTCCTCTGGGGAGTCCACCAAGGCATCGCTGGGGGTCACTCAGCTTTCCCGCTAAGATCACCTTCATTCCCAGCATCCTTGCCCAGGATGGGGTTGACAGGTGTTGCTTCAAGAAACAGAGCTGTGTCACTCCCTCAGGTCGGCCAGGGGGACGCAATGGCCTGCATTATCCCACGGGCGCGGGCATCTTTAGAAGCGAGCCAAAAAGGCGGGGCAGCAAGCCCACACTGTGCTACCCGGGAGGCGGACCTCGAGTTGAAGTTTATTTTCACAACTGTGGCTGATTCATGGTCAGGATGTGGTAGCCGCAAGGTGGGGGAACTCCTTCAGTCAGACCCTGGGCAAACACCCTGCAGGCAGTGAGCGGCGTCGCCCCGAACAGCCCGTAGTCTAAGGCCGAGAGCGCGGACCGGATTCTTGGCTACCTTGGTGCACACGGCGGCAGCTCCTTGCCCTCTCCTCAATCCCAACCGTTTCCCTCACCGCCCCCAGACTCAGTTTCTCTATGGGTTCCAGACTAGCCCGAAGCAAGCCTCAGACTTACCGGGTGGAGGCGCAGGGAGAGGTGATGCAGAGGGTCCTCTGTCCTGGCGCCGGAGCGTCTGGTGCTGCGGGCGGCGGCCCCGCGGCTGCTTTCCGCACGGTCTAACCGCGCTCGCGGGCCAGGCGGGGCGGGCGGGAGGAAGGGGAGGTGCGGCCCCGCCCGGCGGCGGCCACGTGGGGGGCGGCGCTGCCCGGGGCGGGGCGGGGTGGGGTCTCCAAGGAGGCCCTGCCCAGCCGGGTTTGGCTTTTCTGCAGGGGCGGAGAGACGGGAAGGAGTGGGACATTCCAGCGCGGGGCTGGGGTCCCGCTGAGAGTGACCCCTTTGCCTCTGATCTCACTGTCAGTTCCCTCCCGGACTCCCTAGCACGTTCCTGGTCGGCCCCCTCCCTATGCCACCCCTGGTCCCACTCTGCCTCCAACACGCGAGCCCTGCTCTAGGCTGCTGATCTTGAGTCCTCTGATGGCCCAGCCCTCATCCTTCAGGGGAGAATTTCCAGTTTCCAACTCTGACCCGAGGATCTGAAGTGCTCTCCCTGGCCAGAGTCTGGGCTACACCCCTGCGGAGCTTCAATTTCTCCAGTTTGAAATAGTACCTCTAAGAGGTTTATGAACATGAATAAAGGTTCTCCACTCACTTGTTTGTGTCTTAAATCCCCCAAACTGGGTGGAGGGCGTGTGGCCGATGGGCAGCATGAAGCACCTTGGGTCTCTGTTTAGCCTTGTAGCCACTTCTATCCTGGACATAATCTCATGCCTGGGGGGCTCAGTGTGCTCCCCAGCCACCTGGGATTAAGCCCACCCGTGGTTGCCTGTAAATGTCTCTTGATTGGCCCCATCATCTCAATCCCTGGAAACGCTGGCTGGGCCCCAGGGCAGGAGTAGCCTTTGATAGCCAGCCAGTACTGGGATGGCCTCTGAGTGCAGGGTGTGCACTGGAGAGCCGGCCAAGGCAGGCGCTGACTGGCTGTTGGGACACTGTCCAGCCTGGGATCTAAGTTGTGGCCATTCCTGTCCCGGGACTCAGCTGTTCTTAGAAGCACAGTCCTCGTAAGCTTCTACCTAAGACGCCAGTCAGCCAGCCCCACTAACCCTCAGCACAGAGACCTTCCTGCCTGGTCCGAACTGCAGTTCTGGTTCCCCAGTATCACCTAGGTCTGGCACCTTTGGGATAGGGGTCATCAAGGTTAACTTGCCTCTGTCCTGGGCTGCCTTTGGTCAGTGGGTGTGTTTATTTATCTGGAAGGAGGAATGTGACTTCAGCCTGGAGGACTGCTGGCTTCAGCCTGAGCACCATCTACCTGAGCCATGCTGCGAGGCCGCGTGAGGGGGCCGTGCCAGCTTCCCAGGATCTTCTGCAGTAGCCCCGACAGAGGTGGAGAGGCATCCCACCCCTGGGCGGTGCCAGCTTCCCAGGATCTTCTGCAGTAGCCCCGACAGAGGTGGAGAGGCATCCCACCCCTGCTCCTCCTCCTTGTTGGCCTCTGCTGGAGGCTTTCTTCCCTGAGTGGGCTTGGCTGGACCCGAGGACCAGGTTACCCACTAGGCACCATGGGCACTGCTGGGGGCCCATTGGAGCTGTACCTCAAGGTCAGGCCAGGCCACAAGAGGCCAGAGCAGGATGAAGAGGGCAAAGTAGGTAGTGGGTAGCTGGGGTGAGGGGTCGGACGGAGAGCTGGTATCTTGTAGCTCTGGATGCCGGAGGATTGGGGCTTTCCTTTGGACCTTAGCTTGGGCTCTCTGGCCAGAGCAGAGAAGAAATCTCAGCTTCAGGAACACCACCTGCGTTGATGACTGATATTCTCAGCCCCTTCCCATTTTCTCCTTTCTTTCTTTCTTTCTTTCTTTCTTTCTTTCTTTCTTTCTTTCTTTCTTTCTTTCTTTCTTTCTCTCTCTCTCTCTCTCTCTCTCTCTCTCTCTCTCTCTCTCTTTCTTTTTTTTTTTGAGTTGTACCATGTAGCCTAGAAATCTTGATTTCCTGTCTCAGCTCTTGGGAAGTAATAGGATTACAGGCTTGTGCCACAATACTTGATCTCTCTCTCTCCCTCTCTCTCTCCCTCTCCCTCTCCCTCTCCCTCTCTCTCTCTCTGCTCCACAGTCACCCTCTGCATCACCAGGCACCTCAACCCCGTCCTGAGCTTTCTTTCTGCACCCAAGGGTTAGGAGGAAGACAAAGTAGCCTCAGAAATTTGCTTCTGTGGCCATGCTCAGCACACAGGGCCCTATATGACTTTAGGAATTTCTTTCCGGAAGTCATCGCTGTGGACAGCACACACCCTGCAGTGTGGATCTGTCCTTGCAGCTGGAAGAGTACACGTGCGTCCGCACATCTCAACACTAGATGCCTATAGACGTGTGCGTATGCACTAGCCATCCTCGCCCCGTGCCAACCGTACGGCCAGGCAGGGGCCCGCCCACACACCTGCCCACCCTGAGATGTGCCCCATGCTGACATGTCAGGGCCACCGCCTGAGGAGAGCTCACCAGTGCCTCATCAGGAACCAGAGATCAGCTGTGATGGGAACAAGGGAGGAGCAGACCTTGGCACTGCCAGCTTGAGCTGGGAACAAAGCAAGCAGGCGTGGGTGTTTCCAAAAGAGAAGTCTTCCAGCCGGGTGGGATGGTTGGCATGGTGTACAAGGCCCAGACAAACAGCAGGTGCAGCAGGTGACCTCTCGAAGGACCAGAGGGGATATTTGACCCTGGGACCCCAAGCAGCAGCTAGGTCTGGGTTTCATTTCCTCTGTCATCTCTGTTCCTGGAACGCTTTTTATCTTTTGCCTTTGAAACTGTTTCTTTTTTTCTTCCTCCTGGGTGCCCTGAGATGCCTTCTGATGCCGTTATAGAATGAAGTAAGTGAGAGCATGCCCACCTGCCCACTCATCCACCCACCTGCCCACTCATCCACCCACCTGCCCACTTATCTGCCCACCCACCTACCTTGATCAGGTGTTCTGACAGAAACAAGACCAGTCCAGCTACCTTGGCCTTAGTGAGAAGGCCATCGTTGGTTCTGGCCCCCGGCCTGTACCCTCGGTGTGAGCGCTGCTGTGCAGCGTGCAAAGGCCTCCACCCCCATCCCCCAGCAGCCCTTTGCATTCACCTTTTCTCCTGTGTGTCTGCATGAATGCTCTGAAAGCCCCTAAGTGCTTGTCTGCAGAAGGCAGACACTGGAGAGGACTCACCCCTGACCCAGGGAGGGGGAAGGTTGGAGCAAGCCCTAAGCATCTGCTTTGAAAAGGGGCCCTGTGCAGGTTGGTTAGCCAGAGGCTTGGCTCGGGTGAGGCCTCTGTCCTCCATGTTTGGATATTGCACAACACATCAGAGCATTTCAGAACTGCAGAATTCGTGTTTGTGGATATGCCTACTCAGTGAAATTTATCTACAGCCCTAAGATCAATACTGGAAGTACATTTGCAGTCCTTCACAGACATGTACACCTTGAGAAGGTCAGGGTCACTAATGGACAGGTGGAAATTTTCTCTATCTATTTAGGGCATGATCTTGCATTTTTGCGCTTCTTATTGGTGATCTTACCGTTAAAGTGGCCCCAGGCATGAGCTCAAAAAGGCCAAACGGTGTCTTAGGCAGAGAGCACAGGCGGCCCATGTGTGAGTTCTAGTGCTGCGGTCCTGAGTCAGTGTTGAGCAACAGCATATTGAACAGGGAGTCCGGGACATGTGACCCAGCGGCTCCCGGACACCTACACCCGTGTGTTCTCAGAAGCATGGCTCAGTCTTTGTTAGCCACACCTGGCTGATGGCCCATAGCTGAGACACGCCAGTCTTTATTATGTCGGCAGCTTTATGGGACATAACGAATGATAAAACAATGTATGCATTTAGCCGAGGTGTAATCAAATATTTGTTTGTAGCATGGTGAGTTTTCATTCTTATGTACCCATGGAGCTACCAGCCATGAAACATTCTAGACCTCTGGAAGTTTCACTGTATCCTCTGCCCCTAAATTTGTACCTCCAGAGATGAGGTCATTTCTCTTCTTGCCTCTTCATTTTCATTTTTTTTTTGGTCGGGGGGGGGGGGGGGTGGGGGGGAGGAAGGGGGCTGGAATTGTATAGCAGGTCCACTCTTGTATTTAATTGCTTTTTTTTACAGAAACCTGTGGTTCATTGTGTGCTTTCCTGTACTTCTAACTTCTTCTTCTTCTTCTCCTCCTCCTCCTCTTTTTCCTCCTCCTCCTTTTTCTCTTCCTCCTCCTCCTTCTTTTCCACCTCCTCTTCCTCTCTCTCTATATATATTTTTTAAAAGAACTTTACGCATGAGCACTGCATCTGTATCGTTCCCACCCCTCCCTCCCCACCCACCAACTCCCCTTGTGTCCCCCCAAATTCACGATCTTTAGTTATTACATATATTCACATGTGTGTATATAACCTACTGAGTCCATTTAAAATACGCTCATTTTATCTGACTTCTATGTATGGACATTTTTGCCTGCCCTGTGTGTCTGTGCACCATGTGACTGAAGTGCTTGCAGAGGCCAGTGAGGTCACCCGAAAGAGTTACAGATGGTTGTGAACTGCCGCATGGGTGCTGAGAACTGAACCAGGGTCCACTGGAACAGCAGCCAGTGTTCTTAGCTGCTGAGCCATCTCTCCAGCCCCTCCTGAGTCCGTTTAGCTTGGCTGGTATGCACATGTGCCCAGGGCTGACCACTCGAGATTGGACAGCCTATGTAGGAGCTCATCCCTGGAGGAAACAGATTCTCCCTCTCCCAACAACCACTGGCCACCCGTAGTTCTTTATTTAGAGGTAGGACCTTGTGGACTTACTCCTGATCAAGCCGGCATGTCAACCGGTATTGTCATTATGCTGGTCTTGTTGAGGCAACCACATTGTTGAGAGTTCACACATCCCTCTGCCTTGTCATGTCTAGTGGACACTATCTGACAGCAGAAGTCCTAGGCTCACGCTCTTCCATCGCTTTGAAACATACCATCATTAAACACATCACAACCTATACAGCCATTCGAGGGCTGGTGGTCAGTGGGGTTGGTGCAGTCAGCCATTAGGATGTGCAGCTTACACACCGGGACATGTGGTGGTATTGTATTCCTCAAAATATTGTGTGCCTTAATAAACTTATCTGGGGTCAGAGAACAGACAGCCACTAGACACAAAGGCTAGAAAATGATGGCAATCATACCTTTAATCCTAGCATTCCAGAGATAGAAATCCCTCTGGATCTCTGTGAGTTCAAGGCCACATTGGAAATAGCCAAGCATGGTGACTCACGCCTTTAATCCCAGAAAGCCAGTCTTTAATCCCAGGGAGTGGTGGTAGAAAGCAGAAAGATATATAAGGCGTGAGGACCAGAAACTAGAAGATTTTGGCTGGTTAAGCATTCAGGCTTTTGAGCAGTAATTCAGCTGAGACCCATTCCGGATGAGGACTCAGAGGCGGCAGTCTGAGGAGACAAGACCAGGTGAGGATCCGGCGAGGTGAGATAGCTGTGGCTTGTTCTGTCTCTCTGATCTACCAGCATATCTACCAATAACTGGCCTCGGGTTTGATTTTATTAATAAGAACTTTAAAGATTCTTGCTACAGGGACATGCTTGCTGGTAGGGGCTAGCCTCTGCTCTTAGGGGGACACCCAGCTCGGGGTTGCAGGCACAAGTACTCATCCTTGACCCTGGCTTCTCCCTCTGCTCTAAGGGTGACACCTCACAGCTGGGCTCTGAGCTAGACAGCTGTGCGTGGATCACTAACTACTTGGTGGCCTTCCCTATCCCAGGCCCCTGGCCAGCTGTGGTAATACCTAGGACCATGTCCAGAGCATAGTCTGGGCCTTTCTGCAGACCTTCAATGAACCCAAGTCATAACTCTACCCCTCCACACACTGACACACACTATACCTCTTTGCCTTGTCTGAAGCCTCTGGTTGCCCCCCACAGAGCACAGCCCAAAGACGTGCTTAGTGCAATGGAGGTGGGGAGCCCCTCAGTTTTAACTTTTTGTAGTTGGGTCATCTTTTGCTAAAAAGGGGGGTTTTTCGGTTAATTCTGTGAGAAATGTGAGAAACCACTGGGTCTGCAGCCTGGATACTCGGAATTGGGGGCAGGGGTAGGGACATGTGCACAGGATGAAATCCCGTGATGTATCCCATTGCAGCTTTGAGTGGAGAGTGCTTAGGTCCCAGCCTTGCCTCAACCCTGGCCTCTGAAGGAAAATAACTTCATTCTTACTAGTCTTGAACCTTTGGACTTTCGGGGCCAGGGCCAGGCAGGAAGGGAGAGGGCTGGAGCCAAGAAATACAGGGCCACCTAGGCTAAGGCTGGAACCACATCTGTGTTCTCCAAGTGGTATGAACGGAGTCTCCATGTCCTCTCTGCTGGCTTGCTTGTGGGCTGGTGAGGGTCGGGGTCCTAGGTCTTGGGAAGCATTTTGAGGCATGTGACAGTACTGATGGATGTCATCCTGAAGTGAAGGGATGCCACTGTGGGCTGACTCCCAACAACCTTACTGGTCTCAGCACTTCCTGATGCACCCCACCACTCCAGACTTGCTCTCCACACACCCATCATGTCTCTGTGGCTCCCTGAATATCTCTTCCCACTTAGGATACTGGCCCCAGGTCTCCTGATCACTGTGGACAACCCTCTCTGCCCTGCCACACCTGGCTGATGGTCCAGAAACTCCGAGACGTCAGGTCATTAAGAAAACAATGGACACAGGGCATGCACCCCAGTCTGTAGGACAGGAAGAGAGCTATGCCATGTGGCTAACGGGGATCTCAAGGGGTCACCCAGTGGTTATGGAGCACCTCAGCTCTTCTGCCCCTGCACCTGCTCTTGCTCCCTGTCTTGGGTCGCTGTATCTTTTAGGATCCAGGCTTACCTCACCTATGAGTTTGCAAGGCTGACACTCACTTTATTGCAGCAGCACACTCAGAGTCACGTTACGGCTCTTTATTTGACCAGTCCTATTATTCCGCTTACTAACCCAGTAAACTCTATCAATCATTCTCCAGGGCTTTACTTCCATTTTCAGATGTATTCACGATTGAAATACACGTGACCTATCTCACCAGCACACCAAGCATGAGACCTGACATCAAATAGAGTGCTCTAGTCTCGAGTCCCTTTAAGAGTCCTACTGTGGGGAGCTAGAAAGACGGCTTGGTGGGTAAGAGTGATTGTTGCTTTTGCAGAGCACCTACATGGGGGTTCACACCATCTTTAACTCCAGTTACAAAGGCTCTGACCTCCGCAAGCACCAGGCCTGAAAATGTGGTCTACATACACACACACAGGCAAAACACTCACAGCTATGAAATTAAATTTAAAAAATTAAAACTAAGCCCGGTGGTGGTGGTGGTGGTGGTGGTGGTGGTGCACACCTTTAATCCCAGCACTCGGGAGGCAGAGCCAGGCAGATCTCTGTGAGCTAGCCTGGGCTACAGAGTGAGTTCCAGGAAAGGCGCAAAGCTACACAGAGAAACTCTGTCTAAAAAACCAAAAATAAATAAATAAATAAATAAAAACTAAAAAGAAAATCCTACCAAAGGTCATTGAGATGGTTCAATGTGTAAAGGCATTGCCGAGAAGCCTGATGAGTGGAACTCATGTGTTGGAAGGAGAAAACCTACTCCCAAAAGTTGTCCTCTGACTCCATCTACACACACTGTGGAAAGTACACACCAACACACACACACACACCCCACACACACACCATAAATTTAACAAAAAAACTCTAATATTGTCTACAAAGGCAAGCTAACACAGTCATTTCACTTCATTTAAATCACAGCTCTGAGTCGGTTACTTGGTTACCTGTGATTAATCTTCAGGGGACAACCACACCCATCCACATAAGCACTTGGGTGTCCTGTCACCTCTCAGCAAACCCCGGCTCTTTTGAACCTCTCAGCCCCGGTGAGCTGGGCACCGAGATCCCTGCTTTACAGAGGACACGGCGACCCACGGGAGGGATGGTCCCTTCTTGGTCTGGCCCTGAGTGATGTACCAACTTTCCTGAGTGATTCTGAGCCAGCCCTGGACATACCCCCACATCTAAACAAAGTCCAGTGAGTCCCAGATAACCCCGGGCTTTGCTGACTTCCTCTTCACACTCGATCCTAGGATGGCCTGGGGGAAAAAAAAAACAAGGGTGCTGTTGCATGGCTGCTAATACCCCTGTGCTGGGGTGCTGGCCAGCAGCCACTCTGGCTTTCCCCGGGGCTTGGGCTGGTTGCCCAATACACAGCCTGAATGAAGTGAGTTGAGAACATCTAGTTCTTACATAACACCTGCCCCCCAGTCTTACTGCTAGACAGGAAGCTATGACTGCCCCTCATGAAGCTTGCTTCCCAGCTTGATGGGACCCCCTCTGCCTTGTTCATGGGTGAATACTGGTCTGGATCTTGCCTTACGTGCCTGACAGGCACCTCCGGGTCCTGTCCCGGGTCCCTATTCACTGCACCCACTTGCTCATCCCAAGGTTTGCCCCTGCTTTGTCCTGGCCACCTCTGAGCTTTACTTTCAGGGGAAAGGGGTCCTTTGTATCTTAGTGCTCCATGCAGAGACAGTTTTCAGACTCGAATTGGAGGCTCGTCCCTGATGCTGTAGCCAGCAGCGCTCTGTGCCTGGGATGCGGCTCTGCTATGTCCTTCTCTCAAGTCCTCTTCCTGGGCCTGAACGTATCTGCTGCTCGCTCCCTCTACCTGCAGCATCCTTGCTGCCTCTCCAGCTGCCGCCTCTCCAGCTGTTGTCTTTCCGCTGACACCATATCACCTCGGCCTTATTTGTGAATGAAACTGGTGTCATTTCATTACCTGTGATATCAGGATTCAGAGAGGGGCAGTGGTAGCACCTGATGCTGTTCACTGGGCTTTAGGCAATCTGTGTGCTGAGCCCCAGGGTCCCATGGGTGAGGTGGGCAGGTGCCAGATGCTATACTGAGCCTTTTCATAGTGAGTCCTTCCTGGGCATCCCACCCCGCCCCCAGCACCAGACCCCGGTTGTGATGGAGCCACTGCCTGATCTACTGTCTGGGAGTTGGGGAAACCGATGCCAAGCCCTGCGGGTTGACTCCTCCCAGACCTTCTTCTTTATACTTGGAGTGATGACGCGTCTCTGTCCAACAGACAGACACTCAGAAAGTCCATGCTGGAGTAGGGTGTGAAGGGCTGGCTGATCCTTTAGGCCCTCCTCACAAGCGCTATTTTCCTTCTGTGGGGACGACGACGATGATGACGATGACAAGGACGACGACAACACTCCCCTTCCCTTCCCATCTCTGGCAGCAGTTTATGATGTTTGCCCCTCCGGTGCTTGGTTCAAGAGTCAGGATGTTTGCTGAGTGAGTCAGCGCGTTGTCAGTAGCAGGAAATGCCAGTGCTGGCCGGCAGCGGAGCCTGCGCCCCCTGAGAGCCAGGGCTCCGGTCAGAGGCACCCTGCTCCTCGGACTCTGCCGCGGAAAATACTCTCAGGATGAGTCAAAGTAAAACAAAGCCAGTAAACTTACTGCCAAAGCAGGAGGACAGGAGGTCCTTGAAGAGCGACAAATGCAGACGTCAGGACAAGGCTGCCTCCAAGCGCCTCAGTGGCCACCTGTGCGATCCAAGGCCAGGAATCACTTTATCTGCAGCTAAGTTGAGATGTTCAGGAATGCACGCACTGGCCTATCTTTTAAAAAATACTTCTTTTATTTAAATTATATTGTGTGTGGTGGGGGAGGATAGGATGTGCATGTGCCTGCGGAGACCAGAAGCATGGATGTCCTGGAGCTGCAGCTTCAGGCTGTCGTGAGCCACCCACTGTGGTTCAGTGACCTGAACTGATCTTCAGGAAGAACAGTACACACATTCTTAACTGCTGAGCCACCTCCCCAGTCCCATTTTTTTTTTTTTTTTTTTTGGTTTTTCGAGACAGGGTTTCTCTGCGTAGCTTTGCGCCTTTCCTGGAGCTCACTTGGTAGCCCAGGCTGGCCTCGAACTCACAGAGATCCGCCTGGCTCTGCCTCCCGAGTGCTGGGATTAAAGGCGTGCGCCACCACCGCCCGGCTCCCAGTCCCATTTTTGTTTTTTCTTTTGGGGTTTTTGAGATAGGATTTCTCTGTGTAGTTTTGGTGCCTGTCCTGGATCTCACTCTGTAGACCAGGCTGGCCTTGAACTCACAGACATCCACCTGGCTCTGCCTCCCAAGTGCTGGGATTAAAGACGTGTGCCACCACCGCCCAGTCCATTTTTTTTTTTTACTTAAAATAATTTTTTTCACATGAATTTGTTTGCATGTATGTCTGCATGGACACACACACACACACACACACAGGTGTGAACACACACGCCACAGCGCATGTGCAGAGGCCAGAGGACAACTCATGGAGTCGGTTGTGCCCTTCCATCAGGGTCCTTAGGACTGAACTCAGGGCGTCAGTCTTTGCCTGCTGAGCCATCTTGAAGGCCCCTATTCCTTTTTCTTCTCCACAGACTTCTGTCTTTGAAGAGACAAAACCTCAGTCAGAGACCTCACTTACCTAGGGCAAGAGGAAGCTGGACTGGAGGACCAGTTTCTTGGCCGCTTTAATAATCTGCTCTGTAATGTTTCTGGGAAGGACAGGGCGGGATTTTTGCAGGTGGAGTTCTCAATTCTATCAGAATTTCTGTGTGTCAGTCAGTAAATGGTGAAGGTCAGAATTAAAGCAGCAGGCCCTCTCCCTTCTCATGTCTCCTCTGCGCTGTCTCGAGCATTTGCTGGGTATCCTTGGCAGGGGGGCTGCTGAGTGGTCTGTGGTCAGTGAGACCAAAGAGGAGATCTCCAGTCCAGAGACGCCACCTCACAGTGTTACTTTTCTCCCCACACTGTCCAGGCCCTGGTGATGAGCTGTGTGTGTGTGTGTGTGTGTGTGTGTGTGTGTGTGTGTGTGTGTGTGTGTGTGTCTGTCTGTCTGTCTGTCTGTCTCAGGGCCCCTGCACTTGAGCAGCACTGACATGGCTAACAGAGCTGAGCGCCCTTCCTGTGTTGGCGAAGGGATGGCTGTCCCCTTTTCTGGAAGCTGCTGATTCAGGGCCTGAATCATCTCCTATCCCTGCTGCAGTCATACTTGTGGTTTGCTGGATCGTGGAATGGGGGAGGGCAGGCACAGACTGACCACTGAGGCACCACCCTGTGCCGGGTTACAGAAGCACCCCCCCCCCCCGGGCTTCAGACTGCCAAGGGAGTTCTCAGAGGCAGGAAGTGCCCCCCTGGTTGTGTGCTTAATGGTCTAGGCCGTCTCTCCCTGATGAGAGGTTTGGCCTCAAGCAGGCACCTAGGATACTGGGAGCTGGAAGCTGGGAGCTATGGCCTCTTAGGCCTTAGAACATGATGATAGCAACCCAGCTTCTAGTCTCCAGAGGCTGCTGGAGAGCCACCTGGAGATGTGTGTCAAGTCCTTCAGGCCCTGCCCAGCTATGGCCAAGGAAAACAGCCAAGATGTCAATCAAGGCCAGGTAGAGGCAGGAAAAGTGACTAGGAGCCCAGTTAAGGACTTGGCTGAAGTCTGGGTTGCTGGAACTCTTCAGATGGGCCTCATGCAAGGCACAAGCCAGGGGCTGAATCAGTGCAAAAGAAAGGGCGGATTCATTCCAAGAGCAGAAGCCGGGGAAAGGCCCTGCTTTGTGACCTGCTGATGAGCAGCTGAAGTGGGACGGACAAACAGAGGCCAGAAGCAGAGCTGGGCAGCGGTCAAATGGCAGATTGCTAGGCATGAGTGAGTTTGAGTCTTAGCGTAAAAGGAGGGAGAATGGCCGGTGTGACAGCCGGGTCACCAGTTCTCAACTGGTGTAAAGGGAGCAGAGAGGCGGCCTGAGGCCGGAGGAGACTCTGGAGATGCTGGGGGCCGGCACTGTGGTCAGCTGGCTGAGCTGAGGTAAGGTAGTAATGTTATCTGCTACGTTGTCTTTCCTCAGGGTCTCTGTCCTCCCTCCTCTTAGCCTGTGACTCTTGGAGCACAGCTAGAATGCCTGAGGTCCCTGGGGAGTGACGTATTTCCCTGCAGCCCTTGTCAGGCCTGGTTCTGGAAAAAGAGAACCAGAGGGCACAGCAGACCTTGCTTGCTGTGTAGTCCGCTCTTGTCTGGTCATGGGCTAATTCGTCAAGTCCAGAATAGGAGCAGGCACTCTCTCCCTCCACCCTGCTCAGTGGTACAAGCTTGTAGCAGGTCCTCAGCACACAGTGACAGGCACTGGGTCTCAGGAACGGCTCTGCCCAGCAGATGTGGCCGCCTCTCCATGGATAAGTGAACTTGGGGTCCTGGAGGCTAAGGGCTTGCTCGAAGGCGGAAACCACATCTGGTTATCGCTGATCTGGGCTTTGGCCGCACAGGCCCCGTTGTCAAAGCCTCAGATATTCTCAGCAGTCAGGACAGCAGGGCACCTTGTTATTCCTGACTACAAATAGGGAAATTGAGGCTGGAGATGGGAGTGGCTGGCAGGGAGGAGACTTTGAAGTTGACATAATTTGGGCGTGCCCAGCTGGATACAAGCCTCCAGTATAGCTGCTAGGGAACTTCCTTGGGGATGGGGCATGAGAGGGGCCACAGCTCGATGCCAGGGTGGCAACAGGATCCGACTGGGCTTGTAAGTGCCTCCAGGCAGAAGGCTTCTTAGCTGGTCCTCTGGGCATGACTTTGGCACAGGCCTGCCACAAAGTGGACTTCACAGGATGGGGACGGGTGACTCAGGCTGGGTGCCTCGGCCTGGGTTCTAGGATCCTGTCACCTTCAGCACTGGGCCTAGGGGAAGGGACTTGACCATAGTTTCTGCCGCTGTTTTCCAGGACTGTCTGGGTGGGATGGCAGGCAGGAGATGAAGGGTGAGGAAGGTTCTCATTCTGCAGCTGGGGTCAAGATCAGTCTGCCTCTCCCTGCAGCATTCCACAAAGGCCTCACCTCCTACTTGTGGAAACTTCCAGGGCTTTCTGGCTTCCTTGTGCTTTCCGGAAACTCCTCTCTGAGCTCCCGCCTTTCTTGGCCTGACTGCTCTTTTTCACTCAGCCCTCCCCTGAATCAGGGTGGTCGTCTGCAGCGCCACCGCACATCTGTGTGGCTTCTTCAAGGCACCCATCAGGAGGGCTGGTGACTCCTCCCCAGGAGGCTGCTCAGGTGCCCTTGCCCTCTCTGGAAGGCTGAGGCCTGGAAGGGACTTTCAGCAGGGCTTCACACGTGGAATTGATGGGGGCTAGTCCTGGGGAGCCCCTGGGGAGGAGCCTGAGCTGGGGGTGGCCGTGGGGGTGGAGGAGAAGCCGCCTGGCTGAGTCACGCTCCGCTCCGGAAAGTGAAGGAAGAGGAGTCTCCACCAGCTGTCTCCGCAGGAAGAGCAGGCAGAGGGCGGGAGGGGAAGGAGGCAGGATCACGGAGGGCCAGGAGGAAGCTCCCCAGCTACATAAGAAGTTTTTCCACTGCAGCTCCACATCTAGCTCCTATTTGCCTCACAACCCCCCTAAGCCAAGGGGTGGGGCTCCTGATTCTGTGCAGGGAAAACCCCAAGATTCCCACCTAAGGGCTCTGGGGACTGCCCCTGGGACTCTCCCTTGCCCTACTTCAAGGCGTCCAGAATCTCCAGGAGTCTCCAGGGTGTCGCCCTCCCAGCAACACCTGCAAGCCCAGCTGTCCTCTGGCCCTAGAGGCATGCTTGTCCCAAAGCCTTTGGGCCAGGCGGTGCCTCCTGTCCCTGCCGAGTGGAGTCCTCATCCTGTGGGGTGCAGACACCTCATCCTGTGGGGTGCACATGGGTCTTTTCACAGAGTGGGGCAGGGTCTTTCTGACCGTGATCTTGAGAGTGTAGTATTCTGGGTGTTATTCTGGCTCTCCCGGAAGCACGCTCGTGACCATAAACACAGCCATTGTCTCTGTAAGAACCTTCTTTACTGTGACAGGGTAAGCATGATCTAAGCCAAGTGTGTGGATTTGGTGTGACCCTGGACACGGGGGGCTGAGGCACTGGTACTGTCAGGAGCTGGAAGCCAGCCTGGGCTTCATAGTGTGAACTGAAGCTTCCAGATCAAGTCTGTGTTGAAGATTTTACAAGGCTGACTGACTGAATGGAACTTCATGATCGCAGAAAATTGGAATGCTGCTGATCCACAGGCAAATTACCTTTACTCACTCAGTAGCTTTTCATTACCTGCCTCTGTGTCTGGACTAATACCCTTGTGACTATCAGGTAAAACCCTTGGAATGTATTAACAGCCACCAACCTGAAAGCTAAGAATGTCATCAGAGAGCCTCGGATGCCTGAAACAGAGCTTGCCTGACTTGTAGTTTTCTGTCTACCTGATGTTTCCACCAATGTATTACTTTGGTTTTTTGAGACAGGGCCTCTATGTAGCCCTGGCTGTCCTGGAACTCACTATAGAGACCAGGCTGGCCTCAAACTCATAGAGACCCGCCTGCCTCTGCCTCCTGAGTGCTGGGTTAAAGGTGTGCTCCACTACACCCAGTTGAAGAGATTTGCAGCTAGGCAGTGGTAGCCCATTCCTTTTATCCCAGCACTGGAGAGGCAGAGGCAGGTGGATATCTGTGAGTTTGAGGCCAGCCTGGTCTCCATAGCGAGTTCCAGGACAGCCAGGAATAAATAATAGAGACACCCTGTTTCAAACAAACAAGCAAACAAACAAAATCTGGTTGATTGAAAACATTGCTGAGTACAAAAAGCGTAACAAAGAAGTTCTAAGTCGGCCCGTGGTGGCACACGTTTTTAATCCCAGCACTCGGGAGGCAGAGCCAGGCAGATCTCTGTGAGTTTGAGGCCAGCCTGGGCTACCAAGTGAGTTCCAAGACAGGCTCCAAAGCTACACAGAGAAACCCTGTCTCAAAAAAAAAAAAAAGTCGTAAAAGTTACTTTAACACCAACTCAAACCAACAACTAAGATATAACTGTAGGTAAACCGCCAAGCCTTAGTCCAGAGAGAGGAGGGCTGGGCATAAGAGAACGGCAGAGTGGAACTGCAGAGATGCTGTGTGTGGGAAGAAAACATCAGATTGCAGTTCATTCACATTGCAGTGCAGGGAACCGCTGGATTCCAGACAAATTATCAGGACCCAAGACACTGCCTCTGTCAGCAGCAGCCAGGGGAAGCCCCTCAGCCACCAGCAGCCCTGTCCCCATAGGGACGCCCACACAGGTGACGCTGGATCCTCGGCTTCGCTAAGTTAGGGAGTTTGTTAAGTATTTAAATGGAGCATCCCGTAGGGAACAGCGATGCACAATCCCGAGGCATGGTGGGAGTTCCGGTGGAGGTCTGTAGGGAAAGACATGGGGCTGTATTAGAGCCTGAGGAATTCTTAGTTACGTTTCTCAAAGGACGTCATTTACAACCATGTTTGAGCGAAGCATAGCTTAGGCGTCAAGGAAAGTTTAAATGTAAGGAAAACATGTGAGCTGGTCTATTTTTCTTGTGTAAATGCCTTTCTCAGGTGGTTTATGAGGCCACTGTTTAGACTTGGGAGGAGAGAGATGCTGAAATGGTAAACCTCAGGATTACAAGCACCCTGGTCTCAAGCAAGAACAGCCCTTTTGTGGTTGCTCTTGTTTATTATTATTATTTTTAAAGGATTTGTCTTTATTATTATTTTAAAATTATGTGTACATGCGTCTGTGTGTGGGCATGTGCACATGAGTGCCAGTGCCTGCAGAGGCCAGAAAAGGGTGTCAGGTCCCCTGGAGCCAGAGTTCCAGGTGGTCGTGAGGCACCTGAGCTGGGTGCTGGGAACCAAACTCAGGTCCTCTGCAAGAATAACACACACTCTTAACTATAGCGTCTCCCCGACTCTTGTTTTGTTTTCTGATACAGGGTCTTATGTATTCCAGGCTGGCCTTGAACTCATTGTGTAGCTGAGGACGATGGCCTCGAACTTCTGATTTTCCTGCCACCACCTCCCAAAATGCTGGTATTAAAGGCATGTACCACTAGGCCCAGTTTAAGCAGTGCTGGGGACTAGAATCCAGGGCTTTGTGCATGCTAGGCTGCCAACTGAACCACATCCTTGGCCCTCATTAAAAAAAATCATATTTAAAAATTTTTAAT
Source organism: Peromyscus maniculatus bairdii (assembly GCF_049852395.1). Lineage (NCBI taxonomy): Eukaryota > Metazoa > Chordata > Mammalia > Rodentia > Cricetidae > Peromyscus > Peromyscus maniculatus. The sequence continues at coordinate 84,808,604 of NC_134865.1, read as the reverse complement.
TATGTGTACATAAGCTGGGAATAGTAGTGCATGCCTTTAATCGCAGCACTTGGGAGGCAGAGGCAGGTGGATCTCTGTGAGTTCAGGATCAGCCTGGTCTATATAGTGAGTTCCAGGACAGCCAGAGCTACATAGACCCTATCTTGAAACTCCATCCCTCTCAAATTATGTGTATATGTATGTGTCTTTGTATGATTATATGTGCATGAATACAGTTCTAGGGAAATCCAGAAGAGGGTGTTGGATCCTCTGGAGCTGGAGCTATAGGCAATTGTGAGCCACCCAGTGGGTGCTGAGATCTGAACTCTCCCTAATAGCAGTAGGTGCTCTTAACTCCTGAACTGTCTTTTCAGCCCCCCTCATTCATTGCTTTTAGTGTTCTTCTTGTTGTTAGGAAAATCTACATCTTCTCTGTAGGCAATTTTTAAAAATGTGTTTAAGTGGGTGTGGTACACATGTGTGTGGGGGGGTGTAGAGGCTCACAGTCGATGTTGAGTGTCTTCTCTGACCATTCTTTACTTTTTATTGAGGCAGGGGCTCTTGCTGGACCCAGAGCTTGCCAATATGATTTAGTCTAGTAATCCAACTTGCCCCAAGGATCCCCTCCTGAGGGCTGGAATTACAGGAGACCTTTATACGTCTGCTTTCCCTGGATTCTGGGGATTCAAACTCTAGATCTCACACTGGTGAAGCAAGCACGTTGCTCACGGAGACATCTCCCCAGGCCTCTGCAGACAATTTCTGTTTTTTTTTTTTTTTTTTTTTTTTTTTGGTTTTTCGAGACAGGGTTTCTCTGTGTAGCTTTGTGCCTTTCCTGGAACTCACTTGGTAGCCCAGGCTGGCCTCAAACTCACAGAGATCCACCTGCCTCTGCCTCCCGAGTGCTGGGATTAAAGGCGTGCGCCACCACCGCCCGGCTTCAATTTCGGTTTTATTAGTTGTTAGTTTATTAGAAGTTTCCTGATTCTCATTCATCAGGAAAAGCAAACGAGACCCCGGAGTGTGTCAGCCACTTTTCTCATTGCCATGAGCAACGCCTGACGGAAGGACGAAGAGGTGTAAGCATACTTCTAAGAATTCTTCCTGAGTAGAAGGAACGAAGGTTTCCTTTGGCTGTTTGGTGATGCAGCCCATCATGCCAGGGGTGTTCACGGCAGCAGGGAAGTAAGCCGGATGGTCGTATTGAATCTGTAGTCAGGAAGTAGATGAACGCTGGTGCACAGCTCTCTTTCTTCTACTTATTCAGGCTGGGACCCCAGCCCATTTGGTGTTGCCACCCACATTCAGGTGAGTTCCCTGCTTACCTAAATCTCTCAGAAAACAGCATCATAGGCACACCCAGGGGTGTGTGTTAATCCCACTGCGAGAGAAAAAGACCATTATCACATTTTTTAAACCAAATTTGAAGCAAGCTCTATTAAATAGTGGCCAGGATGATGGGCACTGGCCAGGTGGGATTCCCAGAGTATGGTCCTGTGCTGTGCGATGGTCTGTATGTCAAATTGCTCTGATTGGTCAATAAATGGTCTGTATGTCAAATTGCTCTGATTGGTCAATAAATAAAACACTGATTGGCCAGTGGCCAGGCAGGAAGTATAGGCGGAACTAACAGAGAGAGAACAGAGAAAACAGGAAGGCAGAAAGAGTCACTGCCAGCCGCCGCCAGGACAAGCAGCATGTAAAGACGCCGGTAAGCCATGAGCCACGTGGCAAGGTATAGATTTATGGAAATGGATTAATTTAAGCTATAAGAACAGTTAGCAAGAAGCCTGCCACGGCCATACAGTTTGTAAGCAATGTAAGTCTCTGTGTTTACTTGGTTGGGTCTGAGCGGCTGTGGGACTGGCAGGTGAGAGAGATTTGTCCTGACTGTGGGCAAGGCAGGAAAACTCTAGTTACAGTCCTGAACTACATTAGCCAGAGGCTTGCAAAGTCAAAACCTTTATAAGCTATGTACTTCCCACCTTCATCAAGTTGGGGGCAAGCACACATCCTGACATGCTTCCTGCCTATCTACCTCCTCCTACATGTGATCAAGCACATCCTGAGCAGTCAGGGCAACCAAGGCTGTTTACAGAGAGCGAAACCATGTGGCATGTTATATTACATGTACATTCATATATTACATGAATGCCCACAGCATTCCAGGAAGTTATCTGTCCTTGGGCAAGTGGGGCTGACAGGTTAGATGTGTTTTTTGTTTTATAGACCTCTTAAGCAGAGCAATTTAATCTTAAAACATAACTTTATCCTCATATAACCCTACTTGAATTGCATCCTGAGTCAAGTCCTTGACTCTGTGGTGGGTATCTGCTTATATTGGGATCTAAGAACCACCAGCTTAATGGCACCCAGATGGGAATTTATGTATCTAGTTAAGGCATTAGTGATTAGAAGTCAAGTGTAATTAGAAGAAGCAGAAGGGCCAAAGGCTGACATCAGAGTCACTATCTAGGAGGAGCATGAAAATGAGACTGGGGATCAGTCATTTATTTCATCTCAGGTCCCCCCTTTTTTGTATTTTTTAAGTACAAACAGATTATCTCTAATGGTTCAAGGGTGGCTTTGTATAGAAACAATTTTCTCTTAAAGCCATACAATAACCTCCTTGTTCTACATAGAGCAGGTTGAGTACCCTATCACCCTGAAGAACTTCAGCTAACGAATCTACTGTTGATAGATCTGGGTCTGTTTGGTTTTAACCGGTGCCTTTCCTGTCAATAGGCACTATTGATAGTCATTTTCTCCCTTTGCTGGGGAGTTTCCTTTCGACCTAACATTCCAATCTTTTGTAGAGGATAAGGGGCTATGTATTCTCTTCTGTAACTACTTCCTGCTGAAATTAGAATGCTGTTGTCAGGACCCAGGAAGGCTGGGATGCTAGTCAAAAGCCAGGAGGGGATTCAGGCAATGGAGCATTCACCAGAAGCTTCTAGTTCACTGACCCAGCTGAAGAGACAGAGAACAATCACGTCGACTGGACTGGTTCATATCAGCTTTCAGCAAGTCCAAGGCTTGTAGCTGTTTGGAGTAGTTTATATAGTCTGTAGATGATTCTGGATGGTGTCAGCCAAGTGGAAATCTGCTGAGATAGATACAGACTAGACACAGAAGTTAAAGTTAAGAAACAAAGGAAAATCTTACATTTGGAGCTTCCTCCCTCAGGAAAAGGCAGTAGGCAGGGAAACTCAGGCTGTTGGTTGATGTGACAGAAGTACTTATCTGGAGTCCAGTTGACCTGTGACAGGTAGACTCAAGTCTTATGACTCCCTTGACTCCCTGATGCTTACATGGATCTTTAGTTTACAAAAAATTGTAGTAGCATTACCACTGTTTGTAATCTGTGCTAAAATCCACACTGTAGAAAAAGCAGCTGAGAGGTGTCTGTCTATAAAACAGCTGGAGTAGATGCATGTCTTTGAGTCATAACAAAAGCTACAGCTCTGGGTTAAAAGGCATTAACACTCTTTTCTCTGTCCAGAGGGCTAGCTATATAGATTGGACAGAGGTGTCTTTAGCCCAACGAGAAGCACCTTTAAGTCTATACTTAGAAGACAGCCAAAGGAAATCTAAAATCTTGAGCTTGTGACTGAAAGTAGTAGTCAGTGCTTTCCCAGATTCTCAGAACTCCATTGATCAGTGTTAAAACTCTGCACCTTTGAATCTTAGTGTAACAATAGCATAGAAGGGCAAAGAAATCTGAAACATTTCTCTCTTTTTTACATCCCTTAGATCACCTTCTTATACCTTTCTAACTTACATCTACATGTTTTAGACCCTCACAACTTATGTAAGCTTTCACATCCTTAGAACTTTACAATTTGTATTTACCTTAGAACACTTCCTTAGACCCTCAGAACTTACATAAACATTGAACCTCTAATCATTTATCAGAGACATAAGTAGTTATTGCTGAGAGCAGTCATTGCAAACCAAGTTCTTTTAAATAAAGGAATAGTAAAAACTTACACCTGAAACCTGTTTATCTTTTAATAGGAAGCCTGTTAGCAAGACAAACCTGTCTGCTTTTCTCAGCAGGAGACCTAGTAGTGCTGTGGGATATCTTTCTGTATGCTGCGACTATGTGTTGCTATGACTGGTTAATAAAGAAGCTGCTCTGGCCTTTGGCAAATCAGGTTATAGCCAGGCAGAGAATCCAAGTCAGAGACAGGAAGAAAAAAGACAGAGGCAGAGGAGACGCCAGCTTGCCAACCAAGGAACAGCATGCTGGCAGACCAGTAAAGCCACGGAGCATGTGGCAAAACATAGATGAATAGAAATGGGTTAATTTAAGATATAAGAACTAGCTAGCAAGAAGCTTGAGACGTAGGCCATCCAGTTTATAATTAATATAAGCCTCTATACATTTACTTGGGTCTGAGCAGCGGCATGACTGGGAGGGACACAGGACAACTTAGGGCTACATAGTAGTTCTAAAGAAGGCAAGGCCTGGTTTGAAATGAACTAACAAGGTGGCTGCAGTCTCCGGAAAGAAGCTGGCTTGCTTGCTGTTGTTAACATAAAGCTACACTTAGCCATCAGCACCATCAAAGATCTGAGAAGGATACATTATAGCAGGAAGTATAAACTGAATGGCCTATGTGTCAACTAAAGTGACCTAGATAGTTACCCTAGGCCCCCATGGTTTCCGTGGCCTAGTAGGGGGCCGAGGTCTCAGGGAAGCATCAGCCTTTGGCCACTAGGTCCAGAAGATCTGAGATACTTTCCTGTGGAGGAGGAACTCGGGGGCACTGGCCTGCCTTGTCTAAGCAAAGTGGGGCAATCCACTTCCCAGTGTCCTGCTTGTCCACAGTTTAGTTAGGGTCCTGGCGGAGGGAGAATCATGGTTCAGTTCTATCCTGTGGTTAGTGTTACCACCATCAAGATGGTGTTGTCTGTGACCCATGGTCTTCTTTGGAGACCTTAGGGTCACCACTAGGAGATAGCATTTCTGTCAATAATGGAAAACTTTTTCCATTAAACATTTAAAATGCCATATTCAGCAGATCTTTGAAGAGTTTGAAGACTATAATCTGTTAAGTACACCTGATTTTGAATAAACTTTACTTGTTTTTTGTTATTTGCTTTAGGCTTAGCCTTGAAAACACATACAGGAGGCTAAATAAAGCTTGTGTCTGTGAATAAATTACATAGAAGTTCACAATAAGTTAGTAGCTTTTAAAAGATTAGGGTTTTACAGCTTTATTTCTGCTAAGTTTGAGCCTTAGCTCAATTTCTAAACTGAAGTTTTTTTAGTATAAAAATAAAACTTTCTTTCTCTCTTTTTCTTTCATTATTTAGAAATTGCGTATTAATAAAGACACCATAATATAACACATTCTATAAAATTAAAATGTCCCACAGCCTTATGAATTTAAATATTTTAAAACCTATTACTTTTAAAAGGTACAGTTTTTTTTTTTTTAGTTTAAATTTTCTGTAAAACTCCAAAATTTCCTTTTAAAGAAGTTTAGAATCTCTCAACTGTGGGCTCCTGCCATATCAAAAAATAAATTAAGTACCTTTTTTTTTTTTTACTTCAAGAGGGAGCACACCCACAAAACTAGACAAAGCGAAACCAAACTCTAATAGTTCAAACAACTCAATGCTCAGTATCTAGGATTCACTCACAATCTGCTGGCCCCTCTGGCTGGGGCACCCCTCTGGCCCCACCCTTGGAATCACATGATTATAGCCTGTGGCACCCACATTTTCAAAACTTCTGGGGGCTGCCTTTCCACCAGTAGCCTCTCCTGGGGTCTCTTTAGGAACTCCAGCCCTGCCATACAGTGCCAAGCCTCTGCTCTCCATGAACCTTTAATGTCTTTAAAACCAATAATACCACCTGGGCGTCTCTTACATCACAAAATTCAGCTGCCAGCTCGAGGTACGTTCTTGTACACGAAGGCATGGAGGCGCAGCCTTACTGTCTTATTAAACAAGCATTGTTTTTAAATCTGACCTTTTGTCAACCTTGTTTTTATGACTTTGTTTTCAGGACAAGAATTATTGAAGGGTTTACAACATGCCCCCCACGGTCCCATTTACCAGGCGGACACTTCCGCCTAGCCATTTCCGGGTCAAAGCGTCTCTCGTAGCCAGGATACCCGGCGGACCCGGACATCTCCGCCTAGCAAGTTCCGGCCAAGGCATCTCGCGTGACCAGAATCCGTGATGTTACATGGCTACGTAAGCGCGCTATGTGACCATGTGATCTACGCACATGCGTGGAGTAGTGACGTGTCCTGGCCACGCCCCCAGCTGGTTTTTAAAGCGGAGCGCCATATTCCCAGTTCTCTCTTCTCTCCTCTTCCTCTTCTCCACGCACGTGTCTCTCCCACAGGCCTGCGCACTCTGTCCCTTTAACTCTAATAAACTCTTATAAGCGGATTCTGTTGTGTTTCGTGACGTTTCCTTGCAGGGTAAGAATACAACGCAGCTAAATAACTAACAATTATCATATAACAGTCCATCCTAATGGTTCCTCTGGAGCCTCCGGCTTGCCCTTGCATGGTCTGGGAAGCCCTATTCCTCCCTCCCTCACTCCCCCCTCTAAACTCTGCCCACTCAGAGAATCTCTGAACAAAGGACAGGGACCAAAAGTCCAGTTCCTCACTCTGGTGACTATTGCAGCTTCCTCCCCTGAGGCCGCCCAAATCCCCACCTACGCTTTTGACCATATTTGGGCGAAAACCCAGCTTGTGGAGGCCATGTTATCACCCCTTGTCTACAATCTATAAAACTTTCCTGCCCTGGCTCTGAGACCAGTGAACCTGCCCAGGAGGTGCTTTGCTCTCAATAAACTTGTTGCTATCCTTTTAAAATTCAGCTTGATCTGGCTTACTGCATTGGTGGAGAAACTTATTGTTTGGGGCAGAAAACCTATTCCTAATTCAAAACATCTTGGAGACCTGTTGTTGCTTCCTGGGTTGGTTTATACCATGTGGTCACCTTTACTCAAGGTGGTTGTGAAGTCACATGGAAATTATGCCGAGGAATAATAGCAGCTAAGTGGCTGTAAGTCACATGTTGCTTGTATCTCAAAATGGTATCATGCCACATGGTTCCTTAAAATTACCTATGTTTGGATTTTTAACTATCAATCTTCTGGGTTTTTTATGATTCTTTTTTATTTCTTATATGCATTGGTGTTTAACTTGCATGTATATCTGTGTGAGAGTGTCAAATCCCCTGGAACTGGAGTTATAGACAGTTGTGAGCTGCCATGTGGGTGCTGGGAATTGAACCCGGGTCTTCTGGAAGAGCAGCCAGTTATTAACCTCTGAGCCATCTCTCCAGCCCCAATCCTCTGTTTTTTGAGCTTTACATTAACTTCTTTCTCCTCCTCCTTCTTTTTTGTTTTTTTGAGACAGAGTTTGTCTGTGTAGACCTGGCTGTCCTGGAACTTGCTCTGTAAACCAGGCTGGCCTCGAACTCACAGAGATCTACTTGCCTGTACCTCCCTAGTGCTGGGATTAAAGGTGTGCACCACCACTGCCCAGCATTCACCTTTTTTTGTTACAGATTTTACAGATTTTTGAACATACACGGTAAACTTACATATCTTGAGGTACAGAAAGTTCACTGTCGCAACCTGCGCAGCTGGAGCATGAAATCTGGCGAGGGACGCCGAGGTTAAACAGCACTCTAGACACCCAGTTTCAGTTTGTCAGGGAAGCAGCTCTCTTTATTCGTACCAACATGGGTTTATATACCCCTCTAACAGCAGGAGTCAAGGAATGGTTACTCTGTATCTGCAGGCAAGCCCCACACTGTTTTCCAAACAGGAAAAACCACAGGGGAACTGATCCCCAGCACCCTCAGGAACCCAACTGTACATTTTTCACACAAATAACTTAACTGGGACAGGACAAAAAAAAGGCATTTAAAATTAAGGCAGCAAACTTACTGCTGCTGACAGTTCACACAATAAACTTATACATTTTTGAGATGAGCTTTATATCTTAGCAAAGTTTTAGACAGTTAAATGAAACCACTGGTCTAATTTAATTTTTTTCTGTTTTGCTTTGCTCTCTTCTCCCTGTCAGAGTCAGATAGATCTCCTGATATAGGACATAGGGGAAACCTAAATAAGCATGCTTGTGTCTAGAGGAGGCAGAGCCATGACCCAACTCCAGAGCCAGCTTTTCAATAAAGTAGAACAGCATAAAACAACTTTAATATTACCCACACCCAAAAGGCATTTGAATCTCTGCTAAACTGATTCCAATGACCAGGAAGCTCAGAGGTAAATTCTGAGCTCTGGCCATCAAAGCAGCCATGGCAAACTGCATTAGCGGTGGTGGCTGGAGGCTGGCAGAAGCAGAATCAAAACCAATAAACACAGAAAACAGAAAGCTCACACACTCAAAGGGGATCATTCGAAACAAAACAAGCAGTGGCCACCATCGTTCAGACATCCAGCTGGGCTTGACCCATATCCATCTTGGCCCCTATGTTTCCCACAAAATTTCATAAACACACCAGAAAACACAGACCCACCCATACACACAAAACAGACAGACAGAACTTTCCCAACAACCAGAACCAGGCATGTGGGTGGCTTCTCACTTCTCTCCTGGAAGGGAGAGGATTTGGGCTCTGTTGAACACTTCCTCACCCCAGATTTGGATACTATGGAACAGAACCAGACTATGACTTACAGGGGAGGCCACTGTAGAGGGTGGCTGCTTTTCTCAGTGTGGCTGTTCACTCCAATAGTCCCTGAATCCAAAAGCATGCTTCAGAGCCTTGGAACATTTCAAGGTGCACATCTTCTGAGGCAGCCCTTCATCTCTGGAGTCCTGGAGTAAAGGTTTAGAATTTGGGTGGATGGCCTCATCTTGCTGGGCCTCCAGAAAATGTTAATCTCACCAAGCAAGAATAAGACCATTCCCACAAGTTTTCAGTGAAATTTGAAGCAAGCTTTACTAAACACTGGCCAAGATGATGGACACTGAGCCAGGTCCATATCCAGGATTCCCAGAGTACCACATCAAATTACATTAGTCAGAGGCTTATAAAGGCAAACCCCTCAAGGCTACGTACTTCCCACCATCATCCAATTGGGGGCAAGCATACATCCTGAGGTGCTTCCTGCCTTTGTGTGATCAAGCAGGGGCACTGAAGCCTCTCACCGTGTGATGGTCTATCTTGATTGTCAACTGTCAGGACTTAGAGTCATTACAGAAACACACATGATGGCTAAAGTTACGTTCTAAGTTTAAATGACTATGCTTAAGAGAACTGCAAAACAAAAATGCCTCTAACCTGAAAGTCCCACTTGCCCAAGGACAGATAACTTCCTGGAGTGCTGGGGGCTGTTCATGGAAGCCATGTGTTATCACTTCTGTAAACAGCCTTGGTTGCCACAACTACACAGGATGTGCTTGATCACACACAGGCAGGAGGTACAAAGGCAGGAAGTACCTCAGGATGTATGCTTGTCCCCATTGGATGTCATGGGAAGTACATAGCCTTGAGGGTTTTACCTTTATAAGCCTCTGACCAACGTAATTTCATTCTCTCTCTTTCTTTTCTTTCTCATTTTACTTTCCTGTAATATTTCTCTTATCTAGTTAAAAAAGGAGGGATATAAGAATGATAGGATAAAAGGGTAGATTATTGAATCTACTTTTAAACTAAAAAGCAACTACTAGTTTCAAATATTTTACATTGGCATGGATTTTTGTATATTGATACAAATTTAAGGTTTTTTTTGTTATAATATACTGTATATATATTTCTACTCTCATTTAAGGAATTGTACCTGTACAACTCATTCAAAATTGTGATGTAAAGTTCTAGTCCTTGAAAGCTATTATTACAAACTATTTAGGATAATTAAGAAATGCAGTTTAGTAGTTAGTCATCTGTAACAATCAAACTAGTAGTCATGTTAGGTATGTTTTCAAGGTTAAACAGAGATATATTTTATATAGATAGATGGTCTTCAAACACTTTAGAGGGCTACAGAATATAGCATTTAAGTTTTTTTTGAACATAAGGCTTTTCATGACAGTAAGATATGTCTGCTCCTGGCAGCACCAATCGACTTCAGAGAAGATGATGGGCATTGGAGAGCCTCCATATAGAGTTTGTTTTCAATGTGGAAAAGCTAGTCACTGGACAAGAAACTGTCCTTGCCTCAACTGCTCACAGTATGCTTTCAAAAACTGGACAAGCAGGACACAAAAGAAGTCAAACTTTGCCAAAACAAGGTAGGCCAGTCCTTCAAAATTCCTGCTTCACAGAAAAGTCTGTCAGATATTCTGGGCCTGTAGGCCAAAGATGGATGCCTCAATGTTGCAGAGGAACCCTGGGTGACTGTCCAGGCAGCCTGATGTCTCGTCACTTCTAAAGTTTCGGAAGTTGCTTGCTCTGCACTTCCTGTTTACTCAGGTAATATTTTATCCTTCTCAGGTTTCTGATGGGGTTAAAGATTAGATAGTTATAGTTTTACCATTTTCCTTGTTACCAAATTCAGAAAAGAAACTTATAAAAGATACGTAAAGTTTATAAAGGCTGAGAGACATAAAAGCTTAAGCTGTTTAAGAAATGTTTTAATGTCTAAAATGATATTTTTAGACTGGTAATACAAGTTATGACAGAAAGTGATTTAGGTCAAAATTTTGGCCTCACCAAGAGAGGATAGATAATAGTTGCCAGATACAAATGGACTGGGCATTGTGAATGTAATCTTATCTGATGACTGTTCTTATTGTATATAGTTTACTGATGTTAGAGAAAGAGCCTTTTATTGAACTAAAAGGTAGAGATGTTGGAATAATCTTTTGTGCATTGTGTGAAGATGTGTCTGTTTTATCTCACCTGCCTAAGGTACTTGATTGACTTAATAAAGAGCTAGGCAGGAGAGGATAGGTGGGACTTCCAGGCAGAGATAGGAACTCTGGAAAAGGCTCTTGCATGGGAGATTCGCCAGCCAGATGCAGAGGAAGTCAGACGTATGGTCCTGAGGAGAGGTAATGAGCAACATGGCAAAATGTAAATTAACATAAACAGGTTAATTTAAGTTTTAAGAGCTAGTTGGGAACAAGCCTAAGCTAAGGGCAAGCTTTCATACCTAATAAGAAGTCTCCATGTCATTTTTGGGGAGCTGACAGTCCAAAGACCTGCTACAGCTTTGGGCCACTGAATGACTGTATGCGTTCTGAGGACTGTCCTTGGGCACCTTTATGATCCTCTGACATACAGACTAAGATGGCTCTGATGTCCATAAGGGCTCTGTTTCATAGTTCTTCATGGTTGCCCATTTCTACTGGGCGCTTCTTGGGAGTGGGTCTACCTGTGTTCAACTTCAATGGGTACGGTCCAGTAGTTTATCATTGCGGATACACCATTAGTCACCAGCGACACAGAGGAGCCCTGCTCTGCTGTGTCCTTGTAAATAACTAAAAGTACTCCTTTCTCCACACTGACCAGTCCAGCTGAGGTCACACTATGGTTCTAATTCATATTCCATGGTTATAACGAGTCTGGGCACCTTCCCATACATTCACTGACCTCCGAATTGTCCTTATCAAAGTGTTTTCAGGTTCTTCTGCCCATTTCTCCTTGGAGACATCTGCCCTTTTCTTATTGACTTTAAAGAGCTCTTTTCGGATGTTTATTTATTTTGAGGTAGGATCTCATTTTGTAGCTCTGGCTGACCTGAAGCTCTCTATGTAAACCAGGCCTCAAATTCACAGAGATCTGCCTGCCTCTGACTCCTGAGTGCTGGGGTTAAAGGTGTGTGCCACCAGGCCTGGCTTAGAAGAATTCTTTATATACATTTCAAACAAAAGTCCCCAATATGTTGCTGTGCACACATGCATAGCAAATGCCCCTGACTTTTTTTTTCTATTTTTCTCTCACTGAAAATAGATTTTTATACAATATGTTTTGATTATGGTTGCCCCTGACTTTTAATTGTGGTTATCAAGGGAGTTATACTACTACTACTAATAAAAAACCCTCTATGTAACAGCTCCTGTTCTGCACAGCCTCTATCCAGTTATGTGTGTCACCAACTTTGTCCTTTCTGGTGAGCCCTGGGCTTGCTCGGAGAATAACTTGATGAACCCCAGTCTTTCTCTTGATTGTCAGTATAGGGGATATTTTCCCAGGTGTCCTTCAGTAGCCTGGCAGTTCTGATTCTGAAGACCTGCGTCTGAGCTGTGTGGGCCACGGTACGGGAACTTCCTGCTGCAGAAGGTGTCAAAAGATGGTCCTAGTGGGACAAACCCACAGAGTCTATTTAGTGATCAAAGGAATTTATTGGAGGGTAAACTCACAACCACAGAAGATTTATCATAGGGTCTGGGAAAGCTGAACTATGTCCCACGCTGAATGGCTGGGTCCAAGATCTCAGCATCCAGAACCTTGAGGTAGCCAAGAGGGATCAGTGTATGTGCATCCCAGGTCTTAGGGGGTCTCACGGTGGCCACGCCCCAGAGGCCGGTACCTCAAGATCATGGGCAGATGTACCAGCTGCAGCTGCTCACTGGGGTGGTGCTTCAGGGCGTGGCTCAAACAGCCGCCCACTACACGGTCCCATGCCACGGTGGAGGGGTGACCCAGAACAAGATTCAGCACATTCTTCCTCTGAGGTCCTGTGCCTCTGTCTACATACAGCAATCCCAGAACTGTGCTCTCCTCAAAGCTCAGCTCTCTAGTGTGCTTGAACTTGATGAGTACTGGGAACATGACTGTGGCGCCCCTGGTTGCCCAAACTGCCATTCCTCAGGCGTCTTGAGGTTACCTGTTATCTTAATGAGGGTTTTTATTGCTGTGAAGAGACACCATCACCATGACAACTCTCATAAATGAAAACATTTAACTGAGGGGGCTCGCTTACAGTTTCAGAGGTTCGGTCTGTTATCATGATGAGGAGCATAGCCTCGTGCAGGCAGACGTGGTGCTGGAGCTGATGATGTTACGTCTTGACTCAGAGGCAACAGGAAGCCAACCGACCGTCACAGCGAGAGAAGCTTGAGCAAAAGAGACCTTAAAGCCCGCCCCCGCTGTGACACACTTCCCCCAACAAGACCACACCTCCTAATAGTGCCACTCCCTTTGGGGGCATTTTCTTTCAAACCATCACACCTGGCTCCGAGGACAGCATGGCCTTGTACCAAAAAAGTGTCTGGCATGCATCAAGGGGTGGAGGAGAGGGCTATCACATTCTAGGGATGTAAGGATGTATGGTCACAAAGCTTTTCTTTTTGAGCGACTGGCTGAAATCTGGCCAGTTCCCGGGACACCGTGAGCCTGTAAGGTGGCTGGGCAGCACCTGTAACCCTCCTCTGCTCCAGAGCAGGAGAAGCTTGTGCCAAGGGCCTGGCCACCTGGACTCAGAGAGGCACTAGTGATGTTCCCTGTGCAGGGTTCACTCTGCGAATCTGAGCAAATGGCCACCCTCCTCTACTTCCTTCCCTAGGTGTCCCTTGGTCCACCCTGGTCTGCCTGGTTCCCCAGGGCTCACATTCCAGGTGCTAATAGGCCATGAAGTCTCTTCTACAGTAGAGGAGGCAAGAAGATACCCACCTTGTGCTTGGTTCAGGACCAGCGGTCCCTGACTAGAGGACTTTGGGGCGTTCATGCCTTCTGGGGAGGAGTGCTTGTTTCCCAGGCAGTGAGAAACTGAGATGTCTTCTCTGTATTTTGCCTCATTTAAAAACTTTTAGGCCGGGCGGTGGTGGCGCACGCCTTTAATCCCAGCACTTGGGAGGCAGAGGCAGGCGGATCTCTGTGAGTTCGAGGCCAACCTGGGCTACCAAGTGAGTTCCAGGAAAAGGCGCAAAGCTACACAGAGAAACCCTGTCTCGAAAAACCAAAAAAAAAAAAAAAAAATAAAAAAATAAAAACTTTTAGGCTGGGGACTGGAAAGATGACTCAGTGGTTAAGAGCACTGGCTGTTCTTCCAGAGGTCCTGAGTTCAATTCCCAGCACCCTCAGGGCAGCTTACAACTGCCTGTCGCTCCAGTTTCAGGAGATCCAACACCCTCACACAGGCATGTGCAGGCAAAACAATGCACATTAAATAAAAATTAAAAAAAAAAGAAAAAAATTTTAGGCTATCGAGTTCTTAGGTTTTCTTAAGCTAGGACGTCTGGCCGGGGTTCTCTCTGGCTCTTCTTGTGAGACCTGGAACATAGAAGGTGCCAAGAGGTGCCAGGCAGTGGTGGTGGCGGCGGCGCACGTCTTCAATCCCAGCACTCGCGAGGCGGAGGCAGGTGGATCTCTGTGAGTTAGAGGTCAGCTCAGTCTACAGAGCAAGTTTACAGTCCAAGTCTACAGTCTACAGTCCAAGACAACCAGGGCCACACAGAAAAACACTGTCTTGAAAAACCAACTCCTCCCGCCCCTAAAAAAAATAGAAAGAAGGAGAGAAAGAGGAAGGAAGGAAGGAAGGGAGGGAGGGAGGGAGGGAGGGAGAGAGGGAGGGAGGGAGGGAGAGAGGGAGGGAGGGAGGGAGGGAGGGAGGGAGGGAGGGAGGAAGGAAGGAAGGAAGGAAGAGAAAATGCCAAGGGCTTGAGGGAACTGTGTGGGCCTCCCACGGGAGCATATGGTGACGTGCATGTGTGTTGGGAGGGTGGCCCAGGCCCCTGCTGGTGTGAGGCCCCCTTCCTTTCTCTTTCCCTCCTGCCCTCTCAACACTTTGCACATGGTGGCAGGGACTTCTCGCCCTGCTGTTCAGGGGGCTATCCCAGAGATCCCAGTGACCAAGGCAAAGGCGTCTTCTGCTCCCACTGCAGGCAATCACCCATGGGCCCAGGCGGCCAGAGTAGCCAGGCTCCTCGGGCCTCTCCTTTGTCTACAGCCCTGGGCCAGGCCTGGGGGTCACCAGGGAGCCTTCCTAGTTATAGGTCAAACCTATCAGGTCTCTCAGAGCCAGTGTCCTGGGCATCGCCACTTCCTGGACTCTCCCTGTGGGGGCCTGGGCTCCTGCCAGGACAGACAGATATGTGTTATCAAGTCCTCAACTGAAGGACTGGGGGTCTGGCTCAGCTGGTAGGATGCTTATCTAATATGTGCAAAGCCAGCCCGAGTGGATCACCACCACTTTGCGGTGGTGCAGTACTGGGAGGCAGAGGCGGAGGGTCAGGAGTTCTATGTCATTCTCCACTCCATGGTAAGTTCTCAACCCGGACTACATGAGATCCTTCCTCTAGACAAAAACAAGCAGGACGTGGTGGCACACACCTTTAACTCAAGCACTCAGGAGGCAGATCTCCGTGAGCTCAAGGCCAGCCTGGTCTACATAGGCGTTCTAGGCCAGCCAGGGATACACAGTGAAATGCTGTCTCATAGAGGAACCAGGCATTTAAAGTAAGCACGAAGATGGACTAGAGATACGACCCAACTGCCAGAGATGCTTGCTGAGAAGCTTGACGAGCTGAACTCAATCTCTGGGACCCACATGGTAGAGGGAGAGATGCAAGTCGTCCTCTGATCTCCACATGCAAGCACATGCAGCACACACACACACACACACACACACACACACAGAAACACAGACACACACATCCACATACACAGAAACACACATACACAGAAACACACAACACACACACACAGACACACACATACACATACACACACATACACATACACACAGACACACACATACACATACACACAGACACACACATACACATACACACAGACACACACATACACACACACAGACACACACATACACACACACAGACACACACATACACACACACAGACACACACATACACACACACAGACACACACATACACACAGACACACACATACACACCAACACAGACATATACACACAGACACACACATACACAGAAACACACACAGACAGAAACATAGACACACACAGTCACACAGACACACATACAGAGAAACACAGACACAGACACACAGACACACACACCCAGAAACACAGACACACACATTAAATAGATAAACAAATAAAATGTAATGAAGTAAGCATGAAGAAATGGAATCAAGGGAGAGAAGAAGCAGATAAAGAAGGGCCAGTCCATGAGAAGGACACCGTGGAGGAGGAGAGGGGAAACACCAGCTCCGACGTCGTCATGACACCAGTCATGAGAATGCAGGAGGGACACATGCGTGATCAGGAGGGCAGACGCAGCAGCAGCCTCGGGAGGTCAGATGAAGACAGCCAGGTGTGGGGGCTGAGCTGCCTAAGCCCTGGAGGGGACGGAGCCTGTGGGAAGTGGTGGTGTGTAGAGAACCAGAAGGTTCCCCCCTCCCCCAAAGTCCATGGTAGAGACTGGCAGAGTGCAGAAGGACAAACAGATGGAAGGACAGCCCCAGACATGGCTTATGTTCTGACTCAAAGAAAATTCTAAAAGCTTCCACATAATGAAAAGATCCCCACAGAAGTCAGGTGCCCCGGTCCTTGTTCCCAAAGCAGCTAGACAGCCGTGTACCAGGGAACTGAAGAAAAGCAAGTGACCAAAGGAGTCTTCAGGGAAGCTGCTGCTCAGTACCAGGATGAAAGAAGAGTGTCTTTGGGCACAAAAAGCCACACAGCTACCCTCACAAGCCTACTTGTTTGAAGAAGCATTCATGTGGGGAGCCTCAGGATGGACAGCAGGATGCCCCTGGGTTTGTTTAGGTTGTCATGGCTACAGGAGATGGAGGGGGCTAGCTCTGACCTAGTGTCCTACACTAGCGTCTCTAGACTTCCTTTTGAGGGCTTAAGGGAAGCCTGTGTACTGACTACTTCATCAACCCTTGTCTAATGCAGGCGAAGAGCTGTGTGGTCCCGCAGAGTCTGCAAAGCCACCCAGCAGAACACGTATCTTGTCTGATTATGCTGCCGTGAAGTTTCGTTCTTGTACTTTTGGCCCTTGAGACCCGGGGCTGGATCTTGATGAATGTATTAGTGAGAAAGGTCACTTATTACTTTATAATAAATTAGACTTTTTATTACTTTGGTAATTGTATTTCAAATAATTGATTTTCTGTGTAATTTGGAGCATTTATCTTTGTGCATTTACAAACTGTCATCTAAAAATGATACTGGAATTTTAGGGCAGAAGTCCTGACTTTGGGCTACTATCATTTCTATATGACTTAGGCAAATGTCTTCACTGCTCTGTGCCATCTGGAAGTGATGGGAAATTGGGATGGGGGTCCCAACTAGCTTCTTGGCTGGCAGGGGGGAAAAAAAGCAGGTGAGACAAGAAGGAAACTGTTCAGCACGACTTAGCCAGTGCTGGTTCTGACACCAGGCCAGTTTATTTCAGACATATTAAGTACAGTATGACTTTGGAAAAAAGTTTCCTGGTAACAATTATCCCATCTTCATGTGCATAGTAAAACGTAAAGTATGACTACGTAGAAACTCTTTTGCAAAGTGCATGTGACTTCTTCAATGAAGGTTCTATAGCTTAAGGGCCTAGGATCTGGTGTGGTCTCTGACCAAGACGGTGTAGAGGTCTCCAGGCTATAAAGCACATGTGATATCTCCCCTAAGGATGGGTTTTATTGATGGAGAAACTGAAGGTAAAGATAAAGGCCTAAGGAGAGAGAGTCTGGGATAAACATTTTGGTGGATTTGGGTGAGGCCT
Source organism: Peromyscus maniculatus bairdii (assembly GCF_049852395.1). Lineage (NCBI taxonomy): Eukaryota > Metazoa > Chordata > Mammalia > Rodentia > Cricetidae > Peromyscus > Peromyscus maniculatus. The sequence goes on along the minus strand of NC_134865.1, from coordinate 84,791,020 downwards.
GGCCCTATAGACAGCAAAATCCACCAGGTTATTAACTATATTCACTCCCAGCCTCCTGGGTGGAAAACAGGTATGCATCCCTTCCTTGAAGGAGATTAACAGTCCTGGTTTCCCTGGTGCTTATCTGTGTGCACAAGGACTTCAAACCCTCTACAGAAAGTGAAAGTCCCATGCTACACAGGTTCTGGGAAGAGTAAGTGACTGCACACCCCATGTTTAGACAAGCACCTGCCACGAGGTCACCACCGTACACAGACACTGTGTGACCCTATGGGGAAGGAAAACAGAAACTCTCAGAATTCAATGGGAAGTGATTCACCAGTGCTGAGATTTGTAAGATCTAGTTAATCCATGTTTGCAAAGAAAGCAAATTTAAAATTTAAATAGATTTAAAATGAGAAGAGGGGAGACACACAGATAAGCACCAGGGAGGCATGGTAGCACACAGCTCCTAGTAGTTGAGAAGCAGAGGCAGGCAGATCTCTGTGAGTTCAAGGCCAGCCTGGTCTACATAGAGAGTTCCAGACCAGCCAAGCTACTTAGTAGACCCTGTCTAAATACATAGATAGATAATAAATAAATAAATAAATAAATAAATAAATAAATAAATAAATAAATAAATAATGTGGACAGTGATGGAGGAAGATACCTGAAGTTAACCTCTGGTGAAGACACACATGCACATGGACACACATGCACACACACTTGTGTACACACACATGTGAGCACACATGTACACACACACACACACACACACACACACACACACACACACACACACACACACAGAGTCTGGCAGCCTCTTCATAAGGTGAGAGTTAATCTTGAATTTGAAACCAGTTAAGTATAATTAAGAAAGAAACACGTTTGTCCATTTTATTTCTGAGCTTATACTAAAAATCTTTTTTTTCCTCCTTCCCCCACCCAAAATAGTAAGTTAATTTGGGAGTTCTTGGGTCAAACCTTGGGCTCTGGCAGCCCTAAGCATGACTTGGCAATCTGTCCTCAGTGGCTTATTAAAGAGATAAGTCAGTGAAAATCAGAGGGGGGAGATTTATTCAATGTGACTACTTGTGAAGAACAAATAAAGAGGTGTAGTGACACCCTAAGTCCATCTTTGAGGTGCTGACATGAAGCTTAAGTCTACATGAGAGGCAAGAGATATGCATAGCTAAGCAGTTCTGGTCAAGGTGTGGTCCTGCCCATCAACGACCCTCTGGGTTCCAGTCTCTCCCTTGGCTTGACAAGTTGTCAGAGCTGTGTGAAGTTGCTTCCTGGGAGACAAGTCCTTCTTCTGGCAGATACCAGGCTTCAGACACTGCCTTCCTTTAGGATGGCATTCCTGGAGAAATTCCAATTTCTAGGGTCCATAGTTTCATAGTCTGATAGCTGAAAGGAAGGGCCACAGGTGTCTCTCAGAACATCTCCTGCTGGAGCGGTGAAGGTCTCACTCTCTATGTCAGGCTGGGTCTAATTGCTCTGTAGACTAGACTATAATCAAATCTGCAATTCTCCTGCCTCAGTCTCCTGAATGCTTGGAAGGTAGGCCTGCACCGTCACGCCCACAGGAGACTAAGAGTCTTAAGTAACTCATTGGCCGAGCCAGGCTGGTCTGCTGTTGTCCTTTTGGCCCCTCCTATGGTGCCGTCCGACTGGAAAGCTTACTGCACCCTGGTTCAGAAGTGTGCAGGGGGGAGGAGGCTTGTTCCCATCTGGATCCTGCTGAATCGACTCTGTGAGTTCTACACTAAACGTATTTTTAAAAACTAGACTTTGAAGTTTAGAGTAATTTTAGATTACAGAGAAGGTTCAAAACAGCGTGGCTCACCTTCTGTGATCAGCACCAAGTGTCCCCCAGTGCCACCTGTCACTGCTCAGGAACCTATTGACCTACTGCCAACTAAAGTCCGTCCTTCATCCGTGAGAACCCCATGTGATATTTAGCTGTCATGTTTCCTTAGGGCTTGCTAGGTGGAGACAGCTTCTCACACTTTTGTCTTAACTGGCAGCTCAGAGAAGCCCCGGTCAGGTGGTATGTATTCTCCCCCGCATGGCATGCCCACCCGATTGGGGTGTGTGTGTCAGTTACAAAGCTTCCGCTATCTTCTCTACACCTTGTGAAGGGTGAGCGCTGTGGCTCTGAGGTCACAGTCAGTGTCAACCTTGATCAGCCGGGAGAAGTGGAGTCACGTGACTCCACCCTGAGGTCTTCCTCTGCCTCGCCCTTCATGCTGACCCCTGCCTGGCTTTCACTTCCCACGTCCCGAGTCTCCCTAATGTTTGGAATTCTTCAGCAGAGTCTGATCTCCCCATCACTTGAGAGATGGTTTAGGTGGGGTCTAATGTTGCAGCACCAAGGGGCAGCATGATGAGGTGTCTCTGGGCAGGAGTCGGGGGAAAGCAAGTCTGACTGCACCATCCTGGTAGTCTTTCCTGTAGCGGGGAAACTCTGCACCAGTCCTGGCATGGTCCCTCCACACTTCCACCCATCACAGAAGTCCCTGTGCTGGGTCAACAGGGCGAATGCTCTCCCCCTGGCCTAGGTGAAAATGGCGGTAGAGTCAACCAGAAGCAGATTTGTGATGGCTGGCACAGTCGCCTCCTGAAGCGGGAGCTGCTGCAGGGCGGCTTCCTCAAGTGTGGAGTTATCCAAGCAGTGGCCGCTGGCCTGACACTTAAGCTCTCCCAGCTCTCCAGGGCGTGAGAGAAAGGTCGCCCATACGTAGGAGTGAAATGGCCTTGGGGGCCAAGGTTGTAGTTTATTTAAGGGGAAAACCAATATTAAATGGATGCTTACAAGGAAGGATTATCAGTATTAAAAGTGGCTTAACACTATTCACCACGCTAACCCCTGTCTCAGTGCCCCAGGGAGAGGAAGACGCTTTTAGGTTGCGTCAGCTGTCCAGGGACAGAGTTCAGCTCCTCCCTGTTTTCACTGTGGGTTTTGCTCCTGCCCTCCTCAGAGCTGGGAGCTGAAGACTGGGAGGCATAAGGGCAGAGAGGAGAACAGGGGCCGTGCCGTTGGTAGTGAGTCTGGGCTGGACGGACAGACAGAGCCTAAGAAGGGCAGGGCAGCAGCCAGTGCCCAGGGAGCAATGGACCTTGGGTGAGGGAGGCTGAGAGGGACACAGAGACTGTCTGTCTGTCCCTCAGTCCACTGTCTGTCTGTCCCTCAGTCCCGCTGTCTGTCTGTCCCTCAGCCCCGCTGTCTGTCTGTCCCTCAGCCCCGCTGTCTGTCTGTCCCTCAGCTCTGCTGTCTGTCTGTCCCTCAGGCCCGCTGTCTGTCTGTCCCTCAGCCCCGCTGTCTGTCTGTCTGTCCCTCAGCCCCACGGACTCATCCTCCTTCCGGTCTCTGTGGGAACGCCATGAACTGCAGTCCTGTGGGAAACCGTCCTTTGTGTCTGGCCTTGTTTGCTCCACATTTGGGCTCAAGTTCATCTGTGCTGTAGAGTGTGACAGGATTTCCTTCCTCTCCGGACTGAAGTGGCCTCTCTGTGTGGACACCAGAGCCATGGCCCCTGTGGCTTCTGTCCTGCTACGAGAGCCTCTGTGCCTGCCCTGGGCCCTGCCTGCAGTTCCTTCAGCCTTGGTCACACTGTGACTTACTTAATGCCACATTGTTTCCTGGAAGCGCACCCCCAGCATTCCCACCAACATGGCACGACGTTCTGAGTGCCCTCCATCCCTTGTTGTTCTGGGGTTTCTTCTGAGGCAGGGTCTCACTGTGTAGCCCCAGCTAACCTAAAACTCACTAAGTAGACCAGGCTGGCCTTGAACTCACAGAGATCCACCTGCCTCTGCCTCCAGAGTTCTGGGATTCAAGTTGTGCACAGCAGTGGTTCATCTATTTTAGGATGTTCTTGACTGTGTTCACTCTAGCAAGCACGAGATGACAACTGAGTTTGCTGTCTGTGTTCCAAGACAACAAGCCTGAACTGGCCTGGACATCTCAGTCCTCTTGCCTCAGTCTCCTAAGAGCTGGAATTACAGGCGCATGCCACCACACCCAGCTGAGTTTTTAATTTCAATAAATTTGTATTTTTAAACATTTTATTATTTTTTGTGTCTGTGTGTCCTGGCTAGTTTTATGTCAACTTGACACAAGCTAGAGTTATCTGAAAGGAGGGAACCTCAGTTGAGAAAATGTCTCCATAAGATCCTGCTGCAGAGCATTTTCTTAATTACTGACTGATGGGGGAGGGCCCAGCCCATTGTTCATGGAGTCATCCCTGGGCTTGTGGTCCTGGGTTCTATAAGAAAGCAGGCTGAGCAAGCCATGGGGAGCAGGCCAGTTAGCAGCACCTCTCCATGGCCTCTGCATCAGCTCCTGCTTCCAGGTTCCTGTTCTGCTTGAGTTCCTGTCCTGACTTCCTTTAGTGATGGACTATGATGTGGAAGTGTAAGCCAAATAAACCCTTTGCCCCTGTCTTATTCAGAGTTCTGTTGCTGTGAAGAGACACCATGACCTTGGCAACTCTTATCAAAGAAAGCATGTAATTTGGGCTTGCTTACAGTTTCATAGGTTTAATCTACTATTGTCCTGGCAGGAAGCATGGCAGATGTTGTGGAATAATCTTTTTGTACACTGTGAAGATGTGTCACTTGGACTGGTTTAATAAAAAGCTAAACAGTCAATAGCTAGGCAGGATTTTTGGGATAGAGAGAATGTTGGGAAGAAGAAGGTGGAGATGCTGAGAGATGGAGAACAAGCAAGACGTAGAGGAGGAGAGGTAACAGCCACGAGCCACATGGCAGCACGTAGATTAATAGAAATGGGTTGATTTAAGTTATAAGAGCTAGTTAGAAACAAGCCTAAGCTATTGGCCGAGTTTCATAATTAATAATAAGTCTCCATGTTATTTTTTTGTGAGCTGGTGGCCCAAATCTGTCTACAATCCTTGTACCACCTAGACTGGAAAAAGGACATGAGACACATGGCTCCACACTGCTAAACCACATGGAATCCACAGGATGGCATGAGCAGAGACACTACACTCCCAGAATGGCTGGAAGGCACGGCTATTAGCTCCACCCTGGGGAGCCAGAGGGTCTCAGTGGCCTGGGGGACTCCTCGACTCCTCAGCTGCTCCCTGGGCCAGCAGGAGGGACAGGCTTGAGCAGTGGAGCAAAATTCAGCAGAATCTAGAGGGCATGAGGGAGCTGAGCAGCCAGAGCTTGAATAGCTGGCTGAGAAGAAAAGGATGGGTGGATGGATGGATGGAGGGAGGGAGGGAGGGAGGGAGGGAGGGATGGAGAGAGGGAGGGAGGGAGGGAGGGAGGGAGGGATGGAGAGAGGGAGGGAGGGAGGGAGGGAGGGAGGGAGGAGAGACAAGGAGAAGCCCTGGGTCAGGAGCCACGGGAATGTGACAGGAGAGATCCTGGATCCACGCTGGGAAAACTGGACCAACTGCTAACATTCAGGACCGCACAGGAAGTAGTCCAAGGACAGGGAGAGCAGACACTCCTCTCTCAACCATGAGCCCTCTCATGGGTGTACCAGTCCCTACGGCCTGGAAGACCACTCTAGCCCTGGTTGCTTCAGATAGTTCCCGGGGTTTTCTCTTGGTTTCTGTGAACAGGCTGAGAGCAGCTTGTGTGGGAGCCCTGTGTACAGCTTTGGTGGCTACTAGGCAGCCGGGCAACACCATCTGAAGGCTTAATAGGACTCACATCCAGTGGCAGTTTCTGGATGGTATCTCTTAGTGTGGCTTTCTTGAAGATGCTTGGTGTCCACACGACGGGATGGCCTCTATCATGTGATTATCTCTTTTCTGATCCAGCCCCAGAGGTTAACCCTAGACTCCTCCCTGCTGACCACCTAACTGGTCAGCCTAGTTGGCCAGAACTCCACAGCAGAAGTCCAGGATCCAGGAGTCAGGGTCCAGGGCCACAGCAGTCTGGGAAGTCAGCTGCCACACAGAGAAACAGGTCCTGACACTCCAAACTGGCTTCAGCACATCAAGGCAGTTACAGGGCTCTGCTGGACTTGACTGTGGATGACTGTAGTCTTAACCATCACAATTGCCCGGGGGAGACCCATGGGCTTTCCTCACATTTATCCTAGCATCCATTTAACAATAACACACACAAAGACACAGCCAGCCCTGGCTGTCATCAGAATCTGGAGGCTCACAGCTAACCTTGGCCCCAGAGGCACACATGGTGTTTAGGCGGCGGCTTAAGGTAAACCAGATACATTCCAGATAGGATGAAGTCACTTTCATCCTCACCGTATAGACTGGCCCCCTCTTCTCAAGATCATGGAGATCTCTGGTCTTGCTGTTGCCCAGTGCTATGCTTCAGTCTGTAAGCCTGCAATAAATGTCGCTCTGTGGTACTGAATGTGCAGTGCTGGGTCTGCAGTGCTGGATGTGCAGTGCTGGCTGTGCAGTGCTGGCTGTGAAGTGCTGGATGTGCAGTGCCGGGTCTGCAGTGCTGGGTCTGCAGTGCTGGGTGTGCAGTGCTGGATGTGCAGTGCTGGGTGTGCAGTGCTGGATGCGCAGTGCTGGGTCTGCAGTGCTGGGTCTGCAGTGCTGGGTCTGCAGTGCTGGCTGTGCAGTGCTGAGTCTGCAGTGCTGGGTCTGCAGTGCTGGATGTGCAGTGCCGGGTCTGCAGTGCCGGGTCTGCAGTGCTGGATGCGCAGTGTTGGGTCTGCGTGCCTCTCCTCCTCCTCAGCCTCAGAGCCAGTCTTCTACACTAAGACAGAGGTGAACCATGATGGCGATGACACCACAGGCCGTCAGATAATAAAAGTTAACAATACCCAGACAGGAGATAGGAGGACTTAGAAATGAATAAGAACATTGTCGACAGTAGAGTAAAGGGAACACAGAGTGAACAAGAGGCAATGCGAAGGATGAAGAGAAACACGTTAGAAATGAAAAAGATGAGTGCTCTTCCCAGCCTTGGTCAGGGAAATGTTTTGCAGCAGTCAGCAGTTAATACAGAGATTCACAATCGAGAATTTCTTTTGAGGGCTCAGCCTTAAGTGGGGCATCTAAGTCACCCCTACACCCCCAAACTCAGGGAACATCGTGGACTAGCAGGTGAAAGAATGCAGGAGATGGGGGTGGGGACAGGTGCTGGGAAACGCTGCCTCTGGACACAGCATGGCTGTCATGTTCTTGGACTCAGAGCAGCTGCAGTTATCTGCACCAGATCAAGCCGGTCAGCATTCCAGCATGGACAGGAGGGGCTCCCGAGGCTCTGCTCCTCTCTGAGGAGACTTTGCAGTTACTGGCAGCTGGAGGAGCGGGGTTATTTTCCTTCAGGGATGTAGCTTAGCTCTTGGTTAAGTTGCTCATGCTCCTCTACATGGTCCCACACCCACACAAGAAACACTAATTAAACTCTGTGTCACAGAAAGGTCATATGTGTAGGAGGCTGATGACTTCTTGAAGGGACCCAGAGGGAGTGGGATGGGGCGAAGAAAGGGTAATGGAGAGTGAACATAATGAAAATACATTATATACATTTTAAAATAAGGGGCTGTCCAGATGGCTCAGCGGGTAAAAGGTGTTTACCACCAAGCTTAACATCCTGAATTCAATCCCTGGGATCCACACCGTGGAAGCAGAGAACCGACTGGTGGGTTGTGCTCTGACCTCCTCATGTGTGTCCTCCCACACAAATAAATAATAAACAAACAAACAAACAAACACGTAACAATTTAAGGCCTGGAGAGACGGCTCAGCAGTTCAGAGCACTTGTTGCTCTTGCAGAGGACTAGAGTTTAGTTCCCAGAACCCACATCACGGCGCATAACTGTCTGTAATTCTGGTTCCAGGGCACCAGGCATGCACAGGATGCGCTTATATACATATGCATGAAAAACACTCATATGAACAAAAACATATAAATCTAAAAAAATGAAAGTGAAATAAAAGTGAAAGAAGTCTGGGCTGGTGGTTCGCACCTATAATCCCAGCACTTGGGAGACGGAGGCAGGAGGATTGCCATGAGTTGGTGCCAGCCTGGGCTACATAGTGATTTTTAGGTTAGTCTGGACTGTGAGACTCTATTTCAAAAAGAAGGAAGAGGAGGAAGAGAAGGAGGAGAAGAGACGGAAGATTGCAGGCAGCAGCCACAAGGGGGAAAAATGAACAGTAAGATACAGTTTCTTCAAAAAGGATGTGTGAATGAATGGTTCAAGCCCATGAAGGGATGTTCAGCATGCAGGGAGTGAAATCAAAGTCATGATGTGGTATCCACACTTCACAGCTCACAGGAAGGCTAGACGGAAGCAGATGTTGGAGAGGGTGGGAGACCCTGGGCTTCCCACCCCCCACAGCTGGTGAATACGGTTCAGACAGCCAGGGCTCTTCCAAGTGCTGAGCATCAAGTTGCCATGGGACCCGAGGCCACAGAATATCAGGGGAGAGCGAAGTGTGACTGGCTAGGAATCCCTAAGTCCTGCTTCCCTCTGGTCCTCACACCTGGCCTACTGCTTCTGAACGGGAGTCTGCTGGCCTCTCCCGGGGCTCCTGAATGCTGAGCATGACAAAGGGTCAAAGTTCACAGAAGTTGGGTCCACCCCTACCGGCCTACCACAGCCCTGGCAGACCATTTCCAGCATCCCACGGTCTCCATCTACAACAGAGTTCACCATCTTGGAGCTGCCCAGTTGTGGCTGGAGCCGAGGTCCTGATGGCCCAGAAGAGTCCTCTTGTGGGGTCCATGGTGTCAATTCCTGCAACTGCTCAGCTGACTAGCATCGTCCAACCGTGGGGTCCTTCCCCCTGAGCTTGGGCCCCAAAGCTATGCCCGGTCACCCAAATCGGGCCGGAGACACCGTTGGCCCTGGCTGATGTTAGCCTCTTCTATCCGTGATGGTACCCAGAGACCCACTAGCCCCAAAAGCCTTCAGTTCCCATGTACACTTGAGACTTTACACTGAGGGCCCACGGAGGCCTCGACAGTCGCTTCCTTGTCAGTTTCCACCTAGGCCAGGGAGGAAGGAGCAGAGCTCGCTCATCCAGCAGCCAGAAAATGCTCAGTGGCTGGAGGGAAGTCTGGTTAGGCGTCCAGCCAAGTTCTCAGGGCAAGACTGACAATTCCTCGAATAGGGCCTTCCTTCCGGCAGCTGGAGCGGACACTGCCAGGAGCCGCAAGCTAGGTTGTAGATTCAGCCTGGTGGTAGTCAGCAGGCTGGGAGTGATATCATAGACAGTGCAGCAAGCCGGAGCCCAGGGCCTCCTCACTGACATCCTGGGCGTGGGAAGGAGAGTGCTGTATCCTGAGCATGGGATCTATGCCGGCACCTGGAGGACACCTGGCCACACAGACTGCTCACTCTTCCCAGTCAGCCACCAGCACCCCAGGGGGAGGTGGGCCGGGCCAGAAGCGCCAGTCTTTCTGTAAGGTCTTTCTGCACCGGCGGGGAAGGGAGCCTGTTGGGCTGAGCCACCCAGCATCAGCGTATGCTGTACACTTCCAAGGCCCAGCATCACCCCACAGCAGCTGGGCGCACAGCTCCTACCAGGTTTGCTTTGGATGTGGCCAACCTCAGGTGAGGGCTGTGGACCCGGGAGCCCCGCCCCCCGTTTTTTCTTGTTGCTAGAGGTGGGACCCGTTGCTGTATGTATGCTGGGCAAGTGTGCGGTTAGTGAGCTTTCCCTGCCTTTCTCACTCCTGGTGCAGACAGTGGTCATCCCCTTGGAGCAGGGGCATGGGTTCTGCAGCATTCAGAAGGAGGAGCTCGTGTCCCTTGTGGCCCCGCATCCTGGGTCCTTTTCAGACTCGGGTTCCAGCAGGACACCTGTTTGTGCAGGAGTCGGGTCAAGCCCAACTAAGGAAAGCATCACCAGACCAGAATTTCCAGACATCCTGAGGCCACCAGGACCCAGATCCAGCGGTTTTGCCCCAGGGTGGAGCCCATGAGACAAGGTGATGGGGCGGGACTGACCGGGCCCTCCAGAGGGTTGGGCTGGGTAACCGCAGAAATAGGGGTGCCCTCACTGCCCGCGTGCTTCTGGTGGCGCGGCGCTCTCTGGTGGCGTTACGAGGCATTACTCGCCTTTGTTCCATGACCCTTTTAGAGGCGGTTTTGCGAGGCTCAAGCAGCCCAGATTTTCCATTCCCACATTCTGCGGTCTCTTGTACCCAGATTCCCACCTGCAGCGTAGCGGTTGCATGGGTGAAAAACAAAGCCCTTCTTGGACAGACACAGAGGCTGTGGGGCCCGGGCCTTGCCTGTCAGCTGACCACTCCCATCCTTTCTGATAATGGAGCTCTGTGTGGTTTGGGAATCATTGTAACAAAGCTCCCTTTGTCTCCACGTGCTTGTTTGTATGAACAAAGTTGCTTAATGCTCACACCATTTAAATCCTAAAGTGGGCGGGCAATTGGGGCTGAACATAGCTATCTATCTATCTATCTATCTATCTATCTATCTATCTATCTATCTATCTATCCATCCATCCATCTATCTATCTGACAAGGTTTCACTGTGTAGCCCTGGCTATCAGGAATTCACTATGTAGACCAGACTGGCCTTGAACTCACAGAGACCCATCGGTTTCTGTCTCCCAATGCTGGAATCAAAGGTCTGAACCGTCATCCATGGCTGGACCTGGCATCTTTGAGAGCTATTCAAGTGGAAAAGGAGTTTATCAATAAAAGGACCCTGTCCTTATACCCAGGGGTGCCATGACGATGGAAATTTGCTTTCCTGAATGCTCCTTTAAAAAACTGGCTTTTAATTATTTATTTACTTTTTGATAGTCTCTCACTATGTAGCCCAGACCAGTTCCAAACTTGGAATCCACCTCCGTCCCCCTGGTGCTGGCATTACATGCAGGAGCTGTGTATAGCATGGTTTTTTTCCCCTGCAAAACAAAACAAAACAACAACAACAAAAAGCACCCCCCAAAAAAACCCCAAAAGTAAAAAAAACCCATAAATTTTATTTATTTTTGTAACGCTTTTTATCAAAATGCCTAACAAATCCCTTACATCTGAACCCACGGCCTCATGAGTTTGTGAGGACTGAAAGCTGTCATTGTAACGAAACTCAGCAGAAAAATGCCAAGATAATGATCTTTAGGAAGCAAAGATCAAAAGTGACAAAAGTCATCTTTTAATTTACACAGTCCACTCTTCGCATCTCCATATTCTCTTGCAGATAACAACACACAAATTGAGTAGTTTTTTTTGTTTGTTTGTTTTAATGTTAGTGTTGAGTGTTGAACTCAGTCTTAGGCATGCTGGGTGAGCCATCTACCACTGAGTTACCTGCCAGCCTTAAATTGGCTCTGAAGGCTAAGGAGAACCCCAAAGAAGTTCTAGAGGTCCAAGGCTGAAGGGCAACACCCAATGGTGGACATCCTGCTGTCAGTTCCCGGGGTTTGAATCTGACACACCCCACCAGGTTCCTACCTCAAAGCTTGGTCCCCAGCTAGTGGCACTATTCTGAAGACCAGGGATCCGTATGTAGGCCATGGGGCTTGGCTGAGAGAATTAGGTGACTGGTATTGGGGATCTGCAGCTCAATGGACCTGCCCTTTCCAGACCCCACACCTCAGAAAGCCTGCCAAGGGCCAGCCCCTCCCCAGGGCCGGAAGGGGGGGTTCCTAGTTGTCGTGAGCTGCCATGTGGAATACTGAGAGTTGAACCCATGTCCTATGAAGGAGCAACCGGTGCTCTTAACTGCCGAGCCGCCCCTCCAGTCCCACACTCCTGATTTTTGAGATTCAGTGCCCTCATTATAGTTAAGAGTGGCAGCGTATGTGGCATTTCCTCTGTAAGTCCAGCCATTCGGACATTGTTCCTGCACTGGCATGCCCACTCTATTCACTCTGCTGCCCGTGAGCCAAGCTCTGGGTGCCTGTGTGTGTGTGCGTGTGCGTGTGCGTGTGCGTGTGTGTGTGTGTGTGTGGGGGGGGGTGTTTCACTACCTCCAGCGCTCAGAACATGGCTGTGTAGGTGGTGGCATGGTCCTCATTCTGGGGATACAGAAGCAGCTCCACCAGCCTTCAAGGGTCAGTGTAATCTCCATCCTTGTTTTTGACCATTTTGCCAAGTAGCTTGGGGGGTTGAATTTTTAAAAATGTTTTTTATTAAAATTTCATAAAGCGTATTCTGACCGTAGTCACTCCATACTCCTCTCCCTGACTGCTCCAAGACCCGCCCCACCTTCCTGTCCTATCCTCAACTTCATGCCCTATTTTATTTTATTTTTATAACCCAGAGTCCAGTATGTGTTGTCCATGTACTCCTGGATGTGGGGTCATCTACTGGAGGTGGTCCACAGGAGTCACACCACAGTTTTTAGAGGAAACTGAGTCCCACTCTTAGAAGCCATCATTTGTCACAGCTCCTCAGTTAAGGGGGAGGACTCGTGAACTCTCCTGCCCTCCGTGCTGAAGGCTGCTTGGGCAGGTCTTGCGCTGGCAACCTCAGCTGCTGTGAGCTCCTGACTGCGGCCTCCCCATCATGCCCAGAAGACACTGTTTCTCCCTGAACCTCCCTAACCTCTGGCTCTTACAGTCTTTCCTCCCCTCCTTCTGAGATGGTACCTGAGCCTTGGGGAGGGTGTGTGATGGAGGCTAGAGCTCTAAGAGGGATCATGGGACTGAGGGGACAGCACCTCTGGTGAAGTGTCTCCCTTCACCAGCTGGTGAAAGCTGGACGTGGTTTTGTGTACTTGTGATCCACTGCCAGGGAGGCAGAGATGCGAGATCCCTGAGGCTTGCTGACCAGACAGCCCAGCTTACTGGCTGAGCACTATCTAAATGAAGATGGACAGATCCTGAGAAATGACACCCAGGCTGTCCTCTGTATCTCACCCCTTTGACTACACACACATGCATAGGCACACACACACACACACACACACACACACACACACACACACACACACACGCATGACTATTCCTGTGATTTACTGTACTGTGCTCAGAGCAGTATGGGGCTGCCTCCCCTTCTAAGAATCTGCTCAGATTCAATCAAGGTTCCTGTAATGCTCTTTTGTGTGTTTGTTTAGTATTTGAAAGGAACGCTACTTTCTTTGTTGAGTGGGAAGGCCGGCATATCTGTTAATTTATGTGGCTAATTGTTCTATTAATACCCCCTTTCCTTTACTCATGTTTTTGATCTGGAAATTACTGATGAGGTGTGCTGAAGTCTCCCACTGTGACTGTGGTTTAGAAAATTTCTCCCTGTGTGTCTAGCAGCTTTTCTCCATATGTTCTGGAGCAAAAGGTTAATAACTGTGATGTGGTCTCAGTGGATGTGTCTGTCTCACCCTGTCGGGGGCTCCACCACGGTCTCTGCCGAGCCTAGCATCTAATTTCTGAATTCAATTTCCTCCAAGATTGTGTGGGATTTTGCTCCTTAAGGATTTTATACAACAAAAGCAACTGCCTGGCTTCTTATGCCAATGGAAAGAAATTTGAAAAACAGAAAGCATCAAGGCCTACAATGCCCACATGAAGTTACCCTGGGGCTGCACCATTCCCCTGCTCCAAGGCCTGCTGTCCCCTGAGCCCTCCCAGAGGTTCAGGTCTCCTCAGTACTCAGCCAGTACTTCCTGAGCCCAATCCCCCAATCCTACAAGGCTTGAGGCCTATTGATGTGATGGCTCCTATGTGCCCCTGCAAGGTGGCTGTGTGCACCTTGGGAGAGACACTGGCTGCGGGCTGGTCGTGAGGCATCTCATGGATCAGGTAGCATTTGCTATTTAAACAAAGCATGTTGGGGTTCCTCTCCACAGGTGCATACCAAGTCGATGGAAAGCTAGAATGATGTATAAAGGTGCCGAAGAGGACCACCTATTTTCCTGTTGGAGCTGGGACTTTGGTCTCCCTGTCTTCAGCTTGGGACCCACACTGTTCTCTCTCCTGGTTCAGATACTGTGGATCTGGTTGTTTCTGTTCCCCTGGTGACCACGGTCTGCCCCTGGCCATGACCCTGGCTGCTGCCTATGCTAGAGCACTGGGTTCAGGTCATTTCGTGCCCGAGCTGAGCTGCCTATTCTGGGTTCCTTCCATCAGGGGTGGGGGCAGGGCAGGTGCTTGTGAGTGCCACAATGTCTGTCTGTGAAAGGCCTTACTGCTGAGTAAGGAGGGGCCTGGGCACAGATTTTGGAAGCACACCCAACAGGGCACCTTTAACTGAACAGATCTTTTATTGTTCCGTTGCTGTTCACCCCGCCCCCACAAAACCCTAACCTTGTCGGATATCCATGTTAACTAGACAGTAATATTCCTCTTCCCATCTGGCAGGACAGCTGGTCTGGGCCCTGGCTGCACCTGGGTTGATCTTCCACGCAGGCGTCAGGACCTGCTGGAGGGAAAGTTCTTAGAAGGCTGGAGAGGGGAGGTGAGCAGATCCCCGCCCTTTCCCGTACCTCACCCCTCTCCACCCACACTTCAACCCTCTTCCTCCCCTGCACTGTAGTGGGGGTGGGGACTAGAACCTTCCCAGGGCAGGCTAACAGAAGGGGTGAGGGCGTTCCCACTGGCAGGGGCTCCTGCACCTTTCTTAGGTTTTTTGTTTTGTTTTTGAGGCAGGGTTTCTCTGTGTAGTCCTGGCTGTCCTGGAACTCTCTCTGTTTTTTAGCTAACCGCTGTGGACTTCCCACAAAGCAGAGGGACTTTCTTCACCTTAGTCACAAGATGCCTTTAAACAGGAAAACTAGCCACTGGCAGAGGCAGCTTTGAGAAATCAGCACCTGCAGAGGGAGTACAGAGCCACCCCTCCTGTGGGGGGACCCTCCTGTGGGGACCCTCCTGTGGAGACCCCTCCTGTGGGGGACCCTCCTGTGGAGACTCCTCCTGTGGGGGGACCCTCCTGTGGGGGGACCCTCCTGTGGGGACCCCTCCTGTGGGGACCCCTCCTGTGGAGACCCCTCCTGTGGGGGGACCCTCCTGTGGAGACCCCTCCTGTGGGGGGACCCTCCTGTGGAGACCCCTCCTGTGGGGGACCCTCCTGTGGAGACTCCTCCAGTGGGGGACCCCTCCTGTGGGGACCCCTCCTGTGGAGACTCCTCCTGTGGGGGGACCCTCCTGTGGAGACTCCTCCAATGGGGGACCCCTCCTGTGGAGACTCCTCCTGTGGGGACCCCTCCTGTGGGGACCCTCCTGTGGAGACCCCTCCTGTGCGGGGGACCCTCCTGTGGGGATCAGGTCTCTTCCTGGCTCCCAAGGTTTCCAGAGCACAGGGGCATCCTGGTCTGGCCCTCACTGGCCTCAGTTCAAAGCACTCCCTCACCCACTAGTCCTGACCTTCGATATCAGAATAGATGAATGGATGACTCACCACCAGGCCGTTCGCCCAATCAGGGTGCCCTTTCCTAGGAGATGCTCCAAAGCCCTGCCTACCAGTGTTGCTTTCTGTCCCCTTGGGGACTGACCCGGCTGGCCCCACCCACCCTCATGGAGGGCAGAAGTCATACCCCGCTCAAGGCTGCCGCTTAGATTGAATGCGCACAGCGTCTGACGTCTGATGCACAAAGCTGTTCTCAGCATGGTCAAAGCTTAACCACCCTCTTTCCCAGGAACCACTGCCCGCTTTCTGTCCAGTCCACTTCCTTGCCTGTCGAGTCTCCAGAAACTGCCCAGGCCCACTTGAAGCAGTCGGGGTTGGGGTGGGGGTCACAACAGGCTGGTGGCAGGGACAGGGCGGCTGGTCCAGTAGGAAGCTGATCTAGGCCTGAGCTCTTGTGGACCGACAGGGAGGCAGGAAGGGCCTGTGAGGTGTGCTTCTTTACATGAGGTTAGGGACCGTGGGTCCCGGGGACTGGGGCCAGAGGTGCCTTTCTCCACGGTCAACCTGGCCCATTCATCCTGGTCCACCACCTCATCTGGTACTGGTTGGCTCACAGCCAACCTGAGTGAGGAGGGCACCTTGGGAACGAAACTCCTGAAGCGCAGTTCACGGGGTTTTATATGAGATCATATCTGGTCCCAGGAGGACTGAGGCCATCTTTGGACGGCAAGGAATGGGAAAGACAGGGCCAACTTTGTCTAGTGCGCCCTGTACAGAGGATGCCGTGGGGATACACTATCCTACTGCATCCCATTCCCTAGGGTCCAGTTCAGGCTCTATCTGGACAAGTCTGGTCCCAGGTAAGATGTTTCCCAGGCTAGACGAGGCAGACTCTCCCACCACTGGAGCAAGGGTCATGTGGTAGGTCTATGGCCGAGAAAGGCCTATTCCAGGAGCCCTTGAGATCTGCTGGGCCCATGTCCTGACTCTGTTTTCTTGGCTTTGTTTCCTTGAACTCCTGCTGTAGCCTCCTGTGGATGCCTGGACCGAGGGGCAGTAAGGATCAGGAGGCAGGAACTGGCCTCTCCACTCACTGGAGTCTGTTTTTCTCTCTAGGAGATGCCTTGGCCCTGGTTGCCTCCTCTCCCTCATTCTCAGCCTGCCTCCTACTGAGACTCTTGGTCTTTCTCCCTTCAGCAGGCAAGGGTAGTGCTTGGAAGGTAACCCTGTGGTACTGAGCCCCTGGGAGGGCTGTTCTTCTGGATCTCTGGAAGGAATGGGTGTTGTTTGGTGAGCTTGCCTCCCTGCCTCCCTGCCCCTTGGGCATTGGTGGTGCCTCCAGGAGACCCTGGCAGCTGGAAGTGTGGGGTGCCCAAAGAAGCTTTGAGGCTCGTCCCCCAGGTGTATGTGGGGACTCTTAGGCTCTATCTTGTGTCTCCCAAGGGATCATTACCAGAGGGACATTTCATCTCGCAGATGGGACAGCCAGCGTCTAGACTGGCCAGTATGACTGGAGCGGCAGAGGGCAGTGCTGGGCTTTGTTCCCAATTCCAAAGACCGATCCATGTGACCCAGACCAGGAGGGAAGCCAGGTGAGGGTTGTTGGGGCCACAAAGTGAATGCTTATGAACACAACAGGGGGACTCCCAACCAACGCGGGGTCCTCATTCTTCCTGGGTCCATGCTAGCCACACGGGGGCGCTGGAGCTCCACCAGTGCTCATGGCAGGTTAGGCACTTCATCAATGATTTGAGGGTTCTGGTTTGCCCGAAGCCAGGCTGGGGCCTCCAGAAGGCCCAGCAGACTGGGCTGTCATCCTGGGACCGAGGTCATGCCTGGCGGGAGTCTGGGTGACTGACCGGACGCTGGGACTCCTCGGGTTGTTGCAGTGGGTGTGCTGAGCCTGGATAAGTGGCAGGGGCTGTGGGGCTGAGACAACAGGAATTCCCCCGTCTGGTGACTTCTCTCCCTAAGTCTGCCCTCTCCTCAGGAGGCAGGGAGCAAGGGGTAGGTGCCATCCCAGGGCCGGAGCTGAATAATGCATGCTGCACAAACCGAGGTTTCAACACCAGGGGAGGGGGAGGGGGATCCCAGGCTGTGTTAATATTTATTAAACCCACAGCCCGTCATTCAAGAGCCTCATAAATATTAATTCCTAGTTAAACATTTATATGAACGAGATTGCTTCTCCTCCCCCTCAAAGAACCTGTTTGAAGCTGGTGGTTGTGGTGGCCTTGGGGGGAGTGGGGTCTCCAGGGACCGCTTGGGAGGAGGGCTACAATGAGTCAGCTGGGCTTCTCACTCGGCTGCAGCCCCTGGCCCCAGCCAGCGCCTGCCTGCTTTAGTCAGAACCTGCCTGCTTTCCACACCCAGGCCACAGAACAGCTCTGGCTGACCTTCAGGACCCCTGCAAAGTCCTCACGATGAAGCCCCCTGCCTCAGCTGCAAAACCAGTGTTTCTAGCAATTAGCTCCAGAATCTGTTAGTCACGCATATCTCAACAGGATTTAGTTGGCGGGGGAGGGTGAGACTCTGGGAGATGGGGTCACATGTGGTGCCTTTGCATGGGCTCCAGGCAGCGTGCTCCCCAGCATGCTTTGGTGCAGACCTTTGGAGTCAGAAGCATCCTCAGGCTGTGGCCAGCAGCGTCTTTGTTTTGCAGGCTTTGAATATTGAGGTGTGGTGGCTAGGGGATCCCTAAGCCTGAGCTCTGTCATCACATGAGTACACCATGTCTGCCCAGTGTCCGCCACAGCCCTTTGCACATTTTGTTTTGCTCGTGCGGTTTTAATCCAGCTGTAGCCAACTTTTAAGGTGGTGTAACACGGGGATCTAACTTCCTTTCACTCCACATCACAAGCCACTTACCCCGACACTGTGTTCCCCCTCGATTTGCAAGGTCCCCTCTGACCTACATGAGCTCTCACGTGTCTGTTCGGAGCCAGCGCGTTCCTCGGTGGCGCCGCGCCGGCTTCCTGTCATTTTCTTTTTAGTTGCCATGGCTATGTAGCTTGTCTCCATCCTGGCAGAGCGCGCCCTTCCCCTGCATTCTTCCCAATCAGCTTCCCCATTCACAGTCCTTTATTCTTCCATAGCCGGCTGAGAATAGGGCTGTCGAGCTTCCGAAAGGAGCCTGCAGGAACTGTGATTTGCATGACATTAACAGGGAGACTAATTTGGGGACAATTGTTGGCGGTGCTATCCAGGCTCACCCCCTGTCTGACCACGGCACCTTCTCCTTTCAGTTGCTTGGCTGAGTGCTTTCACGGGGCCCAGCCCGTTCTCTGGTAGCTTAATTCCCAGCTACTTAATTGCTTCAGCTGCTGTCATGGACAGGTCTTATTTGCTGGCTGAGTCCCGGGGTGTGCAGGAATATTATTGATCGTCGTGGCTTTATCTTGTAGCTGTGGCTCGTTTCAGCAGTTTGTTGATCCGGTTCCCATTTCCTACCCAGGTGCCTTGTTATCCACAAGGCCTGGCAGCTTTATCTCTCCCTCTCCCATCTTAAACCTCTTGTTACTTTTATGTGACTTGCAGTGTTGCCCAGGACTTTCAGGATTATGTCGGGCAGTGAGGCGATAAGAGCTGTCCTCGTGTGACTTCTGGTCACGCAGAGATTGGAGCTGGGAAGTCTCTCATGTCTGACGTTTCCTGAAGGTTTGGAGGGTGGGCACCACCAAGGACAGGAGATGCTCTTTCACGCAGCCTCTGGGAGTGCGTAAGAAGTTACAAATAGGCATTGAGATTTACCGATCCGTTCCTGTGTCCACTGTGACACTTTCTGTGGAGGCTTGGCTCTCCAGTCTTTCAGTGGACTTGGTAAGCCCCACTTGTGGGTCTCTGGCTCCTCTTGGATGGACTATGTGCTATTACATTTTGGCCACTTTGTCAAATGCTGCTGATTGGACAGTGGGCTGTTGTTTTATGCGTTTCTAAGAAAGAAAAACCACTGCCTATAAAACCCTGACATGATTCTTTATCGTATAGAAGTCCTACTTTATATTCAGCAAAGAGCTCCTTTGGACTTATTTAATCATAGATTTTACCATAGCTCATTCTTATGCATACATAAAAAGGAAAATAAAAACAAGTTAAGGTAGTACTGCAATGTCTGCACACTCAGAACCCGGCTCCTCTGAACTGGATCCCGGCTTGGTGTCACTGGGGCCCTTGTTTCTCCAGCAGAGTCATTCCTGTCCACAGGGCAGTGGGCAGACGGCTGCACTCAGGACTAGGTGAGCCCTATGGGGCTGCTAATATCAGTCTGAAGGCACAGCACTGGTTGTGACAGTTTGAATGTAACTGGCCCCCATAATCTCATAGGGAGTGGCAATATTAGGAGATGTGGCTTTGTTGGATGGGCATGACCTTGTTGGAGGAAGTGTGTCACTGTGGGGGCAGGCTTTGAGGTTTCCTATGCTCAGGATACTACCTAGTGTCTCAGCTGACTTCCTGTTGCCAGCAAGATGTAGGATGCTCAGCTACTTCTCCAGCACCAGGTCTGCCTGCACGCCACCATGCTCCCTGCCGTGACGATAATGGACCGAACCTCTGAAACTGTAAGCCACCACCTCAATTAGATGTTTTCCTTTGTGAGAGTTGCCGTGGTCATGGTGTCTCATCACAGCAATAGAAGCCCTAAGACACTGGTACATCTTGATCTGACTGGAGCCTTGTGGAAGGATTGTGGTCAACTCCAGTGGAACTCCTTCTCCAAATGGCCCTTGGTGCTTTGTCAGCAGGGTCTGGTGGTCCAGGCCTCTGGAAGTGCTGTGCCTGCTCTCAGTGCTGTATCTGTGCAACAGACACGTTCACACAGGCTACCACCTCAACACGGGCTGGCGATCCACCTGCGGGTGCAGACTGTAGTGATGTGAGAGTTCCCAGACCTGATGTGACCATGTACCATGATGGGGAATGTCCTAGTCCCACAGTCCCACAGTCATGGCAGTGAAATAAGCGGAGTGATACAGGGATCGTGAGGTCTATGGAATGGTAATGGAGATGTTAACATCCTGTGTGTAAGAGGAAGGGGGGGGAGTGGGGAGGGGGAGGAAGAAGGGGGGTAATCAGCTACACCACTTCCTCTTTCCTTCTTCCTTCCTAGCTACATGTGGTCTGTGTGTGTGTGTGTGTGTGTGTGTGTGTGTGTGTGTGTGTGTGTGTGTGAAAGCTGTAAGGTTAAAGGTTAACTGAGGGTGGGAAGCTAGGGATGCAGGTTTTATGAGCTGTCGTCCACGCCGGGAGGGGACTTTTCAGCGAAGCAGCTGTCCTTAGTCACCCCTGCTCCTGTAAATAACCCCTTGCCCATGTTCCTATAAATAACTCCAATAGACTTATTGGTTCATCCAGATGGAGTTAGATAGATTTGTTCTTTTAAAATTTTTAGTTAAATGAACTAATTGGGATGGAAACATTTATTTGGTTTGTTTGTGCCCTCTTTGGGGTGAATAGACATTTTTTCTTTATTTGTCACCAGGAAAGGTCATGGTGACACCCGAATGGGGACTTGACCTGGACCCAGGAGGAGCAGCTGCATGCTCTTATGATGAATCATAGCACAGGCAGCTGGGGCTGGGCTGTCTGAGGGAGCCCTCCGGAGGCGGAGGCCTGTCTGTCTCAGCACAGCCACCTTTCCCACGGGTTATGGAATGGCAAGTCTGTGCTGTTGTAGAGGTTGTGTGGGCCCCGCTATGGGAGTTAAGACTTGCAACTGAGGCTGCGGCGTCTGTCCAGAGGAGCTTGCTTGTGTGAGGGGGAAATTACAACGGGAAACAGACATGGTGGTGCGATCTTCCACCTGAGCTTGTGAGGTGGCGGGCAAAGTGGGTACGAGGAAGGTGAAATGGAGGCGTAAGAGAGCAAGGCAAACAGACGATGAGTTTGACCTGTGCCGAAGAGCCCCTTCTGAGATCTGAGCCTTGGAACTCATGGGTAGAATCAGAAGGTGAGGAGGGAGAGAATGAGGTAGAAAAGAAAGAAAGGAAACTGGGCATTCCAGAGGCGGTGTGTGATGCTCACGTCACTAGGTCCGAGAAGCCTGTGTTCAGAGGAGAGGTTAGTTCAAAAGGGACCTCAGGACTTGTGTGGGGCATTGGCGGCTTTGCTGAGGCTCATGATGGAGATGACAGGAGAAGAAAATGGAGAGAAGATTCTGTGTGTGTCACTCATAAGCAGAAGTGACAAGATCTGTGTATAACCGGATTTTCTAGGGAGAAGACCGATAGAGGGCCGGGTGTGTGGTGGTGAGCTTTGGGAAGGGTTAAAGCTTGAACAGTCCACTAAATGTATATAAGCTAGAAAAAAGCCCATGTTCCTCTCCTCCAAATGCCCGCTGTGGAGGAAGGAGGCCTCTCTTGAGGGAGACCACCCTTGCTGTCCACCTCGTTGAGTGGTCCAGGTTGCGGGTGAGGACTATGAAGGATGTCTAGAGACGGCATGTTGGGCTGCAGACTTGTTGGCCCTCGACTGATGTGCAGACTCTTTGAGCTTTGGGAGACGCTGCATCTGAGTGAGCCTTGATTAGCGTCAGCACCCCAAGCACTGGGGACGATGGGCAGCAGCGGATGAACAGCGAGACAGAGTGGGGCAGGTTAAAAAGGCTGAGCTTACAGGGATGTGGGTGACCCCGAAGAGGACGATGGCACATTTCTCCCACCAGGGAGAGTTTACTGGAGGTGGACATGTTACTGTGATGTTGCTGTGACCCTGCATGTCACCATAGGGGAATTTAGTTTGAGGGCCTGAAGTGAAAAGGTGTTTTGCGTGGTTGGGGGGAAACAGGAGCCTGTAAAGGTAAAGATTATTTGCCCAGACGGAAGTCCTTTCAGCAGGGAGGGGTGGCTGGTGGGGAGTCTGTAGGGCTCATGGAGAATGACCATGTATTGTAGAAAGCCACATAAAGCAGTACCCGTCACCTACATCTCCTTCCCCAACTTTGTTCTTTCAACAGAGCAAGTAATGTAAGCGACGAGAGGTCTTTCACGCTGTATTAAACCATAACACGTTTTTGTTAATATGATGCTTTGTATTCCCTTAACTTCTGAATTCCAAGATCAGTTGGCATGTTCTTTGGACATTTGATTGTGGTCTGTTTAGAGAACCTACCCACTCACTTTAATATAAGAAGCGTCCTTACATAATGCTAACCTCTGAGTGTCTTACGGTTTGGGGAAAGCATTTGAAAGAACAGTAAAAACAAATTGAAGAGTTGGCATGAAGGTGCCCTGTGTGGATGGGAAAGGTTGGCCAGAGGCTATAAGGCCATTAGATGCAAACCCAGAGCCAGGCGGGGGTGAGTTCCACCCCTGTGAGTTAGTGAGGGGGGCATCTGAGCCTCTGCCAACATTATATGAGCCGTCGCCACTGCTGTGGTTTGGGTATCAGCACGAGATGACCAGTTCCTGTTGCGGAAGACCCCACATACTCTTGTTTTGAGATATGAGATATCAAGATGAGGCTGAGCTGGGAATGACAAGATTCAGGACCGGTCAGACAGCCAGGCATAAGTGTCTGTGTTGTGTCACAGTGACCCAACGCTCAGAAAACAGTCCTGTCTTTCACGGCTCAGGGAACACTGAGAAGAGGGCATGGGAAAAAATGTAAGAGCTGGTGGAAGGGGTGGAGGAGTGGAGGGGTGGAGGGGTGGAGGGGTGTGGTGAAGCAGTGATATGACCACCAGCCCTTATGAAGCAGAAGTTGTTGGGGTAGCCTACAGAATAACTTAGCTGCACAGTCAGGACGACAAAATAAGCAAAACAAGCAGCGATGGCTGGATCTGCGGCACTGGCGATTGGTCTGTTAATGTTCCCATGGTGGTTTGGATGTGAAATGTTCTCCATAGACTCATGTGTTTGAACACTTGGTCCTCGGATGGGGATAGCCCTCGAGGCAGGATGTGTTGTGTTCTGTTGCTGTGATGAAATATCATGACCAAAAGCAGCTTAAAGAAGACTTTAGGGAATGGAGAGATGGCTCCGAGGTTAAGAGCATTGGCTGCTTTTCCAGAGGTCCTGAGTTCAATTCCCAGCAACCACATGGTGGCTCACAGCCATCCGTAATGAGATCTGATGCCCTCTTCTGGCCTGCAGTCATACATGGTGTATGGATAATAAATAAATAAATCTTTAAGAAGACTTTATTTGACTTATAATCCCAGTAGGCTAGATGTCTATAATGATGAGGGAAGGGATGGAGGTGGGAGCAGGAAGCCGAGGTTACCTCTCAGCCATAAACAGGAAGCAGAGATCACGAGGAGGAAGTGAGGCAAGGTTACAAACTCTCTAAGTCCACTGCCGGTGGCACACTTCCTCCAGCAAGGCTGCACCCCATAAAGGCTCCACAGCCTCTCTAAATAGAGCTCACACACTGGGGACCAAGTGTTTGAGTTCATGAGCCTGAATCCATGAGCCTGTGGGCATACATATCTCATCCAATGGGGTATAACTGGGAAGAAAGTCTTTGGTGGAGGACCTAGAAGTTTCTTAGCCTAGCCTCACTTCCTGTTCCCACTTTGCTTCCTGACTACAGATGTGGCAAGACAAGATGTTTCTGCTTCTGCCGAGTTGCCATCCCTGCTATGATGGACTGGACTCCCTAGGCCTGTGAGCCAAAACAAACAAGATGGACTGAAACCCCTAGGCCTGTGAACCAAAACAGACATGATGGACTGGACCCCCTAGGGCTGTGAGCCAAAACAGACATGATGGACTGGACCCCCTAAGACTGTGAGCAGAAATAAAACTTCCTCCTTAAAGGCATTTCTTGTCAGGCATCGATTATGGCAATAAGAAAAAAAAAAAAAAAACACTGCTGTGACTCCCTAATAAAAGGAGGTAGGAAACTTTGCTGCACCCTTGCCTGAGATTCCAGGCACCCACCCGCTTCTGCTCTACAGCTGCCGGTGGTCTTGGGGGTGCCAGAGTGTATAAGAGGTGAAGGTGTGTTGGGAGGGAGATTACGGTACACTTTGGTGAGGTCATCACCCTTTCTGGGGTGGAATTCTTCAGTGCTGAAGTTGCTTCTCCATCACCCATGTTTCTGTGATAGTCACAATAGACCATTGGTTCACCGGCTGAACTTAGGCAGAATCCCTTCTGGTTTGTTGTGTCTGATCGGGGGTGGGCATAATTTATTATTATTATTATTATTATTATTATTATTATTATTATTATTATTTTACATTTCTTGGAAAAAAATCACACAGGATTCTTTTGTTCCTAATGGAGATCTGCATGGCAGTCCTGTACAGACGGCAGCACAGACCCAATTGGCTAGAGGTCACTGTCCCCACCAAGCCTGCTGCCACTCCAGGTGACAGCTATGAATGGAGGAGTCACTATTCACACTTCTGACCAGCTGGCTGGCAGTCCAGGGCTCCCAGATCCCCTCCAGGGAAGGGCTGATCACACATGGTTCAGCATTCCAAGCTTGCCTGACCCATGGGTGGTCCTTCTGGTGGGCAGCCTCAAAGGGCCACCTCATTAGCATAAACACAGGTGCTAAATCTCTCCTCCCTGCAGGTAACCTTGGACTTCTTAGAAACTCTGTGTCAGGAACTGGGCCAGACATATTCTTCACAAAGCATGCAGCCCGACGCCAAGGAAGGCAAAGAAAACACGTGGGGTGGATGGAGGGAAAGTGTCCAGGGATGTGTCCAGATTTCTCTGACATGGGAGGGATGCTGCTGTGACCTCTGCTGTTCATCACCTCCAGGGTTGAAATCAGCTGGGTAGGCGGAGGTTTTTTTCTCCCTCACGGCTCTTCGCATCCTCCAGGAGCCGTGCACTCAGTCGAAGAGGATGCCCTTCTCCATAGATGAGGACTGCTCTTTGGCCAAGGACTGCGCCTTCCTGCTGGAGCTGCCCAGCAAGCTAAAGGTCTGGCTCCGCTTGCAGCCACTGTCCACTGCTCTTGTTCTTTGATTGTGGACGAGGCTGTTTCCTTTCAGTGTCATCAATGACGCAGGGGGCTTTGAGTCTCTGCCAAAGACTATGGAATGGGACCTGGGGGCAGGGGTGAGGCAGAGAGGGACTGAGGGAGGGTGTGGAGTGGTGTGGCTAATCCATCCAGGAAGCTGCATGGGAAAGAGGGGGTATACATTTGTGTTCTCTCCCCAAGGACTAAAGGTCCCTCACAGGCTAGGAATCCTAGGTCTGGGCCTCTGACCCAGTAGAGAAGGTTAGGAGTGTGGGGGTGCAGGCCAGCCCAGGTGAGGCTTTCAGGCTGATCGTTAGGAGCAGGTGGCAGGCCAATGGGAGGCGGAGGGTGTCGGGGCTCACCAGGGTCTGCTGCTCCCTCTTGGCCTCTGGACAGGGAATTCCTAAAAGGAACTGGACTTCTATTTGCCACACTGGGCTAAGGAAGAGTGGATAGAAAGAAGAAGAGAAGGAATGGATAGAGGAGTGGAGAGAGGGATGGAAGGAAGGAGGGATGAAAGTGTCTATGGAGAGTGACAGAGTGTGGAGAAGTGGATGGAGGGGTGGATGGAGAGATGGGGTGGAAGGATGAATGAAAGGAGTGGATGGAGAGTGGTGGGGTGGATGGATGGAGGGAAGGATGCAATGGTTGATGGAGGAGTATATGGAGGGTGGTGGGGTGGATGGATGGATGGAGGGATGCAATGGTTGATGGAGGGATGATGGAGGAGTATATGGAGGGTGGTGGGGTGGATGGAGGGAGGGATGGAATGGTTGATGGAGGGATGATGGAGGAGTGTATGGAGGGTGGTGGGGTGGATGGAGGGAGGGATGGTGTAGGGAGCCGCTATTCAAAGATGGCGCTGGCTTCCTGGGAGCCTAGGTGTAAACAACTCCATATTTGGCTATGATGCACGAGTATGGTAATTGACCTTATGTCCTCAGCCTATCCCGTGGCTCCCCGTGCTAGCATTCTGGCGGGACCCAATCACAGTACGGCACGTTTGCCTGATTCCCTTTATAAGCAGCTGCAGTTTAGTTCTTGGGGCCCCTCACCTCCCGCTCTCCCTTAATCAAGAGGCGCTCCAATAAAGTGTGTTCTGAGACGGATCCTCGCATGGTGGTCGTTCTTCCTCGCTGACCGAGGAGCGCGCCGCAGGATGGAATGGTTGATGGAGGGATGATGGAGGAGTATTGCTGCAGGCCACAGGAATATCATAAGAACTCAGCTGGTTATGGCAAAGTCACTACCTGGAGGGATCGGGGAATTCCTCCAGAGGAAGCCAAATCCCAAGGAGTTTTTGGTGTTACTCAGCTTGTTATATATCAGCTCTCTTCTGTTATGAAAATCATGGGTGCCTTCATAGTTTTCCCAGTTGACTTTTCCCTAAGAAGGGCTAACAGTGTGGACTGAACACTGGACATACACATTCCAGGTATTTGGAGAACAGCCTCAGGAAAGGCTTTCTCTGGAATCAGATATCTCCCTTGGCCATTTTCAAGGACTAGCAGTAATAACAGTCCACATGCAAGTCTCCTGATTTAAGGTAAATTCCATAAGGAGACACCACCCAGGTGAGGTAGACGATAAATAATAGCTTTACACAATTCAGCTCAGACCCTCCTTTCTTACAGCCTTACTAACTTTATAGACCTCTAACTCCTTACCTAACCACTTCTAGGAATATTTAGATAACCTTCTGTGCTGACAGCTATGCTCAGCCAGAACCCCAGTTCAAGCCTCCCTGTAATTATCATCATTGGCAGCATCCGGCCAGGTCCATCCCCAAATGGAGGAAAGTACTTTATCAGAGATACCTCTGTACTATCTAAGAACAGACTTAAGTATCTGGGCTACCTGTTTGAGAAGGCCTGGCGGATGTGCCAATTAAGCCTTACTTCCTCCTTTCCCAAACCTTACCTCCAGTTCCAGATCTCCCTTTAACTATCACCAGAGGCATCTAGCTGTACACAGGTTGCCTAGCGACTGAGCACACTTTCCCCCACGCTGCAGAAAAATGGCAGATAGCTTGGACAGATAGGAGCCACAGGAAAAAAGACAGTTTTATTTTCTCCCATTGACCTAGCAACTTATAGATTCTTAACACTTTCTACCAATCACGTTTAAGATTATAGTTGAGCACATAAGAGCCCTCTTCTTAGATATTACCTGAATTTAGTCTTTAGTTAATTCATTTCCCCATTGGTTACTCCCTTTGGGGTTGCAAATGATAATTAACGGTTATTGCCTCCCTATGTGATTCTTATCACCCCTCCATTTGACCCTGGAAGCCTGGTTTTGCACTGCTAAGGGAATACTGCTTGTAAGTGTATATATACCGGAACTCCCAGGGCAAGGGAGGATGGAGAGGAGAAAAGAGAATGGAAGAACTAGACGGGTAGGAACTTGAGAGGAACAAACTGAGATGGGGAAGAACTAGACTGAAGGGCTAGAAGAGAGGACTAGAGGAATGAGATGGAAGATGAGGAAGAACCAGATGGGGAAGAACAAGATGAGGAAGAGCCAGATGAGAGAGAAGGAGACGGGAGAGGAGCTGATAGGGGAAAGAACTAGATAGATGAGAACCTAGAAGGGACAGAACTAGATGAAGGAATTAAGATAGAACCTAGAGGGGACAGTAGATAAATATAGAGAAATCAGGCAAGAAAGGAGCTAAACATGAGAGCAGAATAGAAGCTGTGTAGAGAGAGAACTATCACAGAATAATAAAGTGTATGAACTAAGGAGTTTCGTGTACATAGATTCATTTCTTCTCATTAAAGATTAATTATCAGCTGGTTGTAGATTCTTCCCGGACCCTGAGAGGGGACTATCGAGGGGCTGGACCCCCATAGTCCCTGATAGAGTATAAGGAGGGTGGTGGGGTGGATGGATGGAGGGATGGAATGGTTGATGGAGGGATGATGGAGGAGTATATGGAGGGTGGTGGGGTGGATGGAGGGAGGGATGGAATGGTTGATGGAGGCATGATGGAGGAGTATATGGAGGGTGGTGGGGTGGATAGATGGAGGGACAGAATGGTTGAAGGAGGGATGATGGAGAAGTATATGGAGGGTGGTGGGGTGGATGGATGGATGGAATGGTTGATGGAGGGATGATGGAGAAGTATATGGAGGGTGGTGGGATGGGTGGGAGGATAAAATGGTAGCTCGAGGGAAGTATGGAGGAGTGGCTGGAGGGTGGCAAGGTGGGTGTGGGGATGGATGGGAAACAGAGATGCAGAAATGTGGACTGGAGGTGGACTGGGAGTGCAAACAGCCGGCTCTGCAGGAGCCTGTGGATTTCCTCGACAGTGTACGGCGTCTGTTCACACAGACTTTCCGTTCTGGGTGCCTCTGCTAGTCCTTGAGACAAAGGGGCGGGGGTGCTAGCACGTGGAGTTAGGGGCCATAGACTAACATATCACATCACAGACAAGTGACCAAATCCCCAGCCTCCTAGGCCCTTCAGGGCCTGCTGCTCCTTCCAGGCTGGGGACAGTACTGACAGTCCTCAGTCAGGACTCTGGGGTACAGCCCCCCTCATTTGCAGGGAACAACGGAGCTTTGGTGGAAGGGGCTTAGTCTGGTTAATTATTCAATGATTTAAATGAAATAGCAAAGGGCATTTTATTGATTTGCATATAAAAGTTATGAAGCCCAATATATCCCAAACATGGGTAAATTAGTGGGCCGTAAAAGCCCAAGCATGCTGATTTCTAGGTGGCCAGGAGTTCTGGGCTGGGTAAAGGTCAGCAGGGAAGAAGGATGGACGCAGTCTGTTAATGGCCCGGAGACAGTGTGTGTAAAAATTTATCCCTTCCCATGCAGCGATCACTCCTCTCTGGTGGCATCTTAAACGAGCTCCTGTGTGTATAACGTTAATTTAGTCATAAAATAGAGGCGGCAGTTCAGGGGCCACCGAGCATTAAATCCACAGCGTTGGAAGTACTTGCCGGTCTGTTTGCCGGGTCGGGGAAGAGAGGGGACATTCAGGCTGGGCCTAGCCACTGTAACTGAGTAGAGCTCTGGGAACTTTCTGCTCACCGACACAGTCACTGGTCCTGGGCACCACCTTGGAACCCCTTTAAGGCTAAGTGCCTGAGGGTGAAGACCTGCACATGAGGGCACTCTGAGCAAGAGGACACTCTGCACAAGACCGCGCAGCCTGGACTGGCACATCCTCAGCCCAGCCTTGTGTGTGGTGGGTACAGGTGGTGTCTCCTGGCCGGGTCACGAAGCACCCACGGCATGCTGGGAGAGGAAAGCTGGGAGCTTCCTGCCCTGTCCCACCTACAGTCCTGACTTGGGGAGATGGCTGGGACAGAGAGACAGGAAGGCAGAGGTGTGGTGCCTCATGAGGTCCTACAGCTGTCTGGGTGAGCAGAACCCCGTATGCTGCAGGGGAGAGCCAGCCCGGAAGTTCTCTCCTAGTCCCCCTCACCCAGCTAGGTCCAGTAGGAATCTCCAGAGGCTCCTTGGTGCTGGACGTTATGGACCTGTGTGGGCGGGGCTCTTCCCAGACATAGCTGCTCTTCATTGGTGCCTGGTGCTGTCACCTTGCTTCCCTGCCAGGGTGTGTGTGTGTGTGTGTGTGTGTGTGTGTGTGTGTGTGTGCGCGCGCGCGCGCGCGTGCACCTCACCAGGCTCTACATGGCTGGCATTGGGGACAGACAGCTGGGACTCTGTCTAATGTGGCCTGTCCTTATGCTGAGGCCACTTCAGGAAGTTTCCCAGGGGCCTCGTGAAGGGAGCAGGGCTCCTGTGCAGAGAGACCCAGAAAACTCCTTCTGACTCTGGTGTGGGGACTCGGAGTCCCCTGCTGCCCGTAGGTCTCACAGGTCCAGCCTGGAGAGCTGAGGTGTGTGTCCCTGGCTCAAGCCTCGAGGCAGCTGGAACGGGACCAACAGGCAGGATTGGGCCGGAGAGAGAGGGTAGGTCTGGAGAGAATGGGGTACAGCTGGGTCAGCATGAAGAATTCTGGTAGGGTCCTTGGGTCCCCAGGGCAACAATTAAAGGGTCACTCTGCCTAGCTGGCTGGAGTTCCTCCTTCTGGGCTTGGAGGCTTCCCACCCTCTGAGGCTGGTGTAGGTCACATTACCTCATCCATCTAACCTCAGTTTCCTCTCTGTAACGTGGAGACGAGGACCGTAGGGACTTGGTGGGAGCTGTCTACTTCTCTGTCCACTGAGGGGGGGGGCAACTCGAGCTGGGGACATGGTATACCGGCTTTTGTTCACCCAGAGAAGGATGCTGGCCAGTGGTTCATTCCAGGTCTTGGGAGGATGGGGAGAATGGGGTTGGTTCCTGTCCAGTCTGTAATTTGGGTACATGTTATGGGGGAGATGAAGCCATGCTACCCCATCTACTTTCAGGGCCCAGGCGCTTACCACGCTGTGTCTGAATGGGCAGAAGGAACGTGGACAGGGCTCCTGGTCAGTCATTCCCATCTCCCTCCACGCCCCAGCCCTATGCCGGATAGCCTAGGCCAGAGGCTGGCCAGGGCTGGATCTTGGCCAGGCGGGCTCCCCTGGCTTCCTGAAGAGCCCGACGGGACAATTTGCAGCGGTGACTTTTCACCTGACGGCTGATGGATGTTGTCTATTACAGTCATTTAATCAGTGCCAGGGTCCCCGGAGCCTCTAACAGGCTGTGTGTGAGAAGATGAATTGGGCTGAATTTGTCAGGAACGGGGGTGGGGTGGGGGGGGCGCTGTGCTGGGGGCCCTAAGCAGGGCCCTGCTAGCTGCAGTGGGAGGCGGACAGGCTGAGTCCGGGAGTCTGGGGGAAGGCTGTGTCCACCACATAGCGGGGGACACATGAGGCGGCCGCAGGGGCCCAGGCCTTTCTGGAGCGGGCCTCTTTTGCGCTGCGGGTCTTTCCTTTTGGCTCCCGAGGGCCCAGCACCACTTCAGCCTGTGTTTTGCTCTGGCTCTTGTGTTCTCAACTGTGGGCGCCTCACCTCCAAGGCAGGAACTGTTCCTGGGGGGATCACACACTCCGTATGTGGATGAAATCAGATGTGGGGAAACTGGCAGGTTCATGAGACAGAGCCAGCCTAGGTGGCAGACCCACCGTGGGGCTCTGCGCGGGAAGGGACTGTTAAACGCGACTCAGAAGCGCAGCGAGGGAAGCCCCAGTGCCCGAATGCCCAGGGCACAGGCGAGGTGGGCACTCCCCCTTTTTCCTTTGTGGCCTCTTCCTGTCAAACAGGACAGCTTCACCCTGTGGACCCCTACCCCCACCCCTGGGATCATCAGGAGTCTGCATCCACACACATATGGTCTCTGGTACCCCGAGGCCATGGAGGAAGGTGGGCACTGTCAGCGTTTCCCCGCGGAGGTTTTAGGGGATGAGAAAACCTGATCTCCCGTGTGTGAGCGAGACAGAGCCCCCGCACGCTGCTCAGAAAAGGTGCAGAGCTGGCCCATGCACAGCCCTCTGTGGCCTCCTCAGCCCCTCCTGAGAGCCACCCAGGACTGCCTCAGCAGCCAGAAAGAAGCTGACAGCTTTAGGGAAGGTGTGTTCTGTCCACAAAGGGCCGGCAACCACATTTGTCACCTGTGGTGGTATTGTGTTCCCCAAAATATTGTGCACCCTAATAAACTTATCTGGGGCCAGAGGCAGAACAGCCACTAGATACAAAGGCTAGAAAATGGTGGCACTCACACCTTTAATCCTAGCATGCCAGAGGCAGAAATCCCTCTGGATCTCTGTGAGTTCAAGGCCACATTGGAAATGGCCAGGCATGGTGACTCATGCCTTTAATCCCAGAAAGCGAGCCTTTAATCCCAGGGAGTGATGGTAGAAAGCAGAAAGGTATATAAGGCGTGAGGACCAGAAACTAGAAGCATTTGGCTGGTTAAGCTTTCAGACTTCTAGCAGCAGCAGTTCAGCTGAGACCCATTCTGGATGAGGACACAAGAAGCATCCAGTCTGAGGAAACAAGATCAGCTGAGAAGTTGGCCAGGTGAGGTTAGCTGTGGCTTGTTCTGTCTCTTTGACCATCCAGCACTTCACCCCAATACCTGGCCGGGATTTGTTTTTATTAATAAGAAATTTTAAGATTCCTGTTACAGTCACCTGCCTTTCCTGATCTATGTTTGGTAAGGATTAAAAAGAGGTCAGTGGTGGTAAAACCCCTAGGTGGGCCGGGCAGTGGTGGCACACAGCCTGGGCTACAGAGGAGATCCAGGACAGGCACCAAAACTACATGGAGAAGCCTTGTCTTGAAAAACCAAAAAAAAAAAAAAAAAAAAAAAAAAGGAGCCCCAGGAGGGTTTGGACACAATGTGTCTGACTCACTTTCCTGCCTGGGTCATGTGACTTTTCTTTTTAAATCAACCTTTATAGAAACTCTTGATACATCCTAGATTCTAATTATTAGTCACATGCACACTGCATTAGCGGTATATTTTTGGCACTCAGGCATGTTGTAGTTTAGGTGAGACACAGTCATCATGCTCCTTCTTCACTGCTCGAGGATTCTGTGGCTGAAGACATTGCTCTTCCAAGGTGTCGAGTGAGTTCTCCTGTGCTTTCTGCTGCAGGCGGTGCCCTGTGGCTTTCTGGAAGTTCTTTACTCATGTGAGGCTTGATACCCCACTTTCCTAAATGCGAAGAACATGCCAAGGCCGTTCACTAAACAGAGCAACTTTGTTTCTCCTCTGCACAGCACCAGACTCACAGGCTACCTGCAGTTAAGTTTAAATTAATTTAATTAAGTACAATGTAAAATTCCACAACCGCAATCGGACCAGTCATGTTTCAAGTCAGGCAAATGATTACAACAATAGGTAAGGACAGGAACGACAGGGAAGCACAATTAGCCTGTTCAGCGGAATGGCGACATGGGTGGCCGCCTCAATTAGAGCAGGCAGGGAACAGTTGGAGAAATCTGCCATGTGTCAAAAACGCCAACTGTGGGTCATGGGGTGGGGGAGCACCTCTCATTGAACTGCAGTGAACTCAGGAGCCACAGAGCAAGGTAATAACAGAACCCACAGGTGTGAATGAACAGGGAATGAACAGGCCTGTGTAAGCAACTGTGTTCAAAGAGCTAGCCACACAGGAAGCTCACAAAGGCCTGGGCTGCTGAGCAGAAGCTGCTAGTTCAAGCATCGCTGTGGCGGACTTGGATGGCGTGGGTGGGGCGAGATCTCCTGTACTATTACCTCTTGAGAGTGCAGTTTTGGTCGGCTGTCCCTCTGATGGACTCTGTCCGCTGTGCCTCCATTTCTGCTGATACCCTTGCTTCTCCTTCATGGGCTTATGCTGGTGATATTTTCCTGCTTCTCGACTTGGATTCTGGACTTGAGATCGTCAGCAATGTATCCTCTACTGGATGTACCTCCCCATGGGAGGCCTTGCTTTCTTGGGGGGTGGGTGGAGAGGGGTTGATGGGTGGGAGAGGATGAGAGGGCAGGAGGAGGGAAGAGGGAGATCTTTGATTGGTGTGTAAAATGAATGAAAAAAAATTCTTAATTAAAAAAAAACAAACAAACCAAAAAACAGCCTGTTCCCTGAAGCACATCGTAGGGTGCAGAGCAGTGAAAGGAGCGTGTACTGACACATGTGCCTGGGAATTCTGCTACAGTATGATGTGTCTAAAGTGGCTTTGCTGTGGAATAGTAAAGATATGTTACATTCTTTTATTCTGTGGAATATTTGTTTAATGATGCAAAGATGTGTTGCATTATTTTATATTGCATTTGTTTAATTCTGTAAAGCTATGTGACTGTGTCTGTCTAAAACACCTGATTGGTCCAATAAAAAGCTGAACAGCCAACAGCTAGGCAGGAGAGAGAAATAGGTGGGGCTGGCAGGCAGGGAGAATAAATAGGAGGAGAAAGGAGAAGAGGGAGAGGAGGACGCCAACAGCCAGCTACCCAGCAACACATCCAGCAATGGGGTAAGAAGGAGAGAGAGAAATATAGAATAGAAAAAGCTAAAAGCCCAGAGGCAAAAGGTAGATGGGGTAATTTAAGTTAAAAAAAAAGATGGCTAGAAACAAGCCAAGCTAAGGCCAGGCATTCATAAAAAAGAAAAGGCTCCATGTATTTATTTGGGAGCTATGTGGCGGACCCCCAAATAGCAAAGAACAAAGAATAAAAGAAAAAAACAACTACATGGCTTCTATTGGACTAGACCACTCCTACAGGTTCCTGAAGCAAGGCCATCACAGAGTAGACCCTGGCTTAGCTGTGGTCTCTGGTGAGGATTTGGGGTACCTGGCGTTATAAGCAACTGTCAAGGGGTGCTGTCTGCACTTCAATCATCTCAGTGGAGAGATGAACTTGCATAGAGTATATTGGGACAGGCACACAGTCACTGATGCAGACACGCAGGTCAACACGTGTGGCTAGGGAGGGCCAATGAGATGGGTGGATAGTGCCAGTGCCTTCTATGTAGGATTTCCCCCAACATGGCAGGGGAAGGGATGTCTGCTCTCCTGTGCGTTTCTTTGCAACTTCCTGTGAATCCATGATGGTTGCAAAATAAAGAGTGAAAACCCATGGACACTCTCACGTGCACAGACACACAGGCACATACGCAGTTCATCTTCTGTTATGTGCTTCAGGCTCTACTCAGTCATGGGCTTCTGGTGTCACTGCATAAGTTTGTCACATGTCAGCCCCCACTGCTTCCTCCACAGAGGCTCCAAGATGGTGTAGAGACCCTGAAGACGCAGTCCTACCTTGCAGCCTTCGTTTCCAGCATTTTCCTATTTTTGTGTATTTGTTTGTATGTTAACTTGTATGTTCCATTAAAAAAACAACAACAACAATGACAAACCAACAACCTTTTGGTGATCTGTTAGTAATTCATTAAATTTGCAAGTCAAAGTAGTGGCTGGAGAGAAGGCTCACGTAAAAGCACCGGCTGCTCACACAGAGGAGTGGGTTCAGTTCTGGTATCCACACGGCAATTCGTAACTGTCTTCAACTCCAGTTTCAGGGGATCCAGTGCCCTCTTCTGGCCTCCGAGGCACTAGGGATGCATTTGGTGCACAGACACACATGAAGGCTGAACACTCATAAGCATAAAATAACAATAAATAAATCTTACAGTAAAAGTAAATGGAACCAGCATCTCTAGGGTGCTTTTGTGGTAGCTAGTTTTTCAGGGGGCATTTTAAGAGTTTCTTTCTGTGCGATTGCTGTGTTTCTTTTCAAAAGGTATTCCTAAGCCTCCCCTGCTTCATGGTTCTTTGGGATTTTCTGAAACACTGCCAGTGCTTTCTATTCCAAGTCTGCTGCCTTCTGGGCATTCATTCACATACTCACACCTCACGCACAGCCTGGGAGTGTGGAGCCCTTGCTGGCCCTGACCTCGGAGGCGGTCGGGGCGTGCCCTGTCTGTTAAGATACAGGCTCTGCCGGGCGTTGGTGGCGCACGCCTTTAATCCCAGCACTCGGGAGGCAGAGCCAGGCGGATCTCTGTGAGTTCGAGGCCAGCCTGGGCTACCAAGTGAGCTCCAGGAAAGGCGCAAAGCTACACAGAGAAACCCTGTCTCAAAAACCAAAAAAAAAAAAAAAAAAAAAAAGATACAGGCTCTGGGACGGTGTCTGCTGTTCTGTGGCATCTCCCTTCCCTTGTTTGTTTCTTATAGACTTATGCAAGTCAAGAAAGTGTCCGTAGATTTTTCTTTTCAGGATGTCTTCCTTTCTCACCAAAGACACTGAAACCATTGAGAGGTAGGTAGCACTCCCCTGGGAAACTGTCCTGGCCTGGTGCAGTTTTGGTGGGAAAATTCCTTGAGCTCTTTGTTCATTCTGTTTGTGTCTTGTCTCTTATTGCTGGGTTAGTTTGGGTATAGGTATTTTCCTAGGAATTTTTCTCTTTGGTAACAGTATCATATACTGAATGATGTAGAGCATTGTGTGTCTCTGCAGTGAGTACTGAGTGACTAGGACATAATTCTCCATTTCTCGGGCCTCAGGGTGATGGGCCCCCCATAATGCCTTTTATCTTCTCTTTCCCCCAACCACCCTTATTCAGCTCCTGTTCCCTTTAAGCCTGGGGGGTAGTTGCCTGAGTCATGCCTCTGTGCGTGCGATCTCTCTCTCTCTCTCACTCTCTCTCTCTCTCTGTTGTTTCCCAGATAGGAATTCTGTCTCTGTCTCTGCCCAGGTAGTGGTTTCTGCCTGGTTATGTCCTTCTCCCTGGCCTGTCCCAGGATGGAACTGGGCCCGGCAGAGCCACAAAGCCTCCGCTGGTCTCTTCTGTGACCCTTGACATTTTCTCGTGATGTTTTGGCTTCAGATCCTTTTGTGTGTGAGGTCAGCTCATCTCAGGATTGTTCCCCCAAACCTGCGTCGCGTCGTCTGTGGCCTTGAGTACTGCTGCAGGTGGTTGGTTTGGCCCTGGCTTCTGCTGGGGACTGGGGGGAGCTGGGGTTGAGGCCTTCATACAGGACACAGGACAGGGGCATGCAGCTCCCTTTGTGTGGGGGAGGGGAGGTGGGGGAGGGATAGAGGAGGACAGGCTGAGAGCCTCCAGGTGTCCAGAGAAGAGTGCTCCTAGTGGACTCTGCAGCTGCTGCCCTCACAGCTCTGAGGTCCAGATTAAAGGGAGACTTGTGACAGATGTCATGGGTGTGTGTAATCCACACAGCGTGGCAGAGCATGGGGCCATCTGCATAAATATTGCTTGCAAAAAGCAATTAACAGTTCAGTTACATGTGGGGAGGTTCTCATTTTCACTTTTCAGGGACAATTTCTTTGCCCATGTGCACAGATCTGATGTCTTGCAATGGGCTGTCCTAGAGCAAGGCATTATAGTTGATGATTTAAAATATTTTTTTGGTTCCATTTTTGTTTCCTTAGATTTGGAAATTTTTTTAAAAAAAATGAACAAAAGTAACCAAAATTAGTGATACACATGTATGAGGTTAAATAATGATGATGATGATGATGATGATAATACAGGAGGATGTGTGTGGGGTGCAGGCTCATGATCCAAATACTCAGGAGACCATGATAGGAGGACTGTAAGTTAGAGGTCAGCTTGGTATACATGGAGACCTCTCCAAAAGAAAGAAAAAGGAAAGGAGAATGAGAAGAGGAGGAAGGAGAGAAGAAGGGAAGGGGAGGAAGAGGAGAAGAAGCCGAGGAGGGGTGGAGGGAGAGGAGAGGGAGTCGTGTCTCTGAGGGCAGAGCTTCTCCTAACTTGCATCCCTTTTCCCCCTTTCTGGGTCGCAGAGGAAGCCCATGCTATGGGAAAGCCCAGTGCTGGGGTTGAAAAGGCCTGGCTCAAAGCCCAGAGTGGGGGAGGGGAGCCTTGCTCACAGTTCAGCTTCTCTGCTCCAGGGCTGAGAGTCATACCTGGGACAGGGCCGTGCTGGGCATGGGGGTTTCCTGACCCCATCAATAGTGAAGGCAGATGGCTAATACAGACCTTCAGGTCCCTGTTGGGAGCCTGGGCATCTCTCAGCGCCACCAGCCTACTGCTGTTTGCTTCTTTGAAGTTTGGGTTGAGCCATGTTATAGTTTCTGACAGAACATTTCTCTATGACCACCATGCCACATGTGGAGCTGACTGAAGGCAGAAAAGGGACAGGCAGGACATGAAGACAAAGACGCCAAGCCTTCTCATCCCATTCCGGTCACCTAGGACACTGTGGTAGTTTGAATGTAACTGGCCCTCATAATCTCATAGGGAGTGGCACTATTAGGAAGTGTGGCTTTGTTGGAGTGTGTACGACCTTGTTGGGGGAAGTGTGTCACTGTGGGGGCGGGCTTTGAGGATTCCTATGCTCAGGATACTGCCCAGTGTCTCAGTCAACTTCCTGTTGTCTACAAGATGTAGGACTCTCAGCTACTACCCCAGCACCACCTCTGCCTGTGTGCCTCCATGCTCCCTACCATGATGATAATGGGCTGAACCTCTGAAACTGTAAGTGAGCCATGCCAATTAAATGTTTTCTCTATTAAGAGTTGCCGTGGTCATGGTGTCTCTTGACAGCAATAGAAACCTTAGCTAAGACAGAGGACCTTCAGGCAAAAACAGCCTTCAGGTCCCTGCCAAACAGCCTGGGCAGCTTACCACAGCCTCGGTGAGGTGTGTTCGCATGTAGGTGGTGCAGCTGTACCATGTGCAAGTCGGCCGAGAGCCAGGGAGCTGGAGCACTGGTTCAGGTTTCCGCTCTGGAACACTCCAAGTAACAGGGGTTCTTCACCTAGAGACAGTTCCCTGCCCTTTCTGCTGCCTCAGAGTTCTGGCCGTCACGGGAGAGGCCACCTGGCCCCGGAGTGGAGAGGGCCACACTTGGTATGGGGGCTCCCTGGGTCAAGCAGCATGCTCAGGGGATTAAAGCCAAGTTGAGCTCCTCCCAGTGAGGGTGGGTTGGGCCGATTTTCACACCCCTCAGCTCTGCAATCCCTGCCCCGCCTCTCCTTCCTGACAGTGTTCAAGTCCCACACCTCCTAAAAGGCCTTTTCTGTACAGGGCCACTGTGGTCATGGGCTGTCACCTGAATGTATTTATGGGAAGATTTTCTCAGGGGAGGTGGTGGGTCATGCCTGTGCATGATGCTCTCCTCCATGCTTGTGTCAGGTGAACAGGATCTGTTTAGAGGTGTTCTGTACGGTCCAGAGAATGATCTACAGTAGCTTTTGGATATGAATGGGTGAGTTTATTAAGTATATAGCAAGTAAAAGGATAACTACCAAGTGATAGACAGAAGAACATCAAACTATGGACTCAAAACACCCAGTGAAAGTCTCCTGGGGAAGCCCTGTTGAGGCAGCCAGCTGGAGATCCTGAGAGAGTCCCAAGCAGCGTCATGTCCCCTCAGGTCAGGCTTCCAAGTAAAAGGACAAATAGCAACAAATAGAGATGATGTCATCAAATCGGATGCTCACAATATCCAGCAGAAACCAAGTGGGGGTGTTGAGGCAATCAGCAGGAGTTTTTGATTGAGTTTTCTCTCCATGGATACATTTTCCACAGCTGAACTGGCTTCTCTCTTCCTGTGGGGAGTTTATATCATAAGATAAACAGTAGCAACTGCTTTTGGATGTTTCACCTTCTAGCTGTTCTCAGAGACACACTGTTTAGACTATTGGCCTGTTTCATTGTTCTCTACTCTTTGTCATAGAGTTAGGGGGGCAGCCATGCCCAGACAAGAGCCTTGGAGGACACTTGACATGAACATGCTTGGATTTGAAGTATGGGTATCACAGACAAATTCTCAGTGAGTTCAAACATCTCCCAAGTTTACCAGTGATAGATAGCCTCTGAGAGGGTGACTTTCAGCTGAGTGGTGCTCAGCTACTGAGCAAAGTTCACATAGAAGAAGAAAGGTGGAGATCCTAGCAGGGGAAGCAGGAGCAGAGTCATGGAGCCACTGAGAACAAAGCAAGTGTGATTCAGTCCCCAGACTGAAGTGAGGCAGTTGGTGCCTCTGCTGGTGAGAGGGCTTGGGGAACACAAGTCGATAAGGGGCTGGAAAGATGGCTCAGCAGCAAGTAGTACCTGCCGCTCTCCAGAGGACAAGTTTGGTTTTCAGAACCCGTGGCTTGTAACTCACAACTGCCTGTGACTCCAGATCCAGCGCCTCCTTCAGGCCTCTATGGACACCTGCATACGTGCGGCATATACTCATTTTATGCTGTACATAAATAAAAATAGAATAAATCAAATTTTAAAAGCCTAAAAGAACAGAACATAAAGCCCTTCACAAGTGGCCTGGGGCAGAGCAGACAGACATGGAGAGGCAGGCTGGAGATGGTGCCGGCATCCCAGTAGGAATGTGGTCCAGAGAACAGAGTTTGGGAATGCCACAGGCCGGCTGAAATGCAGAGGGTGATTTGAGCAATCCCCAGACCCTTGAGACAAGGGCAAGGAGGAAGAGGAAATGATACAAACAAGTTTTTTATAGATTTTTTTTCCAGAAAAAAAAAAAAAGCCTATGTATCTGTCCCGCTGTCTCTATCCCGTTTCTGTCCTTCTGTCTCTCTGTCTGTGTTTATCTTATTACATGGCATGTGAATCCTTCTTCCACATTGTCATGTGGCAAGGAGGCCCTCCCCAGAGGCAGCTGTTCAACACTGGACTTCATAGCATCCAGAACTGTGAAAACTACGTTTCCGCTGCCTGGGTTCCCAGGCCGTGTCTTGTGTTGCAGCAGCAGAACTCTCTGAGCCTCACCACCATGCTGGGGGCCAGGTGCTGCTCAGGGTGCCGAGAGGAGGAACCGTCACAGCGGTGTTTGTACACTGCTGGACGAACACAGGCATCCACACGAAGGGTGTTAGTCTACAGCCGAGGATGTCTGCCCCCGTCACCTTGACACTTTAGGTTTCGCTTTGAGATAGACAGACCTCTGTGCTAACTTCCGGAGGTCTGACTGCCGCTCAGCAGTGCATGATTTCCGTCCTAAGGATGCCCAGAACCTCGCCAGCCTCCTGGTTCTGGAACAGTCTAGCAATTTCCATCACTGGCTACAATGAATGGAATGAACACCTGTGCTCATGTGTTTCTACACAATGAAGCTTACACGGGCAAGACAGCCCCCCAGAGAGGCACAGCCAGGTCAAGGGAAGGCCTTCCAGCCCAGACTGTCAGTTTATCTCCAGACCATCTTCCTGGCAATGCCTAAGAGCCCCAGCTTCCTCAGGCCAGGATTGGACAGGGCCACCCTTGCACAGCGGCTTTTGTGTGCACGTCTCAATTGAACCAGAACAGATGCCTTTTGTATTCCAGGACGCACACTCGCTCCTCTCCCTTATCAACGTGCAGAACACACCGCACAGTCGAGTGATGGGACCGCCTGTTCAGACAAGTGTAAGTGTTTTCTCTCCGCCTATTGTTCATCCTCTGCTTCTAATCATAGCGTGTTCCATTTTGCCACAGAGGGCTCAGAATTTTGTAGAGCCTAATCTTTTTGTCTTTTACTTTATGGCTCTCGGTTCTGCGTCTTGTGCGGCAGGGTCACCCACATGTGACTTTACAAAGTGGTCCCATGACTTGTGAAATCTCATGGATTTCACTGGGCACACCAGACACGGGAACATACGAAGTTCATGCTTGTGGGTCTGAGGGGGGCAGCAGGTACAGTAGCGTGACTGACTGGGCTGCAGTTTCCTGATGTCTGGATAACACGATGCCAGCCAAGTCCAAGGCTGCTCCTGGTGAGGAGAGCAGTGGATGAAGCCACATTCAGCCCCTGATTCATTTCGAATACAAAAGTCTACTCCCCCACCTTGTTCCCATGGCAGTGGCTGGTCTCAGTTCCCCGGGTCTGTACCTGGTGTGCCTCCCTCAGCCCATCCAAATGTTTTTGGTGACCGTTGTCCCTCCAGGCCCCCGTGCTACAGCCTGTTTCACGGCGCCATCCCAGATCGGGTTTCTAGGAAACACCTGACTGATGTTTGTGG
Organism: Peromyscus maniculatus bairdii; assembly: GCF_049852395.1. Classification (NCBI taxonomy): domain Eukaryota; kingdom Metazoa; phylum Chordata; class Mammalia; order Rodentia; family Cricetidae; genus Peromyscus; species Peromyscus maniculatus. The sequence goes on along the minus strand of NC_134865.1, from coordinate 84,749,515 downwards.
GCAGGGGAATTTGGGGTTGGACCAATGCTGGCGGGTCAGCTGGCAGGGCTGCCTCCCTGGTGACACGGTGACGCTCTCAAATGCAATGAGACACAGCCATCACCTACTCAGGGATGAAAGACAGTTGCCATTTTAATGTCCGATAGCCCAGTTTCTGACTCTCATAGGGACCTCAGCTGGCAATGGCCAAATGCGCCTGGTGGCTGGTATGGATGAGTGTGGTGGTATTGTGTTCCCCAAAATATTGTGTACTCTAATAAATTTATCTGGGGTCAGAGAACAGACAGCCACTAGATACAAAGGCTAGAAAATGGTGGCACTCACACATTTAATCCTAGCATTCCAGAGATAGAAATCCCTCTGGATCTCTGTGAGTTCACGGCCACATTGGAAATAGCCAAGCATGGTGACATACACCTTTAATCCCAGAAAGCCAGCCTTTAATCCCAGAGAGTGGTGGTAGAAAGCAGAAAGATATATAAGGCGTGAGAACCAGAAACTAGAAGATTTTGGCTGGTTAAGTATTTGGCTGGTTAAGCATGTGGCTGGTTAAGCATTCAGGCTTTCGAGCAGCAGTTCAGCTGAGAGCCATTGGGATGAGGACACAGAAGCATCCAGTCTGAGGAAACAGGACCAGCTGGGGAACAGGCAAGGTGAGATAGCTGTGGCTTGTTCTGTCTCTCTGATCTACCAGCATGGACCCCAATAACTGGCCTCAGGTTTGATTTTATTAATAAGAACTTTTAAGATTCCTGCTACAGATGAGTTCCTCAGAGACTGATTTCTTTGGATTGCTGCAGGTTAAGCAGTCTTTGTCTCCATTTGTCAGCTTCCACAGCCCTCAGATGGATCCCTCCCATCCGCATGTCCCACAGCTTTGCTCAGGTTCTTTCATTTTTCATTTAAAGGTCTTCCCTGGTTTGTGCAGTTCACAGGCAAAGTATTCCCTGATTATCACGTTTCCTCCTGCACGGGTTGTTATGAAGACCTCCGATGGAGTGCTCAGTCGTGGACTTCCTCTACTCTGGCATTAGAGGTCAGACTGGTCTTCATTGCTTCTATTTGCTCTCCCTCCTCTTTCCCCACAGTCCTGCCGACTCAGAGGTAGTGTGGAGGATGCCATCCACATGTCTCCCTCCCTCACGGAGGCAAGTTCTTTCTGGGCAGGTAGCTGAGCCTCGGTTGTGTGTCCATCAAGACCCTACAGCTGCCGTCGTAGCCTGCTCACTTACCGTCCTGTCCCGTGCTCGCCACGCTCAGATCTTGCAGTACATTTTCTAGTTAATTAGGCATCGAGGGAATGTCCCAACACTCACATGGCCATCGAGGAAGCATGCCACTCCATGAAGCACAGAAGAGGGTCCTCCAGAGTCTCTCTTCCTGGACATTCTACCTGCAGATGGGGCAGCCTCAGTGGCATGTCTATCACCCATAGCAGGGACACTATGCTACTGCCATGACAGCAGGAAAGCATGTCATTCCATGCCACATAGGGAAGGATGGTCACGTCCCTTTCCATGGACAGCTTGGCCTCAGTTACATGTCACATCACTCGTGGCAGGGGCAGTGTGACTACTCCTTCCAATTCATTTATTTGGTTCTGTCAATCTCCATTGGGTGCCAAGTATTTTGTGACTTTTTCTGTTTCTACTCATGCCAGAGAGCAATAGACCAAAGAAGCGGTCTGCCCAAGTGTTGTTGGGGGTTTTTACTCTTTTTTACTTTTTTGGGGGGCCTGCCACCCAGCTCCCAAATAAATCACACATGGAGGCTTATTCTTACTTATGAATACCCAACCTTAGCTTGGCTTAGTTTCTAGCCAACTTCCCTTACCTTAAATTATTCTGACTACCTTTAACCTCTGGGCTTTTCTGGTTCTCTTACTTCTGTGTGTCTTACTCTTACTCCGTGGCTTGCTGTGAAGCTGGGTGGCTGGCCCTGGAGACGTCTTCCTTTTCTGGCTGCTAGATCTCAGATCCCTCCTCCCAGTTTTCTCCTTCTGTATCTTCTCTTTGCCTGCCAGCCCTGTCTATTCTTTCTCCTGCCTTGCTATTGGCCAGTTCTTTATTAGACTATCAGGTGTTTTAGACAGACACATTAATGCAGCTTTACAAATGCAGCTATATGAAAGTAGCACACCTTAAAATAATATTCTACTACACCCAAGTCCAGCTTGGTGAAGCCATGAGTTTAATTGGGGTTACTCAGAGGAAGAATTGTTAATCACTTGCATATCCTTGGGGAGGGTAGAGAACTCTGAGTCTCCCAAGCCCATGAGCCTTCACTTTCCATGAAAGGATGTTAGCAGAATCAATCTTGGAAGAGTCATGTGCAGGTGATCACGACTGGTCTGATCCACAATGGCAATGACCTTGAGAATACAGAGCTCCCAAATGCCTCTCAATGACTGAATCCACCAGTTTAGAACCAAGCCTTCAGTACATCAGCCTTTGGGGATACTTCATATTCAAACCGTGTGGGGCTCTGCAGATGTGACTGAGGTAAGGGCACTGAAAGGCCAAGGGTGGGTATAGTAGGAGAGCATTGCCTGGCTCTGTAAGAAAACCTAGGGACTTGGAGGGTGGGAAACATCCTGGTGGACCCAATGTCAGCACAGGCCACCTTTTCACCTGTAGAGGACCACCGAGGTGAGCCCAAGAGGGACCTGAGCAGGCATTGCTGGCTTCGAAGATGGAACTAGGGGGTCAGGGACAAAGTATCTAGAAATTGGAAAAGGTGAGGAAAATCCTCCCTTAAAACCCCCAGAGCAGAAGCCTAACCCGAGTTTCAATTCCATGCCTCCAGAGTGTCAGGGAGTCAGTCTGTGTTGTCCAAGATACTCAGTGTGTCGTAATTTGTGGTGATAAAAAATGCATATTACTATCTCTGAGGAGCTTGGGAAACAGAGTCTACCCTATGGGAGGTGGAAATACCAGAATGGCCCAGGCAGACGGGGGAGGAGGGGCCAGGGCTCAGCCACGGGATGTGCAATGGCTTTTGGAACATCCAATTGAAGCCTGTGTCCCACCAGGGTGGCTGCAGAGTCGCTACTTACCAGAGCTGTGTGGCTGCACCACAGAACGACACTTGTGGTTGATATATTGTGCACCCCAATAAACTTATCTGGGGGTCAGAGAACAGAACAGCCACTAGATAGACACAGGGGCGAGGTGAGGTTAGCTGTGGCTTGTTCTGCTTCTTTGATCTTTCAGTATTCACCCCAATACCTGGCTCCAGGTTTGTTTTTATTAATAAGATCTTTTAAGATTCATGCTACAGACACCTGCATCACTGAGAAGCCCAAGGGCAACCCCTGTAGGTGCATGGTAGCAGCACTCAATTCTCAGGTACAAAGTGGGCTCAGGTACCCCCAGGAGCTAGAGTGTGAGAGGAGAGTCAGAATGAGAGAGAGCACAGGGAATAATGGAGATAGTCTGCCCAGCAGCATCTCTAACATGGCTACTGTCCCTCCATCCTCCTTATACAGGAGGAGCAGGACGATTCTGAGTGCAGAAATTGTGACTTCTCATTTCTGGACATGAGCTAGCTTCAACCCAGAGCCATGGGCTAGAGACAGGGAAGGACCAAAGAGAAAGGAGTGTGCCTGTTGCAGCTACCTCACAATGGATCCCTCCGGCCAGGACTGCACCATGCACCACCACCACGTTGCTGCTTGTGACCTCTCAGTCTGTTTCCCAGGAAACACGACTCACTCGCTCATTTAGAGAAAGGCTATTGAATTTTTATGTTTGTCTTGTGTCCAAGCATCTTACAAAGTCTTCTTGGAAATTCTAATTATTGTAGTAGAGTAGCTTGAGAGTTCTTGGTGTAAAGTCACATGATCTTCCAATAAAGATAATTTCACTCGTTTCCATGGATACACTATGAATCTTATTTTCTTGTCTCCGTTCACTAGATAGAACCATCAAACAAATGGTCAACAATAGCTGTGACAATGAGCATTTCTGTCTTGTTTTTTACGTGAACAGGTACAAGCTTGATGTCTTAAAGACAGACTATCATATCCTGGTAGTTTCCTTCTGTTTTCACACAGGATTGAAGAATTGGAAAGGGACACTCAGTGGTACACAATAGCTTTCAGATATGCCTTCACACAGAATGTAGACCTTTCTCTCTACTTGTTGACAAACCTACAGCTTAGCTCTTCTTGTACTTGTAGGATAAATTTTACTTATCCATATTTTCTTATTAACAATTTGAGTTGAATTCAATTTACTTTTTTTTTTCAAATCGGCATCAAGATTTGTAAATGCAATTTACTATTACTTTATTTCCCACAGGGTTCTGATGAGGTTTTTCCAATAATATAATATTGGCTTTACAAATGAATTGTGAGGGCTGGGTGTGGTGGTGCCACATCTTTAATAATAGCACTCAGAAAGCAGAGGCAGATGGATCTCTATAAGTTCACGAACAGCCTTGTCTACATAGTGAATTTCAGGCCATATGGGGAAACATAAAGAGACCCTATGTCAAAAAGAAAGAAAGAAAGAAAGAAAGAAAGAAAGAAAGAAAGAAAGAATGAAAGAATGAAAGAAGGAAAGAAAGAAAGAAGGAAAGAAAGAAAAGAGAATTGTAAAGTTTTCCATAGTTTCTATAGATTGAAACTATTTCAGTAATACGATGGTTAATTTTATAGGTTAACTTAGTTGGACAAGATGCCCCGATATGTGGTTAAACATTATTCTGGAAGTTTTTGTGGGAATAGTTTTGGATAAAACTAACATTTAAATCAGTTGTGTAAATCCATTTTCCCTCCATGCTGTGAGTGGTACTCATTATCAGTTAAAGGCCTGTATAGAACAAACCTGGTCTATTTGGGGCAAGAGCGAATTCTGAATCAGAATGACCTTGAACTTGAACCAAAGCATCAGCTCTCATCTTGGTCCGCAGTTTGACAGCCAACCCTGCAAATTGTGAGCTTGCTAGTTTTCACAGCCATGTGACATATTTCCTAAAATAGCACCCCTGCTCTGTCTTTGTCTCTGATGAAATAGGATGCATATACATTGGCACCATATTGCACACATTTCTGTATGTATGCACCCTGTTGATCCTGTTGGCTCTGTCTCTCTAGAGAATCTGGACTGATAGAAATATTAAGGGAGCCGGGCGGTGGTGGCGCACGCCTTTAATCCCAGCACTCGGGAGGCAGAGCCAGGCGGATCGCTGTGAGTTCGAGGCCAGCCTGGGCTACCAAGTGAGCTCCAGGAAAGGCGCAAAACTACGCAGAGAAACCCTGTCTCAAAAAAACCAAAAAAAAAAAAAAAAAAAAAAAGAAATATTAAGGGAATCTCTGATTTTTTTTAAAAAATTAAAATTTTATTATTTTATTTTACGTGCCTACGTATTTTTGTCCGTACCGATGTCTGTGCAACACTTGTATGTTTTGTCTGGTGCTTGCAGAGGCTAGAAGATGATACCTGATCTTCTGGAGCTGGAGTCGGAGACGATTGGGCTCCACCATTGACTATGCTCCACCAAATCCCAGTGCGAGCTGAGAATTGAACCTGGGTCCTCTGGAAGAGCAACCAGTGCTCTTAATTACTGTACATCTTGCCAGCCCTGATTTTTTTTAATTACATTTATTTATCTTTATTTATTATTTTTTTCAAGATTTATTTATTTATTATATATACAGCATATGTGACTACTGGCCAGAAGAGGACACTAGACCTCATTACAGATGGTTGTGAGCCACCATGTGGTTGCTGGGAATTGAACTCAGGACCTCTGGAAGAGCAGTCAGTGCTCTTAACCTCTGAGCCATCTCTCCAGCCTTGATTTTTTTTTTTTTTAAAGTTTAAATGGAACTCATATCTGAGTGTCAGAGCTGCCCTTTTGGATGCTGGTATTTAATCACCCCTCCCATTTAATTGGTTTCCTTCTCAGTTGCCAGGGTCTTTTTATTTTGACCAAAGCCTTCAAGTATTTATGAAAGGATAGGATTTCCACATGTGTTCAGGTTGGGGCAGGCTGAATTTCCCAAATGTTCCCTCTGGTTTGGATTGGAGGACGTTACGGTGGAAGAAACCCTGGATGAATTCTCTGAGAAAAGGGTAACTGCTGCCAACCTCGTGCCTGGTTTCACTTATATGTACTCAGGAGACTGCAAAATGAAATTTCTATGTGCAGAAGTGGATAACAAATGGTAGTGAGCGTAAGGAGATATTCGACCTCCCAGTGATAAGCAGAAGACAAGTTACAAATCCATGAGCTGTCTTTCCCATCTAAAACTAATCAAGTGGAAAGCCTTGCTTGGGAGAAGGGTCTGCAATGTGGGTATGTGGACTACAATATCGCCAGAGATGAGTTTGGTGATCCCTGCCAACACCACTTCAAATGCTCACACCTCATGACCCAGCCATTCCTCTTCTAAGAGTTCCTTGGAGACTCGTGTGTTGCCTGCATGCCACACAAACACAGACACCAGGATGTCACACAGCAGAGCTGGAGACAGCAAACCCCGGAGACACTCAGTGTCCCCCAGAGAGGCACAGTCACACACATTATGGAATGTTCCACAGTTACTTGTGCAGACAGGCAATAATGCCTACTGCACGCTGTTGGATGAATGAATCACCTGTGGACACGGGCATAGTGTGAAGCTTTTTTTTTTTTTTTTTTTTTTTTTTGGTAAATTGTGTGTGCTGGTGTGCAAAATGTCCGGATAAGTAGACATCACATTGTCACGAGTGGTGACGATGTGGCAGGGTGGACGGAAGAGGAGGGAACTCGGTATCTTTATATTACACATATTTCTTATTGAAGTGAAAACCAAGTGCATATTACTTCAGCAATAAAACAAAAAGAGCTTTTTTAGTGCCTGCAGCCAAGAAGAAAAAAAAAATGCTGATGTAATCTATATCCAGAAGCAGGGCTCTAGGTCTTGTTCATTCTGGGAATTGGACTAACAGTTACTTGGTCTTAAGGGAAACTAGAAAAGTCATTAATTCTATTAATTAATGCACCAGCAGTTCCATCTCAGCAAAGAGGTCTTAATGAGGTGCTCAGGGCAACCATTGTTTATCTTACAAACACAGACTGGAGGGTCCCACTGTGTGGGGTTGAGGGCTCAGACAGATCACAGGCCACTCCAGCCAGGAGTCCTGGACCATCCCTGCTTTCTGTCTCCGTTCCTATTGACCGGGCTCTGTCACTCTTCACCTCCCTCCTCCATACTCTTCACAAAGGCCTTGGCAAAGAAGTCACGGCAGTCTCCACCCCTCTCCTCCTTAGCTCCTAACTGCTGGTACCCTTACTGACAGAGTCGGGTCTCCCCAACCTGACTAAGAGATGGTCGTATCCTTGCCACGTTCCCATGGCACATCTCCATCTAGGCAGTCTGGCCTTGTCCAGTGTGGCATGCAGCCAGCCTGCCCGAGTTGCGGCGGGAGCTGTCCGCGGTGCTGACCGCAGGCGCGCCCCACGCTCGGCCGGTGCGCACGCGTCTGCGCGCAACGCTAGAGACCCGGGGGCGCCGTCACTGCGCAGCCTCCCACGCGGTTCGGGCCAGGCCTGTGCGGCGCCGGCGACTGGCGGCCCGGCTCCCGGCCCGGTCTCGTTCCCCCGCCGCCTCCCTGGCCGCTCCTCACATCCCGGCACCGCCATGGCGCTCAACAATTTTCTCTTCGCGCAGTGCGTCTGCTACTTCCTGGCCTTTCTGTTCAGCTTCGTGGTGGTTGTGCCGCTGTCCGAGAACGGCCACGACTTTCGCGGCCGCTGCCTGCTCTTTACCGAGGGTATGTGGCTGAGCGCCAACATGACGATGCAGGGGCGGGAGCGCTTCACGGTGCAGGAGTGGGGTCCGCCGGCAGCCTGCCGCTTCAGCCTGCTCGCCAGCCTCCTGTCGCTGCTGCTGGCCGCTGCGCACGCATGGCGCACGCTCTTCTTCCTCTGCAAGGGACACGAGGGGTAAGTGGAGGCCTCTCAGCAGACCAGCACAGACCGACACAGCACTCATGCGCCTCGGGGCACCCTACCAGGCCCTCCCCTCGCGGGGGACATGAGTCCCCCCACCTCTCCTGCTGCAGAGGCCTGCAAGTGTCAACACTGAGCCTCACCACTTCCAAGCAGACTGCCCTTTGTCTACACACAGGCCCAGGGGCCATGAGGCTGTCTGTCCAACCCTCGTGACCTCCTTCTGTTCCTAGAGCAGAGCATCACCCCAGCTTCCTGGCCCTGACCCCTTTGGGGTACAGATGTTGCACTGTCATGGCCACAGGCCCCGGGCTCTGTGACTCAGCTAGGCCACACTCGCTGGGAACCTGGGACCACTTGCAACAGTCTTGGGCCTACACCCCTCTCCTCTGGATGGGGAAGAGAACACACTTTGGAAAGAGGGGGTAGTCTTCTATTCCTGACACCCTATCTTTGGAAAAGATAACAGAGGATGTCTGGGGAGTCCCTTAAGCTCACACCTGGTACTCTGGCCTTGGCTGAAGGCATGAACGATGTGTGTGTGTGTGTGTGTGTGTGTGTGTGTGTGTGTGTGTGTGTGTGTGAAGGGGATGTGGGTGAGGATGGTCCTACTTTGTGGTCCCAGTACCTCCAGATTTTCTCCATCCTTTCCTGCTTTGTCATTCTGCTGGAGTCAGTGGAATGTGGCTCACCTGGTGTCCTCAGCCAGAAGTAACCAAGAGCCCACTCTGTGCCTGCCTGAGGCTTCTTGAGTCCTGGAGTAACAGTGCTCCTGCATGCAGAGGGAATCCCCAGATCCAGCCCTTCCCAACCTGTGTTCCACCTCACACATGTTTTTAGAAGCTCCCCTGCACCTTGCAGGGAGGTAGGTGACGAGCACAGGGGTCTGAGGATGGATGTGAGGGTGCAGGAGGTTGGGCGAAGGGGACTCTGGCTAGTACCTTGGATAAGGAACTGGAAACAGTTACATTCTCACCATACCAGAGGCTGGGAGCCTAGAATCGAAGTGTCGTGAGAGTTGGTCTGCAGATGTCCTTCCTACACTTCTGCTCCTGGTGGCCACAGCTCTGCGTGTTCCTCAGCATGGGGCTGGATTATTCCAGTCTCTGCCTCTGTCCTTGAGTAGCCTCTTGCCTGTTTCTCCCGAGGCAGCTATGTCTACGGGTACCAAGGTTAGGACTTGGGTGTGGCTTTGAGGTGATAGTTCAGCTCACTATGCTAAGATTTTCCATGGGAGTCTGCTGGAAGCCAGGGTCCTAGGAGCCTCCAAGTGATGTGGACCAAACTCCTGTCTGAGGCTGGGCTTCTGTCTAGGGTGAGCCCATGTCCCTCTTCAGGACCCCTCCTTGGCCCTCAGTCTTTCACGGTCCAGATGAACTTGAGAGCTCTTGTCACCAAACTGGGAGTCACCCCACTGTGTGCAGATTGGAGCAGGTGGTGGCACCCTGAGACGGGAGACATGGCAGTGGTTGATGGGAAGATGGGGCCATGATTTGACGGCTCAGACGCATCCTCTGGCCTTTTGGGTTTCCTTGCAAGAGAGGCAGCCTCATGGTGCGTATCTTCTAGCCAGGTGGACCCCAGGGCAGCTCTCTAGAGAGGATGCAGATGTGTGGTCTGTGTGTGGGACCATCAGAGGCTGAGATGACCCTCAGGCTTGCAGGTTGGAATCTTGGTTACACAACCGTTGTTCTGTACCAATTAGGCTACAGACCCGGGACCATCAGCTTCTTCCTTTGTCACTGTAGGTGACATCTGCCCTGTGAGTGGCCATCGCAAGCCCATCTTAGAGATGCAAAAGTGAGGCCTGGAGTTTCCAGCTCTCCAGGGCCCCTTCATTGTGCTTGCCTTCCTGAGGAATGCCTTAGGCTTACTGATGTACCAGAAGGTGCCATGGCCTTTAGTCACACCCTCAGCTGAGGTCTGTGGCAGGATTTAGGAGACTGTAGGTGACGTGGCACACCGTAACACTTTGGAGAGAACTAGCATGGTCTTGACCCACACCAGAGGCCAGGTCTGGGCCGTTCACACCCCCTCTTGTGGAACCAGTGGAGTCCCTTGTTCTCTGCCTCAGTTCTTGGTGCTCACCTGTTTTTAACCATGCATGACCTCTGTTCAGGCTTCTATAGACTAGCGTGACTATGTCTAGCCTTGTCTTCTCCCAGGATGTCTGACATATACAGCCCTGCTTGGCTACCAGGCACTATTGGCAAGGGCCATGTGGCTGTCTGGCGCTGTCCTTCCCTGTCCCCTGTGCAATCCAGGTGGCAGTCAGCCCCCTGTGCTGTCAGTGCTCACCAGAGTCCAGTTTGTGGGACTAGGGGCACAGCTCCGGTGAGCTGCCCCAGGCCGTGTATACCCACCACACCCAGGGCCATGAGACAACTCAGGCACACCATCTTAGTCTGTCCTTAGGCCAGCAGAAAGCCTGGGCTGTCGGGGTTGCCGCTCATTGGAGAGGAGCAGAAAAATGTCTGGACCACGAGGCTTGCCATTTTGTGGCCACACTGCTGGCTCTACTGTGATTATAGACTCACGGCCTGGCCAAGAGTTGAGTCAGCCCTTCAGTTCCCCTGAGGAGGTTGGGTCTGCAGAGGCTGGCAATGGGTACGGCGCCCTATGGAGAGAGCGTGGTGATTCCAGCACAACTACCAGTCAGACGGTGTAATGGCAGGTCATTGGAGGGGACTCGGGAGACTCAAGGAGGTAGGGCAGGCATTTACAGTGAGCTCATGGGCTACACAATGGCTTGTAGGGCCACTGGATATACAGCCTGTGGAGGATAGATACAAGGCTTGCCGGTCCCTGGATTTAGAGGGCTTGTTTGGTTATGTTCCAGACACTCTCTGATTTTGAAATTAGATGCCAGCCCCAGAGGCCACTGAAGTACCTCCCAGTCAATTCTGAGGTGGAGTTTTTGCCCTGTAGCCTCTTCAGGGACTCTCTTGGTCGGTGCTGAGCATATGGGCCAGATGCTATGGCAGAGGAACCAGCCTTTCCTTATATAGGGTATGTCTACCATGCTAGGCAGGCTCTGGCTGCTCACACATAGAGGTGGAGAGAGGCAGGGTCCAGGGCAGCATTGCAGAGGGTAGTGTACCATTTCAGTGAATGATCTCTAGCACCTATGGTTTCAATGATGGTCCCTCAGGGAGATGGGGGGGGCCCAGGTGAGCTGTGTGCCTAAGGCTTTGCTCAAGAGCAGCCCTTTGAGCTGGGGTTGGTAGCAGTCTGTGAGTGGCGGACTGGGAGAGCACTGGCTTAACACACCCCGCCTGCCTGCTCACACCTGTCGCTCAGCCTTCAAATTGCTCCCAGGGCTTCCCAGGATAGCTGTCGCCATGGAGACAGCACATCCAAGGCTGGGCACACTGAGAGGCAGTGAGAGGAAGATGGGTTAACCCTGTGTGCGCTGTGCCTTTCCACCCATTGTCCTGTCCTTGGTGTGTGTGTTCAGGGACAGGGAAGGGTGGCATTCTAAATCGAGGAAACAGGACCCGGGTATGGCTTTGGGCACATCAAGTTCTTCAAATACGGAAGGTCCAGCATGTTACATCAAAAAACAAAAAACAAACCAAATCCAGAAGAGCTAGAGACTTCTGGCTGGTGGTGACCCAGCTTGGTGGGCTGGCAGCTGGGCTCAGAGCTCCTGTGTCTCAGATCTGCTGTGCTAGTCTCACATCAAGGACATGGGCTAGCCAGATGCTGCAAGGTGTGTATGCCCTGCACTATCTAGAAAGCTCGGAACTCTGCCTTACACGCTCTGAGATGGACAGGACGTGATGCTGGGCTGGGGTCGGTCCCACCTTACTGCCCACACCATGGCCAGCTCAGCCCTCAGAAAGGCCAGTGGGGGGCAACAGTTGGGAAGTAGGAATGTCAGGCACTGAGGACACTAATGATGAACAGGGACCTTGGGAAGACTGCAGGAGTCTGTCCAACAGGGGGAAGGACAGATGTTCCCTAAGAGGGGTGCTTTCCAAAGTCCTCAGTTCTCAGCTGTCCCATGAGATGGATTTCTGTGCATGGACAGGTTTGTGTCCTTGCTTCTGCCCATGGGAGCTTGCCTCTGGCTGCCTTTGATCACTTCCTGGTGATCTTGGTGGGGCCAGCACAGCCACAGTGGACCCTGGGTGAGCACTTGCTATCTTCTATTCACAGGCTACCGGAAAGGAGAGTTCCATGGCTGAGGTGTCCTTTCCTCTTTGTGGGTGGGCATGGAAGTACCCCAGCTTCAGTCTCTAGGAGTCTAGTTCCCCACTCTGTACGCCCTAAGTTCCTGGCAATAATATCAACTTTGTGCCTGGATACAGCTGCAGATGAGCTCACTGAGGATCTGGGAGGGCAATGGGTCCTTCTCAGCCCAGTCTAGTCCAGATCTGTCTTGGGACAGGATGGGGTGGCCGGTGAGCACTTCAGAGTGTATGGGCTGCTTGCTTACAATCCTTCACCTGCATAATCTCCCCCAGTTTCCACAGTGATCCACAGGAGGGGGGATCTTAGTACCCAACTCAGGCGGAGAAAGCGAGACTCAGAGGAACAGGTTTATTTCATTTTACAGCTTTTAGTTCGCCCATCATGAAGGGAACTAGGAACATGGAGGCAGAAACTGAAACAAAGGCCATGGAAGAATACTACCTATTGGCCTGGTACCCATGGCTTGCTCCATCTGCTTTTTATACAACCCAGGACCACCTATCCAGAGGTGGCATCATCCAGAGTAGGCTGAGATTCCCATATCAACCATTAATCAAGAAATGCCGCACAGATTTGCCCACAGGCCAATTTGGTGGAGCCGTTTTCTCAGCTGAGGTGCCCTCTTCCCAGATGACCCTAGCTTGGGCCAAGTTAACAAAAAACAAAACAAAAATAACAACAACAACAACAACAACAACCCCTCCCCACAAAACTAGGCATCACAGGACCACAGTGACCTTGTCAGTACCCCTGGTCAGGGGGGCCTAGGGATCCTGGAGAAAGGGTCAGGCTCTTTTGCAGGGACACGCTAGCCAGAAGCTTCCCCTGGAAACCGCCCCCCTCCCATTTCCCCATTCCCACCTGGAGCAAAGTGTATTGAGTCTTTGCTCTGATCCGCGCTGGGAGAGGAAGGCACCAAGTCCCTGCTCTGGTCCACACGAGAGCAGTGGACGTCAGGTCCTGCTGTGGTCCCTGGGTCAGACTTTGGGCAAGGATAGGGGGCAGCTAAGAGGAACACTAGTGTAGGTGTGGGGTGGGCAGGGCCAAGAACTGCCACGTGTGCCAGGAGGATCCATGGACAGGCACAGCCCAGGGTTAGGAGGCAGGGCACGTAGCTGCTCACAGGCAGTGGGGGTACCACACAGGTCTTTGCCCACTGACACTTGATCTTCAGGGCCCTGGGTCGTGTAGCGACAGCAGGGATTCACTCCTTGCCTGCCCTTGATGCTGTGACTACCCTGTCACAGCGCATGTCTGGGGTTTGTTGCTGTCAGCCCAATAGTCACCAAGACTGGGTGTCCTTCACAGGAAGCCCCGTGTGATCCCGGGAGACATCAGGTGGTTCCACCTGCTGACAGCTGGGTGTCACCGGTGGTGAGTTGGTGATGTGACCTGAGTTACTCTTAGCTTATTTATCTTGAGTAGTCGGGGTTACACTGTTCCTATGCCTTGGTCCTCCGCATCCAGCATGGGGTTGGCATATGGTCAAGAAGATTTGTGGAATGATGCATCAGTGAACAAGCCCGTCAGCAGCTCACGTGGTCAGGGCAGGGCAGCCACTCCTTAACATCTCATCTGCTGGCTTCCCATTGTGAGGCCGTTTTGTCACTTGGTTTGGAATCTAAGCACAGCTGGCCTGGACCCAGTGTCACGCCTACCCCAGGCTGGAGGCCTTGCAGCAAAGGGGCAGGGGCCTGTATTGGCTGCTCTGCTCTGTGCTGTGGACCTTCCACCTTTGGGTGACTCTGGAGAGTATGGTGGGGTGATACCTCCCACACGCCCTCTTTCTCTGGGTTAACACGTGACTTGGAGTCAGGTTACTGCTGGCCCCCCAGGCAGCAGAGGGGAAGGGAGGAGGGATCTTCTTGTAGCACAAGTTTTTAGAAGGTTTTATTAATAAAAACAAACCCAGAGCCAGGTATTGGGGTGAACGCTGAAAGATCAGAGAAGCAGAACCAGCCACAGCCACCTCACCTCACCAGTTTCTCAGCAGATCTCGTTTCCTCATACTGAAAGACTCTGTGTCCTCATCCGAATGGATCTCAGCTGAACTGCTACTCAAAAGTCTAAAAGCTTAACCCACTCTAGTTCCTGGTCCTCATGCCTTATATACCTTTCTGCTTCCTGCCATCACTTCCTGGGATTAAAGGCATGTGTCACCATGCCTGGCTGTTTCCAGTGTGGCTTTGAACTCACAGAGATCCAGATGGATCTCTGCCTTAAGAATGCTAGGATTAGGGCTGGAGAGGTGGCTCAGAGGTTAAGAGCACTGCTTGCTCTTCCAAAGGTCCTGAGTTCAATTCTCAGCAACCACATGGTGGCTCACAACCATCTGTAATGAGATCTGGTGCCCTGTTCTGGCCTGCAGAGATACGTGCAGACAGAACACTGTGTACATGATAAATAAATCTTAAAAAAAAAAAAAAAAGAATGCTAGGATTAAAAGTGTGAGTGCCACCATTTTCTAGCCTCTGTATCTAGTGGCTGTTCTGTTCTCTGATCCCAGATAAGTTTATTAGGGTGCACAATGTATTGGGGAACACAATACCACCACATCGTCCCATCTTCTTGTACCCTTCTCTGCTTAGGTTTAGAGGCCTGGTGCTCATGACGGGGTTTGGGGTTTCAATCTATGTATTTGAGGGGACACAAATCCACAGCTGTGACTATGTGAGTGGGTAGCCTTAGAAGGGGGCCTTGTGTTTTCAGTGTGTGTGCTGGCTCCTGGGCTTTGGGACTCATGATCTTGGGTTGTTGGCGTGGCCCTGATTTCCCAGGACAGCAGTGGTGTCAAGGACCCGACTCTGGGTCTGTGAGAGAACAAGATGAGCCGCTTTTGCTGGGAAGTCGGTGGAGGAGAGGGAAGCAGGCCCTTGGAGCCCCATTCCCTCCCATCAGGACCCCGGGTGCTCGCTAGGAGACCTGGGAATGTGTCCCCTTCCTGTGTCAAGGGGAGCCTCTGGGGGTGGGCCCCTGGGTGGCTTGCTTAGCATCCCTCTCTTGGCCTCGCTGCAGCTCCTTCTTCTACGCCTTCCTGAACCTCCTGGTCAGTGCCTTTGTGGTCTTCCTGGTCTTCATCGCCAGCACCATCGTGAGCGTGGGCTTCACCATGTGGTGTGATACCATCACGGAGAAGGGCACTCATCGCTTCAGGTACGTCTGGGCCCTGCTCCTAAGCCACCTCCCTACAAGACCCACCCCTGCCCAGGACCCCAAAATGTGTTTCTTCCTGAATCCCATTCTGAGCCTGAGGCTTTGCCCACCTGTGACCCCCACCTGTGGCTAAGACCCTCCCACTTAGCATCAAGCACCTCTTTCTCTGGCCTGGTAGCCTACAGCATCACACAGGGAAGGTCCTTGTGGGCCAGGAGGCATCATGCAGCAGGACGTTGTAGTCGACATGGCCTGCTTCAGCTCCTGTTGGCACTGTGTGGCAGTGGCAGTCTGTGGTTGGTGAGAAGAGGCTACCCTCAGGGTGCCCCACCCCCCGTGACACTTGTGCAGGACCACTGTGCAGTGTGACCTAGGGGCATCACTTCCGTCTTAGACTGGGGAACTGAGGGACTAGGCAGAGCAGCCTGTGACCCCCCCCCCCCCCCGAGGGCCAGACAGACAGTGACAAGTTAGCTGAGGCTGACTCTTGTGTTCAGGGCCAGTTGGAACGATTTGCAGCTCCCCGTCCTGGAAGCCACTGTTCCACCCAATGAGGGGTCAAAGCCGACTCTCAGTGGAGTTTCTAGAGAATCTGTTTCTAGTCCCCTTTGGGGACTGCTCCCTCTGTCTTAGGGTGAAACAAAGCAACTTGAGGAGGAAAGGCTTTATTCAATTTACATTTCCACATCACAGTTCATCATCCAAGGAAGTCAGGACAGGAACTCAAACAAAGCAGGGACCTAGAGGCAGGAGCTGTTGCAGAGACCATGGAGGGATGCTGCTTACTGGCTTGCTTTATTATAGAACCCAGGACCCCCAGTCCAGGGATGGCACCACCCACAATGGGCTGGGCCCTCCTCCATCAATCACTAATTAAGAAAATGTCTTATAGGCCCGCCTGCAGCCTGATCTTATGGAAACATTTTCTCAGTTGAGGTTCCCTCCTCTCAGATGACAAGCTTGTGTCAAGTTGACATGAAACACCCCTCACTGTTTGGGGGAGGTACTCTCTGCTCCTCAGCTAGCCGCTTGCTGCCTTTTGGCTCAGGGGCTCACAAGTCACCAGCCACTTGGCATCATTGCTATTTTAGCTGCGAGAAGTACCAGGACGTGAACTTGGAGCTGAACGTGGACAACTCTGCCTTCTACCATCAGTTTGCTATCGCTCAGGTAGGTGGTGTTTTAGGCAGGAAGAGAAGTGGCCATGCTGGGGATGGGGGTGGGGACCACAACAGACAGAACCGACTCCTGATCCCAGGCAAGGAAATCCCAGATTCAGCTATGGTGGGGCCGTTAGGGGAGGTGCAGGCTCGGGGAGCGGGAAGAGATTCCCCCCCATACACACACCTCAGGGTGGGCTGGGAGATCCAGGAGAGCTGGATCTCTGAGCAGGGGTTGTGGGGGGCGGGCAAGAGAAGGCGTGGGCAGACATGCGGAGTGAGCTCAGGAGGCAGGGGTGGGAAGTGCTGAGTGGGTGGGAGGAAAGAGGAGGGCATGGGAGGGCAAGAGGTGCAGGAAATGGGGCGCAGGATCTGGGGTTGCCAGCAGGACAGGGTTTGGATTCTGGCGTGGCTCCAAGGGTTCAGAGAATGCTGGAGGGTCCCTGAGCCGCCTGGTGCTGTCTGAGGGTGAAATGAGAGACCTGCCCTAGGAAGATCGAGATCCCACCCTGTCCTCCCTTTCATGTGACTTTTAGACTATGGGGACACATTGGTAGTTGAGGGCCCTGGGGAGAGCTTTAGGGTTTCCCTGTCCCCTGATTTCTGCATCTGTGCCCCAGACAGGTGGTGCAGGCTAGGGGCACCTAGGTGGGGCTGAGCATGGATGCCTGTCCTTGCTGCATGGGGCTTTCCCCCTCCGTGGCTTCCTTCCATGCCCCAGTCTGGCTTCCGGAGGCTCTGCTTTCTCAAAGGCTGCACTGAGATGATTCTTGCCACTGACAAAAGCCCTTGGAAGTCCCAAAGTTCTTTGCTGAGATGAGCTGAAACGGTCAGAGAGACCTTCACGCAACTTTAGCTTAAGATGTTTTAGAGCTAATTTGGACCAATTAGACAGAGGCATGCACAGTGTGAGGACAAGCACGCTCAGATGAGAATCAGTTTGATGCAGAGCAGACCTGGAGCTGATTTCATTGTTTCTCCTTCAGCTGTTTGGAAACAGCTGAAAAAGGTCAATTTATCCCCCCGACTGGAGGGGCTCCCTGATCTATAGGCACTCCGTAGAGCCCAGTGGGTCGGGGTGGGAAGAGAGCATTGCCCGGGTCCTGCTTCTCCTCGGGGAACCTCAGCAGGGCAGGTGAGAATGGCTGAGCACCGCAAGCCTCTGCGCAAACCTGGCTTCTTGTGGGTAATGGACCTAACAGCCACTGCAGAGGGTAAGCCAGAGGAGGGTGTGCATGGGCTCTCAGGGGCATGACCCCCCCTGGCCATAGTGTGCCCTTCCCTTCCCTGCAGAGCTAGAGCTAGGAGGTGGGTACGGAGCACACTGGACAATGAGCCACCCCCCACACCACCCCCCCCCCCCCCACACCACCACCACCACCACCACTGATGCTGCTCTATCTTCTCTGCAGTTTGGCCTGTGGGCCTCGTGGCTGGCCTGGCTGGCGATCACCACCCTGGCGTTCCTGAAGGTTTACCACAACTACCGCCAGGAAGACCTGTTGGACAGCCTGGTTCACGAGAAGGAGCTGCTGCTGGCCAGGCCAGCCTCCCGCACCTCCTTCCAGGGGGAGAAGAGTGCTGTCATCTAGGCTGTGCAGGGGTGGCCCCCTTTCCCGAGGCCTGCCCTGAGGGGTGGCTGGGGCCCCACCCAGGCTGGCCAACGCAGCTCCGCATGTGTCTCTTGGCTCTGCCCTCCATGAGCAGAGCGCTCGTGTTCCCGTGGAGAGCCCGACAGTGGTGGCACAGAGACCAGAGACCTGGGGATGGGGTGCCTTCTGGCTCCTGTCCCGGCCTTGCTTAGTGTGATCCATGCTCTGCCTCTGTGTGACCATTGGCCCATCCTTGTGTGTGGATGGGAGTGTGACTGCCGAGCGGAGGTGATGGCGCTGGGTTGGCAGCCTCGGCACCGCCACAGGCTCCGGCACACCCGAGTCCCTGCCCCTCCTGGAGGGGCTCTCTTTCCATCCCATAGCATCTTCAGCTAAGGCCCCTAGAAGGTAATGTAACCCCTCCCCCAAAGCAGCAGGAGGAGGACCCTGGTAGGAATGTGGGACCCTGGGCTAGGCTCTGTCTTCTGCTCTGTGAGGATATCTGGGGCTGCTTGGCTGTGGCAGGAGAGCCCCACCCTCCGCCCTTTGAGGTTTTCTAGGTGGCATGGTTCTCTGTGTACCAGGGGTGGGGCCCCCATGGCGGAAGAGGCCCAGCCCCTCTGGATCTCAGTGAGTGCACTCAGTGTTCCTGGCCCTAGTCTGAAGATGTGCTCCAACACTGTTCCTCCGTTCCCAGGCAAGGCGATCCCGACCTGTGTCAGCTCATTGTCCACCTCAGTGGCTGGTGTCTTCCCAGGTGGAAGGTGCTAGCTCCATAAAGGTGTGGCCTAGGCCCCCTGTGAGGGCCTGAGGGGGATCACTTGGGCCCTAAGAACTGAAGCCAGCTAGCAAGGATTGTCAGGGTGCTGTGTAAGGGCGTGCCTATCTGGGGGAGGTCAGAGCCAGGCAGACTGACACTCCAACCTTCTCTGGGGGCTTTGGCTTGTGGCCTGGCTGAGGTCTCCATCCTGACCTGGTCTCTCCTCCAGACCCTCACACCAGCCCTAATCTGTGGGACACGGAACTCTGTCTAGCCCTGGGTCCCCTCTTTTGTCTCCCTAGGATTGGCTCCTTCCTCATCTTCTGCCCCACATCCCTACTAAGGCTGTAGCCACTTAGGACCCAGAGGAACAGGAGGCCGGCTGGGGCCCCTGGGACCTAGGACCTGCCTCAGGTGTGGGCCTGCCTTTGCCACTGTCTCTTGGGGGTTGGGACCTGGTCAAGTCTAGAGAGGCCTTCATTCACCTAAAGACGCCTAGACTTCCCTGGATGTCAATGTCCCAGGGACTCGTGGGGAAGGGCCTCTGGCCTAGGAGCTCTGTTGGCTGTTGTCTGTCCAGGAGAAGCCTCTCCGGATGTATGGCAAAGAGGCAGGCAGAGGATGCAGCGTGGTCCCCAAGATGCCCCTGCTCCTCCCCAGCTTGTTTCAGGGCAACCCTTGTTTCTGTCTTCCTGGTAAAGCTGATAGTGGTGAGTCCTAAGCCTCCACGTGTCGGATTCTCAAGTCAAAATATCAAAATAAAGATGAAACATCTGAGATGCTGTGTGGATGAGCTGTTTGTGGCTTTGCCAACCAGCCAGCCCAGTCCGGGCCCCACCTCCCACCCCCTGACTCTCAGGCTTTAGCTGTTTGTTTATGATTTAAACGGTCTTGTCCTGTTCGGTTCCAGGTGCTCATGGGCGGTCCTTCATGCCTGGGCATTTAAGGAGTTTGACTCTTGTGGCCCCGGCTCCCCATCCCTACACCATCCCTCAGACATGAGTTTGGGGTTTGGTGACATCTCTTAGGCACATGTATCTCTGTGTATGTCTTTTGGACATTTATTCTGGAACAAAACAGGACTGGGGATGTAACACGGTGGCAGACCGTTTGCCTAGCAGTGCTGGTTAGCACTGTGAAAAGGAAACAAACGGAAAACCCAAACTGGCTAGGGTAGGGTTCTGCGGCCCCTACAGAGCTGGGCACACTTTTCCTGTGGCCTCTGCAGCAAATGCTGGCTGTGGGGTGGGAAGCCACGGTTCTCTGTTGTAAAACATGGGGTGACCAATGCCCTTCCTAGAGGGTATTCACTCTCAGAGGCAGGGACGGAAGGGTGACCTCAAGGTCTTCCATCTCATCTCTTAGTGTCTGTTTCCATAGCTGGAGTAACAGGCCCGTAATGAGCTTGTCTTTTACCAGAGTGGGATGAGATGAACGGGTCCTGGGGCGGCTGGGCTGGGGCAGGCAACAGCAGCCACGGTGATGGCTGATCCTGGTGAGTGGCTTCCCAGGCTGGTCCTCTCTAGACCGCTCCTGGAAGCAGGGTTTCTCTCCACTGGCCCCTCCCTGACTGTGCCCTCAAACTTTATAGCTGGAGATCACTGTGTGGAGTACCTGAAGGCCAGAGAGGAGCAGATGGCATCCCAGTGAGCTAGAAATCTGGGCACATCTTTCTGGGGAGGATGTGGTCCTGGAGGCATGGTGGGTCCCCCAAATTCTCATGAGTGACAGCTGCAAAGGACCTGTGGGTGGAGGGTATGCTCTGGTGTCTAGATGAGCATGCTTGGCCCTGAAGGGATTCCACAACAACTGTGTTACATCCCTCATTTCTGTAATAATCCTGAGGTGAAGAGGGTGTGGGTGTTTTAATATGGAATCTGTTTCTGCCCACATAAGTAGAGAGACACCTTAAGAGGACAACCACAAGCCTCCCCCTGGCTCCCAAACCCTGATCAGAAGTTTATTCCAGGGTGGTGCAGGGTCCCCCTGGTGGATCCTCCTGGGTCTGACTGGGCCTCCTCACTGTGTTCAGGGCTCCCCCTCCAGGCAGGTCTAGGGGGTCCTGAAGTTCAGTACGATGTGCTTGCTTCCCTTGACCTTGCAATAAGCACGACAGAACTATGTCTCCATGGGTTCAGGAGACAAGGCAGGCCTGATGGCCTTGGACTTGTCTGTGGCCCTGGAAGTGGGACTTCTCAGAACAAAAGTATATATATATATCTTTGTTCCGAGAGCTGCTGCCTGCAGAGTTGACCTCTGCTCCCACACCACAGATCTCGGTGTGAAGCGGAGGAGGCAGACCCAGGCTCAGATACCCACAGGGCTCCCATGAACTGCAGAGGAAGGCCCCTGAGATCATCTCCTGATGGTATGACAGAAGCCGCGGCTAGCCTTCAAAGCAGCAGGAGTCTGGGGCTCGTCTTCCCAAACTGCCCCTCAGATGTAGGTGACACTTATCTTCAAAGGGTTGTATGGCATGCGTGACAGCATCCAGGTGTGACAGCATCCGGGCCAGGGATCCCAAGACAAAGGACCGGCGGGAACACAGGAGTCCCCACCCACGGTGGCTGAGTTCTTTCTCTGGCACAACCTTAAAGCCCCAAGATCCCAGCCTGTGCTGACTGGTGTAGGGGTTACTTGTAGCATCAAGCCAGAGGCACCCCCTTTCCCCACTTAATCCACAGCAGCAGCCTTTTGGAGCCCCTGGGTTTGTCAAGCACTGGCTAGCAGAGCTCTGTCTTAGTGCCTGGGCTACACCACCATGGCCCCCAAACCACCCTACCCGCCCCGCTCCAACATCACCCTCCGGCGATGGTCAGAGGTGTAATTGCCATTCGGCCACGTGTCAGAGCCGCAGGAGGCAGTGCCAACAGGCAAGGACTACATGCCACAGGCGCAAGACGAGGACGAGGAGCCAGCCCCAGAGGTCCTCCAGGGCTACTGTGACGTGACTGGCCTGGCCACAGCACAGGCCTAACACCACTCCAAGCAGAACACACAGAGTCAGCCACAGGAATAGGGAGCCACTGCAGGACGCTGGCTGGAGCAGAGAGCCACCACGGGAAGCTGGTCGGCTGGGCACTGTAGGAGGGCTGTAGGTCAGTCCAGGCAGCTCCCCCATGTGGCCCTGCAAGGCTCTCTCTCTCTCTCTCTGCTGGTGGGGCTGGTATGGAGGGAGACTTATG
This sequence comes from Peromyscus maniculatus bairdii, assembly GCF_049852395.1. Taxonomy (NCBI): domain Eukaryota; kingdom Metazoa; phylum Chordata; class Mammalia; order Rodentia; family Cricetidae; genus Peromyscus; species Peromyscus maniculatus. The sequence goes on along the minus strand of NC_134865.1, from coordinate 84,727,527 downwards.
TCGCCCGGCTGTTGACCTGTACTTGGCCATCAGGATGATGGTCAGGTAGGGTCCTGGGGTGAGTCTCATGGAATCCATGGGGCATGGGCTCTTGTCCTTGCCTGCCTAAGGAAGACTGCCCCCATTTAGGGATGCTGCTGCCCAACGACGTGTCAGGGATCTGGGGAGTGGCCCTGTGGGAATGGGGTCACTTCTAGGGTGACCAGGGGAGACAGAGTCAGGATCTAGAGTGACTCGGGATGTGGGGACAGGGGTGTGGTTGAGGCTGTGCCTGGTTCTGCCCTGTAGAGGTGGAGGCCCAGGACCTGCTGGCAGATGGGGCCTCCTTCTCAGAACTCACCCTTGACGGCAGCTGTGGTGTCCTTGCGGGCAATGTCTGGGAAGGAGACCGCAATGGTTTAGTTAGGAAAATGTCCTCAAGCTCTCCCACCCCACCATACAAAGGTACTGAGACAAGCCTCACTGGCCTGGCCTGTGAGGTGAAATTATCTAGAACCCAACCCCTCCAAGATAGGAGGTGATAGTCACCACTGCATTCTCCCCTGTTGGCTGCTGTCCCACTGACCATGGCTGACCCTCATGACCCCATATTACAGGTTTATTGGGGCTCTGTCTGGGAAGGCAGAACAAGGACCGGCTCTTCTTGATGGTCCCAGACCAGGCCAGAGTTGCAAGGGCACCTGGCCACCCCACCCCACCCCACCCCACCCAGACCCTCGCACCCAAGCCCCTGGCCCCTCTTACAGTGCACAGCCACCTCCAGGGGCTCTCGGAAGCGCACGTGCCTTGAAGTTCTCTGTGGCTCAGCCCCATGGCATCCACATTCCTGCCGTCTGGGTCTCAGGATAGAGGGAGGGCACTTCCTGTCACCATCCTAGGGTGGGGATGGAGAACAATGATTGTGAGCTCTTTCTCTTCAAGCCTGGCACCCTGGGCTGTGCTGTGTGCTGATTCTTCTGTGCTGCGTGGAGAGGACCAGAGAAGGACAAGGAGACCTCAGGACCAGCCATCCACCTTGCCCAGCTTCTCCAGTGAGGTTCCGTGGAATGAAGCCTCAACAGTCATGAGTGGGTGAGCTCAGTGCCTAGAAGGCCCACGCTTCTTCCCAGGCTGTGCCCCCTGCCAATCCCGGGGGTTCTGAGGGAAATTCTTCACACCCAGAGGAATGGCAGCAGTAGACAAGGGCGAAAACCCCACCAACCGAGGACGGCCTGTACAAAATCACGTGATCCCTGGGAACACTGTCAGAGGCCGCGAGACTCAGGCACCGAGAGCCCAGTGGCCAGGGAGTGTGACTGGCAAGGGCTGGGTACAGAGCCGGACAACATCCCTGAACCGTGTGCTTGGCTTGAGACACCCTGGGGTTCTGACTCAATTCCCTGGATAGGTGTTACCAGAAAACTCAGACCTGGCTTTGCAGCCTCAGAGGTTGCTGGGCCCTCTTCTCTGAGAGGAAGTGTACCAGGCAATTGTTCAGACCCCTGTAGGGATTGTTAGGGGGAACCTGAGACATGGGGGAGGGTCCTTGGTTTAGAGGGCCAAGTCTGTACACTCCATAGAGTGGGGCCCCAGCCAAGGTTGATGGGCGGCTGTGGGCAGCTGGCAGGCTGGGGTCTCTCCTCTATGAATCTCCCCTCCCTGCACTTAGGATGCACTTCAGGGTATCTGGCAGGTGGAGGAAGGCAGCACTCACATGCTGCACACCCAGAGGCTACCTTCCTGCCTGCTCCAGTCACCCTGTGAACCTCAGCGGCTTCATCCATGACACGGGACAGCAGGCTGTTTGTGGGGCAGAGCGCAGGGAAGCCAGGGCTATTTCTAAGTTGTCCGTGGCAGGATACTGGACTCTGCACAGCTTGATGAGGAGCCCTGGGGGGCTGCCCTGCTCCACCCACAGCTACCTGTGCTAAGGTTAACCTGGCATATCTCTGCCTCTTCCTTGGCCTGGCAGCAAGCGCCCCAGGTCTGGGCTCCTCCCACTTGGAACCCCCTCTTGCTCCTTGAGTCTCTTGCCTTCTTGTTTACTCCTGGATGGAGCTGTTAACAGGCTCTGCCTGCTGTGTGTCCATCCCTTCTCTCCCTCTGACATCCTTCACTAACCAGCTCTGTAGCCAGCCAGGGCTCTCTCCCCCTCCCCATCATCTCCACCCACCATCCTTCCCTGTCCCTCCAACTTCTTCACTCTGATTGTCATACCTCCCTGTCCTTGCATGCTGATCCCATGCTGTGACCCCTGGACAGGCACAGAGCAGACACGCCCCCCCCCAGACCCGTGTCATCCTCTTTGTGCCCTTGGCTGTGCTACACCACACCCGGTGTTTTGGCCAAACCAAACCCTTCACAATGGAACCATTTCCCGGTCTCCCACCAAGTTCCCAGTCATATGGCTTCCGGAGTTCCAGGGACAGAGGATCTCTTGAGAGCAAGGACAGGGACCCTGTCTGCCCTCCTGGCCCCTGCCTCTCTCCCAACTCACAGCAGCAGCCTGTATCTCTAGAGCTATTGTTTCGGGCGGCATCGTGGCTTTACCCTCTCAGTCCGGGGAGGTTGTGAGCCCCACGTGGCCCCCTCATTCTCTCTGGTTGGTTGGCGTGTCCGCGGGTGGGAATCAGGGCGCAAGACTCGAGCTGCAGACCTCATTTACTGGCACATGGTCCTATGATAAGGAAGACGTTATTTATTGCACAAGCCATGCTTACAGAGATAAAGATAAAGGGATGAGAAAATTCCCCCTTGGAAACCAGGCTGGCTTCCTTAGCCCCCACCCTTCTCACAGACCCGCAAACACCAGCTTCCTTTGCAAGGGATCACGGTGCAGATAAATCCCGTGCCCCGCCAGCTGCAAAGCCTTTCTGTCAGCAATTTTCTCTGCGGGCATAGTCTTCACAATTATCACCTTGGATGGCTGTGTAATATTCCTTTGGGCGCTGATGCCCTGAGATTTACAGCTGCCCATCCACCCACTGTCATGGGCTGCTCAGGAAGATGGTGGTTTATTGCAGGAGTTTGCAGTACTCTGAGATCACGGATAAGGCTGCATACAGTAGATGCTTCTGGCTTCGGTCAGTCCGCTAAGCCCCCATGGCAGACGCTGGGAGCGGATGACAGTAGGGGCTTCTCGCTGTCAGGGATCCCCCAGCAAGGAAAGGCTTTTCTGGAAGGTGCGCTGCCTCCTCAGTTGGCCCTTGTGTTGGGAGGGATGGGCCACAATCCGGCCCCGCCCGTTTGTCTCCGTCCTTCTCTTTGTCTCCATATCTCTGCGCCTATTTGTCTCTGACTGTCTCTGCATGTGTGGGCAATTCTCAGCCTGTCTCCCTGACAGTCTCCCCGTCTGCTGCTCTTTCTCTGAGTCCATCTTTCTCCTGTCGCAGCTCACGGTTGGGTGTAGTGGCATCCCTTCTGCCTGTGGAGCCGAGACCCTTGTCACACCCCCCCCCCACACACACACACACTCCCTACAACAGCCCACTGTGTGATTATTTTCCATAGTTTCAGCCATGCCTTCTGATTGGAGCCTGGGGGTGGGGGATGGCTGGGGGAGGTAAGAGACTGCCATCCTCCTTCTCCGTCAGTTGGTAGAGACACAGGTCAGAGAGAAAGGAAGTGTCCCCGGGCTACTGGCAGGGTGGCTCTCCTTCCTTTCCCCAGCTGGAAGGGACAGTGTGAGGCACCTTTCCTCCTCCACCCCACCTAGATTCCCCCAGATCTCTGCCCCGGAGAATGCTTTGAAATGGGGGCAAATGCCTGTTTTCATGAGACGTGGCTCTGACTTTCATAGACTCCAGGGGCCTTGCCCTTGAGAACTGAGAGTAGATAAGAGTGAGGAGCTTGCCCTGACTCCAAGGAGGACCCCCTCAAGGTCTCCCCAGAAATGGCTGCTTTGAAGGTTGACCCAGGGGCCTCCATACAGTCTTCCATAGGAGATAATGGAACAGCCGAGTCTTTATGCTCAGCGGGCGTAAGTACGGCAGGTGGCTGAAGCCCTGTTAATGTCTGCTTGGATGTGTTTGCATGGCTCAATTACTTCAGAAGGGAGCACATTCTCCTATCACAGCATCAGATTTTAATGCAATAGGTAGAGAAGGGGCTGGCCACAGGGAGCAGAGAAGGGAGGGAGGGGAGGGGAGGGGAGAGGAGGGGAGGGGAGGGGAACGCCTTAGGCTCCAAGCTCACTTTCAGGGAAGGGGCCACATACTGTACCTTTCTGCCAGCACTCACTTTTTGGTCCTCCACGGCCAGGATCTGCTAGGGGATTGTGAGACAGTATGTGTCAGTGTTTTTTAAATGTTTACTTCACTTACTTAATGTGTGTGAGTGTTTTGCCTGTGTGTATGCATGTGTGCCGTGGATGTGCAGGTTGCCCACTGAAATCAGAAGAGGGTGTCAGATCCCATGGATGGTGGTGAACCACCACGTGGATGCTGGGAACTGAATCCTGCCCTCTGCAGGAGCAACAAATGCCCTTAACTACTGAGCCGTCTCTCTAGACGCTCGTGTGTGTTTGTATACACATAACAGAATGTATGTTTGTGGGTGTGCATGAGCGTACATGGGGTCGTATGACTTGAGTAGACACTTGTTTGTGTGAGCATGTGAATACTGACCTGTGGAGAATCCATGTGTACACATAAAAATGTAACTGTGTGGCTGATGTATGCTAGCATGTGAGAATATGCATATGCATGTGATCTGTGTACACACAGGCATGTTTGCACATGCATGAATGTACCCGAACCACATATGTGTGCATGTGTGAGTGTGTTAGTATGTGTTGTGTGTGTGTGTGTGTGTATGAGTATGTGGTATGTGTGTTGTGTGAATGTGTTAGTATGTGGTGTGTGTGTGTATGTGTGTATGAGTATGTGTTGTGTGTGCTGTATGAGTGTGGGGGTGTGTGTATGTGAATGTGTATAGGGGTTGTGTGTGTGGTGTGTTTCTGAGTGTGTGTGTGTGAGAGTGTGTGTGTGGTATGTGTGTGAGTGTGTGTGAGAGTGTGTGTGTGAGTATGTGTGGTATGTGTGTGAGTGTGTGTGAGAGTGTGTGTGTAAGTGTGTGTGGTATGTGTGTGAGTATATGTGTGGTATGTATGTGAGTGTGTGGTATGTGTGTGAGTATGTGTTTGTGGTATGTGTGTGTGTGTGTGAGTTTGTGTGGTATGTGTGAATGTGTGTGGTGTGTGTGAGTATGGTGTGTGTAAGTGTGGCATGTGTGTGAGTGTGTGAATGTGTGTGTGAATGTGTGTGTGTGAGTGTAAGTGTTTGGTATATGTGTGAGTATGGTGTGTGTGTGTGTGTGTGTGTGTGTGTGTGTGTGTGTGTGTGTGTATTTGCCTTGGATCCCTATCTCTGTGGCCTCAATCAAGCAGAGAGCTCTCAGGCTTTCACACTCCCATCAGGAGTTCAGAGGGGGGCATCTCTGGCTCACGTAGCGGATGTAGTGGACACAGGCAAGCCTGCTGGTACCCCCTCCTGCCGGCCCCAGAGCAGAGGCCTTGGCCCAGCAGGGACAGGCCGTAGCTCGTAACCTGAGTGCATTTGCTCAGAGGCCGGCTCGTGACAGATGGGTGATAAAGGGTGGAAAATAGTACCAGGAGCCTGGGGCCCGGGGAGTGCCATGGCTGTGCCACGCTGGTTGGGGAGGGCTGGTATCTGGGGCTCTGTCCTTCACTCAGGGAAACAACCCAGCAGCTGCCCCCTTAGAGTCAAGGCCCAGTCCCTCTAGTCCAGGACAAGCATGGGAGCACAGTGCCCCTAAGAGCGGGGAATCCTGACCCAGGTGAAGAACGCCACCAGACAGGCTCAGAGCCAAGCTTGGACACGGCACCCTCGAGTCCAGGCAGGCGAACGTGGTGTTTGCAGACGGCTGGAGCACAGTCACAGAGAGAGAGAAGGGCCATGTCCCCAAGTCAGCCTGGTGGCCCGAACCAGGGGCTCTGGAGACCAGCCCCAAGTCTATCCAGAGGCCCCTCCTCCCTCGCCTTATCCTGGAGTTTGGGGAGTCAGCAGTGGCCCACGCCCCATCCCTCTCACCAGCCTGGCCTCTGTGCTTTGCGCCCGCCACCCCTTCACACACCTCCTCGGTCTGCCATGTGTTCTGGAGAGTCTCTGGGGGTGGGCAGGGTGCCGAGTGCAAGAGCTGGCACATGGTAATTTCAGTGCCCTGCCAGCCCTGCCATCCCCCACAGGGAAGTCCTTCCTCAGATCTGACCAGTGGCTGGCACTGTGCTTGGCAGCCGTGGCTGCCCTCTGCCCACCCTCACACTTGCGCTATGCTAGAGACCTGAAGAAGGGGCAGGGTGTCCCCACCTCTGAGCAGAGCTTGACTTCCTGCTGCAAAATCACCTCTCCGGAGATTCCCCAGAGGGACTGGAGGTGGCCTGGCCTGCTGGGAAGCCAGAGCCTCTGGGGGGCTTTCCTTACATGACATGCACACAGACACAGGGGCCGTGTGCACTAATACACACACACACACACACACACACACACACACACACACACACACTCACACACACCAAGGCCTGCCCCACCTGGGTTCCTGCGGCACTGTATTTTTGTCTTGTGTGTGGTGGCTCACCTGCCTTGTCCTGCGATCTGCTGCCGATCAGAGCCCACATGAGGCAGGAACTGGAGCTCTTGCTCACAGAGCAGCTGAGAAGTTTCCATTACAGAGACATGGGGGCAGTGGCCTCAGCAGCCTTGAGGGTTGGCGGCCCTCTGGCCTCTAGGCAGCCGGATTTCTAGGGGGGCTGCTGTGCGCAGGGCCTAGTGGCTCCCAGTGGAGTTGAATGCCACCCCAGGCACCTCAGCAGCTTGGCCACAGGTCCGTGAAGGGGCACGGACAAGGCAGAGGTTGCTGCCTGCTGTTCCTCCTCCCAGCTAGAAAGGAAACAGGAAGCCGTGGACACCCCTGGCCCTTCACCTCCCTTTTGCAGGGCGGGAGGCAGAGTGCAGGCCAGGCGGGCGATGGGGTCCCTGGGAGGGCTGGTGTTACTAATCTGGCGCTCCAGCCAGGAATAGTCTGGAAGCTCTCCAGATACCAAACATTCCTGACTTAAGTGAGAGAGAGAGAGTTCTAAGGAAGGCTCCCAGCTAGGCTGGTCCCTGCTGGCTTTGCTCATGCACCCTTGCCCCGGAACCAGGAGTAGGAGCAGCCCCTGGACTCATGTTCCCCGAGGCCTTGTTCACGTGAGCTGTGGGGTCTGCACAGCTCAGTAGCATTTGGCTCATGAGACTACCGAGGCACAGGTGATGGTGGTGTGTTGACGGGGTTCGGGGGAGCCTCAGAGTGAAGCAGGCTTGGACTAGGCCCTGAGAGCCTCTGGTAGGCAGTGTGGACTCTCCCCTAAGCAGGGCCTAAACTGAGGTGAGCCCTGGGGGCTGCGAGCCACTTGCCAGCTGCCTAGGTACCGGGCGGGTCAGAGATGGCCTCTGCGGCGGTGCCCACAGAAGAGGCCATTGTCCTAAGGAGATATGCCCATGCGGGGAGGCCTGACTGGCATGCTGACTTGGCCCCTGCTGCCCTGGGAGCAGCCCCTGGTTCTGTGCGCTGTCTGATGCAGCACTTACTAGCCTGTGTGGCTAGAGGACAGTGCTCCAGCATTCAGGTTTAAACAGCTCACCTCCCTGCTCCTCCCAAAGATGGCCTGGCCTTGGGCAGGGGATGGGCTTGGGGCTATTGCAGCCCTAGGGCCAGGTGTAGCCGCCCAGAGCCTTGGAGCATCGGGTACCTGGGTGTGAGGTACCTGGTGACTGAGCCTTCCCTCGGCCCCCTATGCATACAAGGACACACAGCGTTCTGGGATTCCCAGCTGCTGCGTTTTGTCTGCAATGGTCCCCGCTTTAGGAAGCCCCTCAGACCTTGTGGGAGGGAATGGTGGCCGCCCCGGAGTGTCCATGGTGACTTGTGCGATCTCTGCCCAGACCGCCTTCATCCCGTTGCCCACCACAGTTGGCTCCTTGCCTACACCTGTTGCTGGAAGTCCTGATCCCAAGTGGGAAGGTCACACAGACCTGGTCCCCAGAGCTGGTTACTTACCTGGCTGCCTCCTGGGTCCACGAGGGCCAGAAACGACCATGTTCTGCAGGACGACTGTGGGGTGCAGTCCAGTAAGGCCCTGGTGGGTTTCAGTCAGTAGTCCTCCCTGTCCCCTCAAGAGGGAGGCCCTGGACAGTACCTGTAGGTCACACTGGTCTCCACAGAATTCCTTCTGATGGAGCTGCTTAACTGTATGCAGGGTACAGTTACCGCTGGTCTGTGTTGCCTATCTGGGCCCTCATGCTGAACCACAGGGCCATCCAGATAGCAAGGCCTGAGCTATGACTGCCTCCCCCTTTGACAGAAATTGCGACAACCCCACAGCCCGGCCACTGGCTCCAGATCTGGGAGGTGCCGTTTCCCAGGGCCCCAGTGGACAGTAGGCCAGGCCTGTAGACAAGGCCAGGGGTCAGCACCTCTTGTCCTGCCCATCTTGGCCCCATTTGTTCTGATCAGGTCAGTTCCAGGACTGTGAATCTCTTGGAAAACCTATATTGTGGAGTTAAGGGTAGTGTGGCTGTGTGAGGGTGACATGGGGGCTGTGGAGATGTGGGGTGACTGTAGAATCCGGCCCCCGGTCAGGCTTACAGTAGAGCTTTGAGGTGGAGATGGCTCCTAGCCTGCCCCAGGCCTCCTGCTTCGTAAGGTGCCCTGCCCTGGGAGTACAGGGCCCAAGTTACAGATTGTAGGCAATGCTGGCTGAACCCCAGTAGTATCCTGAGATGAAGAGTTAGCATCAGGCCAGAGAGGGGCAGCTGGGGGGAGGGACTGCTTTTCCTAGGGTCTATCCTGGGCTGGCATAAAGGGCTCTCTGCTGCATCTGCCCTGGCTGACAGATGTTGAGCTTGCCCCTCATTTGTGCATGAGAGACGTGGCTGTGAGGGATAAAACAACCTGCCCAAAGCCACATGAACAGGAGATGGTGGGCTGGCCCCGATGTGGTGGCCCCTGCTGAAGCCCCTATCAGCTCATGAATGGCTCTTACATGGAATGAGAGGGAGGTCCTGGGACCAGAGTCTGTGAGTGTGCAGGGCTCCGCTGGGTTGAGGACTACCTGAGGTGTCTCCACCTTGTGTGGTTGCCTGTCAACCGGGGCCTCTCTTCTGAAGGTGGGAATGACCAGCGTCATGCACCGGACTGTCCCCCCCTGCACCGGACCGTCTCCCCCTGCTCTTAGCTCTGTGCTACACTGCAATCTTATGTCACCCGAGTGAGGTGGAGCAATAAGTCCCCGGCCTCATGCAGGATTAAGATTCCCTATGGCCACAGGCAGTGAACACTGAGAAGGAGCCGGTGCTGCCTTCCTGGGAGGGCGTTGAAAGTCTCCAGCAGGAGGTGACCCACGGGACCGAGGTCGTGGGGGCTTTATAGTTTCAGCTCCTCTGGCCACACAGTAAGGCCTGTGACTGCCACGGTGACCTTTGTTTTATCAGCCCTTGGCGGTGTGCCGGTCCTGCGCACTGCTGTGCCATGCTGGCCTAGCTGCCAAGGCTTTCTCGTGCAGATGGAAGGCAAAGGTCCCTTCCAGAAAGGCAGGGCAGGCGGAAAGCACAGGCCTTGGGTAACCACACGCTGGTTCCTGGGATGGGCAGCAGGTAGTGGTGATGGCAGTGAGGGACTCGGGTTGACAGGAGTTACCGGTGGGTCTGGGGCAGGGTTGGGGGTGGGGCGCAGGACCCTATCTGCTACAGCAGCAGAAGGGTCTCCCAGGTAGGAAATTTCCCACTGCTTCAGTCTAGTGGGCAGAGCTGGAGCCTGGAAGTCATTGCTGCTGCTAAGACGCAGCCTGGGGACGCTGTCAGTGAAGTCAGGCTTCTGTAGATCCACAGCTTTGGGATGTGGTTCGGAGGTGCTCTCTGTCCCACTATTGTGGCCTAGACTGCTGGGGTGAGGGGTTGTGATTCTGGACCACAGGGCCACGGGTGTCCCAGGACTTTCTGTTTGTAGGGGCAATGTTGTCTGTTACGTTAGCCATCACCCTCAGGGCTTCCAAAAGACTCTGAGGTGGGGTTTGCGCGCAAAGGGTCTGTGGATAGGTGTGAGCATCAGGAAGCAGGACAGAGAGGCGAAGGGATGGGAGTGGTCCTCTTCAGGGAGGTGGGTGAGAAGGGATATTGACTGATTAGGTCTGATGGATCCCTCACTGGATACAGGGAAGAGCTTGGGTAGGAAGAGGTCAGGCAGAGTTGACCCATGGGCTGGCTTGTTCCTATAGGGAAATGTGGGTGGGGGCGCCATGAGGAAGCAGGAGGGCTCCTGCTGAAGGCAGATGGCCCAGGGGGCTGACTGAGGACCTCTGGGTCAGATATTCATTGGCTAGGTATGTGAGCGGGTACACCCCGGTGTTCCTATTGCCTCTAGAACAAATGCCGCTGATGGGCTAGCCCTTCTTCCTTCCTTCAGAGTTGCGCTGTAGGCTGAGAGCAAGATGCAGCAGGGCCAGGACCTTCAAGGCTCTGGGGAAGGCCCCTCTATGTCCTTTCCCAGCTTGTAGAGATCCCTGCACACCTGCTTGTGTCTTTCTCCCCAGCTTGGAAGCCAGGAATAGAAGAGGTCATCTGAACCACTTCATCCTTCTGATGGGTAAGGACCCACTGAAGCCTCTCCCCCAACATTCACGACAGTCTCTTGATCTTAAAGATCCCACGTCTCCAACAAGGCCAGTCCTGTCTGTAACCTTTGTTTTCAACCAGCCAATGACCACGTGTTCTGTACCTGTCTGGAGAATGAGCTGTTATAGCTGTGAGTGAATGACTTCATTAAACACGTAGTAGACAAAAGGCAAGAAACAGCAGGCGGCCGATAGAAGCAGCCAACAGACGGCAAAGAATGGTCAAATCAGGACTTTACTGATTTGATTGAGAGAGTGAATGAAGATAAAAATCATTAAATCAGAGCTTACAACAGCCAGCGGAAGTTGACTGGAGAAACCGAGGCAGTTGCCTGCTCTTTCCCACTGCAGGTGTTTATATACGCTGTAATAAACAATGGTAGCCTCCTTGAAATATTTCACCTTCTAGCTATTTGCTGTTTTCTCCTCACTCATTCCCGATCCAGAGTCCAGGCTGACCCAGAACAGGGGGCTTTGGAAGAGACAAGAGAGAGACTACTCGCTCCCAGGTCCTCTTTAAACAACTTAAACTGCACCTGGCAATTTACTAATACACTGTATGTTACACTGAAAATGTCCGGGCTCTGGGGAGTGAGGATGGAGATATCTTTGGGGCATTATTCCACTTTCCACAGGTTATAGATGACGTTTCCACAGGCGGGAGATGAGTGAGTTTGGGATGTCCTAGGGATTAGAAAATGAGATCTGGGTGGAGACGAATGGAGGGCTGGCAGGCCATGTACTTGTATTAGGATTTTCATGGTATCCAAATGGAGGTGAGTTTGGGGTTACCCTGTGTGACAAGCTGAACAGTGGTACCCCAAAGAGATCTATGCGAGGTTTCTGGAGTCTATGAATGCAGCTCATCTGGGAGAGTTTTTGCAACTATGCTGAGATATGGACCTTGAGATGGGAAGGGGACATGGGACTGTGTATCCTGTGGACACTGAAGGTCATCACATAAGTCCTAAGAGGCAGGGGTCAGGGGTCAGATGCAGAAGAGGAGATGGTGTGACACAGGGTGCAGACTGAAGGCAGAGTCACAGGCCATGAATGTCAGTGGCCACCAGAAGCCAAAGATGCGGGAAGGTCTTCCCATCGCTGGAAGCCCCTGAGCTACCGTGGGCTGCCTGCCAACACCCTGGGTTTGGACATCCCCTTAGGTCTGAGGCTACATCTGCTTGTTCTGTTGCATTAATGGAACCTGAATGCTCAGAGATAGAGGCACACGGAGATCCCATGGGGTCCTGGGTGCTGTCGTATGAGGGGGGTCGGGCTGGTGAGAAGAAACCAGGGATAGAGCTGTCTACTGCATGTGGTATGCTGGGGCTCCAAGGCCAGAGGGAGACTGGACGTGGCTGAGTGGGTAACGGGGGCAGACTTGTCGGTAGATGGTGGGTGTGTGGTATGAGGGTAGGGACCACAGTGGAGAGAGGGAAAGGTGACAAGGTGGGGTGAGAGCAGGCTGTGGAATGCTAGGGCTGACACAGGACTCCAGTGAATATGGTGGGAGCCTGGGCTGGGTCCACAGGCCCGGGGGCGGGGGCGTCTTGAGGGCCAGACTTGGGGAATTTTTCTAGACAACTGTCTGAGGGAAGAACTTCCAACAGTGAGGTAGTGAGTCCTCCATCACTGGAGGTAAGCAAAGGTGCTTCTTGCCTCTTGCAGTTCTCAAGGGTCTCACAGGCCTTTGGGATAGCACATTGTAGGGAGAGGGAGCAGTGGCGGGGACAGCGTGTGCCATGCGGCATCCTGGTCACGTGGGAGTGATGCTTCTTTGTCGTGCAGTCACAGCCTCGCTATGGGGCTGACACGTGCTGGTCTCTGGCTGACACAGGGACCCCTGACAGACAAACCTAGCCACCCTTCACGAGCCTAGACCCTCAGTAAGATGAGGATGCTGGGCAGTGTCCCTGGCCCCCGACAGGGTGGGCTCCTGGGTGTCAGAGGCTGGTCCCCTCCAGTGGGACATTCAGAATGACCAGCCACAACGCCACCCGCAGCCAGGTAATGGGAACCTCTGGGCCCAATTGTACACTAACAAAAGCACCCTGGTTCCATTTTCCTAAATTATTCATGACCTCCAAGAGGCCGTAAAAGTCCTCAGCTCTCTCCAGGAACCATAATTACAATGATAAATTTTGTTTATAAAGTCAGCCCGTCCCCACAAGCCCGCCGCCTGGGGTGCTGTACATAAGCCGTAACGGAGACAGGGATTGCCCAAAGCCGCTGTGACAGCTGTTTCTCCAGCAGGGACTTGGGGGCTGGCTGGAGTAGGCCCAGCGATGTTGGAGGGCCAGAGGCCTCAGTCTGCCACCTCCAGCCTACTGAGGGTATAAGGCTCAGGAAGGGCAGTCTCAGGGTGTTCCGGCTGTTACGGCCATTGCAGAGCCAGGCTCCTGCCCACAGCAGGAGCTTTGGCAGGGGTCCTGTGTGAGCTTTGCTGGCTTTCCATCCTTGGTCTCTGGGCCCCAAGGACCCATGGCAGGAAGATGGCTGTGCCTGTCCCGGGCAGAACCTTCACACGCAGCACACGGACTTCAAGTCTCGTGCAGGGGCATGAGCAGGTACATGTCCACATGTGAGCCATGCTGTCAATCACAGAAGTCCTTGTGGGCGGGGTAGAAACTGGGCCTCATGTTTTCTCAGGGCCCCACTGGGCTCCAGCGGTGGCCCCACTGGCTGACAAAGACGAGGACTCTGAGGAGGCAGTGTCATGCTCAGGGCACAGCGGTGGCACCTGGCACAGCCACACCAGAACCGCACAGCTGCTGGAACAAGATACCATAGAGCAGCAGTTGTCAATCTGTGGGTCTTGACCCCTTGGGGGGGGATCTAATGACCCTTTCACAGGGGTCCCCTAAGACCATCAGAAAACACAGATATTTGCATTATAATCCATAACGGTAACAAAATTACAGTTATGAAATAGCAATGAAAAAATTTATGGTTGGGGGTCACCACAACATGAGGAACTGTATTAAAGGGTCATGGTGTTAGAAAGGTTGAGAACCGCTGGCCCAGAGCCTGGGGCGGGGCCCAAGATCACCACTACTTCATTGTGTCGTGAGGTAGTCAATGCCCAGTGAGCTCAGCTGACCTTCCTCTGTGGAAACGCTTGCTTTGCTGCATATGGTACATGCTGAAATCCAGGAGGGGTAGGCAAATGGACACCCAGTCTGTGGTACCATCATGGCAGCAGCCAAGAGCTCAGAATGGGGTCTCTGGTGGCTCAGATGTGCCTTCTATGTGTGCTTCCTTCCTTGGACAGTGGCTGGGTCCCTCACTGGGGTCCCTAGCCCAGGTGGGGGGTACAAGTTTTCCCAACCCTTACACCATACACAGAGGTAGCCTCACTGAGACCGCACAAGACAAGGCAGTATGAGAGACTCAACAGTAACTATACGCAGGGAGGGAGGCATGCCCAGATGTTCTGACAGCTGCTGGATTCAGAATCTGAGTTGCTCTTGACATTAGGGGATCCATAACAACACCATGGTTAGAGTGAGGGCTTAGAACAGCGGTTCTCAGCCTTCCTGACGCTGCGGCCCTTTAACACAGTTCCTCATGTCGTGGTGACCCCCAACCATAACATTATTTTCAGTGCTGTTTCATAACTGTAATTTTGCTACTGTTATGAATTATAATATAAAGATCTGATATGCAGGATGGTCTTAGGGAACTCCTGTGAAAGGGTCGTTCAACTCCCAGAGGGGTCATGACCCATAGGTTGAGAACCACTGACTTAGCAGATCGGTGGTAAATGAGCCCAGTGGTAAAACGTCTCTGGAGCAGGGCAGCGGTGGTACAAGCCTTTAATCCCAGCACTTGGGAGGCAGATCTATGTAAGTTCGAGGCCAGCCTGGTCTATAGAATGAGATCCAGGACAGGCACCAAAACTACACAGAGAAACCCTGTCTCGAAAAACAAAAAAACAAAACAACAACAACAAAAAAAAAAGTCTCTGGAGTCAAACCCAGGCTCCTAGTGCATAACTGGTGTTGTTTTCACTTAGGGCTGGGATAGCCTTCACATCAGCTTCCTGGCCCAGGACATAAGAGCCACTGGGCATGATGAGAACCAGAGAGATGGCCAATTCCACCTTTGGCCAAAAAAGTAAGACCATAGCCCATAAGGGACTTACAGAAATTAGTATCACTTCAAGACTCAAAGGATGCAGGCTGTGGTCTCACTGCATCCCTACTCTGCTCTACTGTGTGGGATCTGATGAACCAGATGGGTCCTGGCAGGTGGTGGTAGATCATCTAGTCCATGACAGATGGGGATGGATCACCCAGCCTGGACCAATGGCAGATTACAATGGATCACTTGGCTTGGCTCAAAGGCAGATGATGATGGATCACCCAGCCTGGACCAATGGTAGATCACAATGGATCACTTGGCTTAACTCAAAGGCGGATGATGATGGATCACCTGTCTTAGTCCAATGGCAAACTAGGAAGAATGACTCTGTCTAGCCTAGAGGCAAGTGGTAGTGCGTACCTGGCCTAGCCTAGTGTCAGCCTCCACTGAACCTGCTCTCGCGGGTGTGGTGCCCGATGGAATGAGGTCTCTGTATCCTTTCCCGTGGGCTGTGCGTGCTCAGGACACAGCGGAAGAGCCATATCTTTTGTTTCTCACTTGTGAGCGAGGGCAGTGAACACAGCCTTGCTGCCATCCATCCCTCCTTTCTTCTTCTGTCATTGTCCGGTCTCTGAGACGACTCCTGGTCTACACAGAGTCACACCAGTCAGCGCTATTCACACCACCACAATTAGCCTGGCCAGTGTTAGGTACCGCAGCAGAGTCAGAGCTGCATGGTGTCTCTGATAGACCCTAGTGAGAGATGCGGAGCACGGTGCCTTTAGGATCCGCATTCTGCTTTCCCATCAGAGATGGAAAGCTCTGGTCCACTGGGTCTGCCCATCACAGACCGAGTCATGTTAGGACACCAGACTCCACCTAGGCAGAGGACGTTATTCAGTCATGTGAGCAGGTAGCTTAGGTTGCCATGGACCTAGGTTACTCTGTAGCACTAAAGCACTCAGTTGCTGCTGGAGCTGGTGAGAAAATCAGAAAAGCTTAACGTGACTGATGTCCCCTCAGAGCGTAGACGAGGGGCGCTCTCAGTGGCGAGGGGTAAGCACTGCCTTTGGTACCCACCGTGTAGATGGCCTTACGGGAGAGTGGCACAAACTAACGGATGCGGGTGGTAGGCTCAGATGACGGTGCGGGCGCTGGAAGGAGCAGGGTCTATGGGGCATGGCTGCTAGACCTCAGCATGGACACAGAGCATGCGCCTTGAGTCTGTGCCTGCTGGAGAGTATAGGCTGGAGAGGGAGGAGGTGAGCCAGGCTGACAGAGTTCTTGGGACGTGGAGAGAAGGAAGATGTGTCCCCATGGCACTGTGTCCGCTTCTCCTTCCCCTGTCCAGCGCTTACCTCTCACCTGGAGAGGGAGGGCGGGGCTGGGGTGAGCTGGGAGCAGCACCTTTCGCTCTCTCTGGCTTCCTGGGCTCCTGAGCCTGCAGGGTGGGTGGGTGGATAGCACAGGTAAATCCTGCAGGAGGCCAGGGCGGGAGCAGCACAGATGAGAGCTCAGAGAAGGAGGGAGGGGCTGCTGGAACAGCCTAGAACGTCCTTCCGAGTTGAGGACCTCACAGACAAAGCTAGCTTTTCCTTGTCAGGTCTCGTTTCTAATCTTGCTAACAACAAAATTGATTGGCCGTGCCGGGAATTTTCATCTCAGCACTGCTCCTTGGCTTCTCCAGTCTCTCTGTCTGTTCACCTGTCTGCAGGAGAAAACCAGCCAGGCAAGTTCCACAGGAAAGGTAATTTAAAAACTGGCCTGTGCCAGACCCCTCTGAGGACCTCTGGCGAACGACAGCGACAGCTTGCCAGGAGGACTGTCTGCTTAGTGTGGGTAGGAAATGCAGAACAAGCAATAAGGCTGGACAGGGAACAGTCAGGGTCAGAGCCAGGAGTGGCAGGGAGGATTTGGTCCCTGGCAGAAGAAGGCACAGCTGTGCAGGTCTTTAAGGCTAGGTCATGGGGTGAGGCTGCGGGTGGGGACCCTGGGCTGGGCTTCTGTCTCACACAGAAGTAGCTTTCTGTATACTGCAGAACACTGAATCAATCTCTCTCTCTCTCTCTCTCTCTCTCTCTCTCTCTCTCTCTCTCTCTCTCTCTCTCTCTCTCTCTCCCTGAGCAGCACACAGCACTCAACACACTTTTAAGAGGAGCACCTAGGTGTACTCATCTTTGGAGGCTGAATAGGTGCAGGTGTCACCGCCTAGAGCAAAGTCACTTCTGCCATTGCTGTAGGTATTGTACCCACATACCTACAGGGTCACATGGGGTCACTTTAAGATCCACCGACGTGAGTTTAACTGGGCAGAGGGTACATGCTCCTTCATGAGATAGTTGTAAGTCCTCTTGGTGCATAGGACAAGCAAGAACTTCAGATGGCCAGTCAGGCTCAGGACTGGACCGCTCTGTTTGCAGGTGCTGACAGGTGTGACTTTGCAACAGGTCTTGTGTGTACTCCACAGCCAAGCTTGTGTCAGGCAGGTGTACACACACTGCCTTATGCTGAGCTCACGGTGGCTAAGGTGTCTCCTTGGGTTAGTGTGTCCTTCCCCTCCCCTGCCTTTATGGATGGGGAATGTGCAAGTGGAACGGGTCCAGGAGAGTAAGAATCTTATGCCTCGGGTGTGTGTGTGCGCACAACCAGGCAGAGCTGGGAGCTATGTTTGGGCCTTGTCTAATGCTCTCCAGGCAATAGGCTCTGGCCCCCAATTTGCAGGTCTTGGGGACCCGTGGACAGTGGCCGTGTATAGTTAGTTATTCAGATTCATGATAATCAGCTGACAGATTTGCTAGAGGAAGGGACAGAGGCACCGTGAGGACACTTGAATGTGAGGAGAGATACTGATCAGAAGTCATGTGTGGGTTGTCAGGGGAATCTCTCCCAGCCTAGCCCAGCCGTGTCCATCTGACCTCGTCCCTCTGGCTTTACCCGGCTGTGTGCCCTCCGGTGCCACCTCCATTGCCCCTTGCCGCTGTGCAGTGTCCGGGGTGGCCCTGCTGCCCTCCTCTCAGACCCCCTCATCCTGCAAAGTTGGAGGAGGCTCAGCACTTCCATGGACCAGGCAGCCCTGAGCAGAGGCGTCCCCGGGTCGGGAGAGGCAGACTGCCAGCTCCCGCCTGCCAGCTCCCGCCTGCCTTCCAGCTCTGGCCTTTCCAGTCCACGGCACTTGCCCACTCCCCCAGCTCCATGCTGCCACCGGGCACTGGCCCCTGTATGGACGCTGCTGTGTGAAGGCAATGCTTGCCGTGTGAACAGACTGCCCACTGCCCACAGATCTGCTCTGGGGTGCGTGGAGGTGCCCGCACTGGTGACACAGAGTTACCCGCTTTCCCAGGTGCCCACCTTGCAGCCACCCCCTCAGCGGCTGACATGACCCATGCCTGTGGCTGGAACAAAGCCCGCTCAGAGCACATGCAGGGGGAGCATGCTAGTTTTTTGCCCCATGCCAAAATAGCTGAGGAAATGACTTAGGGGGGAAGGATCTATTTTGGCCCGTGGTTTCATAGGTTTCAACCCATGCTGTGCTGGCTCCACTGTGGGGCAGAGTCCGGTCTGAACATGACAGAGGCGAGGCCATGATGGAGCAGAGTCACTCACGTCTCAGCAACTGGGAAACGGTGGTGGCTGCGGCGTTGGGGGTGGGGGCATGGAAGAAGACATCCTTCATGGCCCTCTTTCTCTAGCTAGGCTCTACTTGCTAATATTTCCACTTCCTCCAGATAAGCATCCCTCGGTGGCAAGTCATGGAGAAAGTCAGACGCCTAGGGATCCTGTTGTTCCCCATAGCCCCACCTCTGAGCTCTGCTTCGTAAACCTACAGGGAAAACTTCATATCCAGGCCACAGGAAAGTGTCCTTTAACCCCCAATATCAGGACACTGGGCTGGATGGGTCCTGTGCCCCTGCCTGGTGGGAGTAGGGAGCCCCCAATGCTGACTTCAGTGTTCTGACTTTGTGCTCATGAATCCACATGGATCCTGCCTGTCAGGGTGAGAGGCTTCCTGGGTGCTATCCACACAATTGTGGCCTCAGCAGCCCGAGAGCTGATGGGCCTAATTAAGTTCTAGACTTTATAGTTCTTGGGATCGGGAGTATTGTATAAAATCGCCACTCGATGGGAGCTGTGCTCTGTCTGTGCGGAGATGGCTGACAAGGCAGGCAAGGAGAGAAAAAGACAGCCTGGAGTATGTAGGGAGTTTATGGCTCTCCGCTTGAACAAATAATGGAGTCATTAAGAAAAATACCTTTTCAGAGCATTAAAATTAGAGGTGAATTGATTCTGTGGTAAACGTCTGGGCTTCCCTTTTGGGAAGTTATTTAGGGCTTTTAGGTGGTATTCTCTGTGTAATAGTGTCTAAGAGCCTAGCTGTTGGGAAACTGTCAGCTTCCAGAGCTGGTTTGGCCCCTTGGGAGGCAGGACCACACGGCGGTGGTGGTGGTGGTGGTGGTGTGGGCTGTGGAGGGAGGAAGAGAAGCCTTGGAATCTATCTCAGGCCCTGCCAGGGACACAGGCTTCCTGCATGGACTGCTCACCAGCATGCAGGTGCCCAAGGTCCCACAGGACCCTGACAGGTAGGGGGTGAGGCCAGAGAGGCTGCTCCCTGAAGAGGTCTCTCACATGTAGGTCTCTCACGTGCTTCTCCCTGGCAGTCGCCTTCCTCCCACTGATTTGTGCATTTCATTTTGCCAGAGTGAGCCTGGTACTTACGAGGTAGCATCCATGCCACAGCTTCCACAGGCGTGGCAGCCACATCGAGGTGGTGGTTGATCAGGTCTAAAGTGTTCAATGGGGGAATTCTCTGACTGTGAGCAAGGAACTCTGTGTGAGCTGAGTATACACCAATGCTGGGTGGGCTCGAGTCTGGGCTTCTAGAATGTTCCCAAGGAAACGAGCTTGGAGCAGGTAGCACTTTTGAGCAAAAGGTCAAGTCTGGAACTCCCTGGACATGGTTGCCTTGTAGGGATCCTAGGCAGGACCTGGGTAGGTGTATCTTCAGGGTAACCTTACCATGACCCCAAGCCATCAGATTCTGTCCATACTGATGGCAAACACTGATGAGTTCTGACCCAGCTGGTCTGTCCTTCCATAGTCCAGGCAAGCACACAGGTTGCAAAGGCCTCTGAGAAACACCGTGGTGATCTGGCCTCCATCCACGCTATAGTGGGTGCTGGTTAAGAGTCTCATTTTCTAGTCCTCCTCCCTCAACCCCAAGCAGGCTGTTAGAAATAAAGGGCCCAGCGGAAGGCCATAGTGGGTGCCCTGGTTCTCCACCACTGTCAGCCCTGGCCACAGCTGGGAGGATGCTGTGGTGGGCCGCCGCTCTCCGGCCCCACGCAGAGTTTATCTGGCGCGCATCTTCACTGAGTTATGGCTCATTTCTGCAGCGAGGGACGGCTCACTTTATTAGCCCCATATCGAAAGATCGTGCATTTTAATCTCTGTGGCGGTTGGGAAGGCCGCCTGATGGATTTCTCCCATCCTATCTTTGTCTGTTCTCTTCTAAGGGAGTGTTTCCCACGCATGCCATCATGAGGTGGCTTTTAAGGCAGGTGTGGACTCCAGGATCCCTGGGGGGAGAGAATTGGAGCTCAGGGAGGTAGAGTGAGTGGCTGCCTTGCCTGCTCCTTCCCTTACCAGCCCTGGTCACCCCTCTGGTTCCCGCCTGTCCTTATCTGCTCCATGGCCTGCTGTGGCACTCTCTTACTCATCCCCGACCTCCAGGCCCCTCCTCCTGCTCACCCCTCAGCACTGCGGGACCCGCTCTCCTCCAAGCCTCTCTGTCCACTTCCTTTTTGGACAACTCTTCCTGTTAAGAGGTTTCCAGGAAGCACCCCAGCCCAGGGTCTGGCTCAGAAGAGGAGGCTATGGAGTTAGGGAAATGCCAAGGACTGCGTGCTCAAGTGTCTTTGTTGTGGGGGGTGGGTGGGAGGGGTGGGCAGCCAGGCACCTTAACACGTGGCTGCTGTTCCACAGCTGGCTCTGTGGTCTCCAGTGCCTGGCCCAAGTCCCATCACAGGCCGCCTTAAGCACAGCCCCCCTCCCACCCCAGGAGAGCCCATGCTCCCCTCAGACTGTCCTCCCTCCCCCCCCCCCCTCCCGATCTTATCCCAAGGCTGCTGGGACTTCAGAGCACAGTGGTCCCTCTCTGGAGACCAGCCCCCGGCTGGCCCCTTAAAGGTGCCCTGGCCCTGGTCTGACAGGTAAGCATGTCTGGAAGATCTCTGGCTGTGGTCGGGGGTCCAGGTTGTTTGCAGTCAGAGTGGATGCAGGGGGAGGACTAGGGTGCTTCCTGTCTCAGCAGCCGCACAGAGTGGCTTCCGGAGGGAGGAGCTTGTTTGGGGGATTGCGAGGCCCTTGAACACCTGCTAGTTCACACCTCGAGGGGCCCTGGACACCAGGACCTTCACACTTCGCACACCTGCCTTGGTGATGGCAACCCTCCTGACATGGCAAAAGAATGCTGTTTGGGATGGTCCTTAGCGTTCTAGGAAGTAGGAGGGGCCACGCATACCCTGAAAATTCTGTTGGCTCCTGGGAAACAGACGCCAGCTTCAGGGGCCCCATGGCCCCACAGGCCTGTCTACAACACTCACAGGCACCACCTCCGAACAGCCACTGGCTGAACTGTTGGCCGGGGTGAGACACCAGGAGGCCCCACATTCAGTGTCCTTCTGTCCCTCTCTCCTGGGACATCTCAGACTCACGTCTTGAGGTGAGGAAGAGCCCTCAGTCCCCAGCGGCTCCCTGGGTTGGACTTCCCGTCACCCAGTGCTCCTCCTGTCCATCTGCCCAGACCTGCCGTCCTGCAGCTGGGGTGCACCAAGGAGGCAAAGATGTGCTTGGTGGCAAGCAGTCTGTGGGGACGTCCTTAGCATCCTGGGATGGAGCCATGCTGTCTGTGGTGAACGGCTCCTCAGCAGGGTCTCTGCCACTCAGGCTGCCACAGCTCTGCCTGTGGCTGCTTCAGGGCATGCACAACTGTACCTGCCTCTCACATGGTACCTCCCAGCACTACTGGGCCCTGCAGTGTGGGATCCAGGCCCAGAGATGCCAGCAGACAGGTCAGGCAATGCTCAGGGCAAGACTATGGCCAGGAACTGACCTGAACCCCATTGTTACCACCGCGATTCCTTGAGGTCCTGAGGAAAAGGGCCTGTGGTCTGTGCTGTGTCAGCCAGCGTGGTTTTTGGTTTGGGCTGTATCGCACGATCAGGGGCCCCAACACCCTGCTTTCCCATGATCCTCCCAGGGATCGGCTTCTCCTGACTGCAGGAGCTGCCGCGGGTACTGGGTGCACGGTCAGCTGAAGGTCAGCCCCAGCCTGTGGCTGCCGTCCGCCTGCACCTGCATTCATCTGTGAGCACCTGAGGCCCAGGTGAGAGTCTGGTGCATGGCTGACCTGGTGCGAGATGGTCTGGCTTCAGGTCGTGTGGGTTCCTGAGATGGCCCAGGCTGGACACTGGCCATGGTTTCCATGGGCCTGTCCTGAACACAGTCTGAAGGTACGCGTGGCACCTCATTGCCCGGGCCCTTAGCTGCTTGTCCACTCACACGTTGGCTGGCCTCTGGGCTGTGTTCCTGGCCTCCTTTTGAGTTAGCCAGCTGAAGCAGGAAGTCAGGGTGATGCAGAGCTGCCCTGGCCAGGGGGAGCTGGGACCACAGCGCGCGCTGGCATCAGGACTCCCAACTTTTTAAGGGCCTCTGGTCCTGGCTGCCTGAATATAGGAGTGTCAATAACTACAGCCCCAGGCCCCATCCTTAACACTTCAGTAGACAGCAAAAGCAATGAGGTTGAAGGGAGGTGGCGAGTGGCGCCTCGTAAAGGCCTCTCATTTTCCCCAGACCCGCACAGGAGGAGGCAGCCAGCATGCGAGATGGTTCCGTTTAAGACCAATGTTGATTAGAATTTTTATAAGTTTTTTTTATAAGAGTAATAACAGCTCTTTGGAGACAATAATGTGGCTCGGGAAGGGTTTTAAAGAGCTACAGGAATGAGGATGTGATTAGCAATCAGGAGCTGCTCTGCCTGGGCCGGCTGATGTCTTGCATTTGTGTTTATTGCCATTTGCCCTCTGGGGATGGGGCTCCTGTGACAATCAGGACTCCTCAAGAGCGAAGGCGCTTTTGTGCCAGAAGCCAGCCCGGTGACTGGGTTCCTCAGTTTCCCCAAATGCTGATCTCTGCAAATGTCTGCAAGGCCAGTCAGGATGGTGGTCCTGCCTCGCCCGGGGACGGACAGGCATCAGTTGGTGCTGCCTGAATCATGTGAGGATATGGCCACCAGGTGGCGTAGGAGGACTGGCCAGAGAAGGTCAGGATGCACCCTTACCTGGGCTGGCTCTGGGAGGCTATCCCACAGTTGGTGTGGCTGTTCTAGGCCATTCTAGGTCCAGGAGCCCTTATATCCACAGGGAGCCCTGCAGGGGCAATGTGTTGCTCAGAGGCAGGGCCACCAAGAGCGACTTTCAGGTCAGGAAGGAACCACACAGGTGCCTGGATGAAGGCAGCCTTTGTATTTGTAAACTACAAATTCACAGGTACCATACTAGGTCGGTGGGGGGTTACAGCCTTGTGGGGTTGGGAGTACCTTGGTGTTATGTGCTTCCTTAGAGACTTAGGCCCTGCTCTGGGGTACCAGTAACCCTCCAGGCTCATCAAAATGCCCTTACCTGGTTGGGACCTAAAGTGAACGGTATCCAGTCAGGGCCTTCCTAGCAGGGGGCTGCAGACACTTTTGGGCCCTGTGGGCTCCTAGTGGCCAGGGTTCTGGTTGTCCTCCCGTGGTTCCCAGTGTCAGAGAAAGCTTGCTGGCCTGGGTTACGCCCAAGTCCATCTTTGTTAGACTGGGCCCTCCTTTCCCATCACTTCCCAGGGGTCAGGCGGGCACTTCTGCAGTTTTAGATGCAGAACCAAAGACGACCTGCACTTGCATAACTAAGTAACTGGGCTGGATCCTCCTCTGGCCAGCTGAGGAAGAACAGTGGGGTCTGGAGAAGACATCAGCCTCTGTGTCACTGTCTGTGTGACCGTGAACATCACCACTCTGAGCCTGTGTCAGGGACTTTTGGCTCAGTCCGGAACTGGTCCTAGATCCCAGCACACATGGATTCTTGATCTCACCTCATAGCACTCAGATCTCAGCCTCATATTTGAATCCTGGCTTTTGTCTACATGAGCCCTAGTGCCAGTCCTAACTGAGCCCTGATCCCAGCCCACATGGATCTTCAGACGTCACCCGCAGAACCTGGCTCCGGGCCGTGATCTGAGAGTCGTTTGGAGAGACAGGCATTGTGGGGCAGCACATCTTTCTACTAAAGGAGATGGCGATCTTTAAAAATGTCTGGGGGAAGCCTTTAACTTCCTCCTGGACGTGGGGCCAATCACCTGTGACTTGCAGGAAGCTCTGGGCTCTTGTCTTGGTGTTTGAATCCCACCATTAGCACGTCCCTTCCCCATGTCAAGTGTTGCCTGCCCACAAGGACGTCTGGGAAGGTGGGGGAGTCCAGACTCAGAAGAGAGCTGTGCTGTGGGTTGTGTCTTTGTCACAGGAGGAGGTGGGCTTTAGCGCCATCAGCTGGGTGGAGCCCCAGGATCGGGAAGACATCTGCAGGACACTCTGAGCCTCAGCATGGCCAGGTTAACCATCCACTGTCAGCATCCTCACCTCCAACTCCACAAGCAGCCCCGAGATGATGACAGCATTGTTATGCTGTCGACCCCATCTCAGTTCATTCTCCCCCCACCCCACCCGCGATCCTTGCATCACCACGCCGCTGACTGCGTGTGAGTGTGGGGGAGTTCTGAAAAATTACCTGCCACCAGCGCTTGTTTAAATCCCGGGTGATTTATGAGTGTGGACAGTTTTAAGGCCACCATGGAGCAGGTCCTCAGCCAGACTGCTGAACTGACAGTTTCCAAAGTGAGCGCAAAGGCACTGGTGGCCGCTTGCTACTGCTGGCTCCTGCAACCCAGCCCCTGCCCACTGCAGCCACGTGCTCAGGCCAAGCCACGTGCAGAGACCGTGCAGGGGCCCTGAGGGTGTCCCCACAGAGCAGTCAGCCTGGGGAAGGTGGAGCAGGCGACCCAGGTGTGAGCAGACAGTGCTGAGTGACAGGTTTGGGTAGGGTCAAAGGGCAGGGTTACCCTAAGGCTCAGATCATACCAAGTCCAACAAGGCCGATTTGGTAGGACCCCTGGCACATGCTCACACAGACCTCACGGGGATGGGCTCAGTGTAATCATGGACTTACGCCTACCCTACCCAAACTTTAATCCTGAACAAACCTGATCCCTATCCCTACATCTAGCCATACATATAACCTTAAACCTAATATAAGCCCATTCCTACTCATAAGCCTAACCAAAATTTAACCCTACACCTTGATCTATACCTAGCCTGAAATCTAAGCCCAGTCATAAGACTAATCCTAGCACCGGTCCTAACCCTTCCCATAACTGTAATCCCAACTGCCCTAGCCTCAACCCTTGTTCTAGGCCGATCTTAGGACTAGTCACAGCCCCAATCCTGGCCCTGATCCTATCCCTGCCTCTATCCCTGACCCTGACCTTAGTCCTATCCCTAACCCTAGACCTATCTGTAGCATTCAGACCTTTGTCTGGCCAGGATGCCCTGCACGAATCTTTCCCCGCCTCAGGCTCAGGACAAGGAGCCCTAGGGGCACTTCCCAGCTGGGCCTCATGGATGAGACCCAAGAAAGCACCAATGTTGGGACCCTTTTGGGTTTCCATGTGGCCATGTGCATGTGAAGGTGCATACTTACATGTGAGTGGCACTGTTGTGTACACATGTCAGCAATACTTGTGCTACCACACGTGTGTACAAGTCAGCTCTTGTATTTATGGGTGTGGCGTGTGTGTGTGTGTGTGTGTGTGTGTGTGTGTGTGTATGCTTGTGTATAAATGAAGACGTGTGTGCAAATGTGTAGGAATATGTACATGCATATGTGTGTGTGTGTGCTCACGGGTATGTGTGCATGTGTGAATATGCTTGTGTGGTCATATGTGCATGCATATGTGTGCATGAGTATATGTCTGTATGTGTATGAATATATGCATGTGCGTATATATGTATTTGTGTGTAGGAGGGCAAAACTGGCCCCTCTGCAAGGGAAAATGCAAGCTGCCTATATGTATGAGGTTGGCTGTCACTTGGGAGTCTCTGTGTCCCATGCCTCCCATGGCCGTGGTGACATTGAGGGGTGTTCGGTGAGTGGCTAGCCACTCCCATCACATTTTGGTCCCATTGTGGATGTTACTTGGGAATGCCTGAGGAAGGTACCTGGAAGTTGATCTCTAGCTGCACCAAGTTGGGAGCTCTGTTGCTGGGTGTTGGTGGCGGAGGTGGGGGGAAGCCCTCTGGCCAGGAAGCTGGGTGGGTAGAGCAGGATGGCTCTGTTGCCTAGCACCCTAGGAGTGCCTCCTGCCCAGCTCTCTCTTCAAGTGTCAAGGACAAGTCAATGAATGTTGGTGGCCTAGAAAAGAAAGGGGCTGTTGGGGGGCAGTAGGAGTGGGACCCGGGACATCTGGGACCCCCTGCTGCAGGCAGGCCTGGTCTCCAGGTTGTGAGTCTAGACCACGGGTATAAATGGGGATTCAGCTCCCACAGGACAGAGTGGGACAAGTGTGACCCTGGGGTGGGTCCTCATGACACCAGGGGACAAGTAGGGTCCTGGTATGGCTGGCACAAGGGTTCTGGCTGTCCTTAGAGCCAGGGCCACAGACTCCAGGGCAGCTTGGGGACAGCTTTAATAAATAAGGCATTCAACAGCCTAGAGTGCTCCTGGCTTCCTTTGAATGTCAATGATGAGGACACAACCTGGACAGAGCACCCAGATTTCTAGAGGAGAGACCTGGAACTTGGGCCTGGAAGAACTTGGGGTCTTCTTGGTTTCAGATCAGGGCAGAGAGTAGGGAGAAAGACTGAGACCCAGCCACTGGACCACGTGGACATCTGGGGGGAGGGTAGAAGACTGGGGTGGGGGTGGGGAGGCACTGGGCCAGCCGCCCCAGGTTAACTGGCATCTGAGAGCTCCGGCAGGCTCCCGGGGTTGCTCCTCACACTGCGGCAGCCCTGGATGGGATGAGCTGGGCTGTGTGGGTTCGTGGCCTGGGAGGTGGCATCAGCTCAGCAGTATGGAAGCCCTGGTACAGTGGTCTCAAGATCAGCACCCCCATGTGCCTGGACCTTGAGGGCCACCACTGCTGCCCTGCACAAAAATGAGCAGTGGGTCACAAGTGCAAACCCACAGCTAGTGAATATTTAACATCTCCTAACAAAAGCGCATGCATAATTAACCAGGCGGCAGAGGAGCTGGAATAATCTGTCTTCTTAAAGGGGATTTGGTAATTTGTTAAGCTGTTTTGAAATCTGCAGTCTAGCTGCGGGAGCTGCTCTGATTTCTAAATTAATTTGTGTGATTTAGAAAGTGTGAGCCTCCTGCTTCTGTAGGGGCTGCTGGTGGCAGGGCAGCCTCCGCTGGGCCAGCTCTCAGGTTTGCTGTTGACTGACCAAATGATTGATGCCTGTGTTTATGGAGAACCCCTGCTAGGGTCTGTCCTGTGCACCCCCTTTCGGCTGCCACTCTGGTTTCCATTTGCAGGGCCCAGCGGCTCCCACTTCCCAGTGGGTTCTTGTATATGCAGATGCTGCGCAGGGGGCGGGGTGGCCCAGCTTCCCCCTTTCCTACCTTGACACATACTTCTTGCTGTGCTGACTGAGTGCCTCTGGGGCATGAAAGGGTGCCTGTAAGTACCAGGCTGAGGCTGGTTGGCCCATCTATGAGTTAAGGACCAAGCAGAGAGTATCTACAAAGTGAATATTGACTTAGGGACTCTCTTACCTAGGGTTTCTATTGCTGTGATGAAACACCATGACCAAATGCAAGCTGGGGAGGAAAGGGTTTATTTGGCTTACACTTCAGCATTGCTGTTCATCCCTGGAGGAAGTGAGGACAGAAACTCAAACAGGGCAGGATCCTGGAAGGAGGAGCTGATGCAGAGGCCATGAAAGGGAGCTGCTTACTGGCTTGCTCCCCATGGCTTGCTCAGTCCACCTTCTTATAGAACCCAGGACCAGCAGCCCAGGGATGGCACCACTCACCATAGGCTGGGCCCTTCCCCACTGATCACTAATTGATAAAGTGCCTTACAGCTGGAGCTCAAGGAGACATTCCACAGCTGAGACTCCTTCCTCTGCTGACTCTAGCTTGTGTCAAGTTGACACACAGAACCAGCCATCACAGGGAGTCACTGCGGGTAACTAGGAGAAACCTCCCCATCCCTAGCTTTAGGGCGGAACCGTGAACACCGGCTGTGGCCAGTGAGGAGGAACCTGCATCACATCCTGGAAGTTCCATCGTCATGAGCTTGTGTCTCCAAAGGCCATGCTGCTGCTTCATCAGCTGCAGGATGGCGGGAGGTATGTCTTTGTTTCTTTCCTTGTTGGGATCAACACTCAAGAGCAAGGTAAGGGAGAAAGGGCTTATTTGAGCTCATAGCAGAAGGTCAGTCCATCATGGTGGAAGTCAAGGCCACAGGAGCGTGAAGCCATGGTGGTATTACGTCCATGGAGACGTGGTCAGGAGAGCGGACAATGAATGCATGCTTAGCTCCCATTCCCAACTCTGCAGTCCAGGATGCCAGTCAGGGGATGGCCCTACCCAAACTAAGACGAGTGCTCCCACGTTAATGAACACAATCAACATAATCCCCCACAGGTAATGAGCCTGGGCTCATCTGTTGGAAGCCTGGGTCCACTTTCCCAGCTAAGAGCGGACTCATCTGCCCTGCTCAGCTCCTCTGCTAAACCTGGTTTTCCTCCCATGCTGAGCCTGGATCCGTGTCCTGTGTGGAGTTTGAGTCTGTCTCTCTTGCCGAGCCTCATGACAGTCCAAGTGAGAGAGGCCCTTGTTCATTCCCAGGCACAGCTGCAGAGGGCCAGGGTTTGTTCTTTGGGGTTGTGGCAGCGACTTGGGAGACTTCTGGATGTGAAGCACAGAGAGTTGGATAACTCTCACCACCAAGTCTAGCTATGGGAACGGACGCTGTGGTCCACTCTGCACAGGCCTGGGACCCCAGGTCTTTGAACTCTTGCTTGTTGTGGTGATACAGGCCACAAGAATATAAAATAGAGATTCAGCTGTATATGATATAGCTATACCTAGAAAGATCAAGGAATCCTCCTAGAGGAGAAGTCAAATATCAAGGAATATTTAATGTTATCCAGCTTTTAATATATCAGCTGTTTCCTACTATTAATTTCTTGTGCGTTCATACTCCTATGCCATACAGCAAACAGTATAAGCTTCTTAGACCTACTGCTCACCTGAACTAGGTAACAACACCCCTACAGAGACAACGCCTGTGTCCTAGGCCTAGGAGATAGGCAGATATGTAGATGTATAGCTTTGTTTCTTGTGCAAATGAAGCTCAGACCATCCCTTTCCTTCAGACCTAGTGGCATTCCAGAGCTACTGACTGAGAACAAAAGGTTTTCTTTTTCTTTTTCTTTTTTTTTCATAACCAGGTGCCAGTGAAGACTGGGCAGAGTTCCTGACTCTGGGTTAGGGTTGGCCGTGGAGTAAGGAGCAAGTTTTTGCAGATGGTAGGTGGATTTGAATCAGGTCAAGAGAGTAGGAGAAGAAGGAAAGATGGGGAACAGAGGAATGGAGGATGAAGATGAGATCGATAGCAGAAGAGCTTAGTTAGGGCTATGAGAGGACAGTAAACAAGGGACAGAGAGGAACTGAATGTCAGAACAGAACTGAAGCTGTGTAGATAGACTTTTGTCTTAGAGAAATAAAGTGGATGGACAAAAGGGCCCCAGTGTACTTAGATCCTTTTCCCTCAGAATACCCCCACACCAGCTGCAGTGTCTTCCCCAGGACCCTGGGAGGAATCTTCTCAGGGCAGGTCCCTGGGAAAATTCTGATATCATGGAATATTATTTTACCTAGGTAAAGATGTATCGAGTTTGTTTATGCTGCAGAGTACACTTGAACTGTGAAAAGATGTGTTACATTTGTTTCACTTTGCCTGCTTAAGGCACCTGATTGGTTTAATAAAGAGCTGAAAGGCCAATAGCTAGGCAGAGAAAAGATGGGTGGGGCTGGAGGATAGAGAGAATAGGAGGAGAAATCTAGGCTTGGGAGAAGAAGGAGAAGAGAAAAGAAGAAGAGTATGAAGAGAAAGAGGGGCATGCTCGGGGTCAGAAGTCAGGCAGCTGCCAGACAGACAGACAGAGACATCAGGAAAGTAAGACATACAGGAAGAAAGAAGGTAAAAGGCTCCGAGGCAAAACGTTAGATCAAGAGAAACAGGTTAAGTTATAAGAGCCAGCAACAGACAGACCGAAGCTAGGCCGAGCACTCAAAACTAAGTCTCCATGTCATGATTTGGGAGCTGGTTGGTGGCCCCCAAAAGAAAGCCTAGTACACCGGCCCAAAGTCATCTCTGTGTATGTTTGTCCCTAATGGAGATATGGGCATCCTTGGCCTCTGTACCATGGCCCTGACAAAGTTCTTGGGATATCAGGACCACCTGCCACCTGACCTCTTCCAGTCAAGACACCGGGAGTTGAGAGAAAGAGGGGCAAGCTCCCAAATTCTTCTGCTAATGGAAGGAGTGTGGGAATGGACCTCCCAGGGAACTTACGGCTAGTTCTGGGGTGGGGTGGGGGTGAGATTCTGGGGGAGCTAAAAGGCCAGGGATCCCCTCTGTAGGATGAGTGACCAGCCACGGTGAACAAAAGTGATCATGTCCTATTGTGGTCTGCTCCCTGATGCTGGGCAGGGCAAGGAGGCTGGCTGCATCTGGACTTCCACAGGCCCTGGACTCCCGCAGACCCCAGGCTCCTGCAGACCCCAGACTCCCGCAGACCCCAGGCTCCTGCAGACCCCGGACTCCCACAGACCCCAGGCTCCTGCAGACCCCGGACTCCCACAGACCCCAGGCTCCTGCAGACCCCGGACTCCCACAGACCCCAGGCTCCTGCAGACCCCGGACTCCCACAGACCCCAGGCTCCTGCAGACCCCGGACTCCCACAGACCCCAGGCTCCTGCAGACCCCGGACTCCCACAGACCCCAGGCTCCTGCAGACCCTGGACTCCCACAGACCCCAGGCTCCTGCAGACCAGCCATACTCATTTCATATCTTCCCCTTCTCCATTGTCCTGTTATGCTCCCTGCGGCCTGTGGCCTGTGGCCATGACTTAATGTAGGCTTTCTTTTTCACTGGGTTAGGAGCCCTTGAGGGAAGGTCTTTAAGATTCTTTCTCTCCTTGAAAGGCCTGACCACTTGCTGGCTGCCAAGAGCCCTTAGGGTCAGGAGTCAGAGGGCCAAGACCAGGCCAATGACCACTTCCTCCAGACTCTGAGGTGAGGCACCTGCGGAGACTGGACAGGTGTATCGGGAACAGTGGCACGGGCCGGTAAGTGGAGCCCCAGCCTGTGTGCGGCTCCCACTGCAACCGAAATGACCTCCTCATCCTGCCCAGAGCTCAGAATTCCCTGTAGGGGCTGGGAGAGTAGATGAGGAATGAAGG
The DNA here is from genome assembly GCF_049852395.1 of Peromyscus maniculatus bairdii. Classification (NCBI taxonomy): domain Eukaryota; kingdom Metazoa; phylum Chordata; class Mammalia; order Rodentia; family Cricetidae; genus Peromyscus; species Peromyscus maniculatus. The sequence goes on along the minus strand of NC_134865.1, from coordinate 84,696,230 downwards.
CTGGTAAGTCTTTGAAGCCTCGTCCTCTAGCCAAGCCAGGCAGAGGTACCAGCTATGAGTCTGTAGCTTTGAAGCTATGCCCCAAATGGGTCCTTCCCCACTACCATAGACCTTTCCCATCACCAAGCATTCCCAAGCAAGCCCTGGGACTCAAAGCCAGCCTCACGGGTCCTGGTCAGACTTTGCCTGTGTTGATAATCATGCAGGGACCTCGGGGAGAGGCCTCTCCAGCTGAGCATGTCTGAAGCAGCCCAGCCAGGCACTCCATGGACAACACAGCACCCTGGCTTTCTAAGAACAGAATTGGCCACTTGCTGCTGGCACACAGAAGGACTTGGTCCAAGGCAGAGCTGTGAGCCCAGGTCAGGATGCAGTTCCCTGGGGGAAGGGTGGAGGTTATCAGATCCTGGGAGTCTCCCTCTTTACAGCTGCGTACAGGAGGGGAAACTGAGGTTGGGAGAGATTTGCCCAGGGCTTCCAGGAAGTGGAGGGGGGGGGCTTGGGTCATCATGGGCTGCCACTTGGCCCTCTGCTGCCCACTAGGCAGACCCTCCCTGTTCCAGTAAGGGGGTTTCTCCCTCCCAGCCTCTTCACCAGGGCGGCCAAGCCTCCAGCCTCCCTTTGTTCCGCCCTCAGAGCCCTCCACGGCACTTTCTCCACGGCTGAGTGAGCCCTGAAATTCTCTTTCCATTAAAAATAAATGCCCCATTTTATCTGCCTGGAATGGCTCTGCTCTGATTGTCTTTTCCATGAGGCTGTATATGGAGAACTATAAAATCATAATACAACTATTAATCCCCTGTATCTGCTTGTACCTAATTTTTATTAAAAATATCCTGTGCTCCAGCTGCCTTGTAAATTACAGTGAGGAGAGGGAGGGGGACGTGAACGGAGTGAGGCTTGTATGGAGCCCTAGGCTGGACCCAGGTGACCTGGAGTGGGTCCAGGACCGTCTTGGTTGGGCACAACTCTGGTTCTTGGGCCTCAGAGTGCCTGTCCCCCTGCCCAGCACGATTCCCCAGCTCCGAGGGGTCAGATAGGTGTGGAATCCAGGGGCTCAAGGTTTTTGTAGGCTCAGTCTGATGCAGAGGGGTCTCCCTAGCCAACTTAGGCTGTGGCCTGGCAGGAAGCTATGGTGTCATGTGACTCACAGTGGGCAGTCTGTTCTGTAAGAGGGTCCATGGTAGGCAGGGACAGGTGCACATGTCTTGGAGGTTCACAGCCTAGTCAGACAGGACCTGGGCTTCTTTCAGCTTAAGTTCTGTGTGGTTCGCTGTGTAGGGGCAGGGGGTGCCATGGTGGCTGGGATGACCGGGCCACCCAAGACCACCAGCAGCATGGGGAAGCAGTCCCTGGGAGTCCAAGCCTTGGCTGCTGGGACAGAGGGGCTGCTGGGAACAGAGGTCCTGAATGTTTTGCTCTGCACTCTTACCTCTGACTCAGGAGATCAGAAACAGTGGCCTCCAGGAAGGAGTAGGTGGAGGCTGCTGACCCCCACTGAGCATGCCTGGCTTCAAGAGCAAAATCAAATGCAACATCTTCACAACGTCTTCACATCGTTACGCCACGAGGCACACAGGACTCAAGTCATAGCCAAGTCCCTGGTCAGGGAAGACTGCAGCTGTGTGGCCCGGTTCTCAGCCATGCCCGGAGCGAAGCCACGCTGCTCTGGTACTCTCCACTGGGCGGCCACACTTCCAGTCCACACGGACTGAGGTTCATTTGTTTCATTTTGCTTTTGACCAGAGGTGCTTTTTGGGGGTATCTAATTTGTGTTGTAATTTCAATTGGCTCCGGGTGTCCCGCCAGTTCTGCGCTGTTGGTGGGTTCAAAGAGGATGGAAAGCCTGAAAAAATACTGCGTTTGTAGGAACACCTGCCAACTTTTCCCGCTGTTGTTACCTCTCCCGGCGCAGTGGGAAAACCTAGGACAGAGTGCTGGCATCAGGCCGGGCGTGCTAGCGTGTGGAGGCACACAGTGCTCACCGAGGGTAGGTGTGTGTGTAGACACCTACCTGAGGACACTTGAGCATCTGGGGTCTCTGGGGATCTTAGACTGCCCCCAGGAAGTTCAGAGCAGGGGCTACATGCAAGGCCTCGGTTTGGGTCCAAAGCCTGATGCACCAGGCAAGTATACCATGCTGTGGGCATCTGCCTCTGCAGAACCCTGGTCACTTCGCTAGGCTTTAAAACTTTTCTCTTTAGGTGACAGGTGCACACTGTTAGGTTTCAAACCTGGGACAAATGGCTGAGGTGTCTATTTAACATATCAAAGCGGATGCATCCCTCAGTTTCCACCTATTAGAGGGCCATCCTGGCTGGCATACTGTGCCCCCTACCCTGAACTTTGGCAGCCCAGGGGCTGGGCTGCCCTTCCCCCAGATGCCCTTCCCTATATAACCCAACCATTTTGGTTACCCTGTCCTCTTTTGGGCCTCCTGGCTGCTGCACCTGACTCCCCCGACCCCACCCCCACCCCCACCCCTCTGCTCTTCACATGGCTCAGCTCAGTCTGGTCATGTCCTCTCTGGACTCTCCTAGATGTTCCTGCCTCTGGCCATGCTCTCCCTTTTATCTACAATAAAGTTTCTTCTCCACTGTACCTAGGACCAGTCATGTCCCTTCCTCTCTATTTCGTTTTTTCATTCATCTGGTGCAGAAACCTGAGACTAGTCGTGTTCCTTTCCTTTCTTATTTCTTTTTTTCATTTACGTAATATATAGATGGCTTCCACAACTGGCTTTTTCCTGAGACCTGCATTTGTAACAGTGTCCCGGCCGCCCATAGGAACCTCACTGGCTCTCCAGCCTCACCACTGCCTGCTCTACCTGGGAGACCCTTTGTGGCGACTACTGGCCCTGCTGACGGTGGCCCAGGAGTGATGAAGTCCACCTCGCTCTTCTTTGCCGTTAGCTGGACCTTGCATTGTGAAAGGCTGTCCTGGTCAGCAGGTGATAATTCACCTGCCCTCGGAAGCCCCCGGAATGCTCTTCACAGTGGCAGGAGGAGCTTGCTGTCAGGTCTGAGTAAAAGGGTCATCTTAACCTTTGTGCCCCTCAAGACTGCCAGCCCAGTGGCCTCCCCACATCTAGGATCAATCCCTCATGACTTCCTCCGAGTGCAAACTTCTGAAATGAGCCCTCAAGAACAGGTGCTGAGTCCAGACAGGCTTTTCCGCCCAGATTGTCACCCCCTCCGTGTATACAGTGGGGCCGCTTGCTTTCTCAAGGCTCCTGTAGAGGGGGCCCCCACTGTTTCCGATGCGGCGCGGGGGTGGGGGTGGGTGGAATGCCAGAGGTCTCCCTTGCTTTCCATCTGTAGCTTTCTCTCACTTCCTGGGTTCCTAGAGAGAGGCTGTGTGTGGGGTGGGGGTGGGGGGGTAGCCTTTTGGAGTGTGGGGGCATCTGGGCTCCCTCGAAACTGCAACTTCTTGAAGGCTTTCAGCTGTGGGCCATGGCCCCCTGCAAGTCCCCTGAGGCCTTACGCCTGCTTCTCCTAGACTCACATAGGGACATAAAAAGTGATTTCCCGCAGAAGCGGAGCCTTTAATCGACATTTGCCTTTTATGAACAGTTTTATTACAAAGCAGATTTCCTGCAGCCTTCTCCATCAGCCGACCCACAAGGCCCCAATGGCTGCCTGTGTCAGTGGGGTTTCTAATTGCAGGGGAGGGGACCAGGGTAAGCGCCTTCTGCCAAGACTGGCCCGTCTCTGGCCCAGGAATCCCCTGGGTTCTGACCTCCTGGACGGGTCCTCATGACAGGCAGCCTGTGACAGCATATTACTCTGAGAACAAGAAGATGCAGGGTGTGTGTGTGTGTGTGTGTGTGTGTGTGTGTGTGTGTGTGGCAGCTGTGGCCTCAGTGTGTCTTACTGCAAGTCAGGACCTTCCTGGGATACCTGTGCATGCCAAGGTCCTAGCTGCCTGTGGCCCCTCCTGCTCACAGTGACATTATCACAGACAAGGAAGTCTTTGAGGCCCAGCAATTCTCTGGAAGTCCTCAGGGGGGTACGGTAGTGTGGATAGGATTGTCTCCCTCCAGCACCTGAGTCCATGGCTCTGAGGGCCAGCTGCCAGCTGTAGAGCTTGTCTGTAGATCTTGGGCAGAGAGGCTCAGAATCAGTGAGATGGGGGACAAGTTGGCCTTGAGGAAGGGAGGGTTCTCAGGTCTGGCCTTGGATGGTGTCTTAGTCGGATCTGTCCACGTGACAAAATATCCAAGGTGTCATCGGGCAGAAAGGTTCATTTGTCTCAGTTTCAGAGACCTCAGTCCTGCTCTTGGGCCTGTGGTGGCACAAGGCACTGTGATGGGAAACTCCTTCAGGGAGGATGGGACAAGAAGGGATGGGGATCTCAGTAAGACGACCCGACTTCCTCCTGCGTCGCCCCACTTTTGAAATGTCACACCACCTCCTTATCACCACACATGTGGCTGGCCAAACCATTGTCACGAAGGCCTTAGGAGAACATTCCAGAGCTAGCTGTAGTTGATGGTCAGCTGGGCTGAGGAGTCCTGGCTGTAGTCTGGGCCATAGTCTTGTTGACTAATGTCACCAAGTGTCCTCCCCGGAACCCTGTTTGGGCAGAGTCCCTAAAGAGACCTGCATATGACCAGAAATGGATGGTGGCCCCTCATTTCTGAGACTTACCTGCAAAACTTTTCTCCTGTGGGATGGACCTTCTCCAGAGCGGGGCAGGCATCAGCTGGACTCAAGGTCCGCAGGGAAGGCAGGAGCCTCGCTGGGGGCGGCAAGCTGGGGGCTGACTTAGAGCTCAGCCCTGACTAGAACCTTCCACAGCATGCAGCAAAGCCCCTGCCTCCATCTGACCCCCCTTTTCTGCCACCACAGGAAGGAGTCACCCCTTATTCCCTGCTCCCTGGGGGGAGGGCTTAGATCCCTCTTGAAGGCTATATGTCCCAGAGGCTAGAGGGACCCAGAGGAAGAGGTTGAAAGCACAGCTTAGAGAGGGAAATGGGGAGACGTGGGGACCCAGATGGGCACCTGGCCTCCTGATAAGGTGGTGACCGAAGAGGCCTTGCCCTCGGAGCCTGTTCCATCGGCTGATCTGACTTCCCCTTCACACTCATCCCGCACACCCTCACTCTGACTTCACACTCATCCCGCACACCCTCACTCTGACTTCCCCTTCACACTCATCCCGCACACCCTCACTCTGACTTCACCTTCACACTCATCCCGCACACCCTCACTCTGACTTCACACTCATCCCGCACACCCTCACTCTGACTTCACCTCACACTCATCCCGCACACCCTCACTCTGACTTCACCTCACACTCATCCCGCACACCCTCACTCTGACTTCACCTTCACACTCATCCCGCACACCCTCGCTCTGACTTCACCTTCACACTCATCCCGCACACCCTCGCTCTGACTTCACCTTCACACTCATCCCGCACACCCTCACTCTGACTTCACCTTCACATTCATCCCGCACACCCTCAATCTGACTTCCCCTTCACACTCATCCCCCACACCCTCGCTCTGACTTCACACTCATCCCGCACACCCTCACTCTCCTCACCTTCACACTCATCCCGCACACCCTCACTCTGACTTCACCTCACACTCATCCCGCACACCCTCACTCTGACTTCACTTCACACTCATCCCGCACACCCTCACTCTGACTTCCCCTTCACACTCATCCCGCACACTCTCGCTCTGACTTCACCTTCACACTCATCCCGCACACCCTCGCTCTGACTTCACCTCACACTCATCCCGCACACCCTCACTCTGACTTCACCTCACACTCATCCTTCACACCCTCACTCTGACTTCACCTTCACACTCATCCCGCACACCCTCACTCTTTTGGGTCACACTCCTTCAGTAGGTGCTGGGCCTTGCAGACTCCTGCTGAGATGCCGGGGTTAGAGAAACACAGAGCTTGATCAGAGTGACCAGGCTGCCCAGACACCGGGGACAGCGGCTGACAGATCACAGCTGATGGATCATTCCAGGCGAAAATCAAAAGACAGCCTCGTAAGTGCAAGGGAAGAAAGATACTTTGGAGAAGACTCTGACACCGAAGTCCAGAGGGGCCCCTAAGCCTGAGAGTAGAGTGAGCTGAAAGAGTGTTTCATTCAGAAAACAAACTAATAAAATCACAGCATGCATCCCCCATAAATGCTGACAAATCAACCTAGAGGTGCAGTTATAACCTAGCTCTTGGAACTGGAGAGATGGCCTAGAGATTAAAAGCACTGGCCACTCTTCAGAGGCCCCTGCCTTGATACCCAGCGCCCACATGGCAGCTTGCAACTATCTGTTCACTTCAGTTCCAGGGGTCCAGAACCCTCTTCTGGCTTCTGTTGGCATTGCATGGTATACATATGTACATGTAGGCAAAACACCCACACACATAGAATAAATACAAATCTTACACAAAACACAAACTTCTACCTATTATAAAATAAAAACCTACTTTATCTCACTTTTTAAGATACAGAGCTGATTAAATTTTTTGCCTCCAACATGTTGATTTCTGCAGCTTAAGTTTTCCTGTGTCCACCTGGCTCTGCAGCCACTCAGACCCAAATAAACACACAGATGCTTATATTAATTAAAACTGTATGGCCTAATGGCTCAGGATTCTTGCTAGCTAGGTCTTACATCTTAAATTAACCTATTTCTATAAATCTATACCTAGCCACGTGGCTCGTGGCTTATTGGTATCTTTATATCTTGCTTCCTCTGTATCTGGTTGGTGACTCTTGACTCTGCCTTCCTGTTCCCAGAATTCTCCTCTCTGCTTATCCTACCTATACTATACTTCCTGCCTGGCTACTGGCCAATCAGCGTTTTATTTATCAACCAAATCAGAGCAACACATTCACAGCGATATCCACAGCAGATTTCGGTTGTATCAGTCAGCGAAGAGTAGACTATGTCACAGCGACAGACATCCCCAAGCCTCAGAAACATCTCCTTCTCAGCCTGAGAGGGGTACCAGGGAGTCATCTTCCCACCCCTAAAAAAAAGCACAGCCTGAAAGATGTCCTTGTGGGATGATATGCCATGGCATCTTGAACCCTTGGAATTTGGAATCTGTTGTCCCTGGGTCCCATTATTTTTGAGGCAGAATTTTGGGCCTTGATTGCTTAGGCCTTGGTCTTTGGTCTATTTTTTCCATGGAGAATTTGCAGCTGGTAGACAGGACAGTGCCAGGTCTGCTGCCCAGGGAGATGATTGGGGCTTACCCTGTGCCACCAGCCATGGTGGTCCAGCTGGTACCTGTCCTGTCCACCCACCCTGACCCCTTGTGGACTAACAGGAGAAGGGTCAGGCTGTATGGAAGGCAGACATGGTCGCCCATTTGCTGACTCCCTGTAATTAACACTACCGCGAGCATGCTGGGAAGGCTGGCTGATTGGTTTTTTTATTAAAATAATGACGCCTTCGAGGCAATCAGGGGCAAGTACATGAAACTCAGCAGTTTTCCTGCTTATTTATGGGGCTTCCACAGTGGACAGCCTCATTACCGTCTGTAAATACCCTGGGCCATGTCCTTGCACTGAGATACGGCCTTCCTGGCCGGGGGCGTGGCTGTGACTCCTCCGGGACTATAAACCCCTGAAAGTGATTACCCTGTGCCTTCAAAGGGCATTTGACAATTTCATTTGGCATGGGTCAAGCCTCTGAGGAGCCTGAAGGCCTGGACACCATCTACGGTGGGGGAATCAGAGATGGAGGGAACAGCAGGAGTGGAGGCAGGCTGGCCCCTCACTTCCCCGGGACTGAGCCTGGGGGGCGATTTTGCACTCTGTGAGAGTGGAGACAGAGCCATAGCCCTCTGCAGATCCCACACTCTCCTATCCTTTCAGGGGTTGTGTGGATTCAGAACAAGGCCGGAGCATCCTGTAGACACAGCTTACTGCCCCTTCCTCTCCCACACAAGCCCTGGGTCAGAAGTGATGGACACGGATGGCGAGCTCTTTGGATGCAGGCCCAGCGTGTCCATCTTTCCTGGAGAGGACACGCGGCTGCTAAACCGCCTGGTGAACTGGTCACCTGGGAGAGTGCTCTGGGGTAGACTTGGTGAGGGGAAACGTGTGGTCCATGCGCAGCTCCAGGAAGACTGGCAGTCTCCCCAGGGCATCCCACCCACCACCAGCTAATTCAGAGCAGCCACCCCACTCTTGTGAAGCCCTCACCCAGTGTACCCACACCCTGAGATCGCTGCAGCAGGTCTGACCACCACGTTTTTTTCATCTGGCCTCTGTTCTCTGCCACATAGCTCGTGCCTTCTCCAACGCAGCCATCAGCCACCCGTGACCATCCTTAGTCCATGGCTCCAAGTTGTTCTGGTTTATGGAAAGTGACTGTCAGGATGCCTGCAGGGCTCAAGTCTGCCTGCCGGGTGATGTGTATGTCCCCTGTCCTCCATGCCACTCTGGTCACATCAGACTGGGAGGCACGAAGGAAGCCATAGGCTTTGTGGTGGGCAGATAGTAGCACTTTGGGGGCTGTCTCAGGGTGGTGGGGCTGGCTGTGCCCACACAGCCCCTGCCTGGGAGTGGAGTGCCCACGCGGCCCCTGCCTGGGGGTGGAGTGCCCACGCGGCCCCTGCCTGGGGGTGGAGAGCCCACGCGGCCCCTGCCTGGGGGTGGAGAGCCCACGTGGCCCCTGCCTGGGGTGGAGAGCCCACGCGGCCCCTGACTGGGGGTGGAGAGCCCACGCGGCCCCTGACTGGGGGTGGAGAGCCCACGCGGCCCCTGACTCGGGGTGGAGAGCCCACGCGGCCCCTGCCTGGGGGTGGAGAGCCCATGCGGCCCCTGACTCGGGGTAGAGAGCACATTGCGAACACCACTTAGGTTGGGTGGCCTACAGCATCAGGTGACACGCAGGCCACTTCAGGCTTTTGGCCACTTTGGTATTTGTGAAGCATGTCCCATACCCACAGCTGCCTGGGTTGCCATCGGCCACCACAGCCACCTGAGGCAGTGGCCTCTGTACCCAGTTTCCTCCCATCCCACTTCCTGGGCACTGGTGAAAACCTTGGCTACCCGGGTTAAGGGGAGGGTCTACTCTTGCTTTGCCCCCTGCCGTCTCCCAGCTCAGCACTTTTCTCTTTCTCTGCTGAGGTCTTCCCTGGCACCCGGGCTCCATCTGTATTTGGCATTCAGGGTTCTGAGTCTGGCTTCTGTCTCTGACCTCTGTCCTACAGTGGCAGTCACCTGTGGCCTGAGTCACCCACACCTTACATGTCCTTCCCTATCAGCACAGCCCCATTTTGGAGACGGGATGGACGCTCTTCTGGAGCACCCCAGCATCACCCCAGCCGGGATCAGAACTTCATCATGCCAGGTGGCATGACTCCTTTGAATGCCGGGGCTCCATGTCCTGCCCCCCTGCTGCAGGCCCACTAACCCACGCAGCCTACCTGTACCTCATGACCGCTGGCACCAAGACCTGAACTTGTCTTGACTGGGTGGCAGCTCACTGGTCCCACAGGAGTCATTTCGGCAGAAAGGTCTTTATTGGCCAAATGTCGGGGAGCTTGAAAGGAGACAGGACATCAGAGAAAGATCGGAAAGGGAGCGGTGGCTCAGATCTGGCACTAAGGAAACAGACCCGTCATGGAAAGGAAGGTGTTAACACTCCCAACACTGGGCACTGTCCGCTGCTGCCACTGTCTGGACTGTTTCGCCACAGTCCGACACCATCCTCTCCTTCACCTGTGTTTTCCAGATCCGGATGTGGGGTTCCTTCCAAACGAGAAAAATGGAGATAGCTCCTGGGGCTCAAATCCACAACTCACCTCCTTAGTTTCTTGTATTAAAAAAAAAAAGTTAGGGAAAATTTTTTTCTGGGGAAGAAAAATAGATTTATAGTTCAGCCAAGCAGGCAAAGAGCAGACCTGCTTCCTCTTTGTAGGGCTGGGACACTTGTAATTTACAGAAAACCTGGAGACGAAGGCGAGAGCGTGAAGGTTGGCTATAGGACAGGCTAAGGATCCTCCCTGCAGGAGGTGACTAGGCTGGGTCTGTTCCCCACGTGGAGGGCACAAATATCTCTCTTATGCTGGATTTAGAGTCTGTCCCTTAGGGACTACAGCCCATTATCTCTCACCTGGGATCTTGGTGACAAGGTGACTAATTACCTTTTGAAAATCTTCCTGGGGGTTGGGGACAGAGCTGTCCAATGTATCTTCCTGAAAGACCTCGGTCACTTTATGTTGGTCAAGACCTTCAGTAGTGTACATACAGCACGTTTAAGAAGTCTCACACACACGTGCACACAGATAAAAATACACAAGGGAAGAGAAAGAACGTGGTTACTATATGTGATATACTTGCATGAAAATATCTTTATGAAACCCGTCTCTGTGTACGATGAATATGAGCCAATGAAAACTGTATGTTAAAAAATAAAAGTAACTTTGAATGGTTCCCTGTGGCCTGGAAATCCACATTTGTGACTTGGAATGGGCGGGTTCCTAGGATCGGGCTCACTTCTGTTGCCTGGTGTGCACTCACAGGGGCTGCTGCAGGCCTCTGTCAGGACGCTGCTGGCCTTTCTTGCTCAGGTGCGCCCTGGACTCCCTTTAAGGCCTCTCCCGCAGCCACAGAGACAGGGAAGCAGCTCCGTGCAATGCCTGGCCAACCAGGCCGCTGGAGAGTAAGAAGAACTTCTAACACAGTGGTTCTCAGCCTTCCTAACTCTGTGACCCTTTAATACAGTGCCTCATGTTGTGCTGACCCCCGGCTATAAAATTATTTTCATTGCTACTTCATAACTGTAATTTCGCTACTGTTATGAATCATAAGTATCTGTGTTTTCCAGTGGTCTTTTGGGGGTTGCTGCCCACAGGTCGAGAATCATTGTGAGGAACCACAGGTATTCCCTCCATCTTCCTAGGTGAGCTATCTCTGAAGGTCACCTTCAGTCCAGGTTAACCCGTTTTTGACCAGGTCCTGGGGACAGAGAACATGTTTGTCCTGGCATCTTTCTCCTAGCATGTGAAAGGCCAGATGTTCCTGAGAGACTCTAGTCACACCCCTGAAGCCTGATACATATGGATGGTAGGAGCTCCGTGAGCTGCTAACAGATGCTGGGAAAGCCGAGGGCCTGTGGGCAGATGTTGGGAGCACTGAGGACCTGTGAGCATATGTTGGGAGCTCTGAGGGGGCTGTCGGAACTCTGAGGGGCTGTGGGCTGCACACATGACTGACCATTCACGTTGTTACTCAGCATCCATGGGGCAAGAGAATCCTTGTGGGTGGGCAGCCTGGAACTGTCCACAACTGATGTGTCCTATCTGGGACAGAGAATCCTAGGTATGGAAGGGGCCATGAGGGCAGGATAGGAAGGGACACAGGCTGGATCTCTCTGTGGACTGGGTGGACAGCCAGGCTCTACCTGGTTTGAGCTGGGATCTTTGCCACACTTAATATACCCCCAGGTTCCCTGAAGCCAGGTGTGACCATTTCACCAAGTTTTCCTGGTAAGATGGGGTCAGAGGTCAGCCTCCTTCATTGTTGGGGAATCTCTCTCCCCGGCTAGGTGGAGTGCACAACCATGCACATTGGTAGTCACCCGGGTCCTCCAAGAATGACTGCTGAGGTAGCTGGTGCACACAGAAGAGTGTTATCAGATGGGCGGGGGTCAGTGCAGGTCCCCAATTCCCCAGACGTCACTTTAGGATGGATTGCCCCAAGGGCATTAACCCTGGCACTGCCAGCTCCTGGCACAGGCGAAACTTACCACGGTGGTGAGAGAATGTCTTGAGGAGATGTGGGCTGCCACAGAAAGTTGGGTGATCACATGCTCAGGGAAGGTGACAGCAGGGTGCCTGGAAAGATGTTTTTCTTCTGCTTCTCCATGCAGCCATGGGGACTGGGATTAAGTCATCTTTGACCAGTCACTGTGGGGGATGGAGCAGCTGAGAATCAGGGGCTTTGTGTGACCCTGTAGCTTCCAGGGTTGCTGATGTGGAAGGGGGGGGGCATGCACCTACCTCTTTACTCTGGAGGATCTTTTGTATGATAAGGACATCAAGGCTGGTGTCCACCCGGACTGCTCAGGCTGCTACCCTTGGCGGATGTCTCAGCCCCATTTGGCTGTTCTGTCACAGGCTGAGCTCCTGCCACAGGGCCGCCACGGCTCAAGGATGACACCTAAGCCCAGTTTCCAGATGTTCCTTCCCTCCCCCTTACCCTCTAGTATATGACAGCTTCCCAGAGGGGCCGTTCCATCTGGGAGTCATGGCCTCTAGGGGCCTGCTCTGGCACACCGAGGTGTATGCCAGCCCTGCTGTGAGGCAGCCAAGGCAGCCTGGATGAGTCAGAATAAATTAGCATGCTAACGAATGTGAACTGCATGGAACCATCTGGAACAAGGCAAGTTGTCATCTAAGAGCCAAATGGGTTCCAAAGCCATACTTAATGTTTCAAATTGATTGCTTCCCCCTCCCACAAGCTCAGAAAGTTTGGCACTTGAGATATGGGTTGGGGGTACTGCTCCTTCCTAAAGCACTGTGTCCCATGCTGGCTCCCCTCCTCCCTCTCTCTCTGGGACTTTTGGTGTAGCGGAGAGGATGCTTAGCCAGGTGTGGTCAGGAGCCATGCCTAGGGCATCCAGGTGGGACACCTTGCCTGAACCTCACTAAAGGGGAGTGAGGTGGCCACGGAATGGGAGGACAGAAACTTAGCACGAAGACTCAGGTACAGCCAGCCAGCCAGATGATGATAGACATATTCAGATACCTACAGACAGACAGACACAGATACAAAGACATAAAGGCACATACATATACATACACACATTGACACCCCCCTCCCCAAATATACACATAGATACAGAGACATAAAGATACATACAGGCACATAGACATACATAGACATAAACCCAGGGACTCATAGACCCACACACAGACAGCCACAGCCACAGAAACACGCAGGATGACATGGTCACGGGTCACATGTGCTCTCACATCTCCCTCTCCCTGTAAGCTGGGCCAGTCTTCTCATGCTTGGGGCAACTCAGAGGCAGGCGAGCAGCCGCTGCCCTTGCTTGGGGCACTGACAAGAGAGGAAGCTGCACTTTAAACGTGGCTCTCCCTTGGTGCCAGCCTCCTGTTACTTTCTTTCGGATTCTGGCTCCACGTCTCCTGCCCCATCTTAGGACGACGGGCCTCTGCTCACCTCAGTTGTCCACTGGGTCACGGGTGAGAGCTGTGAAGCTGTGCCCTGAGCAGACCTGTGCTGGCTTCCTGGAGGAGGGCTGCAAAGGGCAGGCTGGAGGACCAGGGAGGAGCCTTCGCTTAGGAAGGGCTGCTTTGGCTCCAATCTGGGGTCTGTGGGCTCCCAAGCGAAGCACAGCAGCGGGGGCCACAGACTGGGTCAGGAGCCAGCGGCCAGAGTCACAGAATCTTGAGAGGCACTGGGCGGCTTCTCAGGAGTCATTTGGCTCTGCTTTGGGTTAACAAGATGGCCAAACCTGGTCTGAGTGGATGTCAGAATCTGTTCTTCCAACGTCTTTGTTCCTTTCTTACCTGTGGCAGCTGCAGAGGGAGTGCTCGTCTCTGAATGCCTCAGTGCAGGCAGCTATCTTGACAGAAAGACACTCGAGTTGAGGAACAAGCTAATTGCCCTTACACACATGTATGGCAGGTCTGCCTGCTGGCACCAAGAGCTGCCAAGAAGCAGATAGCAGTCCCTCGCAGGTTAATGTGGGGAGGAGGTTCCCAGACTGGAGACCCGAGCTCCAGAACAAGGACGCTCCTCTGGCTGGATTCAGGAATGCAGTGGGAACACTCTCCTACACTATCTCAGCCCTAAGCCCACCGATCTCCTTTGCTGGTGTCCACAAGCCCCGGAGAGGGCTGGATGTGCAAGAGGAGAGCGCTCCTTTACAGTCACCGTTGGGGAGTGTTAGCATTTCCCTGCTCACTCAAAACAATCTTTGTATTAACAATGGAGAACTGATAGAATCAAACCTAATGTAATTTTATATAACTTATGACCAGGGGCAACATTTACATATGAACTGTTAATTTCCTATGACATTTCTCATATTGCTTTGTTTTCAGTTTTTTATATGGTAAGTTATTTGACCCTTAAAGGTTAGACATTCTATACCCTCTTGGGTCTCTCATCATCTCTCATGGTTAAGCTTCTCTGTTCCTTCAAGTACTTTTAAAACTTTATCTGATATTAATTAGAATTATAGTTATCAATTCTAATTTTTTTAATTTGTCTAATATTATGATTCATTTTGATTGTTAGTGTCTATAAGAAACACTGGAGAGGTTGGCTCAGTGGTTAGAAGAGCTTGATGCTCTTCCAGGGGGCCTGAGTCTGGGTCTAGCACTCGTGTTGGCCAGCTCAGAACTGTTTGTAATGCCAGCTCCAGGGAGCGGTGTCCTCTTCTGGCCTCTGTGGGCATCTGCATGCATGTGCACACATATGTGCACAAAGATACTCCTACGTACACACAAAAATGAAAGTTTTAAAACCAAATAAAGAGACACTTAGGGTACCACGGAGGCACACCTTTGGGTGTGTCTGTGAGGGTGTTTCCAAAGGTTAGCTGAGGAGGAAAGACCCATGGTGGTGACTTAAATGAGACATGCCCCACGGTCTGGGGTGTTTGAACAGTTGCTCCGAAGCTGGTGGTGTCGTTTGGAGGTTTATGAGGCGTGGCCTGGCTGGAGGAAGTGGGTCTCTGGGCGGGCTTTGGAAGTTTAAAGGCTTGAACAGCTCCTCCCGTTTGCTCCCTCTGCTTCAGGCCGGGTTTGAAGATTTGAGCTCTCGGCTACTGTTCCTGCCGCCATGCCGTCACTGCGTCACTGCCGCCATGCCGTCACTGCGTCACTGCCGTCACTGCCGTCACTGCCGTCACTGCCGTCACTGCCGTCACGGGCTCTAACTCCGATCTGGAACTCTAGCCCCCAGTAAACTCTTTCTTCTGTATGTTGCCTTGGTCCTGATGTTTTCCCACAGACAGAAAAACAACGAATACACCCATCCTGAATGTGGGTGCTGTCACCCCGGGGACTGGGGACCCAGACTGGATCCAAAGGGGGAAAGGAGAGAACCGGTTGAGCACCGGCATTTCCTTCTTCTGCTTCCCGATCTGCTCAGATGTGAACAGGCCGCTGCCGCATGCTCCCACGGCCACAGCTGTTAGCTGCAGCGGCCGCCGTGCCGTCCCCACCATGAGGGATGGAACCCCCCCCCCCAACCCTGAGTCAGAATAATCCTTTCTCCCCTTACGTGGCTTCAACCAGGTCCGGAGAAAATCAGCAAAGACACCTATACGACCCCATCTTCTTTCCTTTTTGACATTCAGCTCTTTTATTTTAAATGTACCCCGAGTAAAGAACTCCCTAAAGAAAGGATTTCTTCAAACAAAGCGGCTGTGTCGGATCGGCCATGTTTGTTGACACATCCGTTATTTGCGCTTTGTTTTCCTCCATGCCTTTGGCTCGTGAGCTGTTTTCCTTACTATTTTATTTTTCTCTAGTGAGCTGGAAGGCCTGGTTCTCATTTGTACTCCCTTGGTGGTAAATCTTGTAAGTTTAAAGTGTATTTTAAACAGCTTTGTTGAGGTATAATTGACATGCAATTAACTACACATATTTAAAATGGGTAATTTGATGCATTTTGATGTATGTAAAAGCCTGTGAAACCGTGCCACAATCAGGATGAGCTAGCCAGCGAGCTCGCCAATCTCCAGGTGTCATCCTAGCTTTCCATAACCTCGCTCTGTCCTGCCTCCCTCCGCTCTCCCCCTCAGGCTGCCCTGCTCTGCTGTCTGTCAACACAGGCTTTACTTTGCATCATCTGGACTTGGAGCCACATAAAACTACAACACAGGCTCTCCTTTCCAAATCTGGCTGCTTCCAACGAGGATATTTACTCTGAGATTCCTACGTGTCCCCACATGGACCCAGCCTGTTCTTCCCGCCAAGTAGGGGCCTGCTGTGGGATGAAGGAACATACGACTCTTGCCAGAGGGTCTGGGTTGGTCACTGAAAGACTGATACGGGCATTTGTACGTACATACGGCCTCTTTTCTCTCGGGTAGATGTTGGCAGTTGAATGTCTAGGTCACACAGGGGTGTGTGTTTAACTTTCTAAAAAACCTGCCAAGCTGTTCCTAGAGGGTTCACGCCCTGTGTTCTCAGCAGTGGTAGACAGCTCTGGGCATCTCATCTGCATCAGCTCAGAAAGGTGGCACATCAGCCAGTCACTCTAGCAGGTACTTGGGCAGGGATGGATGCTGTCTGGGCAGGGGGATGCTGTCTGCTGTAGCAGAACTCATTCACATTTTTTTTTTTTTGTAATAGAAAAACAAAGTAGAGAGTATTTTCATGTGTTTATTTGCAACTTTAGTATCGCTTTTGATGAAATGTTTATCCAGTCCCCTGTCCCATCTCTTTAAATTAGATTTGGACAAATAGAAGCAAATGTCCAGGTGACAGGTTAAAATCTAATCTTTCCAACACTCATAACACATAAAAATGGCTCACACATCCACATTAGGAGACGACATTCTCAGACTGGATAAAAGAGCAAGTCCCAACAGTATAGATTGTTACAAAACACATGTAGTTTAAAGATATATGAAGGTAGGCTGGGCATGATGGTTCACACCTTTAGTCCTAGCATTTGGAAGGCAGAGGCAGGCAGATCTCTGAGTTTAAGGCCAACCTTGATTCTGTCTCAAGGAGGGAAAAAAGGACTCTGTTTCAAGGGTGAGGGGGAGACATATGTAAGTTTAATGTGAATGTTAAAAGGAAAATCGGTTTCATTGTCAAAGTTAATGTTGAGATGCAGGTCATTCCACAACCATGTGTTACTTAGGAAGACATGAAACTGTGAATGCTTATGAACCTATAACAGAGATTTGAAATTAGTGAAGCAAACACAGAGAGAAATAGCACCACAGTGGAAATCATCTCTCATCAACTGGTAGAACCAGTAGAAGATAGAAATCCTGTTGACTGATGACACCATGTCACCATTTCCAGGACATGATGCACAGAGCAGAACGCATGTTCTTCTCAAGCAAATGGGGACATTTGCCAGGACATACTGTGTTGTGAGTCACAGATCAAGTCCCATTCCATTGAAAAATATTCAAATTATACAGTTTCCTCTGACCACCACAGGTTTAAATGACAACTTAAACAAAAGGAAATCTGTAAAGCCCATGAACACTTCAGTAGATAGCGTACTTATAATAACCAACTGGTCATGAAGAAATTAAAAGGGAAGCTAGGAAGTATTTTAATATTTAGAATGAAAACACAACAGATCAGACTTTGTGGCTTGGTGCTTGTCTTAGGGTTTCTACTGCTGTGAAGAGACACCATGACCATGGCAACTCTTCTAAAGGAAAACATTGAATTGAGGTTTAGTCCATTATCATCATGGTGAGGAGCATGGCAGCATGCAGGCAGACATGGTGGTGGAGAGGTAGCTGAGAGCTGTACAGCTTGATCTGCAGGCCACAGGAAGTGAACTGTGAGCCACTTGGTTTTGACCTCAAAGCCTGCCCTCTAGTGACTCACTTCCTCCAACAAGGCCACACCTACTTCAGCAGGCCACACCTCCTAACAGTGCCACTCCCTATGGACCAAGCATTGAAAGCCACTGGTCCACAGGGGCCACGTCTGTTCAAACCACCACAGAGCCAAAGTCGCCCGTTGAGAGAAACCGAGATCTTGAGACTCAGTAAAAGGAAGGAAGGTGTTAAACCAAGTGCCCCATCCACCTTCCCAAGACAAAACAAAAGAGAAACAAGAGCCACAATTAGCAGCAGGAAAGAGACAGTGAAGCTCAGAGATCCACGAAGTAGAAAGTAGCAGAGAGCACAAGCTTAGAGCTGCAGAGATCTCGATGCCGCGTATAAACCTCTAGTCACATTTGTCAAGAGAGAGAGAGAGAGAGAGGACAAATTGCTCATGTTAGGAATAAGGAAGGCAAGCTCACTGCAGGCTTTTACAAATATTAAAAGGATAATGAAGACTGTTAAGAATTTTATGCCACTGTGTTTGGTAACTTAGATGAAATGAGCAGATTCCTTGAAGATACAAGCTGCCAGAGCTGACTCAGGAGTAACTCGGGGCTGGAGAGGTGTGCCTTAGTCTGTATCCGTTGCTGTGCAGAGACACCATGACCACGGCAACTCTTCTAAGGGGAAGCGTTTAACTGGGGCTGCCTTACAGTTTCAGAGTCCATTATCTCCCTGGTGGGGAGCAGGGTAGCTCACAGGCAGACGTGGCGCTGGAGGCAGCTGAGAGTTCTACATCTGGACCTGCAGGCAGACAGAGAAAGCCCACCCCCAGTGACACAATTCCTCTCACAAGGACACACCTACCCCATTAAGGCCACATCTTCTAATCCCTTCAAACAGTGCCACTCCTTGGTGGCCAAGCATTCAATCTATGAGGCTATGGGACCATTCTTATTTAAACCACCACAAGGCGGCTCAGCTTTAAGAACACTGCTTGCTCTTGCAGAGGGCCCCTGGTTCAGTTTCCAGTGCCCACAGGGTAGCTCACAGCCATCTACAACTCCAGTTCGAGGAGATCAGCAACCCTGTCCTGCTCTCCTCCAGCACTCAGCACACATCACTGCACAGACATAAATGCAGGCAAGACACCCACACACATAAAATACGAGTAAATACATGAAAAAGAGAAACAGACACTGTAACTTTTAGGGACATTGATGCATAGCTAAAATCTTCCTGCAAAGGAAACCCCAGGCCTGTGTGTCCTCACCAGTAAACTCTACTAGCTCAGAGAAGATGCGCAAATTCTACACCAGCATTTTCAAAAAGCTACAATGGAGGGGGTGATGCTAACAGCTCCTAGGAGGCCATATTTGCTATAATGCCCAAACAGGATACATTACAAGACATTTACGAATAAATACCTCTTGTGAGGCCAGTTGCAAATATTCTAAATAAGCTCTAACAAAACACACCCAGCAATGCATTAATTTGCCATCACTAACAAAATACCAGAGACAGCTGACTGAGAAAGAGAGGAGGCTGGGCCTGGTGGGAGGGCCTCTAGTTCCAGCTGCTGGGAAGGCTGAGGCAGGAATGTTGCAGGGCAGTTCTGGGCTACAGAATGAGTTCAAGGTTAGCCTGGGCATCTTCGTGAGATCCTGTCTTGAAGAGTCAGGGGCATAGATCAGTGGCACCAAGCTTGTCTAGCATGCACAAGGCCCTAGGGACAATCCTCAGGACCTCCCAGCAGTGCCACAGGCCAGGTACCGGGTCTTTCACACATGGGTCTTCAGGAGAGCACTTCCTCAGATCACAGCAAGCAAGCAATGTTAAAAGAAGACATTATTTTAAGCCTTCCTCCAAGGTAGTGGTAAAGTCGGGAATGCAAGGATGGCCAATATTAGATCCATCGATGTAAAGTATCGCGTTCGTACATAGGAAAGAAAGGAAGTATTCAGAAATACCAAATTAAGAATAATCCCTACATCCTTTATTAGTGAGAACATTAGCAAATTGAGACTCTCAGGGGACATTCTTCAGTGACAGCCCTCCAAAAGCCTTACAGTGAAGGACCGGACACTCCTTCCCCAAGACTGAGAACAAGATGAAGAAGGTTTTCACGCTGGACACTTGTACCCTACATTGTACTGTTCCAGCCAGACCAATACTGCAAGAAACAGAAATAACGAATGTCCATCGGGAAGAATTCATCATAGGAAGAAAACTCTCTGTAGATAATATGATCATCTGAATAGAATCGCTATTAGCAGTTCTCAATCTGTGGGTCACAACCCCTTGGGGGGTTGAATGACCCTTTCACAGGGGTCACCTAAGACCATCAGAAATATCAGATATTTACATTACAATTTGTAACAGTAGCAAAGTTACAGTTATGAGATAGCAAGGAAGAGGTAAGCCCTCCAGGAGGAGCCTGGTTCTGTTCCTACATGGTAAGCACGACAATGGCTGAACTGCCATCTTTTGACACGCCAGCATATTATGAGCGATAAACGTGACATGCACAGACATGGCTGATGGTAACACATGGTTGCTAGAGAGGCACAGGTCGTGGTACCATTTTAACCCACAAACCACTGTGTATAGGGACGTAAGTGAGGTAGATGAAGGCAGAGGAGCGTGAAGGGACAGGATCACCTTCTAACTAACCCGGGAGTTAGTTCTTCAGGGCTGGGGATGGGGATGGAGGTGTTGGGATGAGGCCCAAGATGCAGGCAGGACGGAGGGGGATGGTTGCGATTGTTTTTCAAGTTGGGCTTTGTTTCCTGGCGGCTTATGACTGTGGTCCTAAGTTTCACGTGTATTGCATCATTATTGTTAGTACTGTATAGCAAAGTATGACCCCTTTAGAAGGCTTCCAGGAGCAGAGCAGGCCTGTGCTGCCAAGGGGATTGCCTGCATTTGACAAGAACACGCGTTTCCACCTGTCCCTGGTAGCAGACTCAGTAACTAGAGGCCCTGGATAAAGGCGGATCTAAGCAGCGGTGTGTGGTCTCTGGACAAACAGAGGTAACAGTTCTTGTGAGGTAAGAGGCCTGAGAGTCCAGTGTTGCCTCAGGCAGTTCCTGCAGGCCAGGCCTCCTGCCCTCAGCACTGTTAACAATGTTTGACTGATTCTTCCTCTTCAAGGCTCGCGTTTGTCCTCTGCACGTTGGCTTCTACTCACTAGGTGCCAGTAGCCCCCTCCCATGTGACAACCAAGAGTGCCTGCAGGTCCAGGCAGTGGCACCTGTCCTCAGAGCTGCAGTCACCCCCATGTGAGAGCAGTCCTGATAAGATGGCATTCAGTGACCTTGAGAGTGTGGTCCATAGCCCCTGCCTCTGTCTGATTCTGGGACAGGAGAATAGCTCTGATACTCCTGTCAGCTGTGGTACCCTGATTCCTGCTTTTCGGTGTGCAGTGACCCCAAGGAAGGACAGCTGCCCTACCCCTGAGCGGTGACTTCAAGGGAAGCCCCTGCCCCCTTCCCAAGGACCCCGGGTCTCTATGGTCCTGGGGACGGCCCCATTCCATGTGAATGGGACTGCTACAGCCAAGCCCACAGCAGAGCCTCCGGATCCAGGTTTGACTGAAAGGGAATCCTCTTACCCAGACTCAAGCCCTGTGCCAATGCAAGATGTAGAACAGGGAGGCCACCGAGCCGGACGTAAAACAAACCCCGCAACAAGGTGGGCACAGACCGCTATGCAGTTACTGACCCAATGCTTCCCCGCAAAGCTTGGTCCTTGAAGGAAAATGGGCTTTGAATAATGTAAACCTGCTCCTGGAAAACCTGCTTGTTGGAAAACGAGGCCTGGAGAGGTGAGGATGCCCGGCCTGGGTTGATCGCTTGGGGTGCAGGCCATCTCTGGAAGGCACTGTTGAAAACTCAGGGCAGGTAATGCCATGGCTGGAGATGCCCCAGGTGGGCTGTGGCCCGGGGTGCATGCAGCCAGGCTCTGGGATGGGCCGTCTGTGGGAAGGCTAGGAGTCACATTCAGCTTTCCCTGGCTGGTCCTGCAGGGAACAAGGTCATGGAAGCTTCCATGTAGTCAGGTCCTGCTGTCTGTACTGATTGATACAGAGTTGATTGTGTGGCTTCCTGTGTTGTGGCTGACCTGACTTCCTGAAAGCCCAGCATACAACACGAGGCTTCCTGGGCTGGGCGGGGAGGATAGAGGCCTGTTTTCCAGGCTGCCGAGGGCTGTGGGTTAGAGTGTTTTTATACATGTTCCGTCCATTTTGTATATTCAACCTCTTGTGTGGTGCTCAAAAAAATCTACAGAGAAACCTCAGCACTAAGCAATCAGAAAACAAACACCCTGATTAACAATGGGGAGAGATCTGTAGAGACAGCTCACCACAGAAGACGGACAGATGGCGAAGAAGCACGTGAGAAGACATTCAAAGCCATTTGTTAGGATGGAATTGCAAATTCGAACACGGAGATGCCATCACACACAGATTAAAAAGGGAAAAAAAAACCAAAACAAAACAAAAACTTCACAAAACTGCCAGCACCAAATGCTAGCAGAGCAACATGGATTACTGGGCACGGTGGGGCCGCGCAGGGTAGCGTAGCCGCTGTGGAAAGCAGTTCGGCATTTTCTTACACAGTACACACTCTCCCACCGTATGATCCAGCAATTGTGCTCTCTGGTGTTCATCCAATTGATTTGAAAATTTATGTCAACACAAAAAGCTGCACATGAATGTTTACGCCAGCTTTCTTCACAATCACCCGAACAGGAAGCAGGCTCAGCTGTCAGCAGGTGCAGAGGTAAACATCCGTGCATCCTTAGAGGGAGCAGCCAGCAAGGAGAGCACCCGTCCCCGAGGCACGGAAAGACAGTGGAGGGGCCTCAGTGTGCAGAGGCTGCAGACTAGACCATTCTAGTGTGTCTTTCTGGGCCCGTGAGGTGGCTCAGCAAGCTGGAGACTGAGTTCAAGCCCCAGAACTCAGCTTTATAAAGGTGGAAGGAAAGCACTGGATTGCCCTGAGACCTCTGCATGCACACTGGCGTGCATGCTCATGCACACACACAATAATAAAACACCTTTTTAAGGACTCCAACTTCGTCTTTCTGAAAAGGTAAAATCATACACAGAGAAGACGCCAGAGGCCTCCAGGAAGTGATGAGCGTGTTAGTTTTCTTATCACTGTGACGGAATGCCTGACAAATGCCACTTGTATTTTGGTATTATTGTGTGGCTTCCTGTGTTGTGGCTGACCTGACTTCCTGAAAGCCCAGAATACAACAGGAGGGTTGTCCATTATAGCAGGAGGGTACAGCGGAGATCTTGGTGCTGGAGTGTGCCGCAGAGGCCCCTGGCTTCGCGGCAGATCAGGAAGTAGGGAAGTCAGAGCAGGAAGGACGAGCAGGGACCATCGTCAAAGGCTCACCCCAGTGACCTACTTCTGACAGCCAGGCCTTGCCTTATAAACATTCCAGTCTCAAAACAGTTCCACCTACTGGGTAGCCAACATTCAAAACACAAGGCTGAATTTGTTAATCAGGGTGTTTGTTTTCTGATTGCTTAGTGCTGAGGTTTCTCTGTAGATTTTTTTGAGCACCACACAAGAGGTTGAATATACAAAATGGGGGAATTTCAGATTCAAACTGTACAACGGAGGAGAGAGAGGGATGACCATGGAACCCACTGGATGAAGCTGTTCGGTACTCACGGAAGCATGATATGGTACATTTTTCAAAATGCACAGGACTCTGTAGCCCAGTGTAACTATTCATGTGTATATATTAAAATATTACTTAGCGGGATGGGAAGGTTTCTCAGTGGTTAAGAGCACTTGTTGCTGCTCCAGAGGACCCGGGTTAGATTCTCAGCACCTTCATGGCAATCAATACACAACTGTCTGTGACTAATTCCAGGGAATCCAATGCTATCTTCCAGCAGGCACCAGATGTGCACATGGTGCACAGATATACATGCAGGCAAAGCACCATTACACATGAAAATATCTAAAAAAAAAAGAAAAACAGCCCATTACTCAGGATGTCAGGGATCCTAGGAAGGGCCTAACGTTGCACCTAATGACATTGCTCATGTATGAGTGGAATAGTTCACTGGAGGGGCAGAGCAGGGACTTACTTCTCAGGTCACTTGGGAAGTAGGTGGAGTCTAAGGCAAGAGGGAACCACACACCAACCCTGCAGACTGGTTGGTAATATATGCTTGCCCAGGAGGGGGCTTCCAGGGACACCAGGCCACACACACATACAAGTTGAAGGATTGAATGGACTGTACCAGTGAAGAGTCGGGCTTCTCATGGTGGGAACTGCAGCAGGTAGGGGAGGAGACAGAATGATCCGAGAGGCAGGGATTCGCTGGAACATCAATGTGGACTTGTGTTTCTCACAATATATGTAAGAGTCAGGAACTTCAGAGGAACAGAACTGAGAACAAACGTATGTTACAAAGGGGATTTATTGTACTGCTTTACATGAGATGAGCTGGGTAGTCCAACAATGACCATCTGCGTGCCGGAGAAGCCAAGAGCTGGTGACTCTTCAGTTCTCAAGTCTGGATGCCTCAGCAGTCCCAGTGTGGTGCTGAAGGTCTGGAGGACATCCGGAGAGCCGCTGTTCTTCAGTCCACATGGGAAGGCTGAAGAATCCAGAGTTGAAGGCCATAAAGTTTGGTGTGGTGATATTTGTTTTACTCATGAACAAATAAAATTTGCCTGAAGATCAGAAGACAGAGCCAGCCACTAGATTAAACATACAGGCAGGCAGTGGTGGCACACACCTTTAATCCTAGCACTCGGGAGGCAGAGGCAGATTGAGTTCAAGGCCACCCTAGACTACACGAGATTAATTCAGTCTAAAAGAAACAGCCAGGCAGTGGTGGCACATGCCTATAATTCTAGCACTTGAGAGCTCATGCCTTTGCTATCAGTATTTGGGAAGTACACACGCCATTAATCCCAACACTAGGAAGGTTGAGACAGGAAGTGATATGGCTGGGTGGAGAAAGGCACATAAGGTGTGAGGAGACAGGAACGTAGGCCCTTTCGGCTGAGGACTCAGAGGCATTCAGTCTGAGGATTCGTGGAGACAGGATCTCGCCTCCCTTTTGGCCCGAGGATTCGGAAGTGGTGAGAAGTTTCTCTAGTGGCTTGTTCCTTTGTCTCTCCGATCTTATAGCTTTCACCCCAACATCTGGCTCCAGGTTTTTTATTCTAAGACCGTTTAGGATTCGTGCACCACTTGAGCGGCAGCAATTGGCCCGCTTACTCAGAAATAAGGACAGACCGGTGACA
Source organism: Peromyscus maniculatus bairdii (assembly GCF_049852395.1). NCBI lineage: Eukaryota > Metazoa > Chordata > Mammalia > Rodentia > Cricetidae > Peromyscus > Peromyscus maniculatus. The sequence goes on along the minus strand of NC_134865.1, from coordinate 84,671,450 downwards.
CTGTTCTTTCCTCAGGCCTCGTTATATCTGGGCTCCCCACTGGAAGGTGTCACTCACTCTGAGGACAGCTTTTTCTCCCTCAGTTCGTCTACTCTGGAAGACATCTCGAGACACATAGGAGCACCGCCCACACTTGTTCACATGGCTGTGCAGACCGGAGTCTCTGCTCTGTCTGGGGGCCTCTGTGTGGGGCATCCTGGCATCAGTGATGCACCTGGTACCTGGATCTTGGTTCTGTTGTTCTCTGGGGAAGAGAAGCAAACTTCAGTGGAGACAGGACCAACTACAGGATGAGCAAGAACTAGACAAGGGGCCAGAAGTCAGGGACTGCTGGAAACTCTCAGCTGCCTGTTGCAACGGCCGCAGCTGAACTGGAGAGATGGGTAGAGAGGACACGGCTGTAGTGACTTCAGATCATGATTCATTAAAAAAAAAAGCATCCATGTCGCATGTTTGAGTCTAACAAAAATTCACATACCATTATTGCATGAGGAACTGTGAGGAGAAAGCTGGAAGCTACTGTGAAAGCCTCGTTGTATTGTGTGCAGTCAAATGTCCCAGAAAAGTTATTTTAAAATTATTATTATTATTTGTATGGGCATTTTGTCTCTATGTATGTGCACTACTTTTATGTCTAGTGCCTTTAAAGGGTATTGGGTTCCCTGGAACTGGAGTTACAGACTGTTGTGAATTGAACTCTGGTCCTCTGAAAGAGCAGCCAATGCTCTTAAGCACTGAGCAATCAACCTCTCCAGTCCTTACAAGTTATTTTTTTTTATTCCAAACTGTATTAGTTACTTGTCCTGTGATTAAATACTTGACAAAAAGCAACTTACGGGAGGAAGGGTTGATTCTGACTCACAGTTCAGAGGGATGGAGTCCACCTTGGTGAGGAAGGCATGTTGGGAGTGGCTTGGTCAGCGCTGGCCAGGAAGTAGAGAAAGGAGAAAGGCAGTGCTCAGCTGGGCTTCTTTTTCCCCTTTCCCTCTAATCCAGTGCCTTAGCCCAGGGGATGGTGCTGCCTGTGTTCAGGGTTCCCTGCTCAGTTAGACCTCTCAGAAACACCTTCAAGAGTCCCCTGGAGGTGTGTCTCCCAGGTGGCTCCAAACCCGGGCAAGTAGACAGTGACGATCAACCACACATTAATCTCTCTACTTTCCCCAATTTTACTAATTTAATTTGATTTTTACATATGATCACTGCTTGCAGCTTTAACTCTGATGCCTCCCTTGGTTGGTACTGTTACCTGGATCCAGTTTCACAGCTAGACAGGCTCGGAGCCCAGCCCCTGGCTCTGCTGCGTTTCCATGTCTCTGAGGTCTGTTGTCTCTGTGATTGTCTCGAAGCTCACAGGCTGCAGACCATACCATTTGCTATCCAATCTGGAGCATTTGCTTTCTTTCTTTCTTTTTTTTTAATAACTGGTAATAATTTTAACTGTAACAAGAAACCACAATGAACAACAAAGCAGAGAGCAGCCTGTGGACTTCTCCTGGGTCTGCCTGCTGCCGATGGCATCTGTTTGGCAGGTGTGTCCTCTCTCAACAGGGGCCTGCACCTCCTCCGCTCACATGTACTCTCACCCAGCGTTCCTCCCGTATTCAATTTTTGTCTGTTCCTTCCATCCTTGAAGCCCCCTAGTGCCCCTGAGAGAGGAGTGTGCTATGAGCAATGGCACAGGGACAGCCCGACTCCCGGCGGGGGACTCCCGTCCACTCTGTGTGCTGAGAATTGCTTTCTTTATATGTCAAGACGGGTTTATAGCAAATCCTTGGTCACAGTGTTTTTGGCTTTTGCCCTTGGACCTTTCTAATACTGCCATGGATATTTGAGGAGTGTCTGTAGCCTATTTGAGCCCTGGCAGTGGTGTGGCCGTGGCAGAGCCCGTCCATCCGTGGCTGTCTCAGTCTCACCCATGGACTTGAGCTTCAGCAGCAGCATGCCTTGCTGGGGCAGCTGTTAGTCTGCCCTGTGCACGCTCCTCCTGCAGGAGCTCCTGTTGGGGGTGAGTTGGGTCTCTGCCATTGCTTTCTGCGTGTGCTTTTCCCCGACACTGGGCTCATTTTCATTTCTCCTGTGTGGCTTTCCTCCTCTGCTGTGTCCTTGCTGTCCTCCCTCACTCTTGGTGTGGCAATCTCCGAAGTGATTTCCCTAGTCGGCTCTTCACTGGCCCCTCCAGGCTCTCAGTTCTGCGTACCTTGGGGGTCTCCGTGGAAATCAGGTGTCTCTGTGAGCACCTTTCCCTCCTTAGGATCAGGTTGTGCCGGAGGACAGATGGAGACAGGCCAAACCTCCTGAATATTCTCTGGTGATGCCTCTGGCAGTGGATGTTCTCTAAAGTATTCATGCAAAGGTGTGAGGTGACCTGCTAAAGATAATTAACCTTCACTAGAAGTGCGCTGGGTGTGCGTACTTGTGCACGTGTGCGCCTGTTCGGAGTGTGTGTGATGACCACAGCAGAGCATGCTTACTCTGTAGGCTGCTTCCTCAAAAATCCACCTCACCTGTTGTCCTTCTGGGATGTGGACACATGACCACCAGCCTGGAGCAGGGGCAGTTAACTGGCTCATAGGCAGACACTTCCTGGTAGCTGGTGGCTACCACTGTGATGTCTCTCAGATGTCTTCCCAAGTGTTTCTAGGGAATGACAAGAAATTCTAATCCTATTCCCCCTTACCCACGTTTATGCAAAAGGTGGCACATTAATACACCCCCTTGTTTGTGCTGTTAGATGTACTCCGTGACCAGTGTTCGACGTACGTTGCCTTCACTGGCACAAGCTCATGTTTAGAGTAGAATTGCTGCACCCACCAATCTACCAATCCACCAACCCACCAATCCACCAACCCACCAATCCACCAACCCACCAATCCACCAACCCACCAATCTACCAATCCACCAACCCACCAACCCACCAACCCAACAATTCACCAATTCACCAACCCACCAACCCACCAACCTACCAATCCACCAACCCACCAATCCACCAACCCACCAATCCACCAATCCACCAACCCACCAACCCACCAACCTACCAACCCACCAACCCACCAATCCACCAATCCACCAACCCACCAATCCACCAATCCACCAACCCACCAACCCACCAACCCACCAACCCACCAACCTACCAATCCACCAACCCACCAATCCACCAATCCACCAAACCACCAACCCACCAATCTACCAATCCACCAACCCACCAACCCACCAACCCACCAATCCACCAGCCCACCAACCCTCCAATCCACCAATCCACCAATCCACCAACCCACCAACCCACCAACCCACCAATCCACCAACCCACCAATCCACCAATCCACCAATCCACCAACCCACCAACCCACCAATCCACCAACCCACCAATCCACCAATCCACCAACCCACCAACCCACCAACCCACCAACCCACCAACCCACCAACCCACCAATCCACCAACCCACCAATCCACCAACCCACCAACCCACCAATCCACCAATCCATGTATTCACTACCTCCCCAAGGCCTGGCCATGCTCCTGCATACACCCGAATACGTCTGCTCATCCACACACTGCTCACTGGTTGCTCTCAAACTTTTGGATTTTGCCACACTGACAGATGGAAAGTGAATCTCAGTGTTGTGTATAATTTTCTTTAAGGTGAGGAGAAATGGACGCTTACTATTTTGTCAATTTTGTCTGTGTGTGAGGATGTGTGTACATTTATGTGAATGTGAGTGAGGGGCAGAGGACAACCTTAGGTATTTTTCCTCTTTTGTGTCATCCACCTTGTATTTTGAGACTTGGCGCTCACTGACTAGGCTGTCTGGCTAGTGAGTCTCAGGGACCTCCCTGTCTCTGGATTCCCAGGACTGTGACAAGACACCAGGCCTGGCTTTTTACATGGGTTCTGAGAATCAAACTCAAGTCCACATCCCTGTTCTTTAGCACTGAGCCTTCTCTGCACCTCCCAGAATGCACATTACTGAGTCGCAGTTTGAAGAGTTCTGCTGTGCAGCCCTCAGGGTCACCCATGCCTATGACAGGGTAGGACACCTCTGCCCCAGAAGCTTCTTCCCCTCCCCATAGCCTCCCCATCCAGGACAATGACTGCGCCTTTGTAGTGCTCATGCTGAACTTCGCACGGAGGCCACCTGCTGCTGTCTGTCCCTGCTCAGCAGGTTGCAGAGGCTAACAAGCCTCTTTCCTGGGTCCTGGCTCATGCACCGCTGACGGAGGCTTCCTATTGGAGGAGTGTTTCCTGAGCAAAGGACCACTGAGCTTCCCTGTTCTTGTGTGCGTTCAGGTTTGGCTGGGGGCTGATTGGCTGTAGAGAGGAAAACCACTGCGGATCCTCACATAGATCTCTGTGTGGATGGGTCTCCTCTTGGTGAGTTCTGGGGAGGGGGTGGTGGGGCCACAGGGCAGCTCTTCCTCCCACTCAGGTACAGCTAGGCTGCAGCCTTCACCGGCAGGCTCAAAATTTTGGCTGCCCCGCCTCCTTCCTGGCTCCTGGGTGTACGCCCCTCTGTTCTCGCCATCCCCTGGATACGCAGAGATGTTGATCTCCTGGATTTGGGACATTTCCACAGCTCATAGCTGTCATCTTATATGACATTGTTTGAGTTTCAAACACGGGGAGGGGAGGAGAGGGTTTATTCGGCTTGCAGTTCCAAGCTGCGGGTTATTGTTTCAGGAAGTCAAGGTGGGAACTCAAGCAGCTAGTCACATCACATCCAGTCAAGAGCAGAGAGAAAGAATGCATCATGCTGCCTGTTGGCTCCTACTTTTCCCCTGATGTGTATGCCTAGGGGATGGTGCTGCCCACAGTGGCGGGGGTCTTCCTACATCAAGTAATAATCAAGACATGGCTGATGACCAACCATTATTTTTTTTCCCAAATAATTCTAAATTGTGGCAAGGTGACATTTAAAACTAACCGCCACAGGTATTTTAAAAGAACAGCGCCCCCATCTTCTTTGAAATGAAGCTCCCATTTGGATTTTGGCTGAGAGTCGTGGAAGAAGACAGAGGGTGAGCTCAGCCTGAGCTGCACTCTGGATGGCGTAAGGAGAAGCCAGGGTACCGGGTGTGCACAGTCAGCCCCGAGTCTCATCTGGGACTCCTGGGAGAGATGGGCTCTTGTCCCTTGGTCAGTGGCCCCCTCTCCAGCGTCTGCCATACTTTGTTCTCCCACCGCCCTAACCAAGTCTGCATGCCGCCATTATCATGAGCCAAGTGCAGAATCCCGTGCCGGTCCCAGGACAGGTGGGGACCACAGGGCAGTGCCTGGCCTGGAGGCTCATAGCTAGTGCTCTGGCCTCTGCTACCCTTTAGCCCTGGCTTCAGTCAGCGTAGGCAGCTCATTGGAGGGATATAGCTGTGGCGGCCTAAGAGGCAGAGAAGGATCCTCTCCGGAGGCTCTGGAGGGAGCGTGCTCTCACTCACCCGCCGGGTTTGGGATCCCGGCACCCAGAAGCGTAAGGCAGCAGATGGAGGTGACTATGAGGTAGCTCAGCTACTGGTGCGGCCTTCCTGGGCCCTCTCCTTGGAGCTGGTAAAGAGGGCAAGCTGATGCTGGCTGGGGCAGGGCCTCCTGAAGGCAGTGGCTACACATGTCAGCCAGGCCACCCCAGGAGCCTGAGGAGCTGCCGGCCCCATCTCCACATGGTAGATCTGCCTCAGCTGTGAGGAGGATCTGTGAATGGAGCGAGCTAACGGCCTTTCAAGCCTGTGTTTGTTTGTTTTGGGGGATCCCGCTGCCGTCTGAACCAACAGCTTGAAGCTATTTGAGTGTCTCTGTGGATGATGTGGGAGTGCAGTCTGCCTTCGTTCTGGGAACAGCTCTTCTGCCAGTCTGATTTGTCTGGCTGGGGACCCTGCCACGCTGGCCACCAGCAGGAGTGCCAGGCCTGTTCATCGGAGGCTGACTGAGGAGCCCAGACCCAGAAGAGAAGAAGCCTCGTAGTACAGCATTCCCAGGGCCGCCCGCCGGCCCGCCTGCCGGAGGACGTGAGGTTCCAGTGGAGCTGGGTCAGGCGAGCTGAGGTCAGGATGGGAAGATGAGTGGGGACCTCAGGAGCCCCGAGGCTCCTTCAGCACGGATAGGGTGCCCAGGGGCTCATGCAGCAGGGGCAGGGAGACCCAGAGGCGTGTCCAGTTGGGGTAGGTAACCCCATAGCCTCCTCTGGGCCCTGTGTCCAGAAGTACCAGCTGGGACGTGGAAGGGCAGCGTGAGCAGTAGCTGTGCAGAGGCATTGTGTTCACCAGACACTGGAGGGTGGCAGGACAGGGGCTGGCCTGTCTCGCAGGGAGTGACGACACCTCCCACTGGGAGGCCGACCTCTCTGACAGCACCTCGGCACATCAAACCACTTTCCCTGTGTACATACGTGCACACACACACACACACACACACCCGTGAACACACACATGCACACACACATGCACACGCACACACGTGCACGCGTGTTTGCTTGTGCACACACACGCACACATGCACACACACACGCACACACGTGCACATACATGCACACACGCACGTGTGCACACACACGTGCACATACATACACACACACACACACACACACACACACACACACACACACACACACGATGTCGGAGGGACTCAGGGACAAGCTCGCAGCGCTCCCATGAACAGAGCTGCAGTTGCAGCATAAAATACACTTACAGATTTTAATCCAAAGCATACAATTAATAACCGTGCACCCATCGTAATACAAACCAGTGGATTAGATAAATAAGTAAATAAACGAGGAAGGCAAAAAAAGCTTTCTGTGTGGAAGACGTCCGGATGGTCTATGCAGATCCTCTGAGCCCACATCCTCCTCCCAGGAGCCCAAAGGAGGGAAGGAAAGATGGGTTTATGAAGGGGAATCATGACAGACAGGACCTCAACAGGTTGCCAAGACAGGGCCTGTGGACCACACGTGCCCTCGACCTGGTGGGAAGAGAACAGCACTTCGCCCTGTGATCTTTCTAAAACCCACAAACCAGTTTAATCACGAGAAAAACATTGGAGAGGTCCAAAGAGAGGGTCACGGCTCAACGCCCCGCCCCCGCTGCCAAGCAACGCTCCTCCATCAAAAGCAAGGGGTCTGAGGAAGAAGGGCCTGAGGTACTGGGTGATGAGTGGTCACTGGGGTCCTGGTTAGAATCCTGGAACAGTTGGCTGACACCAGAGGAAGACTAGAAAATCTGAGTAAAACCTGGGCTTCCGTTACCAACACACCAACATGGGTTCACCCGCTGTCACGTGGACCACAGTGACTAAACCATCAACGGAGGGAAAATCAGGCTGCGTGAAGCAAGGACTGGGTGGGTCATGGTCTCCTCAGGTGGAGACCTGCCGGGAGGGAGCTGTGGGACGAAAGCAACCCTCGAGAGACGCGGGTGCAGGGTGGCCCGGGGCCTGGGTCCGGGAGCATCGGCTTGGAAGCAAGCCCAGCCCTGGGAAGAGCTTTCGGGACAGGCTTTAAGAGGGTCCCAGAGCTCCAGGTCGCATGCGCCACTTTGAAGGAAGCACTGGTGGTGTGTCCCTGAGACGACCACGGAGGATTTGAAACGGAGTGTGTATGCATTTTCCAAAGAAAGTATAACTAGTCTCAGGCTGTAAAGAGTTGTCCCATCTGTCCCCATGTCCTGTCTGTCCATCCTGCCCCCCACCCCACCACCACCTCAGGATGCAAGAGCCGTGAGAGGTGAGGTGGAGGGTGTGGGCCAGGGTACTGGAGCCGCACCTGTGTTCCTGGGTAGGGATGGGAGGCTGCTCTCACATCCAGGTGCAGATGGGCCAAACCAGGGCACTGGGATTTGTTCATCTCCCCAAGTGAGAGCTGGGTATAGGGGATCCCACACCCCATGTGGCCTTGGGGGGTAGGCCATGCAGGGGCTCCAGTACAGACCAGAGGAAGAATAGATCAAAAGGGAGGGATGGAGGAGAATAGGAAGGGGGAAGGAAGAGAAAGGAAGAGAGAGGAGAGAAAGCTTTTGAGCACCAGGCCTCAGAGCAAGGGACCACCAGTCAGTCCTCCTCACAAGAGTGGGGCGGGCCAGCAGCTCCCCAGGGGAGGGAGCTTGCTTGTGTCCTGCAGCCTCTCTGTTTGATTCCCAGAGGGACCAGGCATTCCACTGTCTACATGAAGTTGTGACTTCAAGTGACCCTGGAGCACACCACCCCCAGGTAGTGTAGGATTCAGGGGGGCTGCTCAGGCCCTCACTCAGGAAAGTGGAAACCTGCCCCCCCAATGCCTGTGCAGTATCAAGAAGACTGGGAATGCCCCAGGAAGGCAGCTGCTTGGCACAGTTGCACCCTGACTCTACCAGGGCCTGCGCACGAGAGCAGAGACCGTGGGGAGGCAGGCCGTCCTCCTGCCCCTGGAGGAGGAGGATGGGGATCCCAGCCAAGATGCTAGGGTCTGCCTTGTACCTCGTTCGTCTTGCCTCAGGTGAGCTAGAGCACTTTAAAAGGGCACCTGTGGTTCTGTGTGGGGTTGAGGCCTCCGGGATTTCCTCTCCATCCGTGTTAGCATGTCTCTTGTCTAGCTCCCGGTTGGGCAGTCATGTTGGTGAGACTTGATGGGTGCAGTGTCTGTCACTCCTAGGAGACACAGTCTCACAGCGACTCTCTGGTCCTCTGGCTCTTACAACCTTTCTGCCCTCTTCTGCAATGATGGCCGAGTCTCAGTGCCAGTTTTGTTTTTTTTTTTTTTTTTTTTTTTTTTTTTTTTTTTTTGTTTTTCGAGACAGGGTTTCTCTGTGTAGCTTTGCGCCTTTTCCTGGAACTCACTTGGTAGTCCAGGCTGGCCTCGAACTCACAGAGATCCGCCTGGCTCTGCCTCCCGAGTGCTGGGATTAAAGGCGTGCGCCACCACCGCCCGGCCTCAGTGCCAGTTTTGTAAATGTATCCACTGGGACTGGGAGCTCCATAACTCTGTGTTTTGATTGGTTGTACTTGTCTGTAGTGGTCTCCATCTGTTGCAAAGAGAAGTTTCCTTGATGCAGGGTGAAGAGTACACTTATCTGTGGGTTTAAGGACAAAAGTTTATAATATAGTTAGGATTTATACTGTTTTAATAAAATAGATTCTCCTCCAAGACTCCCCAAGGAAGAACATACCAATTGGTTATCCAATATTTGTGGTGATATTTTGTTTGTGCTCTCACAAATAAAGCTTGGCTGGAGATCAGAGTGCAGAGCTGGCCACTAGTCAGCCACAGAGGCCAGGCAGTGGTGGCACACACCTTTAATCCCAGCACTTGGGATCTCATGCCTTTGATCCCAGTACTTGGGAGGCACACGCTTTAATCCCAGCACAGGAAGTAATATGGCTGGGCAGAGAGAGGAATATAAGGGGGACGAGGCAGGAGCTCGGCCCCTTTCAGCCTGAGGAGTTGGAGAGGTAAGAGGTGGCTGTGGCTTGTTCCTTTTGTCTCTTTGATCTCTCAGCATTTACCCTGATATCTGGCTCCAGGTTTTTATTATTAAGACCAATTGGGATTTGCACCACAAATACCAAATGGTCATCCCTGAAAACATACTCAAAAGTGACATTATACAGACTGAGCAGGCTGTGCTTATGCATTTATGCATGTATATACACACACATAGATATGTGTATGTTATATATGTATACATATTTATGTATCTGCATACATAAATATACATGTGTTTATATACATATTTATGCATAAATACATATATCATATGACAACAATTAATAAAGAAGAGGCATGAATTTGGAAAAGAGCAAGGGGGTAGACAGGAGGAACAGGAAAGGGTGTATTTATATTGTTATCTCAATATAAAGGACAATTTGAATATTGGACAGATGTTGGACAGGTGGCTCCCAGTGCAGCTCTTTTGATCTGCTCCCCGACACCCCACCTGCACTGGGCAGACTCAGGGCCTTACAGCCCCACAGTCACCAATGCCCTGTTTCTGGGTATTTCACATGAGGAGAGCCACAGAAGCTTTTTCCTGTGTCGTGATGTCCAGTTCTGCCTTGTAGTGGACCAGTTTTCCTTTCTTTCCTGGCTGAGTCACTTTCTGTTGTGAGGATGAGCCATGGTTTGCTCATCTTTGATGAACACACGGCCTTGAAACAGCTTCTTAAAATATACACGTGTGTGCATCTCTTCTACTCAAAACCTTCCAGGCCGGCAGGATGGGAGGATCTGTGTGGTCCAGCCTGGTGTCCAGGCCAGCAGGATGGCAGGATCTGTGTGGTCCAGCCTGGTGTCCAGGCCGGCAGGATGGCAGGATCTGTGTGGTCCAGCCTGGTGTCCAGGCCGGCAGGATGGCAGGATCTGTGTGGTCCAGCCTGGTGAATGCTGGCAGGATGGCAGGATCTGTGTGGTCCAGCCTGGTGTCTGGGATAGCAGGATGGCAGGATCTGTGTGGTCCAGCCTAGTGAATGCTGGCAGGATGGCAGGATCTGTGTGGTCCAACCTGTTGTCCGGGCCGGCAGGATGGCAGGATCTGTGTGGTCCAGCCTGGTGTCTGGGATAGCAGAATGGTAGGATCTGTGTGGTCTAGCCTGGTGTCCGGGCCGGCAGGATGGCAGGATCTGTGTGGTCCAGCCTGGTGTCTGGGCCGGCAGGCTGGCAGGATCTGTGTGGTCAAGCCTGGTGTCTGGGATAGCAGGATGGCAGGATCTGTGTGGTCCAGCCTGGTGAATGCTGGCAGGATGGCAGGATCTGTGTGGTCCAGCCTGGTGTCCAGGCTGGCAGGCTGGCAGGATCTGTGTGGTCAAGCCTGGTGTCTGGGATAGCAGGATGGCAGGATCTGTGTGGTCCAGCCTGGTGAATGCTGGCAGGATGGCAGGATCTGTGTGGTCCAGCCTGGTGAATGCTGGCCATCCCCCTGCACCCCCTTGCTCCTTTGTCTTGGGTCCCACTCCGCTGGCCATCTCCCTCTAACTCACCGTGCTCTGCCTTGCCTCAGTTTCCCATATGCCCCATACCAAGCTCCCCGAATCTTCCCCAGACTGGCATTCTTTGGGTTTTTATGTGAATGTCACTTCATGGGGACACCTCCGTAGCCTCCAGCCAAGTGCCACAGCTACACTGCTGACAGCGGACTCCCTTTAGGCCTCAGCTGATTTGCCCCTGGTGACAAACCCTTGTTTCTCTCTACTGAATCCCGCTCATGAAGGGAGTCTGATTATCTGGCAGCGCCCACTGAAGCCCAGCCAGGCGCCTGCCTCAGCTCAAGTGCTCACGATAGGCTGCACAGATTCCTGAAGAGGGTGAGTGTGGGTGCTCTTAAGAAATGTCAGGGTACAGCACTTTGAGGTAGCGACAGGCTGCGCCTGCTTGGTGTTAGGGTGCAAGCTGGCATCTGGCAATGGACCAGCAGCTCCCATCCAGCTGGCCTGGGCACAGTGGTCTATACCCACAGCAGAAGATGTGACATATTTTATTTAAAAAAAAAAAAAACAACAAATCATTGATGTGGCTGCCACCAGCTACTACATGAATAAATTAACCCCTTGTCTGCAGTGGGGACCCACCTTTCCTCACCTACCTTTAAGAAATAGATGGCATCTCTGGGTGCTGTTTCCTGGGTTATTCTGGTAACCACTGGGTAGGTGGGAAGCTCGGGGGACCCTCAGGGCTGAGACTCTGCCCACAGAAGTGTCTTCCTCCTGCAGAGCCTTGGAGCACTTTGAGAGCGATCCAACCCTGTACTCCTTGTGGGGTTTTGGGTTTTGTTTTCTTCATGTGTGATGTAGTCTCATGTGACACCTAATCCTGCCCTCCAGAGGAGGATCAGAGAACAGGGTGGCTCCTACTCCGCTTGGCTGCCAGGCCTTTCTCTGCTGGGCCTTAGGGACTGTGTAGACTGACCACCAACTGATGGATTGAACAGATGCCACAAGTCTGCTCTCGATCAGTCGCCTTGTGGGGCCAACTTGTCACAGACCACATGTTGTCCCTAAAGCACATATTTTTGGCTTTGAAACCCAGTAGACATTTTGCCAACAGGCTCCCCTCCTTAAGCCTGTCTGTCCAGCGGTATTCAGTCCATTTGCATTGCGGATGTGTAAACTGGTCTCCAGGATGCCTCCGTTTCCAGGGGCATCTCAGGCGCCCTTCCTAGCCAGGACCCTTGCCTGGCCCCTGAGGTCCAGCTTGGTCCACCATCTTGGTTCGTCCATTTTGCATTCTCAGGACTCTGCCTTCTCTCTCCGGCTTCTGCTCCTTTGTTTCTGTTGCTCTTCCTCCCTCAGTATCCTCAGCTCCCACAAAACTGTGGGGCTCTCTGAGTGGCCCTGAGAGCCCTCTGTGGCCAGAGTAAGCCCCCATTCTTCGGGGTGTGCCCTGGTCAGTCTCCAGTTGTCTCTGCTATTACCCGGAGGGTCTCTCTTTACAAGGGGGATGGTGTGCTGCTGATTCCAACCCTACAACTCAGGGTCATAGGGTGGATGGGCTCTGTGCCCCTCTCTGGGGCCATTTGCTTACGGGTACACCTGGCAAGGACACCAGGGATACCTGGAGGGACTCGGATGGCACTACAGGAGATGGACACCTTTAATAGTTGAGCCTGTTTTAATGGAGCAGTTGTATCATTTTAAAGTAAGTACTGCTAGAAATAACAATTTCTCCTTGAAAATAGTATTTGAGTGGATAGAAATGTCAAAGTTCTTCTGTTAGGTCCCACGCAGAGCAGCATGAGGGTAGGGAGGTCTGCAGGGGTCTCAGTGCTCCCAGGCAGGCTATAGCATGTGCACCTACTGTGTGCTGTATGTACTGGGAGAAATTCATGTGGGACGCACTAGTCTGCATGTCTATATGTATGTGGAGGCATGTGCACCTACTGTGTGCTGTACTGGGAGACGCTCACGTGGGATGCACTAGTCTGCATGTCTATATGTGTGGAGGCATGTGCACCTACTGTGTGCTGTACTGGCAGAAGCTCACGTGGGATGCACTAGTCTGCATGTCAGTGTGTGTGGAGGCATGTGCACCTACTGTGTGCTGTACTGGGAGAAGCTCGCGTGGGATGCACTAGTCTGCATGTCTGTGTGTGTGGAGGCATGTGCACCTACTGTGTGCTGTACTGGGAGAAGCTCGCGTGGGATGCACTAGTCTGCATGTCTGTATGTGTGGAGGCATGTGCACCTACTGTGTGCTGTACTGGGAGAAGCTCACGTGGGATGCACTAGTCTGCATGTCTATATGTGTGGAGGCATGTGCACCTACTGTGTGCTGTACTGGCAGAAGCTCACGTGGGATGCACTAGTCTGCATGTCAGTGTGTGTGGAGGCATGTGCACCTACTGTGTGCTGTACTGGGAGAAGCTCGCGTGGGATGCACTAGTCTGCATGTCTGTGTGTGTGGAGGCATGTGCACCTACTGTGTGCTGTACTGGGAGAAGCTCACGTGGGATGCACTAGTCTGCATGTCTGTGTGTGTGGAGGCATGTGCACCTACTGTGTGCTGTACTGGGAGAAGCTCGCGTGGGATGCACTAGTCTGCATGTCTGTATGTGTGGAAGAGAACCAGGGAGGATGGTGCCGGGGCAGGCATGAAATAGCTCCGGGAGCCCACATGAGAAGTCGAAGGGTGCGGGTGAATGTAGAGCTGGGAGCCAGGCGAGGGTCTGGCAGCTTGGTGGGCAGGACAGAGTGCAGCTGCTCTCCTGGCTGGGCCGCTTCTCACCATGTCGCTGAGTCGGCAATGCAAGCACAAGCCTTGGTTTTGGCTGGGTGTGAGGCTGGGTGTGCCAGGCACACTCGGAGCCTTCCCCCCACGAGGCCCCCAGGACATATTGCACATCAAATCCCTGGACCGAGGCCCTTCCCAGATGGCGTGGCCCGCCTGTGGGGGGTGGTGGAGGAATGCTGAGCTTGGCCGGCTCTGGCTTCTGGCCCCACGGCTCCCCCCTTCCTGCGTGAGCTGTGGAGCGGCTTCTGGGGCCCGTGACACTGACAGTCCCCGCACTGCCACCTCCTAAGGGGCGCGGCAGCCAGCACTTTGAGGGGACCCTCTGCCCTCTCTCCCCCCTCTTTTGTCTATGACTGTTGAAAAGAATCTGAGCCTGTGTTCAAGCCCTGAATCAAATCGCGTTTGCAATTTGTCAAATTATGCAGAGGAGACAGCGGAGAGGAAAGGGAAGCAGTTTGATTCTATTATGTGGAAATTAGCTCGAAACAGAGGCTGTTCGCCGGTTAGAGCAATTTCTCTCCATTTGTTTCTGGAGAAAATTGCCTGTGTGCCCGTCCTCCTCTGCCTCTGGCTGACGGTCCCCAGGCTGGGAGTGCAGTGAGGCAGGGACGCAGGCTTGCACCCGCCCTGTGGGGAGGCAACTTTCTTAGCCAATGGACAGCCCCAGAACAAGGGTGGGAGGTCAGGGGTAGCCCCGATATGCCTGGGCACGAGGGGAAGGGACACATGCCGGTTTGTGGTCACGCTCTCTCTGCCCCCTGTCTGCCACTAAGACACCGGCTTACGTGCCTTTGGAGGGCCAGGGGTCGGCTCCCTCCAAGATGGGCCCAGCCATGGTAGGACACAGAATGTGTTGAAAGGCTGGGGTGGGAAGTTGTGGGTGAACTGCCTTGGGCAAGACAGTTCTGCTGGAGGGGACTTGGAAGCAGGAGGTCCTGCCTCTGTGTAAGGTCAGAAGATGGTCATGAAAGACCTGAGAGTGGAGCCCCAGCAGTGGACCCCAGCACCCTGCTGCCTGGCACTGTTGTATTGAGCAAGGGTTCTTGGGAGGACCGGTAGGGGTGCCCTGTCCTTTGCTGAACTCTCTATGGCTCAATGCTGGTAAGGTGCCACCCAGGCCCCCTGCCTCCATACTGTGCTGTGACCTATGGTGTGGTTCCTGGTTATGGGTAGGGAACCTAAGCTCAAGAGGAAATTGTGCATCTCACCAGCAAAACCTACTTCAGCCCTACTGACTCCAGTCCATACCCAAGAGCTCTGAGCAGAGCCAAGGGACAGCTGGGTGAGGTCTGGCAGAAGGGTGTGGGGCAGAGACCAAAGGGCAGAACGCTGGGGTGGTGTGATTTGCATTGCCTAATTGATTGGATTATGGTTGAGAAATGCCTATGAAATTGGTAAAGCACTCCTCTGGGTCTCTGTGAGGGTGCTTCCAGAGAGCATTGGACCTAATAAATGGATCCATTCTATCTATCTATCTATCTATCTATCTATCTATCTATCTATCTATCTATCTATCTATCTATCTATCTATCTATCATTTTGAGGCAAGGTCTCACTATGTAGCCTTCACTGGCCTGGAACTCGTTCTGTAGACCAGGCTGGCCTTGATCTCACAGAGATCCTCCTGCCTCTGACTCCCGAGTGCTGGGATTAAAAAATGCACTACCATACCAGGCCTGTGGATTACTTCTTGACAGAGACATAACATGATGGCGTTATGGAGGGGTAGGGAAATGTAGGAAGTGGACATAACTGAAGGAGGTTAGAAGTATTGCCACGGGGGCATGTGTTTTCTGTGTGTGTATGTGTCTGTCTGTCTGTCTGTCTGTCTGTCCTCAGTGATCAGGTGAGGTTGTCAGAGGACAACCCCAAGCATCTCTCTTCAGGTGCCTTTCACCTTTGTGTGTGTGTGTGCGCGCGTGCATGCGTGCGTGTGTGTGTGTGTGTGTGTGTGTGTGTATGTGTGTGTGTGTGTGACTAGTTCTTTTACCAGCCTGAAAGTCATCAAGTCAGGTGAGGCTTGCTGGCCAGTGAGCCCCAAAGACCTGTTTGTCTGTACCTCCCCATTGCTCAGAGTGCAAATGCATGCCATCATGCCTGCCTTAAAAAAACCAAACAAGCTGGGTTCTGGGCATTGAATTCAGGTTTTCACACTTGCAAGGTAAGCACTTAATCACCTGAGCCATCTCCCAAAGCCCTTGGCAGGTGTACCTTGGCCTGGCCCTTTCCCTCTCTGTCTCTGTCTCTGTCTCTTTCTCTCTCTGCTTCCTGTCCGCCTGGGAGCGAGCAGCCCTCCCTCACCACAGTCTTCCACTGTGGTGTTCTGCTCTGCCACAGACCTAGAGCAACAAAGCCAGCCAAGCCTTTCCTCCGTGAGGTTTTCCCTCAAGTGCCTCATCACAGTAACGAAAGTGGACTAACATGATTTCTGAACCAACAGAACAACCCCACTGAACGCCCTCCGGGGTTTTGAGGCAAGCACCTTGACTCTACTGAGGCCCAGGAAGCCCCTGCCGCCCGCGGTACCTCTCTGTCAAGTGAGCCCCTTAATTTCTCTCAACAGTATTTCTACAGTTCTGGGCTATGTGTAGAGTTGGTGAGTGATGTGAGCAGAACATGGAGCTGCAGTCTGGGGCAAGGTAGCTGTGTATCCACGACCCCAGGGCCTGTGAAGGTTCTGGGTGGTGATCACTGCTATCGGAGCCTCCCAGGCAGATGCTACAGCCCACATCAATGTGCCTTGAGGCCCATGTTTCCCTCTGATAACCCCACTCCACTCTCTGGAACATGCCAACTGTCCTTGTTCAATGGGCCAGGAGAGGGGAGGAAACTCAAATACTGATGCCCTTGAAAAGCCCCCCTGGCCCAGCCCCGGCCTCTGCTTTTGCCTTCCAGGTTTGGTTACAGGTTGACAAAGACCAGCCTGGAAAGTTGAGCAGGTCTGTTCTCATCTGTTGTTATGGTTACAAGGAGGAAAAACAATTTCCTCTGAGGTATCTTCTGATCACCCCTGTCGGATGCTGGGGCAGATTAGCCAAGCTCCGTGGCGACGGCACTCGGTACTGCTGGAGACCAAATGACATTCATTTTGACCTCATACACGGGGTTACCGTCTGCCAGCGCAGTGAGAGGAGATAGAAAGAATCTCATTAAAACCATCAGAGAAGCGTGTTGCCGGTTTTATTGCAGCGGTAAAATTGCCTCTGCCCCATTCCCTCCAAACACCAGATCACAGGCATCACAAAACGTGGAGGGACCTGGGTGGGTGCAGAGCAGACGGTGGGCAGTCACCCTGGTTGGGAGTCGTCCAATCACCAAGCCCGGCGAGGACACACGGTGTGTTGCATCCTTGCTGCAAGGGGTGGACTCAGTCAGAAGCCCACTGGAGCTCCGGAGTGAGGACATGTCATCTCAAAGGGAGACACTCACTCCCCTGGCACTGGGGCCCCAGAGCCTGGGAGTGGCAGGAGAAGGCAGATGGAAATAAACTAAGAAGGACAATGAGCTATGTAAGACCTTGTGCCTCAGAGTAAGGGCTAGCTCCTGCCAGGCAGAGATGGAGACTGGGGTGTTTCCTTAGATGATGGGGGCACAGTAGTTAGGGATGTTTTCGTCCTGATCTGGTAGGCAGCCTGGGCCATGTTGTGTTGTTCACAGGTGTGTACCGCTCCAGGGATGGGCAGAAGCCGTCTAGGCTGAGGTCAGCTAGGAGCACCGGGGAGCTACTGCCTGGCCCAGTCACCCCTTTACTCTTTGCTTCCTTTCCTAAGAACCCAGAGTGACTCGCAGTGCCGCTGGCCCTCTTCTTGCTTGGGTCCGACCCGTGGGGTCCCCAGGAGACAAACTAACCCCCGCCAGCCAGGCGATCCTCAGCTGCAGAGAGAGGGACTTTCTGTGGGTTGGGGTGAGGAAAGAGAAAGGGGGTTTGGGTTTGGGGTGAAGGTCTAGGCTGAGGGGGCAGCAGGGAGACGCAAATGCAGTGGTTTCTAACAGGGACAGGGGTGAGGTCACCAGGGGAGGGTGGGCGTGCCGATGGTGAAGAAGGTGGTTCCTGGAATCCCACGAGTGAGAAGAAGAGCTAGAAGTGTGACGAGAGCTGGGCTAGAAGTGTGTGTGTGTGTGCGCGTGCGTGCGTGCGTGCGTGCGTGCGCGTGCGTGTGTGTACACTCTCCGCTTCTGGATATCCTTGGTAAATGACATACATGAAGGGACCTGCTCCTGCGGATAGAAGGTTTGATGTGGTGTCTTCCCCAGACAGCCTGCAGAGATCAGGGTGTCTTGTGTCTGCAGCAACCAGGGTGTCACAGTTAGGGTCACCTGTGGTTGAGGAGGGGCCTTGAAGGCTGGTTTGGAATCCTCAGCCCCTGGTCAGCCTCTGAGCCCTGTGGGGAGGTAATGGCTCCCGCTGAGTGTGGATGCTGGCAGCTGAGGAAGTCCCGTGTGTTGGGGGTGTGACCACACGTCTCTGGCAACCCTTTAGACCTTCCAGTCTCAGCAAGTTTGGGCCAGCGGAAATGGGTTTGCTGTTCCTGGGGCCAGAAGTGGCAGCTCAGGGGCAGAAAGAGGTCTGTGGTGGAGCCCAGGGAACCACCCTCCCAGGCCTGCCACGGGGTGGGGCTACTGGAGGCAGCTGAAGTGGGCGAGAGCGCCCCCTGGAGGGTTTCCAGTGGCATGATTGGTCACCATCCTCGGTGGGTAGCCTTGCCTGGACCTTCACAGCCTGAGCATTGGGTGATTGGTCACCATCCTCTGTGGGTAGCCTTGCCTCGACCTCCACAGCCCTGACCATTAGGTGATTGGTCACCATCCTCTGTGGGTAGCCTTGCCTGGACCTTCACAGCCTGAACACTGAGTGATTGGTCACCATCCTCTGTGGGTAGCCTTGCCTCGACCTCCACAGCCCTGACCATTAGGTGATTGGTCACCATCCTCTGTGGGTAGCCTTGCCTCAACCTCCACAGCCCTGACCATTGCTAGCTCTAGGGATCAAGACTGTCATGGCAGACAACCAATGGCCTTGGGGAGCAAGGACTGAGCAGAGGAAGGGATGCTCTGCTGGTTGCCGAGCGACAGCGACTGAGAAAGCTGTGTTTTGTGTGCTCCTCCTACTGAGCAGGGTGGGACCAGGGCAACAGGGGTCATCTCTCCACCCCAGTATGGACTGCCTGACCCTCCTGGGCCTCCCACCCCAAGCTGGTATGACTAAGTGTGTGCCTCTGACTCTCCCCAGGGTACTCTGGCTGAGCACAGGCTGAGAACTAGCTCCTGCCTTGGTCCAGCAGCTGGGACATCTGCACTGAGCAGACGTCTGTGCCTGAAGTTGCCCATGTCCAGGTCTGAAGAGCGTATCTGAAGACACGCTCTTGGTGTGGGCAGGGGTGACATGCGTGAGAGCCTTCTCCAGAGGACTGCCACCCGGGCCATCTGGGCAGCTGAGTGGGAAAGGGCTGCTACCAGAGCTTGGTGTGGCAATATAGCCAGGCTGTTTCCATAAGGGCTCCCTGGCTAGATCATGCCTGGTAGAGAATTGCTGTGTGTGTGTGTGTGTGTGTGTGTGTGTGTGTGTGTGTGTGTGTGTGTATGAATGTGTGTATGTATGTATGTGTATTTATGAGTGTGTGTGTATATGAGTGTATGTGTTAGTGTGTGTAGGTATGAGTGTGTGTGTATGAGTGCATGTGTATGAATGTGTGTGAGTTTGTGTGTGTGTGTATGTATGAATGTGTGTGCATATGAGTGTGTATGTGTGTGTGAGTGTGTTGTGTGTGTGAGTATTTGTGTATGTATGAGTGTGTGTGCAGAGTTGTAAGCAGAATTCAGAGTCATGAGCCAATGCCTAGGCTTGTGGAAGGACTGGATGTACAGCAGTGGACTGTGGTCCAGGATGTACACATAAATATAAGTTGTGCATGGTGCATGGCCAGAAGCTGCCCGGGGCTCTGACTTGCCCCTCCCAGTCTATCTGAATTGGCCAGTGGTTCCTATGCTGTCCCACCTAGACTCAGAGACCGGTGACCTTACTGTGTGTGTCAAGTAGAGACTCCTCACTCACTCTCTCTCGAACAATAGAGAACTAGACAGAAAATCAGAAGCAGCTGCTCTGAGACACGGAATGGGCACATGCTGGCCTGAGATCCCCACTCCAGAGAAAACGAGGGGGCTCTAAGGCCTGTAAGAAGTGTGGCTGGAGACCAGGTGGTGGGACGGCAGAGGTGACCTGGACAGCAGGCAGGTCTGTTGGGCTGAGTGAGGTAATGCTTCCCTGGAGCTGGCTGAGAATTCTTCAGCTCTCCCTCCGCCATCCTTACCGTGACCACTCTCTGTCCTGTGCTGGGAGGAGCCCGGTGACTTAGTGCTCATGCTAAGTGACTTAGTGCTCATGCTAAGTGACTTAGTGCTCATGCTAACTGACTTAGTGCTCATGCCAAATTGAGGAGAGACAGACTCAAAAGTCAAGGGCTGAGATAGTTAGCTTTTGGAGAGCAGGATACTAGAGAAGAGAGTGGAAAGAGAGCTTTAGTACTTTGTGTAGGGGACTTCACAGGCGTCTGCTTGAGTGCCAGTGTCCCATGGAGGGGGTGAACTGAAGAAAGAGCAAGAAGCAGAAAGCTGCAAGGCGTCTCAGAACCAGCTAAGTCCCCACAACCGGGTCCAGAGCGCTCAAAGTGTGCCCAGTGTTCAGCAGAGGCCTCGGGAGCATTCTGGCTTCACAGCTGAACCCATGCTGGAGGAAAACCTATCCTGCTCTCTCCCACAGCGTCAAACCAGTCCTCCAGAGATCGGCATCCTTCGGTAGACACAGCTGCTACCAGACAAAGCCCAACACTCTTCGGAGGAATGTAGTCAATCCAGAGCCCAACTCCACGTGCTTTCCAGGGCAACGCCCAGCATCCAGCCAAGAATACCAGCCGACAAAGATATAAGAAGAGATGAGCAGAAATAGGACAGAGGTCACACCGGAAATGACAGAGGCCCCTGAAAAGGTAGACAAGGACGTGAAGACACTGGTTACAAATGTGTTCATGCTCAAGCATTTAGAGAAAATGGTGAAAAGAGTGAGGAGAATCAGGAGGTAAGAAAACTCCAAATAGAACTGGAGTGACGGCAGAGACGGCTCCGTAGTGGGGTTGGGACTGGATGTTACAGAAAAGGCGGCGGGCCACACTAAAACTCAATGTGGGCGTTGCAAGGCCCTGGCCTGGTGGCTCACTCCGGCCCACTGCTCACTTCTTACCAATAAAGTTTTATTGCGGTGCAGCTGCATTCCTCAGCTTGTGTTGCCACCGCAGGACATCAGAGGAGAGCAGGAAGAAAGGCTGGCATGTTCCTACTGGCCCTGCTGAGGCTCGCCCGAAGTCTTGACCCTGTGATCTCTTTACACTGTGAACTGCTGAGCAAACGCCTCATCTATCAAAGGTAATGTGTGCGTTACATTTCAGCTGGTGGGTCCGACTTGTTCCAAACCGTCAGAACACGAATCCCCGGGGGTGAAATTGTAACCTTGGCTTACAGCTTGGGCATGGTGGAAATGAAGAAGAAAACACACGTGGAAGAGCAGGCCGTTCTGAGCTGTTCTGTTTCACTAGCCCTTCCCACTTTGGGTTCCCTGCACCCCAAGACCTTTGTCAGGCTTACTTCTCGGGGGAGGGGGGCTCTCTCCTCCCTACCAGAGCATGGGCTCCTCTTGCAGGGACATCTGTCTCGTCCTCTGCCCTGTGGTCAGAGCAGGCTGGCCTCAAGTTGCTGACCAGATGTGGGAAGACCAAGGCTTGGATGCGGAGGGGTGGGCTGAGGGCCCGACTCACACCCTGGTGCCCTCACGTCGATGGGGTAACTCGGCTTTTCTTTTCAACGGCAGCTGTTGCCTCCTCTTCCCGTCCTCTTTTGTCAGTTTTTCAGCTGACATCTATAATTTGGAAAGCCATAAAAATGAATATAGATGAAATATTAGAGGGCGGCGGCATGAAGGAAGCGGGAACAAAGAGACTCTCGCCGCTTTAAACAGGCCTTAAAACTGCTTTCATCTACGCACTCGCCTCAGCCCAGTGAAATTGATTCATTGACCAAATTGGCCATTTAGATTCAAAAGGCTCAGCTTTCTGAGCGCGGGCCCCCTCCTCTCCAGATTTATGGGGCCGCAGAGAGGCACCCCAGTGTCTCGGTTTCTTTTTTAAGGATGATCTACAGTGAGGCAACAGGCCCCTTCTTTCTGGAGAGTGCTCACTTGCTGGCCACTGCGGCCTGCAGGGGGCGCTGCGTGAGACTTGGCTCAAGGGAGCGCAGAGGGCACCTTGCAGTGTCAGCCAGGGCCTGACTGCGTGGCCGGTCTGACCTGAACTGCTGTCCTGGTCTGGAGCACAGACAGGAAAGAGGGAGTGTGACTGAGGGAGGACCGCCTCAGCTCTGCTGTCCTGAGTGGAAGTGCAGACAGCATGGGGTGCCTCTGAAGCTACAAGAAAGAATTCCCAGAAACCAGAGCAGGGGTGGAGGCTGGAGGTGTGTGTGTGTGTGTGTGTGTGTGTGTGTGTGTGTGTGTGTGTGTGTGTGTGTGTGTGTGTGTGTGTGTGTGTGTGTGTGTGACTTCTCCCTGGGCGACAGGCAACTGTGAACCGGCCCCTGTGGGAATGCCTTCCTAGCCACCCATCCCGAATGTCTGCCACCTAGAACCAAGACTGCACCAGGGAAGAACAGGGAGGGAACAGGGAGGGAACGCTAGGGAATGGTTCCCTCAGAGCTCCGTTCTGGACACAGAGCAGACAGAGCCGCCCAGTTTAAAATTCCCAGAGCAGTCACAGGTGGAGTGAAAATAAGGGAAACTCTGGAAGTGTCAGAGCTGGGATGCGGGCTCAGGCTAAGGCCAGGATTCAGGCTCCGTCTCAGATCAGGATTCCAGCTCAGCCAGAGACTGTGGTCAAGTTCAGGTGAGACCAGCAACTGAGTCAGTCTGAGACTCACAGACTGAGCAGAGTCCCTGGAGCCTCAGTTTTGACCTGCACAGCGAAGCTTTCCTGCGTTAAGCAGCGCAGCTGTGGTGAGTCCATGGGTCTATGGCTTTGCCCTATCGACCGGCCCATACTGCTCTTACCTTGCCCCTCTGTCCCTCTGCTGGGTCACCCTTCTTGACTGCACTGGGGCGGGGTGGTCTAGTCACAGGGTATCCGCTGTGGCCTGCCTGCTACTGGACTAGATCTGGACACCTGAGCCCTGTACCTGGCACCGCCTGGCACACAACAAGCTTGGTGCACCCGTTTAGCTGCCGCACCCCTCCCCCACCCCCACACACCTGAGCAGCTCTTGGTCCCTGGAGGTATTGGGTCAGGTGAGAGACTTGTAGCAAACAGAGATTCATCAGAGTCCTGGGGTCCTGGAGTTACCTACTAGACACTCATAACTGTACCTCAGGATGCCTGGGGGCAGGTCAGCTCCTGGGGCTGTTTATTTCTGGGCACTCTGGCCAGCACCAGCACCAGTGGGAGCATGTAGGTCAGAAAGTCAGAGGGCAGGCCCTGACCACCGGGAAGAAACAGGTGGGGCTTTGCTAGCCCTGGTCCCCTGGTCTCCAGACCCTTTCACAGGCCTATGGAAGGTCAGCCATGTCTGGCCAGACCCCTGACGGAGACCATAGTCTCCAGAGGCCACACGGCCGTTCCACATAGGCCCTGTGGACTGAGTTGAAATCTCCAGGCTCCCACCCCCACGTTGCTCCATCTTCATTATTTTATCTTATTTTGTAACTTTAATTACATACTAAGTGACATACTAAAAAACCATCGTTAAAATTTAAGCCTTTGTAATGCCGTTTTATTACATTTTGATGACTTTATAACTATGATACTTTATTATTCCTTCTATGTTATTCTATGAAGGCACAGTGAGATTTTTAATATCTAATTACAGTACCGGGTGATCATTAAACCAGACGCACGGTGAGCTCCAACCCGGGTCCCCAGATTCTCCGTGTCTGCGGGTCAGGCTGGGACTACACGTGGGTGTTCTGTGTGGGTCTGGAAAGCCACGAGGTGTAATTAGCACCAGACTATCTTGGAGAGAGGCTTTGGAAGGCCAGGGAGAGCTGGACATGGCCAGGGATCTGGGTCTCTTGGTGGTGGCTCTGGGCTGCCCAGCCTCATATGTCTCTGCTCCTAAGCAGTCCCAGCTTCAGGGGACCACTCCCTGCAGAGGTGACCAGCCTGCTAACCTCCTTCAGGAGTTCAGAGAAGTCCTCCATGGAGGTGTGGGAAGCATCTCCTCCCAGACTCTGAGGCACTTGTGGCCTACCCCAGTCTTTCTCTGGGGACCAAACAGTCATCAGAATCGGGGGCAGCTGGAGCAGGGAGACCCCTCAGGGCAGCGCAGGGCTGGAGAGGTGCAGGAAGGGGCCATAGCTGAGTCATCCGGGCGGTCCACAAGTGTGGTGGTACTGTGTTCCCCAAAATATTGTGTACCCTAATAAACTTATCTGGGGGTCAGAGAACAGAAAAGCCACCAGATACTTAGGATAGGCAGTGGTAGCACACGCCTTTAATCCTAGCATTCCAGAGGCAGAAATCCATGTGTTCAAGGGTACAGCCAAGCATGGTGACACACGCCTTTAATCCCAGGGAGTGATTGTAGAAAGCAGAAAAATATATAAGGTGCGAGGACCAGAAACTAGAAGCATTTGGCTGGTTAAGCATTTGGCTGGTTAAGCTTTCAGGCTTCTAGCTCAGTTCAGATGAGAGCCATTCGGATCTGAGGACACAGAGGCTTCCAGTCTGGGGAAACAAGACCAGCTGAGAAGTTGGCCAGGTGAGGTGGCTGTGGCTTGTTCTGTCTCTCTGATCTTCCAGCGTTCACCCCAATACCTGGCCTCAGGTTTGAATTTATTAATAAGACTCTCTAAGATTCCTGCTACACGCACGTTTCTCCGCCCCCTGTCTTCTCCAGACAGAGACTCCGAGGGAGGGTGCCACAGATGGGACTTCCGGTGAGGCTGCAGCACAGATGGAGAGGTTCTCTGAAGCTTTTCTCATCTCTGGAACTTCAGGAGAGCCCCTCAGAGCAGGACAGCCCTGGGCCTGGGGGAAGAGGGATCCAACACATTTTCAGTAGACAGCACTTGGCCCTGTGCTTCTGCCTGCTAGGCCGAGTCTGCACCTGTGGCCTCCTGCCTCCTTCTCTTCTGCCCTCCTGGGTCCCGAGCTGGGAACTCTTCTCCTCCGTCCTCTCCTCTGCCTGTTTTCAGCCTTAGTCTCTCTGTAGACCTCAAGGCCTGAGAGAGCTTCGGCCCCCCTTAAGCCTCAGACCTGCCACTGAGTACTCCATTATCTCTGTTACTTGCTGGACCTGGGGTCAGCTATGAGGCCAAATCATTAGGCAGCTGAGATCCCTGCTCCTAAGGACCACAATGCCATCTGCTGCTGAGCTGGGTCCCATAGTCTTACCTGGAGCATGGCTGCCTGGGCCCCTCTAGACTGTTACGCCCTTGCCTCCCCATGGTAGACCCAGGAGACTCAGTCCTTGGGGACCAGGCATGAATGCACCACACTGGCTATCTGGAGGCTCTCTGGGAACACTGGGGACCAGATGCTGGTGGTGGCCCAGCAGTCACACAGCAGCCCAAGCTGGGATTCTGCCTGGTTCCTTGCTCAGTGCAGGGGTAAGAGCCCACGCTGCAGTTGTCCGTGTCCCTTTGGGAAGTGTGATTGCGAACACGAGGCTGTCTGTGTGAGTGTGGGGTGGCTGAGGCCGCACGTGAGCCATGGTCTCCGGAAGCAGAATGATTGAGGCTTTTTCAGGGCCGGGCCGTGGCCCAGCTGGTGAGTCAGAAGTAGAATTCACCTCAGCAGGGGGTGGGGGCCCTTGAGATGCCTCATCAGCAGGCCAGTGCCAGGGCCCCAGGGAGCAGTCTTCTCCCAGGAACACGTGGCAGCCCAGGGCTCATTCTGCAATCCTACGACTCAGTAACTGTGCTCAGGCTCTGGCGGGGTTTGATCATCCTAGAAATTATATTGCTCGCTGGTCCCATGCGAGGGAAACTCAATTACACAGAATTGGGAGCAATCAGCATTTCATTGGCTGCGGAGACGTGGGGTCCCTGAGCCGAGGCCAGCCTGCAGATCCCGGGATCCTATGCACTTCACCTGTGACTCACTGGAGGATGATTACAAGCCCTCAAGCGGGATGCCCGTGACCTTTTCCCAGGGCCTGAGGAGCATGCTGCCTTCACCACATAGGCACCTTGACAGAGAGGACCAAGGACAGCATGGGCCATGGGCGTCCTGGGGCTGAGGCTGGGGCAGATTTGGGTCACTCCAGGCAGGGACATGTCTATCCTTCCTGCGAAATCCAGCACGATCGGTCAGTCCAGGATGTGGGGCTCTGACCTGGCACGCGGTGGCAGCTTTCCCACGCTGTGGCCCCAAACCCATGCGATAAGGATGCCATGCTTCCCAGACAGGTGGGGGACTCAGCCTCCCAGCCCTCTGAGGGAGAGAGAGCAGCTGTGGCCATGGCGCTCTGCAGGCCCTCGGGGAGGTGTCCTTCTGCCTGTCTCCCTACCTGCCCCTTCCTGCAGCAATCCTGTTCCTCCCAGTCTGCTGCAGTATGCCTCCAGGCACTGCTAGTGTCCCCCAAAGGCTCCTGGTGAGGGTGCAACCGTCAGCACTTCCCCCCCACACCCACCAGCACACACCCCTCTTGACCCCGCCACCCACTCATTCACTACCTGTCTCGACAGACAGGTCTATTGAAGACCTTTCCTCTGAAAGGATGATGTCATTCACCACGCGGCCTTGGTGAGTGGTTTGTGCCCTAGAGTTTCAGTCCACATTCTCGTCTGGGTCAGCTCTCCATTCCTTCCATGCTGAACACTGTTGTGGGCTGCACACTGTACATTGATCCTTCCAGCGCCCATCGTGAGTCTCCTTACCTTCTGCTCCCATGTCCTAGTGGGTGTGGCGTGGTGACTGAAGGATTGAGAAACTTTTATGAGCTTCCTGGCAGCGTTCATGTCTTCCTGGAGAAATCTGTACTTGCTGTGTTTAGGTTTTTTTGGTGTTTTTGTAGCTCTCTACGGAAGCAAGTCCTTGGGCTGTTAAAAGCAGGGCTGTGTCACCTTCTGTGAAGGGTATCTTTTAACTGTCAATCTAGAATCGCCTGGGAAGGGAGGTCTCGGTGAAGGATTGTTGGCACCAGACTTGCCTGTGGAAGATAACCTCGATGGGTGAGAAGGTCTGCCCACTATGAGTGGCACCATTCCCCAGGCAAGGGATCCTTGACTGTAAGCGAGGAGGAAGCAGGCTGAGCACTAGCATGCATACAACGATTCTCGGCTCCCTGCAGCATGGACATAATCTGGAACCGTGAACCAGATAAGCCCTTTCTCCCTTAAGTGCCTTTTGCCGGGGTGTTTTATCACAGCCACAGGGAAGGAAGGAAGACACCTTCAATCACAGGTTGAAGTCCAATCCGGGGGTCTTAGCCCGGGACTGTGCTTGGACCACTGACCTTCATAGAGGTAACGACAGTAAAATGAGGTCACTAGTGTGCCCCATCCACTGCACTGATGTCCTTACAGGAGGAGGAGGTCAGGACACAGACATGCCCAGAGAGACGACCCTGTGAGGGCCTCACCGGGAAAAAGCAGGATGGTGAGTGGGTGGGGAGGGCTGTACCTGGCCAGGCCTGCTGACTTCAGGCCTCCAGCCCAGGGCTGTGGGCAGGGAATGCCAGCTGTGCAGACTTGCAGGCTGGGCACTTCTCAAGCTGCAGAGTGCAGGGCAGAGCCTAGGACTTGGGGCCTGTGGGCCGGGCTGGTTTGTCCTTGGGTGGTGTTGAAAGGATGCCCATCTCCCTGCCAGCATCCATGTGCCTGCTGGTTCCCTCCCCCAGAGCAATGCATGGCTCTGTCAGTTTGCCAAGGGGTTTCCAGGCAGAGCCCCTCCTGCTTCCATCTGTACTTCCCTGGTAATTGGAGACCCTGAGCTCTCACACCGATATCACATGTACTCTCCCAGGTTTTCTGGTGGTATTTTGAATCTTATCAGTACTATTCTTTTTAAAAAGATTTATTTTATTTCGTCTATGGATATTTTGCCTGCATGAGTGTCTGTGCATTATGTGTGTGCCTGGTGCCGGAGGAAGCAAGAAGAGGGTGTCAGCTCCCCTGGAACTGGAGTTACAGACAGTTGTGAGCTGCCATGTGGGTGCTGGGAATCGAACCCAGGTCCCCTGCAAGAGCAGCCAGCGCTCTTAACCCTTGAGCCATCTCTCCAGCCACTATTACTATTATGCTTAGTTACGTGCCTTGGTTGTGTCTGAGTGTGGGTATGGGCGTGTGAGTACAAAGAGGCTAGAAGTGTGTGGTCTCCCGGAGCTGGAGTTAGAGGCAATTGTGAGCCTCTGTGGGTTCTGGGAGCCCAGCTCGGGTCTTCTGCAAGAGCAGCGTGTGCCCTCTGTCCTTGAGCCACTGTTATATTTTGCACGAGTCTTAATAAACACTTAGAATTTATTTTAAAGGGATGAGTAGCTTTACTTTTATTTCTTTTGGAGGGAGCTAGCTATTGTCACCTCATTTATTGATGGAATAAAACCCGTGTTCCAATATCAGCTTCCTGTCTATCCCGAGCTCAGCTCCAGCCTTCCAGCCCACCCCACACCTGGCTCAAGCTTCTCTCCGCCCATTCTGGGCCACTGGCTCCTGAGTGCTTCTCCTTCCATATGGACTTCACACATGTCAGCATGATACAAACCACCCCAGAGCTCTGCTGGGGTTCTGCCAGGATGTGAGGTAAGCTGAAGCAGGAACTCTAGGAAAACCAGCATTTTTGTCATAAAAGTGTTGGCCGTGGAGACCTTACGTCTGTCTAGGGCTCTTAAACAAGATTTTGTCATTTTCTTCTAATTATGTCAAGCTGGGAGATTACCTGGAAACCACACACCACACAGGTTACTAGGGAATTTAATGCAGGAGCTGGTGATAGGTTGGGAGGAGGGAGGGCCATCTCGGGTGGTGAGGCTAGAACAAGAGTCCACTTCTGCTCCAGGCTGGAGGGCGGCAACCATGGCCAGAGCTCCTCAGCCCTACTAGGGGTCAAGGCTAAGCAAGCTTGGAGTGTGAGCTGCAGCCACTAAGGACCCCCAGCTGCAGCGGGAGCTAATGCTGGGAAGCAGGGGCGGGGTGGGGTTGGAGGAGAGGGAAGGGGAGGGCGGGCCTTCTTTGCCTTGGTTCCTTCTCATTGGCCCAGCTTACCCGGCAGCTGAGGGGTGGATGGGGACCTTGCAACAGAGCAGAGTGGGGCACGAGGGAGACTTTTCCAAGTACAGACAGAGGTCAGGCACAGTTCCATGTCTGTCAACCATCTCCCAGTGGTTTATGATTCTCTCAATACTGCGCAAAGACTCCCTTTCCTTCCTTTCTACATTTTTATTATTTGAAACAGATGATGTATTGATTTCCATATAATTATATGACACTCTTACCCTACCATATTTCCTTATTAATTCTAATTTTAAATACAATATCTGGATTTGTTAAAAAAAAAAAAAAAAAAAAAAAAAAGGCCTCAGAGGTCTGGCATGTAGTAGCTCAGTGGCAGAATGCTTGCCTGGAATGCGCCAGGCTTGGAGTTTGATGATTGCTAACACCAGAAAACAATGAAGAAAAACTACCAGTTTGTCTCTTCCAAATCTCGTATTTTGCTTTCTTTTCTATTTGTGTCCATCAGAACCCTGAACGCCACGTTAAATTGTATCCATGGTGTCCCCGAGTAATTCTGATTTTCGCTGAGGTGGTTCAGTGTCTTGTGAGCGGGGGTTTTATTTTTTGCCAAGTGGGCAGGCGTCCCCTAAAGGCAGCCGGGGGCGCTGTGGGTTGGCTGACGCCCTTCTGTAGAGCTGGTGGAAGGAGGCCGAACCCACGGGGGTCGGAGGGCACCTTCCTTCCACAGACAGCAAGGCAAGGTGTGCGTGGCCTCAGCTCCGAGTCCCCAAGTCCCCCAGGAGGACACCGAAGGGTCCGGTGACGGCCCGTGCGTGCGGCAGGTTGCGGTGTCCTTGTGGAATCCCCGTGCTGCGGCAGGACCTTCACGTCAGCTTCACAGAAGCTGTGGCGCCAGGGCACACGGACAGGAAATCAACAGGGGCCAGGACCTGCCTGTCCTGTCCCATCTAGGCTTATCTTCCAGCACTCCAGGGGCCCACGTGCAGGACTCAGATGAGATTCGGTCCAGCCTTGGGCCCAGGTTCTTGTGCTTCCCTGCAGTGTGTCTCTGGGCTCCAGAGGCCTTTAGTCCCGTTGCCCTGTCAGTACTGATTGATTGAAGCTGTTTCTGTGGGACTGACTGCTGAGTTTTGTCAAAGGCTTTTTCCGCATCTATGGGTAGGATCAGACCATAGGTAGTTACGGTTTGAATGCAAAATCTCCTCCACAGGTTCGTGGGTTTGAATCCTTAGTCTCCAGCTGGTGGTGCTGTTTTGGGAGATTGTGTATCCGTTAGGAGGTAGGCCTCAGCTGGAGAGAGTGGGTTACTGGGAGGCCAAGCCTTGCAGATCACAGGCCCTGCGTGATCACTGGCCAGTCTCTGTTTCCTGGTCCTCTGAGATGTAAACAAGCAATCACACGCTCCTGCTACCAAGCTTCTGGTCACCGAGAATTCCACCACCTGGAACCCTCGACCCTCTGGAGCCATGAGCCAAAATAACCCCTTCCTCCAGTAAACTGCTTCTCTGGGATATTTCGTCAGAGCTGTGAGAAAAACAATCAATACAGTTAGACACAGGCAATGAAGACACTGTGTCTCCAGGTTCGGAACCACCCTTAGGTGGTGTTTATAGCTCTGGATTCTATTTGCTGCCTTTTTATTTGATTCTTTTAAAATTCTTCTTTATTTTTCTTTCTCTTTTTGTATAAACAATTTGGTTTACAGTTATCCTTTTCTGTCCTAATTAATTATGTGATTAACATTTCCCTGGCCTAATAAATTATCCTAATTTTTTTTTGTCTTTCCCCACATCCTAGCATTTTCAAAATAACTTTGGAATTATTTGTACTATCATAAAGATAAATTCAACTCTGGCAATGCTGACTTAAGGAAGCAAAACGTAACTGAGATCTGCTGTGCATGTTCTGTGCTTTACCCATTTAAAGCATATAAACTAATGTGTCTTAGGACCTCCACGAGATTGTGCAAGAGGCTGTTAACTTATGAACACTTAAAGGAACCCCCATCTGTTGCATTCACTGCAGTTCCGCCCCCACATCCCTCTCAAAAGCCTCATTTTCCTGCTGGCTTCTTCCTCTTAGCACAGGAACGAGGCCCACTCTCAAGCAGCATGGGTAAATACTTTCTTTTTCACTGCCACACAGTCTCCCATTGCACAGATGTAACACCTTCTACCCCCCACCCCCCACCCCTTGGGGATCGGTGGATCAAAATTTGGACTGGTGCCATGTCAACTTTCTTATGGAGAAAGCAGTAATGAAAGTTTACCTGTCAGTGTGTGGGTAAAGGTTTTCATTTCTCTTGAGAATTTGCATTTAGGAGTGGGATTATCAGGTTATCTGTGTTTGGAGTTTAAGACCCACCAGGCTCTCTTGCCCAGTGACTTTGCGGTTCTGCAGTTTTGCCATCATGTCTTGGGGCCTCAGCCTCCGTGCTCTTCACTGTACCTGCTGTTCTTGGGCCTTCTGAGTTGGCCATCCCTGGGAGTGTGCCGTGGAGCCTCGTGGTGAATTTGATTTGTGTTTCCCCAGTGACTGATGGCGTGGAGTGGCTTTTCACATGCACGCAGTTTGCAGATTTTCTTTGAAGAAATGTCTACTCAGCATCTTTGACCACCTTTGAATTGTGTTATTTGTCTTTTGCCATCAGGTTAGAAACGTGTGTAGTGTGTGTGTGTGTGTGTGTGTTACAGGTTCAAGTGCTTTGCCACACGGCTGATTTGTACGTACTTTCTCCTGTTATGTGGGGCTGCACTTTCTTTTCTCTTTCTTTTCTTTCGTCCTTCCTTCCTCCCTCCCTCCCTCTCTCTCCCTTTCTTCCTTCCTTCCTTTCTCCCTCCCTCTCTCTTCTTTTCTCTATGACATTGTTGATACCGTCTAAGTTTAAATTCTGACATAGCTCAGTTTGTCTGTTTCTCCTTGTTGCTTGTGCCCTTGGTGTCATATCTAAGAAGCTACTGTCTAACCCCAAGGTCAGGATGATTTATTTCCCCCCTTTACAGCTTTATCTGCTGCATCCAGGTCTCAGGTCTGCGTTTGGCTCTGGAGCTCAGGGGGAGTTGTGTTCCCTATTCACTCTCTCACACCTGGACCTACATAGCTCACCCTTCGCCGATGCTCCTGCCTCTGCCTCATTGTGGTGGTGCCTCGTGGGACATCTACTGACCATGGTGGAAGGGTTCATTTTTAGCTCCTCAGTTACACCCCACAGATCTGGCCATGCACTGTGTCCCAACTGTCCTATTTTTATAGTAAGATTTGAAACCAGAAATCTCAAGTCTTCCAACTTTATTCTTCCTTTTTGGTGCCACCCCCATTCTGATCCCCTGAGTTCCCATAGGAGCATTCGAATCAGCTAGGCAATGGAGCCAGCTGGGTGATGGTTAACAGATCGTGGTGGATTTGTAGACCAATCTGAGGAGAACAATGGTCTTAACAACATAAATTCTCTAAGCTAGGAGCATGTGCTGTCTTCCATTAGCTTTGATTCTCTGTGATTTCTTTCAACAATGTTTATAATTCCCAGTGTACAGCTCTTACCCTCCTTGTGTTACATTTATATCTGAGTATTTCATTTTTTGATGCTGTTATAAATGAAAATTTCCTTAATTTAATTTCCACATTGCCCGATTGCTTTTTGTGGATTAAGCTCACACCCTTCAGCCTCCTGCAGCTCGCAGTTCTAATAGACCTCCCTGTGTGCAGATTCCTTGGGACTTCCTAGGTAGGAAATAATATCATATGAAAATAGAGATACTTGACTTGTTATTCTCCAGTCTGGATGCCTTTCATTTCATTTTCTCACCTGATATTCCCTGGCTATATCCTCCAGCACCATGCTGAATAGGGGTAGGGGAGCAGAGTTCTCTCTCATTCCTGACCTTAGGGAAGGAGTTTCCTGTAGCTAGAGTTTTCCTGCCTTGCCCACAGTCAGGACAAATCTTTGTCACCCGCCAGTCCCCCAGCCACTCAGACCCAACCAAGTAAACACAGAGACTTATATTGCTTACAAACTGTATGGCTGTGGCAAGCTTCTTGCTAACTGTTCTTATAGCTTAAATTAATCCATTTCTATAAATCTATACCTTGCCACATGGCTCGTGGCTTACCATGCTGTTTGTCATGGCAGCAGCTGGCAGTGACTCCCTTTCCCTTCCTGTCCCCTTAATTCTCCTCTCTGTTAGTCCTGCCTATACTTCCTGCCTGGCCACTGGCCAATCAGTGTTTTATTTATTGACCAATCAGAGCAACAGATTTGACATACAGACCATCCCACAGCAGTTTCCAACCCTTCTTCTCTAAGCAAGAAGTTAGCTATGGCTTTTCCTAGATGCCTTTAGTAGATGTCAAGTTCCCTTTTATTCCTAGAATTGAATGTTTTTTAAAACTACCTTTCTGTGTCTATTTAAACAGCAATACACCTTTGTCCTTTATTCTTTTCTTGTGGTGTGTCTCATGATGAACAGCTCGGCATTCCTAGGGTGAACCCTCTTTGGTCATGGTACAGGATCCTTTTTATATGTTGTTGTTGTTGTTTAGTTGAAACCTCCAGCTCACTCCTGCTTGATCCAGAAAGCCCCATTCCCCTCCCCTCTCCAAACCATGCCCTCCAACAAAGGGAAGTCACCAAAAGGCCCAGTTCTGCCTTCTTGGTGGCTACAACAGCTCCTCCCCTGAAGTTGCCAGGCACTCAAGTCCCTGCCTAAAGCATTCAGCTTTTGACGGTACTTGGGCACAAACCCAGCTTGTAGCAGACATGTCATCACCCCTCACCTACAATCTATATAAGCTCCCTGCTTTAGTTTGGGCGCATGGCTTCTCCAGCCTTGATCTCTGGGGCTAGAGATCCCATCCAGGAGTTGCTTTGCTCAAATAAACCTGTTGTTATACTTTTTCAATTCGACTTGATCTTGCTTACTGCCTAGGTGGAGAAACCTATTATTGGGGTACAGAAAACCCACTGTTTTAGTGATGAACTTTCTTCCTATGTCTAGAGAGCCTGGCTGTAGCCTGATGAAGTGCACTTAGAAGACAAACAAAGGAAATTTAAAATCTTGAGCTTGTGACTGAATAGTAAATAGTCAGTGCTCTATCAGTTTATCAGAACTCCATTTATCAATGCTAAAACTCCAAACCTCCAAAATTCCAGTGCAACAATAGCATAGAAAGGGGACAGAAGTCTGGAACATCTTTACACATCTTAAATCATTTACTTAGTCCTTTAAAATTTGCATTTATACATCTTAAATAATTTTCGGTGTTCCTTTCGTGGAACCTGAAACCTGCTTATCCTTTACTATGAAGCTTGTGAACAAGGCAATCCTGTCTGTATTTTTTAACAAGAAAATTAACTAATGAACTACCAAGGTGGTTGTAGCCTTGGGGGGTGGAGGGAGGAGCTGCTACTATCAGTTGCTAGAATTGACTTGCTGGTGTTTGGTTTTTTGATATTTATTTTTGTTTATGTTTACAAGAAAATTCACTGGTGATTCTGGCTGGTTTGTGTCTCTTCCTGTGACTTCTTGTCCAGGTCTCCTTAGAGGGGGGTTTTAGCCTGATACAATGAGTTGGGGAGTGTTCCTTTCTTTCTTTGTGCTTAGATGAGCAGAGGAAAGTGGGAAACGGATGAATTTTTGAACCTGTCACGATTCTTGCCCAGGGACTCCAGGGTCTGGATGCTCTTTATAGGAAGTGGATTTTTTTTGTTGTTGTTGTTCTTGTTTGCTTGTTTTTTGAGATAGGGGCTCTTTATATAGCTTGTCTTGCTTACAATTCACTATGTAGACCAGGCTGCCCTCAAACTTACAGTGACCAGCCTGCCTCTGTCTCCTAAGTGTGGTTGTGTGGGCCACCACATCTGCCATGGCTTGTTGTTGTTTCAAATGTCTAATTCAATCTCTTTTTATAAGTCTGTTAAGACTTTCCTAGTTCTTCTTGAAGGAGTTTGGGTTAGCTTTTTCTTTCCATGGGTTCACATAACTCCCTAAGTTCTCTATGCTGTTGGTACTTAGCTGTTCATAATATTCCCTTGCAAGGAATACTCTCACAGATTCAGTGGTTCTAGCCTCTCTCTTCTCCTTGGTCTGCACAGCTCAAGAATTATTACCTTTGTTCATCCCTTCAAAGAACCAGACTTGTGTTCACAGGAACAAAACTTTTGGTGTTGATTTTACTGGTTTTCATTTTTTCAACTATTTCTCTCTCATTTTTTATTACTGCCTTCCTTCTGTTTGCTTTGGGATTGGTTTGTTCTTTTTTAGTCTTTCAAGGTAGAAGGATAGGTTATTAGTTTGCAGTCTTTTTTCTGCAGGTATACGTCTCTCTCTGAGCATCCTTCCTGGCTTTAGGGGAGCATCAGCTCCTAGATGCTGTATTTTCATTTTCATTCTTGTCAATGAACTCTCTAACTTTTTTGGTGGGATCTCCTTGGCTCCCTGTTATTGAAGAATGTTTTGTCTAATTTCTGGATCTTGTGAGTTTTACATTTCCTTTTAGCATTGCTTTCTAATTGAATTTCCATTGCGAACAGGGACAACACTTCAAATCATTTAAACCTTTTAAAGTTTGTTGAGGTCGGTTTTCTTATTCAGCATAGTCTAGCTTGCCTGATGAGT
Organism: Peromyscus maniculatus bairdii; assembly: GCF_049852395.1. Taxonomy (NCBI): domain Eukaryota; kingdom Metazoa; phylum Chordata; class Mammalia; order Rodentia; family Cricetidae; genus Peromyscus; species Peromyscus maniculatus. The sequence continues at coordinate 84,635,963 of NC_134865.1, read as the reverse complement.
TTTATGTATTTCCTGGGATGGTGGGAGTGAGGGGTGGGGGTGGGAAACATGTACAGTCCACTGCTGCTGGGGGTGGTGTTCTATGAAATCTGCTGGGTGTCACGTTACAGGTGCATTCCCTTACTTACAATGACGGCAGAGGTATTCAGCGTGAGGTCTTTCGGATTTTGGAATAGCCACCCAGACTTTATTAGTTGAGCATCTTTAATCCAAAAAATCTAAAATCTTCCCAAATCCCACAATGATTTGCATAAGGACATCTCTTTATTCTCAGGCATTAGCAGCCGTCTTGCTGCATTGGGAAGCACCCCCCGCGGTGTGTCTGGGCGGGCAGCTTTGCTGGCAACAGGTCGTCTTTGTCTCACCTTCGGTTTGATGATAAGCCGCACATAAGAATTTTGGTTGACAGATTTTTCTCTTAGCACTCTGAGCTTGTCATCCTGCGGCCATCTGGCTTCCATCGCTTCTGCCGATGTTCCTTGGTAGTCTTATTGGGTCCCTTTGTACGTGAATTGCTTTTCTCTTGGTGATTTCACATTTTCCAGTTGGTCTTTGTCTTCAGTGTTTAGTGCACAGTGTGTCTGGCCATGCTTCTCTTTATTCTGCTTGGATTCTGAGCGCCGTGGATGTCAGGCTAATGCTTTTCATCCTAGCTGAGATGTTTCCAGTCATCATTTCTTCAAGTGCTTTCCCCCATCTTCCCCCCTTTTCCTGTCATCTCAGCTCCTGCGCCCCTGTGCTTGAGGGCGTCCATCATTTGTTGGCTGCTCTGTTTTAGATTTTTCTATCTCTTCTATACATTCTTAGTCACTGTTGGTTTATTGCTCACTCATTTCTTCTGTCCACTCAGACATTCTATGGAGCGCCACCCAGAGCATTTCCTACACTGTCTAGTAAACCTGTCTCCTCAGAAGTTTCCAGTGTTGCTCTGATCATGGCTTCCACACTCCATGCCTTGGTCTTGGCTTTAACGCCTTCCATCACCAACAACAAGGACCAGACATTCCTAGGCTGCACAGGGGTTATGCAAAAGGACCCAGCGTCTTCCAGTGTCTGGAATGGTGATCTATTTAAGCCTCATAATGAACAAATCACCAGTGGGATCTGCTGGCCACAAAAAGTGCCCCCAGTAGCCAAACTGGAATAGTTCGAACAACAAAATAAAGTGACATGTGTCTCTAATGCAATACACAAAATAAATGTCTATGAGTCCATGCTGATATATATATGACGGAATAAACACACGGGTAGAGAGGAGAGACAAGGGTCCCATACACAAGTCCAAGTGACTTATGTAAACATGGTGTTTTTCCACTCCTAGGTGCTCCTTCCAGAGGCTGCGGAAGGCAAACGGGAGAGAGAACAGACATGTTCACCGTAGAAACCTGACACACTGGACTCAGCCTGGTGAAGGGGATTCCTTGGACAAGTGGTGTTACCATGAGGTACGAGTGGCATTTGCCTTTGTCTCTCTCACCCTGAGCCACAGTCCTGGTTTAGTCAGGAAAACATGAGCCACATCTCATTAGTGGCATACCCACAATCCCCCCGTTTCTTGTGTCTGAGAGCTGGGCTTATTCCCCAAGGCCTGCACCTGTTTCTCGTGGTTTCCATCTCTTTACACTTCTCCCGGTTCGGATTTCTACACCAACTTGAGCACCATCATCTGCTCCTATGCCTTTTATCTTCGGCGACGAGTCCGCACCACATGCGACTCTCCTGGGGTGCCGATGCATCGCTCCTTCGCCCAGCTTTTCCTCTGGGTCCCGCAGAAGCTCCGAGCACCTCTGCTGGTTCCTAAGCTCTTTTCCTTCCTTTTGCTCCTTGTCCCTGTCTTTCCCGGCTCACGCCACCTGCTGGCAGCTGCTGTAGGTGGCAAAGGCCACGTGGCTTCCCACCAGTGACAAAAGCAGGCACAATGCAGTCTTGGCTTTCCCAGGGGGCTGCATTTACCAGCTTCTTCCTCCTGTCCAGAGTCCCAGGCAGTGGGGACTGTTTGTGATGGCCAGTTCTGGTGGGAGAGGGTCTGGCCATGCATACCTGGTGGTGACTCCTCTCTCGCCTAAGGCAGTTTGTCCGATGAACTGGGCGTAGGTCGCATCCAAAGCCACAGGCACCCAGGGTAGTTACCTCGTTAGCCTGGCTGGTCACACACCAGTGAGGTCTGGGAAATGTGTTGTAGAGTCAGTCTTCTAGGAAAGTAGACACGGCAATGGGCGAGGACCATGGCCTCCACTGTAATTCCACCAGCAGATCCCAGGAGAAAACAGGGGTTGGTCCAGAGGCTGCCTGTGGAGTTGAACTCCACCTTCTGCAGCCTAAATGCTGAGAGGAGGTACAGGACTACTCTAACCTGACCCAGGACCCACACAGCCTGCATCCATCCTCCACAGGACTACCCTAACCTGACCCAGGACCCACACAGCCCCCATCCATCCTCCACAGGACTACCCTAACCTGACCCAGGACCCACACAGCCTGCATCCATCCTCCACAGGACTACCCTAACCTGACCCAGGACCCACACAGCCTGCATCCATCCTCCACAGGACTACCCTAACCTGACCCAGGACCCCTACAGAGCTGTATCCATCCTCCACAGGACTACCCTAACCTGACCCAGGACCCACACAGCCTGCATCCATCCTCCACAGGACTACCCTAACCTGACCCAGGACCCCTACAGAGCTGTATCCATCCTCCACAGGACTACCCTAACCTGATCCAGGACCCACACAGCCCCCATCCATTCTCAGGCTGAGGTGTAAGGTCAGGAAAATGGGAGAGTTGAAAGCTCTAAAAAGTCAGCCCGCACTGCGGTCTGAGAGCCCAGTCCAGGTCACAAGACAAGAAGAGAGAGGGTAAGGATCAGAAAGAAGAGGTACGATTTGTTATTTTGGGGAAGGGGCAATATGATTTTCATATAAAACAATCCTAAGAAACTTTACAATTAGAACAAGTAAGTTTTGATTTGAGGGGTTTTAACACCCATAACACTGATACTCAGCAGTCAACACTAATTAGGGAACATAAGAGAAAAAGAGGACCATTCCCACTAGCAAGAAGCCTCTGGGTATTTAGGAATAAGGAGCACAAAAGTGTGGGACATCTCGGTGAGGAGATGAACTTTTCTAGAAGCCTATGGAGGAGGTCTCACTATCGGGATGGTTACACCATGAACAGAAAAAACTCAGTTTTATGTGTATACTGATATATAAATGAATGTAATTGGGTTTTAAATCCTAGCAGTTTCCCCTTGGAACCTTGTCAGGAGGCTGGTGACTTCACCTGTGATATCAAGGGACCAAGAAAAGCTTGGAGAGGAGCCGGAAGAGGCAGCTGTGCTTTACGGCAGGCCGGGCCTCCCTGAGGGGACCCATAAGATCAAAGGCCCAGCTGCACACTGAGAACTTGGTGTGTAACGGACTCCTCCCGACACCCAGGGCTCTGTGGAATAGCTGCTCACTTCTCCAACAGCAAGGTAAAATTATTCACGCCGTTACTGGAACTGACAGAGAAGAAAGTCCCACCTATGAAATGCAAAGCGTTAAAAACATTTAGATGGCACTTCGGTGAAATGAAAATCAAGTCAAGATACAGAACGGCAAGATACAACCAGTTTCATAACGGCAACTATGTTATAGCTAATAGCTTCCATTCAAGAGGCAACAGATAGTTAAAAGTTAAACCATCAGCCACATACTACAGATGGAGCATATAAAGAGTATACGCAAGCCGATAACACAAATAATAAAACAATGGGAAAGTAGGGGCATGATAGGATCTTGCAGGGAATGCGAGCAGAAACCCAATGACCAAGTGACTGGAAGAGCGCCCTCTCCCTATCTACCAGGGAAGTGCAGTTAGTACAGCCTTTGTGATGATCAGGCTAGGGAGCCGGGAGGACCGTGATGATAATGGGTGGTTGGCTCTCAGCTACACTGAAAGGACGCTTGTTGTTCACCTTTGTGAGAGCCACACGGCCTCTCCTAGCAGAGCAGGTTCCAGGAATGTCCCCCTCCCCTCCAGACATTGTACAAAGTGACATCCGGGAAAGTGCACAGGGAGCATGGGACCATGGAGGCCCCAGAGCAGGCAGAAAGGGACTGTCCATGTGCTGAGGTGGAGCACTTACAGCTGCCACTCTGCTCTGCATGGAAGGAACAATTGACCATGGTCTGACATATCTAGATAGAGCAGATGACGGTGACCGAGGAGCCAGCAACTGGTCCTGCAGAGACTCAGATCACCTAGAATGGGATGAAACGAAACAAAAAAATATATATGCGGAGGGTGATGTCATCTGTGGCAGTCTTTGCTAAAACCACGTGGCACACCACAGCAGAGGTCTCAGAAGAGAATGAATCAGACTGTGGGAGAGAGTGAGAAACAAGGCTCATTTTATTCCTAATGTTTCACTCCTTAAAATAATTACCTGGAGCAAATACGGGGAAGTGCTAACATGCATTAAGTCTGGGATAAAATTACACATGATCCTATACAAAGGGTTCTAAATGTTTCCGTAATGAAACGCTGGGACAAAGGACAGAGATTCTGAATTAAAAACACACAGAAGAAATATAAGAAAACAAAAGATGCTCAGATAGCAGAATGGATGAAAAATGAGCCCGCAGAGCTAGGATAAAAATGGAAGAGAAAATAAGCCATTTCAGGAACAGGAGCAAAGGACACTGGGAATACAACATCAAGGACATTCATTCATTCAACAAATAATAATTGAACACCTGCTGAGAGTCCGGCCCTGGGGACTCAAGAGGTCCCTTCCTTTCAGGAGCTGAGTATGATTATGAAGGGAGACAGCCTGTCAGCAGGAAGCACACTGCAGAATCGGGGGGTGACTGGGCCGTGGAGGAGAGCACCGAGCCGGGCAGCAAGGGCAGCAGGGCTGTGTTCAAGCCTGGAGGAAGCTGGGTGCCGGATTAGGAAGCCCTGCATTCAAGGCAGGGGTGGGGTGGGGCCTGGCCTGCTTGGGAAGCCAGGGGAGAGGTAAGGTGAGGGAGGAGGCTCCTGAACCCCTTCAGGTATGGCTCACAAGGTCCTATTGGAGTTAGGACAGACTACATCTGTCTGTGTTGGAGTAGAGATGAATAGCCAGCCCTAGACTCGTGGTGGAGCCTGGGAAAAACACGGGGGTCTAGGGAAGCGTACGCTCAGACAGGCCAGGACAGCTTAAGGCAGTTAGACTTATTTTATGTCATGTGTTTAAGTGTTTTGCCTGCACGTACATATGTCCACCTTGTGTGTGCCTGGTGTCTGGGGTGGCCTGAGAGGGCGTAGGGTCCCCTGGAACTGAGCTACAGGTAGCTGTGACCTGCCATGTGAGTGCTGGGAACTGAGCCCGCATCCTCTGCGAGAGCCTCCATCTCTCTAGCGTACCAAGCTTAGAGCATTTAGAGACAGGACAAACTTTCTGCTTCCTCCTCCAGAAGAAAACAAAAAAGAAAGGGAATGAGAACAGATGAAACGCTCCAGCCACGGTGGTCCGGGGCTCTCAGAACCCCACAGTCAGGCATTGGCTGGAAGGAATGCCGGAAGGGGCGGGGCGAGCCTGGGTTGCTCCGGTGTCCACGTGACTGCTGTGACGCGTACTTTCAGCACAGCACAGTACCGCCTCAGCGGCAGAGGCAGAGGCGAGGGAGTGGAAAAGAAAGATGAGCCACCCCCCCCCCCCCCCCCCCGGCTGGGTCGGCCCCTCGCTGGGTTGGAACATGGAGGGTCTCAGGCACTTGTGTTGCCCTCTGTCCCCCTAAACTCAGAGGAGAACCAGAGGCGGGAAGATGACCGTGATGGCGGGTAGTCCAAGGATGCAAGACAGAGGAGCCCAGCCTGGGGTCAGCAGGGCGCCCTCATGATGGCATATTCACTGGACCACTGTCGGGACAGGGCCTGGGGAACATGTCTGAGTCTCGCATACTGAATCTGATGCTGTGTCTTGTTTTCTGGACAGAATCTCACCACACAGCCTAGGCTGTTCTCAAACTTGTAATCCTCCTGTGGCAGGCATGCATCACTATGCCTGGTGCTTGAGTTTGATTCTGGATGGGGACCAGGAGAGATGGACTTGCTCTTAGGCTGAGCATTGGGGTGAAAAAGTCACAGAAATGGTTCAATTCTAGGTAGAATTTATTTCTTGTAAAAATCACACCAATCCCATTGGTTAAAAGTGCCATAAGCAGAGTGTTGGCCTGGAGAGATGGCTTGGTGGTTAAGAGCACTGGCTGCTCTTTCTAGAGGACTTAGGTTCAATTCCCAGCAGCCACGTGGCCACTCACAACTGTCTATAACTCCAGTTCCAGAGGATCCAACACCCTTACCCAAACATAAATGTAAACATAACACCAATGCACATGAAATAAAAATAAATAATTTTTTTTAAAGTGCATGAGCAGAACTCAACGGCTTGAGATCCAAGGACAGAGACCCCATGTCCTTTCTGTCACACATCATTTGCTCTTCCCACCTTCAAAGGCCCCCCTCCAAGGTGAGTGGTGGGGAACCTGCTCAGAACTCTCAGCTAGCAGGAGCAGATTGAGTTCCCTTCACACCCTGGATACCACCTGCCCTTTATTTGTTTCAGACTTATGTATTTTATTTGATATAAATTCATGCTTTGCCTGACTATATTTATGTGCACTACATGTCTACCTGGTACCCATGGAGTCCTGAAGATCACATCAGATCCCCTAAGACTAGAGTGATATATGGTTGTGAGCTACCTGCCATGTGGGTGCTGGGAATTGAACTGGGTCCCCTGCAAGAGCAACAAGTGCTGTTGATCACCAAGCCATCTCTCCAGATCCCACAACTGATCTGTACCCCAAAACACATTCTTCCTGTGCCCCAGCTCCTGTGTTGAGATCCTGCCTTCACCACCTTGTTCGTTTATGTTGATGTTTTGAGATGAGGGCTCACTGTATAGTTCAGGTTGGCTCTGAACTCAAGATCCCGAGAGCTGCACTTATGTGGGTGTGTGGACCACACAGCTGTTGACACAGGTCCTGACAGGTTTGCAGCCGTTTTGGCAGCCTGATTTGGGTTTCCACTGCTGTCCTGTGGGTCCCTTATGCTCCTCACCCAGTTCACCTTGGCTTCCTGCTGGGTAAAGGCCTGACACTGACAGTGGCCTCAGCTCTAAGGTGGCCATTTGTGTCATCCAGGTGACTCTTGGAACGATCAGCCACACAGGGCAGTGTTGGTGGTGAGAACTCTTGGGATATGCAGGCAGTGTTCGGCCTCCACAGGCCGGCCATGGTTTTACAGAACATTGCCCCATTCATAAGTTTAATTTTCAGGCCCATCAGCAATGCTGACCGGAGGACAGGACAGGAAGCAGGGTGAAGCCTCTTCGGTCTATGGCCTCTTTCCTGCTCTGAGTGTGGAAGTCTCAGCGCTGAGGGTCCCTGCCTGGCTGCCCTGCCTGCTTGGTGTTTGGATTACAATCAACTGCTTTAACCTGTTTCCAGCTCAGTTCAGTTCAGTCCTGACTTCCGTTCCCTCTCAATCCACTTTCAGCTCCGCGTAACTCAATTCCACATCACACAGTTCAATTCAGCGTTCAGTTTCTATTTTGCTTAGTCTGTGTTCGCGGAACACTGCCATGTTTGAACTGCTTGCTTTGCTTTCTAGGGCTGCCGGCAGGGCCTGGCCTGGCAGGATGCCACCCTGACATGTGGGGTGTGGGTGGGTACTGGGCAGGAGGCCTGGGAGAACCGTGAGGATATGGCTATTACAAACCCCGGTGACATAACAGCGTCAGTGTGTCGTGTGGTCTGACCTCTTACATGGTGGTCACTCCCCTGAGTGCATCTGAGGAGCCAGGTCCTGTGGGTCATGGTGTGCCTAGGCCTCTAGAAATGTGATCAAACACTGAGCCATTTTTTTCTCTGTGCTTCTCTCTACAGTCCTCAATGCTCTTGTGTACACCAATGTTGTGCCCAGATCGTGACCCCCAGAGAGACCACCAAAGATGAGCATGCTGGAATACAAAAGCAAGGTTTAACTCTGGATATACAAGCCTAGGCAGGGACTTCGTCCAATACATCCAACGCAGTGGAGGCTGGAGGAAGTGCCCACCTATCTGCAAGCTCAGCTTTTAAAGGGAAAAATCACAAGGTTGCATCATTTAGGGGTGCTAGTACAGGAACAATTCTGATTGGCTTGCTTCTAGGGGCTTCTAGAAATCATGGCTTAATCTTACTTCTAAGGGAGTGGTTGCCCACCACCATTTCTCATTGGCTGCCCTCAGGTGGGGGCATTTCTGGGGTCAGTTACCCTGGAAACCAGGGAGAGGTTTGTGACTTGCCTCGTGACTATCTTGTGACTCTGTACGTTTACACTTCCTGGTTTCTGGAATCTGAACTGACTGGTTTCAGTAACTAATGGCCTATTCCCAAAAGGAGATCTTAGGCCTTAATTTTAAGGTGAAAGTATTTTGGTCTTATTTCTAAGATGGCTCATTTTTGTCTCACAACCAGAAACTTCTAAAGAGGGACATATGGAGAAATTGTTTCTAGAAGTATCCTGGTCCCAGGGTCCCTGGCACATCAAGGTCAGGACTCCTAAGTTATCCCTCAGGTGCTACTTGAGGCAGGCAGGCCAGCATCCTGTTCTGCTGCCAGCGTGGAGAGGTTGTGTCAGGATGGCCCAGCTCCAGCACTCCTGGGCAGGGTGTCAGGTTCCAGTAGCCAGGCACGCTCCTTGCCTCAAGCCCATCCACTGTAACTTTGTGTCCTCAGCCACCCGGGGCAACCGCAATCAATTCACCGTGCTGTGCCCGCACAACGACATAGGAATGCCTTCGGGATCGTGCAGACATGAATCCTGCTTCTGGACGGGACATGGAGGGAGAACATAAAACCTCGTTTAAGCTCTGAGCCAAGTGCCTCTCAGTGCCCTCAGTGCCCCTCAGTGCCCTCAGTGCCTGCGGGGAAGCTGAGTTTGTCTAAAGTACAGCTGTCTAGGAGGCAGCGTGCAGGACAGCATCCTGAGAGAAGCCAGGAAACGAGTCCCCACTTTTCTCTACCTAGATGCAGGCTGATCTCTAATGCTGCACAGAGCGACCCCAAAAGTGCATCTCGGTTCTGGGACAGAAGTGGGGTGTATGGGAAGTTTGAGGGCACAAATTCATCATTATTTATGAACCGACAAGAGGCAGTTTATTGCTCTGATCACTCACTAATCATCTCCCATAAATGCAGGGACCGACAAAATCCCACTGAATCAATAAAGTGGTAAGTTCCACGTCTAAATCACGGCACCCAGTGCTCTTGAGTAAACCTTTTGGTAATTTACAAAGGCTGTTGAATTTTATAGTAAGTGTTTTTCAAACCAAGCTGGATTCTAAACAATAATGACTTTTTAATGTGGCTCTGTGATTACATTGTCATAGTGAAATACGGGGGTCTTTGACTGCATCCGAAATGAGCCCGGTGTGAATTACTCCGAGGCACGGGCCAGAGCGGCCCCAGGTAAAGCAATCTTCATAAATCACGCTCCAATCCGGGTGGCCTGGCAGGCGAGGCCTGATGCCAATTTTTGCAACTCAAATTTCAATGGACAATTTGTAAGCAAGTGCTTCCATTTGTTCTGAAGAAGTGGCCACGGCCAGGCGCCTATACAGTGGTGGTGGCAGCCTGCCTAGAGCTGGCCTCAGCCTTGGGTAGAACCAGGATGTGGCCACTGGACCACATAGCTACTTAAATGGTGTCAGATAACTTAATGAATGTAAGGTAACTGACCCGAGTGCAAGCCACATGTCACGTGCTCAGTGGCCCAAGTGTCTAGTTGCATTGAAGAATAGTTCTCTCTTCGGGGAGGTCCTGACAGATAGTGCAGGTGCCAAGCATGGGTTTCACTCTTCCCGTGAGCATGAGGATGCTTCCCTGAAGGTTGTGATGATGCAGCCTTCTCACAGAAAGGCTCTAAAGTGCCAGGCAGGGTGGGCTTCTGAAAGCCATATGCTGGCTACACTCTGGGCTGTGTACCACTCCTGATAATCCCAAAGCCACCAGGTAAGGAGTGAGCTTGGTCCATCTCTGAGCCCAGCTGTGAAGGTTCAGTGACTCCTGTGGCCTGAAGAAGCTGGGCTGGACGAAGATGGGGCTGCTGGGCCTGTGACTCAATCCTGGCCACTCTGACTCTCTTCACAGGCCCCTAGAAGGCTGGGTTCTAGCTTGAGATGGGTGGGCTTCCCCAGGTCCTGGTTACTCCCAGGATGGGTGCATTGGTGGCTGGGTATGGACCGGAGAGTCTCTACCAAGGTTTCCTCTACTGGCTTTCCTTGCTGCTCCAGAGGGGGTAGACTTACCGTTCTATCTTTGAGGGGTACAGACTCCCTTCTTTAAAAAAAAATGAAGGCTCCAAGTTCCTGGAGGTCTTGAGATACCCCCACTGACATAAGTTTCCAGGATGCCACATGCCTCCTTAGCATCTCTGAGGTTTGTTTCTCAGAGATCAATGTCACATCTCCCTTGAGTCTCAGAGGGGAGTCAGAAGCAGGGGTACACCTGTGGGCATGGGAAGGCCTCTGAGGGCTGTGACAGGGCGGGGAGGACATGGGGACAGGTAGCCCAGGGAGCAGCGCTGGTATATGTCACACACCTCCACCTGCCCCTCACTCGGCACACACCGCCACAAATGTCTTCCTGTGATCTGAACTTCTCTTCCAAGGCACTTGACATCTAATTCCCTTTTAGTAGAGAGGGAAACTGAGGCCCAAGTGGAGCGAGCACCTGCCTGGGTCAGGAGAAACAGTGCACGGAGTTCCCGCCAGCGCCACAGTCCTCAGGGGCTCTGGCCTGACCTCGGTGTGTGCGCACAGGGAACAGGTGAGCGCTGCTGCAGACCTGGTGGGATGGCTGAGGAAATTAAGTGAGTTAATGAATCGCAGATGGTTAGGCCTAGGCAAAGGATCGTTATTGAGTTCCTTTTCAGTATTTAACAAAAGCATTTGTTTGCAGCTGGGGGACCATTTTCAAGAGAAAAGAGGTTTTCAAAGAAGCTGAGTTTTGTAATGTATGTCCCTTTTTCATTTAAAAAAAAAAGGTGGGGTGGGGTGGGAGGAAATGAGGCGCTTCACTGCCTCCCATCAAGATGTGAGACTCACTTTAACTTCTGTAACAGGACACCAATGCCTGGGAGGTCTCTGGGGAGAATAAATCCACCCCTTTTAAGGGAAGAACAGTGGTTAGTGCTGAGTATATCATGTCAAAAATTAACATATGAACTTCAAATCCATGCACCAATTCAAAATCTGATTTAACAAACTGCTCTTATTAAAGTCAGTTGGTGAGCATTCCATTATCAAAACAAATGAAATCTTTCCCGTCTACGAGATAAATAATTTCCTCCCCACACCTAAGCAGGAGGCATTAACTTAACGGGTAATGATCTAAATTATGTATTAAACTCAATTACTTTTTATTACTGCTTTCCAATTAGGGTACCCTGATTGACTGCTAAGCGTGGAGTCTTCTCCTGGGCTGTACCTGGGCTCCCAGCCCTGGAGCTGACTCCACAGGCCCTATTCACCCTCAGCTTAATTGAGTGTGGCTCTGCCTCGCTCTAGAGAGAGTGTGAGCTGCAGCTTCTAATGGCGAATAAACAACGGTGTGGCCTGATTACCAGCTAAATTACCCATCTGCCCGAATCACTTCAGCGATTGCTCCTGATGTGATAACACAGCACTGAGCCGGGCCTTGAGACGCCGTTCCCGGGGCTGGCTCTGGGAAAGTGGACAGGCCATGTTCTAAACTGAGTGCTCTTGCTACAAGGAATGTTTCCGTGTGCTCAAGCACCACGGCCTCCCACTTAGCGAGTATTTCACTTCTTCTGTTTTCATTTATGTGAGGTCGGTCTTGGTGTGACAGCACCAGATGGAAAATTCCAGAAATGAACAAGAAATTCCAGATGCTGAGCACCTTTGCGAAGGGCGTGATGAAATGTCATCATTTCATATCATCATTTCATACCATCCACTCCAGCACGTGAGCCTCCCTCAGTCCAGGGGACCCACGGTGTTTGTGCGTGCAACCTGCCTGGTAGTCACAGCTTGATTATCGATGGACGCTTGCTTGTTTTACTTAATAATGGCTCCAAAGTGTAAGAGTAGCGATTCTGGCAGCTTGGACAGCCTGACACTGTCACAGCACCTTGTCATTCACCTTACGTCACCTTATCACATAGGATTTGTCACTCACACTACCACAGGAAGGGGAATGTAGACAGCGGGAGATAAACCATGGCCACATACTATATCACAGTGTGTGTGACTGTTCTATTTTATTACTGTTGACCTCCTACTATTTCTAGTTTATAGATCATGCTCTATAAGGAAAAGCAGGATGTATAGAATTTGGTGCTAGCTGCAGTTCCTGGCACTTGCTGAGTGTCCGAGGAAGAGCTCTCTGACAAAGTACATCTAAGCTGAAAAGTGTGCCGACCCCAAGCAGCGAGGAGATTGCTTTGTATCAACGTGCTTGCAAACAGGGACAGGATGCCAACCTTAGACAGCAGAGGTTCTGGAATGTTCGTTCCTCAAAGATTCCCAGCACACCATGAGATGGGCACCAAACAAAACAGGGAGACATTGGCACTGTGGAACTGAGTATATGGGTGGGAGGGGAGCCAGGGTGACAACTGGCTTGGTGACTATGTCGTGACAGCCCAGAAGCCCCTCTTGACCCTTCATGTATAGAGCAGAGGGCTCCCTGAACATCTGGAAAGGAAGCCGAGCTTCCTCTGCTTGTCTTGATGATGAGGGTCGCCGAGCTGGGGCGAGGCTGGCTAGACATCGTCAGAGCAGCAGCATCTCTACATGTAGCCAGCCATCATGTACCATGGCAGTGGACAGTGCCACCAGGGTGCTGGGGTACGCTCCTGCAACCACCCCAGGAAGGCTGAAGTGGGAAGGGACACTGAGGGAGCCAGAGAGGTACTCTAAATGCCCACCCCAACTCGTGAGTCCCAGTAGCCAAATGATGAACGGTCAGGACACCCACCCTGTCACGGTGGTGTCTGGAGAGCCATGGCTTGGGGTTATCATTTTCTGTTGGAACCTGGGGTTTGCAAAGCCTCTGTGGGCTGGCCTCGGAGTAGCCCAATAACAGCACTGCCTGATCAGGTCCTCACTGTGTCTTCCTTGTAAGATCTCAGGAGGAAGACCCAGGAGAGGCTCTGAAATGATGTGCCTTTGGGGCAGTTGACTGTGACTCCGACAGGTGGGCTGAGTGGTTCTTAGCAGGGCGTCTCTGGGGACCGGGGTGGGGTGACAAAAAGGAGCAGAGCAGGCCGCTAGGGGACACAGGTAGGTGCTAGCCAGACACCAATGGCTGGCCACGAAGTTAAAACCTGGCAGCGATAGGGATTGGAGAGGCAGACAGGTGTGTGTGTGTGTGTGTGTGTGTGTGTGTGTGTGTGTGTGTGTTAGTGTATGTTATGAGTTTGAGTACCAGCGATGTAATGGTGTGAATAAGTAATGTTCCCCACAGTTTGATTTAACTATTTGGTTCCCAGTTGATAGTGCTGTTTGGGAGGTTTAGGAGGTGCCGCCTTGTTGGAGGAAGTATGTCACTTGGAGGTGGGATTTAGGAGGTTAAAAGTCTTGTCCCATTTTGAGTTTGCACTTGGCTTGTGCTCGAGGATCAGGGGCGAGCCCTCAGCTGCCCAGCCCGCTGCTTGCCGCCACGCTGTCCCACCATGATGGACTCTTACCCCTCTGGAACCACCAGCTAAATAAAGGCAGCTTGAAGAAGCCGCCCGGGCCGTGGTGTTCTATCACAGCAACAGAAAAGTAACCGATACAGGTGATAACTGTGAGTGTGTGCCACGAGATGGGGAGGGGATGGAGGCAGGCAGCTGGGTGGCCTTGTACACCGTCGAAGCTCTCAGGCTTGTCCCCAAGGCCCTGTGAGCCCTGGACTCAGTGAGGTCTGAGAGGGAGCGTCACTTACTTCTGTCCAAAATGGCATCCAGGTTTGACTCCCCTCACCAGTGAGGAGCCAAGCAGGTGACAGCTTCTCCAGATGGTTCCTCTTCTTCCTCCCAACCATAGGGTCAGGCCCGCCAGCCCCGCCATGTTCCCCAGCAACCCCTGCCACAGCTGCCTGACTGGGGTGCCCACATCCACACATCTGGGCAAGCTCTCCCATACCCAGAAGCTGCCCTATTTGGGAGCTCTCCTACAAGCCTCACCCCGGTACTGCTGCTGAGGCTGCACCTCCAGCAGGGCCTCCCCTGGCCTCTCACAGTGCCAAGCTACTCTCCATGGCCACTTCAGGCCACCAAAGCCAGTGTCAAGTGGCTGTCAGCTTGAGAAACAGCCTTGGCCCCCACTGTGTGCTGACCCCGAGGAAACATTCCCCAGAAGTTTTTACCTCAGTGGTGGTGGCCCCTTCTTAATCACAGCCAATTTCTCAGCCGCATCTCACCAGCATCAATTGTTCCAGTAAAGCAAAAGTTTCTCTCCCACAGACCCTTAATTCAAAACTTCTCTCTGACACCTCCCAGGCCATTGCCTGCATTTCACATTTCTCTCTGCTTCATCTTCCAAGTTCTGGCAACAGCTAGCTCCTCAAGCACCCACTGGCTCTTCCAGTTCAAAGAACCCAAATCCTCCACTTTCCTCCCTCACTGCAGCCCGAGGTGTAAACGCCACACAGTCAGGGCATCCTGGCTATGACCCTCTCTCTGGGACCGATTTCTGCCCTAGTTTGATTTAGTTTGGTTTCTGCTGCTGTGATAAATATCATGGCCAAAAGCAACCAGGGGAGGAAAGGGTTAAATGGCTTACACATCTCAATCACTCAGGGAAGAGAGGGCAGAAACTCCAGCAGGGGCAGGGGCAGGAACCAGGGGGAATGCTGCTCCCTGGCTGGCTCCCCATGGCTTAACTTTACATATACAATGTAGGATCTCCTGCCCAGGGGCGGCATGCCCAACACTAATCATCAATTAAGAAAATGCCCTAAAGACAAAGCCACAGGCCAACTGGATGGATGACAAGTCCTTAGGTGAGGGTCCTTCCAGGTGACTAGTTTATGTAAAGTTATCAAGGATAACCAGTACAATGATCAACCCTGGATGTGCCCTCTAGTCCCTTAACCAGCCCTGGTCCATCTAGGGACAATATGTGTCCACAGGCTGGACACTATTGCCGGATGAAGGCTGAGCTCAGCACAGTACTGCTGGGGTAACTGGACTGAAGGTGGCCTAGGAGACCCGAGTTCCCTTCCAGAAATGGGATGGGACCCCAAGTTCAGAACCCCAAGCTCTCAATACAAGGGAAAGGCTCTGACTGGAGGTGTGTGTGTGTGTGTGAAAGCTGCTGGACGAGGAGGCCTCGAACTCACAACTCTATGGCACCAAGGGCACAGCCAAGGACCTGTGCCCTGTTCCTCGCCATGGATGCCTGAGTCTCAGTGCCCGCAGCAGATGCTGGGAAGCGCAGAAGCCACAGCCATGGTCCTGTCTTGCATGGGCCTGGAATTTGCTTTTTGTTTGTGTGATGAATTCTTCGGATGCTCAAAAAAGAAATTAATTTTACTTATTCCTCCAAGCGGTCATTAGAAAAGCTTTTAATGAACACAGTAAAAACCAACTAATTATCGCAATGGCATTTTACTCTAAATAAAATTGACAGGAACCAAGAATATGATGCATATAATTCTCTGTAGTTTATTAAAACCCATTTATCACATTTTATCCTAGAGGAAACTGATCATATTAGTCTGCGATAATTTAGCTAATATTTTCTCAGTGCATCTAATATTTAAGGGGAGTTGCTGATATTAAAGCCGTTGTGCATTAAGTGGCGGTGACCTGCATTCTGATGACTCTGCCTGCTGAGGGATGGACGCAGACACCTGCTCGTCCTGCTCTGTGCTTTCCAGTCCGTGCTTCCAGTTAGAACACTTCCCTCTCAGCTGCTGGAGTCAACTAACTGTCAATACCAGCAGGCATGGTCTTTTCCTACGGGAACCAGGCTGGAGCCCAGACATCCCCATTTCTTCTGCACCAGCACCACCACCAGCACCAACACCAGCAGCACCACCAAAACCACCACCAGCCGCCCTTGTACCTCCCAGAGCGAGGCAGACAACTCTTGAGTACAGAGAGGAAGGAGTTGACCTCTGACTTTTGTTTTTTAAACTTGGAAAGCCACACACTTTAGGTTGGAAATTTAGCTTTTCGTTACCCATTTCGCCCTCAGTCCTTTGTGAGTTCGAACCACACCATGTAACTGGGTTGAGGAGACGGAACATCTGATTCACTTACTAAACGCAGGTTGCTTTGTGGACGTTTGGAACGGCGGCCACCAGACAGTCCCTGGAGTGTTCCTGAGGACTGCCATCCTCCCGGACACAGGTGTGTGCTGCACCTCCCCGCAGCCTCCCCCACCCTCCCTACAAGGGCGGTGGTTGTCTGTGTGGATTTGTCTGGGCTAAGGGTGCCGGGTTCTTAGCCGCCTTTGTGTCTGGACATCTGAGTGGTTGTTCTTCCCAGGCAAAGGCATGTCAAAAGGTTTAGTGAGGTGATGGGGCTGTGGGCGATACCTAAGTGATGGCTACATGTCCCCAAGTACTCATGGGACAGGGGGTTTTGGCTCAGCAAGGATCCCATGAAGACCCTGGACACCGAGCCGTCCACGTCCTTCCTCTGGCCGTATCCCTGAGTGTCTATCCAACCAATCATCCAAGGACTCCACTCGTGCCTTGACTCCTGTGGCCCGGCCCTCCCTGGCAGCCACCTGGATGCAGCCTCCATGTTAGGCTTTGCTGTCTGTCTTCTCCACCTGCCCCCAGCCCCTGGGGCAACCAGAGCATTCCACAAGGATGGGCAGGCATCCCTGCCTCCCCAGGCCCCAAGCATTGCTTAGCCCTCCTACCATGTTAAGGAACATCTGGCCCTGACTGTAGGACAGGACTGTTCCCATCTAATGGTGCTCCCCATCCCCAAGTCCTCCCCCAGGCTTCTCCCTCCCCTCCTTCCCATGGAGGAGCCAGTGTCCCTTCATAGGAAAGCCCACATCTAAGCTAGGAGTCCCAGGGCTCACCACACCAACTCCTGTCTGGTCTCCAATGCTCTGCATGACCCTCCCTCCTGGTCTCCACCACTCTGCCTGACCCTCCCTCCTGGTCTCCACAGCTCTGCCTGACCCTCCCTCCTGGTCTCCACTGCTCTGCCTGACCCTCCTCCCTCCTGGTCTCCACTGCTCTGCCTGACCCTCCCTCCTGGTCTCCACTGCTCTGCCTGACCCTCCCTCCTGGTCTCCACCGCTCTGCCTGACCACTCCTGGACACATACCTCTCCCGTCCACTCCCTGCCCACCCACTGTCTGCACCTGCAGCAGCGAGACCTCTCCTCCAAAGCCACAACTGCTGGACTCGGTCTCCTTCAGCCCAGCTCTTCCCTAAGATTCCCTACCCCACAGTGGGGTTCAGCTGCCCCCCCCGCCCCCCGTCTCTGTGCCTCAGCTCTCCTGGCCAGTCCTCCATTCTCTGGAGCAGCTCTCCGGGGCCCATCCTGAAACTCTGTGCTTGTTCTGGTGATGTCTTCTGTGCCCGGCTTCAAATGCCGTCTACTCACCTCTGACACTCAACTCTCACACTCCAATTTCCTTCCTTCCTGAGCTCGCAACCTGCACATCTAGCTGCCTATTTTAATTTCTTTTTATTGTCTCAGTCATTTGTTAAATTGCACCCACAGCACATGGACGGGAGCCTGGGGAACACTCTGCCCACTGCCATGTTGGTGCTGAGAGCCGCGGCTCCTGAGTGGGGGCCCCCCCTGCTGCATGAACTGCCGTCTTCTGCTGGGTGGCCGGCACACACGCTCACGCAGGAAGAGAAATATACAGTTTTGTCTGGCGATTTTGCCTTCGCACAAATGGAATCATACATATTTCATGGGTTGTCTGCAACTTGCTTTTTATATTTAACACAGTGTCTCGGGAGCTTTCCATGTTGGCACACGTAGCCCGACCTTTTTTTTTTTTTTTTTTTTTGATAGCTGGAGATTCTTCCCTCTTAGTGGTGACACTGCTGTGTAGCAAGCTCTCTTGCCAGGAAAAAAAATGGATTTGTTTCTCTCTCTCTCTCCTTTAATCATTTTCTCCTAATATCCAAACGCAGGCACGTGTGGCCCTCTAGATCAGGGTCCCTGCCGGCTGCACAGGCCCACTCTGCCTTTGCTTATGTCATTGTAAGAAGCATCAGCATTTGCCTTCTCCTCCCAGTTTTACGGAAGACAAGGCATATCTCACGGCTGCTTTCACATCCCCCTGATAACGGTGAAGTCGGTATCATTTTTTGTTCTTGTCTGTCTTTGGATGTCTTTCTTCACCACACCTCCCTTAGCCTGTCCCAGAGGGTAGCCTGTCTCCTGACTCCCAGCCCCTACTGTGTGGGATGCCTCTGAATGTGCCCACTGCTCAGACGTGCGGCCTCCTCGTCACCTGTAACTTGTGTCTTGTCTGCAAGTCCAATTGTCATCGCTGTCCTTTGTCAAAAGCCAGTGTTTACAAGTGTTCTCTTTTCCCAGGGAGTCTCACTCACCTGTCAAATTCTACAGGAGACGCAACTGCAGCTTGATTGGGATTCCACCACATGGATAGATCACTGTGGGAGACCGTGGCATTTTACAGCATTTTCTCACAGAAAAGCCAGGCATTTCTTTCTCCACTTCCTGGGATCTTCTTTTGTGTCGGCCAGTAAAGTTTATAGCTGTCCCCAGCAAGGGTTTTGTATGCATTTTTGATTTTTTCTTCCCCTCTTAGGAAGCCTTGTCTTCTCTAGCCCTTGTAAACAGGCGGCCGCTTTTTACATAGTGCATTTGTAGAGATGCAGGCCGAGTCTTACGACGTCACTAAGCGCTGATTAGTTTGTCATTGTTCCCCACACCTTGCGGTTTTCTCGACCTGACCATATTGTCAGTGAACCACAGCCTGTTTGCATTGCCTTTTTTTCTGGTACTCACAACTTTTGAAATGTCCTGTGCTGACCCAGCAACTTGTGAGGAACAGAAATGGGAGTTTGGGTGTCCTCACACTGCTCCAACTTTAACAGGGACCTCGGATGCCATGAGAGCAGGGCTCGGTCTGCTCCCACCTCATGAGGAATTTCTGGCCAGCGGTCATGGAGACTTTTAACAAATGCTACTTGGGTGTGTACTAAACCTCTGCTTTTTCTACCTGAATGAATTACAGCAGTTACCTCAGTGGGTTCCAAACATCAGATGCCCCTGAATGTCTGGAGTAATCCTCCCCGCTCTGGGCTCTGGCTCCTCCAGGCTGACCCTGCTTTCCCACGCTCACATTCCCTTCCTTGAGACTGCTCAGCTTCTGCAGGTAGAGGGATGTCTCTGCTCTGCCCCCGCCACCCCCCCGTGGCTGGGTGCCTTCCCCACGCACAAATTCGTATTTTCTATCATGTGTACATATCCACTCACAATAGTTTATGGGTTTGAAAGTTTACGTAAATGACAAAGTGGCAGAAACGTTTGCAGCTTCCTTTTCTCATGCAACCTCAGCTTTCTTACAGATGTCTATGCTGATTGATGGCGACCCAGCTTGTTCTAGCTGACCGTAGTAGACCATTCCCCTGGGTCAGGAAGGCATGGTGTCTTCTCTCTCCCCACCGAAGAACTCTCAGCCTGTCCCTTCTGCCTGACACGTAGCAATGTGCAATGCCCAGCTGCCTTGTGTGCGACCTGGAGACTGTGAGTGCAGGCCCTCAGGGCAACACCTTCTAGGTGGAAGTGCTGGCTGGTGGGGGAAGGAGATGTCTTGGACTCTTGGGGTTCACATGGACAGAGCTCTGAACAGTTCTTGGCAGGTTACACGTGCTTGGTAAACACAACCCGTGAGTGTGGTGTGCTAGCCTGATTAGTAACAGGGCTGTTCCTATGGTAATGCCAATCTACCCTCCAGCCAGCATTTCTCAGCTTCCATTTCCACAAATTCCCAGCAACACTTGGTGATATCAGACTTACTAATTCTTTATAGTCTAATGGGTGAAAAATGGCATCTTGTTGTTTTAATTTGTGCTTCTCGGTGTTAGTCCTGAAGCTGAACATGTTTTCACATATTTATTGTGTACGGTCCTCTCCCCATATTTATTGTTTCTTATCATTTCCTCATTCTTCCATCGGCTGCTTGCTGTTTTCTTATTGATTTTCAGGAATTATTTATGTATCTGGGTAGTGATACTTTATTGGTTATATGGGTTGTAAATATATCCTCCCAGACCGAGGCTTGTATTTTTTTCTTTGTTGATGGTGTCTTTTGCCGAACAGAACTTTAAATTTTCATGTGTCTGCCGCATCAGATTCTCCCTTCTGTGGTGTGGTGTCCGCATAAACCCTTACGTTATCTCTGGCAGCTCCCTATTCTCGCGTTCAGGCTTTGACCCACCTGCGATTTGTTTATGTTTACGATGTAAAGTGGGTTTTGCTTCCTGTTACACCAGAGCTGTGGACCTGATGAATCTAGCCTTCCTTTGCAGGAAGCCCATGTTTCGTATACCACAGGCAGCTTTACTGAGGCCGCGCTCCAGCTCTTCCTTCGGCTTCTTTCCTTCACTGTCCATCCCTGAACCACCACTTGCTCTCTTGGAAACGACAGCTTTACAACTGTAACGCGCCAAGAGCTGCTCAGAGCTCTCCCCGCACAGACCTCAAGAGCCGACAAAGCCTCCTTCTAGGCCAGTGTCCCGCCTGCAGGGTTCTGTCATCTAGAAGGGAAGGCCCCACCTTTTGTGAACCACTGCTATTCAAGTACTCCACAAGAGAAAGATACAGACAACCGTGCTCTTAAGAGTCCTTTAAGAGTCTTAAGAGTCTTGGCAACCAAGAGGGACCCAGTGCCTCAGAATCTCATCATGAGGCTCAGGGGTACAGAATCTTTAAAGACAAACCCCACCAAGACCATAATTTACATCAAAGTTAGATGAGGGTCACAGTAACCTCGACACATTCATTCTTGGCAGAACATTATTTCAGATATAACGTGACAATTGTTTTTATTTATACCTTCTTCAGTTACTTTAGTTTATGTTAAGTGTGTATAAATACTGTTTCGGTTACTACATCTGGACCACAGTCAAGGTCATGGGAATCTCGCAAGTGTTGCCAAGGTAGATGTAACTTTTGGGGGTAGAGGGCTGAGAACTGTCTAGGCAAACACGAAATGGAGTCAGAACAAGATGGTGTTCCTTTGGTCTTCACTGTGATATATTGATTTTGTAGACTGGTTTGAATACTTAGCTTGGGTGTAGATTTATTTGATTTTTATATTGACTCAAAGGAAATTTTCATCGTTATTGACTCTTGCCATCCATGAATATGGTATATCTGTTCATGTATGCAGGTCTTCCTTCAAGTCCTCCAACAAAGTTCAGCTGCTCCCTACCTCTAGGAGGGCCTTCCAAGCCAACATGGCTATGGTGTAACCTTGGACATGGTGATTTGTTTTCACTGCTGGATTATGTCATTACTGTCTCTCATGTTCACTACTAATTTCTTAGGCTGAATTTATTTTCCTCTCCTTACTGGACTCCAGTTGACTCTAATTGTTTTTAGTAGATTTTACTGAAAATTCCATATAGCTTGAGATGGGGCTGGAGAGACGTCACGGTGACTAAGAATGCTTGCTGCTCCGCCAGCGGACCCGAGTTCGGTTCCCAGCGTCTGCATGGTGGCTCACAACCATTTGTAACTCCAGTACCAAGGGATCCGACACCCTTTCTGGCTCTGCAAGCACCAGGCATGTTCATGGTACACAGACATACAGGCAGGTAAAACACTTGTACACGTAAGACAAAAATAAACGACTCCTGTCAAAACAGCCTGGGAATAGTACCTGTTTGCTTCGCGCTTTCTTCTCCTGACCACCATCTGCTGCCAGGCCCTTCAGGACACCGGAGGCCGAGTGTGGAGCTGATGTTAAAAGGGTGGTGCTGGGCTGCAGCGTGAAGGACACTGTTGTCATTTGGGGCTGAGGAACTGCTCTGTGTTCTCAGGTTATTCCCTCAGCCCCCCATGTTAGCATTTGTGGGCCTCCCTGCCTGGGTCCCGTGTCTATGCTGCAGCCACCAGCACTTAGCATTGCTGTCCTCATGCACATTTAGGACCCCTCTGTTTATTCACAGCAGCTTGCCTTGTCTCATTCACCCTGGCTTCACATTGTTCGTGGGTTTGGTTTTGTCTCCTTTCGGTCAACGCACACCTCTCGGCCTGGGATGTTCTGTTGCACTGTGTGAGGCTTTGAGTGTGTATTTGTGAACACATTTGCATCTGCCTCATCATGGTGTCTTTATTGCTGTGACTTCTCTTTTAGGCTGCTTTTACATTTTATCTTTTGAAAATCTGTAATTTAAATGACAGTAATTTTAAAAGCAGGGTTATTAAAGGATGGTTGTCCTTCAATAACATAAAATAAATTGCAAAGGTGTGTGTGTGTGTGTGTGTGTGTGTGTGTGTGTGTGTACACGCTCACAAGTATGCTTGCTTACAAATGGGTACAAATGCCCGAGATCAGCAATGATGGCTTCCTTTGTTAGTCTCCACTTTACTTTTTTGAGGCAGTCTCTCCCTGAACCTGGAGCTCACTGTTTTTTCCAACTGGCCTGGCTGACCCAAGCTCCTGTAATCTGCCTGCTTCCATCCCATCAGCACTGGGGTAACAGGTGTGCACCTTGCCCAGTTCTTATATGGGTGCTGGGCACCCGAACCCAGTTCCCTGTGCTTGCTCAGGAAGCAGCCGTCTCTTCTGCACATGTTGAAAGTATAAAATGTGACACAGTATTTAAGCTGTGAGATCATTACCTCCACGGCAGAAAAGCACACCCATCTCCCCAGCATCTCCTCCTTCCTCTTAGTCTCTCTCTTCCTTCTTCTCTGTCCTCAGCTTTGTCCCGTGGAAACCACCGCCAAGTTGTCAGTCACTCAAGGTTGGCTTGCATTCTCCATGAGCTGTGCAAATAGAAGCATGCACAGAGTATGTCTCACTACTTGGTGGGGTGGCGGGGGGGGGGGGGTTGTCTAGCTTCCTTCCTGTAGCAAATTATTCTGAACCATCCATGTGTATGAACAGAGAATGTGCACGATGTGTTAACACATTCACCAGCTGAACATTTGGGCTGCTTCCAGTTTTTGTGTACTTCACACAAAGCTGTATAAAAATTCATACACAGATCTTTTAGAGGCATGCTTTTGTTGCCTAAAAGTAGAACAGTAGTACCACAGAATGGGTGAGGACCCAGCATTATTTACCAAAGAATTGGGCTTTCTCTATTGAGAAAGTACAAACCGTCTGGTTTTTTGTTTGTTTTTTTTTTTATCACAAATCAATTGACCATGTATATTTGAATCTATTTCTAAATTCTCTGTTATGTCAATATTTTAGACTCCAAATGTCAGTGTTTACCACAAAAGGAACATGACAGAGTTTTGGTTGAGATCCATTGCTCTGTGAATAAACTTGGAGTGGCAACCTCAAGCTTCCCTATCCATGAACATGGACCATATTCCGCTCGGTTTGGTCTTCTTTCATTTCACACTACATTTTTTCAGGTTTTAAAAAGTATAATATTTTAATGAATTCTTTGAGAATTTCATGCATGCATATAATATATTTTGATAATATTCATCCCCACACTCCCTCAATCATTTCCCTGTCCCTTCATATCTGCCTTCTGCCCTTGCAACCTCCCCTCAAAAATAAAATAAAATTTAAAAGAAAAAAGGGGGGAGGAAAAAATCAGTCTCATCATGGAAGCTATAATGTGACACAGTAAGTCACAAAGTAAACCCTTTTATCCATATATCTTTATTTGCAAGTGTTTATTTCAAAGTCATTGGTCTGGCTTCTGCTACACTGTCAATGCTGGGCCCTCACTGGGACTCCTCTTGGATAGCCTATTGTTGCCTGTATCGTGGAGATCCTGCAGCTTTGGGTCTGCAAGATCGGCCTTTTCACGTGCTCCAGCAGATCATAGATGGAGCGGATGTTGGGGTGGGCCAACTCGTAACCCTGGTTCAGGGCCTGATAGTTCAGGGTTGGTCAGCCTGCCAGCTCTTTCCTGTCCTCACCACCAGGGTGAGCTCTTTAGCATTGCCCTGGCTAGTGACGAGCAAAGGGAGGGGCCAGTTCTCCTGCGCTCACACCCTCAGGGCCAGCTCTTCCACACCTACACCTTCAGGGCCAGCTCTACTGTGTTGCCCAGGCAAGGTGCAAGGGCCACTCTCCTGAGTGCTGCAGCTGGTGAGGGGCAGGGGCAGCTCTCCTACCTGCCACAGATGGTGAAAGATACCCTCCCCCAACCCACACCACCATACGGCCAATGAGGGGCTCAGCCAGATCTCCCACGATCAAGACAATAGTCAGCTCTCTTGCGCTGGCCAGGTGAGGTATAGCATCCTCTCTGAGTGCTTCAGCTGGTAAGGGGCAGGACCAGTTCTCACTAATGTTGCAGCTAGTGAGAGGGTGGGGCCAACTCTGTACAGTCCTATCCTCTCGGCCTCCAGTGGTATCAGGAGCCATGGACATCAACATAGACACAGCCATGAACCCAGACACGGGCCCTGGCAGCAGCCCAGGCCCAGACATCACCATGGCCCTGGGTGGCAATCAAGCCATGCACCTCAGCCTGTTCCTTGCTGCTTTCACCTGTTCAGATATGCCTCTGTCCACAAGACATGAACCGTTCTCTCTCTCCACCCCCTCCCCCTATACCACACTATACAGTTGCTTACCTTAACAGTGCCTAACTTCCTGGCTCCTCGGTGCACCAGGCAGGCCTGTGTTCTCTCCTAAGAGCCTGGGGCAGACTGCCCTGGATCTGTGTGTGGGTCTCCTTGTCCTGCTCAGTCCATCATGGCACTGGGCAGGATCACGCTTCCTCCTCGAAGGCTGGGGTGGTCCGCCCATTTTTATTGTTCTTAATGTACAAATATCATATATCTTTTGTTAGAGCTATAACTAAATATCTAATATGTTAGTGGCCTGTAAATGCTTTAACATGTCTGTTTCTGATTATTTGTTATAAGTATAGAAAATGTACTTGATCCTTGTGTATGGATACACTTTGCCATTTTGCCTATTTATCAATTTCAGTAGGTATTTTTTCTTATTTTTATCAGTTCTTTGAGAATTTCATACAACGTGTTTTGATCATATTCATCTCTCCCCACCCCTCCCAGATCCACCCCTTCCCTTACCCACCCAACCAAGTCTTTTTTTTTTTTTTTTAAACCTATCAAGTCCAATTTGTGCCTGTCCATGTTCTCTTGGCCATGTGGCCATCGCTGGAGCGTGGTGACCTCCTAGAGGCTACTCTCTTAAATAAAACTGACTCCTCCCAATACTTACCTGCCAATATGTCCTCAGCTGGTTGTGGGACTTCATGACCCCCACCCCTACCCCAACCCCATGTCCCGTGCTAGGATTTGGTCTGGATTGAGCTTTCCCAGGTCTGGAGCATGCAATCATAGGTTTCCTGCTGTGTGGGAAATGCAGGATCATTGTGGAAGAGGGGGCGGAGTGGAAGGGGCAGGGGCGGTGGCTGACTACACTTCTTGCGGATTTTATCCTTGAATTCTGTGAGTCGTTTCTCTCTCTCTCTCTCTCTCTCTCTCTCTCTCTCTCTCTCTCTCTCTCTCTCTCTCTCTCTCTCCCTCTCTCTCTCTCTGACATTCCTCACCCCCCTGCTTTATTCATCAAGTAGAACCTTCCAGCACAACGTTTGGAACATCTTCGACCTGCCCTCAGTCTCGGGGCAATTACAGGGCTTTATACTTTGTTTTGTTTTCAAAGCTGGCCTTGACCAGTTTCCAAGTTTACGAAGGGTATTTTATTATTAATCAAAGTTGGATTTTATCAAGTATTTTTTTTTCTACTGAATGAGGTTTTTCTTTTCAGTTCATTACTGTGATGGAGTTGATTGATTCCTGAATGTTAAAGTAACCTTGCTGCCTTGTCATGAGTAGAATTAGACGGATAAAAATCCCTAAAATTTTGGTAATTGAATTTGCATCTCTGCTCTTGAGGGATGTTGTTCTCTGGTATTTCCTGTGATGTCTTTATCTGACTCAACAGCTGGACGGTGAATGCTGCCTGCCTGGATGGGGTGTGTCTTCCTTCCTGCTGTCTGGGGCCTGTGTAGAGTTGGTCCTTCTGTTAGATACGAGTGCACTTCAACATTGGGAGCATCTGGGTCTGAAATTCATTTTCCACAAGGCTTTTATTTGCAAATTCAATTTTACTGACAGACATAGACAAGACAGTCATAAAGCTTATCAACTTCTTTTTGCTGCACTTGACGAATTGGCCCACTTCATCTGAGTTGTTGAACTTGTCCAAAAGTTTTCACCACAACCCATTTGCTTGTGAGGAGTGTGGGGTGTCTGGTGGTGTCCGGCATCTCTTCCGGACACTGATAATTTGTGTCTTCTTTCTTTCCCTTGGTCAGGCAGCCTGGCTGCTTAAGTTCCTATGGGCTTCAAGACAGCCAGCTTTGAGCAGCCTGGTTTCTTTTGTCACTGTCCTTCTTGTTCATCGAGTTAGACCTTGTGTTACTGTCTTTGTCTTCTTTGGAATCGGTTTGTCCAATCCCCAGTGTTGTTAAGATCAATTCACATGAGTCTATTTAATGGTTAGATGTAGCACAAATCTAAAGAGGTCTACTTAAATAAACAAACAAACAAAAAACTCTGGGCCAGGTATTGGGGTGGATGCTGAAAGATCAGAGAAGCAGAACAAGCCACAGCTACCTCACCTCGCCAGTTCCTCAGCTGATCCTGTTTCCTCAAACTCAAGCCTCTGAATCCTCATCCAGAATGGGTCTCAGCTGAACTGCTGCTAAAAGCCTAAAAGCTTAACAAGCCTAGTTTTTGGTCCTCACACCTGATATACCTTTCTGCTTCCTGCCATCATTTCCTGAGATTAAAGGTGTAAGTCACCATGCCTGGTGGTTTCCAGTGTGGCTTTGAACTCACAGAGATCCAGATGGATCTCTGCCTTCTGAATGCTAGGATTAAAGGTGTGTGTGCCACCATTTTCTGGCCTCTATCTATCTAGTGGCTGTTCTGTTCTCTGACCCCCAGATAAGTTTATTAGGGTGCACAATATATTGGGGGACACAATATCGCCACAGTAATAGGGATTTATTAAGATGTAAATTGAGGAAATGCACCCATGAATACAGAACCTAGTAAAGAGCTGAAGTTGTCTTCTGTTCTGACCGGGAGTGAATCCACCTGGCTGTCTGATCATGCCAGGAAGCAGGAAAAAGGGACTTCATGATCCCTCTCCCTTTCTTTCAATGCCCTCAATCAACAGGAAGTAGCCTAAAAAACTATGCCCACATTCCCAAAAATTGGATTATGGATGTTTGTCTCAGTTTAGGGAATTTGGTTACAAATTGTTATTGGTCATAGTCAATCTCTTTCTAAAAGAAGAAAGGGGGATATGATATAGAAATGATAAAAAAAAAAAAACCAGATTATTGAATCTACTTTAATCCAAAAAACAACTGTTAATCTCAAAATACTTTACATTGGTATGAATTTTGGTTTATTGATACAAATTTAAGGTCAATTTTGTTATACTGTATGTATATTTCTACTCTTGTTTAAGGCATTATGTTTACACAACTCATTTAAAATTGTAATGTATAATTAAGAAATATGGATTCATAATTAGTCATCTAATTATAATATGTCATCTAAATATAATATAATCAAGAATATAGTCATGTTAATTTTCTAGGTATACATAGATATATTTCAATTAGGTAGGTAGGTAATCTTCAAACACTTCAAAGACCTACAGAATATGGCATTTAAAATGTTTTAAAAACTCAGACTTTTCTGGGCAGTGAGACATGTCTGCTTCTGGCAGCACCAATTTACTTCAAAGAAGATAGGCATCAAAGACACTCCATATGGAGTTTATCTTCTTCTTGGAAAAACTGGCCATTTGGGCAAGAAACTGCTCTTGCCTGGACTGCTTGACAGTATGTTATATAAACTGGACATGCAGGACCCATGGGAAAGTGACCACTGAACTTTACCAAAACAAGGCAAGATGGTCCTTCAGGTTCCTGCTTCACAGAAGAAACTACCAGACATTCTGCAGGACACAGAAGAAGGTGACTAATGAACTTTGCCAACAGGCAAGAGAAGACTTCAAATTTCCTGCTTCACTAAGAAGTCTGCTGGAGACTCTAGGCCTGTAAGCTCAAGATGGATGCCCCAATGTTGCAGAGGAACTTGGGGTGACTGTCCAGGTAACCAGATGTCTCTGTCATTTCTAGAGTTTTGGAAGTTGCTTACAATGCACTTCCTGTTTACTCAAGTAATATTATGTTCTGCTGGGGTCTTTGATGGAGTTGAAGACTAGATAGTTATAATTACAATTTTCCTTAGTTATGATAAAGGGTAAATTAGATAAAAAACTTTAGACTCGCAAATATAGGATAGATGATAGAATATTTTCTTTAATTTTACCAAATACAAATAGATTAGATATAATAACTACAATTATTGCTTGATAACTGTTTTGTTATATATAATTTTACTATGTTAAAGTTAAAACCTTTCTTTTTGATTAGACAGAAAAGGGGAAATGCTATGGAATATGTTTCTGTACACTGTGAAAATGTGCTGCTCCCATTGGTTGGTAAATAAAGCTGTTTGGCCAATGAAGAGGCAGAATAAGGTTAGGTGGTACATTCAAAATGAAGATGGGGAAGAAGAAGGGTGGAATGAGAAGAGAAGTCAGCCCATCACCTAAACAAGATGCCAGCAGGCCAGTAATGCCCACAGCCATGTGGCAACATATAAATTAATAGATATGGGTTAATTTAAGATGAAAGAGCTAGCTAGCAAGAAGCCTGAGCCATAGGCCATACAGTTTGCAATTAATACAAGCCTCTGTGTGTTTACTTGGGATTCAGTGACTGTGGGACCCAACTGGACACAGGAAAACTTCCAGCACAGTGTCTAGAGTCGAAAGCTCAGGTTGTTGGCTATGAGCTCTCTTCTTTAGCTTGGTGTGGTCCGGATGAGGTTTGTGTCTCAAAGGTTCGTCAGTCTGCTTGAAGCTTTGCCCTGGTGTGAAGGGCAGTGAGCTGTTTAAAAGGTAGACACTGTGCAAGATAATTAAGTCATTGCTAGAGTTCTCTAGAAGGGGTTGGCGTAATTCTCCCAAGACCCTGGGTAGGCCACATGAGAGCAAGTCGTTATAAAATGGCAACTGTGTCTCCCGAATCTCTGCTGTCTTGTCTCACCATGTCATTGATCTCACTGCATATGCTCAGGCCATGATGCTATCTACCAGGAGGCCCTTTATCAGAGGCCTTCAAACAGATGGAGCTGCCTGATAGTGAATTCTCAATCTCCAAAAATAAACTTTCTCCATATGTATGTATGTATGTATATGTATATGTATATATGTATACATACACATATACGTATAGCTATAGTATACACACATATATTAGTATGTAGTGTTACACATGTGTCTAAAAAGTTCCCAGCCTCAGGTATTTTGTTATAGCAATAGAAAATGGACTAATGCATCACCTGTATTTCCCTCCAAGCATATATGAGCTACATCACCTCTGTCTTGCTATGTTGTATTTTCATTTTCATTCAACTCAAAAAGACTTCCTAGTTTCTCTTTGATTTCTTCTTTTGTTCTGGGAGCCCTTGAGATTCCATATTCTGGTGCTGCTGGGTGGAGTGGTCAGTACATGCCTGAGAGGTCAAGATGGATGGTGGTTCCCTGCACTTCCAATCTACTTGTCTAGTAATTACTGAGAGTCGGGTTGAGATCTGTCCCAGCCGAGGTCATATTTCCACTTGCTGTTTATTCCATCTGTCCTGTCGTTTGGGATGACAGCCTCCTGTCCCTCTCCTGCTGTGAAGTGACTCTGTCCTGGGGTTCCTTCTCACAAGCTGTTTCAGCGCTCACGTGTGTTAGCATCGCATTCCCCAGCTTTTGACATTTAAAGTGGGCTTGGTCCAGGGAGCCTGCAGACGGCTCCTGTCCCCACAAGACAATCTCTGGCTTTAATTGCAGGAGTTTTCTGTTTTTATTGACACAACACCCACCCTTCCACCTTGTCCGCATTCTGTTTCTCCCACCTCTTTTTTTTCTTCTTTATATGTTTATATCATATCCTCTTTATGTATTTCTCTTTCCATTTGGGTTGAGTATTTGTTATACTTTTTATTTTCTTCATTGGCTAATTGTCTACATGTCATTCTGCATGTTCTTGTTTAGACTTGACAGGATTTCCCAGTGGCCCTGGCACTCTACCTGCAAGGGATGTTACCCTTTGTGGGTATCATGAAACCCTACAGTGCTCACCACTTTTCCTTTTGCAGATTCTCAGTTCACACTGCTGGGCATTTCATTATAAACCCCCGGCACTGTTACCATACTCCCTCTGGTCCGTTATCAATATTAAAGACCCTTATATATGTGAAGCATATTTTTCCTTCTTTAAAGATGTATTTATTTTTAGTTTGTGTATACAAGTGTTTTGCCTGCATGTATGTATGTGTACCATGTGTGTGCCTGGTGCCCTCAGAGGCCAGAAGAGCGCGTTAGATCCCCCTGAAACTGGAGTTACAGACAGTCGTGAGGTGCTGTATGGGTGCTGGGGATTGAACCTGGGCCCTGGAAGAGCAGCCAGTGCTCTCAGCTGCTGAGCCATCCTCCAGCCCCTATGTTAAGCATGCTTTGCTTTAACTCACACACTGTTTCCGGGCCCTTTGCTCATTTGTATAGATCCAGGTTTCTGTATGAAGTTCTGTTATGCCTTCTGCCTTTGGGGCGTCATTTAGCATTCCTTATAATGCAAATGTGTTTTTCATATATATTATAAAACATCTTGCTTTTGCCTTAGTTTTTAAAAGATATTCTTCCTGAGTATGGAATTCTAGGCTGATAGTTTGAGTCTACCCTCATTCCCATCCCTTACCCCATACTTTGAAGATAGTTTTTACTACTGTTAAGAAATCTAGCATCATTTATGTATATTTTCATACATGCAATAT
Source organism: Peromyscus maniculatus bairdii (assembly GCF_049852395.1). Classification (NCBI taxonomy): domain Eukaryota; kingdom Metazoa; phylum Chordata; class Mammalia; order Rodentia; family Cricetidae; genus Peromyscus; species Peromyscus maniculatus. The sequence continues at coordinate 84,604,883 of NC_134865.1, read as the reverse complement.
GTTTTTAAATTACATTAATTAATTTTTTTTTTTGTGGTGCTGGGAATTGAACTTCAGGCCTTGCATTTACTAGGCAAGACCTCTATCACTGAGTTATATTCCTGGTGTGTGATTTATTTTTTCCTGTGCCTACTTTTAATGTTTCCCTTTGTGGTGGTTTGAATGAGAATGGCCCCCTATAGGCTCATATATTTGAATCTTTGGTTCCTAGTTGGTGAAATTGTTTGGGAAGGATAACAATTCCTTGTTGAAGTAGGTGTGTCACTAGGGGCGGGCTTTGAGGCTTCAAAGACTCATGCAGTTCTCTCTCTCTCTCTCTCTCTCTCTCTCTCTCTTCCCCTCTCTCCTTCTCTCTTTCTCTGTCTCAGGTTTGTGAATTGAGATGTGAGATCTCAGCTACTGCTCTAGCACCGTGACTGCCTGTCTGCTGCCATGCTTCCCACCATGACATCATAAATTCATATACTATGTATATGTAACTGTAAGCCCCAAACAAACTCTTTTTTGGTAGTTTGAATATAATTGGCTCCCATAGGCTCATAGGGAGTAGCACTATTAGGAGGTGCAGCCTTGTTGGAGTAGGTGTGGCCTTGTTGGAGGAAGTGTGTCACGTGGGAGCAGGCTTTGAGGTCTCTTATGCTCAAGCTGTGCCCAGTGTGGCGGACAGTTCTCTTCCTGTTGCCTTTGGAACAAGATGTAGAATTCTCAGCTCCTTCTCCAGCACCAAGTCTGACTGCATACCACCATGCTTCCCCATTAAATGTTTTCCTTTATAAGAGTTGCTGTGGTTATGGTGTCTCTTCACAGCAATAGAAACCCCTAACTAAGACAGAAGTTGGTACCAGGAGTGAGGTATTGCTGTGATAGGCCTGGCCATGCTTTTGTTTGAAGAAATATTTACCATGGGACTGTGGATTAGAAAAGCAGTTGAACGCTTTAAGTGCTGCTTGATGGGCCATAGTAGCAGGAGCCTGGAAGACAGAGGTGCTGAATGTGATTTGGTGAACTGTGCGGGGCTGGATCAAGAGGTTTACAGAGGAGAAGAATTTTAGTATGTTGCCTAGAGATCATTCTTGTGATATTTTGATAAAGAATATGGCTACTTTTTGCCCTTGTCCAAAAATCATTCTTGTGATATTTTGGTAAAGAATGTGGCTACTTTTTGCCCTTGTCCAAATAGTCTGCCTGAGGATAAAGTAAAGAGATTTGAATTAATTCTGTTGGCAGAGGAAATCTCAAAACAGCCTAGTATTGACTCTATCATGGATTATTAGTGTTAACTCTAATGAAATATATGATGAAAAGGAGCAAGGTAAGCAAGTGAAAATATAAAATGCACAATTTAAGGAGAAAAGGAACACCAGGAAGTGGAATGGAGCTAAATCCTGGGTTCAAGGAGATAAACAGATTAAGAAATGGAATAAAGGGAGTGGTGACCTCAGGGCAAGATCCCACCCAGCTAAGCTTCCAACCTGTGAACAGGAATTAAAGAAAAGCTTAGAGCCAGGTGCAGTGGTACATGCCTTTAATCCCAGCACTCCAGAGGCAGAGGTAGGCAGATCTCTGAGTTCAAGGCCAGCCTGGTCTACAGAGTGAGTTCCAGGAGAGTCAAACTTAGGCAATAAAGGACACCATCAAAAACAGAAAGTTGGTGAAGATGTAATTGAATGAGGAGGCCATATTCCAGCCCAGCAAGCAGCAGAATTTGACAGAGCTTCAGCCATGTGTTTCTGGCTTTAAGGATAGAAGAAAGGGATCATGAAATCTTCCTCCACAACTAAGGAAAGCTGATGAAGCCAGGCATGTGTCAGGATGTCCCTGAATAGAGTCCTAGAGAGGCCATTGTGTGAAGCTGTGAAGGTGAAGCCTGAATGGCCGTGGAGACCCCAAGACGTTGGAGATGCCAGAGCCATGGGATACCTGCCAAAGAGAGCGGCTAACAGGGAGTGAAAACAGTCCAAGAGAAAGAAGTGTGTTCCAGTCAACAAAGCTGAAAAGACATGGAATTCTGAAGAGCGTATTGATATCAGATGTGGAGATGCAAAGTTTGGAGTTTGCCCAGCTGGTTTTTGGTCTTGTTTTGGTCCAGTATTTCCTCTCTATGATTCCTTCCATATGTTTTGGAATGGTAATGTATATACTGTGCTATTATATGTTGGAAGTATGTGATCTGGTTTTTAAGATTTCATGAATTTCAGATAAGACTTTGAACTTTGAACTTTTAAACATTGTTGAGACTGTGATAGACTAGGAGAACTTTTGAAGTTGGACCAAATGCACTTTTCATTGTGATATTGTTAGCTTATGGGGGCCAGGAATTGGAGTATAGTAGTTTGATGTAATTGACCCCCCATAAACTCATTGGGAGTGGCACTATTAGGAGATGTGGCCTTATTGGAGTAGGTGTGGCCTTGTTGGAGGAAGTGTGTCACTGTGGGGACAGGCTTTGAGGTGTCCTATGCTCAAGCTATGCCCAGTGTGGCAAACAGTTCACTTTCTGTTGCCTGCAGATGAAGATATAGAACTCTCAGCTCCTTCTCCAGCACCAAGTCTGCATGCAGGCCGCCATGTTTCCCGCCATGATGATAATGGACTAAACCTCTGAAACTGTAAGCAAGCCACCCCAATTAAAGGTTTTCCTTGATAAAACTTGCTGTGGTCATGGTGTCTCTTCGCAACAATAGAAACCCTAACTAAGATACCCTTTGATATACTGTGAAAAAAAATTTTTTTTGAGACTGAGTTTTTCTCTGTGTAGCTCTGTCTGTCCTGAAACTCACTCTGTAGACCAGGTTGGCCTCAAACTCAGCAGTTCACCTGCCCCTGCCTCCCAAGTGCTGGGATTAAAGACGTGCGCCACCTCTGCTCAGCCTACAAACCCTTCTATCAGTTGTCCTGGTCATGGCCTCTGTCACAGCAAGAGAGAAGGGACTACTACACCGTGTCTCTGGGTGAGCAGCAGGCTGCATGCACCTGCTTCACACTTCTCTTCTTGGGGCTTGTCCAGCTTTCAGGGAGATTTTCGGCCACTGTGTTTTTAAGGGCCCCTACTCCCAAGGAAGTCTACGGGCATGTTACCTCCCACGGATCCCTTTTCTCCTCTGCAGAGACTTCCTGTGCTGACACGCTTACATTCTCTCGTCTTCTCTCCTGCAGTGTCCAGTAGCCCCGAGTCCCCAGCTCCTTTTCCGTCACAGTGAGGGCAGTTCTCACCGGATGGCGATGTGTCACAGCCCTTTTGAACTTCCTCCATGTTCTTAGCGTGTTCACACTTTCTCCACCGTCTTTAGCGCAGGCACGGCATTTGTCTCCAACTACGACGGTGTGGTAGTCCTGGTCTCTTTCTCTGGACTGACGTTTCCTCTCATTTTATCTGCGTGTTCCTGTTTCTTCGTGTCTGATGATTTCAACAGGATGCCAGACAGTGATTCTTACGTTACTAGCTGCAAGTTATTTTTGTGCTCTTTTTACTATTTCTGGATTTTGTTCTGCAACACAGTTATTTTCCCTTGTTGCTCTTTTTGCAGCTCGTGTGTGAGCTCTGACAGTTGGGACAAGAGCAGCCTTTAAATCAGGTTAACTCTGTTCCTCCACTGACAGAGGTCTCTGCAGGGTTGGGGCTCATGCAGGGCTGAGGCGCCCTTCACCCAGTCACTACACCCAGGGCTGCAGAGACGGCCGTCCTTCTCTGCTGCATCTCATATGCACTGGGTTCCCTCTTCAAGTGCACGCGCCCATCACTACTCCTCGGTTCAGAATCTGGAGCCGTTTCTCTGCAGCTTCCCCTTCCTGCATGCTTCTCCCAGATACTCAAGCTCTGTCTCAACTCGGGGAGCCACTGCTCCCTGCAGGTGCCAAGGCAGCAAGCCAGGGAATCATAGGACTCACCTCTCCATTCCCCTCCGTGGGAATCACTCTCACGAACTGCCTGGATCCCAAAGCCCCAGTGCCGTCATTTTATATGCTTCCAAACTGTGGTACTAGGATGGGTCAGTAAGCACACCTTGCTGGTGGGTCACGGCTGGAAGTAGAGTCTGTGCCACGCTATATTTACGAGGAATGCTGCTTACTGGTTTTCAATTTTTAAAATCAGCCAAAAGACAAACTGTAGAAGATTTAATTGTTATCACAAAACAATTATGTGCCATAAGCCACACCCACAGAGAGCCGGAGGTTGGCCACCTGTCCTTCTGCTGAGCAAGACATCAGTGATAAGGAGCAAACGAGGGCTTGTCTTTTTCTATTCCATAAAATAAGGAGTGATTTTTCTCTACTGTTAAAAACTAACTGACTAACTAACTAGGAAATAAAGCTTGGGTTTCTTATTTCTAGTTTCTTTGGATGGCTTAAAAAAATAAGGGAAGTGGAGTTGTCACACTTTGGTACTGGCTCCTCGGCCAGCTGTGCCCACGCCTCCTCTCTTTCTGGTGTGAAAGTCGCTGAGGGTGGGGAGGGTTGGCCAGCGCAGGGAATTCAGAGGAAATGACCTACCCGTCACCACAGCCTTGCTGCCCTGCACCAGGAGCCATCCCACCCTGTCCTGTGCCCCCTGCTTTGTCATTGGAACTGCTTCTCAGGGTGACAGCTGTCACTCATCCGATAAAGCCCGAGGGAACCCGCAAGCACAGTGTCCTGGAGTGCTGGACCTGAAGGACGCGGGAGCTCTGAGGGTCCACGTCCTTCAGTTCTTGTCTAGGAAGAGTTAAGGCCAGGGTGGGAGAGCCAGGTGCTGTCACAAACAGAGCGGCACAAGTCTGGCTCCCTGGCCCACGCTCAAGATTTCCTCCAAATCTCTGCCCCACAGAAGGGAGGATGCTGCCTTGGCACAAAAAGAACAAATGGAGATGTGCTGGATAGTTTTATGTCAACTTGGCACAAACTAAAGTCATTTGAAAGGAGGGAATCCCGATTAAGAAAACGCCTCTATAAGATCCAGCTGTAGGGCATTTTCTACAGAGTGATTGATGGAGGAGACCCCACCCCATTGTGGGTGGTGCCATCTCTCCCCTCCTCGCCCCCGCAGGCTGGTGGTCCTGGGTTCTATCAGAAAGCTGACTGAGCAAGCCATGAAGCGTGAGCTAGCAAGCAGTGAACAGACCCTTTCCTCCCCAAGTTGCTTTGGTCACGGTGTTTCATTGTGGCAATTGTCACCCTAACTAAGACAGGGGACTTACGTGACACGTGTCTGGTACACATGTCTGTTTTCACTGTGTTCCTGTGCATATCCATGCATGTGTTTATGCACTTCTGTGCATGCATGTGAGCACGTGTGCTTGTGTATATTTGAATGTGCACTCGGGTTCTCTGAGTTGCTTGAGTGGATGGGAAGAGATGGGGAATGTGGTGGAGACATGAGGATACTTACAAGCCTCTTCAGCACCCAGGGACCACCCAGGGCACTATGTCCCAAATCCTAGTGACATCCAGGGCCCAAGAGGGAATGAGGGATAGGTAAGAGAGTCCCTGCAGGGGACCCAGAGTGGGCAGCCGGGGACAGTTGTGGGGAGCAGAGCCTGGCTGGATGCGGGATCGGGGCTCCTGAAGAGGGGTCAGTCCATGCAGGGCAGCAGGCTCCCCGCAGGGTCACTCACGCAGCCTTGTCCCTCACTCAGCCCTTGACTCAGTGGTCTACTCATTCCTTTGTTCACTCACTCACCACCCACCCCTCCCTCTGCACACAGTGAAGAGTGACCCTGTCTCTCTGTGCAGGTGTCTGCCATACACTGTGCTAGTCATTTAATTTTCTAACCACCAACTTAAGCACAGATATGCTCACTTTGCACTTTACACATGTGGAAACTGAGTCCAGTGGGTGTCTTCTCTGCCTCCTTCTCCCAAGCCTTTTCTTTGTACAGAGCACTGGATGTCGGAGTCGTCTACATCTGAAGGTCTGTCTGTTTGGTTCCAGCATAGCAAGTATGGTGGGATTAGAAGAGGCAAGAATCAAGCCAAAGCCCTTGCCAGCCTCAGAGCTAGCTCCTTTCCAGATGGGTCAGAGCCAAGGGCTGGTTAAAGCCCCAGGAACCTGCTCTGGTGGCTAAAATCAGGCCTACTTGATCTTGAGTTTGCGTGGCATGGCCCCAAGGTGTCTCTGGACCCCGTGGAAGAGCATCCAGGCAAGCACCCGTGGTGAGGAGAGGCAGAAAGAAGCCCAGGAGGACCCTCAGAAGGCTGACTGAGGACCAGTGCCATACCTTCTGCCTGCCTAAATCCTGGGGCTGCCCAGTGCCCACGGTGCATCCAGCTGTGTAGAGAGATCCACAGAGGTGTCCCAGGTGCCAGGACAGGAGAGGGTTAAGGTAGTGCCAAACAAATCTAATCTACATGCAGAAGCTTCTCCGCCCTTGAGTCCTCACAACCCAAGGCTTGTGCAAGCCGATCAATATTTTATGAAGACACTTCCTTCCTTCCGATATGGAGGGAGGCAGGCCCTCCAGACTTCCTCCGTGACAGGGAGAGGAAAGGCACAGGTCTGCACGGCACTGGGACCCTCCGTTGCTTTCCCCTGAGCTGTCCCGCCTGCGCCGTAGGAGACCCCGGGCTCATCGAATTCTGGGCCGCTTTTTCTCTTCTTTTTGCTGGATCTAAGTTGACTCTGTGGCACATCCTTTGCTGAGTGACACAGTGTAGAATACGCTGGTGTCTTGGCAGCCAGCTGAGGCTTCCACCCTCTAAAGGAAGGTCAAAGGTCCACCAGTCCCAGGGTGCACCTGTCTCCTAGGAAAGGCAGAAGTGCCTGTACTCTTCTTGGCTCTTCTCTGGGCTGTCAGGAGAATGGGAAGACACAAGGAGGCGAGATACCCTGAGGAGTTGAGGCACCCTGGAGAAGCAAGTCTTGGTGTATCTGCCCCTAGAGGATTTTCTTGGGTCAGTGTCTGGGTCTGGGCCAGAATTCAGGTCAGAGTCACTGGTTCCTATTAGAGATGCCCTGAGACAAGTTAGGGGCTGGGCCTCCTTTTCCTTAACCCAGGTCTGCTTTTCCACAACAGCGCTTTCTCAAGAACTGACCAAGGTCCTGAAGAACTGTGTCAACTTTGTGGTGTGGGCATAGGCTGGCAAGGGCTAATGAGCAGCCCTTTGCCCCAGGCCCTAGGGTGCATACAACCCCCTCCCACCCCGTTGGCCAGCAGGAGGTTAGGGCCAGGGATCTTACATCAGGTGAGGGCTCACACTACACACAAATAATTGCATCAAGCCAGTGACTGGGTTCCTAGCTGTTTGGCTGGACACTCAGCGTGCTGATCTCAGCAGAAGGGGGCTCCGTGGGGCTTTGTTTCATTCCTGGCCCTGCAGGTTGTGTGTGATGTGTGATTCCCGAATAGCAATCACCCAAATTCACTTATCCAAGTGGTGTGCGAGCAGCCCTCACCAAGACTCTACGTCGGGTCATTTCCTGATCTGCACCTCCTCCTGTCCTGTCCAGTCCTCTAGGAGGGCAGTAGAAGACAGACAGGGAGGCTCTCTTCCTTCACCCTCCTGTTGCCCATCTCATTCATTCATTCAGTCAGTCAGTCAGTCAGTCATTCACCCCACAGTCATTCTCAGATGCTTCCAGAATGCAGAGTTGGCCCTACGTGTGTCCTAGACAGAGACAGACAAGTCCTGTCCCTGCTTTTGAAAGAGGAAACAGAAGTTCCAAGAGTCCATTTCCCTGAAGCCACACAGTTTGTGGATTGTGTCCTCTTGGGATCCCAGACATGCCTGACCCCCAGAGTGTCCATAGTCTTGCCTGACCTTTCAACCTTTGTGTCAAGTTGTGCCAAACTCAGGGTGTGTAAGTGGTTCCCAGGAGGCTCCAAGGAGGCTGGTTGGACACCAGGCCCTGCATCAACCTGCCTTTCCCCAGAGTTGGTGAGGTTGCTGAGGAAAGCTGAGCACTGAAGAAGGAGGCATTTGTCCAGAGCCAGCAGGGGTTTCTGAGAAAGGACAGCTTCCAGCACAGACCTCAAACAGCAGCTCTCAGGTGGGACTTCATATTAGTCGGTTTCTGTTCCTATAACAAAACGCCCAAGGCTGCATACTTTATGAAGAAAAGAGAATAGCTCGCAGCTCTGGAGGTTCAAAGGCAAAAGGCCGGCTTCATCTCAAACTCTGATAGGGACCTTGTGGCATATGGATGGCTTGTCAATGCTGTGTGTGCAAGAGGCAGACATCACACAACGAGACAGTGTGGGAGGAGAGTTTGGGAGGAAGGGAGAAGAAGAGAGAGGTGGAGCAAGCGGGGGAGGAAAAGAGAGGACAGAGCACACTCGCTTTAAAGCAGCCCTTTCTCAAGAACCCTCAAGGGCCCCAGGAGAACCCAATTGGTCACTGGGCACACTTCTTAGAGGTTCCATCACATCCCAGCTCTCCACACTGGGGACCATACTCCCAGGAAATGAATGTTGGAGGACAACCATACCCAAGCTACAGCAGGCTGTTCCTCTTTGGCCAGGAGCCTAGCCACACCCCAGCCTGGGCCAGCAGCAGGTGGTCCAGCAGCTGCCTGGCCCCTGGGGTCCGCAGAGGGTGTTTCACACTCCTGGAGAGAGCAGGCTGGATATGGAGGGCAGAGCAGAGCTCAGGGTCCACGGCTCCAGCCTGTCAGGAAAAAGCAGGGGACAATAGAACCCACTTTACATTGCATTTAAACTGCCATTTCTCCCAGAGACGCACACACAGAGATGAAAAAGCTTCTCGGTGAGGACGGGCCTTTGTGGAGAGCAGAAAGGCCCCATTTGCAGCCTGAGTGGATTCCCAGGGTATTGATGGCTCCAGGCTATGCTTAGTGGGATGGGATTCAGCAAATGGTTCCTCGTTTTCATGTGAAGCAAGCTGTTGATAATGTGGCCTGTTTTCTGTAATTAAAACCTGAATGGCAGGTCTCCTTGGGCATTCAGTATGGCAGGAGCCTGAGCTGGGGTGCTACGCTGGGCCATGTGCGGCGCCTGGCCTCATGGCCGGGGCTGTGTCTGGAGTCTCCATGGTAGACAGCAAGTATGGCCAGCTATTGTCATTCTGCTACCTGACCACCATCGGCTGGTGCATGGGAATTCCAGTCCTCCATCTCCAGGTGCTGCTCCTGCATCCAACCCCTAGTGCCTGGCCCAGCCCACTCAGCTCATGTTCACCCTCCACCCTATGGAGGCCCTTCTCTGAGAAGTGCTCTCACCTACCTGTCCATCAGCCATCCCCATGGCTGCCTGGCCTGTGCTGATTGTCTGGGCTCTTCAGCCATTGCAAGGTTGGCCTGTCTCCCTGTCAGTCTGGGTTGCTGGACTCAGCACTTCCCCTGGAAGGTGGAAAACAGTCCTTCTGGGCAAATGAAAGGTAGGATGGGGCTTGAGGAAGGGGAAGGAAACGGAAGGTAGGATCCTAGCCCAGTCCCATCATGGATTTTTTGAGTGTTGTGAATGAAATCTCTTCCCATATCAATGCTTCAGTTCCCCCATCTGTCACTGAAACATGGTGTCATCAGATAGGGGTGGACCAGTGTACAAATCCAAATAACACTGCTTAGAATCCCACCGCTCACTTTCCATGTTTGTCGTGCTTATGTCCTGGGACCATGCGGCCAAACACTGAGTTAGGGTGGTTTGAGCCACAGCAATGTATTTTATCTGGGAGAGAGAGGTGCGAGGTCAAGGGGCAAGTGACTCCTTCTGAAGTGATGAGGGACAATCTGTCTGAGCCTCTAGCCTCATTGGTGTCTCTCAGCTTGTAGAAACATTTCCCCAGGCCTTGACTTCCGATGGGACATTTCCCTCAGCATCCCTTCCCGGCACGTCCCTGTCAAGACTCCCTGCCCACAGCAATGCCATCACATGGGGACAACTGCCCTGTTCTCTGTGACTTTGTTCTAGGTCAACATAGCTCGCTCCATCTGCAATGAGCCTGTTTCCCAGTAAGGTCACATTCTGGGGGGACAATATTTTGGAATGTCATCATCTGGGTCTCTAGGAGGACAATATTTAACCCCGAGCTGGAGATGAGCTAAGATCGAGGTTTCAGGCTTAGTCCTCCCTCCCCATGCCACAGTCTGGTCAGGATAATCTAAGCTTTCCCACCCTTGGGAATTTCTGCCTGCTCTTTCTCCTCAGACTTGGGATCTCTTGTCTCCTCATTATGCACAGAGTCCATTAATGCTAATGCTCAGGCTGGCCAGACAGGCAGGCTGGTGCCACCTCCCCAGTCATGGCTGCATAATAAGGTGCCCTGTAATGAGAGCCTTCCTGGTGTTGATTGTACAGGGGCTGTGCTGGTGTGCAGGGGACCCACATGTCACCACCCAGGCAGGCAGGTCCTGAGGCAGAAAGAGGGGTCTAAAGGAACCCACCAGGCAGCTGATGGTGGTGACTTCTGTCCCAAGACTAGCCAATTAGATAGATGGGAGATACCATACCCCGAGACCCAGGACATTTGTTCAAGAAATGAAGTTACAGGTTAGGGTGGGAGGTAGCCTGCAGGGCAGTGGCTCCTAGTTAATGGTCTCCCTGACTCTGTCCTCTGCTGCTCCTACTCCAGTGCCCTGTCTGCTGAGTGCCTCGAAGGCCCCTGAGACCACCAGATCATTGGACCTTGTTACAGAAGCCCTCCAAGGCCTGCCAATCTTGTGGTGGCCATGACTGAAGTTGTGCTCATCTCCCGCCCTCACCTCCTCAAAGCGGGTGGTGGCAGTCCCCGGATAAAGAGCAAGTTACTCCAGGAGAAAACATGCCAGGCACACGTTCCCTTGTGTCAGGCCACCAGAAACTGCCACGCTCTTACAGACTCCCACTTCACGCACGTGTTCACAGCTCTCACCAGATTAGAGTCAGGACTCGCGCTCCCTGACATTTTCCTGTGGTAAGAACTCCATTCGGATGTACTCCCCCGGCCACACGCCTCAGCTCCCATGGCTCCAGCCTCCAGGCTCCATATCCCCTATCCCCACTTAGTTCTTCAGCCCTCGGCCCTCCAGCCCCAGTCACAGCCCTTAGCTGCTCCCTCTGAATTGAGGACCCCCCCCCCCAATGGGTCTTTCAGGAGCTCTGCTGGACAGAGCAAAGACTCTGAGCTCAGGACAGCAGGAGCCTCCTACATCCTCATTGGAGGTATCAAGAGCCTATGTATGCTTCTGCAGTACTGGGCACTCACCCGGACCCCAGCCTTCCTCTATCCTAACCACACTGGCCTCCTGGGTCTGGGACGTCAGCTTTGGGCCTTGATTTCAGATTCAAGTCAAGCTTTCTCCAGACTTGTAACCCATCTTCCAGCATCGGCAGGCTGCCCGGGTTTGAGCCTGGACGGTGGGAGCTCAGTCAGTCAGGCCATGCTCCAGCTGTGGTGTCAGGCTTGGTCTCCACCTGGCCCTGTGGTCTCCGAGAAAATGAGGTTGATGGTGCCTCCTCCACAGTGTCACCAACAGGCGTGTGTGCACATCTGGGGAGTCTTGGCTTCTCTGGAGTTTGCTAAGAGCCAGGTGGCTGGATGCCAGCTCCATGGGAGAGGGATCATGCCTGAGAAATGGCTGGTGTGATCATGTCATCGTGATCCTGGGCCTGGACCGGGCTCCCTAAGGAGTGGCTGCAGTCAGGGGCCATGCTTCGGAGGAACCGGTCCTGGCTACATCAGCCAAGACTCCCAGACCAGGGGAAGAGGCTCCAGGACCCACAGGGGATTGGCTGAGACTGTCAGGTGCACTCTGTGACTGGTAAGAAAATCAACAAGGACAAGTGTCTTAGTTAGGCTCTCTATTGCTGTGAAGAGACACCATAACCACGGCAACTCTTATAAAGGGAAACATTTAACTGGGGTGGCTTGCTTACAGTTTCAGGGGTTCAGCCCATTATCATCATAGCAGGACATGGCAGCATGCAGGCAGACACGGTGCTGGAGAAGGAGCTGGGAGGTCTACAGCTTGATCTGCAGGCCACAGGAAGTGAAACTGTCACTGGGCATAGCTTGAGCATAGGGGACCTCAAAGTCCGTGCCCACAGTGACACACCTCCTCCAACAAAGCCACACCTACTCCAACAAAGCCACACCTCCTAAATAGTGACATTCCTTCTGGGGGCCATTTTCTTTCAAACCACCACAACAGGCTGTATGGTAAGAACTCAACAGCCATGGAGGAGCTGGAGCCCACAGGCTGCACATCTCTGCTCAGCATCACCACTACTCAGGTTGCTGGGGAATCCCTCAGACTCGGAGAGCCTAGGCAGAAGGTCCAGCCAGCAGGCTCTTGCCCTTTCTAAGACTGAGCAGAGGTTAGAAAGTGGCTTCCTACTTTGCTATTGGGGCTCCTGCCCTCCTGGGGACATGTATTCACCCAAAGCTGGCCCATGATCTTCAGCAGGCCATTCCTTAGTGGGGCAATGTGATACCCCATATTTATTCGAGTCCTTGCTCTGAAAAGAAAAGCTTGTGGTACAACCACCCCACTGTTCTAAGAATGGCAAAACAGCAACCACCACACCCCCTGGGAGGAGATGGGAACCCCACAGAGCTGTGTTGAGAATTTCTGTCTTCCAAAGTCCAACATGGCCCTACTAGAACCCGGACACCTCTGTGCTGGAACTGGCATCTGAGATGTGCACTCACAAACACTGAGTGGAAGGAAACAGGAACCACAACATGCAGCGAGGCAGGGAAGCTCACAACACCCAGAGATTGTGGATCCCATAAGCAGATAGGCAGGAACCAGCTAGGGTGGTGAGCTGGCGTAGTTACTACAGCCAGGAATAAACGGAACTTCCGGGCCAGGAATGCCTGACTCCACCTGGGTGGGGTCGCCCAAATGTGCTAATATGAAAACTCACTGTTGGTCAAATTGAGTTTCCTGAGACTTGATGATGTAGACATGTCCCCCAGCAGTGCTGTGCTGCTGATGGTGTGTGGCCACGATGAGAGAGACACTACAGTGGTTACTTTTCTTGCGGTGACCAAATACTTGACAAAAAGCAAGTTATAGGAGGGCATGCGTATTTGGCTCAGGTTTGAGGGTGTGGTCTGTCAAGGCAGGGGAGGCATGGTGGCAGGGGCGTGAGGTGGCTGTCACACTGTGTCTGCAGTCAGGAAGCAGAGAGAGATGGACACTGATGCTCAGCCTGCCTTCTTTTTTTCTCTTTTCTTCAATACGGAGTCCCAGTCCATGGGATGCTGCCGCCCACACTCAGAGCTATTCCCTCTTCAGTTAGGTCTCTCTGGAAGCCCCCTGCGTACATGCCTGGAGGTGTGTCTCCTTTGGGATTCCAGATCTAATCGACTTGATGGTGAAGGTAACTGTCCCAGACACTTGCCTCAGAGGCCTGCCTCCCACACCACCACCCTGGTCCAACAGCACACCCCAGTGGAAGGTCGCCCTGCAAGCACTCTGAGCAAGACAAGCCGAGGCTGTCATAACAAGAAGTGTCTGAAAGGATGGGATGACCAAACGCCACCTGGATGGGATCCTGGAACAGAAAATAGACCTCAGGGAGAACTAGAGAATCTGACCAAACCATGGACTTTGTTAACAACATGGGAGCGTACAGCTGAGATGCCAACATGGGGAAGCGGGGTGGACAATGTGGGGGCTTCATGAGCTTGCCTGGCAGTGTTGGTACAGAACTCAACTGTCCGAAGGACCATGTTAAAATGGTTTTGTGTGCAGGGGAGAAAAAAGGCCCAGGGTGACTGCTGCTCTTTGTTCAGCTGGCCGTGGGGAAAGGAGGCTGACAGTGCCATACCAGCTGCTTTTATGGGCATTTGAAATCTGCATATAAACATGGGTTTGGTGCTCATCGGCAGAAACCAACAAGACAATGCTTGGGAGTCTGTCTGCCAGGCTCTAGCCGCACCCAGGGCCTTGTTGAGACAGGCAATGTGAATCCACCCAGCACACCTTGACTTCCGCTCCCTGGCCCTGGAGTGGTTCCCATCCTGCAGATGGACTGACTGCCAGGGCTTGGTGAGAGGGAGGGACTGGGTGGTCACACTAGAAGATTCTGAGGCCCCCGCAGGGTAGGAGTGAGCTACATTTCCATCCATGTGGTGGCTCTGTCAGGATCCCTCTTGGGGTTTCTAAGTGACCACCTCTTGCAGAGGAGCTCATGGTCCAAACTTGTTCTTGACCTCAGGAGGGAGGAGAGGCCTTAAGCACAGGGAGAATGAAAGGACTCCTCAGAGCCCTGTGAGCCATTGCCCACACGGCCTTCTCTAACCACACGGGTGGCTTCATGGCACAATTACTCTAGGCTATGGACAAAGAAAAGAAGGCTAGAGAAGAGGACGCGAGGCCCTCATGGCGGCCTTTGGTCTCCCCTTCCTTCACCCAAGCCCACAGCTCCACACCTGGCTTAAAAGTTGGCCCACCCTCAACTAACCCAGTGACCAGTCTAGGAGGAACAGAACAGATGCCTTGTGGAGAACTTCCTGTAGGAGGAGGGCTTTGGGGGTAGGTATGAAGGAAGTGTGCCCTCAAAGGAGCATTCAGATCATGAGGAACTGAATCCATGGGCATAGCCTGAAGAAGGCACCACATGGCCTTCAGACAGGCAGTGGTTTTTGGTTGCCCAGTTACTTGAATAATGACACAGGGTGCAGCCCTGGCTCCACAGAGTTGGAGGGACTTTGTGTGGCCTGGAAGCCTCAGTGACCTGGATTTGAGTATGTGGCTGGATTCCACATATATCATGGATGATCATGAGAAGCCCATTTAGCTCCTTCCTGGGGCCAGGCTGTCAACCTCACACATGCCAGGCGACTCTCAACTTCCTGTGAGCTAGCTGGGTACCGTATTCCTCATTTTACAGCTGGGGAAACCGAGGCACGGGAAGCTAGGTGGAGGAGGGAGAGTGGAGTGGGGGGGGTGGGATCTTGGAAGGGCTTTGCCCCAACAGGTCTTGGCTGGTCTTCATTTATTCCAGGGGCAGAGGAGCTGAGATCTGAGGTGCCAAGTTGACTTGTCCCCAGCCACAGCTGCTGTCTCCAAACACTGGGAGAAAGAAAGAGGCAGAGACCTGAGCACAATGGGCCGGGTGTCCTGCGCAACCAGGGAAAGGAAGCGTGGCAGGCTAATAGCCTCCGGGGATCGAATCTGCCAACCACCTGGATGCCCTGAGGGGGAGTCTCCGGAGGCCCAGCCCAGACTGCAGGGTGCACACCCACCATGCAATGAGACACTAGGCAGAGGCCAGTGCCGCTGTCCTAACCTGAGAAGCAGAAATGGACGCTGGTTAAGCCATCAGCTGATGGCGGCTTGTGATGCAGCCATCAGAAACGGATGTGTCCCCCCTTTGCCCACACCCCACACACCATACACAGGCTGCATGCTCACACAAATGACAAATGGGATCACACAGGTGTGTGCACATGAACATGTAACAGGCACAGTTACACATGCATATACACACACATACATTCTGGAATGTAATACGTGTGCATATGCACTTGCATATGAGAGTTCTCTCCCCCCCCCCCTCTCTCTCACACACACACACACACACACACACACACACACACAATGACCGTACCTGTATACAGAAACCCCCTGCACCAATTTTGGGGCCTGAAGAGCTGCAAACACACAGACTTAGAGAGAAAGAGAGATGCCACACAGGCAAACCATATGGGAGCAAAGGCTCAGTCACGAAAGTTCCGGAATCCCGGAATTGCAGGAAGACTTCCCCTCATGTTGAGGCCAGGTCACGAGTCCCCAGGGTCAGGTGCTCCTGGAGCTGAGTCACTGAGGCCCAGAACAGGGGGGCAGCGCCAGGCCCCTTCTAAACCGGCATCCCCAACTCATCCTGGCTCTGCACAGAATTCAACTGAGTAGGCTGGGTCCTTTGTGGGGTGGGAGGTGTGGGAGCCGTGGTGAGGTGAGAGGGTCGATTTCTCCTTATCCCTGTGGGTTCTAGTCACCCCCTTGACCACCTGAGGGTTAGCTCCTGGGCCCGGGACTTGGGAGAGCCAAGTGCCGTATGTACAGGTCTCACTGCCCATGCCTCCTGCCTATGGAGCCCACCCCAGCTTTGAGACTGTAAGGACCTGGGTCATTGAGCCTTTTGTTAGAAATGGCTGAGGGAGGCAGATCCTGGGAGGAGGTCTCAGGATGACCCTCGGGAGTGACCGGCTCTGGCATGTCAAGGTGGTTGAGGAGGACGTGGCAAGGAGGGGACCCAGCAAAGGGAGTTGAGGTCCATGGAGGGCAGAGTGGCTTGCCAGTGGGCAGGAGCAGTCCCCAGGAGGAGCAGTCCCCAGGAGGAGCAGTCTCCTGCCTGTCTTGCTCCAGTGAGGAGGAAAATGAGAGCAGGCACCTCCCTCCCTCCAGCTTCTGGGAGCGGGGGTAAGCCACAGCCTAGACACTTCCTTCCTGCACCATCTGTGGGTGAGAGTTAACCCACCCCACACCCGCATGCCCTTCAGTCTCCTGTCTGAAAGCCCTTGAATATTTAAACAGCACTTGCTGGGCTGTGCTCTGGTGCCCAGGGCTGGGGCTGAGACAGACAGAAGGCAAGTGGGACTGGTGGCCAGCCCATGTCTGGGTGCCCATCTCGTCTCCCCCAGCAGCTCCCTCTAGCCCAGCTGTAGCCCAGGAACTTCCTGGACACCAGCTGCCTGCCACCCCTGCCCAGAGCTGCCATGGCCTCCAGGGAATGAAAGTGAAGGGTGATTTGGCCTCTTTCAGGAATAGCCTATTCCATGTCACAATGACACATGATGTTTCTGTGTCTCCCTGGACAGCCTTATGGGCTCTGGGCTTGAGTAGCTGTTCCTTGGGCTGATGGGAGGCCCTTGTGTAAGCATAGGGGTCCATTGACAGCTGAGTAGGACCAAACATTAGGCAGACCTATGTGTGTAGGGCAGAACCTGCCAACCTCAGCTCCCCTAATTCAAACCTGTCTTTGGTAATGACATTCATAACTCAGTCACGTGACAGCTGGGCACTTTGGTTTAGCATCCACATTTGGTACACCAGAAATGGGGATGCTGGGACAGTCTGGTCTGTTTGGGGGCCTTCCCTGCCCGTTGGATCCTCACAGCTAACCTGACAAGCCAAGGTTTACCCTCTTGGAGTCACCAGATGTCTTTCGCGGGCCGTGGGAGCTCAGCAGGGACCGCTGTGTCCCTCCAGGCAACTGGATCCACTCACTCAATAAAATTTTATGGAGTTTTAGTCTGGTCCTTGAGCAGGACCTCGGAGGACATAAGGACACTGTGGATCTTTAGCCCTCCCGCCAAGTGTGGGGGAGAATGTCCTCTGTTCCTCCTCCTCCGAGGCAGCTTGTTTCAGCAGTCAGCTGTGTTCTCTGGGAGCCCTGGCAGTTGTCCTGGGCTGAGGAACACCCTGACAGCCCTGCCTGCCATTGCAGAGAGATCTGGTACTCTTGATGCTTTCCAGGGAGCACACTGTTCTCTCACCAGAGCCCTGTTGTCAGTGGACCCTGTAAAACAACGACTGTACACCCCACAGCTTGCAAACAGCCACGTCCAGGGGCACAAACTTAATCATCAATTTGGGAACCACAGGGCAGGAGAACTTTGGGACTGAGTCCAGGGCCTGAGTCTCTAGCTAAGCCACTTCCATCATGAGAGTGGAGCTGGCAGCTGGCCAGCCATCGGGTCTCTAGGCTGAGCTCCAAATGGGCAAGGAGGGCAAGTTGATGTTGAAGAGGTAAATGTCAGGTCACAGAGGGTAGGTAAGCTTGGGAGATGATGTACTGTGTGTGTACTGTGGTCCTGAGCACGCACAGAGAGGCGATCCGTCACACTTTCAGCTACTCCCGAGTAGCGTAAGTCTCTGACGTGTACATCTGAGGGTTAGGGTTCACCGCTGCTCTGTGAGATGACGCCTCAATCCCGGGGTCTGTGAAGTGTTGGGGATCTGTGCTTCTGGGCTTGGTGTGCTCTGAAGTGGTGGGTACCTGTCTCTGTACCCACCCGGACACGGGCCTGGCTGACTGGTGGCGGTGATGGTGCAGCCTTGGAGAGATGGCTTGGAGGGAGCAGCCAGTGCTCACATCAACTGGCAACTGAGGTGCTGGGTGATCCCTTGGGAGACAGGACTCTCTCTAGGAACTGGTCATAGCCTCAAACTGCAGCCAGGGCCAAGCTTTTCCTCTAAGTGTCTCTGGGCAGGGGAAGTGTCTGTGCACCCCTTTCCACAGATGAGGAAAGGAGCCAGAGCAGGTACAGGCATACCTGGGCACATCATCGGCCTGCACCCCCCATCCCACTCCCTCTTCCTTTCCAGCCGCTGTGGAGGTATCCAGCCGGGGTATCCTCTAAACCTCCATCACCAGGGAGCTTAGGGACACTCCTCAAGCGTGCTTGAGTCAAGCCTGGTGCTGACACCTGTCTATCTCAAGCCCTACTTCTCCCTGTGAGCACTGGGTTCTGTCTCGGGTGCCATCAGAGGCTCGCAGAGACTCTTGCTGGTGCTCTGCTCTGGTTAGCAGGCCTGGCTAGCCAGGTGGGTGCCTGTTGGGGTTCTCTGTGCCAGGAACTCGGAGGCTGCCGTGTCAATGGGGCTTGGGACCACTGCCAGAGAACAGTGGGGTGGTAGAAGGCTGACTCAGCACCCAGCACCCAGCACCCAGTACCCAGCACCCAGCATCCACCTAGCAGTGTCAGGGTGCTTGGGGCTCGACTTCTGCTCTGCCTTGTGGGTGCTGCATTTCCAAGAAACCGTTTTAATTGCTGTTTACCCAACGCACTCCATCAAGATGCTCTGGAGGTGGGGCTATCATCCACTCTCAGTCCAGACCCCTCCTGCCCTGTCGCTCAGGGCCTCTGCACAGTCCAAGCCTGCAGCCCACAAGCCCAGGTCTGAGAATTCTAGCTTTGCCCCTAGGTCTTCCTCAGTGTACCCAAATCCCGGGATGAAGAGCCGGCCCTCCACTCAGGTAGCGTTTTTGCTCCAGCGTCCTCATCCTGCTCTTACCTCCCACTTCTGCCTGGGACCTGCTGGCAGCTGCCCCTCTGTGCGTATTTTGATTCTCTGAATGTTTGAAACTTGGCTCCTACCATCTGTGGAACACCTACTATTTCCCTCAGTCCTCGAAGTTGCTACTAGAAATAGAGCAACCTATGAACGAGGGGTCCATGTTGACTGGGGTGGGCAAGGGAGGGGGAAGGGAGAGGAAGAGAGGGGGAAGGAGACAGGGATAGAGCCTACGGAGGGCGAGGAAGAGGAAGATGATGATGACACAGGAAAGAATACCGCAGTGGCTCACCTGGCCCTCCGGGGCAGCATCTGATGACCTCCGACAAGCAGTGATACCCTCATAGCTATCACCTTAATAAAGTCTTGGGGTTCCCTCATCACCCCTGGAGCTCCTCAGTCTCCCAGCTTCCCCAGCCCCAGGCGACTGTGGGTCTGATCTCCACCATCAAGGGCTAGTTTGGTCTGTCCAAGGACCTGACGTGGCCAAAGTGTGTGCTTTTGTTCCTGGCTCCTTTTGATCAACAGAATTATTGTGAGGCCAGGCAGCCACTGGGTGGATCTGAACTCCACCTTCACGGTGCATGCTCTGCGCTGTTTACTCTGCTCCTGCTGCCCGACACCTGGGCTCTTTCCAGGTTCCGCTGTTACGAAAGGCTGCTGGAGACACCCACACAAGTCTTTGCAGACTCCTGCAATTCTTTCTCTTGGGTATGGGGAAATATCCAGGAGCAGCTTGGCTGAATTGCTAATCTCATGTTTTCTTTTTACTTCTTTCTGGAACTTCTGTATCATTGGCTCCTGGGTTTACATGCAAAGGTGCCCAGCCCAGAGTCCAAGAAATCCTGTGAACACAGCCCAAAATAAAATCAGAAACTTACTCAAAACATTGTGGCTTTTTCTGCTTTTCAATTTTGTTTTGTGCATCAACTGCAAGCTCTCCAGTGAGGAATGATGATGGGCGACCTTCCCAGAGCAGCACTCTTGTCCTTCAGGCACCCTCAAGGGTGACAGGAGGCACCGTCCTCCCTGTGGCCCCCGCTCTAAGTTCCTCGTGGTTTCTGCTGTCGACCAGCTTTGCGTGTGAGGCGTCTCGGTATGGAATCTGCTCACTGTCCCCTGTCCATTAGCTGCTGCATTGCAGGTCCTCCTCAGGCTGGCTGTGAGGCCTGTGGGCTGCAGGCACTTCCTCAGCTATGTCTAGAGGGCTTTGTTTTCTCATTTGGCTTTCCTGTTCTCCTGAGCTGGGGTGATGGCTCAGTGCAGTGAACAATGCACTTGGCATACAAGCGTGAGGCCTGGAGTTCAGATCCTCAGAACCCACAGGACAGCTGGGCAGGCGTGGGGCCACCTGTAATCCCTGTCCTCCATGGGCAGAGACAGGGTCCCAAAGCAAGCTGGCTAGCTAGACTACTCAAAGCAAGAAGCTCCTAGTAAAGCAAGAAACTAAATAAATACAGTGACTGAGGAAGGCAGATAGCATCAGCCTTAGGCCTCCAGTGGCACGCACACACACACACACACACACACACACACACACACACACACACACACTTGTGCACCCACACTTGTACACACTTATACACACACATGTATACACATTACACACACACACACACACACACACACACACGTGCACATGCTCACACACACACATGCTTGTATACTTGCAGGCAGGCCATGAACATACACATGGGAAATTTTTTTAAATCTCACTTTATGTAACTATTTCCTCAAATGGAAACCTTTTCTTCTGGAGGGGAGAAGGAAAAGAGACTCACAGGATTCAGGAAGGCTCACTTCACAGCTTCACCTCATGACAAAAGCAGCAAGCACCTCCTGTGGAGACTCTTCAGGAGGCCACCTGCCTGTGAGCTGTGCAGAAGGCCCCGAGATGCAGAGTTGAGATGGACACTTTGGGGACATAGCTGCCTTTGAGTCGCCCATGCTCCCCGAATCCCGGCTCACTAAGCCAGACCTGGGAAGAGTCATTTCTTTGGTCTGCTGCCAGTGCCCTACCTGGGGTGAACAGACATTCCTGTCTCCCCGGGAAAAGTCAGACAACACGTATTTCCCCTCCCTGGACACTGCATCATTAGCTCTCAGGTTCACATATAAAATCCATCTCAAAACAGCTGCTGTGTGGACCCATGCAGGGTTCGGTGTGTTTTCACTCAGCACTTGTCTCAGTGTCATTAGTGAAGGGCTTTTCATTCCATGATGAGAGGCTGGGGCACCTTTCTCAAGACCAACTGATGCTGTGACTGCGGGTCTATTGGGAGGCTGGGGCACCTTTCTCAAGACCAACTGATGCTGTGACTGCGGGTCTATTGAGAGGCTGGGGCACCTTTCTCAAGATCAACTAATGTTGTGAATATGGGTCTATTTCTGGACTATGATTTTGCTCCATTCAACGTCTATGCTTGCACCTAAATGTTCTGTCCTGGATACTGAAGCTTTACATGACGTCCTGAAATCAGGATGGTCCCCTCCAATTCTGTTCTCCTTCAGAATTTTGCTTTTTCTACTTTGGGTTCTTTGTATTTCCAGATAAAATTTAAGACTAACCTGAAAATTCCTACACAAACATGTCTGGCAACTTTGATTAAGTGACATTGAATTTGAAGTTCAATTAGTGGGAAATTGACCCCTCACAGGCATTGGCTCTGTAACAGTATTGATCTGTTGCCATGCCAACCTCACCTTCGGA
This sequence comes from Peromyscus maniculatus bairdii, assembly GCF_049852395.1. NCBI lineage: Eukaryota > Metazoa > Chordata > Mammalia > Rodentia > Cricetidae > Peromyscus > Peromyscus maniculatus. Next base: position 84,583,290 of record NC_134865.1, on the reverse strand, counting down.
GCTGCTTTCTTGTTTATTTATATCTTCAAGTTCTCTCATAATGACTTTTCAAATAATAAAAACTCCCTTAATTTACAGATGCAGCATAGCTTTTGATAAATTCCTAACATTTAATTTTCAATGTTACTATAATTGTTTGTTGAATTTCATGTTTCTATTGTTTACCCCCAAACACACTGCGAGGAGCTGAATCTTCTGTATTGATGTTGAATCCATCATCTCAGGAAATTTCTAGTAACTGTTTCATGGAGTCCTTAGGATTGTCTGCATAGAAAGCCATATCTGTCAAGAGAGGGGAACGGGATGAATATGATCGAAGAGCATCATACACATGAATAAAAATATCTGAATGTGGGGCTGGAGAGATGGCTCAGCCGTGAACCTGGCTGTTCTTGCAGAGGACCCAGCACCCACATGGCAGCTCACAAGCCTCAGTAACTCCAGTCCCGGAGGATCTGACACCCTCTTCAGGCCTGCTCTGGTACTGCATGCACATGGCACACACACACACACTTGCAGGCAAAACAGTCATACACATAAAATAAAAACAAATAAAAATATATGAGTGTACAACCTACCTATGCTAAGAAAGAAGAAGGAAGAAATCACATCTGTGAACAGGGGCGTCTCACATCTGTCTAAGCTGCAAGTCTTTTTTATGCCTGTCTTGACCCTCTCCCCCAGCCTCCATCGCAGATGGGCCTCAGGGGCAAGTTGCTTGCTTGTTCACCACGAGGATGGTATGTGTCATTCTAGGCTGTTAATAGATGTCCTCTACTGTTTGCAGTCTGTGGAGGGTGTTTTTCATTTGAGCCTCGATGTTACTGATTTTGTCAAATGTTCTCTGCATCCCTATTTGAGATTTATTGTTATAAAATTATTAGTTATTTTCTCCCTGATGTGACCAAATATCTGATGAAGGCTATTTAAGATGGAAGGGTTTCTTTGGGTTTGAGAGCGCAGTTCATCCTGACAGAGAGGGCACAGCATCAGCAGCATGTATTGGCTGATCGCATGTGTCCACAGTCAGGTAGCAGAGACAGAGATGAACACTGCTTCCCTGCCCATTTTCTGGTCTGTGTTTTGTTGTTGGCTGGTTGGTTGGTGTCTGGCATTAACTGTCAACTTAACACAGCCTAGAATCACTTGAAAAAGGAGTCTTGAGTGAGTAACTGTCTTTATCATGTTTGGGAGGGATTTTCTTGGTTGCCTAAATTGATGTCTGGGGGCTCAGCCCACTGTGGGCAGCACCACTCCCTAGGCAAGTGGTTCTGGGCTGTAAAAGAAAAGCCAGCTGAGCATGAGCCTGTGAGTGAGCCAGCAAGCAGCATTCCTCCATGATTTCTGCTTCAAGATCCACCTTGTGTTCCTGCCTCGACGTCCCTCTATAATGACTGTGACCTGGAAATATACCTTTTCCTCCTCTAAATTGCTTTGGTCAGAATGTTTTTTATCACAGCAACAGAAAAGCCATGAGTGCAGCGTCCTTACTGGGTTTTGCCAACATGGAAAGTAGACACGAGAGTGTCCACCCTGTTTTCTGAAAAGCGTGCACATGCTTGCTGCTGACATTTTTCTTTTAACTTTTGAATGAAATTCAGCTGAACAGACACAGTGGGCTTTCCTTTGGGGGAGTGCTTGTGATTATGAATTCGATTATTAAACTACGCATGTAAGATGGAAGTATGGCTCAGTGGAACAGTCCCTGCCCAGCACAGACTCCACCCCCATCACCACAGACAGACATCTGTCTGACCACCCCTGCTCATGGCTTGTGCCTCCAAAGTTGCCCTGAATGTGTCCTGTCCATTGAAGTCTGTGTTCTGCTCTCCTCGTTCCCTTCATGTCCCTCTCTTCTCCTCCTGCCTTCTTTAGAGTTAACTGTTCTTTTCCCACCAGTGTGATTTCTTCCCACTGTGTGTGACGGTGAATATGAGTGTGTTTGCAAACCACCACTTCCCAGTCATCTGTGCTAGCACAGCATGTCTGTGTGTTATTAGTGCAAAATATAGTTTTTGCCTTAAACAGTTGTGCTCTATAAAAGCCAAAAAGAAGACAATCCGTTATATTGACGACTATGTTAGCCAATTTTGTTCCTATTAATTCTTTGCTGTAGACCTGAGACGCAGGGCTGGGGAGATGCTGGCTGGGTAAACTGCTTGCTGCATAAGCTGAGGACCTGAGCCCATGTCAAAGCAGGGTGTGGTGACATGCGTCTGTCATCCAAGTGCGCCTGCCGTGAGATGGGAGGCAGAGGTGAGAGAACTCCCAGAAACCCGCAGACCAGCTAGCCTGGTGCATGCAAAAGTGCAAACAAAGACTCGTCAGACAAGGTGGAAGGCAAGGACCAGAGCTCAAGTTATCTCCTGAGCTCCAGAAACACACCATGCCATGTGTGTGTCCACAGTCACGTACATAGACACACACATGGGCATCACATACACACAAGAAAAAAATAAAAACACATCCTAGACCTCCTTTGGGGTATTTCCTGTCCATCAGGAGGCCCTCCTGTGTGTATAATGCATGCCCATCTACCAAAGGAAGAATCATGTCAACTCACTTGCCTGACAGTATCTTGATAGATAGCTCTGTTGGGTATAAAATCCTGGACAGACTTTTTCTTCTCTCTTCAGCCCTTGAAGACATAACCTGTTGTTTCAGCCACCGCTGCTTCCCATGACCAGTCAGCTCCGTGTGTCTTCTTTCCTTTCTCTCTGCCTAGTCTCAAGATTTGTTCTCGGTGTTTTCTTTTTTGTAGTCTGTATTAGCCACCTGTGTAGTTTTCTTGGTTTATATCATGCTTGAAATTCTCTAAGCTTCTCAAATCTTCATTGATCTTTTTCATTAGGTCCAGGAAGTTTTATCATTAAAAAGAGAAAAACATCATTTATTCTGTCTTCACCATTTGTGATAATTCATCTTGATTGCTAACCTCTCGGGATTTAGACCACCATGGAAACACGGAATGTGGCCATCTTTCCGTGGCTTGGGGCCCAGACTGAATAACGAAGAGGAAACAAGCTGAACCCTGGTGTCATCTCCCAGTGCTTCCTGACTGCAGATGCAGTGACAGTCGCCTCCAGCTGTGCCTTCCTCACCATGATGGACCAGACCCTCAGACCATGATGCAAATTAAACTCCTTTTTCTTATGTTACATGTTGTTGGCTGTTTTATTTACTCTTTACTCTTTTGGGGTCCCACCACTCAGGTCCAAATAAATACACAAAGGCTTATTTGTACTTATGAATACTCAGCCTTAGCTTGGGTTATCTCTAGCCAGCTTTTTTTTTTTTTTTAACTTAAATTATCCCATCTCCTTTTTGCCTCTGGTTTTTTTTTCCTTTTGTTAATTCTGTATATCTTACTTTCATTCTTACTTTGTGACTAGCTGGGTGACTGGGTGGCTGGCCCCTTCTTTTCTCTCTCCTTAATCTCTCTTGATCCCCTTAGATTTCTCCTTCTCTTAGTTCTCTCTGCCTGGCAGCCCCGCCTGTCCTTTCTCCTACCTAGCTATTGGCTGTTCAGCTCTTTATTAGACCAATCAGGTGTTTTAGACAGGCAAAGAAACACAGCTTCACAGAGCTAAACAAATGCAACATAAAAGAATGCAACACATCTTTGCATCATTAAACAAATGTTGCAGAGCATAAACAAATGTAACACATCTTAAACTAATGTTCCTCAATGGTTACTTTTGTGGGGTATTTTGTAACAATGAGAAAAGTAAGGGACATTCTGCCCTTGAATTTAACTGCTTCTTTATTGGACCACACAGCCCCACCTGAAACGTGTTCCAGCCACCAAATAATTAGATCAGTCTCGTAAACTCAAGTTTACTGGACATTCGTTTTCTCCATTCTGGTACACACCCTAGTGAAGTTTTGACCTCAGCTACTGTATTATAAATATAGGTTTTGCATCTCCATTTAGTTCTTTTACATATTTTTTCACTTTCTGTGGAGTTGGCCACCAGTTTAATCATTAAGGCTATGTTTTCTTTCTTCTCAGTCTTTAAACACATTCATCACAGTGGTTGTTATGTTTCTTTCTGTCTTTACCATATCCTGGACTCCTTCAAGATGACTGTGGTCCCTGGAAGGGCTGCTTTCTACATAACATTGTTTCTGACTCAGTGTTGTCTTCTGAATTGGTCAGTGTTTTCTACATGTGAGCTTTAAACTCTGTGCTGCTAGGGGACTTAGGTCCAATACCTGCTTGACTATTTTTTCCACTTCTCAGCTGTGGTTCAATAGTTACGTGGTCAATGCTCTTGAGCGTCGAGGAGCTTTTGCTAAATGACCAAGTGTCTTATTAGAAATGTTCTTTTTTTTTTTTATTTCCTGCATAGTAGTTTACATTTATTCAGATGCTATATTAGGACCTATTGAAGTGCTGTGTTATAAATGAGAACACTGTATTACATTAACCACCTTTCCTGTTTTCAATAACCGTATCAGATTCCTTCCTTGCCATGCACCCTCTGCTGACTGTTGACTGAACACACAGCTGGCTTTTAATCGCTGGTGTCTCTGGTTGGGATTTGCATGCATTTGAATGTTCTGTAGCAGAACTTGCCAGAGCCTGCTCCCTAGAGCCCCTCTTCCAGAAACGCTTCCAGATAGAGATTCTGCTTTGTTCAGACAAACCGGGTTGGGAACCCCGCAGGCTGGAACCCCTTACCAGAGCCACAGTGCACATCAGCATATGACAGTCTTTAGGTCTTGGATTGAGGATGCTGCTCACTCTCTTTGATCCCTTTGCAAGCTGATTGAGACTGGGGGATGGGGGGCTCTTTTTACACAATGTTGCTGTTGTTTGAAGAACACACAGTGAGTTATGATACATGGTCAGCTTTTGGTATCAGATTTCCCTTTCTCTTACAAAATTAATTAGCCAGCTTTCCAAATTAAAAAAAAATTAAACTGAATCCAGGGGATGGGGTGTAGATCAGTACAAAGAGTGTGTGTTGCATGCGTGAAGCCCTGGATTTGACCCCCAGTGTTGCATAAACTGGATGTGATTGTGTGTTCCTGCAAGCCTAGCACCTAAGTGCCGGAAACATGAGGACCAACCGTCGAAGACCGTTGTTGGATTTATAGCAAGCTCAGGGCCAGCCTGGGCTAATGACACCTGTCTCAAACAAAACAACAAAATGAGAACATCATTTCAGAAGTAATCATCCTTAAAAGTTCACAGTGTCTCAAACATCGCGAGTTTGAGGCAGGAAGCTCTTTGGGAGGCAATTCTTTTCTACTTAAAACAATTATTTTTCCAGCAATAAGGGTTTATTCGTGCTGTTCAGTTTTTTTGGATGCCAACTTATACAATTTATGTGCTTTTATTCAGATTTATTAGCATACAACCATGCAAGTAATTCCTTGCTCATTTCCTAAATTGCCTGCTTCGTGTCTTACACAATTTAACATTTTGTTTAATGGCTGCTCCTTGTGCTAACTAGATCAGCCAGGGTCTGGCTGCCCGTGGGCTCCTTACACACTTAGCTCTCGATTTATTTATCAGGCCTCAGTTTTGTTTTTCTTAATTTAATAATTTCTGTAATCTGCTCTCCTTTGGACTTCTTTAAAACTGCATTTTAAAACCCTCATTGACTTGAAAACTGTGACCTTTTTTTTTCTCCTGTTTGATGATGAATGCCTTTGAAGACAGGATTTCATCTCTGTGGAGCATTCTGGAGAAACTCGTTTCTTTATTTTCCTAATATTCTAGAGTTTAAATATTACTAGTCTTTCTATTTCCCCTCACATGTTTGTAAGAATACTTTTTAATTACCAGTTGGGAAGGATTTTTAACTTAGAGCTTTGTTAATAATTTATGATTTTGTTGCTTTGAGATGAAAGGCATTTGTACAAATTTATCCCTTTGTACATATTAAAGTTATATGTATAATGTATACATTCATTTGCCTGAAATCTGCCATCATTTGAAATATTATTTTAATTATCCAAACAAATACAAATGTATGCCAACCTACACTACTCCTGACCCCATCCCAAGCTCTAGTCCCCTCCTCAGAGGGAAATCATTCCTATGGCCCAAGCTCACTAGCATGAGGTAACATATGATCAACAGAAATGTATCCCTTAGGGTGGTGAAGGCCCAGAGTCTAAGACACGAGCAGGTTCCACATGTGTTAATCCGGGAGACAGAAGGGCCAGGAGCTTCCGTCAGCCTGGTTACAAGAGGGAGCCCTCAGGCTTCTTCTCTGCCAAAGGCCTGCCTCTGAGTATGATCGTGTGATTGGGTTCTGACAAACGGATTTCAGAAGGGACACCCACATTCAGACCTCGCACAGTGAGGGTGCTCTCTTGGGGACACCGGTCTGTGTACTTGCAGACAGACATGTCATTTTGACTTGTCTGTGGTTAAGCCGCTGAGTGGGTGGCATGGCAACCTGGTGTGCGTGCTCACAAACATTGCTTACATGTTTGTCATGCTTAGTTCACTTACGTCTGTCTACTCTTCCCAGTACCTGGTCCTGCGGTACTAATAAACAGTAACTGATTGATTCTCCCGATCTGTGGCGCTCTTGTTGTTCGGCTTTCTCAGTGTTGTTTCTGTTGTGAACATGTGTCATGAGCATCCTTGTATAGGCCTCTCTGCCTTGATCTATTGGATTTTCCTCATCGACTTTCTTTGAAATACATCCCTCAAATAGAAGAGCAAGCAAATTATAAATACAAAATTCACAGGATGATCAGGAAGTGAGAATCTGATGGCACCTGCCTTTAAACTAAGGTCAAGAAGTGTTCCTGTGAACTCTCTCGGGTTGGGATGGGGTGAGGAGGAGGGAGTTTCATTCAGAGCTTTATTCACCATGTTCTGTGTGATTGTAGCCCCTCTGTGTTGGGATAGGCGGCATTCATTGTGTGAATATTCCACAAGTTGTGGGCTCGAGTTATCATTGGCAGGAATTTGCCTTGGTGCTGTAAACAGTGTTCCTGATAGTCTTGTTCCCATTTCTCTTGAGTCTACACCTCAGAGTGTAAGTGCTGTGTGAAGTGCTGGTAGTTCCTGACAAACATTTTCTCACAGTTTTGTGCCAACTTACATGCCAGCCAGTGGTGTGCTGCATTTGGCTGTTCTAATGGGTATTGTGCTAAGACTGCCTTGTGTATGTATATTTCAATAATCTGCATTTTCTTACCTCTGGTGGCATAGGGCATCTTTTCTTGCATTTATTGGCCACTTGGACACCGTGCTGGCTAGTTTTATGTCAACGTGACACAAGCTAGAGTCACTGGAGAGGAGGGAGCCTCAATTGAGAAAACGTCTCTGTAAAACTGGGCTGTACACAATCCTGTAGGACATTTTCTTAATTATTGATTGATGGGGAGGGCCCAGTGCATTGTGGGTGATGCCATCCCCGGGCGGGTGGTTCTTGTGTTCTATAAGAAAGCAGGCTGAGCAAGTGCATAAGGAGCAAGCCAGTAAGAAGACCCCTCCATGGCCTTTGCATCACCTCCTGCCTTCAGGTTCCTGCCCTGCTTGACTTCCTGTCCTGACTTCCTTTGGTGATGAGCAGCGATGCGGTAAGCCATATAAACCCTTTCCTCCCAGTTTTCTTTCGGTCATGATGTTTCATCGCAGCAGCAGTAGCTCTAACCAGGACAGACACCTTCTTCGCGCGATGTCTTCTTAAGTCTCTCCCCCACTTCCCCTTGAGGTCAACCGCCCTCCGCCTGGCCTGTAGGAGTTCCGACTCATTCTGAACCTAAGCGCTAAGTCAAATCCGTGTTGCAAACAGCACTCTGTTCCGCTTGCTTCTTCATACTTCATGAAGTCTTCACAAGATCGGGAAGGTTAATTTTAACGTGGTCCAATTACTAGATTTTAGTGGTTAATATTCTTTCATTTTTCATCCAATAAATATTTGCCTGCTTTAGGTTACATCAAAGCATTCTGCTTTTTCTCTAATTTTTTGTTTGTTTGTATATCCATTCATCTTGGTCCATTATCCACCACTGATTTTTTAAAATTTTAATTCTAAAAATTTGTATAGACTATATTTTGATCATGTTCTCCCTCCTCTCCCAACTCCTTCCAGATCCTCCCCGCCTCCCTACTCACTCAATGCCATGTTCTTTGTCTTTCAAAAAAACAAAACAAAACAAAACAGGAAAAACAACAACAACAAATGAAAACCAAAACAGACAAATTAAGACAAAAAGAAAATCAATAAGACAAAAAAAATCAAAACAAAACAAAACACACACACAAAAAAAAACAGAGCCTGTTTTGTGTTGGCCAACTCTTCCTAGACGTGGGGCCTGCCTTGGAGCGTGGTTGATGTACCCAGTGACACTCCACTGGAGAAAACTGACTTTCCTTTCTTAGCAGATATTAATCCAAACAGCTTCTTGGTCAGGAGTGGGGCTTTGTGTCCACTTCTCCTTCAGTGCCGAGATTTTTGTCTGGTTAGAACCTGGACCGGTCTTGTGTGTCTCACAGTCTCTGTGAGCTCATCTGTACATCTGTCCTCTTGTGTCTGGAAGACACTGTTCCCTTGGAGTCATTCACCACCCCTGGAGCTTACAATCTTCCCACCTCCTCTTCTGCGTAGATCCCTGAGCCTTCAGGGGGTTTGGTAAAGACTTTCCATTTATGGCTGAGTGCCCCGGAGTCTCTCACCCTCTACCCATTGTCCAGCCGTGGGCCTCTGTGTTAAATCCCATCTTCTGCTAGAAGAAGCTTCTCTGATGATGGCTGAGTGAGGCATTGATCTACGGATATAGCAGGATGTCATTAGGAGTCATTTTACTGCTGTGTTCCTTTAGTAGAATAATCATATGAAGTTTTCCGCTCGGCCCATGACCTATCTGACCTCAGGCCACCTTAGTTCTTTCCTTGTTCTAACAGTGCCAGGTTATGGGTTCCACCTCGTGAAGTGTGCCTTAAGTCCAAATTTTAAAAAGTGTTTGGTTACTCCTGTAACATTTGGGCCACCACCGCACCAGTGTATTTTGCAAGCAGGTCACTGTTGTGGGTCACAGGATTTGTAGCTGTGTGATATTGATGATTACCTTTCTCCTCTGGTGGTGTGTATAGAAACTTCCAGTACCCTGAACACTGGTCAGGAGAGATGAGGCTCCTAGTGGAGCATCAGCGTGATTTCTCTGTGTGTGGACGTCAGTTGTCTTCAGAAACAGGCTGTAACCATCAAGTTGTACAGGATATCCACTAACCTTGGCAATGGTCTGTGATGTATGGTGGCGGTATTGGGGTGGGCTATGGAGCCCCTTTGGCCAATAACTCAACAAGATACAACCCATTCCTGGCCCTGGAAGTTTTACTTGGTGGCCCAAGTCTAATTAGGTTATTCTCTCCCCCATTACATGATGATTCCATTTAAATTCCTTTCACGTATGTATATATTTTCAGAAGCTTCTACAGCATGGATTTCCATATGGCTTTTCAAAAGGCCTTCAGTGTTAGTTAGCCCTCCCATATCCCCTCCTTTACCCTGCACTCCTGTCCCTCTCTCCATTTAATCCTCTGATTCTAGTTTCTCTTTTCTGGTGGGTTGGATTGGAATGGCCCTCATAGACTCAGATATACGAATGCTTGGTCATTGGGAGTGGCATTACATGACAGGGACTAGGAGGTGTGGCCTTGTTGGAGTGGGTGTGGCCAATTGGAGGGAGTGTGTCATTGGGGGGTGGGCTTTGGGGTTCCAAATGCTCAAGCCAGGCCCAGTCAGTGTCTCTCTTCCTGCTGCCTGCCGGTCCAGATGTAGAGCTCTCAGCTCCTTTCCAGTACCATGTCTGCCTGTGTGCTGCCATGCTTCCTGCCAAGCTAATTGTGGTTTGAACAGGAATGACCTCCATAGACTCACGTGTTTGAATGCTTGGCCCATAGGGGGTGGCACTATTAGGAGGTGTGGCCTTGCTGTGTTAATCCCAAAGGGCAAGAATAAGACCACTACCACAATTTAAGTCAAATTTAAAGTGAGCTTGATTTTTTTTTTAATTGGGACAAACCCAAGAGCTGGCCAGAGACTGCCTCCTAAGTTGGGTTAAAGAGACATCCCTGAATCCATCTCTTGGGCCTCTTTTAAGGAGTAAAATCATGAGTAGTTTTACAGAGAGAGAGACAATGGGGCAATAAGGAAATTTTTTAAAATCTTTAAAAAAAAAAACATCATGTGATCACCATGTGTTTAGGGAGGGTTACGGGAAGGTCAGAAAAGGTAAGGATATTCTCACAAATAAATCAAGGTCTTAGATTGGGAGAAGGTCAGGCTCCAGGAAACAAAGACCAACTCAACTCTTACAGTAAATAGAAACTTATTTTTAGCCATACAGCATAATGGCTCCTGCTTCAAAATGGAGTCAGGCAGATTCCTCAGTTGGAGGAAGTGTGTCACTGTGGGGGCAGGCTTTGAGGTCTCCTATGCTCAAGCTACACCCCGTGTGACATACAGTCTCTTCTGCCTGTGGTTCAAGATGTAGAACTCTCAGCTCCTTCTCCAGCACCATGTCTGTCTGCATGCTGCCAGCCATGTTTCCCACCATAATGATAATGGACTAAACCTCTGAAACTATAAGCCAGCCCAAATTACATGTTGTCCTTTATAAGAGTTGCCATGGTCATGGTGTCTCTTCACAGTAATAGAAAGCCTAACTAAGACAAAAGTTGGTACCAGGAATGGGATATTGCTGTGATAACCCAGACCGTGTTTTTGTTTGGGGGAATGTGGACTTTGGGACTGGATTAGAAAAGCAGTTGAACACTTTAAGTGGGGCGTAATGGACTGTCCTAGTAGGAACATGGAAGACAGTGGTCCTGAGGGTGATATGAATGCTGGGCTCAAGAGGTTTCAGAGGAGAAGAATGTTAGTATATGGTCTAGAGACCAGTCTTGTGGTATTTTGGTGAAAAAATGTGTCTGCTTTTTGCCCTTGTACAAAGAGTCTGCCTGAGGCTAAAGTGAAGAGTTTTGGATTAATTCTGTTAGTAGAAGAACTCTCAAAACAGTGTAAGACTCTGTTGTGTGGTTACTAGTGTCCACTTTTATGAAGATTTGTAATGAAAAGGAACAAGCTGAGCAAGGAAAAATACACAATGTGCAGATTGATGAGCGAGGAGGCACCAGGAAGGGGAATGGAGCTAAATCCATTGTCCAAAGAGATAAACAGACTCAAGAGCTGGTTGCTAAATGGAATAAGGGAGGGGTGACCTCAGGGCAAGACTCCACCCAGCTAAGCTTTCAGCTTGTGAAAGGGAATTAGGGAGAAGCTTAGAGCTGGGGGGTAGTGGGGTGCACACCTTAACCCAACAATCAGAAGGCAGAGGCTGGCAGATCTCTAAGTTCAAGGCCAACTTGGTCTACAGAGCAAGTTCCAGGACAGCCAAGTTTAGGTAGTGAAAGAAACCTTTGAAAACAGAAAGCTAATGAAGATGTAACTGAGCAGTGGAACTTGGCAGCTTCAGCCATGCGGTTCTGGCTTTAGAGACAAAGATAAAAGAAGGAGTTATGGAATCTCCCTCTGCAACTAAGGAGAGGCACTGAGTCCAGGCATGTGTCAGGAGTGTCCTTGAATGGAGGCCTGGAGAGGCCATTGTGTGAAGTTGTGAAGGTGAAGCCTAGATTGCCTTGGAGACTCCAAGATGTTGGAGATGTCAGACCTGTAGGACACCTGCTGGGGAAAGCTGCTAACAGGGAGTGGAACCCGCCTAAGAGAAAGAAGTGTGTCGCAGTCAACAAAACTGAAAGGAGTTGGAGATCTGAAAAGCATTTTGACATCAGACATGGAGTTGCAGAGTTTGGAGTTTTCCTAGCTGGTTTTCAGTCTTTCTTAGGCCCACTATTTCCTCACTATGCTCTCTTTTGAAAAAGTAAGATATAACCTGTGCCATTATATGTTGCAAGTATATGATCTGCCTTTTTATTTTGTTTTTACAGGGGATTGCAATTAAGAGATTGTATGAGTCTCAGAAGAGACTTCGAACTTTGAATTTTTAAACAGGGTTGAGACTGTTATAGACTATGGAGACCTTTGAAGTTGGACTGAATGCATTCCTGCATTACATTATGGCTACAAGCCTATGGGGGCCAGGGAGGGGAATGTGGTGGTTTGAAAAGGAATGACCCCTAAAGGTGCGTGTGTTTGAATGCTTGGCCCATAGGGAGTGGCACTTTTAGGAGCTGTGGCCTGGTTGGAGGAAGTGTGTCATTGTGAGGGCAGGCTTTGAGGTCTCACATGCTCAAGTTATGCCCAGTGTGACACCTGGCCTCCTTCTGTTGTTTGCCGATCAAGATGTAGAACTCTCAGCTCCTTCTCTGGCACCATGTCTGCCTGCATGCCGCCATGTTTCCCACCATGACGGTAATGAACTAAACCTCTGAAACTGTAAGCCAGCCCAAAATAAATGTTTATTTTGCTATAAGAGCTACCGTGGTCATGGTGTCTCTTCAAGCACTAGAAACCCTAACTAAGACACGGATAAAGGACTGACCACTGAATCTGTAAGCTAGCTCTGGTTAATTGCTTTCCTTTGTAAGAGTTGCCATGGTCAGCCATGGTGTTGCTTCACAATAGAACACTATGACACCCTTTACGTTTTACAGTACTGAACTCCACTTCCCCCTCCCTCCCCTGGAAATCCCTCCTCTCTTTGTCCTTTACTGGCTACCCAACCTCCATGGTTACTGTTATTGAAGCACACATATCTAAAGCTAACATCCACATATAAGAGAAAAGTATTTGTCCTTTGGGTCTGAGTTACCTTTCTCGGGATGATTGTTTCTAGCCCCATCCAGTCACCTGAAGATTTCATAATATCGTAAGGAACATTTGAGTAATATCCTGTTGTGGAACTGTAACACATTTTCATTACCCATTCATCTGTCGATGGATATTTAGGCTGCTTTCAATTTCTGGCCATTATGAATAGAGCAGCAGTGAACATGGATAAGGCAGTGTCTCTGTGGTAGGATGAAGGGTCCTTTGGGTATGTGCCCAAGAGTGGTATTGCTGGATATTGATGTAAATAGATCCCCAGGTTCCTGAGGTACATCCACACTGATTTCCATCACGGCTCTACCAGTTTCACTCCCACCAGCAATAAATAAGTGTTGTCCTTCCCCTGTATCCTCTCCAGCATGATTTCCCTGACGGCTAAGGATGTTGAACGTTTATTTAAAAGTGTTTCTAAGCCAATTGTGTCTTATCTTTTGTGAACTCTGTACCATATGTTTAGTTTAGTTCTGCACAATATATTTAATTGGCTATTTGTTTCCTTGATATTCAGGCTTTCTTATTTCTTCTTATATTCTAGATGCTAACCCGTCAGATTTATAGCTGGTAAAAATCTTTTCCCATTCCATAGAATGCTATACGGAAGCTTCCCAGCTTCATGAGTTCCCATTTATTAATCGTTGCTCTTAGTGTTATCAGTGTCCTGTTCAGAAAGCCCTTTCCTGTGCCAACGAGTTCAAGCCTGCTCCCCACTTTCTATCTATCTCTTCTATCAAATTAGGGTACCTGGTCTTATGTTAGGGTCCTTGCTCCATTTTGAGTTGAGTTTTGTACGGGGTTTCAGATATAAATTTTCATTCTGCTACATGTAATCATCCAGTCTGACCAGCACCATTTGCCGAAGATGCTGTCTTTTTTTCAATATATATTTTTTGCCTCTTTGTCAAAAGTTCAGTGTCCATAGGTGTGTGGACTTATTTCTATATCTTCAATTCTGTTCCGTTGATCAATGTGTCTGTCTTTATACCTGTGCCAAGCTGGTTTTAACACTATACCTCTGTAGTACAACTTGAAATCTGAGATATTCCCAGCAGTTCTTTTATTATCCAGGATTGTTTTAGCTATCCTGAGCTTTTTGTGTCTCCATATAAAGTTGAAGATTGCTTTAAAGTTACTGTGAAGAATTGTGTTGGGATTTTTGTGGAGATTGCAACAAATCTGTAGATTGCTTTTGATAGGATAGCCATTTTTACAGTATCAATCCAACCAATCCATGAGCATGGGAGATCGTTCCATCTTCTGGTATCTTCTTCAATTTCTTTCTTCAGTGACTTAAAATTTGTATTATTCACTTGCTTTGTTAGAGTTATCTCGAGATTTTTTGAGGTTGTTGTGAAAGGTACTGCTTCCCGATTTCTTTCTCAATCTGTTTTTCATTTGTATAAGGAAGGCTACTGATTTTTGTGTGTTATTTTGTAAACTCTTACTTTGTTAAAAGTGTTTTCCAATTGTAGAAACTCCTGGTGGAGTTTTTAAGGTCATTTATGCACACTATCATATCATTTGCAAATAAAGATACTTGGACTTCTTCCCTTCCTATTTGCTCCTTTAGTTGTCTTATTGCTCCAGCTATGATTTCAAGTACATATTAAATAGGTATGGAAAGAGTGGACATCCTTGTTTTCTTCCTAATTTTAGTTGAGATGCTTTGAATTTCTCTCCATTTAGGATGATATTGCTTGTGGGCTTGGTATAAATTGCCTTTATTATGTTGAAGTATGTCCTTTGTATCCCTAGTGTCTCTAGCACTTTTATCAAGAAGGAATTTTGGATTTTTGTCAAAGACCTTTTCTTTGCAGCTAAAGATGGTCATGTGATTTTTGTCTTTCAGTCTGTTTATGCAATGTTTGCATTTATTGATTTACGTATGTTGAACCATTCTTGGATCTCTGGGATGAAGCCAACTTGATCGTGATGGATAATCTTTTTGTTGTGTTCTTGGATTTGGTTTACAAGTATTTCATTGAGAATTTTTGTGTCTAGATCATAAGTGATATTGGTCTGTAATTTTCTTTCTTTGTTGGGTTTTTGTGTGGTTTTGGTATCAGGGTAGCAGTGGCTTCATAGAAAAAAATAGGAAATATTTCGTCAGTTTCTGCTTTGTAGAGTAACTTGATGAGTGTTGGCATTCTTCTTTGATGATTGGGTAGAATTCTGCACTGAATCCATCTGGCCCTTGGCTTTTTGAGGGAAGGGGTGGATTTTAATTGCTGCATCTATTTAACTGGGGGTTATGGGTCTGCTGAGCTGCTATTTCATCTTATTTTAATTTTGGTAAGACAGAGGGATCAAGACATCATCCATTTTTGTAAGGTTTCCCAGTTTGGTAGAGGACAGGTTTTTAAAGCATGTCCTTTGGATTCTCTGAATTTCCTCACTGTCTGGTGTAACATCCCCTTTTTCATGTCTAATTTTATTAACTTGGAACCCCTTTTCCTGCCTTTTGGCTAATTTGTCTAAATGTTGTCAATCTTGATTTTCTCAAAGAGCCAACTCTTTATTTCTTTGATTCTTTGTATATTTTTGTCGTTTTTGTTTCATTGACTTCAGCCCTGAGTTTGATTATTTCTTTTCATCTACTCTTTTGGAGTATTATTTCTTCTTGATTTTTTCAGTTTTCAAATGTGTCATAAAGTTATTAATGTTTCCCAGGTGGGTTTTTGTTTGTTTTTTGTTTTTGCAGGCATTTAAGAATTTGCATCTTTGAGAATTGAGATGTTGCGTTTTCATTGTTTTTAATGTCCTTCTTGATTTCTGTCTTGACTCAATTTTCATTCAGTAGTGAGTTGTTCCGTTTCCATGAGTTTGTATACTTTCTGTCATTTCTATTGTTGTTACTATCTAGCTTTAATCCATGGTTGTCAGGTAGGACACAGGATGCTATTTCAATTTTCCTGTATCTGCTAACACTTGCTTTGTGTCCTAGTATGTGGTCAATTTTGGACCATGGGATGCTGAGAATAAAGCATATTCTTTAATGTTTGGGTGGTGGAATGTTCTGTAGATATGTTAGGTTCATTTGTCTTACAACGTTATTTAACTCCAGCATTTCTCCATCTATTTTTTTGTCTGGATGACCCATCTAGTGATGAGAGTGGGTATTGAAGTGTCAGGGTCAATATGTAATTTTAGCTGTAGTAGTATTTCTTTTACAAACTTGGGTACCCTTGTGTTTGGTGCATGAATGTTTAGAACTACAATATCCTCTTGGTGGATTTTTCCTTCGATGAGTATGTAATTTCCCTCCCTATCTCTTCTGATTAGTTTTGCTTTGAAATCTATCTTGTTAGTTATCAAAATGGCTACACCTGCTTGCTTCTTGGGTTGATTTGCTTGGAATACCTTTTTTCTACCTTTCACACTACAGTGATCTCTATTCTTGATGGTGAGGTGTGATGGATCCTGTCTTCTAATCCAGTATGTTACTCTATGTATTTTATTGGGAATTGAGACCATTAATATTGAGTTATTAATGAGCAGTATTTATTAATTTCCATTCATTTTCTGTTAGGATTTGGATTTACACCTCACTCCTCTTTTGACCGACTGTTCTGGAATTATCAATCACTTATGTCTTCTTGTGTGTAGCTAACCTTCTCTTCAGGCTGAAATTCTCTTGCTAGTGCCTCCTGTGGAGTTGGATTAGTAGACAGAAATTGCTTAAATTTGTTTTTAGTCATGAAATGTTTTTCTTTCTCCCTCTATTATGATCAATAGTTTGCTCAGAAGATTAGCCCAGACTGGCATCTGTGGTCTCACAGCATCTGTAGAACATCCATATAGACCCTCTGGCTTTTCTCCATTGAGAAACTGAGTGTTACTCTGAGTGTTTGTATGTGACTTTGTCTTTTTCTCTTGCAGCTTTTAATGTCCTTTTTGTTTTATACATTTAGTGTTTTGATTGTTATGTGTCATGGGGCATTTCTTTTTAGTTCTGTCTATTTGGTGTTCTGTATGTTTCTTAATAGGCACCTCCTTCTTTAGATTGGAGAAATTTTCTTCTATGATTTTTGTTAAAAATATTTTCTATGACTTTAGCCTGGATTTCTTCTTACTCTCCTTAGTCTGTACCTATTATTGGTAGGTTTGGTCTCGTCATAGTCTCCCGAATTTACTGGGTGTTTTGTACTTGGATTTTTTTAGGTTTAATGCTTTCTTTGACTTAACTATCCATTTATTCTTCTACCTTGTTTCCAACACTTGAAATTCTCTTTCCTTGTCTTTTGATGTTGGTGAGGCTTACCTCTGAGCTTTTTGTTTCACAGCCTGAGTTTTTCATTTCCAGGATTATCTTTCAGTTTTGGTCTTAGTTCCATTTCCTTGTTAAATTCTACTTTAATGTCTTGAATTGTTTTCATTATTTCATTTAACTGTTTTTGTTTCACATTGAGGGTTGTATCCTCTTTAATGTCCTTGAACAGATCCACGATTGCTGTTTTGGGTCCTTGTCTTGTGCTTTGCCCAATGCTTCTCTCAGGGCCTGTTGAGGTGGGGCTGCTCACTTTTGAAGGAGGTGTAAAGTCTCCGTTGCTCATGTTTGTGGTTTGTGCCGGCATCTGGGCATCTGGAGTTACAATGTTTGGGGTGTTTCTTGGTGTATATATCTGGTCTCATCTTTGTGGGTGGGTGTTCATTCTTTGGTTGTTTCCCAATCTGGATCCTAGCCAAGTGTGATGGCTGTCAGGTCCCTGATAGAGAGGAGTTCTGCAGGTCAACAGGAAGTGACAGAGGAATGGGGATGGGCTGGAAGGAAATGCTGAAAGGGGCCACTACAAAGAACTAGAGGGACGCCGAGTCTGGACTAAGAGGCCACGCCTGGAATTGATTTCCATAAGGTCCGAGGTCATAAAGGCTGAATCATATCTTTAAAGATGAATAGTTCACTGATCCAGCAGCATTGTGGAAAAGGCCACCATTGCCTACTTCTCTAGCTGCTGTGAAAAAAATACTCACAAAAGCAGTGTAAGCAAGGAAGGACGGGTCATTATGGCTCCAGTCTGAGGGTGCAGACATCACCGCAGGGGAGACACAGCAGCAGGAGGTGAGGCGGCTGCTCACACCGACCCACAGTCAGGAAGCAGAGAGAGGTGAATGCTGATGCTCAGCTCACTTTCTCCCTTTATTCAGTCCAGGACTCCAACCCTTGGATGGTACCAGCCACATTCAGGATGGGTTTTCCCTTCTCAGTTAAACCTTTCTGGAACCCCCCTCACAGATATGCCCAGAGCTTTGTTGCCTATGTGACTCTACACCTGTGAAGTCACCAGTCGAGATTAACTATCATACTCAGGGAGGGGCTCTTGCCCTTGCCACTGTTCGGGCGAGCGTGTGGATGTGGTCCCCTTCTCAGCTGTTTCCTGGGTGGCGAGTGGTCCATCCTGACTCACGCCATGCTGCAGAGTCCATTTTTATGCCTGTGTTTCTTTTAGCATTGCCCTGTTATTTTCAGTGCAGAGCTGGCCCCCACCTCCTCCCACATTTATTCCTGGGTATTGGTGGTTTTGATGCTTTTGCAAACAGTAGGTTTAAACTGTTCATTTTCCAATTGTTGTTGTGATGCCTCCAGCTGCAGCAGCTGCTGCTGCTGCTGCTGCTGCTGCTGCTGCTGCTGCTGCATGTGCTTCTGGCCGCAGAGTCCGAGTCAGGCCATGGCTTTTCCAGAGGCCCGCTGGGGGTGCCTCGATGATGGTTAGTCCATGGCTTCTTTCCCATGTGCTCACTTGCTGTTTGGGCCTGGGTGTGTTTACTGGAAACCACACCGGTGAATGGAAATAAATGTGGACCATGTACACCCGTCCCCTTCCTAACTGTGTGGAGGCTGCTCTGTGTTTTGACGGTCCTCTCATCATTCAGTGTATCTTCATCATTTGTCTGTGTGTATGTGCACACTCATGTGTGCACGTGTGGACATGCATGTGGACACAGGAGAACGACTTTGGGTGTCGTCTGCTGCCTTGTCAACTCCTTTCGTAGAGACCGGGTGTCTCACTGGCCTGGAGCTTGCGAAGTGGGCTAGGCTGGCTGTCCCACGGGCCCTGGGGACCCACCTGCCTCCGCCTCCCAGTGCTGAAATTGCCAAGTGTGCACCGCCCATGCCTGACTTTCTTTTCATGCGGGTTTTTAGGATCAAATTCAGAACCTTGTACCAACCCAGCCAGCCACCTCCCTGGCTTCCACTGTAAACATTTTGAGTAGGGTCAAAGGCATTTCCCTCCCAGATGTGTGCAATCCTGCATCTGTTGAGATGACCTCATCAAGTGTGTCTTTTGTATAGTGGGGTTTGAACCCCGTTGGACAGCTATGTGTTCTTAGGATAACCCTTCGTGACTCCGTGTGTCATTTATGTATCACAGGGCTCTGTCCACCAGTACCTTCCTGGATGCGCTCATCAAGGACTGGATTTTTCGCTCTCCTTTCTGCCAGCGTCCGTGGGCAGCTGAGCACTGGAGTGGAGCCGGCCTCCCGGAGTGATCTAGGACCTGTGCACGGCTGGCTTCCTTGCTCCAGGAGTGTTTGCATAAAACATTAAATATTGGGGGAAACACACTGATATAACCAGGATTTGAGTTTCCTTGGTGGGAATCATTTTAATAACAGGCACTATTTAAAAAAACATTACAGTAATAATATTAAGTATTGCCTGTCAATTTTGATGAGCTGTGTCTTTAGGGGAATCTGCCCGTTTAAGTTACCAAGTTTATTAAAGTTATGAAGCATGTCCTCATGATTCAACTGCCTTTGTAAAAAAAAATTTCTGAGATCATTTATCTGGATTCTTTTCTTTTTTCTGTAATCACTTTGGTAAGACACACAGATAGTTTATGAACCCTTTTAAGAGGCAAAAGCCTGCAGCAGGATTTTCCTCACACATGCTCGTCTGTCTCCGTTTTACTGATTCTTCTCTCTCATTTCCTTCTGTCCGCTTTCACCAGCTTCAGCACTGGGGAGCTTCGATCCCTGGTGTCCAGCTCATCACTGCAGACGTCACCATTTCCAGACGTAACTTTCCCTATTAGCCCGCCTTAGCTGTGTCTCTCAGTCCTGACGCGCGGCTTCAGGTCAACCAGACCTGGGTTTCCAATGCCTCTGCATTCTCATGTGACTTGATTCACAGGTATCAGGCGTCATTTCCAAGCAGCCAGGCCACTTCCAGTCATGTTTATGTGACTGTATCTACCTTGACCCCAGGGTGGCCAGAGGCCACACTGTGAGCCACGGCAGCCATCGGGGTGAGGGAGACTGGACTTCATGAGGGGCACCTGGCAGCTCTGGCGACCTCCCACACGCTGAAAGGATGTGAGTGCCGCTGAGCCGGGTGCAGTGGTCTGTATCACTTGTCAATTAGGTCAGGCTGTCAGCTGCGACAGTCTGGGTTCTACCTCCTCGCTGACTTGTTTGCTTATGAAATCAGCAGCAACTGAGAGGCGAGTTAGTCTGCCTGTGTGTGGTGGGGCGGGGGGTAGGGCCTTCTCTCGGTCTTCTAGGATTCTGTTCCATGTAATTGGTGCTCACTTGGTACTGTAATGGCCTCTCAAGACACTGACTGTTTGGCACACGCCTGTGCCTACCCACCTGACCTAGGCTGACACCGTCACCAGCTCTGCCTGCTTCGTGGTTGCGTAGTCTACCGTTGCTTTCCCCTTTTCCTTCAGCCTGTTCCGATACGTTTGGACTCGGGGAGCATCTCCTTAAGTGTCTTACACTTGGGTTTTATTTCTCACATTCCGTCCGACTTTATTAGCCTTCTCCCTGGGCCCTGAGCCTGCTCGAGGCAGCATTATTTCTGAAGGTTTGGGTCTTAACTGTCATCTCGCATCTGCTTTCTGTTTGACTCACCTGATTCATGCTCCGTTTTCCTCGCTTCTCGGTTTCTTTGAGATTAATGCAGTCTTTTTGCTATCCCACTTCCCCTGCCCTAACTTGCTAACTCTGAACACTTTCACGATTTGGGGCGGTTATCCCGGAGCTCTCAGCACTCAGCCTCGGCTAATCTGTAGCAGCTCCACGTGAATACAGACCTGGCCAGTTTCCAAGGCTGCTGCTAGAGCGTCCCAACAGTTAACTCCATTCACTCCACACCCTCGTGGCCGCAGCATTGCACTTAAGTCCAACAGACCGGCCTCGCCAGCCTCCCCCATTGTTGTGGGGCACGCACAATGCCTGTCTCGATCGACAGATGCACCTCCCCACCGCCCCTCATCCCTCCTGACATCTCCTGTTTCTGCTGCGGATTATTATCTCCCGTTGGAAGAACCTCTTTCAGGATGTCGTGAGTGTGAGCCTGTGGTGGTGAATTCCTGCTTGATGGCTTCCCGGGCGCTGCTTCGCCTGGAGGCTCTCCGCTGATGGGGCATCCAGACAGGCAAGCTGTTTTATTTCAGCACTTTAGACTGTCACCCCACTAGCTTGCAGCTTCCGTCTCAGCGAGAGTTCAGCTTTCAGTCTCATTTTTTGCTTTTGAAAGATAATGATGTATCCTTTTCTCGGGCCTTCTGGACAGTCCCATCCCCCACCCCCATCTTGGGGTTCACACCCAGGCCTCAGCGCAAGTCAAGCCCTCTTCTCCTAAGTTTACCCTCCAGCCTTATAGGGTTTTTCTTTTGTTTCCAGTGGGTTTTTCCAGAAGGTGTCTGGGTGTGGTTTTCTTTGTTTTGATCCTGCTGGGGCTTGCAGACCTTCCCACATCGGGAAGCCAAGCCTCCTCTTGGTTTTAGAAGTTCCTAATGGCTATTCCTCAAACATGGCTTGGCCACTTTCCCTCTCTCCCTTTTCGTGGGCCGCAGCTGCACCTGCCCACGTGGCAGGGTGTTTCGTGGCAAGCCACTCCGCTCTGCTCCTCTACGAGCCGTACTCGGATGCCTTCTGCTCACGTATCCTCCAGTCTTTAGCCCAGAGTACCACTGCATCTACAGTGCTGTTTGCGCAGGCCCCACGGGGAAGTCTTTAGCCCAGTTGGGGATGATCTCAGGAACTGGTGAGATCCAGGTCTGACTTCATGCTTTTGCACACAAACACCCAACTTTCCCAGCAGTGTTTGTTGAAAAGCCTACCCCTGCCACCAACCTTAAGCACAGTTGTTGGATGCCATTTGGTGGTAGATATACGGCTTCCTTCTAGGCTGTCGGATCTGCTCCAGTGTCTGCATCTCTCTCTCTTTTTTTTTTAAGCTAACCCCATGCTGTTTGATGGCTACAACTTTGCACTGTATTCTAAAGTCAAGTGCAACGCCTCCTGCTCCATTCTTTTTGCCTAAGTGACTTTGTGCCCTCTGAGGGAGCTGCTTGGGGTTTATTTGGTTTTTGTGGTTGCGGTGGGTCCATACACATTGGGGGGATTGTTCTTCCTTGTTCTGTGAAGAGTCCCACAGACATTAATGTGGGGACTATTGCGTTGACTCTGTGGGTCACTTCAGATCCTTGGAGAAGCCCTGACAATGGGGTGTTCACCTCCCCTCCACGTGCTGTTCCACTTCTGTCTCACACACTTCATGCTTTTTGTTGCAAAGATCTTTAATTACCTTATTCTTAATGGCTTTGTTACTGATACAGCAAGGAAAATCAGTTTTTACTTGGGCGACTTGTCCTTCAGTTGGTTCAGGGCTGGCAGAGGGAAGAGCCGCTGACTTCCGCGTGTTGATTCTGTGCCCTGAGCCTTTGCTGGACTATCTTAGTGTAATCATTTCCAGTAGTGTCTACAGGGGTCCGTATGTCAGACCATGCCGTCCGCAAGGACTAACGTCGTCACTTTTTCCTTTCTGGCTCAGGTCTCTTCACGTCTGTCTGTCCCCAATGAACTTTCCTCGTCATGCTGAGGAAGAGTGGAGACACTGGAGTCCTTGTCAGGTCCCGCTCTCAGATAGAAGCTTCCAGGTTCCCATCCTCGGTGTCACAGCGGACATACGCTCGCTAGGTCTAGCTTTTGTTGTCCCCAGGCACATTTCTACTACATTTACTTTGTTCTGATGGTGAATCTCATCAAATGCATCCCTTATATCTGTCGAGACCATCATGTGGGGTTATCTTCCCTTCTGTAGATAGGTTACACTGTATTTATTGATTGGTATATACTGAGCCATCCTTGTCTGAAACTGTGGAATTACTAGGAGGAAATATAGAGAAAAAATTCAAGATATTAGTTCAGGCAATGTCTCTTTGATGATGACCCCAAAAGCATAGAAAATAAAATAGAAAATGGACAAATGGGATTGTGTCGAACTAAAAGGCTTCTGCACCACAAAGGAAGCAGTCAACAGCATGAAAAGACCATCCTGCAAATGGAGAGAAAATGCCAGCCAATTATGCATCTGATGAGGGTTAATGCCTAGAATATGCAAGGAATCAAATAACTTAATAGCAATAAAAATCCAATTTGAAAATGGGCAATATTCCCAAATGGATGACCAAAAGGTACCTGGATAAAAAAAAAAAACCACCTTCAGTATTAGGGAAACAGAAATCAAAACGACAGTGAGTCGGCCCCTCACGCATGTCAGAATGGCTGTCTTCGGAAAGTCACAAAAGGACAAGCAACAGCCCAAGTGTGGGGCCGGGGAGTGCTCGCACCCTCTGGGTAGGGGTGTGAGTTAGCACAGCCGGTATAGAACACAGCATGGAGGTTACTTGAAAAATGGGCAGCAGCACCCCACATGACCCAACAATCCTTCAGTGGGTATACAGCCAAAGGACACCCGCACATCAGACACTTGCACCCCCAGGTTCATCACAGTCGCCTAGAACTGGAAAGACCCCAACTGTCCATCAACTCATGACAGGCAAAGGAAACATGGTACACACAAGATGAGACGCCACTCAACCCCAGAGGAAGGATGCGAGCCTGTCATCTGTGCCTCGTGGATGGAACTAGAGGTCCTTGTGTTAAATGGAACAAGGAGGGAGGCACTGAGAGACAAGCCCTGCATGATCTCACCCATACAGAATGCTTGAAGTCCGTCTCATGATGTCACAGAAACTGAGGAGTTCCCGGAGGCTGGAGAGTGGGGTGGGGTGTGTGGGGGAGGGTGGAGGTTGACCAGTAGGTACTAAGTCACAGTCAGACAGGAAAAATAAGTTCTGGGGTTGTGTGGCACAGACAGCACATGGCAGCAGTGTCCTATGTGTGTCCCCAAAACTGTAGCAAAGGGTTTTGAATGTTTCTTCCACGAAGAAGCAATGAACTTTTGAGGAGATAAAAATTTGTATGCAGATCTGAACATCACACAATGTACACATATGTTAGAACACCACGTGATAGTCTATAAATATGCACAGTTTGTGTGTGTCAAAAATTAAAAACTTAGATAATGTTGCTAAATCTATCTACCGGTTTCCTTCTCCCTCCCCCTCCCTTCCCCTCCCTGCCCCCTCCCTCCTCCTCCCTGCCCCCTCCCTCCTTCTTTCCTTCCCTTTCTTTTGTGACAAGACCTCACTGTGTAGCTCGAGCTGGCTTTGAACTCCAGCTGCCCCCACACTGGGACGGCAGGGGTATGCTCTGCCATGCCCATACCATTGGTTCTCTTATTTTAGAAATCTGGAATTTCCGTTTAGCTCTTCAATTTCTTTGGTAAATGTTTTCCCTCCACAGATTTTCTCACCTTTGCCTCTCTTTTCTGGCTATTTTAGGATCCTTCTGTAGGAGTTCCGAATGGACGTCACCACTGACCTGTCCTCTTGCTGGTTTCCTTCTGGCCCCGGCTCTGTGTCTCTTGGCATTCTGGCATGGTTATTATTGGCGGCTGGATGCAGCTTTATCTCTGCCAGGAAATGTGTCCCCACCTCTGATGGCTCAAGAACAGGGTGACCCCAGGTCCAAGAAGGCTTGTGCAGAGGGGCTCTGTAGAAGCTCAGGCGTGAGCCCCAGTGGCTTCCAGGGTCTGCACTGGCATCTTGGTCTTCTCAGCAAGGACAGGATTCAGGACCCTAGTCTGCTCCTCAAAGGTCTGGGGCTTTGAGTGTCTTCCCCACTGTGCAGCTAAGAGCCCCAGGAACCTGCTGCCCACTTACGTCACTGCTGATCCTGGCACAGGCTGAACCACAGTGAGAGCTCTCTCCTCCTGTCTGCTCTGGCCCATGAAGAGATGCCCACAGAGCACACTCACACCTCGTAGGTCTCCCCTGGCTGGCCTCCGGGTCCCCTGGCTGTCTCTTCTCTCTGATGTCACCGGAAGCAGCTAGCTGCTCAAAGGAAGCCAGAGGCTCAGAGGAGGTTTGCAGGCTCACACGTGAGCCACTGAAAGCCGTATCGGGACTACTGAAGTGTCCTCTGTACAGGTCACAGAGGGCTGGGTGTGCTGTGGTCCCCTGGACTCCAAGTCATGACAGCAGGACACTCGTTAGCCTACCCCACGTCACGGTGGCAGGCTGTTACGTCTTTCCA
The DNA here is from genome assembly GCF_049852395.1 of Peromyscus maniculatus bairdii. Taxonomy (NCBI): domain Eukaryota; kingdom Metazoa; phylum Chordata; class Mammalia; order Rodentia; family Cricetidae; genus Peromyscus; species Peromyscus maniculatus. The sequence continues at coordinate 84,558,136 of NC_134865.1, read as the reverse complement.
GGACCCCGAGAATTCAGCCCTCTTTCTGGACCACTGATGGCCACAGGAACAGAGGAAGGAGAACCCGGTGGACATGGACTGGGTCCTCTCCAAGGGGATGGCACAGTCACCGAAGCTCAGTGGTCACTGTGCAGAACGAGACACCGGGTCCTACGGAGTGCCAGTGTCTGGGCCCTGCCCCCTGTCACCGTGTTTGTCAGCTAGGACACTCCCTGTTGCTAGTCTGCCAGTGGGACAAGGGCTCATTTCTTTAAAGATTGCGTGTCCCTGGTGAGTGACATCAAGTGACTTTTTATTTGTTCCGTGGATTTATGGGGAAACAGGCAGCATTTCAAGATTAGAGATAAAACGTGACCTGTAAAGCGCCTCTGGGTTCTCCGTTCTGAACAGTAGGGACCGCACCTCAACACCCTCCTTACTTTTACACACTTCCTCTCTTCATGCTAGCAGTGCTTTGTGAATTTCTGCCACGACTAGGTCCTGCAGGTTTCCTGATGTATCTAACAGTTTTTCTGTGTGCATTTGTGTCAGAGGCTGAGCACATACAGGTTCAAGCTTGTCACAGCTGTGCTGGGTCTGATACCTACCTCAGTTGACATACGTGATTTGCACCGTGAGTCATTTGGACGGAGGTTATCTTCGTCACTCCTCTGGTCATCTCGTCTGCGTTTGTATCCATCCTTTGTTCTTCAGCCACGAATCAGAATTTATGAAATGTCTCTGTAGACAGCACATGATCCGGACTCTGATTCCAAATGTGACCTCATTCTGCCCTCCCGGTTCGACTGAGCAGAGCCAGGCTCTGCTCCGCACCCCGTGGCTGCTGCATCTCTGATCCCTGCCTTTCTCTTCTGCCTTTTAATCTCAAGTCAATCAGAAATGCATTCAAGTCTTTTTTGTGCCTTTAGAAAAACAAAGCCAAATCCCTTCCTGACAACACACATGTTTCTGGTGTGTGTGATCCAGGCTGTGTCTAGATCTTGTCCCTCCCTTTCTTCTCGGGAACTCAGAACTCCACCATCCGCCCCCTGAACTCTTTGATGCTGGGCATTGCTCTGGCGTCCTCACCTGCCTGTTGTCCCTAGGCCGCTTACATGTCCCGCTGCAGGTCATCAGTCCTCATCTCTGTCCCTATCACACGGCCATGGTGAGCCACAGCCTTCCCCATTCCACTTATCACCCTCAGCTCTGTGCCCCAAGGTCCCAGTTAGACTCAGGACAGGCCTCTGGCCTTAGCTGTCTGTGTCGTGAGTGCCCGGCTCTAACTGGGGCTCACATTCGTCCAGACCACAGGCGGGTGATTCTGCTCCCCTTCTCCCCTTTCCTCCGAAGTATGGTGCCAACTTGCTTCCTGTGCATGGAGCTACTGTGAGTAGCTGGGCAGAGCCCCACAAAGGGTGGCCCTGTGGATCCCTGGGATGTTAGGAGCACATTGATGGGTTGTGAGATGTCAGGCACTCATCCAACCAGCTGAGTAGACTATTTTTAGCCTCCGAGCTCTGCCTCACTCTATAGTAAATCTGAATGCCCTCAAAAACTGCCAAGTGGAGATTTCCTGTTGTAGATCTTTGGTGACTTACTTTGTGTCTGTGCCTATGAGTGACATTTATCCCATGGTGACAGTTGTGGGCGGCAACTTCTCCCGAGGAAACACTTGCAGCCACCTGCACTGTGACTTTCAGGTCATCGGAGTTAATCACCTCCAGTCCAAGTTCTTGGATAACGGCCTCAACCTGCTTCTCTCGGCTTGGGAGATGCACAGAGATATCCACAGCAGAACGGGGACAAGAGCAAGCAAAGACCTTGGCTACACTGTACCTTAGTGACTGGCAGGCGGGTTGGAGGGTGGAGGTCATGCAGGCCCTGGATCTTTGTCCCGTGTCATTTACAGGCACCGTGACCAGCATCACCCCGTCCCAGCAGCCCTGCTGTGCTGGGGTTCCACTGACCTGCTGCATTTCTCACCACCACGGTACTCTGTAGGCCTTTGATGGAAGCTGCCTCTGCCAGGCTGCAGGAGTGCTGGGACCCAGCTGCTCATGTGGACCCTGCATGTGGACGCACTTGAGAGAGACATTGAGTCTTTGATGTGAGGCCTGGTTCTTCAAGGCAGATGTTTAGCCAAGCATGTGATGCCAGCAATTCCATGAGAATACTCTCCTGGGGAGGGGGCAGTGGGAAGAGGGACGGTCCCTACCTCAGTCTGGCCTCATGGGAACCTCAGGTGCGACACTTGACTTCAGGGTCTACCTACAAGAGACCAAGAATGGACATGGCTCCCTGAGACCCACAATGGAACTCACAGATCCCTCCTGCTGCCCTAAAGAAGCCAGAAGCACCCAGGGGAGGGAGCAGCTACCTAGGAGAAGGAACAGATGACACTGGTGAGTGCCACCGGCAGGAAGACCCACTGGGGGACAATCCACTCCACAGAAGTGGCATCACACTGCAGCTCTGGCCTCTGTCACTCACTCTGGACTTGGCCCTGAGCAGCCTGTGCCCCTGATTTCCTCGTTCACCCAGGTGCTGGCTGAGACTCATTCTGTGTTGCTTGGGGTCGACAGCAGTTCCTGGTGTCCTGAGTGTTCTGGAAGATGCTTTCTGTGGCTGAGCTTGAGTGACAGTTCTATTCTGTTCCGAGTGCCCTGGTGGAGAACTCTGGCTAGTCCATTCTTTCCCTGAGGTGTGGTGTCCGCTCTTTGCACTTGGCTATTGGGTGAAGAGTCTAGAATGTGGACTTCCCCTGCTGATGACTAGGACTGCACCTGGTCCAAGACCATGTGTCTTTCCCCGGCAGACCCTGGGTCTGTCCCCAGGATCTGCTGTTAGACCACTGTCCCTGATTTTTGAAAAATTAATTTTGCACGTGGTCATTTTTCCTGTATGTATGTCGATGCACCCCACAGATGCCTGGTGTCCACGCAGGCCAGAGCCAGAAGTCAGACCCCCTGGAACTGGAGTTGGAGATGGTTATGAGCCACCAAATGGCGTCCTCTGGGAGAGCATCCCGTGCTCCTCCCTGCTGAGCCATCTCTCCAGGCCTCTCCTGCTCTTCAGCTTCACATCAGCTCTGTCTGAGTCGCCCTTTTATTCCCTGCCTTCCTCTGGGAAACTGCTGACTGGGTGAGCATTGCATCACTGTCTTTGTTTTGCTTTTTTCTCTTTTCTCTGTTTGATTTCTTCCCCCCCGCCCCATGTTTCTCAAGCCTAACCCTTCTCCTGCTCCAAGTCTTGGGAGATGTCTGTCTGTCTGCCAGAGTCAGGTGTGGCCATTTACTTTGCTTTTCCATTTGTTTCTTGCTTTGACCTCTATGCTGGCGCCTCACCAGGCCAGAGCATCTGTGTGCACCGTCCAGCCCACACCTGAGGTGCCCACAGCGGCCTAACTGCAGGGCAGCACTATTGTCCGCATCAGGACCGCGTCTGCCCCGTATTCTCCCTCCCCACACCCTACGAACTTCCCTTTAACGTGTCTCCAGGCTTGACCGATGCCTTCTGGAGTTAGGCAGTAGTTTCCAGATGTGCTTTCCACCCAGCAGCCAGAGTGACCCTTACAAGCAGGTAAGACACAGCCCGCCCCGTATCCCCTGACTCTGATTAAAAATAAAATCCAAGTTGCGCAGCACCTCCAACCCAAAGCCTCCGAGGGTGCCCCTCCCCCTCCCTGTACTTTTTCCTGCCTCAAAGGCTCCTGGGGAGCTGCCCTGGCACCCCAGCTGTTTACCACAGCCGGCTTTGCACTCGAAACCTCTGAGGTGGCCATTCATGCGACATTTCCCCCATCATGCCCTCCAGCCCTAGTCCAAAGGCTTCCTGCTTGACGATCTCAGATTGCAGCTTCCTAACATAATTTCTGGACCACTTCTCCCCAAATGTTACCTGGCAGGCTGTTTCCAGCTTCTTGTTGAATGTAGACACTAGCCCCATTTTTTCCACTAGACAATATGAGCCATTAAATTAGCTTTGTCTTGTGTGGGGCGGGGAATTTCACTCATCACTTTAGCCTTGGGGCCATTTCCTGACACCAGTCAGGATGCAGAACTTGCCAGAAGATTCCAAAGCTTCTGATGCTATGTTTCCAGGATCCTTTAGAGACATCTACTCTGCCAGTGCTAGTTCTAGGCATAGCAGGGCCGAACAAGGCAAGGTCACAGATCGGCCCTTTGTGGCTGTGGAGCTGTGGACAGCATCCTTGGGTAGGAAGCGACCGGTGACTCCAGCCCACCTGCCTAGCTGGGCCCAGATAAGGTTGGGTCTTATCTGATGGCTGAGCCGCCAGGAAGATGATCTGCCCCACCCACACCGACTGACACCGGCTTCTCTGCTCTCAAACAGCTGAGCAGAGCTGCCATTTCCCCCTGGGGTCTGGCAGACTGGCATGAAGCCTGAAGGCCAAGAACGTCAGCCTAGAAGGCGGGGGGTGGAGGGCTGTCAGGTGCATGGCAGGCAAGGGAAGAAGCTCAGCCAACGAAGAGTCACCAGCGGGACTGCCGGGAGGTCTGAAGGTGACCACAGGGGCAGCACTCTGAGGCTGGGGGTCTGCAGAGCGAGGCTTGTGTTCCTGTCTCTGCTTCGGAAGTGCCTACACCTGTGCATACACACGCACGTGACACGCACGTGCAACACAAATCTAGGCACACATAGATACATGTGCACACAGGGAAGATGGGCCAGGAGTTCTTGTAGGAGGCTTGGTCCTAGATATGCCATGGGCTCAGCAGTCAGTGGGTCCCGGAAGTCCATGCTCTTCGTCTGCTCTCTCACTTGTCTGTACCGTGGAAGCATCCACCCCTCAAGGTTCCTGGGAGCATTAAAATCATTCTCAAAGTAACTACCACTGGTGGGCACATCACCAGGAGCCGTGTCTAGCATGCTTCAGACTGTACCCAATTGGTTAAATGAGGCAGAAGGCACCTGGGGACCATGGCCACAGCTTGAGTGCCCAAGAGCTTGTTCCATCCTCAGCCACCAGGGAACCCAACTCAGCCTATCTTTCTTGTTGGGCTGCTCTCAGCAGTCTTCTGTTTTCCTCTGTGCCTCAGTTTCCCCACATAGAAGGGCCTTCTTGGCTCTGACTGTACTTTGGCCTGCAGGCTCCAGCTTCACTTGGCTCCCTGACTGACCATGCTGGACATGGAGGCCAGGCAGAGGTGGTCGGCCAGGTTGTAGATTCCTACAAGCCTGATTCCAAGGTTGGGATAAGAGCAGGGAAATGCAGAGGGCGTGGCACAGGCACCCAGGAGCTGGGGTTTTCCCACAGATGGAACAAGGCCTGGCAGAGATGGCCCAGGGCCCAGCCGTACCTTGCGGGCCTGGGAACCACTACGTGTGAAGCTGGCAGTGACGAGAAAAATCACACTGGAAGCCAAGTGCTGGCACCAAGGTCCCGCCGCGCCTGGAGACAGGTAGGGTGTGGACTCTATTAACGCTGTCGCAAGCCCAGACACAATTGAGTCTGCGGCTCTCGGCTGGGCTGGGCAGCACAGCCCGGCCAGCCATGTAGCTGTCGCAGGTTTCCAGACCAGCTACAGGGAGGGGGCATGTACCGGGAGTGAATGAACCTCATTTGACTCACAAAGCTCTGCTTCTACCTCAGTCCACTCCACCCGCCCCGCCCAAGCTGACACTAGTTCTGGTCCAGACGCAATGACAGAGGCGGGACGAGGGTGAGGGAGCAGGTAGGAGAAGAGCTGGACACGGCTCAGGTCTCCTGGGCATAGTCCAGGTCTCCTTTCACATTGCTGGTAGATGCCAGCGTTGACTACTCTGAGGTCATTGAGGTCACTCCAGGAAGATGCTCCACCCAGCAAACAGCAACCTTACCCCACACCAACAATCATTCCAGGTAAGGGGGTTTCATGGATCCCATTAGTACCGCAGGAAGCAAGAGGATGCTGTTCTTCCTACCTCCTGTGACGGCAACTGGAAAGCAGAGTGGTGCTTGCTAGGGGCAGACCTCTCCACTACACACTCAGACCATCAAGGTGCTCCTCCAAGGGACTGGAAACATCGATGCTCCTTACTCGGAAGCACACTCTGAGAGTGTCTCCATAAAGCCAATGGGCTATGACTGAACACAAGCAAAACTGCCATGAAATGTTATTGCCTTGCAATGATGGCAGCGGCACCGGATGGCACTGGGTGGCGGGCAGCCAGCTGCAGGAGCAGATGCTCCAGCCAGCCGGGACAGGGACAGCCCCCACTGGGTAGACATTGGGTGCCATGGCTGCTCCCCATCCCCTTCAGTTTCCTCCAGTTTGTTGTTTTGAAGTCACATGCCGCTGACATTCCCAGCCTCTTCCTGGCCCCCACCAGTGATGCTAGGAGCTGGAGAAGACTCCAGAAGCTGCCTGGGATTCATCCTTCACCCTCAGGTGGGTCCTCCCAGACCACATTCCCTGACCCCCACAGGTGAGGAGGCTGTGTTTCCATGTGGGAGCTACTAGCTCACATGCTGGATCCTCAACTTTTCAATCCGAATATGCAGAACCCCGAACCGGCATCTCATAACTGATGGCCTCAGAATTGTTCTGAGAATGCCAGAAACGTGGATAAGGACTCTGGTCCTGTGTGCTGAGGCTCCACATGACTCCATCAGTATAGCAGGAAGGACACCACTCCATGACACAGGTCATGCGACAAGGCCTTGCTGTCACCCACCTCATGGACCAGGCCTCCCAGGCTCAGTGTGGACCTGCATGTGTCCCAGTAAGAGTCTGGGTCCTGGGCTGTAGACCAGCTCTCCTTAGCCTTCTAAGAGATGCTTCTGATGTCCCTACAGAGCACAGTGGCCTGTGTAACTAGGTTCGGAACCCTGTCCTCTTGAGTACATGGCATACCTATGAGATAAGTTAGCCACTGCCCATAGCCTGAACCTCAGTCACAGCAGGGTCAGAGGACTCACAGCTGAAGGGTTGGCTCAGGGAAGAATGGGCTGAAGCGTCCACTCTGTCACCTTGTCTGGGCTACGGCCTGCACAGAGGCTGTCTGGTGACCAGTTCAGTCAACTCAGCCCTGGGAAAACTAAGAAAGGCCTGGGGGCCAGATCTGAGGAGATGGACCAGATTGGGTCCATCGCAAGAGCCTCAGTGTCCTTCTGCACAGCAGGGCTGACAAGGGAATCAGACTTGCCAGGCTGCCATGGCAAGTCTGATTCTCTTCTGGAACTGTGCCTCCCCTCCTCCCTAGAGCAGCTGAGAGGTGAGAGTCAGCGGCTCCGAGAGCCACCTGGACAAGGCCATGGGCTCTGTCCCTCTTCAGAACCCACTGTAGGGTGGTCCCTGCCCCATTCTTGGACCCACATGGGGGACTGAACATGTTAAACTAGAGCCTAAATAAGGTTACCTGGGGCTACCCCAGGCTCTCTGGGGGCTACCCCAGGCTCTCTGGGGGCTACCCCAGGCTCTCTGGGGCTATCCTAGGCTCTCTGGGGCTATCATTCTGCTCCTTGGGAGAATTGGCTTGAATGGCGTAGAGCATGGGGTCCACTCTTCTCTGGCCATCTTGGTGTAGATGACCAAGCTGAGCTGGGATTGGGCCAAGTATGAAACACAAGGTCCACAGCAGCCTTCCCTCAACTTCCCAGCCAGTGTATTGCATCAGGCAGCGGGGGCCAGGCAGATGAGGACGCTGGGAACTCCCAGATCTTCAAACCTAGGACCAAGCAAGGCAGAGCTCATGCTGTGACCCCATGTGAGAGCCTGTGCCTTATGCCTAGATGTTGCAAGCCCTGGTTGGCACTAATTTATTGCAAATTGTTTGGGGAAAGTCAGTTTAATTAAAATCTAAATGAAGCTCCCAGGAGGCCCCTCCCCCGGCCCTGCTGGGCATAATGAGGAGGCACGGGCATCTCACCATTCCAACGGCTTTCATGTTTTTGTCATCACGAAGCCCCGAGATAATAAAATTTATTCATAGAATTCACACTCCAGTGGTGTAAATAAATGCTGGGCTGAAGTACACAGAGAATAGTGCAGAATCCCAAACCGGAACCAGGCGTCGACCCTGTGACCATTCCCTCCACATTGTAAATCAAAGCACGGTGCGGTGTGGAACGCAGCCTCCCAAGATTGATCCGGACTTGCCTTAAACCACGGTCTGTGGAAGCATTGGTCTGGGCTTGTTTCAGAGTGGACACCATTGTCTGAGAAAAGGGGTCATCCTGGAGCCCCCCAGCCTGTGCCCAGACCAGAGGAAGCCTGGACAGGGTGATTGCCGAATCATGCAGGGACTTGCTGCATGCCCTGGCCAAGTCTTTTGCTCTGTGGAGACTCAGTTTCCCCGCTCAGGAGGTACCTGATCCTGCCGGCCCATCTCAGACAAAGTCTTCTCTCCTCTGGATCCCATCCACCTAGCCCTTGGCTAGCCAGCTTGCCAGAGCCTCGGCAACCTCAGCTATCAACCAGAGAGTGAGTCAGCACGGCTACTCCAGTGTGGAGGTGAGAACAGCACCAAGACACGGCAGATGCCCAGTGGGGGTCACTTCCTCAGGAGCAATCCTTTGCTGCAGACCCCGAGTACCCAAGGCAGGGTCTGGGCTGCAGACTGTGTCACAGGTGGAGGCGGATGGGTGGGTGTGTGGCCAGGTGTGCACAGTCTGAGGCTAGAGAATCCCGGCGCGGCCAGGGGATTTACCAAAGGCTCGTCCTCTCTGCTCTGGTGGCTGCTACTGCTGAAGTGGCGCGGGGGGGGGGGGGGGGGGGGGGGGGGGGACGGACACGACACTCCATCCCAGCACACGAGAGGCTCAGCCTCCATCGCTCTTCAGGCAGGATGGGAACAAGATGTCACTTCTGTACTCCACAGCACACAGCATCTCCACTGCCTCTGCGCTCCTAGCCTGGAGGACTCCCCAGGGGGCACGCATGCTGTCCACACCCTCCCCTCCCAGAGCTGGGCTACCTCCCCTCCCCAGGCCCCCGCTGCACCTGTCGCCCTCGCCGAGGCTGCAGTTAAACACACTTGGGGGCTTTTATCGTGGCCTTCTCCAGTGTTATGATAAATAATTGAAACTAAACCACATGTGTCAAAATAAACGACCCTCTTGCAGAGGGGAATGAATCTCTACAGCCTGAGCTATCTTTCTCTTGAGATGCCATAAAATGAGGGACATTCATTGAGGAGCAGGCCTGGCATCCAGACTTTGAAAGACAAGAGTGCCTGTGGACTCCTGCTAGGGGAGTAGCTGAAAGTGCATCTCGGGGGGCTGTGGCCCCCTCATCTTGTGGCTTCATTTATGCTCCAGTTCAAAGGTCAGGTTCAGATAATGTCCCTGGTCATGGCTGTCTCCTCTTCTTTCTCCCACGGGTACCAAGCCTGAGCTCAGCACTCTCCAGGCCATCAGGGCTCCAAGGTGGCTGACTGGCACTTTTGCACAACCCCAGAGCCATGGCGATTCTGCCCAGGAGCATGGCCACATTTGTCTGAGCAGATGGCGCTGTGAGCTGTTCCTGTATGTGATTCCAGCTCTGAGCACGGCTCGGGAAGGGGAGACAGTTGGGGCCACAGCACTACCACATGCCTGGAGCAGCCTTTACCAACCTCTGCTGGGATCCCTGAAGGTAGAGGGCCCATCTGAACCAAGGGATGATCTTGGCCTGGCAGCATGGGCCAGGCTGCCTCCAGCAGGCTGCATGCATATCATTACGCCATGATTTACATTTCCAGCCTCGCCAGGTGCTCCCGCCCACGTCAAGTACATGCACCGATTTTTTATGCAAGATTGAACAACTTAACGGCCTGAACAAGTCTGATGACAAGACTTTAATTGCTATTTTTCTCCCTCCATCCCTCAAGAGAGCTATATGCAGACATTTAGAGAGGTATTTCATAAAACAGAAAAGAAAGCAATTCAGAAAGTTCCTTGTAAATTTGCCTCCTGAGTCCTGTGGTGCAAGACTCGGTGGCTTTGATCAGCTTGGCTCCAGGGGTCTTACAGCGCCTCCTTTGGGGGTGCATGGGGATGGGAAGCCTTTGGCCTCTAGCTGGCCAGTGCCCGGCAGGGAGTCCTGGTGGGGGGAGGGGAGGGTGGAATCTGAGACCCCGATTCCAATCCAATGGCTGTCTCCAAATAACTGGGGGTACCTGCCTCATGGCTCAGGGGCTCCCACCCCTGGTTCTCTATATAAGTACACTCTCACTAATTTTCCACTCATGAATTCGTTCATGTCCACATCAAATGCCTATACCGTGAGCACTGGATGCAGGTCTGAGCTGTCTCCGGAACAGGCAGTGAGTGGAGGGATGGGGAGCAGATAAGAAACCAGCCTGAGGAGACGTGTCCTATATAGTCCAATTGGTCCCGGGATGGATTTGGGGCAGGGTACAGGGAGCCAGGAGCAGCAGAGAGGCCTGGAGACTGAGGCCAGGTCCTCATACGCTGCTGCACATCACCCACGGGCGGTGGGCATCCATTCACACGTGTCTGCTGGGGACAGTGCAATCAATACCGTCGATACTCGACTGCCGCGAGGACGATGCCAGCGCTGTCTGTGGAAGCACGTTTTGTCTGGAAAATGCATAAATCCTTGGGTGGGGGATGGAAAAGGGAGGGAGAATACCAATGATCATAATTTGTTAGCCAAGGATCCCACCTCACCTTTAGTACAAGGCATGATAAACACCTCGAGAACACAGGAAATGTATTCAGGAGACCAAATGGAAATCAATCTCTCTCTTCACAAATCTGCAGCCTCTGGTAATTCGAAGAAGCTGTCTGGGCTGTGTTTGGTGCTCATTCACAATGTGTTCAAAGGACTCTTTAAGGTTAGAATTTTCCTTTTAAGAAATTGCTCAGGGCAGCGAGCTCTCTCGAAGCGCTCCCGGCTGACACCTCTCATTAGCAGCCTCCGCAGGGCTGAGGGCCACTTGGGCTGAGAGCCAGGTCTCAGCTGATCTTTGTCCTGTACAGAGGGTGGGAGAGAAGGGATCTGGTGGCAGAACAGAGAGAAGCTGGGAGAACACAGCTGGCCAGGGCCTTGGAGAAAAGGACTCCCCGGGGACACAGCAGAACTTTCTCCTGGAGATGTTTGTACCCACAGGGGAAGCGAGTCTGGGGCAGGCCAGGTCACTGTCCCTGTAACCTGAGCCTCCTCTCCTACCTCCCAAGTGTGGGCTGAGTTAGGAGTCTGTTCACTGAGCATTTGTGTGTTCGCCCTGCGGGTGTCTCTTATCTAGTACCCGGCTTGTGACTAGGCAGGTGCTGTCCCCAAGAAGTGAGCCAAGGATCAGAGCATCCAGTAATATAAGAGAGATGATGGGAACCAGACTCAGCCCCGACATCTGGGCTCACAGACACACAGGCACATATACAAATAATATACACAAATGTGCTCACATACATACAAGCACACATACTCATCAAGCAGGTGTGCATATGTGTGGCATACATATTTATGAATGCCCAGGCACACTTAGGTGCATATGTACATCATGCTTACACATGCGCTTACCCCCACACATGTGTGTACACCAGGGACAGAATAGGCCAGGCTAATGCACAGAGTGAGAGAGAGGTTCAGGAATGATCCAGAGGTTCAAGTCTGAGGTCAGGGTCAGTGAGGCTCCTTGTTAGTCCCCGTCTGTCCGAAGAAGCCTAGCGAGGGCGCTACTTGGTCATAGGCTCTAGAGCCCTGCTGCTGAGGGTGAGGCTGCATGGTGGGGTGGCGGTGGGGTTTCTCTTCACAGCTGTAACACACACACACACACACACACACACACACACACACACACACACACACAGCCCTTGGCTCCTCCTGGTTGTTCTCTGGGACAGGCTCTGACACCCAGTGAGAGGGGAGAGGCTGGGCCAAACTGTCATGAAAGGCCTTTGGTGTGGAGGGACGGGAGGATCCCAGCTCAGCAAAGGAAATATTGAAATTAAACCCTTTCCCAGGGTTGGGGAACTTCCGTCCTAATTAAATAGAGGGGACTCCTGGGTCTGCTGTCAGCGCCGGGCTGCTCTGGGAGGGAGGAAGCAGATGCTGTCCTTGGAAGGGGAGAGGGAAGGGGCGGTGGGCGGCTGCCCCGCTTTGATGCTGATTCCAGGCACACACACTCATCACGTCTAATTAAGGCCGAGCTCGTGCCTCCTGTCCTGAGGCACAAATCCATATTCAAGTGCTGGGTGGGGACTGCAGGCAGGCTTATGTGGACAGCTGTGAAGAGAACACCCCCCACACACACACACACCATGTACGCCTCTCCTGTGCCTGGCCACCAGCTTCGACATTTGTCATTGTTCCCTCTCAGCCCTCCTGGGGCCCAGAGGCAGGAGAGCCCCATGCAGAGCCCTGGGGACAAGGGTCTAGGAGGCCTTTGGAGCCAAGTCCAGAGGAAGGTGGAGATAAGCAGTGTTCTGCAGGAAAATCTTTGATCACAGCGTGTGGTAGACAGAAATGAAGCACATCCACGGGAAACAGATGCCTGAGCCCTGAACCTGCAAAGGCAGCCTTCAGACCGCCTCCAGGAGCCCAGAGACCCACCCCAAGAACAAGATGGGGGCCCAGGAGAGACGGAGAACAACTCTGTGAACTTCAGAAAGAAGCCATGGTCATCCTGGGCCCATGGCCCCCCACTTCTCATCTACCGCTGGACTCCGAGATCCAGGGAGCCCAATGCTACAGAGGACCGTTCCCACACTCCCTACACCGAGACTGTCTCCAACCCTGGCAGCCCTTACCCATCCGGTCACGTGTACTCAGGGGCACGGCTGGACAGCAAGGCTAAGCCCGGGCCTGCTCGCAGTGTGGCACTGAGGGCAAGACCCAGGGTCCCTTACAAGTACTGCTTGTTCCGGGAAAGTCCGTGTGAAGGTGTGAGTCCCAAGTGTGGTCCAAGCTGGTCTCGTCTCCCTTTACTCTGAGTCTGTGAAAGGCTCAAACGGTTAGAACTTGACACTGAGAACAGTCGTTCATAGGTCAAGTGATAGCTGGAGTGGAGACTCTGTCGTGTGTGTGTGTGTGTGTGTGTGTGTGTGTGTGTGTGTGTGTGTGTGTGTGTGTGTGTGCATGAGAGGGAGAGAGAGAGAGAGAGAGAGAGAGAGAGAGAGAGAGAGAGAGAGAGAGAGAGAGAGAGAGAGAGAGAGAGAATCACCCTATGTAATCCAGTCTGGTCTCCAAATCCTGATTCTCCTGCTTCAGCCTCATGAGTGCTGGGGTCGTATTATGCTCCTACACCTGGCCCAACTTACAGGTTTATATAGTCGGAAGCCCGGAGCTGACTGTCTATTGGAACCCCTGACAAAGCGCGCAGGAGCTGAACAGAGGTGAACCACAGAAGGCGGAGCCAGAGCTTCTCAGTACATACAAGGGAAGAAAGGTTCTGGGGAAACGCCAGCTTCTTAAAATACCCCTATGCAAGCAGAAACAGTGTCTTTTTGGTTTTGGTTTTGTTGATTAGTTTGATTTGAACTTGACTTTCCATGCAGCTAAAGATGCCCTTGGCTTCCGATTCTCCTGCCTCCATCCCGAGTTCGAGGACTACAGGTGTGTACCTCCACACCAGGCCTAGTAACAGTAAAAGGGGGGGGGTACATTCCAAGTCATCATATACTTATGTGGAAATGGTCGTGTGTTAAATGTTCTATAAGCACATTGATATATAATAATGACCAGTCTCTTTGTAGGAATTAAAAGGAGAGAGTGAAGGAAGAAATGAAAGAGAAAGGAACTTCCTGAGGAAAGAAAGCAAAGAGGTTTTCACCAACAGATGCTGAGGAGGTGAAATACCCTAAGTGGGAAAGTGCAGCTTCGGTCTCAGGAGTGGAGAGCAGTGGCCTCACGGAATGCTGGCCTTGGTGCCATACACCACAAGACCCTGAGGCAGGGGGATCAAAAGCCCCAGGCTGGCCTGGGCTGCCCAGTGAGACCGTCTCCAAACAGGCAAAGCTGCTACAAACCGGTGTCATTCATCAAATGTGGGTCATTTTAGCCACCTTTAGTTTTAAGAGACTAGGTATGACTTGGCTGTGTTTCAGGGTGCACTGTCCCACTCTTGGTGGCAGCTCAGGTCTCCATGTCACCCCTGGCTGCACTGGGCTGTGTGGAACCAGCTGGGATGAGTGTCAAAATCTACACATGCCATCTTGGATTGTCTCCCTCCCTCCCTCCCTCCCTCCCTCCCTCCCTCCCTCCCTCCCTCTCTCCCTCCCTCCTTCTCTTCCTTCCATTGGTAGCCAAGGGGCCTTAAGCTCTGCTCTCATTTCCAAGCGGGAAGACGGCATGTTTTTCACTGGCCTTGGTCACACACCACCCTGCTTGGTGCACCCAGGAACCGCTCCTGTGCTGTCCTCCTCAGAATCTGCCAGTGTTGGGCCCCTGGCCAGGGCCACAGTGAGTGCTGTGCTGCCTCTGCTCTCAGTCGTGGAAAGGTTTGTCTGACAAGAGTGCACTCGGCTGCTACGCGGATCCGAATTCTGAGCTTTGTTTTCACGGTTGGTAGCGGTGGCTTGTGGTGGTCTTTATTCTGGGGCTAGTGTATCCTCCACCGAGGCCGTGGCTCTTCCGATCGACTCCCCACAGTGTGCCTGGGGTGATGGCCGGCACCGCATTGTGTCCCTCCAAAGTGAATTTGCTGAAGCCCTGACTCCCACGTGACAATCTGGAGATGGGGTCTCTGGGGTCAACTGGAGTCACAAGTGACACTCTAGTTTGATGAGACTCCCTCCCCTCTCCGACTTCCCCTCTTCCTTCCTGTCTTTCTCTCCCCCTCTCATTCTTTCCTCATTCTCCCCCCTCCCCGCACCCCGCCCTCTCCCCGCCTACTTCTCCCACCCCTTATCAGGAAAGGCACAGTGAGAAGGCAGCCAACTGCAAGCCAGAAAGTGGACCCCCACCAGAGCCTGGGCGTGCTTCCAGCCTCCACACTGCAGGACACTGTGGGAGCTGCACAGCCTGGCCCTAGGGGCTGGTCATTAATACTGCACTGCCGAATACTGCCATTTTAGCTGGACCTTAAACGTCCCAGCACCAGGCCTGTTCTAGAAGTGTCCACCTTCTCACTTCCGTTTTGCCCTCTGCATGACCCCCATGGAGTTCCACCCATGCCCTTATGAGTTAATCAGCACAGATGCCAGGGGACCCTGTATGGGCATCAGGAGTTGCTCCCAATTCTCTTCTTGGTGTCTTAACTCTGAATTCTGGCCATCTTACTTCCTCTCCCAACCAGGCTTCTCCATCCCAAGTAGTACCTCCAGCGGAAGGTGGGACATTACAGGGCTTGTCTCCTTGCCTCTCTCAGGCCCGGAATCACAGCCCCGGACCTGCTGTCCACCTTCCGAAAGGAATGGCTCATGCCTTCCACTGAGGTGTGTGTCTGTTCAGAACAAAGGAAAACCCTCACTGGTTCTCTAATGATCAAGACAACTGCCAAGGCCACCTGTAGTGGCACATGCCTGTAATCTTAGCATTATGGGTGTTGAAGCGGGTGGATTGCAAGTTCAAGGCCCGCCTGGGCAGTTTAGTGAGCTCCTGTCTTAAGACTGTAAAAAGTAACAGTGAAGAAGAGAAGTGAGGCAGTGCTTCCGGGCAGAGCACGTGCCTGGCATGCTCATGGCGCTGGGTCCAATCTCTTCCCCTGAAAAGAGACACAAAAACTCCAGCTGCTTCATTTATGCTCACATGCACGTCAACTGAATTTCACATTTCACACTGTGGTGCAACACGCCTCACAGATGTGCACCCCGGAAGCAGGGGTGACTTTACACAGATGAGAACACCTGTAGCCAGAGCCGAGGGCAAACATGAGCATCTCCAGCACCCCAGAAGCCCCAAGTCACACCCCAGAGGTGAACCAACTTTTCCTGGCTCTGGCTGCTCTGTATGAGAGCATACGGGTCAGTATGTCCTTTACCTCTGGCTTCTGTGGGTCATGCTGTGCTTTTCAGAGGCCACTGAGTGCTGCACACCACAGTGGGTAGCTCGTTCGTGGTGTAAGGACAGCCAGAGGTGTGTGCAGCCACAGTGCACAGTATTACATACTCTAGTCCCTGAGTATTGCTGGCTTGCAACTATTGACGACAGCTCTGACATCTTTGAACAAGTGTCTTGGACACAAAATCTGTGGCTCTATGAGGAGACCTAACCATGGGAGCACAGGGCTGTCTGCTCAGCTTGACCAGACATTGCCCCACAGCACAGTGAAATGGCATGGGGTACTCTCAGGTCCCCACTGGCAGGTTACATTTTCTCCCACTTTCCTGTGGCCACACACCGCAGAGGTCAGGTCACATTGTGGTCACAGCTCAGGTCCTCCTGATGACCATCAACATTAACCTTTCTCTCTTGGCTCGCGTGGGCCCTTGGACGCCTCATTTTCTGAAGTTCCAGCTCTAATATTTTTGTCTGTTTTCCCGTTGACTTGTTCTAGAAACTGTGTGTGGGGTTTTCATTCTAAGTGCGTGTCTGTCGTCAGGTGGGTGCATCGTGAGCCCAACCTCTCCATTTGTGTTTTTGCTGAACTGCGCCTCCGAGCTAACATCCAGGTGACCGGTGCTCCTGTATGGACACTGCTGCAGCCCATCCAGCTCCCCCCACGCTCACACTTCACGTCTCCACTCAGGATGATCCTGAGCTATGGCCCTGCATTGCATGCTCTTCCCATCCTTTGTTTCAGCCCCATCTTGACAGGCAGGCCTTTCCTCTGCTGCCTACATCATTGATAAAGAGTATCAGACAATGCAGGACTGATGTCAGTCCCCCGTGGCGCTGCAGACCTCCCCGCAGGGTTACATGGGGCCATTAGCTAACGCCTTTGTCTATAATTATATACAACAGGCAACATTCACTTAGCAGATCATCTGGGATGCGCTTCCCATTTCATCCTCGGGAACCACTCGGCAGACTCTGCAAACGCCTGCCTGCTGAACTCACTGCAATCACAGGTCCCTCGTCTGTGGGCTAAGGACCATGACAAGGAAAGACAATGAGGTTAGTCTCACACGATCGGCTCGCAGAAGCCAGCATAGTCAGGAGGGGAGCGGAGGCCTGGGGGGCTTGCCAGAGCTCTCAACACTTGTAGTCTCTGCTCCGGGGTGAGATGTGCGCTAAGAGCTGATATTTTAGGAAATCGGCAGGGGCCCTTCAAACCAGGGCAGATTTCCCTGACTGAGCTGAGGCCGGTTGCCTAGCAACCAGCTCTCATTACGTCATCGCCAGACAGATTCTGGGTACCTGGTGCCCAGAAGTGTGAGGGGGTGGGGCGGAGGGAAGGCTACACAAGTAGAGGGGACAGGAGGGCCACTACTGACCGGCCCCAGAAGGCCTGGGAGGCTTCCTGGAGGAGGTGATACTTGGTCTGCACGCTGGGCTTAGTACTAGAGTCAGTGCAGATGGTATCTGGGGCTTGGGATGAGACCTGGTATCACCCGACAGAAGCAAGCTACAGAAGAAAGTGTTGGTATTCACTTGTATTTGGAGGGTGTAGTCCATCACTGTGGGGAAGGCATGGGCAGCCAGAGCGTGAGAGAGCTGATCACATGTGTCTGCAGCCGCGAAGCAGAGAGAGATGAACGCTGGTGCCTGCTCACTTTCTCCATTTTATTAGGTCTAGGATCCCAGCCTGTGGGGTGGTGCTGTGAGCTTCAGCGCGGGTCTCCCTCCTCAGATACGTCTCTCTGGAAACACCCTCAGAGCACGTATCTCCTAGGCAATTCCAAGTCGATGATGAAGATGAACCACGTGCCCTGGGTTCTCCTTTGAGGTGTCCCGGAGACACAGGGACTCCTGCCCAGCAGGATGTTGATACCTGCAGGGGTCTGACCCCTAAGCCACAGCCTGGGGGTCCCCAGAGCTTCTGAGCTGGTGTGAAATCAGACAGCAGTCACAGGGCCCTCAGCTCTGGGGTCCCAGCGGCTCTAGCTGGTTCTGGGGTGTCCAGGAGGGCTCTGTGCACGTGACCACCCGGGATCCACGTATCCTTTGCAACCTTCACACAAGGGCACACAGAGAGGGGCCTCTCCCTCCTCCATCTGGTATCTCACAAGTCTCCAACTCGGCCCCGTCAGGCCACCCCAGGGTGAGTGTATAGGGCCCAGCCCTCAGAGGCCAGGGTCCCATCATGGCTCTGTGGCCACCATTTCTACTTTGCTTTGTAATGTTCAAGCATAGGCACCACGCTTTGCTCTGCCCAGGGTCTGCCACAGGGGAGGCTCAGCTCATGGCTGCCCTACAGTGCACTCTCTGTCCTGCAGTTTCTGGCTCCACAGGGCTCCTCTGGCCCCTGTGTCCATGTCTAGGACCGCTGTTGTCTAGCCTTGACTGCCTCATGCCTCTGACTCTAGACACCTCTAGGGGACACTGGCCACACAGGCCTGTAACCAGCAAACCCTCCCAGCCAGCCTAAGCCAAGTCCATATGCTCTCTCTGGCCCACAGCATCCCCTCTGAGGCAGGTACCCTAACCCCACTGCATACCCTGGAAAGCAGTTTCTCCTCTCCCAGTCAAGGTCCTCCCCATATCAGGTATGAGGCCCCCGAGTCACTGTGCCCGAAGGTGTCTACATCTTACTTACTTAGCCTGTGTGTCTGGAGCCTGAGGTAGCAACAGAAAGGTCTGGCTATGTGAGGACCCCTGAAGTAGGGGTGGCCCTAGATGTGATCCCAATGTCCCAGGAAGAGGGACACAGGAGGACCAGAGTCCAGGGGACACCGGCAGAGGACAGATCTGTGCAACTGGCTTTGAAAATGGGGGCGATGCCAGGCCCCAGAGCATAGGCATCTCTAGGACCAGGTGGGAATATCTGGGTCCTGGCCAGGGGCACCACCCTGGAGACTTTTGATATGGGGTGCTTTTAAGTTGGGGTGATTTATTTTACAGTAGGAATTTCACAAGCCACTCAGCTGTTGCACGTGCAGTGTACCTCAGCCCCTCAGCTAGCTGGGACCCCTTCTATACTGACCTCCATGGGACCCTCTTGGGCTGATGAGCATTTTGTCTTGGAGACATCTATCTGGCAGCTCCTTGGGGAAGCAGTGTGTGTGCCTGGGGACACAGGAGACACCCATACACAAGCAGCTGGGCTGAGAAGCTAAGACAAGGCTGACTGAGAGGTAGA
Source organism: Peromyscus maniculatus bairdii (assembly GCF_049852395.1). Classification (NCBI taxonomy): domain Eukaryota; kingdom Metazoa; phylum Chordata; class Mammalia; order Rodentia; family Cricetidae; genus Peromyscus; species Peromyscus maniculatus. The sequence continues at coordinate 84,539,086 of NC_134865.1, read as the reverse complement.
CACGTAGACAAGGGGGGGGCACGACTCCATGGCCCCTCCCACCCTTGTCCATGGCCCCGCCCACCCTGTCCCATGCCTACAGAGGAAGTCCTGCCCACACCCTTGAGTACTTCCCCATCCCCGTGTTCCAGGGAGGGGCCGGGTCAGACCCACGTGTGGCTTCACTGTCTGATGCTGCTGCTTCCACGGGGAAGCCTTAATTGACGCAGCAAAACAAACATTTGCTTTGGTGATCCACGCTGAGTTAGATACATGGCATTATTTTAATTAAGCCTTGTGACTGATGAATCTCAATAAAGCAGCTGTTCTGGAGTATTCAGGTATATAAATAAAAATAACATCAGGCGGGTGGCTGGGTGCGGGCTCTGCACGGGCTGTGTGTCATCAGGAGAGAGCCAATGTGGGCTGCTGGGAACAGAGCAGAACACTTGGGGACATGCTGACCTTGGGAAGGGCCACCCAGCACTCTGGAGAAAGGATTCTTTCAGGGTTGGGCCTGGAGGGGGACCAGGAGCACTTGGCAAGTCTAGACCTTGGGAGGTCATGGAGGAAAGGCTGCCACGGCTCCCCTGGGAGGAGAAGGGGTGAGTGTCCTTACGGTCCTGACTCCACATGCTCTTTGGCCGTCATTGGGAGAACACAAAGATCTTCCACAGGGACCCTCCCCTCTTCAGCTGGAGCTTAGGACCCCTGCAGACCAGGGTGAGAGGTGGAGGCTATGGGAGATGGCTGCAGGGATCCTCGGCGCATCCACACATCCACAGGTTCCCCTCTTCTGGAAGATCCTACCCAATGGGTGGGGATTAGGGCCTGGATATCTTCCATTTCAGTCCACTTGTGAGATCCCTAGTATCCATCAAGCCTCAGTTCCCCACTCCCCTGGACTCTGTGGGCTCAGCTCCCTGGTATAACATGGCAGTGTCTATGGCACCAGCACAACTTCCTTCCATGTATCTTAATCCGTCTCCAGTTGCCTTGAACTACCAAACTACCTCGTGGACAGTATGAGGTGCAGGGAACCACACAGTGGGACTCCGGTCAGCACAGCAGCCTGTGAGTGAGGCAGGATGGGCCTTTGTGAGCTTTCTCACTCCATGAACAGCCGCTAAGTGAACCAGTCAGCAGCGCCAGGAATAGAGGCCTGGGATCGCCCACAGGGGACGTGGTCTCCACAGTTCTCATCACCCATTCTTCTCTCTCTGTTAACTTTTCGCAGTGACTGTGTTTTTCTGGGGAAAGCCCTCGGGTCCTTTGGGATTTCCTCGTCCATACATCTTTCTCCATCTGGGACTTCATCACCAGCATTACATCTCCCCAGAGCGGCGTGACAGGCCTCCATCAATTAACTCCACCGTTAACTGAGCGAATAATGATCTGCGAAATTGGTGGAAGTTACGTTAAGTAGTTTGGTGGTTAATTCTGACGTTGTTGATATTTCTGCTAAAAAAATAATTAAGTGCCTTTCATTGGCAAGATTTCGGCTTACAGTTGTAATGCATCTAATAATTTTATCACAAGTCATTTAACTTGGAGTTTTGCTTAAATTCATTGCAACATGCAACTGTGGTAGACTCCATCAAAGGGGTGTGGCTTAGCATGGTGAGGGATTGACGCTGTGTCCATTAGAGACCACTACCCAGGGCATTGCTGAGTTAGTTGTCCTCCCCGAGGGTCCTACGCCAGCCACCAGCTTGACCAAGGCACACAATGGTTCCTCCAATCCCAGAATCCTCCTCACTGCACGTCACATTGTCGCTGAGAAGCCGCTGCTCTTCTGGGGCTGGCTCGTGTCCTCGTGGTGAGTTTATCTTGCGAATCAGACCTCACTGGGCCTTGCAGAGGGAAAACCAGACCCATGCCCAGAGAGGCCACTGTCACCATCTGTAGTGGAACATTAACCATCCCTACCGCAGGGACCAGGAGCGGTTCCTTTGCCCTCGAGAGAGGATGGCAGGCGGCAGACAGGTCGTCAAATGGTCCTGGTCAGCCAGGGTCCCCAGGAGACCCTGGACACTCTCCTACCAGGACGGAGGAGGAGCTCCGGCACCAGCACTAATGCCTCAGTCTTCCAGAACAGCTGGGGCTTGAGGCTGCGCACGAATCCCTTCTGGGATAGCAGAGTCTCACTCCTTGGGGATGAAGTACTGGGGATAAAGGAGGCCAGTGGGAGCTCAGTGGCTCGGTGTGCACTGGCCTAGAATAGGTATGCCTGGAGTTTCAGCCCTAATACCAGAGACAGACAGAGACAGAGACAGAGAGAGACAGAGAGAGCGGTGGGGGGAGATTCAGAATCGAGCAGGGCCTCTGGTCTGTTTAGTGAGGTGGCCATCTGGGTAACCACATCTGCACACACATGGCTTTGCTGGCCCTCCCTGTGAGCCACCCCAGACTAGAGAATCCCTTCTAGCTTGCATGAGGCTCCTCCTGGCGGGAGTCCTGCATCCACACTGTTCCCCCTGGCTTCCCTGAGCCAGGGCTGTGAGGAGGTCTTGATGGGGAACAAGGGGTGAGTATAGCTCTCAGATGCAAATGCCCCAGGGACCACATGTCCGATCATCCGTTCCCACAGGGGGACAGAGGCCCAGTGAGAGGGAGGGGCTTCCATTGTGGAGCAGTCAGGGCAGGAGCAGAGCAGATGAGAAAGTAGGTCCCTCCAGCAGGCCAAGGACCTCCGAGGTGTACTGCTGCCTCGGGTGGGTGCAGTCCTCAGCCTTGCCCTCATTGTGGACCACAGCTGCATGACCGACATCCCAAACTCAGTGGCTGAAAGCGACACACACATTGACTCCGAGCACTATTAGCCAGGAGTGTGGGTGTGGCTTAGCCTAAGCCACTGGTCAGGTCTCCTAGGACACTGTGTCTAAAGTACCAGTCATGGCTGCTGCCATGCAAAGGTTCTGTGGGGACAAGGGCTATGCCCCAACTCTCCCATGGCCAGTGCATCAGGTCCTAGCCATCATCTCCTCGGGACTCCACACAGGGCTGCCTAGTAACATAGGGCTGGCCTCCCCAGGATATGGATGAAAGGGACCCCAAGGAGGAAAGTACACCCAAATCAGAAGCCACAGTGTCTCAGAAACTGACCCTGTCCCACGGCTCTGCATCATTCTGTTCTCTTGGAGTGACTCTCCGGTCACCCTCAGAGACTGCAGCAGGAGGCTGGGGAACTGGAATGCTCCATGTCTACCTGCCACAGCCTCCTCCCGGAACTCAACACCTTTTCTAGTCACATGCATTCCCAAATTCATGGAAAAGAATGGATAGGATCTTGGCTGTCAGTATGTCCCACCTCTGGTTTGGAAAGTGCCCTGATGGGAGCCTCGGTCTCTTGGAGGCTGGCTGTGTACATGTGTTTAGGGGAAGGGCATGGCTTCCACTTAGAGATTTCTGGAGTCTCCCCAACCCCCCATCATTGATGTCAACATCCCTCTGCAACCGGAAGGGGTCTGCTGGCAGCTTCAGTGGACTCTGGCCCTCTGTTTCCTGAATCTACCCACTGGCCAGAGTCCTAACTTGGTATACAGAAAAGTCCTTTAGAGTTGTGAAGCCAACAAGGGAAGGGGCTTGTGTGGTAAATCACGCGTGGAAGATACACAAGGGGGCTCGGGAGAGAGCTGGGCTTGGTGCTCGGGGGACAGGTGTCTGAGAGAAGGAGACACCTGAGCTGGGCAAGATCTCAGAACCTAGAAGGCTGGGTGATGGCGACAGACTGTTCTGAAAGGAAGGCGTCAACTACATTCATCAGGTGGGCCTGACCCCATTTGTCCTTGGGGTGAAGGCTGTGCAGTGAAGGGGAACCAGAGCCCTGAGTGGCAGAGGCAGTCGCCATCCGACCTCCCCTCCCGGTGTGGCCTCAGCTTGTCCTGGTCACGCCTGCCTGTGTCTCTATCACATCTCGGTAATAAATGAGACGTTCTGAGCAGGCCATCAATTTTGGCATGATTGGCTTTCCAGGGTCCAGGCCGTCTGCACTGCCTTTGGGGTGGATAAACACGCTGGTCGGGCTTTGTTCCCAGTTTCCGAGAGACCGTTTGTCAGGGAGATTTATACCCACTTGCTGGCTGGGAGCTCCGGCTGCACCTCCTCACTCCGTTTATCACCAGAGGGAGGGCGCTGGCTCACCTTGAGTCTTTGGGGAGGGGGCTCCTTGATGTGAGCACCGAGGAGCCTCTGAGTCTGCTCAGAAGGTCCCGGGTGTGGCACATGGAGCTCCAGACCTGCCTTGAAAACACCTGCTGCCAGCAACCAGTAGGAAATGAGGCCATGAAGCCCTGGGACAGTCGGGGGATTAAGGTCCCCTCAGGAACCTGTTATTACCACCAGGCCTGTGAGTCGGGAGGAGGGTGCAGTGGGCCCACCCTGGGGGGATGTAGAAGACCTGAGGACCATGCCCAAGGTTCCTTCCACCCCAGGTTTCTTGTGGTGGAAGCCTAGAGATCATGCTGCCCTTGGCCCAGACAGCGTAACCTTGGGGGATCAGCTGGCATGGGACACATACCTACAAGGACCAGCTTGGTTTGGAGCTGGAGCACGCTGTCTCTTTCCTACACCCTGTTTCTGTTTGGCAGTGAAAAAAGGGGTCCAGGAGGTGGAGAGTCTTAGACCCCTTCCATGAGGGCTTTTCCAGTTTTATTTCTGTTGCTGTAACAAATATCGGGGGGCAGGGGGCTAGAGGAGGAAAGGGTTTATCTTAGCTTACCTTTCCAGGTCACAGTCCATCATTGATGGGAAGCCATGGCGGGAACCCAAGCAGCTAGTCACATCACATCTACAATCAAGAGCAGAGAGAAATGAATATACCCTGGAGCCGGCTTCCTCTCACCTGGTTTTTGTTGGGTTTTGTTGTTGTTGTTGTTGTTGTTGTTGTTTGGTTAGTTGGTTGGTTGGTTGTTGTTGTTGTTTTCTATTCTCTATAGTTTAGAACCAACCCCCTCCTAGGGAATGGTGCTGTTCACAGTGAGCCGGGCCCTCCTGCATCAATTGACAATCAAGACAGTCCTCCACAGACATCCTCGCAGGCCAAATGATCTAGGCAGGCCTCGAGCCAGACCCCTTTCTCAGCAATTCTAGGTTGTATCAAGCTGATGGTTAAAATTAACCAGCACTAAGGTCAGAGCTGTTCCACCTCAGGACCCCCAAACATGGCTCTGGCCCAGTGAGGGCCAACAGGAATCTGTGGACTGGATGAGTTTGCAAGGAAGAGGGAGAAGAGATGAAGAACAGACATGCCTTTTGTGAGGACTCACTTTTTCCTTTGTGGAAACAGTTTAGAGATCTTTGTCCCTTGATTGTACCCCGCCCCGGGGTTTGCTGTCACTGGACTCCCTCGGGAGGGAAGATGGGCAGTGCTTCCTGTGGGCTGCCTCACCGGAGTATCAGGTTCTCCCTCTCTCCAAAGCACACTGCTTCACCTTCGCAGCTTCCTAGCTGCCTGCTGGATTTGTGCTTACCAGAGCTGGGGGTACTGAACCCAGGCCGCTGGGTCCTGGTTAGCGGACTCACCTCTCAGTTACTGCTACTCACATGTATAGATAATTCTCACCTGGCAGAATAAGGTGGAAAGAACTCCACCGTCACTCTAAATGTGTGTAATGTTTACACATCTTCCTTAAGTGCTGAAGTTCTCTGTCCTTTTTGTGGTGTGTGCATGTTCTTGTGTGTGCGGGCGAACATGTGAGTGGGTGCCTGTGCGGGCATGTGTGTATGGAGGTGAGATGTGCTGGCTTTCTTCAGGAGCCACCCACCTTGTTTTTTGTGGGGTGTGTGTGTGTGTGTGTGTGTGTGTGTGTGTGGTGTGCTTGTGTGCATGTATGTGCATGTGGGGTTGTGTGTGCATGCCTGTGAGTGTGCATGTAGAGGCCCACAGTTGACATCAGGCACCTTCCTCAGTTACTGATTCTCTTGACCCCAGAGCTGACTGATGTGGCCAGTCCTGCTAGCCAGCTTACTCCAGCCCCTGTCCCCAAACTCTGAAGTTGCAGGAAGGCCCCTATATCTACCCAACGTTTGTGTGAGTTCTGGGATCCAAACTCTGGTCTTAGGAGTTTCTTAAACACTTTACCATTGAACTGCTGCTCACATTTTTAATCAGAGTTATCAAACTTTAAAAATGTTTCTTTACAAAAGGACTTAAGTTTGATTTAACAACAATGATACATATTGGTGGAATACATTGTGGTTGACGAATGTGTCACAGGAAGATTGGCATCTCTATCTCCACCCTAGTTCATTGGTGGTGGTGAGGAGGTCTCAAGGATATTTTCTCGGTGACTGTGAAATGTGCAGCGATGTTGGGGACACACGCCCTGCGGAAGGTGGCTAACCTCTGTCCCTCCACAGGTAACCCTCGGGTTCTATTCATCCCTTTGTTTACACACGCGTCCCATTTCATCAGTGTCTGCTCCTGTTTCTGTTTCCATCCTCCATCTCCAGTCCTCTCTTTCCGGTTTATGAGCTAGATGCTTAGCCCATCCATTTTTCAGGCCCTTGTCTTTCCTAATTGAACCATTTAAACCAATTGAATTTTCCTCACGTGCAATTTTAGGCTCACCCAGCAGATTTCACTACTAAGAACTTGATCACCATTATTTCAAAGCTCCAGCTCCCTCCCTGTGTCTTCTCTGGCTCAGAGACTGTCTGTTTTGTGAACTTCCGGGTGTTGAGTATCTCCAGTTGTGTTCTCGTCATCATCTCTCACACAGCACTCTTCAAGGCAACACACACACACACACACACACACACACACACACACACACACACACACGGTACAGTGTGTTGCCTTGGACTGGCTTCATCACACAGACAGCTCCTGGTCCTTGGATCAGTCTCCGAGAGCACAACTTGCAGGGCTGGAGGGATGGCTCAGCAGTTAGGATGGCTGCTCTTCCAGGAGAACCAGGTTTAATTCCCAGCACCCACATGGCTGCTCACAACCAACTGTAACTCCATTCCCAAGGTGTCCAACTCCCTCTTCTAGTCTCCTCGAGCATTACATGCGTGTGGTGCACAGACATGCATGCAGATAAAACGCCCATACAGATAAAATAAATAACAAACGCTTCTTTAAAAAAGAAGTGCTACTTGCCTTAGAGGTCAGAGTCAGGGATGGGTTTCCTATGGAGACATCTGGCAGGCCTGAGACTTCTCTGGTCCCTGCTGTCCAGAGTCTCTGTTCAGAATCTCAGCAGCCACATGACTCAGGAATCTGGGCAGATGTGAGGGAGGGGAAGAGTCACAAGAGCCTCTCAGTCTCAGGGATGACGATGAAGAAGTGTTGTGACCCACAAAGAAGTCCCCCAGGGGAGGTGACATCTAGTCTGCCCTTGGAGGATGCCCGCTGAGTCCCACCTGTTGCAGGCAATGGAATGAAGCAAAAATCAGTATAACCCACGAGTGAGGGCAGGCTCTTCTGCAAGAGCTTCCTGCATGTTGCAAGGCATTGTCCTCCTTGCTGTCCAGGCTGGGGACTCTTAGCACAGCTGTCCTTTGTGTCTGAAGTGAGTGGTGGTTCAGGACCCCCTGCAGATATTCAAATCTGCAGATGTTCGAGTTCCTGGAATAAAGTGGCAATGGAGCATCTGCGGAGCCCGCTCCCTCCCATCGACATTACATCGTGTCTGGATTCCTAACAAGGCCTAATGCAGCTAACCGCTGTGTGAGTGGTTGTCGCGCTGCATTCTCCAGGGAATAATGACAGGGAAAGCCTGTGTTCAGTGCAGATGTAATTTTTTTTTTTTTTGGAAGTATTTTCTGCGAATGAGGACAGCCAACTGTATTATCATGTACGGGTGGGGAAACTGAGGCAGGGAGAGGTTACTTCACTAACTCAAGGCTGTTCAAGTGTAAAGTGGTGCGGTCAAGATGGGGGCCCAGGGGTGCTATTCCCGAGCATCTCCCTGACACGGCCGAGTCCTGCTCCCCTGCAAGGTGAGGCTGATACTGACGCTTGTGACAAAGGCTAGTAGGAATAAGGAACTGAGTGTCTGCAGGATGGATTCACAGCCCCCCACCCCTTACGCTGACACCCTGGAAATGAGTGTTTCCATAGGAAAGAGCCCTGGGTGGCACCCTATGAAGTCAAAGGGATTGTAACCCTTTGTCACAGAATGCTGAACTGGGCAGCATTTCCTGAGCATCCTGAGGTGAACCCTGGTCATTCCTGGGATCTGAGCCTCTGTCCGTGTTCTGTCCTGACACTGAACACTGGGCAGCAGAGCCTATGGCCATGGATTTCACACTCACAACCTGTGCAACCTGAGGAGCACCAGGACCAGTTCTGCATCTGAGGTGCCTGTCAGGGATGACCTAGGGTGGCCAGATAGAAAGGGATCCTCTGTCATCTATGCCTGTCTCCCATGAGGGGGCCCAGCTCCACTCACAGCTGGCAGGCAGGGCTTTGCTTGCTGTGTTACATGGGACTGGTATAGGAGGGTGACCCTGGGGAGGAGGCTGTGACTGGGAGGTGTGGGGTAGATGGCTTCCAAGGACACAGGAGAAATAATCTAGGGACAGCCGCGTGTCTGGTCACTTTGGGCCACTGGCGACCAGAAGGCACTAGCTCTGGAGAGCGGAACTGCTCTGTTCAGAAGTCAACTTAATGTGCCAGGTTCCGGGGTCTGGACAGATCCCCAGGAGCCATTGGGACTGAGAGGGGGAGTGAGCAGTGAGTCCCCAGGGTCCTGGCTTTGGGCCTGAGTGCTCTTCCCATGGAGAAGCATCTCCTGCAGGTCAGTTGTCATGGTGCTCATGTAGCCTTGGTTCTGAGAGCAGCCTAGCAGAACAGTGTCCCCAGAACTCAGTGACTGTTCAAGGATCTATGTCCTGGTCCCAGGCATCGTCCCATCTGGCCAGTCCAGTTCCTCCCCAGCATGGCCAGACTGCTTCCCATCTTCTGGGTGATGGGAAGATGGCCACATTGGCAGTTCCAGCCTTGACAATGAGGCTGAATGTGGGAGGCTGTCCCTGAAGCATCCCAGGGAAGGGGCCCGGGGTTGCTGAAGGGCACAGTGGACTCGCGGGGGACGGGGTGGGAGGATAGGGTGGACTAAGGGAAAGTGCCCAGCCCCTCAGTTCATCTCTCCACTTCCTGTGGAAGAGCAGATCCTCCAACCACACCAGCCCTTAGGAGATTCTCTCCTGATGAGCTGAGACAAGGAACAAGGAACCAGGTGAACTGTCCTGGAACTAAGCACAAGGCACACTTCAGCCAGAAAGGCTATCCACCCCCCACCCCCCCACCCCCCACCCCCCCACCCCGCTCTCTCAGGGCCACAGAGAGGGAAGAGGAAGCAGGCACTCTCCAAGGTAAAGGGAGCTGGAAGCATGTCTTCCCACGTGGATGCCCCAACGGCCGACCTAGAAACATCTCCCAGGCCTCAGCAGGCTTCCAAACACGCCTAACCAATGTGGATGGTCCCCCAAATGGAAAACCAGGCCCAGAGGAAAAGGGGCTGAGGGTGCTTGATGAGAATAGCCAGATGCCACTCTGGTAGGTGTGCAGAGCATCTGGTGAAGAGTGCCCATCAAACTAGACCCGTAATCTCTTCTGTGGGTGTATGCAACAGAATGCTGTAGGGATATCTCTCTCTCCCTTCCCCCTCCCCTCCCCCTCCCCCATCTCTTCCTCTGCCTTTCTTTGGAAATGGAAGAGAAGAAGGAAAACGAGACAGCTTTCCTCAGCTGTTGCCCACGAAGGAGGTGACATCTCATCCACGTGTCCCCAAGACCGACAGGGCAAGACTGGAAGACAGAAGGCCACCTGCAGCTGACACAGGGACCACACAGCAGCCAGTCTGGCTGGGGACTGAGAATGAGGGGGCCACTGCCCTCTGTCCCAGCCCCCTCTACATGGTGGGGTGCATGAGGATTGGTCCTGCATTAGCCATCCAAATGTCTAGCAGAATAGTTTAAGTGAGGAGATGTTTGCTTTGGCTCACGGCTCAGGGGATCTGCACGGCTCATGTGTCCAAGGCCTGGAGGCAGCAGTGGCTGCATCTGCAGCAGGAAATGAAGTACTTCAAAAGACACAGACCAGGGAGCCACAGGCTAGACCTTCAAAGACACTCTCAGTGACAGGCCTCCACCAGCAGGTCCCACCTCCTAAAGACTCCACGTCTTTCAAAATATTAAGAGTAAAGACCAAGAATTCAAAACATGAGCCAGAGTCAGGGTGGGCACCATTTCAGAGTCAAGCCATAACAGGCCCCTCACCGGTGACACGGCACTGCCTGTCTGTCCCCTCCCCTCTTCCAGTCCGGTTTGTGATGTTGTCTCAGAGCCGGGTTCTGCAGGACTCCACACCACCACCGGTGTGAGGGCTGCCCTGGACAGAGGTACAGCAGGAAGAGGACAGACAGAAGGGACTTCAGAGAACAGTCACAGAGGAGGTGGAGTGAGGGCTGTGCTGGCTAGCAGAGTGGCTGATGGAGTCCACAGCTCCAAGGTGTAGGTGAGCCACCATCTCAGGAGCCTGGAGTCCAGCCTGGAGCTGAGCCTGGAGTCCAGCCTGGAGCTGAGCCTGGAGTCCAGCCTGGAGCTGGGTCTGGAGCTGGGTCTGGAGCTGGGTCTGGAGCTGGGGTCTGGAGCTGTGGCTGGAGCTGGGCCTGGAGCTGAGCCTGGAGTCCAGCCTGGAGCTGAGCCTGGAGTCCAGCCTGGAGCTGGGCCTGGAGCTGAGCCTGGAGCTGGGCCTGGAGCTGGGCCTGGATCTGGGCCTGGATCTGGGCCTGGAGTCCAGCCTGGAGCTGAGCCTGTGCAGCCGGCACCTGTTGCCTCTACTTCCCTCCCTTCCTTTCCCACCCGCCAACTGTCCCTGATACATGTCTGTCTGCGGGTACAGCCACCCCCCTCTCACCCACGTGGGGTTTCTATAATCCAAGTCATTTGAAACATGGACAATATTTTAGCTCAGTTCTACCACCATTACGGATTCATTTGACATTCAGTGTGCGGCAATAACAATGAATTTCCTGGGTACTGAATGTCACATCCTTCCACGAGAGCCAGCCGGTGTCATTACCATGCACAGCAGTGTCCCTGGCTGCTTCCCCAGCAGACTCCGGACTCAATGAAGGCCAGTGAGCATCTTGAGCATGGAGGACGTTGTACCCACCCACACTGGCTCTGCCCACCAGGAGGACCCACAGGGGCTGCTGGAGAATAAGCAGTGGCATGGCACCCCACGGGGCCTACATTCTGGGGGGTTCTAGGTACTTGACGGTCTGTTTGGAGCTGGGTCAGTCACTTCTATGGCAGCTCACAAGGCTTGCGGCTCCCCTCGGCTGGCCTGAGCCCTGTCCTGTGCTGAATGTCCCAATCCCCTCTTAGCAGAGCCATGGTGCCTCCTTGATCTTTCAGAACCAAGCTGAGTTCTTGAAGGATGCAGCCTGACCTGAGCACGATTCCTGGGCTCATCTGACACCTGTTCTTCTAGCCCTGACACTGGGAAGTGCCAAGTTCTGCCAAAACTCTGTGTTTCTTCCTCCTAGAAACCTTGGCCATAAGACAGGGAGTGCCTAACCCTCCCTGGGACCTCCTAAAAGCAGGATATGCAGATTTGGGCTGTCCTGTATTCTGACAACTCCAAGAGGTGGGGCCACCTTCCCTCCTACAGTTGAGTAAACTGAGGCTCTAAGAGATGTTGCAGGCTTGCAAAGGTTGCCAGTCCCAGACAGTGAAGCCGGACACCTGCCTGCCTCAAGCCCCTACACCCCCACCCCAGGTCCCATTCCTAACCCTCAGCTCTCCTCCAAACCTCTGCACTGGCAAAACTACCACCACCAAGCTGTTCAGTCTGGTCCTCCCTGCCGGCTCTGGCCCTTCCACCTCAGCAGCGCAGGCTGCCATGTGCTGCCCGGTGTCTTCCCAGGCGGCTAACTCTTAGATGGGCAGAGCCCTTTTCTGCATCCGCAGACAAGGGGCTTGCTGGAGGGAAGGCTAGAGGAGCGACAAGGCCGGAGGGGAGCGGAGCAGGCGCAGGCTGAGCAGGGAGGGAGACTGGCGGGAGGAAAGATTGCTGACCCCAGGCAGGACCTAAGCCCCATGCTCCTCACGGGCTGCGTTTGCTTCTTTCCTTCTCGTTGTGAGAAATATCTGAGAACAACTTAAGGGACGAGGCTCCTCTGGGCTCGCAGCTGGAGGGGTCACTGTGGTGGGGAGTCAGTCAGCAGAAGCAGGAGGTAGGTGGTCATGTCGAGTCCACAGTCAGGACACAGAGCATGCATGTTGGTACTCTGCAGAACTCTTTTTTGTTTTCCTTTTATGCCACTTGTAACCTGGTCATGCATAAAGCCATCCAGTCAGGGTGTGCCTTACTCCTTCAGTGCCCTCTGGGGACACCCTCACAGATACAACCAAAGTTGACAATTCAAATTAACCACCTCTGGGGTAACGGAATCTTGGGCCCAGACATCTAAGGAACCAGGAGGCTGGGACCTGGCTTGTTATGCCAGGAATATGGTAGATTCAGAGTGGAAAAATCACCTACTTCTCCCCTGGACACAGAGTCGGGTCCCTTCCTTGCCGGGTCTGCACTGGCCTTGGGGAGTAACTTGTTCAACTTTGAGATCGTGTCACAGAAACATCTGGGAGTTCTGAAGCCGGTTCCCAAGAAGCCCACAGCTTTTGTTTGGCTCATCAGAGAGTGGTCCTGAGGGGCAGGTCACGTGGAAGATGTTTGCTCCCTTGTCACAAGGAGAGAAGGTGGACCTCCTGGGTACCGAGGAGAGACTACCAGTCCTAGGGCCCCTAGCATGAGCAGAGATGCCATCTTGGAAATGGTGGCCACGGTAGGTGCCTTATGGAGTAGAAAGCCCTCGCTGTGAGCCTTTTCTAGATGTCTGACCCACAAAATCCAGAGTGAAATGAACCGGGTAATTCAAACAGCACCTTTATGTTAACTCTCTATCATTTAGGTTCACATCTCCGAGAAGACCAAGAGTACCCGGAAGTGAGCTACCACCATACCAAACACTCCACGTGTGTGTCATCACACCACGCCCCAAATAAACTCAAACTCAGAATGGATTAAAGACAAATGTGAGACTCAAACTAACGAAACGATAGAAGAAACACGCAGGACAGATCCCGACAGCAGCCTGCCCGTGGCTCTTTGGACACGGCATGAAACGCTCAGGCAACTAACAGTAACACGTGAAGTGGGCATCAGTACAAGAGGCTTCCGCACCACTGAGGAGACAGCCACAGGCCGAAAAGGCCACTGTAGATTCGGAGAGAGCATTTGAAAGCCAGATGTCAGGTAAGAGATCAATACCCCAAATACACATGGCCAACACAACAGAAAGAAAAAAAAAAATCTTACTGAAAAAGCGGGCAGAGGACACAAAAAGACAGATCTCAAACATGAATGATAGTAGGTCCATGAAAAAAATGCTCAGCATCTTAAGCCATCAGGGCAATGATGGCCCCGACCACATGGGGACATCACTTATTAGAATGGCCCTGCCACCAAGCCTGAATATAGTAAGTCAGAGCCAGCTAGGATATGGGGAAAGGTATTACAAATAGAATCTGATGGCTCATTTTCAAAGACGCCTCGAGCCAGCCTCAGTTCAGCTACAGATGAACAGAGAGCATTAGACCCCTGGGAATGCCAGCTAGTCTACCCATCCCCCGACACACACACCCAAACTAGAAGTCAAAGCAGAGAACTACAAACAGTCACGATTGCCCGCAAGGCCATACATCTGACAAGCTTTAACACAAAACACATAGATGGACCAAAGCAGAGTTTTCATTGAGAAAAAGTAAAATGTAAGCGATAGAGGAAAAGATAAGTCCTAAGTGAGGTATAATACTATTTTTTTAAAGGGAGGAAAGGCTATGGGTTCAGCGTTAAAGATTTTCTCTGCATTCAGTCATCCTGTTAACACCAGACTTTGCAAAGTCATAACACCCAGGGCCTCAATTTCACCACTCTGAGTCTCAAGTGCTTTTATTATGAAATAAGCGTGCTCTTACTGTAAAGTGAGGACCAGTGTTTCTCACAAGGGGACCACCACAGTGTTGTCTTCCTAAAACACAAAGCAGAACTACCATGCCACGCCCCAATTCTACTCCTCATCGTGATGTACCTGAAGGAAATGCTGTCAGCATGTGGGAGAGACACCTGCACCCCGTGTTCATTCACTGAAGACAGAACATGAACCAACCTAAGTGTCCATCAGCAGTGGAATGAATGAAGAAACTGTAGTACATGAACCCACGATGGACAGTTATTCAGTCCTTAAAAAAAAAAAAAAATGGCGGGCCTCCCGTTTGCAAGATTGTGAATGGGCATGGTGCTAACTTCAATAAGCCAGACAAGGACTAAAGACACTTCGTGGTCTCTCGTAGACCTGGGAACTGTGGCCCGTGACTCTGGCAATATGCTGAGTGGACTTCTAGTTCCCATCACACACAGAAATGGAGGCAGTGGAGAGATAGATGGGTGTGGTCACGGGCTTGGCTGTAGAAATCTCTTTTCTGTGGATATTCACATCAAAACATGTTTCCTCGGCTTCTCTAGCTGTGATGTGTGCTTGTAATGGTATTAAGGAAATTGGTGTGTTAGTTTGGGAACAGAAAAGTAATAGAAGCCAAACGAGCCCAGGCTGCTGATACGGAAGGGAGCTCTGTGGCAGCGGGTGCTTTCCTGGAGGCTGGGTCCCAGCTCCCAGTCACACCGTGACAAAAAGTCTCCCACGGGTGGTAATATGGGAAGAGAAAGGACTGCTCACCGGCCTCTACACCTGGCTGGGGCCATCAAGTAGAAGGCAGGAGACTGAATGGCTTCACAGGGCTGCTGTGGAGATCACAGGAAGACAGAGGCTGCTGCACTCAGAGCACCAGCACGCCAGTGACTTTAGGGCAAGCACTCGAGGCTTCAAAAGTAAAATTGCCTCAACCCAGACTCAGCGAAAGAGACTCCGTGTGAACAAGAGCGTCTGGGCAAAAGTGTGCTGCTGGAAGCTGGGGGGTGGGGGGCTTTGGCGTGGCTTCAGGGAGATTGAAGATGGGGTCCCACTCACCCTCTCAGCTAACCACAGAACTGCTCCAGTTCCGGAGGGCACATCCCACAGATGTCCTGCCACACAGGGGTTTCTGAGAACGTCAAGGGTGCCACCCAGAGAGTACTGCCTGGGTCTCCCATCTCAGCAGGTAGACCAGTACTCTGTGGGATCCCTGGAGGCTTTTTAAAAAGTTATACCAGCTGGGACCAGAAGATGTCCTGTACCCCTCAACTCTCTGCAGCAGGAGGGAGTCCCAGCCAAGGACTCAAAGGAGCCTGGAGCTCTCCTGAGAAAAGTGGGGTGACCCAGGCAGAGAAAGCTCTGAACAGAGTGGGTATTTTCTCGGGAAGTGGGGGCTGTGGGGCAGCCACTGTGATACAGTCACTTCCTGCCTACAGGACAGGCTCATCCTAGTGACCCGGAGCCTCACCAGCAGCTGCAGGGGATGGGAGGAGGTAATCGCCAAACCAAAGCCAGGGTGGACCACCAGGGGCCTCACACGCACCACCGTGCTGAGGGGGTGGGTTCACATGCACCCGTACTCAAGGGCCTCACATGCACCCGTACTCAGCAGGCAAGGGATTCTGAAATTCCAGCCATGACCTGAATGGATAAGATCGTACAGTACTTCATCAGAGGTCAAGTGTATTTGGGGGACCCATGTGGGGTTCAGTGCAATAAATGGGATCAGATACATTTTGATGGTTGTTTGGATAGGGTCAATTGAATTTGGGGGTATTAAGTGGAGGTCAAGTGTTTTTAGGGGTGCTCACTGGCCTTACCTGTGCGTTCTCTGTGAAACTTACTAGTGTAGCTAGAGTTTTCCTCCCTGGCCCACAGTCAGGACAAATCTCTGTCACCCGCCAGTCCTACAGCCACTCTGACCCAACCAAGTAAACACAGAGACTTATATTGCATACAAACTGTATGGCCGTGGCAGGCTTCTTGCTAACTGTTCTTATAGCTTAAATTAATCCATTTCTATAAATCTATACCTTGCCACGTGGCTCGTGGCTCACTGGCATCTTCACATGCTGCTTGTCTTGGGGGTGGCTGGCAGTGACTCCTTCTGCCTTCCTGTTCTTTCTTTTCTCCTCTCTATTAGTCCCGCCTATACTTCCTGCCTAGCCACTGGCCAATCAGTGTTTTATTTATTGACCAATCAGAGTAATTTGACATACAGACCATCCCACAGCACTGTGCATGGGGTGTCTGTAACACCATGGATGTGATGCCTGTCTGCCCAGGGCTGTGAGCCAGTGGGGGGGGGGTTCCCCTTCCATCCCTAACATAGCATCTGGTACTGAACACCTGCTGAAGAAATACATTTGGAGCTGGTTATGGTGGTGCAGACCTGAAATCCCAGAAGGATCAGGAGTACAAACCTAGACTGAGCTTCATAGGCAAATTAGGGGCCAGCCTGAGCTACATGAGTAGACTGTGACTACACTAGGTGACAGTCTGTTGACAAAGGAAACTAAAGACCAGGAGACACAGAGGTGGGTGGGAGGTAGATGTCTCTCCAGAAGGTGGCATCCAAGCAGACTCCAAGGACCAGCGCAGGTGTGGTTGAGATTTTTAGCCTAATAGCCAAGTCTTCCCAGTTGATGCCTCCTCAGAGGGTAGCTATGCTTAGCTCACAGCTCTAGAGGGCTGTTTCTGTCTTTGCGTCTTCTCAGGCCACTTTGTAAGTCCCAGGTAGAGCCTGGGCTCAGTGCACGGGTGTCTGTAACCATGGGGCAGGGCCTGGACTCAGTGCATGGGTGTCTGTAACCATGGATGTGATGTCTGTCTGCCCAGGGCTGTGAGCCTGGAGTGGAGGGCTCCCCTCCCATCCCTAAAATAGCATCTGGTACTGAACACCTGCTGCAGAAATACATTTGGAGCTGGTTATGGTGGTGCAGACCTGAAATCCCAGAAGGATCAGGAGTACAAACCTAGGCTGAGCTTCATAGGCAAATTAGGGGCCAGCCTGAGCTACATGAGACCCTGTCTCAAAACAAACAAAAACCACAAAGAAATATGTGCAGAACTGAAGTATGCCATCTTATCTGGCCAAAGCCAGCTGGAGGGACCCCAGGCTGAGGGCAGCCCCTCATGTGGGGAGGCAGTAATGCTGCTTTTGCTGGGCTCCCACCCACCCCCCAAACCAGCAGCCATCCAGCATACTACACTTCAGAAGGGCCAAAAGCTTAAGCCTGAGATCCAGGCATCCCAGAGAGGGAGGCCAGGCCCGGGAAGGAAGGCTCTGCCTGAGGCCGTACAGCAGCCTCCCAGCAGAAGGCCTGGCATCCCTCCGTCTCCTTCCCGCTCCCAGAGGCCAGGCAGCTCCTCCTGCCTCGGCTGGGGACCCTGGTTTGTGGTCTGGCTGGTGTGGGAATGAGATCTGGAAAAGCACTGAGCACACGGCTCCCTGAGACCCTCCGTTATTCCCCCAGGCACAGGGCAGAGCACTGAACTCATCAACAACAACAACAAAAAATCCCACCACAGGGAAGGAAGGCCTGGAATAGGGGTACCTTGACACCTGGCCGTTGCCTAGCAACTACAATGAGTCCCAGTAACGGAGCACCTCCAGATGGAAGGGTAGTCTGGGGGTTAGTGAGTACCACGCGCCTTCCTGTCCCTACTCCATTTGCCTTCGCCGGGCCCCACAGACAGGAGCACAGGGCCTCCACGGCCCATTGGCGAGGCAATGGGCCTCGCCCCGCTCCCCACGCCAGGCAGCTGCTGAACAACCAGCCTGTTGCCCCAGCATGTTGACATGCACAGCCTTATTACCTGGCTAATTAGAGCCCAGAGGCTCAGTCAGGCCCCCACTTCCGCCCTCAGCCCACGTGTCCAGCTGCTCAGGCTGCTTGGAAGGCCCTGTGTGTGGAGTCCACCAGTCCCATGGCCCGGGTGTACTCAGTGTGCTTCCTCACTTCCTGCGGCCTCGGGTCTCTTCACACCTACTCAACACCTACAGGGAGAACAACGCAAGGTCCCCTCCTTGGATTTCTCTAAGTCACAGTACTCCACATGTTCCCCAAAGTCCCCAGAGTCTGGGCTTTCTCATCAGGGAGGCGAGCACAGTAATTTCCCCCCCATCCTACCCGGTTCAGTAATGAAAAGTGGGAATGTCATTCTGAGCCATCTGGCCCCCGGGGACTCAGACAGGCCTTTGTAAAACTTGACTTTCCCTGACCTGAATTCCGGATCTCCTCAGCTCTGACAGTGTCCAATAAATAACTCCATGCTTCATGAGTGATGGCAAACCCCAGAACAGCTTTAATTTTGCAGTGCGATAAATTAACTGCAATGTTGGCCTCGTGTGCACGATTAAACTCTTTTTATAGCATTTCGTTGCTTTACGACTGGGCGGCCTGCACCCCTCAGAATTCTTGGCAGAGTCCTCTGTAGCCAGGAAGACCTTCCAGGCCTGAACCCCGGGTGGTGAGGCTGGTGCTGCATGTCCTTGGAAATCACAGACCTGAGCATCTGGGTCCAGGGCTCAGGGCTAGGCTGCCATATACTCCTCCAGACCAGAGGTGGCGCTGCAGGCAGCTTCCCGGAACTTGCAGGAGCTTCAGAATTTGCATCTTTTCTTGTTCATGTGTATTCATCTCATCTATCCCATGACTTTCCTTCTCCACTTGTCTGGATGATACACCAGGCATTTATATTCTTTTCATGGTTGCTTTGGTCTGAATGTGCCACCAAAGCTCACTGGTTGCAATCTCATCCCCAGTTCAATGGCCTCAAGGGGTGAGGGTCTTAGGGAAGTGATTATCGCCCTTTTAAAAGGCCAGAGGGATTTACCCCCTCCTTCCTCTGAGTGAGGACACACAGTGCCATTGATGAAGAACTGGCTTGATCACACATGAAATCGTCCAGCACCTTCCAACCTTTAGAACAGTGAACAACAAATACATATTGTTTATGAAGGCCTAGTCTGTGGTTCCTGGTCACAGGAGCCCAAATGCACTGAGGCAGTGTTTATTGATGCATTTTAATGTGTTAATTATCAAAGTAAAAAATTAACCTAAGTCCCCAACTGGTTCAGTAAAGCAAGCAAATAAATAAACATATAGGGATGGGGGAGGGACACCATCAGTGTCCACACCTAATAGGATCGTTAAGTAGAAGGAAATGACCCATCATTCAGACCAGTGCAAGAGTATAAGCAGTTTGCAACGCACAAAATCAATATCTCCAATCCAACTGCCTTTCTTCACACCAACCACAGATGAAAATTATCTTTTAAGATGTTGTTTACAGTAACAACAAAAAGTACTAAATACTCAGGACTAAAACCAGCAAGAAATGTGAGAATATTTTATTGGAAAGATTTTTTTAAGCCTTTGTTTCAAGACATTAGGGTAAAAAAACAAAAAACAAAACAAAACAAAAAAACAGACAAACGAACAAAAACAAAAACAAAAACAACAACAACAAAAACCCCAAGTGTAAGGAGAGCCATGCCACATTTCCTAAAGAAAACCATGCTGGGCTGGAGAGGCACAGCCGCCTGTATTCCAGCTCAGGCCATCTGACTCCCTCTTCTGACCTCCACAGGCACCTACACTCCCTTTCACATATCCACAGACACAAACACATAATTTAGAAATAAATCTTTTAAAAAGAAAGGTAGCATAAATTTCATAGTGCCTGTTTTTCTGAAATTGATCTAAAAACTTAAAGAGATTTAAAAATAACAAAAAATTCATTCCATGAAACTTATTAAATAGATTTTTATATATATAGATAAGGTCAAAGGCTTGAGAATAGCTAAGAAAGTCTTGAAGAAGAAGCCTGACCTGGGACCTGTGCCACCACAGTCAGATTAGAAAACGGAGTCATGTCACACAGAAAGAATCTGTCTGCAGAAACTTCAAGTGTGGTTTGTGGCAAAGCAAACAGCACAGATTGGACTTCGTAATAAGATGTCTTTTAAAAGAAAGAGCAAGAACTGAATCCCAGCCTCACACCATACTTAGACTTCAATCCCAAGTGACTGAACATAGAAAGCACACCCCAAAGCCAAAGAGGGAGCCGGGCATGGTGACACACACCTTTACTCCCAGCACTCAGGAGCCAGAGGCAGACAGATCTCTATGAGTTCAAGGCCAGCCTGGTCAACATAAAGAGTTCCAGGACAGCCAGGGCTACACAGAGAGGAGAAACCCTGTCTCAAAAAACAAAGAACAAAGAAACAACAAAGCCAAGGAAGAGCCAAAAAGAGCTAAGCATAAAGGAAGGGTTATAACAAAGAGAATGTCATCGAAACTAAGACATTCAGTCCAGGAAAAGAAACCATTTAAACTGTGAGAAGAGAAGTGGCGGGCTGAAGGCACCATCTAACCCAAAGAGACAAGCACACAAACACACAAAAGACTTCACAATTGACGGGAGAAGGCAGAGGTGTCTGCTGGGAAAGCGGGCAGAAACCTAAAGGTGTACTTCCCAAGAGCCAGGCTCCTAAACACCCACTGGGAGCAAGCCAGCTTTCTGGTGCTCAGGGACAAGCCTCTGAAAACCTTCCAGGGAGTTCTGAGGAGGTCGCAGCCTGAGGAAGTACATCCCACGTCCCTCCAAACTCCCACTCTAAGGACAAGAGCCAGGTTTTCTGAAAGAGATGAAACAGGACAGGAAGGGAGACAACGTTCTCTACAACAGACCAAGCCGTAAACAACAAACAGGAAGCAGAGAAAACAAACGTAACAAGGTTTTGGAAGCTGAAAAACAGAACAGAGGATCTGCCTTCGCAAACTTGAGAAAGACAAATCCTGAGCCAGGAAGGAAAAACTGTGAACATGCCTGATTTGTTCCCAAGAATATTCAGCAGGGAGAAGCTGGCAGCCCCAGGTGTCTCCAGGACTAGGGAGGAGGGGCCGTGGCAGAGCCCGGAGTATGGATTAGCGCGGGGCGCACAGACAACACAGCCCTTAGTGAGAAATCTAAGTCCCACTCAGACACGCAGGGCTGCGGGGCTGGGAGGAAGTGGAAAGAATGCAATCACGCCAGAAAATGTCTGATGGTTTCCAGGGGCGAATAATTTATGTTCCACGTGACCCAGCAATTTCATTCTTGGTCAGTCGCACACTCCCCACCCCAAATTAGCAGTCCACATCCCAGTTTACACACTGTGGTTCACTACAGTTTTATCGAGTAGCCCTAAACCTTCTGGAAGCTAATAAAATGTCCTATGAATAAACTCCAGTCCATTCACACCATGGAAGACACCCATGGAAAGAAGAAAGGGAAAAGATGCTGCTGTGTTCCATAGCTTGGGGGGTGGGAGGCGGTCACGTGGCGATGGGACAGCTCTCTCGTCCACGGAACAGCCTCTGCCTTGCCAAGGTGACAGGAGACAGGAAAACGCTGGAGGGAAGCCTTCATGATTCTAGAGTCAATTCATTTCCAGCCCCCTCAGCACACCCAAGCCTGAACAAACCTGGGAAAGACCAGTAGATGGTTATATTTCACTACAACGCTTTTAGTACTTATGAATTTTGATTTTTAAAATACACTCATGTTCAGTGATATATAATTTACTAGATAGGACTATGTTAAATTAAATTGTACCCTGAACATCCCTACTCAGAAAAGATAAAATTCAAAATGTTCTAAAATATGAACCTTTTTAGCACTAACATGATGACGTGTAAAAGGATTTTTCTATTGCAGAAGCTTACCCTGTAACGTCTATGCAAATACTATGCAAATCTGAGAAACTCTGAACCGAGTACTCCTGGTCCCAAGCACTTTGGATAAGGGTTACTCGGCAACGCGAGAGTGGAACAAAATTGTTTTCAGATATGCATTTCTCAAAGATAATTGCCTCCTGTGTGCCCCTTCCTAATTAGCCAGCTTTGGAAAGGTCCTTAAAAATAAGGAGGTAAACGAGGAAAGCATGAGATCCCGAGTGAGGGGGGGAGGGGGAGGGAGGGGGAAGGGGGAGGGAGGCATCCACCTGTGGTGGGGACAGAAGGTCCTGGGGCAAGCAGCTCACATGGGAGCAGAAGACTGAAGCCGCCAGTTGAGGGCCCATCTTTTTTTTTTTTTAATTTAATTTAATTTTATTTTACAATACTATTCAGTTCTACATAATAGCCACAGATTCCCTTGTTCTCTCCCTTCCTGCCCCCCTCCCCTTCCCCCCAGCCCACCCCCCATTCCCACCTCCTCCAGATCAAGGCCTCCCCCAGGACTGGGATTGACCTGATAGACTCAGTCCAGGCAGGTCCAGTCCTCTCCTCCCAGATTGAGCCAAGCGTCCCTGCATAAGTCCCAGGTTTCAAACAGCTAACTCATGCAATGAGCACAGGACCTGGTACTACTGCCTAGATGCCTCCCAAACAGATCAAGTCAATCGACTGTCTCACCTATTCAGAGGGCCTGATCCAGTTGGGGGCCCCTCAGCCTTTGGTTCATAGTTCATGTGTTTCCATTCATTTGGTTATTTGTCCCTGTGCTTTATCCAACCTTGGTTTCAACAATTCTCGCTCATATAAACCCTCCTCTTTCTCACTAATTAGACTCCCGGCGCTCTACCTGGGGCCTAGCCGTGGATGTCTGCATCCAGATTCCTCAGTCCTTGGATGGGGTCAAGGGAAAGAGAGCGGGAGATCCTAGCTGGATCAAGAACAGAGAGGGAGAACAAGGAATAGGAGACCATGGTAAATGAAGACCACATGAGAAAAGGAAGAAACAAAGAGCTGAAGAGGCCCACAGAAATCCACAAAGATACCCCCACAAAAGACTGCTGGCAATGGTGGAGAGACAGCAGGGACTGACCTACTCTGGTGATGGGAGGGCCCATCTTTTATTTTCCGAAAACCATAGGACAGCTCCTGCCAAATAAGGGAGCGAACCAAGAAAGAAAAAGGCTGACTGAGATACGGAACGAGGGATCCCCGCTCTGCTGCTGGGAAGAAAATGGGCAGACGGATCCAGGGTGAAGTAAATAGCCAGCTCAGACCAGAAGAGAAGAAAGTCTCCAGGGACGATGAGGAAGGAAGGTGTATCATAAAAGAACACTGGAAGAATGAGTTAGGGAAAAAAGTCAAAAAGCAAGGCAATTGTTAACTTCTGGAAACACAAAAGGCAAAAAAGGAGACACAGTTGAACTACACTGTTGAGTTGGAAATAATGTGTAAATATGAAGTAAACATGGAAAAAGCATTAAACCAATAAATGTAATATAATTATGTTGAGAGAACAGAGAAAAAACATAGGGACTGGCAGAATATGAACACTAAATTTTTGTTCTACTGTAATGAGGAATTTTAAAATTATGTCTTCACTTAGTCAGAAGGTAGCCATGTAGACAGTGCTGCTATAACTGTGTGGATGTGTGAATTCCAAAAAGAAGATATCATAAAAACCACAAATGGTTTATTCTAGAAAAGAGGATAAAGGTAACTGGGGAAGGCCGGCCAATGATTATACCTCATTACAATACTTTCGGTACTTGTGAATTTTGATTTTTAAAATATATTTGTTTTCAGTAATATAGAATTTACTAGATAAGACTATGTTAACTTGTATTTACTTGTTAATTCAAAAATAAAACAAGAAAGGCCATCAACAGAGGTCAGCAGGTAAAGATCCTTGCCATGTAAGCCTGGTAACATGGGTTCTACTCCCAGAACCCACATAAAGGTGGAAAGAAAGAAACAATTCTACAAAATAGTCCTCTGCCTTCCACACATGTACATGGTATGGGCACCCCCCAGTAATAATAATAATAATAATAATAATAATAATATAAACAATAGATTAGTAAAAATAAACAAGAAACTATCCTTTTTACTACAATCAAATTTGCATAAATCAACAGTGGAGTGACTTCGTAGGTGACTTGGCTAGGAAGTGCTTGTTACATGAGGACTTGAGTTTGATCCATAGTCTCCATGAAAAGAGCCAGGTATGGTGAGGACGTCTGTAATCCTAGGACAACAGAGCTGGAGACAGGAGCATCTGTGTTGCTTGCTAGGCAGCTAGTCTAGAGAAATCGGTGAACCACAGGTTTTGTGAGAGACCCTGTCTCAAAAATAAGATGGAGAATAATAAAGGAAAATGCCCAGTGTCAACCTCTGCATCTATGTCCAAATGTGCATGGGTGGGCAGGGACACACACACACACACACACACACACACACACACACACACACACACTCACACTCAGGACAATCCCAGGAGAGGGTGAGTTGGGGCAGCCACAGGAATTCTCAGCCAGAGCAGTTAGCGTTAATAGCTTTTTTCGAAAACTGAAGATCATGTTTAGTAAAGCTGACAGATGCATAGACATTGAGCCAACAGCTCCTTTCTTGGAATGCTGTTTTCCACCTCGACCTGCAGACTGGGGGCCAGCCAGGAGCTCTAGCCCAGGCTGCCCAGGCTGCCCAACCTCCAACCTGCCTCAGGATCGACACTGCATCTCCCAGCCCTGTTTGTGATGTGGATGTCTGTGACTTTGGATGCTGAATGCCCCACAGTCGCCCTATGCTGACCCTCTTCTGACTTTGACATCTGCAGAGATACCCACTGAAGCTGTGGTTACTTGGAATCTTCTGTTGTAGCACGGACTGATCCTAATTCCATATAGGAATGAGATGCCAAAGGAAATCCTCTGAAAAGAAAAGGCAGATGGCTGGGGCCTTTGATCTTCAGGGAAACACATGTCCTCATGTATCTGAAGGGGGAACCAAGTCCTAAGAATGCATGTGACTCACTTGGCATCACAGTGTGCCTGTTGGGGAAAGGAATAGCTTTCTCCACTCCTTCCCACGGGGACCTTCCCTTCCGTGTTCTAGAAGGTTATGGACAGACAGCATGAAGCATGGACAGGATGCTGGCAGGCAAGGGTGGGTCCCTCTCTGTGGCCCCAGCATCAGGAAACAGAAGGTCAATGCAGCTGGTTCTGGCCTCCAGTCCCCCAGCCTTGTGGGCCATCACCTGAGGCCAATCTCCTCATGCCCTCATGCCTCTACCCACCATGCTCTGTTCCTCCACCTTCTCAGACAGCTGTTCTTGAGCTCTGCCTGAGGCCTAGACAGGTGACAGGTTTACCTCCTGAGGGCAGAGGAGGAGAATGTGAGGACCTGGGGTTTAAAAGAGGAGCTGGCAACCATCTTGGGAACTGTTCCCAGCTGGCTGTGTTTCTCATCCGTCCCATTTGTCACACCCATGGCTCTCTGTTGGGCTGCAGTGATGGGTGCTGGTCGTTCTAAGACTTTCCTGTCCCCTTGAGTCCCGGTTTTGGCTCTGTGCCCAGACAGGGGAGGAGGGGGAGATAAGCCAGATGTGCTAGCATTGGGGCTGGTGCCAGGGCCTGGGGGGTCCTGGAGGCCAGGGACACTGCCAGGAAGGCCTGAGCCCTGCCCCATCTGCACACACTACCTGGCTGCCAGTGCAATGTCTGGAAGGTCCCCTGGGAAATCTGGATGTGTCCTGTGATGGGAATCAAATGGTTAGAGGGCCCCAGAAGAAACCACCAAGTGTGGCTTGGAAAGGCCTGGGGAAGCCCCGACTCAGCCACACAGATGTGAATGTCCAAGCTGGCACCCACAGTATTTCCCACTACACAGCAAGAGGGTCAGAGAGGACCTACTTAAGACAGGGACATCGAGGAGCACCAAACTGGCGTGGCCCTGTGTGTAGGTGTGACGATGGTACAGACCTGCGGGGCGACAAACAGGTGGCCCAAAGAGACAGGTCTGGGAAGAGTGTGCCGAGGGATCTTGGTGACTGTTCATACAGAGGAGGGTGAGGATGAGGGAACTAAACGGTCCTGCCTGGATGGGCAGCCTCCACGCCAAGGAGCCAGAGCAGGAGCCTGTGACAGCCTTGGGTAGCCATCTGCTGCGGGGTTCCAGCTACTCTGCGGCTCCAGATGAACCCACCCTCAGTTATTGTTCCTGTCAGAGCCAGCTGCAATCACTTCACACAGTGATCGCCAGCATCAGCAAACTAAAGATGCAAATCAGTCCCCTGACCAGGCTCCAGGGCCCCAAACAACCCACAGCCTCCATGTCCCTCACCAACCCCTGCCCACGGCGACTTTGAATTTTAAATTTCATTTTCCCATCACTTTTCAATAAATGCTTTTCCCCGAGATGTCTCGAGTCCTGACCTTATAATGCCCGAGTTAAAAGGCAGTGTCTTGTTTCCAGCTGCAGATAATTTACTTCTGAATGGTCCAATTACACGGAAGCCAGGCCTCCGCTGGGCTTCGCGGAGACGGCGCCGCTGGCCCGGGAGATAATGGTGTCGCATGCAACATATCTGTTGACTGACCTGGCCTGTCCTCTGCACCAGCGACTGGTGGGCAGAGGCACTAAGGAGGACTGACAGGCTGGGCCACCCGGGAAGACCCCTGGAGGGCCTTTGCAGGTCTAGAAGACAGAGGCCTCTCTGTTGGCGGGACCATCCCCTTGATCTCTCAGGGAGTCCCTGCATGGTGGCCGCTTCTGCTGGCCAACACCATCCAACAGTCTTCTGGGCAGTGAAAGGATGGCTTCCCACCCTAGGTTCAAATCCAGCCACACTTGGGAATGTATAGGAGATTTAAAACATGGCACAACAATGTTCCAGTTTTGAAAAGAAAGGTAAAATCTGACCAATCACAAGCCCCAGTTACGCTGGGCTCTAACCTGGTGGCCCCATGTTTCCCCGCTGTGACTTAACCCCTGAGCAGTTGGTGTGAGCCGCCTGCGCCTCCACCGTGAAATGAAAGAGTAAGCTCAAGGAGCCAGCATCTCTCACGGCCCTTCCCTCTAACAACATCTGTAAGCTTCTCGGTGGGTTCATGTCGGAGAATAATGTAGAAAGCTATGTGATTCCATTTTAAGGCCCCCCAAAATCTCACCATCATTCTTGAAGGAGTCAGCAATTTTGCTCAGCCGTGCTGTTTTAGGTGTGACCACACAGGTTTTCCTAGACACACGTGGGAACCACACACTACACGAGGATGCTTTCCTAGCATTTGTCTTCCAAATGACTCTAAGTGACCGTCATCTTAAAAAGAACATGTGGGGCTGGAGACGCGGCCTGTGGGCATAGGGGCCAGAGTCTGAATCTCAGAATTCATGAAAACAGCCAAGCACAGCCATACACCTGTAACCCAGGTGCTGCAGAAGGAGGTGGAGATAGTGTTATTGTTGGAATTCTCTGATCACCAGCCTAGTTCCAGAGGCGGTGAGAGACACTGAGTCAAAGGAACAAAGCAAAGAGTGATAAGACATCCAACTTCAGTCTCTGCCCCGTGCATGCAGATGCACGTGTGAGTATACACACCACACACACACACACACACACACACACATACACCACACACACACACACACCACACACACACCACATTCACATTAACATACACATATATACCATACACACACACACACCACACATATACACACACACCACACACACACACACCACACACACACACACCACACATACACACACCACATTCACATTAACATACACATATATACCATACACACACACACACCCCACACACACCCCACACACACACCACACATACACACCACACACCACACATACACACACCACATTCACATTAACATACACATATATACCATACACACACACCACACACACACACCACACACACACACACCATACACACACCACACATACACACACCACTCACATTCACACACACACCACATTCACATTAACATACACATATATACCATACACACACGCACACGTACCACTCATATTCACTCACACATCACTCACATTCACACACACATACCATACTCACATTCACACACATATACCACACTCACATTCACATATACCATACATACACACACACACACACCACTCACATTCATACATACACACACACACACACACACACACAGACTTCTTTAAATTTACACATACAAAAGTATATAAAGAATGTGTGTGGCCGGGCGGTGGTGGCGCACGCCTTTAATCCCAGCACTCGGGAGGCAGAGGCAGGCGGATCTCTGTGAGTTCGAGGCCAGCCTGGTCTCCAAAGCGAGTTCCAGGAAAGGCGCAAAGCTACACAGAGAAACCCTGTCTCGAAAAACCAAAAAAAAAAAAAAGAATGTGTGTGTCTGGGGTGTGGGTGCTTCCTCCACACACACACACACACTCTACCTATACAGCTATACAGAGATAAACAATAACAGCATAGTCCTCGCAGCAGGCTCTGCCAGGGGCACGCGCCTCCCTAGGGGACAGGACGTTCCCTCAATCTGCCTTTGCTCCCAGGAGGTGGGCAGGGAGGGGCGTGGCTCTGGAAGTGAGACTAAGGATCACCCCCAGGCCCACCTCACTCCTTCCTCCTAAACACCCCTTCCTTCCTCAGCTGCAAGGACCTTTCTTCAAAAAGTGAAGTCATACCATTATCCAGCTGTGGTCTCCAGTCCAGCTGCCATCAGAAGGGGTACCACCTGCCTCCTGGCTCAGTTCGGTGAGCTGAGGATGGAACCATACATGCATCTGTGATTAGTGGAGACCTGTAGCTTTCAAAGGATGCTACAGACCCTACCTATCCCATAGGGAGATGGAGCTTGTTCCCCTGCCCAACAAGAGCTGGTCCTATCGCAGGCTTTGACAAGGAGGACATGGCAGAAACAGCAATGGACCAGTCTCAGGCCAGGACTTTAAGGAGACAAACATCTCCTTACCTTGGAAGAAGCATGTCTGAGTTCTGGAGAGACCACAGCAGGAGAAGGCTACAAGGGAATCCATGGGGGCAGCCATGGCATAAGCCTTGAGAAAGTCCATGGAGGCTGTGGGAAGAGGCCATGGAGGAGGCTACAGGGGAGGCCACAGGGAGGGCCATAAGTGAGGCCATCGGAGAGGTCCTTCAGAGAGAGGAATCAGATGGAGAGAATCACAGACCTAGACAGACACCCAGGTGTGCCTGCCACCTGCATGGCCCCAGCTCTCCACACCATGACCTGAGGCGCACTTGTGGAAGGGGAGCCAGGGCAGAGACAGTGGTCCACAAGGCTGGCTAAGGTCTCCCT
The DNA here is from genome assembly GCF_049852395.1 of Peromyscus maniculatus bairdii. NCBI lineage: Eukaryota > Metazoa > Chordata > Mammalia > Rodentia > Cricetidae > Peromyscus > Peromyscus maniculatus. The sequence goes on along the minus strand of NC_134865.1, from coordinate 84,510,060 downwards.
CAGAAAAGCACAGTGGTTGTGATTTTAGGACACCGTGTGACGTAACCGTGACCCACTCTCGCCGCTGTGAGAATGCAATGGTGGAAGTACAGTCAGTGTACACTTCAGAGCCGCGCCGTGGGGAGCTGAGATGGGGACAAGGACAAAGGGACGGCCAGGTCAAGGTCGCCGGCTTGTGTGCAGCTGAGTTAGACCACGAGGATGAAGCTCTATAAAGATAAATTGGGGTCTTCTCCCTTCTTCCTTTAGGGGTGAGCTTCCCCAGGTACAGCATGCTCCACGGTGGATCTCAGTTGGGGGGTACCAGTTTAGGTGGTCACAGAGTCAGGAGTAAATTGACAGGACCCACATCCTCCTCCAGGCTGGCCACGGCTGCTGCCTGCCCCTTGGGACTTGTCCACTCAGAGCTCTGGCTGGAAAGGGCCTGGCCGTACTGCACAGCCTCTGTCACCTGTGTACAGTCCCACCTGCTCAAGCCCAGTGTCCTCACAGCACCCCGGGAAGGAAAAGAAGGCTCCTCCCTCCCGGAAAGTGGACTCTTCAGGAGAGCATCGCTTCCGTTCCACAGCACAGTCAGCTCTGTGCCAGACCCTCCAGCTCACACGGGGCGGGTGTCTGCACCCAGCCGCTCAGGCACAGTGAGCAACAAAAACAGAGGAGGTCCCCGCATGCCTGCAGATCCTGTGTTTTTAAGTGGGAAGGGGTTTCCGGGGACTCAGCTCCACCCGCGGTGAGGTATGGGGGGCTGAGGGCTGAGTGCCAGGCTCACCAGTGGACCAACCACACATGTGCAGCCAGGTGGAGGGAGGTGTGACAGCCTCATTGGACAGCCAAAAGTACTGCCCCGAGGCTCTCCTGACATGAGGCTCTGCCAAGGCTGGGATCAGCCAACCTGGGGCCCTGCCAACGAAGGCATCAGCCACCAGGAGCCACCATTCCGGCACCCCTACTGGCAGAGAGCCCTCAGCTCCCAGGCCACCCGGAGCTGGACACCTGGAGGCTCTTGGAATCCTGCCATGGGCAGGTATCTGAGCTCACCTGGTGCAGGTGAGATGCCCAGGGCCCGAAACGGCTGGACCGCCCAGCTCATTCTGTAAGCTAGAACTGCTGACCCAGGTCTTTCAGATTAACAGTGGGCCAGAGGCCATGTCAGCCCAAGAACAACCCCCCTCCCCAGCCATCCTTCCAGCACCCCACCCCCACCCCAGGTCCTAGAGCAGCTAGTCACACATGTCCATCTTCAGAACTCTGCCTGCCTTTTCTAAGACGCCAGAGGTGGGCAGAGAGTAGCTGGCCTGCGACCCTCAGTCTTCACATCACTGTGGGGGCTGAACATCTGCTGTGGTACTGACATGAACAGACTTCATGAAACTAAACTGCAAAGGCCCCAAGACACAAGCAAAGAAACTCGACTTCCTGGACATGAAAGGGATGCTAATGGAAGCCACAGTGAGGCTCACATGCCATCTCCCTGGCTGGCTCACTTAGGCACAGGCACTGGAACAGTGCCCTCGGGGTGCCCAGAAAGAGGGCACAAAAATCATAGATTGAAATGCATGTGCCCTCTCCAACTGCTGCCCACTCTGAGGGTCCAGGGCCATGCCACACCCAGGGTGTTGTGCTGGGGAGCAGCTCACACAGGCAAGGTGTGCAGGAAGTTTCCCCAGCCCCTGTCTGCTCTTTGGAGCTGAACCCAAGGCCAGAAAGCCAGCTGGGAGCCATGGCAGAGCTCAGCACTTTGTTCAGGAAAGGAGAAAGCCAACCCAAGTGGAGTAGAAGAGGAGGGAGGGACTGAGGAAGAGGCCTGGCTTCGCTGAATGTCTGGATGTGGTCTTCTTTGTGCTTTGAGTTCAGAATCTTGTAAATATTTCAAGTAATTACGAACAAAACTAAATCATTAAACTTCTGCTCTGTTATAGACACTGTGAAGAGAAAGGAAAGTCACAGATGGGGGGAAAATCTTTGCAAAACACAACGCTGACAAAAGACTGGCATCCAGAATACACAGACACCGTGTCAGATCGAACAATACGACGAGGAGTTCGGCCCAAGATCTGAACAGACAGCTCAGGAGGACGGCACGTGCGTCTGTTAGCTGCGTTTCTCATTCTGTGGCCAAAATATCTGATAAAAGCAACTCAGGAAAGAGGAAGAGCACGTGGCTCAAGGGTAGAGTCCACCATGGAAAGAAAGCTTGGGGCATCTGCAGTCGCTGGCATCCACAGCCGGGAAGCAGAGAGACGAACGCTGGTTACAGCTCGCTCCCTGTGTTCAGTCCAGGACCTCAACCCATGGGATGACGCCAGCCACAGGGCGGCTCTTCCCATCCCACCTAGACAATCCTCACAGGCTTGCTCAGGGCTGCCTACAGTAGACAACAGCACCTGCCAGAGAATTCATGAAAACATGCTCAGCTGGGTATCACCAGGAACTGCTACTAAAGCAACAACGAGGCATCTTTATGTCACCCCAAGGATGGCCCGGATCCAGAGCATGAGGCGTGAGGGCTCGGCCGCAGGAGCTTCCCTCGTTTCTGGTGGGAAGGGGTAGAGCACTGGAGAGTCTTTCAGCTGCTGACAAAGCCGAGCACATTCCTACCACACAGCCCAGCAGCCATGTTCCAAATGACCAGAAAACTTACAGCTGTTCACAAATGCTTAATTCAGAATGGACAAAGCCTAGCAGCAAGTGAAATGTCCTCTAAGTCAGTGGATGGATAATTACACCTTGGCACATCCAGACAATGAGACACACTATTCAACGATAAGAAATGCACACACAATCAAGAAAAGTCCTGGCGGGAACTCAGGCACGTACCTCAGTGGAAGAAGCGATTCTGAAAGGCTGTGTTATTGTATGATAGCCACGGTGATCTGAAAAATGCAGAAGTGGAGCCAGGTAAAAGCTCATGAGCTAGACATGAGTGGGGAGACAGAGTCACCCCTTTCCCTCCATAATACACAATAGGAGGAGCAAGAGAACTCCCATAGCACACCCTTCAATACGGGAAGAGGGTGGGTGAGTGTGTGTGGGGGTGTGTGAGAGAGTGTGTGTGTGTGTGTGAGAGAGAGTGAGAGGGGGGGTGAGTGTGGGGGGTGTATGAGAGAGAGTGTATGTGTGTGTGAGAGAGAGGGTGTGTGGGGGGGGGTGAGAGAGTGTGTGTGTGTGTGAGAGAGGGAGAGAGAGATTTGAAGTTACTTAGATGACAGATTTTCTATTTTGCTTCCTCTACTAGATTAGATTCACTCTTTTCTACCTCCAAAGCTCCTTCACCTCCCACAGACCCTTTGGAAGCACTAGACCTGCCATCCTTGTGGACAGTGCTAGAAGGATCATGGCCCTTACCTCAGGGTCAGCCGGTTTCAGGTATCCAGACACAGCCACACACTGCAGAACTGTTTCAGTCGGCCACAGGCCTCAACACCTCCGGTCGTAACATTACATCATCTGGTAATGTCATATCTGCCACGGTTCGTGCCAGCACATGCCAGCCACACCATTGTCCGTGGATGCATTTCTCATGTGTCCCCAGGGTTAAGTGACACATGCCAGTAAGCTAGGGAAGCAGATGGCATCAGTGACAATGACACAGAGTGATGTCAGTGTGTTAGGAGGTGGGAAGTTGCCCTCCACAAGTGAGAAGCCTGTGGGAAACCTCATGAAGAGTAACCAGACAGGGGCCCTAAGAGCACTGTCCAGTCTACCGCCATGTGAGGAGAAGCTGGTGACCCAGGATGGACTCAGCAAGCTGGCATGTCTAGGATACGTCCTTGCTAAGATCCTGAGCCCAAACCCAGCCCGATCAGAGGGCAAGCTCTGACACACACAGCTGAGTGGCAGGACAAACAGCCCCACAGGACACAGCCCGCAGCAGAAGGTAGGGACATCCAATGGTTGCAGCTCTTGGCTGCACAAACACATACCAGGAAGAAGACATAGAGGTGGGTGTGATGGAGACCAAGCTTGTTTGTGGACATGCATCTTCAAGGCTTCCACTAAAGACTCAAACAGGAGCATTCCGCCTTAAAAGGACCCGCCTGGCCACCTCCAAGTGAGCAGACAGGCCCTGCACTCAATGAGATGGCTCTACCATCTTCTACAGCACCATCGTTAAACCGTCAAATCTGTTGTGAGATGGCACTCCTGTGTGGAGTTGGCCACCGAGTTCCAGGGCCGGGGCAGGAGGGCTGTACAGTACGGGGCCAGTGAGTGGCAGGACAGGGAACAGACTCTCATTGGGCAGCAGGCCGCTGAAACTGGAATCCCAGAAACCCTCCCAGTAGGACAAAGCCAGGCTCAGTCCTGAAGCCACCGTAAGATCACGGGCATAGACAGGCAGCTGACGGCCAGAGGCTCAGTAGCCCTGGGTGCACGCTGATGGTTGAGATTGAGAAGCCGCTCTGGGCACACATCCTCAGGCTCTGGGGGGGCAGGGTGCTGATGAACTCTGTCTGGTCTATAAGAATGTGTCTCTACTATGAGCAGCCTGGACACTCAGGAAGGATGAGGACTAGAGGAAGAGTCCAGATGACATCAGCAGATTCCCCTCTATAGACCGTCCCTTGTGGAGTGCACGCCTACAGATACGTTTGTGTAATCTTATATGCTTGTGTGCTGTGCACATATTCTCTGTCACTCTTGTGAAAACACGCACGCACGCATGCACGCACACGCACGGCTCTGTCTGACAGTCGGGGTCCCAGCAGGGAGAGCTGTCCTCTCTTGGAGATCAAGAGGAGAGAGCCAGAAGGAACATTGACAGGAAAGATGGGGCTGGAACCCCACTGGGCTGTGCGTACCCTTGAGCCGGAAGGGGCAGAGGGGAAGAAGCTGGTGAGGGTGGCCCCCTGGGAAGCACACTAGCACACCATCACACTCAGAGCACAGACCCCCAGAATCTCCGTCTTCTACAGCTGCCAGGGATGCGCAGTCTCCCCACCTAGTTCCCTCTGGATAGAGATTTCAGATTCCCCCACCCATCGCCAGGACAAATGGTGGCCACAGCCTGGGAAGGACGCTGCTGCTCTTTCCTGATTAGTACCTGGAGATGCATTCCCACCGCTCTCACTGCCAGTCAGAACAAGGGGCTTCAGGAAGGCCTGTCCCGGTGAAGGACCACGCTGCACAGCTGCCCACAAGACGCGAGACATGTGACACAGCTGTCACAGGGCTGGGGCCCTTGGACACCAAGAGTCTTGAGGGTAATACAGGACCTTGGGCAGCCCCTGCTGGGTGCCTCCACAGATGTCTGGCATATAGGACCCTGGATGACAGGGCTACTCCTCCTTCAGGGGTGTATGCTAACACTGATGTTTCCGTCTCTCTGTCCCCAGTCTTGGAATCCATGTCACACCTGATTTCCTCAATCACAATGCAGGCACTCTGTCCCTCTACTGAAAATACCCTCAGTTAAGTCCCAGAAGGGAAACTGAGACACAAGAGCTGGTAAGGGTAAGGGTAAGGGTAAGGGTAAGGCAAGGCCAGATTTTATTGAGTCAGAGTCCTCATGGAGATGTGGCATGGAGGTGAGCCCGGAAGACAAGCCTGGTCCCAATGTTTGCCCCTCCGGATTTGGGGTCCCTTTCCTTCAGACGGGATGGCTCTAGGATTGAGTCCTGGTTCTGATGCTACTGGAGTCTGAAGTGTGTGGGCTAAAGCCCACCTGAGACCAGGAATGTACAGGCTGGCTCAGGCAATGTCGCCCAGCGCAAACTCTGTTGCTATGTAATTAACTCGGAATGTAATGAGCAATAAAAATACAATTATACTCCTGTAATACATTAAGCCTCCGTGCTTTCTTAAACCACTTAAAAGACCTCGTGCTCACGGCCGAGACGGGCACACAAGGGGGGCGGTGCATCGCAAGGGCTCTCAGACGCGTTCTCTATCCAAGAGACCGTGCAGGACGTGGGTGGCACTCTTAGACTGATTTGGGAACTCGGTGGACGGCCTCACCTGCAGGGGGGTTGGCTTCCTAGGAGGCTGGGGCTACCCCCAAGAGAATCCCTCATGCAACGAAGAGGCCAGAGCTAGGGACATAGCATCGGCCCCCACACTGGGGATTCACAAGCTCGCCTACCCACGCATGCACAAATGTTCACAGGAGCACTAGCAACCACAGCCAAGTGGTGTCAACAGCTGGGTCTGTACAGGTTTGGTGAATAAACAAGACAAGCAGCTCTGCTGTGGAAAGAGCCAGACAGAGGATACCGCACCGCCAAGAGGTGAACTGAGAGACACCGGTGCCCTGAGGGTCACACCATACGGTGTTCAGTCACGTGAATGAAGTCCTGAGTAGAGCAGTCCTTGGGGCTGGGAGTGGTTGGTGACTGCCAGAGGCGGGATGGGGTTGGAAGGGACTGCTGTTCTGGGTGACCGAAGAGACAGGAACCGCTCTGTGATGACAGCTGTCCATGTCTGTGATCAAGAGCTCCCCCAGGCAGGGTGTGCCATGTAGATCTGAACGAAGCCATCTACAGCATGCTGGAGGAGGTGGCCCTCAGGGAGCCGCTTGCCGATCCACTTGAGCCAGCCTTCACCTGCCAGGCAGCTGCGACCCAGTGGCCTGTCTCCCTATCGTGTCCCCACTCCTTATCACCAAGTTAGCTTATGAGAGGGTGCACAGGCCCCTGATCTTCCTTGCCAAGCCTCAGTTTCCCCATCCAGGAATGGAGGTCCCCACAGTGAGGGTTCTGCAGAATCCTCAACACTTCACCCCAGCCTACTGTGCCATGGCATCATGGTGACGTTTGTGCACCATTATGACAAGGGCAACACCACATACCGTTGCTCCCTATCTGTCCCCAAAATGAGTGCAGACCACTGGAGCGACCCCCAGTTTCTCTAACAAACTCTCCTGTCTCCTAATGAGACCGTAGGGAAATGCCACCAACGGGTCGGCAGAGGAGGTGCGAGCCCAGCTGGGGGACAGGAGGGGTGCCCAACAGTGGTGCACAGAACGTTGGCCGAGAGGTCTCTGGGGAGACAAGGAGCCCGTGATCCATGTGGCTGGTGCTGTGAGGCACGATATTGATGAATACACACTAGAAAACCCCATCCACAAGGTCATTGTTACAGGAGCGTTGTGCCGCGTGGATTTATCGCTGTGTGCAGACAGGATTTTAATTACCACATTTTAAGAGGTGTCATTATCTCTAACACAAGCTCTGCAAAAATACTGAAGCCCATTGACAGGCCTGATGGTGTGGACCCCTGGGACCGGAAGCCTCATGCATCAACAGGTCTCCTGCCTGCCCGGGCTGCCTGGGGCCTTTCTGACGGCGAGGAAGGGAAGCCATCTCCCTACCCGAAGCTTCTGCTTGTAGGCTCCTGGCAGTGGAGGGCTCACTGTGACGCTGCCTCTGACCAGGGGAGCCCTCTGCATCACGGGGGCTGCAGCTTGCCCTCTCCCTACCTCCTCACTCACTTTCATCCCAGCCTCTGCCACGTGGCCTCACGGACCAGAATCTTCCCTCTGCTCTGCATCAGCTGGACCTGGGGAGCCCCCCAGCTCTCGTCTCCCATCTCTGAACACCCCCTCCTGCCTACAGGACTTGCCTCCCATGCTCCCGGCCTCTGCTGCTAAGGATCCAGCTGTGGGCTGGACAGTGATGACCTGGGGGACCTGTAGGCGGCTGGGGGTTGGCTCTGAGGCATACACAGGAAGTGTGGGGCTGGGGGCTAGGGGCTGCCACTGAGGAGGCTAGATGCCCATCTCTCCACGCTTCTCCTGTTAAAGCAGGTGCAGGCAGGTTGACCTCCATAGGACTGGCCTTCAGGTGGGTTTTTTTCCCCCATATCTTTTTATTTGCAATTAAAGATTATCCTTGACAAACGTCCCCTGTAAAAAGCTTCCACTAATTTAAAATCCTTTTTTTTTCCTCCCTGAACTTTAAAGTTCTAGAGGCTGATGAATTCTGAAAGACATGGGCTGCTCACATGGGGGGCGGGGGAGTGAGTCTGAGCTCGGGGCTCTCCTCCAGGCCTCCAGAGACGTTTTCTTCACTCTCTTCCCCAGAACCCCTCTGCCAAGAGACCACTGTCCTGTTTCCCTCAGCCGGGCCATCTCTGGGGAAGGGTCTAAGACCCTCCCTCCCCTGACAAGCTGCTGGAAGGACAGGTACACCACAGCTGCCCACAGAGCCCCGGGAAGGCAGAGCTTTCCCAGAGAAGGTTCCAGGCCCCCCCCTGCCCCCCCATCCCCCGACTTGGTCCTACTCTGACTTCTGATCTGAGGGAGGAGCAAGAGTGAGGCAGGAGCTCAAGGGACAGACTGTCACTGTCTCCTGGTTCACACAGCCCCAGAGAATAAGCAGCACCCCGTCACCCAAACTGAGGTGCCCACTCCACAGGACAGGAGCATACGGAGCGGGAGTATTTCTAACCGGAGTGGCCAAAGGAACTTGGATTCACGTGCAAGTCCTGGGTTCTGCTTACAGACCCCGGGGTCCACATAGGCCCTGGGTTTCCCACACAGGATGTGGGTTCCACACACAGGCCCTGGGTGCCACACAGAATATCCAGGTTCCACACACAGGCCTCGGTTCTGCATATAGGCCCTGGGTTCTACACAGGCCCTAAGTTTCCACACAGGCCCCAGTTTCTACACAGTTCTATGTTCCACACACAGGCCCTGGGTGCCACACAGAGGCCCTGGGTTCTCCTCACAGACCCTGCTTTTGCCCACAGCCCTGAGTTCTGAAAACAGGCTTTGGACATCACCCTAGTGTGTTCCTCTTTGTTGCAATAAAACACTGACCAGATGCCGTTTGTGGGGAAAGGGTTTATTGTAGCTTAGAAGTCATACCCCATCCTAGAGGGAAGTCAAGGCAGGAACTCAAGGCAGGAGCATGAAGCAGAAACCAACGGAGGAATTCTGGGGCCGCCTTGCTTCTGACTGTCAGCCAGCTACCTTTCTTAGACAGCCGGGGCCCATCTGCCTGGGGATGGTGCCACCCTCCGTGGCCTGTCCCTTCTGCAGCGTGGTGTGGTGGGCATGTGGAACTCTGTGTACACTGTAGGAAAGGGCCGGCTTCCTGGAGTCCCCTGGGGAGGGCGTCCACCCCAGCTGACCTCTTTCTAAGCCTGAACCCGGAACAGAGTCCTTGTAAGCAGCAGCCACTTCACCAGCCCACCAGGCTCCAGCCCACCAGGCTCCACCACACAAGGAGCCCAAGTCGCTGAGAGAGGGACACAGTTGTCAGGAGGCCAAGGACACCACTCAGATTGGAGAGATGGTCACCGAGTGCCTCGTGCACTGGGGAAAGAAAACTACCACACAGCATCCGGATCTTGGCCCACTTCTTAGCTGAATACCAATTTACCCAGAGGCCTTGGCACTGCGCTGGCCTCCCTTGGAATGCATACTCGCTTGGCATCCTGGGAAACTGGCTCAGCCAAGGAATGTTCACACCAACCTTAGCCAGCAGGGCTGACGGCAGCAGCGAAGGAGGTCCTGGCGCGGTAGATGGGGTGGCGGAGGCATGCCCATGCTCAGTGCTGGGGGACAAAGGATGGGTTAGGAGGGAGGGCAGGCCACCGGAGAAGGTGCCGTCACTGGCAACCCCCACCCTCCTGCGACACAAGCTCCTGGTCCCTTTGACGGTTGATCCAGAAGTTCAGGCTGGGCCTTGGCAAAGGGTCCTAGAACATGGGAGAGGTGAAGCTGGCCAACTGGGACCCGTAAGTAAAGCACAGTAAGACGGCTCCACCTCCCCAACACTCAGGGCCCCGCAAAGGACTCCCTGTAGGTTGTGTGTCCTGGAGTCTGCACACGTGGTTTCCACATCCAGAGCCCCGACATCACACGCAGCCAGGGCTTTCCTCCCACATCAAGTCTTCCCCGCTCTAGAAGATGAAATGCTCATCACCTAACTCAGCCTGTCTTCCGTGGCTGCCGTGGAGTCCTGTGGCTGGCGAAACAGAAGCAAGTCCTGGGTCACTGTCTGAAACTGTAAGTCCACAACAGAAGACCACACCCAGTGGGTCAGGCACAGACCCCTGGGGAGCTAGGGCAGGGGTGACATAGTTTGTGTTCTATCAGGAGCACACACAGAGAAAACCAGACACCAGCATGGCTCTATTTACGAGGTGACACTCTTAGTCACCTCTTAAAGGTCCCTGTCCCACTGGCATTAGATACGGTGTGAGTTTGGGGGGCTTTCAGCTACGGTGTGCCTTGCTACTATTTACCCGTCTGGTCTCAGATGTCTCCACAGCCCTGCTTCCCTCCCTCTCTTCACGAACCCCTTACAAGTGAGGCACCTGGGTTATACCGAACAGCTTGGTAACTTGCCCAGGGTCACATGACATGCAAAAGCAAGGCCTGAGCACTCTCCAGCCTGACCCTGCCTCTCCATTCCCAGTGTCCCCTGCACTGGTTGCGTGACCCCACAGCGGCATAAGAGGAGGCCGGTGCATCCCAGAGTCCCACAGATTCTGGAGTACCTCACTTTTCATCATAATTAAAACTCGTTCCTGATGGGATGCAGCAAGCTGCTTCAGCTTGTCCTGTTGTCACAGTTCGCCCCTTGGAGAAAGAAACATTAAAGTGCCGGGACTCCCCCTGCCACCATGCCTGACAGGTTCCTTGGCCAAACCACGAAGTCCTTTTAATTATCAGAAACCCACAGTTTCATGTCCTGGGGGCCTTCCTCAAGCACCCCGGGGTAGAACAGCACCCTGTCCCCTCTGCAGCACCACCCATGTATGCAGGGTCCAGGAGTGACCTTAAGTCGTTAAGTGTTTAAGTCCATCCACCTGTCGCAGAAGGAAGACAAGACGCCCAGACCTGCCATAGGGCCTCATGGCCCTGTGCATGTTGGAATTAGCTGGATTTCCAGCCAAAAGAAAACACACAGAGGAGACTTGCTGGCCATTGCACCATGGGTACGTACGTTCTCTCTATAGCTCCCTGCCCCCACACCTACCCGCTCTCATTACCTGGGTATCTCTACTGCTAGGTCCAGGCGCCTCCTCTGATCTTGGAGCCCACCTCCCTGACTCCCCTGACCTTGAAGCTATGGGAGCTGCCTTCTTTACCAGCCTGTAGTGGAGGTGGAAAGAGGGGTGTCAGGGGAGCAGAGGCTAAATCAGCCATTTGGCTCTGCAAGGAGCTGGCAGATAGAGCAGGGAGGCGACGCCTGGAGGGGACTGGGAGTCCTGAGACATGGCCAGTATCCACCGCTGGCCATCAGCAGACAGGGTTCATTCTTGAGGAGGCATTGGATATAAAAGTGGAAAAGGCTACCCTAAGGAGGCTGGGGGTCTTTCTTTGGCTCACGGGCAATTTGAACACATCCTAGTCTTCACCCACGTGGGAGCTAGTTCCCAGAGTCTTTCTCCGAATACCACCACCCAGGAAAGCCATCGGGGCCCTACCCAGAGCTTCCCAGAAGGTTCCCTGTGGTCTCAGCCCTGCCATGCCCCTCTGGGCCTCAGTTATCTTAACATCTAGGGCCAGCTAGGGGTGAGTAGCCCATCCCATGTTTTCAAGGTGGCCACACTGTGTTCAAAGGTGCAAGGCAGCCCTGCTGACCTGGTCCATCCTGCCCATGGCCAGATGCTCCATGAGAAGCAGGAGAAACTGCTTCTTGTAGAGTTTTAGCTTTCTAGAACGCTCTCCCTCCCCACACAGAAGAAAGGACAGCAGGTGTGCCCTGTCCACAGGTGGACAAGGCTTGCGGCAGGGGACAGCGTCTATACTGTGAGGCACCATGATTGATCTCGGATTCCCATGTGGAGGGGTTTATGGCCGAGGGATGAGACACCACCCTCCATCCTGTTTAAAGCATGGCGCTGGGAGATGGCTCAGTGTGTGACATCCCTGCTGCACAAGCGTGAGGACTGAGTGTGAACACTAGCACCACACACAGTCTTTAGCACAGCAGCACGTGTCTGCAGTCCCAGTGCCAGGGAGGCAGGGACAGGAGGCTCTGGGGCTCACTGGGCAAACAGGACACCTGAATCAGCAAGTGCCAGGTGTGGTGAGAGACCTCGACCCAAGATGAGCTGGAGAGCAACTGAGATGATGCCCAGTGTCGACCTCTCATCAGTGCACGTGTACACACACACACACATGCACACATGCACACACATACACACATGCACACATACACACACATGCACACATATACACATATGCACACACACGCACACACATACACACACATATACACACATACACATACACACATGCACACACACATATACATACATGTACACACACATATATACACACATGCACACATATACACACATGCACGCACACATATACACACATGCACACACAATACATACATATACATACACACATATGTACACACATGCACACACGCATACACATACACACATGCACACACACAATACACACATACACACACAAACACACAAATATACACACATATACACATATACACATACACACACATACACATACATACATATACACACACTCACATACACACACTCACACACACACTCACACACACAGACACACACACAAAACACACACATACACACACATATACACAAACATACAAACAGTTACACACACACAAACAAGTACACACACATACACATATACACACATGCACACACTCACACACACATACACATACACACACATATACACACATGTACACACACAATACACACATACACACAATACACACACAAACACACAAATACACACACATATACACATACATACATATACACACACACTCACATACACATACTCACACAGACACAAAACACACACATACACACACATACACACACATATACACAAACATACAGTTACACACACACACGGGTATACAAACACACACACAAATAAACAAGTACACACACATATACATATACACACATGCACACACACTCACACACACATATACACACAATTCACACATACACATACACACATATACACACATTCACACACACAATACACGCATACACACACACACACGTACACACATACACACAATACATACACACACAATACACACATGTACACACACTCACACACACATACACACACATACACACACAATACACCCATATACACAATACACACATACACACACATGCATACACACTCACACAAACACACAAATACATACACATACACACACACATACACACAAACACACACATACACATACATACATATACACACACATACACACACTCACACACGTGAAGCTTCTGGCTCTGACCCAGCATTGGGTCCCAGGGCAGAGGCAGCCACTCCACCCCATGTGAGAGACCCATCCAAGTGGGTCTGGGGCCGTGTGGCCAGGCCAGGTGTCTGGGCTCCCTGCTGGCTCTGCGTACACACGGAGACTTCTCTACGCTCCTTTGTCTGTAGCCAACCTCTTCAGAGGCAGAGTGTTTTTTAAATTTGCTTTGCAAATAACCATGAATTAAAAACCATATATATCTATTTTTAAAAACCTTGTCTTTTGCTTCCGTAATTAAATTTCCACAAGATATTTTTCCCTAGGAAAATTCAATTAGGCTTTAATTTTAGTCATCTAAAAAGCACTGGTGCTCTGAGTATTTGATTTTTAATTTAAGTCCTTGATAGGGCATTCCAATTAAAACCCTCAGGCGGGCGCTGTAGCATGACCAAGACATTGTAGGGCAGGCAGACCCCAGTGACCAGGCAAGTTGGGGCAGATAACATCTGAGCAAGTCAGGACGACCAGATGGCAGCTTGGACACACTGGCCATGCGTTTGATCCCTTTCCTGAGTGACCCCACAAATGCTCTGCTCTAGCTATGAAGCAGTAAAAAGGGTCTGGGCCAGTGTATGCTTTGTGAGCATGAGGACCTGAACGTGGACACACAGAAACAGTTTTAAAATGCCAGAGCTGGGACAGGGACCGGAAAGGAGTCTTCAGATCTAGGAAGCACATGCCCTGAAGACCGGTGCCGACGACCGGTCATTGTATCTTCTTGTCCCTTCGTGCTCTGGGGCAGGGTTCACAGCGTCATCTCTCCTGAACAACGGCCAGGCAGGCACAGAGGAAGAGGACAGTCCTAGGCCTGGGTGGGGCTCTGTCTCCTGGTCTCAGGGACCCTAGCAGGTGGCAGCAGGACCCTGGATGCGCCACTTCCTCCCTTCATCCCCCAGCAGAGGGCTTGCTCAGGGTGGTCCTCGTGTGCCTGGTAAATCCTGCCTGGGACTCCACTCTACATGGTTAACCCACACATCTCGGCCGGGATGAAGCTGGGACCGTCCCTAGCCTCCAAAGAGGTGGAGGTGGGTGGATCTAAGACATGCCCAGAGACCGACCGGACAGAGCCTGACCTGGGACGGAGCAGGTGGGGGTGGGTCAAGGCTGAACCCCTGCTACAGGAACTGTGGAGAAAGGACTGCCCTAGAGAGGGGCACGCATGGCCTCGGGTCCCCAGTCCCCTGCTTCCTCTGCTGTGCTCTGGAAAGGAGCCTTGCCTTGGCCTCTGATCACACTTCCTTCCGTGACCAGAGTCACAGTTACTTGCTCTTTTTTATTCCCTCCAGTCTCTCCACCCAACCCAGTGTCCCATAGGGACCAAGAGAGGAAGCAGGGAGACAGGGCCAAGGGACCAGGCCACGGCTGTCAGGGCGCATGGCAGTGTGCATCCTTTCTGGTTGTTTTTGTTGCGTGTTTTATTATGGGATACACGAGTTTCCTAAGAAGTCAGAAGAGTAATACTGAGATACCACACGCCTGCGCAGATCTCCCAGGGAACACCTCTCTAGCTCCACCCACCTGCTCCCCTTTAAACCACTCACCAGCAGTGGTAACCACCAACCTCTTTTCCACTCTTCACAGGAACAGAGTGGCACAGGGAGGGACCCCCAGGACTGGCTTTGCTGCACTGCCAAGCTGTCTGGTGGGGTGCAGGTGTGAGAGCTCACTCCTGGCCACTGAGTGCACCGTGCCTCAACCACACAGGAACCTTACAACCTGCAGAAAACGGTCGAACTTCAAAGCGCGGCTTCTTCTGCACCATCACAGCATCGGATGCGGTAACATGGGCCATCCTAAGCAGGGGACGGTCCATGGCATTCCACGGCATGGGTGGACTGTCATTTCCCTGGACATTACCCATGAAAGACATCTCGCCCGACCAGTTTGTCACAGTGAAGCTGCTATAGCAGACCAGAGGCACAAATGTGTATGAACATAGCTTTCTTCATCTACCTGTAACGTGTGACCAGGAACACAGGTGCTCTGTCCTCTGAGAGGTTGTTTTCCAGAGAGGGGGGCCACTTTGCACCCCCACAAACCCAGTCCTTGCCATCTCTCCAGCATGACACATAGTCACTTCTTTACTTGGGCGGTCTGACAGGTCAACGACTTGCATCTCCCTAATGGCTAGTTCTGGTAACTAGCCCCACAACTGTGCGTTCCTTGAGGTGAACTCTCTTTCTTGAGGGAATGGGGGGGGGGGGGTTGTTGTGCATTTCCCCCACGGCTTGTTTGGTTGAGCGCCTGTAGACGGTTGAGTTCTTTGTGTGCACTCGATACTAGTTCTTCTGAAGGGCTGTGGTTCCTGACGCCTTCTCCCACTCTGTGCTCTGCCTCTCTCTCATCTTATACCAGAACCTTTCACAAAGCAAACCTTTAAATTCCCATGAAGTCCATTTTCTCTGTCCTTTCCAGCAAGCCCTTGGCCAAAGGGTTTAGCCTATGCCCCTCAAACGGTTTCTTAGTTTAAGTCCACACTGAGTCAACGGTCCCTTTTGAACAAAGCTGTGTCTGAGACGTGACATTGGGGTCAAGGCTTTGGTTTGGCTTTGCATGTGGGTATCCAGTCCAGTGGCTCCGGTGTCATTCACGGAGACCCGTCTCCTCCCCTGGGCTACTTTTCTCCCTTGTTACAAAGGTGGCCACATCAGCATATGTGTGTTTCTGAGTTTCTCTGCACGTGTCCCTGTGTGGATCCTCAGCCAGTACCACAAAGTGATGGCTAAGAACCATCTATGGAGTCCTGACGGGGACCCCTTTGTTTTTCTGCCTCAAAACCATCTCAGCTATTCCAGTGCCTCAGTCTTTTCAGGCAAATTTTATCATTACTTTGCCTGCAGATTTACATTTATACCTAAGCATCACTTCAGGAAGAATGGTGTCTTCCAGTCCGCGAGCACGGTCCTTAGAGCTTTGATTTCTTTTGTGAGCATTGTGTGGTGGCCAGCACAGAAGTTCTGTGTGGTCTGTAACTTTATACCCCAGTGTGTCGGTGTTGAGTGTCCCTAAGTGGTTCCGTGGCTTCCATCTCAGCACTCGCCTATCTTCATTGCTAGGAGAGAAACAGGAGAGAAACATTGCTAGGAATGCCACAGGATTGCATTAGTTTCTAGGGTCTTACAGATCCCTTGGGGGTTCTCGTGTAGACAACCGTGTTATCTGAAAGGATGAATGTTCCTGGTTCTCCCTTTCGGACCAACGGGCCCTTTCCTTTTCCTCTCTTATCGCACTGGCTGGGGTGTGAACACGTGTCAGTTAGTATGTCGAAAGCAGACGCCTGGCTTGCTCCTGGTGGTAACGGATTCCATGTCGATTCCGTACCGTTTGCGTTAGTTAACTGTCTGAGTGGGTTAATAGACCATCAGGGCTTTAATGAGGCACGCCCACAGGCATGTCTGTGACAGCATTCAAGGGAAATGACACGGGAGAGAAGACCCAAACTGAACAGAAAAGGAAAGAAGAAAACGACTGAGCACCAGTGCTCCCCGCTGTCCACGTTCTGGCCCACGGAGACACCAATAAGCAGCTGCCACATATTCCCTCTGCCACAGAACTACCTGTGGCCATGACTTTCCTGCCACATTGGACTCTATCTCTACAAAGTGAGCTACAATAAACCTCTCCATTTCTAAGTTGCTTCTTCGGGTACTCTGTCACAGTAGAAAAGAGTGGCAAACACAGACGTTTAATATAGTTTCTCTGCTGGTTTTGTGGTTCGGATGAGTGAGGGTGTGTCCCTTCATTGTGTGTTACTCACTGTGACTGGCCACTGAGTTCTGCCAAATAAGTTTTCTTCATAGATTTACACCACTATGCGATTTTGTTGTTGTTGTTTTGGTTTGGTTTTTTGAGACAGGGTCTCTCTGTATAGCCCTGGTTGTCCTGGAACTCATTCTGTAGACCAGGCTGGTCTCAAACTCACAGAGATCCACCTGCCTCTGCCTCCCAAGGGCTGGCATTAAAGGTGTGCGCCACCACCGCCTCGGCTAGCCACAGTGTGATTTTTATCCTTTAGCTATTAACATTGCGGATTGCAATCGGATGACTTTCACTTGTTCGACAGGCCTGATGGCCCTGGGATAAAGCCATTTGATCATGGTGCATGGTTACACGTTGTCAACTTCTGTCCCTCTGTTTTCCTAAGCATTTGTGTCTGTACTCACAAGGGATATTAGCTGGTCCTTTCCCAGTTTGTGCTGTACGTGATCATTCCTGTTTCCTCTAGGACGTCCTTTCTCGATGAATTGTAAAGTGGCCGGCTCCTTTCAGCCCAGGATCTGCTCTTGCTGGCTCACTGGCCTCTCTGTCGCCTTTGGTGTTTAGGGCACTTCCTGCCTCGGGGCCCCTGAGCAGTAGTCACTGCTTAGAGCAGTGGTTCTCAGCCTTCCTAACGCTGCAGCTCTTTAATACAGCGTCTCATGGTGTGGTGACCCCCCCACCAGCCATAAAACTATTTTCATTGCTATTTCATAACTATAGTTTTGCTGCTATTATGAATCGTCATAGTTTTAATATATGTGTTTTCTGATGGCTTTAGATGACCACTGTGAAAGGGTCATTGGACCCTCAGGGGGTCGTGACCCATGGCTTGAGAACCACTGGCTTAGAGCGTCTTCCCTCCGTATCTCAGTTCCAAGGTCACTTGGTTTAGGGCTACACCAGCCCAAGTCAGTGGTGTCTCTGGGCTTCTGTGGCCCATGGTGGGCCTGTGTGCCAGCACCTGGAGCTTCAGTGTGGTCAGAAATGGTGTCAGAATGATTTGTTACCCCAAAGAAGAAGTGACAGAGGAGGAACAAGGAGGGCAGCATGGAGGCTCCCCCAAATCACCCCAAATTCCTTTCTGCTCCTCTCCAGGCCTGTTATCTGACTATCTCTCCACACTCTCTTTCTATGGATTACACAAGATGAGGGATCCGGTGAGACCCAGCTTCCTGCTGACAGTCACATGAGGGAAGACCAGTCACCATGTACTACCCTAGCACTGCATCCACCTCCCCAGTCACCATGTACACCATGCAGTACCCCAGCACTGCATCCACCACCCCAGTCACCATGCACCTACCACTGCATCCACCACCCCAGTCACCATGCACCTACCGCTGCATCCACCTGTCCAGTCACCATGCACCTAACGCTGCATCCACCTGTCCAGTCACCATGCACCTACCACTGCATCCACCACCCCAGTCACCATGTACTCTACCACTGCATCCACCTGTCCAGTCACCATGCACCTACCACTGCATCCACCTGCCCAGTCACCATGCACCTACCACTGCATCCACCACCCCAGTCACCATGTACCCTACCACTGCATCCACCTGTCCAGTCACCATGCACCTACCACTGCATCCACCTCCCCCAGTCACCATGCACCTACCACTGCATCCACCTGTCCAGTCACCATGCACCTACCACTGCATCCACCTGTCCAGTCACCATGCACCTACCACTGCATCCACCTGTCCAGTCACCATGTACCTACCACTGCATCCACCACCCCAGTCACCCATGCACCTACCACTGCATCCACCACCCCAGTCACCATGCACCTACCACTGCATCCAACTGTCCAGTCACCGTGCACCTACCACTGCATCCACCACCCCAGTCACCATGCACCTACCACTGCATCCACCTGTCCAGTCACCGTGCACCTACCACTGCATCCACCACCCCAGTCACCATGTACCCTACCACTGCATCCACCTGTCCAGTCACCATGTACCCTACCACTGCATCCACCTGTCCAGTCACCATGCACCTACCACTGCATCCACCTCCCCCAGTCACCATGCACCTACCACTGCATCCACCTCCCCAGTCACCATGCACCTACCACTGCATCCACCTGTCCAGTCACCATGCACCTACCACTGCATCCACCACCCCAGTCACCATGCACCTACCACTGCATCCACCTCCCCAGTCACCATGTACCTACCACTGCATCCACCTGTCCAGTCACCATGCACCTACCACTGCATCCACCTCCCCAGTCACCATGCACCTACCACTGCATCCACCTGTCCAGTCACCGTGCACCTACCACTGCATCCACCACCCCAGTCACCATGCACCTACCACTGCATCCACCACCCCAGTCACCATGCACCTACCACTGCATCCACCACCCCAGTCACCATGCACCTACCACTGCATCCACCACCCCAGTCACCATGCACCCACCACTGCATCCACCTGCCCCCCCAACCCCACAAGCTGGTCCTGAAGCTGCCAAGGGGCCAGGGCTCCTCGCCTGAGGATCCCTAACAGGCTATTCACAGCAGGGCTGCCATTATAAACAAGGCCAAGAGCCTCATTATTTACTTTATTCTTTTCTTTATTTACTTACTTATCTATGGAGACAAAGTCCTGTTATGGAGCCAGGCTGGCCTGGGCCAAGCTGAGGCTTCCACATGCTGGGATTACAGATGTGTACCACCACATCTGGCTCAGAATCATCTACCTTAATACAGACCATAGATTAAAGAAGGAAGTGTCTGGGGAAATAAAAACCAAGATAATACTCCACAAAGAGAGAAAGTCACAACTAATAACTCCCATGAAGGCAGCACAGAACCCATAACCAAATGCTTATACACAGAAGTCAGCAGTGTATAGAGAAGAGCTCGCCGTGACCAGGGATGCCAGGTTGGTGTAACACGTGGGAATCCAGCCTCTGATTCAGTGTTAACAGGCTAAATCTAAAACTGCACGATAATCTCAACATACCTAGTCATCCGGGGCCAGGGAGATGGGGTTTGCTGCCAGTCAGGAACCCACACAGTGAAAGGAGAGAACCGAGTCCCCAAGTTGTCCTCTGACCTTTACACACATACTGCGGCCCATGTGCACCCACACACACACACGTATGCAGACACACCACACACACACACACACACACACACACGTATGCAGACACACACACACACACACGTATGCAGACACAAAAACACACATAACACACACACACACACACACACACACACACACACACACACACACACACACACGTATGCAGACACACACAAATAAAGAACTGTAAGAAGGACAGAGGCTGAAGACTCTGTGTGACCTGGATCAGACCCTGCTGTGCTCAGAGATGGTCCTCCCCAGGGAGGCTGCCTGAGCCCACCACACACAGGGGTTGTGGAAGCTGATACCCCCACAAGTAACAGACACTTCCAAGATGTTCCCCTTCTTGCTGTGACTTTGTTTCCCCTTTAGAATCAGGGTAGGATAGAGGCCACCACCATGGATGGATGCACAGAGTTCTGTAAATGGGACTTCAGGGGAACAGAGCAGGCAGGACTAATGTGTTAGAAATTGTCTGTGGTCTCAGGAGAATGAGTACACAAAGTATTTTGTCAAGTGTGAAGGTTCTCCTTGGGCAGAAGGGTGTGCAGGTGAAGCAGGAAAGCACACCCAGTGGGGATGCTGTGGGTTTTTTATTCCTACAAAGGAGGAGCTGCCTGTTCCTCCATCTGAGTGGTGAGAGCGTGGCCCCACATTCTCCTGCGGTTGGAGAACTTACTTAAAGCCGAAGCGGAGCCGCTGATGCAAAGTGCAGCTCTGAGAACAGGATGCAGCCTTGAGCACATGCGCGGATCTTAGAAAAATGTTGACTGGGGAAGGG
The DNA here is from genome assembly GCF_049852395.1 of Peromyscus maniculatus bairdii. Lineage (NCBI taxonomy): Eukaryota > Metazoa > Chordata > Mammalia > Rodentia > Cricetidae > Peromyscus > Peromyscus maniculatus. Next base: position 84,489,177 of record NC_134865.1, on the reverse strand, counting down.
ACTTTTGCCAGATGGCATCTTTGCCAATTTCATTTTAGATTTTTTTTTTATTTTTAATTATGCCTGTGTGTGCAAGCACATGTGTGTATGTGTGTGTGTGTGCATGTGAATAGTGTGTATGCATGTGTTTGTGTGGGTAGATGTGTATGTATGTATTTATGTATATGTTCGTATGTGTACGGACATGTGTGTGTATTCATATGTATGTGTACGAGTGTGTGTGTGCGTGTGTGTGTGTGTGTGTACAGGAGTGCAGGGGCCCACGGAGGCTAGAGGCATTGGCTCCCCCTGGAGTTACGGTTACAGACCACTGTGAGCTGCCTGATATAAATGCTGGGAACAGAACTTGGGTCCTTTCCAAGGACGGTGTATGTCCCTACAGCCCCCACCAATCTCTTTAAAGACAGAATTTCCTTTGTCCTGACCCTTTGATGGAGAAGATGGTGCATTTGATTTTCTTACCCCACACACGCAGCAAGGAAATGCGACTCTCGGGGAGCAAGGGCTTCCGTGGAGGCAGGCATCAGTGGGGTGAGCGCCTGGGACGATAAGGTGCCTGGGAGCACAGGGCATCCAGACAATCCGGGTGATCATGGCTGGATGGGGTGTCAGAGGTTGCCCTTCAGGGACATGGGAAGCGCTAAGAAAGCCTGGGCCCCTGTGGGATCCCAGTCCCCCAACCTGTGCTTAATCAGCCACGCCCCAGGAAAGCAAGGACAGGGAGGAGGGAGACCGCCGCCTGGCAGAGAGGAGGCTGCGTTCCTCTGGCGAGAACAGTCCAATTATTTGAGTGTTCACCCAGCGCTCCCAGCATCTGCTTTTAGGTCTAATTTACGGAATTACCGATTAGTGGTGACAGATCCTGCCTCTCCCGTGGGGTGCCTGCTCTTTGTGTTCCCACCACGCAGGCGTCCCGAGTGGGAGGCTGGCCATTCCACCGAGGCCATCAGCTGACCCCGGGTCCTGAGACCCGATGCCAGCCCAGGATTTGGCAGGTGTGAGTTGGTCAGTTGCTGCTCCCTTTGGGTGAGTAGCAGAAGGGGGCCCTGGCACTCTGTGGCTGTACCCAGCCCTACCACCCTGCCCTGACCAGAGCCCTCAGCCACTCATCAGCTCCAGAAATGAGGTCTGGGGAGAAAGAGAGACACCACGCTTCAGGAGCTTTCCTACCAGCCCTCGGCTACCCTCACGGGTTATGGTGCAGTATGCCCCACCGTCACGCCATTGAGTGTCTCGCCTCTCATCTCCAGTGTGATTGACAGCTACTTCCGCTTATCTCCACAGCCGCTTCCTTATCCCCCCACTGCACACACCAAGATACCCAAGGTGGGGCTGAGGGAGGCAGAGGGCGCTGCCAACAAGCTATGGAAACAGGAGGTCACCAGGCCAGGACTCTGCTCAGTTGGTGCCCAGGGAAGGAGAGGGAGCACCTGGCCTTCCTTGTCCTGCTCAGGTGTCCAGCACCTTCTGACAGGAAGGATACCCAGCCTCAGCTTCTAGACTTCCCTTAGCGGGACTTAGAAGCTGCTTTCTTGCATGGCAGCACTTGGCATCCTAGGTCCTGACATTCTCAAAGTCAGGGTCTGTCCTATCACATGACACATGCCCCAGTTTCACCCCAACCTCAGATCTCTGATCTGCACTATGCCCTGACCCTTGGGACCCTGATCACAGCTCATTTCAGAACTGAGTAAATGGAGGGTCACTAGGCACACTTGGCTGTGTGCCAAGGATCCCAGATGAGCAGCCCTAGGCCTGTTCCATGCCAGAGCTCCCAGCTCCGTAAAGCTACTTACCCACCCCAAGACTACACATGGCAACCATGAGGTCCTGGGCAGCGCTCTAAACATCCCCAAAAGTAATCATGAGCCAAGACCAGGAGGGAAAGGGTGATACTGAGGAAGAGGAGACCCACTGAAGGACCTCAGGGAGACCAGCACGTCGGAAACCAGCAATATCATAGAAAACTGGCAAATCCTGGGTCAGCCCCATCCCCCACTGCTGGCACCAGCTTGGCCTAGGAGGGGGTGCAGCATCCACCCTTCTCACGGCCTTCCCATCTTCTGAGCTGGCTCCCGTTGGGTCCATGATGATGGCACCTCTGTGGAGAGCTGCCCCAGGTTACTGGAATCCGAGAGGGACTCAAAGTCCCATGCAAACCCCTTGGCTTCCAACTAGGACAGGTATGAGGTGAGACCTCCCTTCTGGGTCCCTTGAAGTTACAGTTACACTCCTAGAGCGCCTGGGAGGCCCTTAAGTGCTCTCTCGTGCTCTCTCTCTCTCTCTCTCTCTCTCTCTCTCTCTCTCTCTCTCTCTCTCTCTCTCTCTCCCCTCATCTTCCTGTGCCCACCTCCCGAGTCCCTTGGCACACCTGTTTCATATGGGTCCTAAGAACAAGGGCATTGCAAATCTTACCCGACGTGTAGAGGGAGACCTCTCTACAGCAAGAGTGAGGGCATGTCTTCCCTTCTGGTAAAGTTCAGCATTGGCTCTACGTCAGAACGAGCCTGCTGCATGCTCCATTGCACAATGCGAAGGGGACTCCAAGGCAGAGGGAGTCTGGAGAGAGGTTGATGAAGGAAAGAGTGAGCCGGTGTCCTCCACAGGACAGAGGCTAAAGGCCCGGAATGGCTTCAACATCAGCGCTCAGGCTGATGATGCCTCCCACCCAGGGACAGCATGGAAGAGGGCTGAGAAGGAACAGGGGACAGTCTTCCAGAGCTTAGCCAGACTTGGAGACGGTCACCGCCAGCCAGGGAGAGGATAAGGCTCAGAGTCAGAGTCAGTCTCAAAGAGGCCTCTGAGGTTGGGGTGAGGGCTAGAAGACAGTGAATGTTGGGGTGGGGTCAAGAGGCAGAGCTGTGTGGGGAGTAGGGTTACTCAGGAGCGGGACTCAGCTAGGCGCCTTGTGGGTGGGGCTGCTCCAGGTTCATTTGCCTGGCCCACAGGTGGACACTTGCGTCTCACGGTCCAAGCACCATCCCCACTTGACGAGCATTGACCCTAGGCTGGAGCTGACCTAGCTGCCCTGACCTCCAGCTGAGCATCTCAAATGGTCCCCCACCTCAGAATTGACACAACCGGAGCCCCAGAGAGTGCCCGGGGAAGGGTCATACCTAAGACGACCCCTTTCCCTCCAGGCCCATCAGCCTGTAGCTTAGTGCTCTCTGGGAGTTATGAGCTGGGTTACTTTGTTATCCCAAATCCTTGTGTGCAAGGCTGAGCTGAGGCATAGGTGCCTGGAGGGTCACAGCCTGGCAGGGTGGATGGTGGCCCTACAGGTGGCCTGCAGGATTGGGAAGAACAAGGAGATGGCAGTGCAGGAGTGCACGATGCTTCCGGAGACCCAGCGTCAGCATCTTCTGCCACAACCATGTACTTGCCTGAGCATCCGGAGTCTGGGAACCCTGAACAGACTGCATTACATGTCAGAATTATGGAAACTGCCCATTCGTCTGCAATAATGCAATAATAGGAACCCCTGCTGTGCGCTCGCCAGACACTGTCCCGACTCCTCAGTTCCTGTGACCCTCTTGCTGACCTGGGAAGGGGTATGCTGCTATTTCCCGACTTCCTAAGTGAGCAAGCGGAAGCTCGGAGAGGGGTAAGGTGACATGTCTGAGGTCACGTGGCTAATACAAGAGCGAACCAGGGTTTGAGTCATGTGGGTTTAGAGCTTGTATTTTAACCATGTCTTTTCCTCCCGTTGGTGCTGGGGAGGGTCAGTTTCCGGCAAAAGAAACCATCAGTCTCCCAGGGTCCATGGATTCACGCTGCCTGCATCCCTGGGTCAGTTCAGTGTCCCACAGAAATCCTGAGCTTGATTTTTCCTGTGAGACAGACCTCCTGGGGTTGCCAACCTCCCACCGCCAGCTTATGTACAGCCAGTGCCTGTGGGCACAAAAGGGCAGTCAGGGGCATCAGCTGCCGCGACCATGGCCAGCTGCCCTACACTGGTGGTAGTCCTTAATGAGCTTTTACAGGTAGGGCAGCACATGCCTAGCTTTTCCAGAAGCCCACTGTGCCCCTCCAAGAAGCACTAGCCATAGGGCTGGGCTCAAGGACCCAGCAGATCGCAGGGGCTCCGGAATCTGGCAATCAGTCTTTGCAATCTACTTTGGCCATGGTCTAGGCTTGACAGCCAGGGAGCAAGCACTGCCCTGAACCCTTGGCACCTTCTCAGCTCACCCCACCTCCACAGGCCTTGCCTCAAGTGCTACCTCAGGCCTGGAGACGGCAGCATGGGGTGGGGTAGCGTGTCCACCATCACCCTCACCTTCTATGTTCCCTTGAAGCACCCAGGGGCTGTTCGTTATGGGAAGACGGTAAATATTCGCTATTTAAATGCAATCCTTGTCAAAACCAAGGCTGACGGTCCCAGCTGTCCCACCCGCTTTTGGGGCTGGGTCAGCCAGTCAAAGCAAAGGTCAGCACTGCCTCTTGGTTGCTTTTTAATAGGATTCAGTCGCTTCCAGCTTCCGCCAGCGCCCTGGCCAGGGCCTGGGCTTCTCATTAATGCGAATGAACGAGGGAGATGACATCATTTACATTTAATTGTCTTGTTTATCTGCCTGGCACTGCGGTTGTTTTAACAAAGGGCAGAGGCAGACAAAAGCTACATTTGCGTCCTGGAAGGGGAGCCTGACAAGAGCTCTGCTTGTAGACATTTATTGTTTGCAAATGAGATAATCTAGTAACTGGAGCGCCAGCTCCCCACAAGGCCCTAGGAGGCTGCCCTGCCCTCCTTCCTCCCTCCCTCGTCCGGACCCACCTGGAACTGTGCAAACTGCCATGGCCAGACAAGGGCAATGCCCTCCCTGAGGCCCCCAGGTCCTCTTCTGGGACACCTGCCCAAGGAGGGCCACACAAAGTGCAAGAGGGGAGCCCTCAGCTCCTCCTTGCACCCATGACTGCTGGGGCCCACCTGCTAGTGAGCACCACATCCCTGCATGCTGGGGAGGAGCCAGGCTGATGGAGGCTGGTACCCACCCACATCACCCAGTGCCAGATGCACTTCCCGCTGTGACCCTCTGGCTTCACATCTGGTCTAATGAGCCCCCCTGAAGAGTGCACACCTGTGAGTACCTTTGACATCACCAGAGACCCTGCCTCTCCTGCCCAACTGTCTGAGAAATGCCAAAGGCCGAACAGGATTGTTTCTGGACCCAAGTTATAAATCCAGCAAAGAGGATCCACTCAGCTTGTGGATTTGCCCACCAGAAAGGTCTCTTGGAGACTTTACATCTCAAGGTGGTTTGTGGGGTCTGAGCGTAGAGGCTGCTCTTTGGAACCTGGATGTGCCAACAGTTACGGGCTCAGACCACCCACCCACATCCAGGCATTAAAAGGATGAAGAACATATAACTTAAACAATGCATAGCCTCACACCCCTGCCAGACAACCTAGGAGTCCATGCCCTGGCCATCTACACTGTGATCCTCCACAGCCTATACATAGGCCTTCCTGCAGACTGTGCCCTGGAGACCTGCACACGTCACATAGATTCAGACCCTCCGCAATGCCCCGGGAACTCAACCTAGATCAAACTGGAGTGTTAAAGCAGCCATCAGAAGTTTCTTAAAAACTTAGATGTCCCAGAGGGAGGCAGGAGGGCCACATATCCCCCCCCCATAGCTCTCTCCCAGGCCCAGCTTCAAAGTTTAAATACTACCTGCTCCCCATGCCAGGCCTCTGGACCCCTAAAGTGTTGGATTTGAAGGGAAGATTCTCATCTCATTAAGTGCCAGGCGAAGAGCAGGGAGGGATACAGAAGATGCCTCAGCATCCTGTGGGCTGGTAGAGGAGCATCCAGCAACCTCAGTCAGACCCAACTCTGCTCTCCTCAGAACCTCTAACCTGACTGGACCCAGGGGGCCCCAAGGGCCATGTTGAGCCTGCCTGAGAGATTGAAACAAGCTCCAACCTCAGGACTGCTCAGAGGGCAGGACACGGTTTGTACCTTCCAGGACCCTTGCTCCCCCAGGGTTCCCACAGGACAGTTGCAGCCCAGCTTCTCCTGGACCCTCAGTTAGTTCTCAGAACCAGCCTGGCTCACTGGCAAACCCAGCTCACCCACCTAGCAGGTGGGTTCTCTGTCCAGCGGTCACCTCAAGGACAGAGGTGGGCCAGGGGTCTCAGAAGCTGAGAGCCAAGGGAGAGTTGGAAAGAAAGTGCTAGGCCAGAGCAGCATCCCCGCCCATCATGGTGTCTCCAGCTTCTCTGTGGCCCTCTCCCACCGGCCACCACGCCCTGATGAAGCCCCTGCTGGCTGGCCCAGATGAGCAGCCTTGGTGACACCTGCCATCACATCAGTGTGTCGTCTGTGAGCTGCTCCGCCGGTGACCTGCTCCTGCCTTGAAGCACCTAGTTCTAGAGCCTTAGCCTCCAGGCTGGGAGATGAGTGCGCCCCACCCTAGGGCGAGAAGGAAAAGGGCGGGCTCTACTCCTGGAGAGCTCCAAAGCCAAAAGAGATACCAAGCCCTTCTTCCTCACCCAGGGGTCAGGCGTTCATCCCAGGACTGCCCCTCAACTGTCTGGCCAGGAGCCCTGCCGGCCGGGCAGCAGGGCAGGATGACGCCATGTCTCCGTTGAAAGGGTCCCGTTTCCCTTGGAGAAGGGGCCACATGTTAATTCACCCAAGGCCAGGGATTAGTCATCGGGCAAATGAGATTAAATGCCCTGGAAATGGAATTAGCATGACGTCGAACTGCAGAATATCATTTTCTGAACACAGCCCTGGAAGAGGCTCTCGGCTTTAACCCTTTCCTGTCCTGTCTCCGCTCCAAGGGAGAACCCCTAAGATAGGAATAGGACATGGGCCCCTCTATGCCCTGCATCCAGACTAGAGGCCACTGCAGAATGATGGGGTGGCGTCTGCAGGAGGGGAAAGGAATGGGCTAGATTCCCAGGCCTTTTCCTCAGCAGCTCATGTACCATCCACTCAGTCTAGATTTTCCTGCCTTTAGCTCGCCTCCAAGGCCTCTCTAGTGGCCCAGCAGGCCCCTAGACCTTGTTTGAAACTTGGGTGCCGAGGACTCGAATCCATCTGGTGTCACCTACTTCAGCTCTCTTTCAATGGCTGTGGGCAGATGGGCATGGGCCATGGGTGACTTCTCCTCTGAGTCTACCAAATCCTTCTTTCTCCCAGGCCCATCTGGGGATCGAGAGCCTCCTTAAAAGTCAGAGAAGGTATGTGAATGTCTGCAGCACCCACACCCTGCCCCTGCCCCCCATTTCCGCAGCCATGTTGACAATGTCTTTATGAGCATCATACCACAGCCCATCGGCTTGGGGAAAATCATGTCCCTGGAATCACGCCTCTCTGTGGGAAGCCCCCGTGGTTAGGACAGCCACCAGGATGCGTGAAGTCGCTGAAAGTCTTTCTTAATAACCAGCTTCTAGCTCTGATCGTTATTTCTCATTTTCACTGAAACAATCACTTGCAGAGAGCGTGATCCTAGATCTGCCAGTTCATCAAGGTGGGCTGCAGCAGCCTGGCCCTGCGTGCACCGCCCGGCCCGGCCCGGCTCCAATCAATAGACCACATTCGTGCTGTCGATAGCTGTAAGTGGTAAGATTTGCTAGACAAGCTGGTACAGCCTCTTGCACGGCCAGTCTCCGGAACAGGACACAGGGTGGAGGGCATGTGTCTCCTCTCCTGTACCTGAGGCAGCCAAGCAGCACTTGCCTGCGCTGTCCTCATCCATCACTCGCTCGGACTATGGCCATCTCTGCTCTGAGCCTGGTGCTGTCTGGCTCTCGCGCATCAGCAATGACAGGTTATTGGAGTGTGGGAAAGGCCCTCTCTGAGGCTCAGCCACGTGCAGATCCCTCTTCCCTTCCCGCTGGGTGAGGTGAAGTCACCCTGAGTCAGGGTGGACACGGTCCACCCTCCACACCTCCATCTGTCCCAGGAAGTTTCCCCTGATGTCCCAAACAGTTCTCCCCAGCCTGGTGCCCTGTTACCCCTCATTTACTGAGGGGCCTTCACTAACCAGTGTCACTCACTCTCCAGGAGCCGCCAAGGAAGTGACCACATCCTGTACTTGCTGAGGGCAGGAGGCTAAGGCTGAGACAGACATATCATCAGATCCTCTTACAAGACCCCTAATCTCTGCTTCAGGGGACCCCCTCACCCTTTTCCTGCAGGCCACATAGCCAGGCACCTCGGCTTGAAGAGGAAGTGGTCTCCTAAGGGTCAGGACTTGCCTTCTCCCTGGGAGAAATCATGACGGGAAGAGGGCTGAGAGCCAGATGGAGCAGGACAAGGCCGGGCCTTCCTTGGGCCTCTGAGAGCCTGAGTTCCTAGACTCCAGCTGTGTTCTGGACACCCCCTCCCTGAGACAGCAGCAGAGTCTCCATGGCAACCTTGCACTCCTGCCGCTTGATCTGATCGTGCTACTGCTCTTATTCTGGAAGGCCGTTAGGACAGAAAACAAAAACCAAAAACCTGGGTTCAAGCCCAGCTTCCCAGCACCCATGCCCAGCTGCATCCAATCGCTGCTCCATCCTGCCTCTGTGGAATCCTCATCAGAGGGAAGGGCCTGAACATGGCCAAGTCTCCGAGCTCTGCCCTTCCTTCCCTTCTTCCCTGCCCTTGTGCTCCCTCAGATCTGATCCAGGTTCCAGAGTTCCCCCGTGGCTTCCTGGGGTCACATCCCCGGAAAGGTGTCCTGACTTACACTGCTGCAGAATGTGTCCCTCACCCTTGGCCTGAGTACTGAGGCCCATTCCATCGCTTTTGATGAAAGAATCAATCCAAAGTACTGGTCCATGCTTAATGGCAGATGGATGCCCACCATTGGCCAGTTCCTCCACTATTGATGACAACCCGATAGCTCTGGGACATCATCCTCACCCCTGACCTGGGACAGAAAGGCTACTTTAGGATGAAGAGTGGAGGAAGTGAGGCCACTAGCAGACTGCCCTCTCAGCAGCCAGCCCCTGGCAAGGCCACTTGGGAGCTCTGTGAAGAACACAACAAGAAAAGCCCCCCGACAGCAGGGAGAGAGAGGCTGGTGGACAGACTGTGGTGTCCACCCATCAAACACACATACACAGACACAGACACACAGAGACACAGAGATACACACACACACACACACACACAGATACACACACAGACACATAGACATACAGACACAGACACAGACACACACAGACACAGAGATACACATACACACAGACACAGACACACACACAGATACACACACATAGAGATACACACACAGACACATAGACATACACACACAGACACACACACAGACACAGAGATACACACACAGAGACACACTGACACATAGACACACACAGACACATACACACACACAGAGACACACATACACACACACAGAGAGACACACACACAAACACAGTGATACACACACAGGGACACACACACATACACAGTGATACACACATAGACACACACAGACACAGACACAGACACACACACACACACACACACACACACACACACACACACACACGAGTCTCTGGCACTGTACTGTGCCTGGCAGCACCAGCTCCCAAAGCGATGGGAACGTTCTTGGTGGCTTAACAGGCATAATTTATTGACACTCACTGTGTTCTAACAGGTGGAAGTTGTCTGTTCCCAGGCAGCTCTTTAGATGCACGGAGGGATGCTGTCAGTACGAGTTGATATACGGGGTTATGAGTGTCATCCCCAAACCTGCCCACTCCTTCCACCCAGTGGGCCCAAGCTGCCTGCCACTTAGCCATGGCAAGGACCGGAGCTACTGAACAGAAACAGAGGAAGAGGGGACCTTAGGACCTGGGCCTAGCATCACTCCCTGTAGCCACCCAGGGGCAGCTAGAAGCCAGGGCCTCACCTCACAGTCTTGGAGAGAAGAAGCGAGCGGCCCAGGATCTGTTTGAGAAGGCTCCAGTAAACACCAGTTCCCAGCAGCTGGAGGCACAGGGAGGGCTGAGATGGCTCCGTGGTAAAGTGCTTACTGGGCAAGCGTGGGGACCTGAGTTCAGATCCCCAGCCCCCCTGTAAAAAGCCAGGCATGATGGCATGCATCTGTAACATCAGGCCTGGCTGTTTCAGGGTTGGAACCCTGGGTCTGCAGATCTCTGCTCTCCTATTGGCAGGATCTCTGGTGTCCATGACCTCCTCTGAACGGCTGCAGAAAGGATGGACATAGGGACAGAAACTAAGGGGGAAGACCCCATGAATGTGGGCGGCACTCTCCCATCGGGGGGTGGACGGAGAAAGTCCATACCACGGTACCCAGGCTCTGTACTAGTGCCTCCTTCCTCACCCTACACGATGTGACAGCAGGCTTTTCAAAGGCTGCAGATGATCTACTTTTAATAATTTATTATAAAAATTCAAACTGCACAGATGTAAAGTCTCATTTTCTCTTCTTCAACCCACCTTATACCTTCAGCTGTCTTCAAGGAGCCAGTGTGCGCCCTTCCAGAACATTCCGTGTGCTTGCATGCATATATGCATACATGCATGTTGAGAGACACTCAGCTTGGTGTGCCTTTGCTTAACTGGCATGGACAACTCTGAGCTCTCTCTCTCTCTCTCTCTCTCTCTCTCTCTCTCTCTCTCTCTCTCTGCTTGTCATCTGCCACCTGCCACCATGAGGTCACATATTGAAAAGACAGTCTCTATGGCTGGCAGGATGGCTCAGAGGGTAAAAGACACTCGCTGCAAAGCCTGACAACCTGAGTCAGATCTAAGGAACCCACATGGTAGAGGAAAATCATCTCCTATAAGCTGCCTCTAACCTCTACAAGCACCATGTGGTACACACACGCACGCACGCACGCACGCACGCACGCACGCACGCACGCACGCACTCAGGTGAATACACAGAATTTTTTTTTTAATTTTAAAATGTTCCCTGAACGAGGAAGCTTCCCTCTCAGACCCCACATCTCTTAGCACCCCGATCCTCGGTGTCCACTCACTGCCAGCATTAACCCTTCAGTGCCCTTTCTCCACAAGCATCTCCTCTTGTCCTTTACAAGCCCCGCCCCAGACGTCTAAGAAGCCACTGTTGCTGGGGACCAGCTAATGCCCCTGTCTTCCAAGGGCTACTGTCACTTGAGGAACTGTTTCTCTCATCGTGGCTCTTTCACGGTTTCACGGGTCACGTGCACGTTTTACAAGTGGAGAGCGAAGAATCAATTGCCATGTTTCATCTGGAAGCAAGGAGGCTCCGTTGTCTAGTGAAATATCCCAAGCACACGCAGGCTACCACGTGACAGAGACCCGGGCTGATGGCCACACAATGCCCATCACACTCATTCACACCCGGGTGCATACATTAACGACCCATCTCCTATCATTCCAGCCTCAGCCTGCCCTCTATCACAGGTTCCATCTACACGGTGTGTATCTCTTGCATCTGGTCTGAGGGGTCTAGGTAAGTACGTGGTCTCTGGACACAGGTCCTGGTCCTGCTCTGGCTTCTAGATCAAGAATCACCCCATGTCATGCTCAGTCAGACTTCTCAGTCTTCCAAGTTGTTGTGTAAAAACTTCCTTCAAGATGGAAACATTCCATCCTACCGGAAGCTCCTTAAACAGGAAGGCTAACAACTCAAATTAGCTTGAGGAAGTCCCTGAAACTGACCAGACTCACTAGGCCCCTCCCTGCCAGAGGAAGCAATAAAAGCTGAGGTTCCCCTCAGACCCATTGGAGCCAAGCTGCAAAGAAGACCCGGAGACCAGACCAGCTACCTGCAAGAAGCAGAACCAGTGCCTGAAGAGGTTTAGAACAACCGAGGCACGAGGAAAGGACGTTCTCCAACCAGGTGAGCTGCCTGCAGGCTGTGCCGTGTGCTCTGGGTTCCCAGCCTGTGAGCTGTCACCCGTGCTGGGGTGGGCTTTGGTGATGCGGCTGTCTTTCCGTCGTTTCTGCTCCTGTAAGTGGGTCACCAAGTTGGACTTGGGTGGTATCCGCCATGGGTTCCCTATCTGGGGTGAGCAGACACGTATGTTGCATCTCCCCAGGAAAAGTTTTGTCAAACAACAAGAGTGACTCACTGATGTGGAAGTCAGTGCTTCAGACATGACACACTATTGACATCTTGATCACTCATATTGACTTCACAGAATGGGGCATTAACACTCTCCTGGTTGGGGAGGGCTCACCGAGTTCCACTCTTCCCTGAGAACATAAGAGAACCAGACACTGCAGCCCTGCCCTCCATGGGGGTACAGCAGACTCAGGGCACCCAGCTGTCGATAAGGCTAAAAGATGGGCCTCATTGTCCCAGGATGACCTGACTCTGTCTCTCGTTAATGCCAGACCCTCCAAAGTGGCCGCAGGGTTTCCCAGAAGTGACCTAGTGGCAACATCCTAATTTAGGAGCTGTTCAATCTGCCCACACCAGTCTCCTGCCACAGGAGACGATGACCTCAGCCCTGATGGCTTTGAATCAGTGACAGTGGTCCACAGGGTAGGGCCAGATCTGACTTCCTGGTGGCAGACAGCAGACCCAGGTCCTCTTTCTCAGGATAAACAATCATGCCCCCTACTTCACCTCTGAGCAGCTGTACTCCAGCTACATTTGAAAGCTGATGCCCTTGAGAGCTGGAGACTGAATGCACCCTGAGTCAGGCGCTTTCCAACTGTACTGTGCTCGGTGCACATCAGGAAGCCATGTCTCCTTGCACCTACAGATCAAAACAGCCACCGCTGCATGGGCTGGTGAGATGGCTCCCCAGATAAAGGGATCTTGCTGTGCAAGGCTGACGCCATGAGTTCAAACCACAGAACCCACATAAAAGTGAAAGGAGAGAACCCATTCCACAAAGTTGTCCTCTGGCCTCCACATGCGCTCTGCAGCATACAGACCTACACATCCTGTGTACACAGATACACATGCATCATCATCTCAGGTTAAAAGAATTAAAAAAAAAAAAAGCAAGACAGCCACCACAGCAAAACCATTGCACAGATGAGAAAATGGAGGCAAAGAGAACTGAAGGCCCCGAGCAACAGGGAAGGAACCAGGAGACACGCTAGGTGTTTAGCTCCAGAGAATGCAGATGGAAACGTCTGATGCTAAATTAATTTGGCCAGAACTGCTAACGTGGTCCAAAACCCAAGTTGCTTGGGATACCCATGTGCTGAGGAGGCTGCCTGTGGGGACGTGGCTGTATCTGGTGGCCTCAGGGACAAGAGGCTGCTTCTGAGAAGGCCTTGGCGTGGTGGACATCCCTGCCAACTCCAGGGTACTGCCCCTCTGCCTGGCTAGGTGATCCATGCACCTTCCCACACAGATGGGTAGAGCTGTGAGTCCCCCAGCGGCTACAACCAGAAGGCGTGTGCTGCCCCACCCTGTAGGAGCCAGGGCCAACATCTGGTTGTCCCACCCAGGCTGGAGCCCACAGCTCACCCTGGCCTGCACGGTTGCCCCTCCCAAAGCAGCTCTACATCGGAAGTAGCAGTGTGCTTCCCTCTCCTGGCCTGACCCCTCCATCCCCAAGTCAGAGAGTGAAGGTCTCACGCCTTCCCTCTGGGCTGGGCTGAGGCTAAGTAAGCATGGCGCAGACGTGAAAATGCCTGACCTGCCAGAACCCTGGATGGGATCAGGTACTGTTCTCACCTCAGCCTCTGCACCTGCAGCAGAACCACACAGGGTGGGTGCACAGCAAAGACACCATGGGGCCAGAGATCTGCCGAGCCGCTCTCATTTTAGGAGGGAGACACACACACACACACACACACACACACACACACACCTGCTGTGCCCCTCTGTAACCCCCAAGACAATGCAACAGGGAGGCTTTGACATGACCCAGCAAGGAACATGGCATCCCCTGTGGACTCCAGCTTGCCACCAGAGGCCAGATGCTCTCTCTAAAGCCATTGAACCCTACCACTGCCCAGCATCTGGTCTCCTGGGGCCTATGACCCCAGCAAGTAATATACTCCATCCACCCTGGCCTGGTCATCTCCTGGCCCTCTCCCTGGACCCTAAAGTTTTCATTCTGCCCTGTTTATGGAACATCCCAGCGGAGCGGCCTCTCAAAAGCAGACTGCAGACTGTGGGCACGTCTCTGTCTTTTATGGGGCATTCTGCACCCAAGGAAACTGAGTGGAACAAATGAGATTGGAATTTTATGATTCTTTTATAGTGTTGCACCGAGGATAGCTTTTTTTAATTAGCTGCTAACTCGATACCTTTGGCAATTCTAAATAATTCACCAGTCCGCCCCCCTCGTCCTCACCAGGTGTGCTGAGCAGGCATCCCCTTGATAGCTCCGATGGAAGGCTGAGGCAAATCCATAGTCACAAGGACAGGGGCCACATGAAAAATGGAGGCTGAGTAACCCATCCTCCAGTTACCTGGAAGGTGGGGCCAGCCTTTTCTGAGGGCACAGGGCATTCCTCCTGGAGTGCAGCCACCGGTGTGCGAAGCCACCCCAGGGACAGCCTTCAGTCTTTCTGTCCTGGCTAGAGATGCTCTTGGCTGCTGTGCCTACCACACCCTCTGCTCTTTGCAGAATCAACGCCTTTGACCACGCAGTCTCACTCAGACCTAGCTGCTCAGAGGCCTGGACCATCGGCTCAGGGCTCCCACCTTCCTGGAACACGGTGTCCTGGAGGGACAGTATTCACGGCCTCCTCTCCTCACTAGTCCAGAACAGAATTGGCACAGATTCTACTCCACAGCAGCTCAGGGCCAGCGCCTGAGCCAGGAGTCGGGACCATCTGTGGACCACCTACTGCCTGCAGAGAGGCCAGCCCCCAGAGCTCAGGCTGGACCGCCAAACTGGGACGCCACTGCTGGTGGAAGCAGCCATAGTCCCCGTGGCTGGTCACTGCGTCCATCTTCCTGCCCCTAAGAGGCCTATGGAAACTCTGGCCTGGCCCCTCCAGAGAGGCCTGGAGGACAGGAGCCCATAAACATAAGCTTGATCTGCTCCTGCATTTAACGGCTCTGTCAAGGACTCTGCCCAGATTCAATTACCTCCACGGGTTTTATAAGACCAGAACCCATCCACCGTGCTGAGATGGGATGCAGCGTGGTCCAGCTGGTGCACCCCCCTCCTCTCCTGTAAATGCTTGAGGAGTGGGGGTGTGCTGGGAAGGGCCAGAGGCCAAGGTTACCTCCAGCTCCTCTTCCCAGAATCTCAGAATCTCGGAGTCTGGCACAAGCGATGCCTTCTGCTCCACACATGGAGTCCACACACAGAGGCTCTGGGAGCCAGGATTCTGAGTGCACTGGCCTGGGGAGCCAGGCCCCCATGTATATAACAGAAAACCCTTGCTGGGCCTACCATACCCATACCTCTCTTCCTACGGTGTTCCTGCCCTGGGAACCATTTCCTAGGTAGTGACTTCCTATTCTATAACATCCTTTGTCCCTATAACCTAAGCTGTGGCTGCAGCTGACTGTCCCATTCTAGACCCTAGACTCACACCAGCCCCAGAAGAGGGCCCACAGCCTGGGAAGCTCAGAGACTGCAGCAGGTTGGTCCTGGATACAGATCTGACCATCTGGGGACATGAGAAAAAGAGGCAGCTAGTCCTGCCCTTGAAATGCCACAACCCTCCCGCTACGAGCTCATCCTGAGTCTAGGGAACGCCAAGACCCAGCTATGCCTAGGTATGGCATGCAACTTCAGCCGTCACCTTGAGCCACCCCAGAGATTTTCTGGAGTGAGGACCGACATTAGCATGAGGAACTAGAAGACTCAGACCCTACCAGGGCCACCTTGCAGCTGGTTCCGGCCCAGATGGCGACCTTGTCCACGAGGCCCATTATTTGAGCACTGAGGTTCCACGCTTGCCACAGGCCACAGAGTCAGGCAGTGAAGAGAGGCTTCCACGTATACACTTCCTCACCATCCCAGCCCCTACCAGCATCTCGCTCCCACCCACCCAAACCTGTGGACCCAGCCAGTTTGATGGGTGGCCAGGTGCGTCAGGATCCTCCATGGCTTCCTGCCCTTGAGAACAGCACTGGTTCCTCCCGTGGCCGCTACCCCAAAGGGCCACCTCTGCCCACCAACTGAAGTTCTGACTCTCCCTGCCTTCTACACTGGCTCTAAGTCTCGGCTTGCTCTGCCTCATCTTCCTTCCAGAGCCAGCTAATTCCGTGCTGAGTTGAGAGCAGGACCCTCCCACCCCATTTGCTTTCTGGGAACTCCAGCACCTGGACCAAAGCCTGAGCTTCACAGGTGCTCAGTAAATATTTGTGAGACATCAGAGCTGAGCACCTGCTGCATGCCAGACACCACTGAAGCTCACACCTCCACACATAAACAGCATCTCACTAATAGGATGCAATTAATCCTGAAACACCGGGAAGGTAGCTGCTGTTGCTATCCCATTTTCTGGGTGCAGGACTAAAGCTCAGAGAGATTACGTCACCTACCCAAGGTCATATATCAGCACTGTAGGGCCAGGTCTTTGCTCTGGATTCTGATTCTAACAGCCCCACGGTCCGTGCTGACATTAGTCTTCCATGTCGACCTATAGAGTGTGTAATTCTGCCGTTTCACAGGTGAGGCAACAGGTCTCAGAACCACCTGCATGGCCCTAGGAGGCAGGCCTACTTCCAGCCTACTTCCAGCCTATGTGAAGTAGGAGCTGACGCTGCTTGCACTGGGCTGGCCCTGTCTTTTTGCTCTAGGGGGTGGGGCTGCTCTGGTTTGGACTTCTTCCTGAAGGCAGCCAGCCATGCATGCCCCTCCTCTACATGACTTTTAAGAAATATCACCTAATTAACCGATTGTGGGCTGTCAACACTGCCAGGTCCCCCGCCCCACTGTGTCTGGCCATAGCCTGGGTGTTCACATATGCCAGTGAGCCCTGCCAGGCGGTGCTGGCTCTAGTCGCTGCCTGGCATGGCTGCCAGCCCCTCTGGCTCAGCACCTAAGCTGCCATTCCCATCCTGGTCTGCTCCAGAGCATGGCTGTCCTGCCTGGCCACAGACCCGGACAAGCTGGATAGGGCCAGATCTGGCCCTCCTTCCCCTGCCCAGGTTCATCTGCCAGCCTCCACCCACCACACCCCAGCACAGCACCTTTGGGCAACATGGAGGAAATATCCAGTTCTGCATCTCCTGTAAGCCAAGCATCCTCATCTCTTAATTATTGAAGAACAGATTTTTACCCCAAATAATTAGGCAATTGAAATCATACAATCTTTCTCTGAGAACTATATTTAACCCTGATTTGAATGTAATTTGCACATTGCCGCTCCCTGAAGCAGCTCTGGAAGCCAAAACATGGATCAAATATTTTTTAAATGTCAAATGCTGCTTAATTGTGGATTGCACTGAATTTATTTGTACAGATAAGCATTTGAGCATCTACCTCCATCTCCTCAAGTAATTTTTCCCTCATCTATACAACACCCCGATTTCCCTAATAGCTGGAGGATTGGAATAACATGTGAGAGGGCCCCAATTTTGCAAAGCACTTTAAAACATGCATATTCAGGATCAAGGTGAAAGCCCCAGCTGTAAGCCCTAAGGAGCTCACTGAGGCAGAAGGAGCATGGATGTTAAGGACAGCCAGACAGCCACCCAGGGGCTGGAGCTGCCCACACTGCCAACTTGTCTAGACCATACTACCTCCACCCAGGTCAGACTCCAGGCCAACCTGGAAAGGGGCTTTCTCAGCACCTACGCCCACTCGTGTGCATATTTCCATAAGAGAAAGATCAGCTGGGAACCCACCAGAGGAACAGAGCCAGTGAGCGTGGGTGGGAGAGAACCTGCATCTTACCAATGGCCTGAGCAAGAAGGAGATCACTGATGGTGCACAAGAGAAAGCAGCAGCGTCGGATGTAGTGGTGCGCACCAGCACTGAGACGTCTGAGGCAGGAGGATCTTGAGTAACCACATCCTGTCTCGGAAAAGAAAAAGAAGGATGGAAGGAGAGGGAGGGAGGGAGGGGAAGAGGGAGGAGGAGGGAGGAGGGAAGGGAGTGGGGAGGGAGGGAATGGGAAGGGAAAAGAAGGATAGTCTGCATCAGTCAGCTGATAGTAAATTCTGCTGTGGTAACAAACATCCCCAGAATCTGTGACGTCTAACACACAGGCTAGCTTCCCATGGGCAGAGCCATGGAACACCCTTTAAGTGTGTGCTTGGTCATGTGCTCTCTACTTCTGTGTCCGTCCTCATCGCCCAGCACGGCATCTGGCTCAGGGTCCAGACTCTGCTTCATTTTCATTTGGTTTTTTTTTTTTTTTTTGAGATGGTCTCACTATGGGTCCCAGGTTGGCTTCTCATGGTCCTTACCATCCTCCTGCCTCAGCCTCCCAGGTGCTGTGATTATTGCTTGGAGCTCCACACCCAACTTAAACTCCAAGTTCTGAAGACAGCTAGAGACCAGAAAGCTGAATGGCACTCAGCCGCAGAGGGACGGGGACATGGTGGATGGTCAGCGCAGAGGGTTGACGGGGACATGGTGGATGGATAAACTCCTTCTCTCTTGAACGCAGGAAGTGGGCAGGTGTCAAGCAGCCACCTGGTCACACAACTCTGTGGTCCACAGATATTCTCCAGCTCCCCCAACCTTTGTCCTGCAGAATGTAACTGGAGAGGCTTTTCAATAACCTTCCATCCTGGCTTTCCCGGTACTGGGAAGTGAGACTTTCACCATCAAGGACAGGAATGTCACAGCTAGCCAGGATGAGGACATACCCACCTGACTGCTCCCTCAGGTGGTGCCCAGGGCCTGCCCTCCCAACTCAAAGGTCTACCGGCTGGGAGCATCTTTCCCTTCAGCTGTGTCTCTAGTGGAGGAAAATCTGTCCCACCCCCTCTCTGTCTTCCTCATGGACGTGGAGCTCAAAAACTACCATGTCACTACGAACCAAGGACCATCATGTTCCTGTTAATTTCAGTTTAGCATACAGCTCTCAACCTTAGCAACATCATCTCTGTTGCCTCGTAGCTTCCTGTGTCCACTGGAGCGGTTATGTCTTAGACATTCTGGCTCTGTAGGACTGTGCCTGGCAAGAGGATCTCCAAGCTACAGAGGTGACGGCATGATGGCGCTCTCCCTCATGGATGCTCTCCCTCATGCATGCTCTCCCTCATGGATGCTCTCCCTCATGCATGCTCTCCCTCATGCATGCTCTCCCTCGTGGATGCTCTCCTCATGGATGCTCTCCCTCATGCATGCTCTCCCTCATGGATGCTCTCCCTCATGCATGCTCTCCCTCATGCATGCTCTCCCTCGTGGATGCTCTCCCTCATGGATGCTCTCCCTCATGCATTGCTCCCCCTCATGGATGCTCTCTCTGATGCATGCTCTCCCTCGTGGATGCTCTCCCTCATGCATGCTCTCCCTCATGGATGCTCTCTCTGATGCATGCTCTCCCTCATGGATGCTCTCCCCTCATGCATGCTCTCCCTCATGCATGCTCTCCCTCATGCATGCTCTCCCTCATGGATGCTCTCCCTCATGCATGCTCTCCCTCATGCATGCTCTCCCTCATGCATGCTCTCCCTCATGCATGCTCTCCCTCATGGATGCTCTCCTCGTAGATGCTCTCCCTCATGGATGCTCTCCCTCATGGATGCTCTCCTTCATGCATGCTCTCCCTCATGGATGCTCTCCTTCATGCATGCTCTCCTCATGGACGCTCTCCCTCATGGATGCTCTCCCTCATGCATGCTCTCCCTCATGCATGCTCTCCCTCGTGCATGCTCTCCTCATGCATGCTCTCCCTCATGGATGCTCTCCCTCATGGATGCTCTCCCTCGTAGATGCTCTCCCTCATGCATGCTCTCCCTCATGGATGCTCTCCCTCATGCATGCTCTCCCTCATGGATGCTCTCCCTCATGGATGCTCTCCCTCATGGATGCTCTCCCTCATGGATGCTCTCCCTCGTAGATGCTCTCCCTCATGGATGCTCTCCCTCATGGATGCTCTCCCTCGTGGATGCTCTCCCTCATGCATGCTCTCCCTCATGGATGCTCTCCCTCATGCATGCTCTCCCTCATGGATGCTCTCCCTCGTAGATGCTCTCCCTCATGGATGCTCTCCCTCATGCATGCTCTCCCTCATGCATGCTCTCCCTCGTGGATGCTCTCCCTCATGGATGCTCTCCCTCGTAGATGCTCTCCCTCATGGATGCTCTCCCTCATGGATGCTCTCCTTCATGCATGCTCTCCCTCATGATGCTCTCCCTCATGGATGCTCTCCCTCATGGATGCTCTCCTTCATGCATGCTCTCCCTCATGGATGCTCTCCCTCATGCATGCTCTCCCTCATGGATGCTCTCCTCATGGATGCTCTCCCTCATGGATGCTCTCCCTCATGGACGCTCTCCCTCGTGGATGCTCTCCCTCGTGGATGCTCTCCCTCATGGATGCTCTCCCTCGTGCATGCTCTCCCTCATGCATGCTCTCCCTCATGGATGCTCTCCCTCATGCATGCTCTCCCTCATGCATGCTCTCCCTCATGGATGCTCTCCCTCATGGATGCTCTCCCTCATGCATGCTCTCCCTCATGGACGCTCTCCCTCATGCATGCTCTCCCTCATGGATGCTCTCCCTCATAGATGCTCTCCCTCATGGATGCTCTCCCTCATGGATGCTCTCCTTCATGCATGCTCTCCCTCATGGATGCTCTCCTTCATGCATGCTCTCCCTCATGGATGCTCTCCCTCGTGGATGCTCTCCCTCGTGGATGCTCTCCCTCATGGATGCTCTCCCTCATGGATGCTCTCCCTCATGGATGCTCTCCCTCGGCTCTCATCTAACAGGCCGTGTCCTGACAGCCTTTGTTGAACAATGGGTCTTTCCATCTTACATGGAAGAAGATTGCCTCTCCAGGGTCGTTCCAGACCGCACAATTTGCACCTGAGCTCACCTCTGCTGGGGTTCCTTACCTGCTGTGTCTAACAGTATCCGGGATACACTCTGCTGGGGTTCCTTACCTGCTGTGTCTAACAGTATCCGGGATACACTCTGCTGGGGTTCCTTACCTGCTGTGTCTAACAGTATCCGGGATACACCAGTGATGTGGCCCAAATCCACAGTGTCCCAGGGGGTCTCAGACTATGGGTTTGCCCAGTGCCTCTCTGTCACACAGCATGGCCTCTGACACCTCATCACAGTTTCCTCTCTCTGCCCTGCCCAGCCCCAGCCATGACACAGATTTCAAGGTTTACACAATGCGAGTGCCCCTAGGTCCTAGTTTCCACACTACTCAGGAGATGCCGGACTGTTCTGTGGCCTCAACAGTCTCAAGATCTGGCCTGGGAACATGGACAGAAACTTGTTCCCACTTGGGCTGCATTGCCTTAGCCTGCATACATTGTGAACAGGGTGACCCGCAGGCTGGGAGGTACACAGCAATCCACAGGCTGCTCTGTGCTCGTGGAGAAAGCCTGTCTTCTCATGTTCCTGCAATTACTCACGCCATCCTCAATGGCATGACCCAAGGTTAGACTAAGCATCTGAGGGAGACAAGAATAAGTCCCCATGACAGAAGCCAGGAGTGGGGAACAGGAACCTGAGAGAGTGAATAGACTCCACAGGCAGAGTTAGAGGCTGTCTGAATATCCAGCCCCACTGGACCAATCAGGGCCTCCTTGCAGCTAGTGGAATCACAGAGCCCTGGGTCCTACTAAACCCACATATTACCCTGTCTTCAGTCTACGCCTCAGCCCACCCAGTGCTGTCATTCTGCTGTTCTTATCTGGTGTGGGTATGAGGACAACAGTGGTCTCACAGGGTGAGTGAGGGAGTGGTCTGCGTCTGTTTTGTGGGAGAGGTTGTAGAGACGGCAGTCACCCCTCAGATAGTTGCGAGGACCCTGGTGAAGGTGACCTGGCATTGCTCTTTTCTGAAGGCGATTAATAGCTATTTCAATTGTAAAAATAGACTTCCCGTCCAGTGCCTCCGAGGAACAGTTTGAAGAAGGAAGGCTTATTTTGGCTCGCGGTTTCCAAGGTATCAGTTCATAGTTGTCTTCTCTGCTGTGGGCCTGAGATGAAGCTGATCACAATAGTGATGAGGGTCTGATGGGACAGAGGCTCGCCTCAGGGCATCGGGAAGGGGGAGGAGGGAGGGAGAGAGGGGGAGGGAGGGAGGGGGAGGGAGAGGGAGGGAGGGAGGGGGAGGGAGGAGGGGAGAGGGAGAGAGAGAGAGAGAGGGAGGGAGGGAGGGGGAGGGGAGAGGGAGGGGAGAGGAGAGGGAGGAGAGTGAGGTGGGAGAAGGGAGGGGGAGGGGGGAGGGCGGGAAGGAGGAGAGGGGAGGGGGGGAGGGGAGGGAGAGAGGGAGGGAGGGAGGGGGAGGGGAGAGGGAGGGGAGGGAGGGAGGGGGAGGAGAGGGGGAGGGGAGGGGAGGAGGGAGAGGGAGGGAGGGAGGGAGGGGAGGGAGGAGAGGAGGGAGGGAGGGAGGGGGAGGGGAGAGGGAGGGAGGGAGAGGGAGAGAGGAGAGAGGGAGGAGGGAGGGGGAGAGGGAGAGAGAGAGAGGAGGGAGGGAGGGGGAGGGGAGAGGGAGGGGAGAGGGAGAGAGAGAGAGGAGGGAGGGAGGGGGAGAGGGAGAGAGAGAGGGAGGGAGGTGAGAGGGAGGGAGAGGAGGGAGGGAGAGGGAGGGAGGGGGAGGGAGGGGAGAGGAAGGGGCCAGGAGCAAGATGACCTCCCAGGGGAGGACAAACGGAAGAGCAGCAGGGCAGGGAAGAAGGAACTGGAAGACAATCCCCAGTTCCAAACTCTACACCGCCACAGAGGCCTTGCTGGCAAGGTAGCCGCATGGGTCAGCGGAAGGCCGCAGCGACCCAGCAGCGACCCAGCAGGGACCCAGCAGGGGCCCAGCAGGGACCCAGCAGAGGCCCAGCAGAGGCCCAGCAGGGACCCAGCAGGGACCCAGCAGCACACCCTTGCATTACCGCCAGCTGCCCTTTGACAAGGAGCAAGGCAATCAGTGGGAAAGATGGGCTTTTGAATAGATGATGCAACGCAGAGATTCACAATTTAGACACAGACTGGAGACATTTTGTACAAAAATTACCTCAAAAGGGATCACAGACATAAATGTAAACTATAGAACGATAACCTTCTAGAAGTAACCACGGAGGGCCTTAGTGACCTTGGGCTCTATGATGATTTTTCAGTTACAACAAAAACACAAATACAAAAGGAAAAACTGACATCTTGGATCTTCGTAAATTAAAAACTTCTACTCTAGGGCAATATCACTAAGAGAACAAACAGGCAGGCCACAGACTAGAGAAAATCTTTATAAAATGCATGCATAGTAGATAAAGAACATGTACCCAAAACAGACGATCCAATTTAGACAGGAGGGAAAAGTCTGAGCTAACATTCCATGCAAAAAGATGAGCAAATATCAAACTTTCCAGGTGTGGAAAGTTGTTCAGCATCGTTTTCATTGACGATGTGCAGCAAGGTACCACTGTGTATATCCCAGAATAGCCAGGCTCCAAAACACGGTGGTACCCACAGCCAGTGTGGATGTGGAGACAACAGGAACTTTCTTCACAGCTAATGGGAGTGCGGAATGGGGCAGCCACTCTAAGAGACAGCCTGGCTCTTCCTTACAGTGCTAAATATAGTTGAGCCATATGATCTGGCAGTTGAGACCCTAGGTGTTTACCCAACTCCTGAGAAAACTTATGTCCGCACAAAAGCCTGTCTAAAATATTTATAGCAGCCTTATTCATGACTGCTAAAAGTGGAAGCAACCAAGATATCCTTCAGTTGGTCCCTGAATAAGCAATTTCTGGTACCTGCATCCGCGCACTGGAATGTTATTCAGTGATAAGAAGGGGCTATCAAGCCGCAAGAGGCATGCGGGAACCTGAATGAGTATTTCAAAGGAAGAGAGTCAGTGGTCTGCAAGCCGTAGGCTGTGTGGCTCCCCACACAGTGTTCTGGAGACAAAAGGCAAACTCTGGGGACAGTTAAAAACAAACAACCATTGGCCAGGAGTCGGGGTGAGGTGGAGATGACTGGATGAAACGGAGGGGCGTTAGGGGCAATGAGACAAGATGGTGTATGTGACATGCTTCCGGTGGACACACGGGGTATTAGTCAGCTTTTTCTGGAGGGGACGCAGAGGAGATGAGCCACTTACAAAGATGAAAGACTTGCTTTGGAAGTTTCGATCTAAACCCAATCAGACTCACTGCTTTGGACCTGGGGCAAACTCTTTGCCTGGTTGCCAGGCACAAACAAATACAGAGGAAGAAACCCATCACACTCCTGGTCAAGGACACATTCACAATGATCTGAACATTTCTAGAATGCACCTCCCAGTCTGCCACCACCTTCTGGCTGGAGACCAAGCTGGGAACCAAATTTATTCACACGGGCCTGTGAGAATAGTCCAGATCCAAACTGTAACTCATGACAGTGGATGTTTGTCATGACTTCAGAGCTTCACAGCAAGAACAGACCTTAATCTATGAAAGACTTTGAGACATCATTGAAGAGATTGGATTCCAGAAAGAAGGGCCAGCAGTGACCAGAGGACTGCATCCCAGTACAGGTGTAGGAGACAGCCTCCCTAGGACTCAGAGGAGGGCTGTCTTAAGTCTCCCTGAACACCAGAGGAGTCTGCCAGTATCAGTGACGATATATCACCGACACCACTGCCCACAGGCCGGAATTGAGAGTTATCAGGACAGAGAGGGTGGGTGGTGGGTACCAACTTCTTCACTGCTGGTGTAACTGGAGACATCGGACCCACACGTGCTGAGCTTAGCAGAGACGGAGATGGCAAGTAGCTTCCGGTTCACCTGACAGCTAGTGGAGAAGCCGGCGTACAGCACCCAGACCTTGTGTCTAGTGCGCTCCTCCAGGACAGGACACAGAGCCCTGCGGAGAAATCGAGGCAGGAAATGCGTGAGATGGGCCTGGAACTTCCTGTACGGCCAGGAAAGAGAAATGCGGACACAGAGATGGAAGAGTCAGAAAACATGGAAGCCAGGACAGGAAGAGCCTCCAGGGGCCAGAGCTGGTGCAGTTTGAGCAACAACATAATGTGGCTTTGTGCTATGACCCAAAATATAAAATTAACACCCATGAATCCATCCAAACACAAATGAGTGAAAAAAGAGATGGAGACAAGACCAGTCTTCCAGCAGAAAGTTCCAGACCATTTACAAATGTGCTCCATGCTCAGGAATGGAACAAGGTTCTTCCAAAGGGGCAGCCCAGAAGGGCTGGCATCACAGTTGGGTCACCTGACTCCCCTTTCGCCAGCTGATCAAGGTCAACGCTGACTGCCCTCGGAGCCACAGTGCTCACCCTGAACAGATGTGGGGAGACCTCAGGGTTTCTGTGGCGGCTCCAATACCACAGCTCCCATCTGGCCAGGCACAGACAAGGCATGGAGGTGGGGAGGGGGCGGGGTTCTATATGCCACCTAACAGTTCTCCCCAAAGCCATCAAGGTCATCAGAAACAGTGATATCAAATTGCCAGAATAGTGTGAGGTGCAGGTTATGGGGGTACATGAGCAGTGTCCATGCTGTCTTCACTTTTTTTTCCACTCTGGAGACATGAAACAAGTCTGTAAAATAGTTTACCTGTATTTATTTATAACTAGTGTGCATGCACAAGTGCCCATGCACAGGTGCCCATGCACAGCTGTGGGGGTCACAGGACACCTTTTAGGAGTCAGCTCTCTTCCTCCACCGTGTGGGTTTCCGGAATCAAACTCAGGTCATCAGTCTTAGCACCCTTTACCCACTGAGCCACCCCTGGCCCAAGTTTACCTTGTTAAAAGAGATGTATTTTATGGCCTGTAAACTATTCCTCAATAAAATTGGTTTTAAACATGGGGGGAAATAATGTGGCCTGCTGCTATTTGGAAGCGAGTCTTATGAAAGGGAAAAATAATAAAGAATGAATTCAGGTATCTATAATCACGGGTTATGAATTTCAATCTGAACTAAACTAAGAGAGAGTTGCAATGAGACTGAGGTGGGCAGATCGCTCAGCTACAACAAAGCGCTAGTACCAGGGCTCACAGGCAGCCGGCTTTGATGCTCACCACCCACCTGGACACCAGGCTCCAACATATGCACCTGTGGGGAAGGAAACCCACATAATTACACAGGGCTGTTCCAGGGGAAGTGCAGCCCTGGAGCCAGACAGAACCAGTGTGGGGGAGTCAACAGCATTTTCTTTACTTGGAGAAAGACAGAAGGCCCCAGCATGGAGATTAAGCTTGCTGGGCACTGGGCCGTGCTCAAAGGCTGTGAACAAGTCAATTACTGCTCCCATTTAATCCAGGAAAAGGGCCCCGTGGCCAGGCTGAAACCGCGCTGCTCTACACAAGGAGCCCCAGGCCCCAACTCTGCGCCTTCTGCCTCCAAAACACACTCTGCACTAAGTGTAATGGGTTTTAGGGAATTTATTTTGCCAATTTTAGAACCCACCATAAAGAAGAAATATGAGAGAATTTTATGAGGTGTACTGTATATCTTTAATACTCGTATTTTTTTTTTCTTGAAATGCTGAGAATATCAATTACATTTATGGCTGCATGAGGAAATGCCCAAGCCCACTGCTGGCAGAGCAGGTCCTGGCAAAGAATAAACAATGGGGACTCAGGGGTCCCAGGGCCCGTGGGTTCAGATGGTCCAGGTGGCGTCTGTGCAGCGGCCCAGGATGGACAGTCTGGGGACCTTGCATTTGGGAAACAGGCATGTATGTGCATGTCTACTCATCCCTCTACATTTGCACATACATGCACCCATGTCCATGTGTTCTGATTTATGTGCACATATGTGTGTGCAGGGGCCAGAGGCACCTCTGTGCCGATTGCTTTCTTCTCAGCAGACAAGCCTGGAGAGAGGAAGGGGAGATTGGAAGGACGCCTTAGAAGTGGGGAGAAGCTACTCAACTCCCCGAAAGAACAGAGGTGGCCCTTCTCCAGCCAGCCCCTGAGGAGGGACACCCACAGGCCTCTAGCCCAGCCTCTCCTAGGCCTCAGTACCCAGGACCCCTGCTCTAGCCGCAGAGTTCTCCACGGGCCTCCTGTCCATACCAGCTTCCCTGCGCTGGGACAGATTCTGGAGAACACTGGCGGACGTGGGGTGGTCAGGGGGTTCTGGATCAGCACAGCAGGGCCACAGTCCTTGAGGAGCAGACTCTGGCACTCAACAGGCTGAGAAACGCCCCCCCCCCAGCCGTTCCCCAAGCTATTGAGAACCACAGCCTGAGGGCCAACACAGTACCTTTCCTGCAGAGAGGCACCCCAAGACCCAAAGAGCTACAAATCTAGGCTGGGAAGGAGACTCCACAGACTCATACTACACATACACGTACATACGTGTGCACACCATGCAGTCGTCCACATCCAGACTCATACACGTGCAAACACATGAGCATGTTTGCTTTGGTGGGATCTTCTCTATTACAGCTAAAAAACTCCGAAGAATCGGTCCCATTCTTTAAAGGGACCCCTCTGAAGGGAGGCAGAGTCCCTCCCCAGGGCCGCAGCTGTGCTCCAGGGGTGGCCTGTGGAGGGACGCCTCCCCCCAGCACTGTTTAAGGTTATTTATGGCTCCGACGTGCACGTTTGTTTAAAATCTGCTGCAGAATCCATCCTCTCTGCCACTTACTCAACCATTATCGGCCATCGCAAAAGTGCCGAAGTGAGAGTCATAAATGGCTGTGATTTACGAGGCAGCAAGAACACAGGACGAATGAGAGAAAATTAAATCCTTTACCTGTGAGATTATTTACGAGCTCAGCCGAGGTGCACGGCCATGCCGCGTGAACCACGGTTCGGGACACGTGTTCGGGGTCTGTCCTGTGCTGTACCACAGTCTTCATAGTGCAGACCGTGTTCCTGCAGAAGACCGTGTCAGCCCGGCTGCTCCCCAGAGATGGGCTGGGGTGGGACCAGTTCAGGACCCAACAGAGCAGCATTTTGTCCCGCCACACCTCCATCGCTGTGGGGCCTTAGATAGCCACCCTCTCTGGGCCTCTTTACTTCTGTGAACCACAGGGAATACAAAGATGGACCCGGGATCGTACGGTCACCAGGCGAGGTGCCCTCACCTGGGGTGCTCCTTCCTACCTCTTGTGACAACTCAGGTCGTTGTTTGGGTGTGGTTCTCCCCCACCCCACCCCCACCCACTACTCTGACTTGCGTTACAGCCTCGCTCCCTGGCATGTTCATCCTTGGCCCTCTTTGCCACTAGGGTACTGGGGACCCAGCTCGGGTGTCTGAGGAGAATGAGCTGTACCGCAAGGCCTTCTTCCTCCCCTTTATGGGGGTTCCTCCTGCCTGCCCAGCTGTCCACCCCATGACCCAGGAAGCCCTGGGGCACCCTTTCTCTGCTGCAGACCTTGCAGGTGAATGAATGTGTTTCCAGGCAGGTTGAATCTCACCCGCTGAGGCCTCTTAGAAGCAAGCTAGCCCAGGGCATCCTGCGCTCTTTTCCTCTGGCCTGGTGCTGGAAACTCCCAGAACAGGAGAAAAGGTCAAGGGAAACGTGGGTGTGCTAGAGGAATACAGGCCAGCATCCGGGCTCTGGGTCATATGGGGACAGTTGGTCTCCAAGGAGGTACAGCAGCCTCCTGCCTTGAGCTGTCCGTACCCAGCTAAAGGCTGCGAAGAAGGGTCAGGCCGCCGAGTCCCCAGACCTGTGTGTGTGCTGCTTCCAAAGGCCAGCTTTCTTGTAAGGGGAGCAGGGGGTTCTGCCCTCAGTGGGAGGAGGCAGGGCAGGTCTCCTAACCACCTCACTGGAAGCCAGATGTGCAGCAACTGGAGTGGGTGCCCCGATCCCAGAAGCCCCTTCTGCCTGGCGCCACACATTCCTCTCTCTCACCTCCACACAGCTGTCTCATTGTCGCAGGCCGCAAGACTCCCAGCTAAGAAAGCATGATCCACATCATGGGACACCCAGAACCCCTTTGTGACAAACCAGCTGGTGTGATGAGTGTGCGATCCGTTTTGCACACTTTCTACTTCTTTAAAGGAGGAAAACCACCGGGGACCGTAACTGCCACCGCGTTTTACACGGCTTCGAGGGAGCAGAGCCTCTCTGAGCAAATAAGAATTTGATTTTCCAATTAAGGTCCAGCCTAGATGGAGCCTCAGAGAAGCATTCGTTGGGCCAGCAGCTTGGTGGCAGCATCGTCTCCAACTGCAATTGTCCCCAACCCCCATTTGCAGAATGACAGCGATGCTAGGACCAGCCCTGCCCTGCTCCTGCCTCCTCCAGGCGGCCCTGGGGTGCACTGCCCTCCCTGGCGAGTTGGCACTCCAGGGCTCGAGCCTCAGCTTGCTGGCACCTGGCTAGGCTCCACTCTGCACCCAGCTCTCACATTGGCTCAGCCGGTTTCTGGCATCCTCATGACACCTGGAAGGTTCAGGGAGCCCCGTATTGGACAGGAGGAGGTGGTAAGGGTCGGGGTCCCCAGGACCCTGGTACCACTCTCAGTCCTCTTAGCAAACTGCTCACTGGGGAGACTCTGGCAATCGCCCAGCTTTACAGTTCCCACACTTCACCCTGTCCCCACCCTCAAGTGAAGAGCTGGCTCTGCTCTGAGACCTTTCCCTCAACCTCCTGGAAACCAGGGACCACCAGACCCACAGCAAAATGGCGATGCAGAGGGGATGCAGCAGGGACAGAGGGTCTGGAGGACCCCAAAGAAAGGAAGAGACATTGGCCAAGACTGAAATACCAGAAGGGGCAGGAGATGAGGTCACAGTAGTGGTGGCCCAACACAGGACCAGGGTACAGTGGGGCCTTGGTGGAGGTGGCTTTGCTATACCTTGAGTCCTAACCTGGGCTACACTGGCTGCTCTTGCAGGCCCTGGGTGCTCCCAAATCCTCAGACAGCAGATCCCAGCTTTCCTGGTCGGATACCCAGGACAGGACACAGGTCTGGAGTACTGAGTTCAGTCAGGTTCTGGTTCCACCTCTGCCATTAGCTCCAATGGGCAAGGCCCTTCCCCACCCTGGCTCAGTTTCCCCAGCTGCACAAAGGTTGTATGTCCAAAGGCATGCTCGGCTCTGAGGCCTTGGATGGTGACCTGCTCAAGGTCCCTGGCCTCCTGGGGTTGCCACCGTAAATGCTGCAGACAGCTCTACTCAGCCTCTCAGGAGTGAGCGCAATCCTTCCATCTCATTCTCGTTTTCTCCCAACGTAATTGAAAAATCAATATGTTGCAGAATTTCTGTGCAAACCACAAATACAATCATTTCCAATCAGAAAGGGGATGATCCTGCGGCACAGCAGCTGCGCCCGCGAGGCCCAGGCCCAGGCCCAGGGTGCTCTGCTGGTGACCACTGGGCCCTGCCAGGATGCTGCACAGGCCACCCCTCCTGCCGAGGGGCACCTCACCCCAGAGTCAATCACACCTTCCTTTCCACGGCTTCTGGTCACTCTGTGCCAAGCTTCATAAATAATGGCACTAAATGGCCTCCATGGAAAGTCGATTAATTGTGAACGTAGTTACACACAGCCAGCCACACCTGTCAGCAAGGAACTCTCCTGTTGGAACTTATTACATTTTTATCAACTTGGCAGCGCGCGTCACGATGCAATTTGGGCCGCGCATCGTCCTCTGCAATCAGAGCCATTGGCTTTTATGGGTTTGCTCAATTTTGCCCAGGGGACAGATAGCACAGAACAAGGAGAAAACACCTCATCCTTCCAAGCAGAGGACAGCCAAGGCCAAGCCACAGGCCTGGGAGAAATGTCATCATCCCCTGTCTGCCAGGCCCTGCCTAACCAGACACAGAGCTCTGTTACCCTCTGGCAGACCCTACCACCCCTGCGTCTGACTCCCGGGGCTCAGGAAATGTTTGCCCACAGGTGAGGCCCAGTGTGATTTCTCCTGCCTTGGTGTCCGGGGTATGCCTACTATCGATGTGACCTCGACTGCAGCCCAGCCCCCAGTCCAGCTGGGTTCCTCCCCTGTGGGGCTGGGACAGGCTCATCAGCTGCCTGCTTAAGCCACCTCACCTGCCCCGTATGGGGGTCCAGTGGCTATGTCACCACTGGGGTCTGCCCTATACTAGTGCTTGCTGCCTAGACCTGGTCTCTGACTCCTGAGGAGTCGGTGAAGGGAGACAGGAAGCCAGTTACTCAGAGCCTCTGCCCAGGGCTCAGTCTCTTTCCCCTATGTATTAACATCCTAAGACATGGCCAAGAGGGAGGGAAGGGCAGGGATTCAAATAGCATGGGGAGGGGCCCTCGACTGCTCCTCAGGCAGCTCCCCTTGGCCCTGACCCTGACATCTGCTCCCATTCTCCCATACACCAGATACGTTCACTTGCCAGGTGATCCCCAAACCCCCCCCCCCCCGAAGCCCTTCTCCCACCAAGGGAGAACAGTGAGGGACAGGAGCATAACCCGGAGGACCGAGGACGTCATCAGCTCAGCACCCACCCCCTTACACGCCGCCCAAGCCAAATTCTGAAGCAACGGTACCCGCCTCTCCCAGCCACACTGAGGTCTTCATGCTTCCCACCCATGCAGCTTTAGTCCATAGCAGCCTAGACCTCTCAACGGCACAACCATTTGATGTTTTCACCACCCTGCTTCTCTGCCTTTGCTGGCATGGAGAGAGGGAGGGTCTTTTTCCCACCGGAGTCCTCAGAGGTCTGGACACACATATGGTCAGCAGTACCAGCATCTGCCAAGATCCTCTGTCTTAGGGTTTCTATTGCTGTGAAGAGACACCATGACCATGACAACTCTTAAAAAGGAAAACATCTAATTGAGGTAGCTTGCTGATAGTTCAGAGGTTTAGTCCATTACCGTCATGGCGGGAAGCAAGGCAGCATGCAGGCAGACGCGGTGCTGGAGAAGGAGCTGAGAGTTCTTACATTTTGACCCGCAGGCAACAGGAAGTGGTCTGAGACACTGGGCGGTATCTTGAGCATAGGTGACCTCAAAGCCCACCTCCACAGTGACACACTTCCTCCAACAAGGTCATGCCTCCTAATAGTGCCAATCCCTATGGGCATATGGGGCCAGTCGCATTCAAGCTACCACATCCCCACGGGCTTTTTCTGGTGTTTTTCTCAGGATACTCACCCATGGCAATGACCATGGCCCACGCTGTGCCTGCTGTGTGCTCCTCTCCCTCTAGACGGACACTGTCCGTGGGTGTGCGTGCTTAACCATCTGTGCTATGCAGTAGGGCTGTCACCGGCCTCTGAGACCAATGCGCATTTGAAATGTGGCTGATGTAAATGAAGGGCTTTACATGTTATTCATTAGCTTTATCACCATGGAATAAACTGCACACATTTGAAGCACACAGTTTTTAACATACCCATTGTCCTGGTTAGTTTTTTATCATCAGCTTCACACAAACTAGAGTCACCTGAAAAGAGGGACCCTTAATTAAGTAATTGCCTAGATCAGATTGGACTGTGAGCAATCTGTGACGCATTTTCCTGATTGCCGACTGACGTAGGTAGGCCTAGCCCACTGTGGGTGGTGTCATCCCTAGGCAGGTGGACCTGGACTGTCTTTAAAAAGCTAGCTGAGCATGACCCAGTGAGCTTAGCCAGTAAGCAGCATTCTCCTGTGGTTCCTGCTTAAGTTCCTAGCCTGGCTTCCCTCAGTGATGGATTGTGAACTGGAAGTATAACCCAAATAGACCTTTTCTTCACCGAGTCTCTTTTGGCCGTGGTATTTAAACCATAGCAACAGAAAACAAACTACATCCATGTACCGGCAGCCCCAGGGCAACAGGAAAGGCAGTGAATGCGCCCACTGCACCAAGGTTTCGTGGTCCTCCTGCCCTCTCACCCTCCCTGCCCCAGATCCCAGGCCTCAAGAAACCACAGATCTATTTTCTGTCATTTCCAATTAGTGTGCATTTTCTGGAATTTTATATCAATTTTTTATAGACTCATAAACTATCTCCCTTTGTGTCAAGCTTCTCTCGGGCAGGGCCATCTGCCAGTGGTCCCTGCTGCTGTGTGTTCACCGCCTTCTGCTGCTGAGGACTAGCTGAGGTGCAGATATGTCACCGTGCATCCATCCACAGAGCTGTTGGGCCACACCTGTGCTCTTTGTAGACTGGGACTGCTGCAGTCATTCACACACCACTCTGTGGTCATGTGTCCCCCCCAAAAGGCCCCTCTATGGAAGGCTTGGTTCCAAACAGTGTGTCCAGAGGTGGGGTTCTGGAGAAGTGATTGACAGCCCTGACCTCATCAATTCAGTGGCATTGTTGCAGGGTGGTTGGGGACTTCAGAGTCAGGGCCCGGGTGGAGGGAGTAAGTCATTGGAGATGAGCCCTGAGGGATGACACATCTCGTTCCATCTCTTCTGTCTCTGTGTGTCCCGGTTGCCGAGGGAGCAGCTTTCCTTGGCTGCACCCCTGCTGTGATGTTTTCCACCTGACCACGGACCTCAGAGCAACAGAGCCGGTCCGTGACAGACTGAAACCTCTTTTCTTCAACGTGTTTTCCCCGGGTGTTCTGTTGCAGCAATGAAGAACTGGCTGGCCTAACATGTGCTTTTGTTTTTCAGTGTATGAAACGACAGGACAGATTAGGAAACTGCCAGGCTGTTTCCCAAGGGCTGGACCATGGTACATACCCACCAGTGACCTGAGACCTCCCCCATGTCCTCTCCGTTAGCCATGCTGATGTCTGTAAGCTATGCCATGGTGGGTTTAGTTCTTATTTCCCTGTTGACTGACAGTGTTGTAAGTCTTCTGCGCTGATGCCATCTGAAGACCGTGCTCTTGGGCTGGGTGGCGTTTTCTCCCTTGTTTCTAGTGGAATTCTCAGGAAACACAGAGCCTGAAGCAGGAAGGTTCAGACCCCCAAGTCAGTGTCTGAACCAGGTTTGCGTGTGCCGGGACAGCTCGTGTCTCCCGAGGAACGCAGCCGCTGTCACAGTCTCTCATCCTGTCGGTGGAGTCAGGTAGACGGCATCCTGCACTGTTGACGTGTGTAAAGCACTGTCTTCTTGCTTTTTCTGACCCAGCTTGCTAAGGGTCTCCTCATCGGATTGATCATCTCCAAGAACTGGCTTTGGGGCTCGGGGACTCAAGGAGCCAGGCCTCTGCTCGCTCTCTCTTTGGCTTCACAATGATTGCTATCACCTTTCTTTCGTCTTAAGAGTTGGTTTCATCTGCTCTTTTTCTCGAGGTGCAAGCTGAGGCCATTGATGTGAACTATTCTTTCTAACTCAGGTATTGTGCTATAGACACATCGATAAATTTGGGAATTTCATTTTGATTCTGTGTACACCGCTTTCTAACTTTGATTTCTTCCTTGGTCCGTAGATGACTGTCCTAGTTAGGTACCTATTGCTGTGATAAAACACCACCCATGACCAAAAGCAAGCTGGGAAGGAAAGGGTTTATTTCATCTTACAGCTAACAGTCCATCACCAAGGGGCGCCAAGGCAGGACTCAAGGCAGGAAACTAGAGCAGAAACTGAAGCCATGGTGGAACAATGTTCCCTGGCTGGCTTCACCCAGGCTCCTGCTCAGCCAGCCTTCTTATACAACCCAGGACCACCTGCCTGGAAGTGGCACCGTCCACAGTGGGCTAGACCTTCCTCCACCAATTAGCAACCAAGAAAATGCCCCCACAGACATGCCCATAAGCCAGTCTGATGGAGGCAGTTCTCATACTGAGATTCCCTCTTTCTGGGAGTGTCAAGTTGACAAGCAAGACTAGCCTTCGCAGTTACCAAGCAATAGGTAGTCTTTCTGGGGCTTTTCTTTCTTTCTTTTTTTAATTTTCACATTTTTATTTTATTAAATCAAAACACCCTTGAATATCATTCCATATCAACACTTTTTATAATTATTTCTTTATTGATTATTTGGGAATCTCACATCATGCACCCTGTTGACCCTCACCTCCCAATCTTCCCATGTCTGCTCCCTCCCCTCAAAAAACAAGTCCATTTCGTGTTGTCTGTATATTCCCTGGAGCATGGTCAAATTCCTAGTGCCCAGCCCCCCAAGGGAAGATGGATCTTTCTCCACCCGCATCCACAGTGCTGTGGTCCCAGCTGGGGCCAGCTCTCCTGCGGGCATTAACATGGCTACAGGCAGTATCCCCGACCACGGGCAGTGATAACTCGGGCCACGGACATCAACATGGCCCTTGGCCGTACCAGGACCACTGACCCATTCATGTCCTTCAGTGGCTGCACAGACCATGAGCCTCTATGGTCTCTCACATCAGCATGGCTCCCCAAGGCAGCTAAGCCCAAGAACATCACTAAGGCATCAGGCAGGCAGCGGCACAGATCTCAGCCTCCATGGAGGACTGGAGCAGCAGCATGGACCACCGACACCAACATGGCCTCTGGCAGTATTGCAGACCACGGTGGTCCTTTGAGGGGGTACCATCCAGAAAGTGAAGCTTTCCTCACCTCAGGCCTCAGTCTTTGCCCAGAGCCAGGGTGATGCTGCAGCCGGGGGCAGGTTTGGGGGCTGAGTTTGTGTTGTACATCATCCCACTGACCCTACCGGCAATGTCAGCGTGTGGACCTCAGCCCTCTCTCACCGGTCACCGCCATCACGTCTCCAGTTCTCCTCTCTCCCTAACGCCCACACCACTCCATTTTTCTGTCTTTCCCACCTCTCCATCACATGCTTGTTCATTGTAGTGGTGCCCGTCTGCCCCAGAGGTGGCGCTTGGGTGTCTTCTGGCCGCCTAGGCCGCCTCTGATGCTTTCCTGACTAAACCCCATTGTTAACATACAACTCTCCCAATGACTGAGAACTCTTTACATCTTTGGGTATCTTTAATAATCTAGAATATCATCTATATCAGTGTTCTGTGTGTACCAGAAAAGAATGGGGTATTCTGTTGTTATCAGGTGATGTATTTCTTAAAAGTCCATTTTCCCTTTAATCTTTTCCTGCCTTCTTTTCACTAACTCAATGTTGTGTGTAATTCTCCTGTTGGCTCCTTGGCTGTAGCTGTTTGTGACTCATTGGTGGCTTTCTGGTTTACCGCACAGACAGGAACCACAGTCTGTCTCCCTTCGAGTTAGATCACATCACTTCACAGGCAGAGGGATGTTGGATGGCCCCTTCCCCTCCCTGTGCTGCCTGTGAAGCCGGTCGCTCTTCCTCTGCATCGTCAACCCCACCGTGACTGCCTCTCCTGCTTACGTAGCCAGTTATTTCTGGGAGAGGCTTAAACAGTGAAAGCGAATCCTACTCATTTACCTTTCGGAGCACGCGGCTTCCGACATTTCATCCATTTGGTGGGTTTTCATTCCGTCTAACGTCACCTCCTTCTGCCCGCACGGCTGCCTCAGCACGTCCTGCTGGGTGCTGGGTGCTGGTGACTTAATCCTGTCAACTCCATGTATCAGTGAAGGTCTTCACCTTTGCTTTTAGAAACTACTTTTGCTGTTGGAGTTGGGGGTGGTGGACTTATTTCTCCTTTCAGCTCTGAAGGTGTCACCCCTCCCTGGTCTGGCTCGCACGGGTCCCTGCTGCCACCCCTGCTTCCAGTTTGCTGCGCAAACCCGACAGTTCTGGCTTCCAGACTCGCCCCTGCTTGCTGGTTCGGGTTGTGATGTGCCGAGTGCTCGTTTCAGGTGGCCCATCCTTGGGCTTTGGTGACTGTCTCGGGTCTATCATTTATCATTTCCATAGTCCACTATTTCTTCAAGTATTCTTCTGTCTCCATCCCTCTCTCTTCCTTCATGGGCTCCATGATGCTGGGGCTAATTAAAGTTTTCCTGAGGCTCACTGATAGTCTGTTTATTCATTTTTTTCTTATCTTTTTTACACTTATTTGAGGGCTGGGAATGCATGTCACTGTGCACGTGTAGAAGTCAGGGGACAACTTGCTGGAGTAGGCTCTCTCCTTCCACCGTGCGGGTCCTGGGTTTGGAACTCGGGTCCTCGAGCTTGACAGAAAGGGCCTCTACCCACTGGGCCACCTCACCAGCCCTTAGCTGCTTTTCAATTCCCGTTCTTTCTGCTTCACTGAGGCCACTCTTCTGCCTTTGTGTTCGGGGTGCCGACCAGTTCTTTGACATCTAGTCCGCCACTCACCCCATCCTGTGTATCTTCCACCACACGTTGTCATTGTGGCCTCCAGGAGTTCATTGTGCTTGTCCTTGCCTCTTCTGCGTCTCTGCTTAACTTTCCGAGCATACTGAACGTCAGCATGATAATACCTGCTTCAGTGCTTGGCTCTGCTAACCCTGACGTCGGTTCTGAGTCAGCTGCGATGATTTATCTCTTTGTTATGTGTGTTTTCTTGTTAATTTTTATTGGGTCTCAGACATCATGATGTTCTGTTATTGAGTGTTGGATTTCTGAACTTTTGCTAGGACGCAATCAGTTCCCTTGGAAACAGTTTGGTCCTTTAGGTGGCTATAGTTTGGACAGCTGTCCCTGAGAGACCCCTGTGATAAAGCCCAGCCTGCGGCACTACTGGAAAGTGGTAGAGCCTTTAAATGTGAGCCTCCTAAATGGGAGGTCCCTCAGTCAACAGAGGTCCTTCCATCAACAGGGAGCTGTGGGACTCTGGTCTCTCCCTCTTCCTTTGTTTAGAGGCCACTGTGAGATGAGCCGCCTGCTCCATCAGGAGTTCCCCACCAAGATGTGTGACCTCACCACAGGCCCAAAACAGAAGAGATAACTGCACACACACTGAGACATCTATACGGGATGTATTGGAGCACCTCACAGGCTAGGGTCCGGCTAGTCCAGCGATGGCTGTCTCATAGCAGAAAGGCTGAGAATCCAGCAGTGGCTGAGTTCACAAGACTGGGTGTCTCAGCAGTCCCAGTTTGGTGCCGGAGTCCCAGTGGATTCCTGGAGAGCTGCTGGTCTTCAGTTTATGTCAGAATCCCAGAGAAATAGGTTTGAATAGTAGTGAAGGGAAGCCTCAGCCATAGGATAGATGGACTTGCCGGTGAGTGAGGGCGAGCAGTGGAAGTTCCCTACTCCATGTTCTTTTATGTGGGCTGCGACCAGAAGGTGTGGCCCAGACATAGGGTGACCCAGACATAGTGTGGGCCTTCTGATCTCAAATGATCCAATCAAGAAAACTCCTCATGTGTGAGTCCAACTGCTTGGCTTTTAGTTGATACCAAATAAAGTCACATTGACAACCAACATTAGCCATCAAAGTGTTCTTCAAGCCTGAGGAAGAAACTGCAGGAGGCTGGAGGTCCCAATTGTTGGTCAAATCCAAACCAACAATGGATTTGAAAGAACAGGTTTACTAAGAAGGCACACAATGGTCAAATGGTGTCTCCAGCCGTTAGGGAAGGATGCATCAAAATCACAATGAAGTATCGCTTCATGCCCGCTAGGATGCCATGGGGTGTGAGAGACTGCGGCACATGTCCCCTGGTGGAGGGCATATGACACGTGGCCTGTGTCCAGCAGTAGAGATTAAGTGGGGGGAGGGGACTCCCATGTGGTTCAGCCATTCCAGAGCAGCCGCATGCCCCCAGAACTGAAAGCGGGGTCTGGAAGACCCACACACGGCAGAACCGCTCCTACAAGCAAACGACAGCAGGAACCTGAGAGCACAGGACAGACTGGTGGCCAAGTCCAGCCCACAGCCAAGTAAGAAGATGCTATGTGTCCTGCATCGTGGGTGGGGGGGCGGAGCTGAGAAAACCACACCTGTAAAGTTATCCAGATACAGTGGACCGGAGACTGATGGCTCTGCTGTCGTGAGGTTCCCAGACTGTCGAAACCACAGCAACAGCGGCAGAACCCGTCTCTGGGGCAGCGGAGGGAAAGGGAGAGTCAGTGTTTACCAGGACAGAGTGGCTCTGACGAGGAGGGGTTTCGGGTGCAGGTGCAGCACTGTGAGAATATTTAATGTTTCACAATTATAAGTGGTTGGAGTAAACCGTGTATTTCACTGTGAGCTACCTGCCCATAAGCTGCTAGGCATGGTCTGTCAGGGCACGGTCAGAGTTGTGCATCACTGTTCCCAGAGTCTGAAACACTCACAGGCGGAAAGAGGCATCTTGAACATCCTCAGGACTCTCAGGCTCAGGACATGTGTCCTCCCCAAGCACAATGCTCCCAGGTAAGCCAAGGTTGCCAACTGGTGCTTAACACCCATATTTCAGAGAGATGAACTGAGGCACGTCCCTGGGGGGCAGGGGGCAGGACAGGGTCTTCCAGCACCCTTTCCTCCATGATCACGATTGATTTTGTAGCATCTGATGATCTGTGATGTCCTAACCACTCAGTCTCACGACTGTTATTTCCCGCCTTCCTCCGTCTCCCAGCCTCTGGCTCAGTCATGGTTTCCCTCCCATGCCACTGAGGGTGGCTTTTATCCCTGGGGCCTCCAGGTTTCAGTTTACTGTCCCCTCCTTATTCACACACCCACAGCAATGACAGACACAACATCCTGCTTCCAAATCCTGCTGGCCCCTGACAGCCCACCAAAGGTGTTATCACATGCCCACGGCACACAGGGACAGATAACCGATGACACACACAGGGATACACATGGGAACGGATAACACATATTCACCAACTCATACGGACACACGGGGACAGGTAACTGATAACTCACACAGACATCACAGACACTGGCACACAGACGCACGCGGGGACAGGTACACACTGATTCGCACAGGCACTCAGACACACAGGGACAAATAACATGCACTGACTCACATAAGCACACATGCTCTAACTCCCGTGGCTACACACAGACCCTGTACATAC
Source organism: Peromyscus maniculatus bairdii (assembly GCF_049852395.1). NCBI lineage: Eukaryota > Metazoa > Chordata > Mammalia > Rodentia > Cricetidae > Peromyscus > Peromyscus maniculatus. The sequence goes on along the minus strand of NC_134865.1, from coordinate 84,449,553 downwards.
AGCTGGCAGATGCATGCACAGACGTATCAAACACGGATTACACACTGACACACATGCACACAGACCCTTGCACAGAGCTAACACAGACATCTGCTCAGACACCACACACACACACACACACACACACACACACACACACACACAGCATTCAAGTGCCTTCCAGAGTGAGGACCACTGTCTATATCCACACCTTTGAAGGGGCTGTTCTGGGTCCCACGGGCCCCAGCCTGCTAAGCCGGAGCTGGGATGTGCAAGCACACTACAACCCACCCCTCTCCCCTCCACAGATGGCCATGGCCTTCCCTCTGCTGCATGTGGCTGTGGGGATTAAGACTGAAACTGCCTCTGCCTGGGCTCTATGACGGGTCACAGGGGACCCTCCCTTGAGGAGTTCCAGCCTCTGTGGCCATACCTGAGTCCTCAGGTCACTGAGCCCAGCAGTCAGGCCTGATGTGGGGTCGGTATGGATCTCAACACTCACGCTTATGACCCTGAAGATGGCTCTTCAGTTGTTTGAGATGCCTCTGTCATCTCATCCTTTGCTGCCTCCCTCCCCGATAGACCCTGTCTTCCTTCACTGGCCATCCTTCTTCACGTGTCTTCTCCCTGGTGTCCTGGTTTTAAACACAGGGAGCCTGCAGCCAGCATTTCCACAGGGGTGTCAGGTTTCAGCCTCCCCTGAAATAGCGGCCTGAGTGGACCCTGCGTCTCAGGTGACAGCAAGGCTGCTTTTCTACCACCAGCAGCCACCTGTGAGGAGGGCCTTCCTCTCCCATCGTCCCGCTGAATGTCAAGAGCTTGGGACCTCAGAGTCCAGGTCACCTGCTGCATCCAGAGGTTACAGTGTCAAATGTGAAGGGGCCTTGGAGCCACAGAGCAGAGTAGGAGAGCCCACAGCACAGGGAGCCTGGCCTGAGCTGGCAGGAACCTGCAGAGATCACTGAAAAGCGCCTCAGGAGACTGGTGGCCTATGCTGAGGGCTGTGAGAGGTGGAAAGGAACAGCCCGGGGTACTGAAGACGTTCTCTTTCACTTTGGTGCTGTGGATGCAATCCAGAGCACGGTGTATGCTAGGCCAGTGCTCTCATTGGGCCACACTCTCAGCACAAGACATTACATCTTTTGGCCATTTACAACCACTGGTAGGTGGCAGAGCTGGGGTCTGAGTGCAGGGAGGTGACACTGAGCACCACCTTAAGCAGAATGCTCAAGTCAAGCCCCTACTGAGTTTGGGGAGCGGGGGAGCCATGGTGCTAGGGCTTTGTTTTACATTGGAGACTAAGCCTTCCCAGTTCCATGTCAGATGCAGAGTCTCACCCACTGCCTCTCTGTCGCTGAGAAATGGCAGGTGGGGCGGGTGCCCAGGTCTTTCCTGACCAGCCCAGCCCAGCCCAGAACAGTAGCTGCATGAACCTGCCACTGGCAGGGCATGGCCAGGCAGGCACAGCAAAGTTTGCAGGGGGCAGGCATCTGCATCACCAATTTGGGAGCCTAAGAGAGCCCTGGTCAGTCAAAGGGCCTAGGACTGGCTCCCAAAGGACCCTCTGGCCATGGACACTTTTCCCAGAGCTGGAATTCCATGCTCAGGGTGCCTGCAGCCTCAATTTGCATCATCAAGGTGCTAATCAGAGGCACACTGGCACCCTCCCCTCCCTGACTGGGCTCAGCATCCCATGGGCAGCCAACAGGCCAGACAAAGGGCTGTGTGCAAATTGAGGCCAGGACTGGCCTGGGAGATGGGCTGTGAGGGAGATAATTGGGCCGGCTCCAAGGTGTGTGGGGGGGGGAGGGTTGGGGGGACGCGTTAATTGGAGAAAGACAGAGAAGAAAGGAATTGATGGCTACAGAGTCCCAGCAGCTGGGAATGCAGTGGACAAAGGGTGAGCCAAGGAGCCTGGGTGCCGGGTCAACTCTGCGAGTGGCTGGAGAGACATGACCCAGCCAGCCAGTCCAGGCACAACCACTGCTGGCCTCTCCCTGGCCAGGGCCCAGGTCAGAAAGTGAAGTCTGGAGTATCCTCGCCCCCAGCCCATCAGAGATGGGAGTACACCACAGGCCTCGGTGGACCCTGTGAGCAAATGAATGATGTGGAGGCACTGACTGACCTCCTGGGAAGGCTGGACCAGTCCTCAGGACCTTAGAAGGGGAGCCTCTCTGTCCACATCTCCCTTCCCCCTCCCCAAGAGCACTCACCCTCCTGATACAGAATTCCAGCCTGCCCTCACTGATCTCTGCTCTTCCACAGCACAGTAACCTCAAGAACCCTTAGCCATCCTCTCTTAAAGATCGACCTACACCACTGTGGGACCACGCAGGACCCAGATCCCCGTATGTGGAAGATTCCTTTACAGTGTGTCAATATATGTCGCTGTGATCAGTTTAATAAAGAAGCTGACTGGTCAACAGTTAAACAGAAAAAGTTAGGCAGGAGAGCCAACCTGAGAATGCTGGGATGGAGAAGGGTGGAGCCTGGAATCTCCAGCAGATGCAGAGAGACAATAGACATGCCATGCTGAGAAGAGGTACCAAGCCATATGCAAAGCATAGATAAAAATATGGGTTAATTGAAAATGTAAGAGTTAGCTCATAGCAAGCCTGAGCTATTGGCTGAGCATTTATAATTAATATTCAGACTCTGTGGTGGTTATCTGGGAACTGGTAGTCAGGAAAGGAAAACTCTAACCACATCCATACCAGCTATCCAGGTAGTAGGAGGTGACTACTCCATTGCTGACCCTGTCCACTTCCTGCAGCCCCTGAGAGTGCTGACCTCCCCCACAGGCTCTAACCATCTCATGTCTAGTCTCATCTATGCTGTAACTTCTGCTGCCAGACCCTGCCATCCTGGTCGGTCCCTCTTGCCACTGGTATCCTTGTATCCTGCCCACTAAACCCAGAACCCCAGCCTCCTCCATGAACTTCCTTCATGGGAAGCTGAATGAACCCCACCTCAACTCCACCTCTGCCCTGCTGGTCATCAGGTATGGCAGATCCCTTCCTACCTCTGAGCCTCAGTTTCCCCTTTGAAAGTGCAGGTAACAGCTCTCCCACTGGGGTTCTCTGAAATGTCAGACAGGCAAAACAAAGAGCTTGTCCCCACTTCAGGCACCTCCACCCTCCATCGCTCCCCTAAAGTGGCCCACATAGGGCAGGAGCCCTGAGGAGCAGGCTCTGTACAGTTAGCAGGGTGCCTAGGTTGGCCTCCAATTCCCCAGGCCCTGGAAAGGTGAGCCTACCCCCCCCCCAGCCTCCCACCAGCCCTCCTGCCCTCCAGGGAGAGCTCCTATGAACACAAAATCCCTAAAACAGCTCTTGAATAGAACACATGGTGATTTGTCTTTGCTTAGGAAAGAGAGTGGCTTTAGCAAAACAGACTTTCATGTCTATTTAACTAGCCATCGGGAGACTAGGTCCCAGGCTGGTCTGCTCCTTCGGTGGGTGATAGACAGTTCAGTCATTAATTGTGTCTCTGTTTCTCCCGCCTGCTGGCAAGGTTGGGGCAGGCAGGAGAGACTCCAAGAGACAGGCCACCTCTCCACAGCCTTTCTCCATGAGGCCAACCTGGTGGCTGGTGTCCCCTACAACAGGCTCCAGACTCGGGCAAGGCTCTGAAGCTGGACCCCAGCCCATTGTTCCATTAGCTGGGGTAACAATGACAGGCTGAGGTGGGAATGGGTATCAGACGCCCTTTGGGGACATCAGAGGTCTTTTGGGCAACAATTGGGCAACCTTCACAGTGACAGACCTTTCCTGGGCTGAAGGCAGAAGTGTGAAAGGGAGGGAACAGGGAACCCTCAGGGACACCTCCTGGCTATCTCAGGTCAGACCCCACCCCACACACCTGCAGGAATACCAGGGTCGTGTCACCCATCTGATATCCTGCCTGTGAGGGATGAATCAAATCTCCCCAAATGCCTGTGCTGTGGCCCTCAGCTGCCTGAGGGTGTGCCTAAACTTGGAACCAGACCTTTAAAGAGTGATCATGGTTAGTGCCACTAGGGTAGACCCCAGTCCAGTGTTCCTAAAAAGGTTAGGACACAGATCTGGGGGCGGGGGCGGGGGGGAGGATGGCCCTGTGAGGTCACAAGGAGAAAAATGCCTCAGAAGGAGCCAGCCACACTTTGGCCTCAGACATCAAGCCCAGGACTGTGAGGAAAGAAACTTTGTCATGTATGTACACATCCCATCGATCCTCACACATGACTGAGCTAATCTAGATATACTCCTTGCCCAGTGGACACCCAGGACCAGAGTGGCACAAGTGACCCATAAGAGGAACACAGACCTGCTGTGGCCACAAGCCCCCCAAAGAACCCCAGTCTCCTGGATCATCTGAGAGCTGACAGCCAAGGAAGGTGCAGATGCTTCTCAGATGGTGTCCACAAGATCCCCCAAGCCTGAACAACCCCCAGAAAGCTACCTTCTTCCAGAGAATTTTCTGCCGACATGCCTGCCACAGACAACTGCTGGTCCCACTCTCTGGGTAGAGTGAGTGTCTCCTGGGCCACTATGGGTAACCACCCCCTCATGGCTGGAGAGCTGGGAGATGAGAGCCCCCAGGTATTAACCTCCCCCACCCCACCCCAGCCAGCTTTATCTTGTCCCCCGGAAGGGCCTGACTGCTCCCTGCCTGTACCACAGGCTTAACCAGCCTGGGCCCGAACCATGAAATCCTCTCCTTCCTGCTTGGGAAGCAGGTTCCTCAGACCCAGCCTCAGGTCCCCAGAGGGAGGCTGCATCCAGTGACTGTCTGTCTGATCAGGAGATTTTAATGATGGCCAAATTTCACAGCAGGCCACTGAGCTGCCGGCAACACCAACTTAAGAAGCGAATCTGGCTATCGATTTTCCCCGCCTCACGCTGTCACGTTCCCTTGAAGGCTTTTACCCAGGCCTTTTTTTTTTTAATTTAACTTTTTATTGATTCTTTGGAGTTTTACATCATGCACCCCAATTCTGCTCACCTCCCGGTTCCCCCGTATCTCCTCACCCCTGCAGCGCCCCCCCCAAAGAAAATTTTTTTAAAAAGTAAAATCGAAACAAAACAAGCAAGCAAACAAACAAATAAAACAAAACAAGCAAACAAACCTTTGCTTCTCCTTCTCTCCTGCATTCGTCCTGGTGGCACCGGGAGCCGCGCGTCGTGGAGTATGTATATACCCCTGCGTCCAATCAGCTTTACCGGCAAGTGTTCGTTGCAGGGAGTCGATGGTCTGGTTCAAGGCCTCTGGTTTCTGGCACACCACCATCACTGGATCCGCACCCCAACTCATCTGGGATATCCCCTGGCTGCCCAAGTCATGGAGATCCTGGGGGTATTGTTCCACAGGACCAGTCCCTTCTCGAGCTCCAGCTGGTCCTAGATGGGGCAGATGTTAGGGTGGGCCAACCCAAGGCCCCGCTGTGGACCTGGGTGGTAGTGGAACTGGTCAGCCTCAGCCACTGGGGCCACCCACCTCAGTCGAGGGGGCCGAGTCAGCTCCCCGACACCCGTGCCCTCAGGGTGGGTTCACCCTCAACTGTGGTGAGGGGTGGAGCCATCTCTCCTGAGTGTAGGAACCAACTCCCCAGTGAGGACTGGGGCAGTTCTCATGCCGCAGTTTCCAGCAGGGGGCAAGGCCAGCTTTCCCTGGGCCAGCGAAGGGCGGGACCAGCTCAGCATGGTCCTCTGACTTCATCTCACAAGGTTCCTGTGGCCCCTGAGGTGACACAAGCCACAGGCATCAACACAGACCCCGGGGCAGCTGGAAAAACCGACCTAGACGTGACCCTCAGCAGCAGCTTGGACATCCTGGCTCCGGATAGAGTCACTGGCCACTCAGGTTGGAATGGTTCTGGCGGCAGCATTGGCCCCCCGGACACCACCAAGGACTGAGGTTTCAGCAAAGACCTCCAGCTGAGGCAGGACCATGGACCCAGACCTGGTCCTCCGCAGCAGCTGCACCTGGATGTCACCATTGCCCCCAGGGGAAGTGCAGGCCACACTCAGATCAGTTCATGCCCCAGTGGTAGCCTTGAACGCCAGCACTGCCCCAGACCTCGGGCATCTGCACGGCCTTCAGTTTTTACCCAGGCTTCTTAGAGGGGTAGAGCTTACACAAAAGAACAGATTACATTGTAAATCAGGCCACTGTGACTTATTCTCCCTCCCTCCCCTGGAGGACTGGGTGGCAGAGAAAGCCTCCTCTCTGCAGCTGGGAGCCCGGATGAGCCCACCCCCACCCCTACTCTTGCCCTGCCCAGGCCAGCAGCTTGGGTTGCCCCCACTCTTAGAACCCCGTTCCCTCCTCCATGCTTCCGTGGAGTGATAGCTTTCTGTTGAACACCTGAGCGCCATGCAGCTGCTGCCCCAATTTCTCCACCCTAACGGCCCTCGGGCTCCCACAGAGCGCTTCCCTGTGGTTCTCTGCTCTCTCCAGCCATTTCCTGCTGCCTTCATCGCTGCACACAAGTCTGGGGACCGGGGACACAGCAAGGACTGAGGTCTTTCATGCCCTTAGGCACACAGCCCCAGGGCCAGGCCTGGCTCTCCAGAAAGAGATACTTAGGACCCACTGAGGAGGAGACCATACCAATGACCTGTGTCTCTGCTGGGCTGCACAGCCCCAGCCCACAGCTCCTGGAGGCCTTAGGCAAACAAACTCCTATTCGACAGAGTCCCAGAACAGAGCCGCCCTCAGACATCTGCCGTTTCTGGAACATTCACACTGCAGCTCATACTCACATACTCCAGCCTAGCGAGCAGCCGGCACGTAGACTCCAATCAGGACACACACAGCCACAGACCCTCTAGAGGGGCTGTCCCGGTTAGGTCCCAGAGCCACCATGTCACCTTGGGTACTGGAGTCCCTTCCTTGTGACCGTCCCTGAGCCCCAACCAGAAAGAAGCCCAGGAAGGCAGCCTTCATCACAAGCACCACCACTCACTGGGGTAGCACCCCGAAGAAAAGAACAGAGATGGCTCACTGTCCATCATCCCATCTTTCCCCTCCTGCACAGCCAGGGCCACCTCTGAGCCCACGGTGACCACGCTCAGGGCCACCTCTGTACTCAGTGATGACTATTACTGTTGTCCACACTGGTGCTATGCCCGGCAATCCAGGCCAGGGAAGGTGGCCAGGCACGGGTGCCTGAGATAGTCTCCATCCATAGCCAGTTCCAGCTAAGGGGGGAGGGGAGCCATGGAAGCAAGCAGGAAATCTGATGACAGACTGTCCTGGGCTCACCCTGGGACTGGCCCCACCTGCACCCCGGAATACGGTGGAGAAGGCCCCTCACTTGCCCACTGCTGAGACCGGGGCAATGTTCCCTCACCAGTGTTTCTACACACACACACACACACACACACACACACACACACACACACACACAGAGAGAGAGAGAGAGAGAGAGAGAGAGAGAGAGAGAGAGAGAGAGAGAGAGAGAGAGAGACCTCAGCCTCCTGAGGTGTCCTGTCTGCCTTGTGTGACCACAGAGAGGACCATACCAAGCCACATCCCTGTGAACTGGAGGGCATCATCTGTCATCAGGGACAGGGCTCTCAGTAAGCCTCTGTTCTGGGCTGAAGCCATCATCCTGAATGGAAAGGCCTGAGCATTGGGCTGGTGGAGAGGGACCCTGTGTTCTGCTCACACACCTTGGGATGGTGACCATCTCAAGTCAGCAGACCCAGAGAGAGCTGGGAGGTCAAGCTGCTTGAAGCTGTATCGTCCTCGGAATCTCACAGTGTCTGCTGTTTCCAGATCCCACAAAGCCAGCCCTTTTCCCTCTGGGCTGCTCTCCCGCCCCCACCCCACCTCCAGCTCGCTCACCTGCTGTGGCCTTGGAGTAGCCGAAGGGCACAGAGTCAGGGAACCATGGCGCTGGGGGCCACACGTGTTTCTGACCCAAGCAAGAATCCAGGGGCAGGGGAGAGGGCTAATTATGGCCCAAGGATAAAAACGGCAGCCAAGCAGCTGTGCAGGGCGGAAGGCATGCTCCCCTCCGAGACACATTTTCCAATTCCTGGGCTGCCGAGAATGCATTCCTTGACATTTATGAGGCCCGGGCTCCCCATAAACCCAGATTCCAAAGAGGCCGACAGCTGGCCAGATCCCTGGAATCCAGGACTGCAGGACAGCCCTTTACGACGGACGCAGCTGCAGAGGCAGTGCCGGGAGGAGCCTTGAAGCCTAGAGGCAACGCTGTCCTCACTCGCGTTCCCCCCCCCCCAGCAGCTGGAGAAAGTGGGGCTCGGTTCCTTTGGCAGCTGAAGTTTGGAGGTTCAGGGAGGCTGGGCAACTTTTCGTATCTGTGAGCCAGAGTGGCTGGGTGGTGTCTACAGCCACACTGTACCCATTTGGTTCATAGCACCAGCTACTAGGTATAGAAATAATAAGACTGAGGAGAAATTCCCCAACATGAACAGTGCACTTATCGGGGAACAGCATTCTTGAAGATGGCCCCCCTTTTGTCTCCTATGCCATCGGCTTTTGCTGCAATGGATGCTGTATACACATCACAACAGGAAATAGGAGCAGCTGTGTGTAATACTGTGCAGGATGGCAGGCCAGGAGACCACTGGAGACAGCCACCAAAGCTGGACTCAGCATGCCACTGTGCAGGATGGCAGGCCAGGAGACCACTGGAGATGGCCACCAAAGCTGGACTCAGAGCTCCGATCATCTTTAAAGCTCTGAGGAACAAGTCTGACTTGGATGCCAGGCTCAGAACTCAGGGGAAGCCAGAGCTTGCTGGGAAACCCAGAACCCAAGGCTCCTTGTGCCTGGCCAACACTGTCCCACTGGTTGGACCCCACACCTGGCAGGTGAGGCAGAAGCAGTGTGGCTGAAGCTAGCTCACAGGTCCCAGAAGCTCCTGCTGGCATTCTCCAATGTTGTGCTCAGTGAGGCACTAGAAGCTTAAAAATTTGCCCCATGGGTAGATCCCTCACCATAGCAGTCTGCATGGGAACTTCCTGGCTTGAACTTTGCTTGCCGTCATTCTACACGGGAACAGCCTGGAACAAGGCCCAGGTGCCTGGAGAAAAAAGCAATCCATCGTCAGTTCTAGAGAGAAATGCTGTGTATGCGTTGGATGTAAATGTCCCTTCAAGGGCCCATAAACTGATGATGCTTCTTGGGGCTCGAAAAACTTAAGAAGGCCACAGCGAAGGAAGTGGGGCAGAGAAGGTGGGTCCCGGGCCCCTTCCAGGTTGCTGCTTCTTCACCGACATGATGTGCTGCTACCCTGGGCTGAAACTCCGACTGTGAACTAAGAAGGACAATTCCTCCCTTCAAGCTGTTTTTCTGAGGCACGTGGTCAGTGACAGAAAGGTCACCAGGGTAGAAGCTGTCATCCTAAAAGCTCAGATCGGTCTCACAAGTACTTTGTCAAATACCATGTCTAGTGTGGGCAGATAACCACGCACACACACAGGAAAATAAATTCTTCAACCAAGAACCAGGAAGAAGAAGAAAAAGAAAGAAACCATAGTAGGTGTACAAAGACGTAAAGTTTGGGGGGTTGGTCATGATGCTCTGCACATGAATTGCTAGACGGTCTTATTAATAAAAAAAACCTGGAGCCAGATATTGGGGTGAAAACTAAAGATCAGAGAAGCAGAGCAAGTCACGGCCAACCTCACCTCGCCAACTCCTCAGCCAATTCTGTTTCCACGAATCCTCAGACTGAAAGCCTCTGAGCCCCCACCCTTGAGGGTCTCAGTTGAGCTGCTCTGGCCACTGGCTTACCTCTACGAAACCCTCTGACTAAAGAGAGAGCTGCTTCCTGGATACCCACACCTGTATACCTTTCTGTGCCCTGCCGGCTTACTTCTCTCCGCCCAGCTACATCATCTCTCGTCTGTCTGTACAGACCTCCAGACCTCTATGGTTAACTAGTGCTGGGATTAAAGGCATGTGCCACCACGCTGGGCTCTGTTCTCAGTGTGGCCTTGAACTCACAGAGATCCGGATGAATCTCTGCCTCCCCAGTGCCAGGATTAAGGTGTGTGCTACCACTTTCCTGACCTCTATGTTTAATCTAGTGGCTGGCTTTTCCCTCTGATCCCCAGGCAAGCTTTATTGGTTAGAGCACAAATAAAATATCACCACAACGTTCACTAAGTTTGAAAGATAAAACATTCAAAAGTATCTGCAGGAGACCGAAAACTATGGAATATGTCAGAGAAGATCTGAAAATGAATCAAACAGAAGTGTCTGAAACTGGGGCTGGAGGTGCAGCACAGTGGTGAGTGCTCACATAGCACCCGTGAAACCCTGGGTTCGATCCCCCACGCCACACAAACAGTTGTGGTAGCACACGCCTGTGATCCCAGCACTTGGAAGGCAGGAACAGGAGGATCATCGCTAGGTCAAGGGCCAGCCTGGGCTACCTAGTGAGCGCCCCATGTGGTTAGAAGATAGGATATTGTGATGAGGTCATTTCTCCCCAGGTTGCTTCAATTCAATACACTTCCAACCCAGATCCCACTGGGGCTTGTTTCCGAGCCTGCGGGAGCCGAGCAAACTAATCCTCAAATATCCAGGAAATTACAGAGGGCCTGTGGCCACAGCACCACAAAGACAAACAGTGGGGAGGCCTGCACGCTGGAGTCTCAGGCTTATTTTAAAGCCATTGGGAGGGGGATACTGACATGAGGGCAGGCAGAGAACCCACATAACAGGGGCCACACAAAGGCCTGGAAATTGCAGCCGTTTCTCCTGTGACCTTGGCTGGCCAGTCTGGGGCATAGACCTCCTCTCAACAATAACCACTGGCTAGCATTGGGGGAGGGGCTCAGCTCACACCTCCAGCAACAGAAGCTCCAAGGTGACATGCAGCAGGCAAGCTGCAGAGATGCTGAGCATCACCTCCCTGGTGGTGGTGGGGGGGTGTGGCTTTTTAAAGCAGTCACAAGGGAGGGAAAGGTTAATGAATTCAGCAGCATTAATGGAAGGGAGTTCTGTTCCCAGGAAGTCCCCATAATGAGTGTGAAAAGGCATCCCATTCAGTGGCCAAAGACACAGCCAGCAAGGACCTGGAATCAAGGAGGCGTGCAGCACAGTCCAAAATCTCCAGCAGGAGCTGGACAGACAGCTCAGGGGTTAAGAGGGCTCACTGTTCTCGCAGAGAACCCAGCCTTGGTTCCCAGAAGCCCCATGGTGGCTCGCCACAGCCTGCGATTTGGTTCCAGGGGACTCCAAAGCCTCTTTTGGCCTCTGCAGGTGCCTGCATGCATGTGATGCACATAAACTCACGTAGGCTCACACATACACATAAGTTTAAAGTAATAATAATAATAATAAAGGCTCCAACCAGCTGCAGTGTACACTGTCTTGGTAATTGCCATGTGCTGCTTGAGCTCACACTAAGCTGATCTGGAAGTGGATTGGCATCCCCGTTTCAGACCTAAGTGTGTTTCTTAGTGTCCTTTGAAGCCTCGTGTCCAGGCATGGACTTGCCTGCCTAACTGACAGGGAGGAGAGGACACCAGCCCCCTAAAGAGAAAAAACACTGTGCCCTTGTTAAATAGGTACCTGCGCCACTTGTCCCGGGTCCAGATGAAAGAAAAAAAGAAATAACAAGGAAAGGAAAGGACATGTCTGCTCCTAGGTATGGTGGAGGAGAAACTTTATTGTAGATAAAAGGGAGAGCATAGCCAGAGGCAGGGACATCTGGGAGAGTCCAGAGTGGACATGACCAGACTGAGCTGGGCCATGTGAGGAAAGGGGGAGGGGGAGGGGGCAGGGAGAGTGGGAACCAGGTGCAGCAATCAGGAGGCCACAGGCCTAAAGGGGCAGGTAACCAAAATGGCTGGATTATATAGGAAAGAGCCTCTGGGGGAAGGGCAGCCCAGCCCCTGGGCTGGAGAGTCCAGGGTGGAAGGAGGAGTATGCCAGCCATTCCCTGTATCAGGCCAGGTCTGCTTTGATATGGTAAGTAGGCACCTCAGTCATTGGTCCTGGGTTTGAGACCTAACATCCCTGAGAACAGCTGGAAGGAAAACCCTCTGGAGGTCAGCGCTGTTCATCTCATGGTATAAAACTGTCTGCAATGGGAAAGAGATGCCAGAGGCTCACCCACAGGGAGACCGCTCCACCCTGCCCAGAACTGCAGTACAGCTGTTTCAACAGGGTTTCCCCGTCGGTTCCTGCTGGATGTTGTGAGTGCCAGATTTGATACTGTTTTGCTCTCTGTCTGTGACTTCTCTCTATCAGCCAGTCACTATTCCTTTCCTTTTGCTTGTGATATACATAACAAACACTAGTCATTCACAACTGAAAACGTGAAGATCATTCTCCAGACGTCACAAAGGAGAGAATGCATGCATCCAACATGGAAAGTGTACCCAATCTCAGTCCAGTCCAAGGTAACACACAAGAAGCCCACAATGGCATCCTTCTACATGCCCATCGAGTTGGCAAAAAGCCTGAATTCTGGTGCAGAGGGAAGTTTTCTGGGACATCGTCCTATAAGAGCAGACAGGGAGCCACAAGACGGCTCGGTAGGTAAAGGTCACGGAAGTTCACCAGGCGCTTGGTGCCCAGACGCGCCGTGTAGTCAACTGTATAGTCAATCGTTATTCCAGCCAGCTGGGGGCACATCCAAGTGTCCAAGGGGCCTTGGTATATCCCTGAGTATCCAGAACACAGGGGTTTTCAAGGCAGAAACTCATCCTGGCACCTCGCTGAGGAGCTGTGAGGGGCAGAGGGTGTTTCCCAGAAGCAAACAGTTTGAAAGAAGCTAAAATAAGTGGGTATCTGGGGTGGGTTCTGCACCCACAGGCAGTTCAGCAGAAGCTAAGTTAGCTGGGGCCTCCTGACCGCGGGTTCCTGGAACAGAGCTGCATAGTTTTCCACGGGGTTCTCCATCAAGGAGATCCGATTCTAGTTAAACCTGGAAGGGCCTCGACAAGAGCACAAGATGGAGAGACCTCTGCACGGTCTTGCTCCATCACGGTGCCGACCACCAAGCCTGACAACCTGAGCCGGGTGGCTAGAACTCACATAGTAGGAAGAGAAAACAGACGTCTTCAAGTTATCCTCTGGCTTCCAATAGGCACACAGCACAGATTAATTAATGTAGAGGTTTAACTCATTAATTAGTTTCTAAAGAAGCAGAGCAGACAGGGTGGATCACAGAATCTTTTAAGGCTGTGGTCCATTCTGTATGACACGGAGTGTGTGTGTGGGGGGGGGAATATCACTGCACCTGTCAAACCCATAGAATGAACCAGGCAAAGGGTAAGTAGGCCCTGTGTGAGTCACAAGCTACAGGAGCAGCTCTGTCCCATGTGGGTCCATGAGCAAACAGGAGCTCTGTGCTTCTTCCTTATTTCTTCTGTAAATCCAAAACCACTCAAAAAACAGTCTATGGACAACAAAACAGCATCTCCCCCCACAAAAGACACCAGGTTGACATTATAAAAAGGGAGTAAAGACACATACCCCTAATAGCCCAGGAACTCGGCTCCTAAGAAGGAGCCTTGGAAGCTGTGAGCCCTCACGAGTGTGTTCAGAGAAGTATTGGTCACACCAGCCAGCCACAGTGGGCTGCAAAATGTCCCATCTTCGTCAGCAGTGGAAGGAATAAATAGACTGGGCTGTGTTTGCATAATGTAGCAAGCCCATAGATTATCACCAGAGATCACAAAACATCAGCCAGCCCAAGCAGTGTCTCATGCCTGTGGACCTGAAGGCACACAGCTAGGAAGATTGGCTGAGCACTGGGACAAAAAGCCAGTGAAAGAAACAAGAAAGTTAAGTGTAATCAGTTTAATTCCAGCAGGGCCGATATGCATGCTTAGAGGACGGCTCGAAGCCAGTGCTACTTAGAGAGAGACGGTGCTGATGTGATGGACAGCAGGGAAGAGACGTCAGCCGGAAGGGACTGGGGCTGAGGTGGTGTGGTAGTCTGACTGAGTACGGAATCACCTAGGAGACACACCTCCGGGTGTGTGTCTGTGACGGCTTCTCCGGAGAGGGCTAACTAAGGGGTTATTCTGCCCTCCAAGTGGATGGTGCTTTCCAACAGGCAGCTGGATACAAAGAGGTCTGAGGAGAGAAAAGCGCGCACATGCCTGCCTTCACGTCTTCTTCCTGGTTGATTGCATCTACCGACGATGCTGCTGTAGCTGCTGCTCTCTCCCACTAACATCCGATCCCAACCTCCTGGGTCTTCAAACAAGAGCTGTCTCTCCAAAGAACTCCAGGCCTTCGGCATTGGCTTGGGATTGCTAAGGCATCCGGCTTTGTGTACTGAGCAGCTACGGGGTTCTCAGCCCTTACCACATGCACACGGCCATTGCTGTGCTCCCCGGGCCCTGGTGTGTAAGCTGGCCTGATAAACGCACACTTACAGTATAGACACACACTCTCCTGCTTCTGTTCCTCTAGAGAACCTCGCCTAATGTGAGTGATTTGGATGGCCTCGCAGACGCTGGCTTTATCATATTGCACATTTATGATTTAGGCACATTTCCTCATGTGTGTTGTATTTTACAATAAAACAAGCATTAAAAATGAGGAAATGGACTTTGTTCTATTATTTGGTTTATTCTGCTTAAAGTGGGGTGTGCAAATCATGGCACCGCAAGCACCTGAGTCTGAGCTTCTCCACTTCTGCGTCGTCCTTGCAGGGGTTAGGGTCCTGGAACCCTGACCAGGGGTGAAGAGGGGATGAGAAAGGACGGACACTAAAGAGGGAACAGACACACGGACACAGAAAAGCTGCGATCAGGTGGTCTGGGATCTCTGATGTGAAAAGCCACCGCACAGAAGGTTTATTATAGGACAGCTGATGGTTACATACAGATAAACCAGGAGGAGGGGTACTGCACACAGCTGAACAAGGGGGCGGCAGGCTCTGGGGGAGAGCAGCCTTCAGACAGGAAACATGGCGGTGGGTGGAGGGAGTTACGGCAGACATTTCCTGCTCACACTGCCAGCGTTTGCCCTCGAAGCTGAGGGAGGCTTGCCATCCTCTGAGACCCACCAGGAGACGGATTTGTTGCTCCAGTGGGGCCGCGGCACTGGTCCTTGACGTGGTGGTTGTGCCTGTGTCAAGCATTCATTCAGGACTTCACTCATTCCCTACACACCCACACTCACCCTGCCCCCGACCCCCAGCTGCCACTCACCCAGAAATGGCTGCAGGTGTGCAAAGCTGGCACAACCGACATGCCCTAAGTCCCCGAGGGGAGCTGCAGATAGATCCCTGTGTCACCCCAACCTGTGTGTCTGGGCCTGACGTCACTGGAACCCCAGGTGTCCTGCACCCTGCCAGCACCCATGGCCGGAGCCCTGCGTGGCCAACAGGAAGCAGCAATCAAGTCTATGCATCGATGATCCATAGCCGATCTGAAGAAACAAGAGTGCTCAGGTGACAAGGAGCTGATCTGATTGCTAAGGGTACAGGACGCTGTTTTCTCTTCCTCCTTCCTGTGGAAATGACAGAGCATAGCCAGCCATCGTGCCATGCTGAGGGCTGGCTGCACAGGGCCACCATGCCATCACAGCCCCAGGCTGTCCCGCAGCCCCTTGCTCATGCAGTCCTGCAGACCACAGCACCTGACAGCTCAGCTCCTCGAGCTGGTCTTCATCCACAGCTCTCTCCCTTCTCCCTCTCCCACAGGACCAACTGACACCCCTGCCCACCTCTGAAGCCTTCCAGGGTGCACTGGGGCACGGAGAACCCAGTAAGCATCACCTCCCCACCCCATCCTTTGGCTCATTCTGGGAAGCTTGCATTCTCAGTGCACTCACCCAGCCTCCTTCTTCTGCCTTCCACAGCTCGCTCCCTCCCACTCCTGGGCGAGACCACAGACTGCCAAGGTGACCTAGCCTCAGAGGCTACTTCATGAGCCCAGGCTGGAGAGAACGGGATTGAAGGCCCTGTCAGCTTGAGATGGACTTCCTGGCCCTGAGGCATGCCAGCCAGGCTCTGCCCTTCGGGGTTCACAGCCTCAAGTCATGGCTTTGGTCTTTACAAAGTAACTGAGGCATTTCCAGTTCTCCACCCAGCCGCTCCCCTCAGCAGAGGAAAAGGATGGGACAATCACTCCCAGTATGTAGATGGAAAAACTGAGGCTAAAGGTGTGTCTTAATTACTTTTCTATTTCTGTGACAAAACATCATGACCAAGACAACGTATAACAGAGTTTAATAGGCTTAAGGTCCCAGGTGTGATTGGGTGATGGCTGAACCAAGGCATGGCAGCAGGAACAGCTGGGAGCTCACATCTGGATTTGAAACTAGGGGGCAGAGAGAGCATACTGGACTTGGCAGGAGGCTTTTGAAACCTCAAAGCCTGATACCCACACAGCCCACACCCACACCCCCACACCCCCAACAAGGCCACACCTCCTAATCCTTCTCAAATAGTTCCACCAACTGGGGACCAAGTATTATGAGCCTATCGTAGCCATTCTCATTCAAACCACCACAAGGAAAAACTATCTCCACACACCACAGCCAGGAAGCACCTGCCCCCTCCTAGGGCACGCGGTCCCTGGTGTGTACTCAGAATTCATCTGTAGCGTGTCTAGTCCCAGCCATCCTGCTCAGGGCAGGCTTTGAAGCCTCGACATTCAGGGTTCCCCAGAGTCTGAGCTGAGCTGCATCGGCCCCCCTCGGCTGGGACTTAGAGCAGCGTGGCTGGATGGGAGTACATAAAGCACTCCTTGTCATTCTCTGGATTCTCTCGGCCAGGCTGGAGGGACCCCATTTTACAGAAGAGGAAAGTGAGTCCCTGAAGGACTCAGTAACGCCACTGAGCTCCTTCAGCAAGTAGGAGGTCCCAGGACTACAGAGTCCTAGAGTGCTAGAGAGGCAGCCACTCCCTCCCCCGCTACTTGGGGCCTTGCTGTCTTCTGTGTTGTATAACAACTCACCTTCCACACAGGAGGCTGAGGAGATGAAGGCCAGATCTCCCAAATGCTGGGCAAACCTGTTGGTTCTGACCCGGTAATCTTGGCCACAGACTCCCAGTCTGAGCTTCCTGCTCCGTATGTCCCCTCCCACCCAACCCCCCCCCCCACACACACACACGGACACACATGGACACACGGACAGGGACACATAGACACGGACACATGGACAGACACATGTCTGGAAGCTGCAGACCTGGTATGGAGGACCAAGGTAAGAGCTAGAGACCAGTTCTCAGCTCACACCCCATCTTGAATGGCTTCGAGCACTGAAGTGGTTAAAGCCTCCCAGCCAGCGTGATCAATTCATTATCATTTCTAATACAGATCAATACTCACTAGCATCCATCTGACAAAGCCTACGGCCCTCAGACCCAAAACATGAAAGACTTCCTAAGCCACCGCCAGCCCCTCCCCACACCTCATCCCATAGTGTTCCTGATCACTGCCCGGGAAAGATGCAGATCGATGGACTGCATTGATCAACTTTCCTCCAGCAGCCCAGAGGCACGTGCCCCGCCCCTCCCCCCCAGCCCCCAGCCAGTCCCTGCCTCCCACAGAAATGGGAGCCTCTTTAGAAGCCCTGATTGCTCTGCCACCCCGAGGTCCACCGCCTCAAGGCGCTGCCCCCTGACACGCGCTATTCATCCCTGCTTTGTCTTCAGTAATAAACAGGATTTCTCTTCCAGCTCAGTCCTAGGGCTAATTTATCAGGCCAGGTGCAGCTAATCTGCCTCCTGGTTGCTGGCTGGGCTTGGGGGATAGAGACGGGTGTGAGCACACTGCTGGCTGCCTTCCCTGATCGCCACGGACATACAAAGGGGGGGGGGGTGAAAGGGGGAAGAAAGGAGGGGGAGAAGAGAAGGAAGAGGAGAGGAGGGGAGGGAAGGGAAGGGGAAGGGAGAGGAGATGAGGGGAGAGCAGAGGAGAGGAGGGGAGGGGAGGGGAAGGGAGGGGAGGGGAGTCAATAGGAAGGGAAGGGACGATGGCTCATCGCTGACTGATCCTCTTCATTTTGGAGCCAGCGGAAGCTGCCATGTGGTGTCCCCAGGGGGATCACTCCAGCATCTCCCCTGCCACTCTGGTCCTTTCTCACTGGGGACTTTGACCTCACAAGGCAGCTATGAACACTCAAGGATAGCAAGAAGCAAAGGTCTGGTATTGAGACCTGCATACAGTAGGTATCAATAAAGGGCAGCTACGTCGGCTCCCTTTAACAGCATCACAGAACTGGCCATGGTATGCTGGTTATTGCCTACCTTGTCATGTTGCTCCCATTCATGCAGAAGATGTAGGGCAGGGTCAGTAGGACGTGTCCACCTTGGCTGTCCCCTGAAGACGCCCCCTGGACACCAGATGTCAGCATTACTTTTCAGGTGGCAGAGCTGCCACAGAGAATCTGATGCCAGCACGCGGGGGTGTCCCCAGGGGCACTGCACACAATCCCAGGAAATGTTCCTGGACAAGTAGCAGCTAAAGCCAATCAAACGCTGTAAATACTATGTGTCCAGGGCTGCAACTACGTTACACACTATAAGTAAATAACAGGCCTGGCTGGAAACACCCTCAGACAGCCTCCTGCCCCTGGGAAGCTCCCTCCCAGAGCTAAATGACAGCCAGATGCTCTGGAGAGAGGGTGGGCAGGATGTGGAACTGCCTGGCGCTGGCATCACTGGGGACAGGCCTTCCCCTACGCAGATACAAGAGGAAAAGGGGTGGGGGTGTCCCTGCCTTTTCAGCATGCCTCATGCTGCACCCCACTTCTCACAGACCTGGCCACTTACCAGGCACCAAGTGCCCGTGGGCAGAGGCACAGGCCAGTCAATGGAGCACAGCAGTGGCAGGTGAGTTCACCCGCCTAGCCTCAGTTTACTCCCCTCTAAAGGGACATGGCAGCATCTCTCTGGAGGGAGCAGGTCAACTGCCTGCCCCAGGATTACACACTGGAAGTGCCATGTGAGCTCCGATAACCGGCTACCTCTCAACGCCGGTCCATCCGTGAGGGCCCATCCCCACGCACCGCCATCATGACGATGTCAGAAGGGCTGTGTGCCACCCCGTGCGGCTTTCTGTGGTATCTCCCTGCTTCTGCCCTGAAGTCCGAGACCCCTCAGTGCCTGTGTTTATGTCAACTCGGCCCAGGCTGGAGTTATTCGGGAAGAAAGAACATCAGCTGAGAGAATGTCCCCACCAGATTGGTCCATGGGCTAGCCTGGAGGTGCATTTTCTTAATGAGCGCTTGATGTGGGAGGGCCCAGCCCACTGTGGATGGTGCCACCGGACAGCTCAGCCCACTGTGGATGGTGCCACCGGACAGCTGGTCCTGAGCTGAATAAGAAAGAGCCTTGTCCAGTTGAATGAGAGCGCCATGGGGCTGGTCAGTAATCGTCGGCGCTCCTCCACGGTCTCTGCTTCAGTTCCTGCCTCCAGGTTCCCGCCTTGGGTTCCAGCCCTGACTTGCCCTCCTGCTGGACTTAGAAACCATAAAATAACCCTTTCGTACCCACGTTGTTTTTGAGAGTGGTTCATCACAGCAACAGAAACCCCAACTCCGGCAGTGCCACACCCAGCTTTCTTCCCACTCTGTCCGCTCCTTCCTGACACCACAATGGCGCAGGGGCCGAACACCACACCCAGTGAACTATTTATGCTTCCCAACACCTCTCTATCTCCATATCTCTCCCGAAGTTACCTCGGTCTCAAGCTCAGGCTAGTGAACTCACTGATACTGCAAGACCCAGCTCAAATGCTGCTCCGTTTTGAGGCTGTCTATTGTTTTCCGGGGAGGGGAGAGGGCAGCCACACCTTTCTCATTGTTTTCTGGGGGGAGGGGAGAGGGCAGCCACACCTTTCTCTCCAGGCTCCAGCAGCAGCCTAGACAAAGCCAGAAAATGTCGCTGTCACTGACCTACTCCAGGACTGCTTCCTGTTCCTCACCTCACAGATATTTTGAGCTGTTGTGTTAGCAAAATGTACCCCACTCTCCAGAGCCCAGCTGCATGAGCCTGGAGGAGTCACCGGAGTCCACTTGGGCATCAGAACCCTTTGTAGGGCTCCTGAAATCGCCTTAGAAGTGAAAATGAAGTTGGTCTCTTCGAAAAGAGGACCGACAGACAGCCGGTGAAGTTCCTGAACCTCCAACCCCAGGTTTGCCGTGCGAGGAATAAGCCAAGGAGCTTGAGACCTGGCCAGCGGCCAGCTGTCCCACAGCTCCCAAAAGAAGGGGACCCAAAGGCCTAGCCAGTAGCCGGCAGCCCAAGGGCTTCCATTGGAAAGGGACCCTGGGGCTCAGCCGCCTTCTGCCAGCCCCCTTCAGCTGGACGCCGAGATTCTGTGGGTCTATCCAGCAAAGCCCTTGGCCCCAGGCTATGAGTTTCTGCAGCCTTTCCAGGCTGTCAGTCCTTGCAGAATTCTCTCAGGCCCTAACAGAGGTGGATGCATGGCCCTGTTGAGTCTCAACCCCAGGAAAAATGGCTGAGGTGCCTATTTAACATATCAACCCGACCTGGTCGCCAGGTTCTCCCAGCATCCCTCACTCCCTACCTGTTACAGGGTATGGCTGACATACACCTCTCTTTACGCCACCTCTCCAGCCCAGGGGCTCTTCCCTACACAACCCAGCCGTTTTGGTTACCTGGTCCTTTCTGTACCTCTGCCCTCCTGGCCGCTGCACCTGTTTCTCCTCTCTCCCTCCTCCCTTTCCCTCCTCCCCCCCCTCCCCTTACACAGCCCAGCTCAATCTGGACTCTCCCAGATGTCCCTGCCTCTAGCCACTCTCCTTTTATCCACAGTAAACTTTCTCCTCCACCATACCTAGGAGAAGACATGTCCTTTCCTTTATATTTGTCTTTTTTTCATTCATGCCTTTTGCTTGCACCGGGACCAGTTTGGTGTCTCCATTTTTAATATTTTTTCTTTAGAAGTCCACCCTGAGTCTTACCAGCCTCAGTGGCCGCTGCAGCCCTCACGCCCCAGACCGATTTCATCCACCTCTCTCTCACCCGACCCAGCACTTAGGAAACTCACGGGAAGTGGAGTCACACAGGTCCAACTTCACACCCAGCCTAAGGCGAACTCCTGGCTGGCCCCAGAGCCAGCTCCCAGACCCTTCCTCAGCTGCCCACAAGGCTGTCTACACGTTACCAGGTGACCTTCCCAAAGCAGGCCCTGCCGTACGGTGCACTGCCTTCCAGGAGCCCTGCACCCCACCTGAAAGTGGGTCGAGCCCCCTGTGTGGGTCATAGTAGTGGCCAAGAGAGCCACCACCAGAGCAAGGGCGGCATTGGCTGGGAGGCTCAGGAAGCTGCCGGAGCCTGGGGAGGAGTGAGGAAGCCTCTGTGTCCCAGTGGCAGGGCCATGTCTGGTGGGGTCAAGAGACTGTTCCGTGTGAGACTCCAGCTTGGGCCTCTAAGATTCTCTGTATCGGGCCCTTAGGGGCAGCTCAGCGCCACTGCCCAGGCTAGCCCCACCTACAAGGGCTGCACCCCAGAGCAGTGCTGCAGGGGCCAGACAACAAAGCAGAACTTCATGAGTGCCTCCCAGGCTGTATTCCCCGGCCCATCCACTTTAGGGAGGGCTAGCCACATACAGATCCTTGTCCTCAGACGGCCTGAGTGAGCAGCCCTGGCTGACACGACTTGCCATCTCTTGCAGAACAGAAGGCGTGGGCCCTGTCTTGCAAGGCGGGGACTGACTTAGATGTTCCACTTTGGTGGCATTCCACACTCAGCTGTCACGTCAAGCCCTTGCACACAGGCATCCTTCCACCCCCACGCAGCCTTCTGAAGTTCCGCCTGCCTGTACTGGGTACCCCCAGGGCGAGTATTGAATAGCCATGACCCTAAGGGAACTCACTGGGCGCGAGTGTTGACACTTCACAGACTGGCCTGAGCTGCAAATTGATTATGCAGGCTGGGATCTTGAGAGACGGCTACTCAGCATGCGGTGGTAGGACAGGCCTAATGTGGAAGCGTTAGCATGTGTCACCAAACTGCTGCGGACCCTCTCCCCGCCTCTTCTGGTCAACTCATCCCACCAAACATTTCTTGGCCATTCCTGAATGCTGGGCTAGGGACCCAGGAGACACGTGATAGGACATAGTCCCAGCTCAGGGAGTTACCTCAGAGCACGGAACGGAAGTGCTCCCTAAATCCTCAGAGGCTTCATATGAAGCAAGCTAGCGGGGCTCCTGTTTCCCCATCCAGAGCTGAGCACAGAACCCAGGGGGCACGGTACAGACACCCCGGCTGTATAAACAAGCCGCGGGGCAGGGCCAGCTGTAGCCCCTGATCACAGCTGTGGAGCTGTGCCCACACGGGGGAGGTGCCACCAAGGCATGGCCAGGAGAACAGGTCTTTGACCTGCAGCATGCCGGTGGAATCCGGAAGATCTTTTTCCAATTACCCAAACACGGGAGCCTGGTTTTCCATGTCAGAGAACAAACATTTCATCATTTTTATCTCCCCTGTCAGTCCCAGAGGAGCTGCTCCATGCAGTCTCTTGAGGGGCGCTGTGTAAAGCGATCGTGGCCAGGCTCAGCTGCCAGCAGACCAGCTTTGAAGGGGAGATGCTGCCTGGTTCTTGACCCAAGATGGCAGGTTACCAAATGACCTCGCCCAAATCCAAAGGCTTTTTGTGCCACCTTGCCAACCACTACCGGAGGGCTTTCCACGCCCCACCCTGGTAAGTAGCCCTCCGTTGGGGCCTGGCAGACAGCCTCCCCAAATTCGGGCTGGGAGCTCACCTCTTTACCTGGTACACTGAGGTCCAGCTGCCAGGACACCTTCCAATGCCCACCCTGCCCACCAAGCTGCTCCTGGGTTTGCCCCTGAGTGCCTTGACCCTCTTTTGTGCCTCTGTCCATCCACCCTGCATGCTACAAGTCTGACTTGCACATCTGGGAACCTCTGTCTCTTTGCCCTGGCCCCTCACTGCCTGGGCCCTAAGCTCCCCTGTGGCTGATGCCAACTCCCATTGGTTTAAGCTTCTGGTGCCCCCCAGAGCCTGGCACTCCACTGTGACTCGGAGAACATGAGAACCTCTGAACAGGAATGAGAACTTCAAGGACCCAGGGCCCTCAGCTGGCACACAAGGAGCTTTGACAGCCTGCTGTGTGGCCCTGGGGCTACCACTCACACACAGGTGCACCCTGACCAGCCCGAGAGCTGCCCAGCCTACAGAGCAGGAGCTTGGGGAAGACAGAGACGGTGCTCTGGGCAACTGTGGAGGGGCCCCCATGGCCTGATAGGAAGATGGGAAGGGGACAAGGGTGGGCTGAGTAGGGGAGAGCCTGGTGGGTGCCTTGTGCCCTGGGCCGCAGCTCCAGAGTTCAGCCACGTCGTGTGGAGAGAGGTGTTTGGAAGTTCCTGGACACCTTGTATTCCGACTCTTGCCAAGAGGCAGCTGCCTCAGTTACAAATACAGACAGGAGCACCCAGCACAGAGTATGAAGTGACCCACAGTGTCACAGGACCAGCAAGGGGACCAGAGAAGGTCACCTGACCTCGGGCTTTCTGCAGCTCCCTCCCTGGGCCCTACCTGCCCTTCCTAGGAGCACACAGCTCATAGAGGACAAGGAGCCCTCACTGTCTCCACCGCACCGGGCCTCCCTCAGGGAGAGGGGGGGAAGACCAGATCAAGCCCCCTGTCCAGGCTGATGAGTGTGAAATGGACTCCCTTGTAGGGTCCCCCTGTGTCCCGAGGAGGTCTTGGGGTTGCCCCATCTATTAAGTGAGCCAGCTGTAGGTGCCGACCTCCAGAGAAGTAAGCCCAGGCCGCTGGTCCCAAAGCCAAGTACTTAGGGCTGAGTCAACAGAATGGCAGGACTTTTTCCTGTAGGACAGACAATAAATCTGTGTTTGGAAGAATCCCCAAGCCCGGGAACATCTGTATATCAGAGAAACGGGCTGTCAAGCAGCCCACAGCGCCTTCTCCACGGTCAGCTGTGGCCCCTCACATTGGCTCGATCGCGCCAGCGTGTCCAGGCCTCCTGAAGGCACTGAGTTATTTATGGGCTAGGAATCCAGACCAGAGACGCCCAAGCAGCCGCAAATTGACCCTCCTGCCTGCCCGCCTGCCTTGTCGCCTCCTCCTATTTATCCAGGATGAGGTGAGAAACTGACATTGTATATTCATCCCCGGCCCCCAGAACCTGTCACTACACCCTTATTTACCGACAGCCCCTGTCACCAGACAGAGCTACTTCGCTGCCAAAGACACAATTTAATGGATGCAGATAAAGATGAACTTTGCAGAGGCTGGTGTTCCGAGGGGGTGGGCAGCCACTTGTGCCATTGTCCCGGGGAGGCTCCCCCTCCTTGTAACCTGTAAAGAGACATCATGCATTGCTCTGGCGTGACTATGGTTTCTGAGCAGCTGCTGGACTTAATTAAACGCCCCTCCCTGGGTCTCTCCCAGAGACAATGTGCCGATGTGCCTGCCTATAAAACCCCCGTCCACCTGCAGCGCAGCCCCTCACTGCTCTGGCTCCCGCCCACCCACCCGCCCGACCCCAGCCCTGCCTCTGTCTGGAACCCACCCAGACAGCCACAGGCTGCTAATTGCATGGTGCCTTGCCAGGGCCTTCCCAGATCATTAAGATTCATCACCATACTCCCCTGGCTCTGGCCACAGCTGCCCAGCCAATCACGGGCCACCTTGGCCTCAGGAAGGAGGTGACCTGTGATGTGAGCTCCTGCTGAGACCTCTGTTCCATCATTGTCACAGGAGAAGGGGCTCCAGAAGGACTTGCCACCAAAAGCATCCTGAAGCCTGTCATCAAATATTGATAAAAGGCAGAGGGGAGAGGACTATGCAAATGACTTACCAATAGCCAGGCCTGGTTCTCAGGCCTCGGAGTCAGGGAGGGGCCGCAGCAGATCAGAGATGCCCACAGCAGCCTCTACACAGTGGGTTTGCCATTATTTTGAACAGAGGCGCTGTGGTTTATTGCTTTAAAAGAATTTATGGGGCAAATACTTAAAATTTGTGAAGCACAGAGGCAAATTCCACGCAGACATTCAAGGCCAGAGCCACTGGGATTCTCCAGGGGTGACCTGTCTCCTTAGGTGGAGAGGGTGTAGCCTGAACCATGCTCTCGCAAGGCATCCCACCTGGCCTACGGACTGTAACCACCAGAAGCAACAAAGAATGGAGTGAGAAGCAGGTACATGGGGCTAGAAGCTTCTGGAAGATTTCCTACCTCCTGAAGTTAAGGGGCTTCCAGAATGTTCTGACCCTTCAGCAGCATTGCCTTGGGTTGCTTGGGGCTCCTACACGGTCTCATTTCGTCCTAAACACAGCCTGTGCCCACCCCGCTGTCTCCTGTCTCGCAGCTGGGCTGAGGTCTGGCCCCTACACCCCCATATCTCCTGGGCTGCAGCCGGGCCTCCAGCTGTGCTTTCCGCTCACAGGGCAGCAACAACCCCTTGGCTCTCTCCAAAGTGGGTTCCTGTTGGGCCTGATATCACTCTTGTCGTCTTGACACTCAAGAGGCAGAGGCAGGAGAATCTAAAGTTCAAGGGCAGCTTGGGCTACACAGCAAGACTGTCTCAAAGAAGAAGAAAATGAATTACCTAGAGTCCCTTAGAAAGCAACTCCTTGGGTCCAGCAAGATGCCTCAGCAGGGAAAGGCACTTGTCACCGAGCCAAGAAACCTGGGTTCACACTCCTGGACCCACACGGAAGACAAGAACGGACTCCTGCAGGTTGGACTCAGCTCCATATATGGGCATGCACCCGCCCATCCACACCCTTGCTGGCCTAACTCCAACAACACTGGGGGTACTGCTCCCAAGCTCCGTCTACCCACACACATACCCCTGCATCCCGAGACACTGCCAAGGTAGGCATCATTCTATTCTTCCAGGCAACACTTCCCAGCCTGATCCCCACTGTCTAGGGTGAGGCGACTGAGGCCCCGGGAAAGAGAGGTGGGGACAGAGCTGTACTTCTGGACCAGCAGCACATGTGACCGCCACTCCTCCCCCACTGACCTGGACCCATCTCTGCCACCTTCTAAAGCCGGCTCCGGGGAGCTTACACCAAGGGTCCAGTCCGGCCTCCCAGGCTAAGGAGGAACAAACAGGTGCAGTGGCCCCAGGCCTTCAGCTGAAAACGGCTTATGTCTGAGGCCGATCCACCAAGATGTTCTTGGAAGCCAGGGACTGAGTACAGTGACCTAGCAGAGCCACATGGGCAGGGACCCTCACGAGCCCATCTGTTTGTTGGCAGCCTAGAACCCAGGCTTCTCGTCCTCTATTTACCACAGAGGGGAGAGAAAGCCCCTCTCAGGCCAGGGACCATAGTGCCGTGGAAGCCGACACAGGATCTCTTGTCTGTTTCTGAGATGGAAGGCAGGGCTCTGGGAGGAAGGCCTCTGAGGATGCTTGGAGCTGTGCATGATGGGTACTGACAGCCGGACAGCAGGAGCAGTGGGGAAGCCGGGCGGGATTCGGGGGGGCTACACACTGGAACTCCAGAGGGACTGCAAATGGGGTCTGCTGAGAGCGCTTGCTTCTGCCCAGCCTGAGCTCCAGAGCCATGTGTGCCCCGGTTGCTAGGGACTGTCACTGAGGTGCCGAATGCCCATCAAGAAACACTGGCTTCTTCAAACCCTCCACCCTGAGGGCCCAGTTCCCCCAGCTGAGGGCAATGCCTGTCGGAGTTTGTAGGTTTACTGGCCCTCCGGATCTTAAGACTCTCGCTCCTGCCCTCGGTGTCACCTGCCAGCTCTGGGGGAGGGACGGGGGCCAGCCCGCTGCCCCGTGCACAAGACCAGGGACAAGGTCCCACCAGCAGAGCCTCTCCTCACTGCCCCAACCCAGGCGTAGTCAGCAGCCAGCACCTGCTGGCCGGGCCAGCAGCTTCTCACAGTTCATTCCAAGGTGCTAAGAGGTGTCCCAGGAGAAAGCAGCAGGCGGAGGTGTGAGGAGCAGAGGGCTGGTTCACATCAGCAGCCCCTCCCCACAGCCAGCCTGATTCCTCCAGGCGGGCTCAGCCCTTTGTCCAGTGTACCAGAGCTCTGAGGGTTAACACAAAACACAGCTGGAAGCAGCCAGTGCTTCTGGTGAGGCAGGGGCAGAACTGGGTGGAACCTGACAAACATCTCACCAGATCGGGGTCACCAGAGCAGCCTACTTCCAGCTGAAACCCCAGACAGCAAGTCGGAGGAGAGAGATTCAGTGAGAAGTATCCTCCCAGAACTTGGGAGGCTGAAGCAGGAGGATTGTGAGTCCAAAGCCGGCCAGGGCTACAGAGTGAGTTCAAGGCCAACATGGGAAACTTAGCGAGTTCCTGTCTCCAAATAAAAAAATAAAAAGAGACCTGTGGGTGTAGCTCAGAGGTGGAGTGGTTGCCTGGGGTGTTTGAAGACTCTGATTCAACCTCCAGCACTGCAAACGGAAGGGAGGGAGGGAGGGAGGGAGGGAGGGAGGAAGGGAGGGAGGGAGGGAGGGAGGGAGGGAGGGAGGGAGGGAGGGAGGGAGGGAGGGAGGAGGAAAGAGAAGGAAGGGAGGGAGGAAGGAGGAAGGGAGGGAGGAAGGAGGAAGGAAGGGAGGGAGGGAGGGAGGGAGGGAGGGAGGGGAAGGACACCTGTAGATCCCCTTGTCCCTCACAATCACAGGTGCTTGTGTGATGAAAATGTGGCCCCCGCAGCATCAGCCGACCACCAGCAATGTGCTGTTGAGGACAACACAAATGTCCCCAGCGCTGACAGCTTTACTCAGTTCCCCAGCCACGTCCTCCCAGCAGCCATGTGTCCTTGTTATCTTTTCTCTACCCCATTGTCCAGGAATCCCCACTCAGCCCTGCTCAGACTGGTTCACATCCTGGCCTGTGCTGATGGTCAGTCGCGGGCCCTACAGCTCAGCTTCGTGCTTGCCCACGCCTGCCTTCTCCTGGGGCTGGCCCTAAGGGCAGGTTTGAATGTTGGCCCTGCCTGGAAGCTTGTATCAGCTTACATCAGGGAAGGACAGGGGCTAGGGGCATGAGCCCAGCTTTGGTGGCTGCCTGGGCCTGGCAGGGAACTCTTTCACGGCATGTTCTGTTTGCCAGTCTGGACCCCACCTTCCTGGGCTTTGGGGACCACCCTGCCCCTATATCCACTCTTTTCCTAGTGTTATACCCACTGGTCTCTCTCTAGTCCCTCTGTAAAAGGGGGTGCTGTCACCTCAGCAGTACCACAGGACAGATGACAAGCGCCCACATATGTCACCCTGTCCCATGCCATGTACCTCTTTTGACTCTGCAACTTCAACACCCTGTAACCTGGGAAATTCAGCTTGGGCACCTGGGTCGGGTGGCCTTGGGCTAGAGAAATCCCTTTGTTTTTAAGGGCCTTCAGGACAACCTAGTCTTAGCCCTTGTAGGTCACAGGGATGCTTCCCAGTGGACAAGCATTGCCTTCCTCCCTCTCAGCAGGCCAAGTCACCGCCTGCGCACACATTATCATCACCCTCCCCCACCCTGTTGCTTAATGAGTGTTTCCATGCCCCACAGGGTCCTCTGTACCCTCCTTTCCCAGCCTCTGACTCCCGCCCTACCTGGAAAGCTGAGTCTCTGAGACCAGCTGGCTCTGAGCTACTGCCTAAGTCCTTCATGGCCTGAGCTGTTCTGCCTCAGTTTACTCATCAGTCAAACGGGGTGACCACCTGGGTGGCCCCTTTTGATGCTGTCAGCCTTTGCTTCGCAGCTCCCTGGCAGACCCCAAGGGCCATAAAGCATGAATTGGTGTGGTGAAATGTTGTAGGGCTTGATCAACACAGGCCGCGGACCTCAAAGGCGAGTCACCCTTGGAGGATTCCCAGCCTTGCAGCCCTGTCTCAGTGTTTTGATCCTCGGGACCGGCCACTCCATACAGAAAAAGGTGAGCAAGCTTCACATGGCTGGCCTCTCCTGGGGAGAGGCAGGGCTAGGCTGGATGCCAGGGAGGGCAACGTGGAGCTTCTTCATCCCAGGACAATGGGTCTGTGAGGCTCAGCACCTCCTCAGCCTGGATGCCGCCCCCCTCTCTGAGGAGGATTGGGCAAGGTCCCAGGGAGCAGAGAGCCTGGGGTGCCTCCTGGGAAGCCAATCAACTCCAAGAGCCATTTTTGTTAGCTTAGACCCTCCTAGGTCTCGCAGAAGCATGGGAGGAGGATGTCATTCTGGGCCTGTGGATGGATGGAAGGAAGGGCGGGGGGTAGCCGTGGTGGTTAGCCGTGGTGGTTAGCCGTGGTGGTTAGCCGTGGTGGTTAGCCGTGGTGGTTAGCCGTGGTGGTTAGCCGTGGTGGTTAGCCGTGGTGGTTAGCCGTGGACCAGTGCTGTCTGTACTTGGCCCCCTGGCCCCACGGTCTACAATTGCAGAAGAGGATGTTCCTATTACAACTGGAGGGATCTCCATAGAAACCCAAGGTCTAATTAGACACAAGTAAGTGCTTCCCGAGTGCATTTTAATTACAGCTTTGCTGAAATATTCGTCAGCCTGAGGATTCAATTGCCGTGTGTCTGAGCTGAATAGGCGCTTCCTCTTGCCAGCACTCAGTGGTGTGTGTGCTGTCTTATGTCAGAACCCAGCAGGACTTGGTATCAAGGAGCAGAGGGTGGCATCATGAGGGCTCCGGAAGCAGCAATAAGGGCCTAGAGCCTGCAGAGTGAAGATCCTAAACCCCATACGGAGAGGACAGGCCGGGGCAGGTGTCAGGACTCTATAAACGGCAGAACTAGGAAGGGTGGGGAGGGCTGAAGAGAGGTCAGCCAGTCCAAGCAGGAAGCAAGCCCTGGGAAGGTGTGTGGGGGCCAGGAGCACGGGGAGACACCAGCATGGGGTCCTGAGGTTCTCCTGCCCACCCACGTTGCTGACCCAGCACTGTGAGCCCAGGCAGATGGGTGTTTCAGTAGGGAAGTGTCTCTTTAGGGTAGGTGGAGGGGGTATTTACATCTTCCCAGGGCCTCCCACAAGGAGAGCTTTGGCCTGCTGCACTAGCTACAAGGCCCCTCCCTGGCCTCCACACCCCTCAATGCACAGAATGGACCAGATCCCCAAGAAGCTCAGAAGGCTGGCTTAGCAGGAAGGTGCCCAGAGACATCCGAAGTGAAGACATTGCTCACCATTGTAGGCGTTAACAGTAGTTCTTGCAGCATGTAAGTCCCACATCCAGGTCTTAAAGACAGGCCCTGTCCATCCATTTGGAGGCACCAACAAGGGACAAACAGGGAATGGACTCACTGGCCTGAACCCAGAATGAGCAAGCAGCTACCCACCCCATATCTGGGTCAACAAGTTCTGTTTGCCTGCAGCAGGATCCAGCTGCCCAAGGACTTTGACCTTCTCTAAGGAATTGGATGTCTAGGGTCAGTCCCTGATTCTCCGTGGGAAGCGAAGTCTAGGCAAGGAGAGAGACAGCCAGACAAGACGGGTTATCCCAGAAGGGGGCCCTGGAGCTGGGACTGGAATCGAACTGCTTATGAAGACAACTAGTTCTGTGACCTTAAGTGGCTCATTTTGCTTCTCTTTGCCTCGGTTTCCCCAGGAAAGGGCTGTATTCCTCTAGGTCCAGATTCTGCTAGGACTATTTACTCTCGAGTATAAGGCAAGGCAGCAGGTTCAGAGCCGTGCAAGGGCCAGGTGGGCATGGCACTGAGGTGTGTGGTGGGCATGGCACTGGGGTGTGTGGTGGGCATGGCACTGGGGTGTGTGGTGGAATATGGATGGCACTGGGGTGTGTGGTGGGATATGGATGGCACTGAGGTGTGTGGTGGGATATGGCACTGGGGTGTGTGGTGGGCATGGCACTGGGGTGTGTGGTGGAATATGGATGGCACTGGGGTGTGTGGTGGGATATGGATGGCACTGGGGTGTGTGGTGGGATATGGATGGCACTGGCGTGTGTGGTGGAATATGGATGGCACTGGGGTGTGTGGTGGGATATGGATGGCACTGAGGTGTGTGGTGGGATATGGCACTGGGGTGTGTGGTGGGCATGGCACTGAGGTGTGTGGTGGAATATGGATGGCACTGGGGTGTGTGGTGGGCATGGCACTGAGGTGTGTGGTGGGATATGGATGGCAATGGGGTGTGTGGTGGGATATGGATGTCACTGGGGTGTGTGGTGGAATATGGATGGCACTGGGGTGTGTGGTGGGCATGGCACTGAGGTGTGTGGTGGGATATGGATGGCAATGGGGTGTGTGGTGGAATATGGATGGCACTGGGGTGTGTGGTGGGATATGGCACTGGCGTGTGTGGTGGGCATGGCACTGAGGTGTGTGGTGGAATATGGATGGCACTGGGGTGTGTGGTGGGCATGGCACTGAGGTGTGTGGTGGGATATGGATGGCAATGGGATGTGTGGTGGGATATGGATGTCACTGGGGTGTGTGGTGGAATATGGATGGCACTGGGGTGTGTGGTGGGCATGGCACTGAGGTGTGTGGTGGGATATGGATGGCAATGGGGTGTGTGGTGGAATATGGATGGCACTGGGGTGTGTGGTGGAATGTGGCACTGGTGTGTGGTGGAATATGGATGGCACTGGGGTGTGTGGTGGAATATGGATGGCACTGGGGTGTGTGGTGGGATATGGCACTGGCGTGTGTGGTGGGATATGGCACTGGCGTGTGTGGCGGGACTTGGGTCAAGTATGGTATGGGGTGATCGGAAGAACTGGGGTGTGATATGGTGTGTGGGATGGGGTGGGGTCAGGTATGGTGGTGGGGTTTTGGGAGACAAGTAGAGTATGATGTGTGATGTTGGAAGCTGGGGTGTAGTTTGGTAAGTAGATGAAGATGTGAAGGCAGGAGGTGGCACATGTGTTGGGGTGTGGTATGCAGTGGGGCATAGGTGTGTGGTGTGGGTTAGGGTGTAATGTGGGGTGGAGGAGAAGGGGTATGGAGTGGGACACATGAGGTGTATGTTGGGAAATGATGTGGGGTGAGACATAGAGTGTGGTATAGGTTGGCGTGTATGTTGGGTGTAGTGAGGGATGTAAATTTTGTGAGGTGGGGGTATGAGACAGGGTGGAGCACCGGGGTATGTGTGGGGGGTGACGTGTCAGAGACAGGTGGGGTGAGGTGGGGTATGGCATGTGGGGAAGGGTAGGGTATGATGTGTTGGGGTAAGTGTGAGGTGGGATGTGGGGTGGGGTGTGATTTGTGGGGGTAGGTGGTACGAGATGGCATGTGGAAATGGGGTGGGGTACAGGTGGGACAGATGAGAAGAGGAGACTTGGGTAGCTTGTTCATGCAGCAGGCAACAAGCTTATTGCCTATGAAAAAGGGTGTAATAGGTATTAGGGTGGACACATGCACACACACACACACACACACACACACACACGCACGGCACTGTACTCTTTATGCACACACATATATACTTAAACACACATGCACTTGGCACATGAGCACACATGGCACACATGCACATATATACATTGTGCTGTATTCTAACATATATATATTTACACACACATGCACTGCCACATGGACGCACATGAACACACATAAATCATTGTGCTGTATGCTCACATAAATATATCTACGCATGCATGCACCGGTACACAGGCACACATGGACACAGCATGCACCGGTACATGGGCACACATGGACACACAGAGCAGGGCTCATTAGGGGCTGCTGGGGACGAGCTAATGGCCGGATTCACATTAGGCCACCACCCGCCCTGTTAGACTCATAATTGGACACGGTGTGGCTGCCGGGGCAGGCAGCGAGGAGGGCAGTGTTTGATCCTGGAGGGGAGGGTGGATGCCTGGGGAGTGTGCGCTCATCTGTAATTGGCGTCTCCTCCCTTGCACTCGGCCTGCTGGGCTAGCTTTCATCTAGAGGACGGGCGGAGCTGCAGGCCCTCATCTGTCCTCGCAGGCCTGGCAGCCTGAGCAGTAACTCAGCCGTCCCTCCCGACTCACCCCACAGTGCTCAGCCTTCAGTCCCAACCCCGAGCAGAGCAGGCAGTCTCCTCTCTAATTTACTGACCAGCCCTTAACCAGCTGATGGTCCCTCCCACAGGCTTGGCTCGGACCGCTCCCGTCACAGGAGCTTCCTTGAAGCGAAGAACAACCCTGGATATGCCCAACAACCGAACGAGCAACCGCCATCGGACCGACGGTGAACAAAGGCCCAAAACCACAGCAAACCAGGGCAGTGGAAGCGTGGCTCAGGCTACCCCTAAACCACTGTGCAACAAGGTCAGCCTGGTGATTAAGCACAGGCCCAGCCTCTGGTCACCCTTTGTGGCCCTGAGACGATGTCTCAACTCAGCCCAGTGTCTACTCTGATGTCCCCAGACCCTGCCCCCTTCCCCAGGAAATCAAATCTCGGGACTGCACAGATGGGTCCTAGATGTGTTGGGGCCCTGTGTGTCCCCAAGATCCAGGGCACTGAGCCAGGTGTCTGCCCTAGCTCCAAGTCACAGGAATGAATGAAGCCTCCTAGATTGGGACCCAGATCAGTAGGAGCCTGAGTAGAGAAATGGCCCCAGGACAGCAAAGACAGCCAGGCTGCCTGCCTGCTGACCTCATGGCCACTGACCCTAGCCATACCAAGACCCAAACCACATCAGGAGGCAGGAGATTCCAGGTAGACGGAAGCGCATCTGTGTTATTCCCTCCACCTCTGCCCTGGCATCGAGCCCTCATCTAGGCCATGGCCTTGCTGGACAGTGACTGCGAGCCCTGCCCACCTCCGTCCCCTGAGAATGGACAAATGACAGAACAAGAGACAGAATCAACTAGAGAAGTATGCTGGGACACCCACAGCGGGCTCTGTCCATGAAGAAGGCCTCCAGACCCTTGGAACTCCCAGCAGAGGTGGTGGCTACCCACAAAGACTGCAGTGGACACCTGCCTGGATCTGGCTTCCCCACAAGATCGTATGGCATACAATAAACAGAGGGCAGATGCATCTATGACTCCTGGGATGAGTTGGTACCTAGTGAGTGCCACGGCCAGACATGTCCAGGGTTAGCAGCCTGGACCAACGTGAGTACATGTGGCCGGTGTTTCCCCTCCTGAAGGAGGTATCACACATCCCTCCAGCCTCCCTTACACCGACTGCCATCCTCCCCAACACCACCCCACCAGGTTATTGCCCATTGTCCCCACTTCTTGGTCAGGCACCCATTACCCCCTCTGCCATGTCCAGCCTGCACCAGCGCCTTCTCTGGATCCTTCTGGCCTCTGGCCTCCCATTCTAATGGCCCAGAACTCCTCTTTCTAGAACTTTATCTGATCCCTCTCTTTTGCTAGCATGGAGGGTGCCAGCATCTTCTATATCTACCCAAACTCCACGAGTCCCTGAAGCCCAGGCATCCCTGGTTTCATGGTCCAGCCAGCACCCCAATAAGGAATGAGCCTTACCTCTTACCCATCTTTTGTCTTGGATGGGACACCACTTGGTGAATCCCCAAATGAGAGGTGATCTGCCTCATCTTCTCCCTGTCATCCACTTACATGTCTTCATTCAGTCTACATGCACACTCTTACACACATCCCTATCCTGATTTTAAAAAAACAAAACAAAAACAAAAACAAACAAACAAACAAACAAACCCCTCCAATAGTCTAGGAAGCATCCAAAAACATGATTACCTGCCTCCAGGTGAGTAGCATCAAGCACTCCTCCAGGGTAACCATCAGGAGGTGTGGACAACCCAGTACTGGGCCATAACTGATGCAAAGCAGGCCCTTAATGGTTGGGCTGGACCACCAGAATGCTTGGCATTCAGCAGGTGCCCACGAACATGAAGCCATGTGGTGGTGAGATCTGCCTGCCTTGGCCAGGAGCCCCATGAAGGGCTAGCAGCCAGCTTTCCCTTTCTCTGGCCAGCTCAATAGGAGAATGCAGAATCAGACCCCATAAAACTCACACCTGCTGAACTGCTGTGTGGTGCTATATGTGTGCTGCCCCACTCCCGGGGCAGCTGTGTGCTGGCTGGATCAGCTCAGACACTGGCCTTGGGAGACCTGGGGAGCCTCCCAACCAGGAGTCTTCAGACCTGGGCCCACCTCCTCCCAGTCCTCCTGATATCCTCACCTCCCAAGGAGTGCTGTCCATTTAACAGCTAAGGAGAAATAGGGTGCAGGGAAGAAGAAGAAGAAGAAGCAGAAGAAATCTGTCCAGAGAAGAAACCGTGACAGTTGCTTTACGATGCACCTGGGGAGAATTTGTTGACACCTCAGACAGAGATCATACATACCCTCTTCCCCTTCCGTTCTGGGGTATCCAACAGTGGTGTGCCCACCTCCCCAATGTTTCCCAGGACAGACCTGCCCAGCAGAGTTGGGCCAACAGGACAAGAGATGAGGGTCCAAGCTGAGAAACAGGTTTCAGCAACTTCTCTTACACTATGTCTGAAATGGTATCACCCATGGGGTAAGTGGTATGGTGAGGCCCCATGACCAGAAAGGGACCCTCCCTGCCCATTGTATGGGTTTCTGTCACCTGTGTCCCCTTTCTAGATACTGGCCTATACAGTATGAGGGATGAACCTGAGACTGGTCCAGGTGGCCTGTCTTGCCTTTTGAGCCAACATACATCCCCAGTAGCTGCCCAGGGGGCCACACACACCCCCAAACTCCATCAGGTGAGGTCAGTTCAGTATGTCCAGAGGGAGGCCACTGTCTTGAAGTGCAAGGTCAGGTCCTCAGATGTGCCAGTCTGAGTGATTATCTGTGGCTTCCCAGGCTGTCCCACCACAGGGACCATAAGCCACCAGAGCCAGGCGCCTGGAGCCTGCCACGGCACTGTGGCTGGACAGAGACTGTCAGAGTGGGACTCAGATGCAGGCTAGGGTACAAGCAGAGAGCTTGGGGGCTCCCGGGGCCCTGCTGCCTCCTTCTACAGGGCTGTAATTAGAGGCCCTGGGGACCCAAAGCACCCACCGGCTGATCCCCCAACAAAGATGAGGCTGAATGTGTCCTTCTAATCCACACCCCTGTCCCTCGGGGGGTGCCCAGGTGCCTGGGCTGGGCCGGGCCTCACTAACAGACTCTAATTGGGAGGTCTGCACGGGGTGGGTCCCCAGAAGCTCTCCCTGAGGTGCTGAGGGCTGGAGCGCTGGTGGAAGAGAGGAGGGGTGGAGGGGGGCCTCACTCCTACCCTGGAGTGTGGGATGCTCAGGGTCTGGGATCCTGCATCCACCTCACCCTTGAGGCTCTGTCTTCTGTGCCAGAAATGAGGACCACCATCACCACAGAGCCCGTGACAGGAGGGTCAGGAGCCGATGGACTGAGCTTTACCTGCCCCACCCCGCCCCGCCCCGCCCTGAGGAGGTGTCAGTAGGGGTGTGTGTGTGTGTGTGTGTGTGTGTGTGTGTGTGTGTGTGTGTGTGTGTACTGTTTTCCTGTCTCATGGCTGTGCCAACATACCAGACAAAATCAACTTAAGGAAGGATTTGGACTCATGCTCGGATGGGTTAAAAGCTATCACAACTAGAAAACGTGGTGGCCAGAGCGCGAGGCACCCAGTCAGGGGACACTGTTGTTTTTCTCACTAGAAAGCAGAGAGATGCACGTCACTGCCCAGCTCACTGCTGCTTCCTTCTATTCAGTCTGGGACTCCAGCCCATGGTGCTGCCCACTGCGTGGGTCTCTCTTCCTTGGCTAACCTTTTCTGGAGATGCCATCAAGTATACCCGGAGGTGTGCCTTAATAATGCCCTAGGTGTTTCTTAATCCAGTCAAGCTGGTGGTCAGAATAAGTCATCACGGGTGCGGGGTGGTGTGTGTGTGTGTGTGTGTGTGTGTGTGTGTGTGTGTGTGTGTGTAGCAGTTCAGTGCCATCTGTGTGGAGAACTCAGCTTTGGTTCCCTTTCTGGCCTGCAGCACACCTGGCCTACCACCTGGGGAGGGGATACTGCCCATGTCACCACAGAATCCTGCGCTCCACTTTGGGGGGACCACAGAGGACATGTTGAAGGACACCCGAGGGGAGAGGCCCTCTCTTGACCCTAATACCTCCCTCCAGCCCCCATTCTGACAGAAACCCGGAGTGCTGGGGCTTTCCTTCCCTATAGGGTCCAGTGTTCTCTCCATAAAGGCCCTGGTCCATCTCATCCCCTGGACCCACTCCTCCTTCCCAGTGTCTGTACCCCGAGTCTCTCCCAGCCCTACACCCCAGAAGCCAGAGCTGACATTCTAAAGTGAGTCTGAGCAAACCACAGAAGACCACCCCAAATCCTTCACTCCCTCTCGCACCCCCAGCTGAGATCTCCCGCCTGCTCTACTGCTGGCCACACTGCAGAGTGGACCCCTTCCAACCCCAAGGAAAACTCCAGAGCACTTTTGCCGGTGGCGGTCTGGGGAGCCACCCCTACCAGACCCATCAAGAACAGAGCTCCTCCAGGCAGATAGCCAGCACACACATGCACATGGCTTCACACACATGTACACATGGATTCAGATACCTGCTCACGAGAGCAAAGAAGGGACAGAGCCCCAGCAGGGTGCTCGGGGCAGCTCCTCACTGAAGCCCCGGGCAATTCCTCCAGGGTCTCTTCACGGACCAATGGCTGACCACTCAGGGTCCCAACAGGGGCTCCAATGGGCAGTATCCCTGCAATGCTCCAAGAAAGATGTCCACAGAGGTCATTTCTGGTCTCAGGGCTGCCAGGGAGAGGCTGGGCAGACCGTGAGCACTGAACCCTTACGTGCGCCGGTTGCTGACCTGGGCAGCCTTGCAGAGTGAGACAAAGGTAACACATTCCCCTTCGCAGGCATAATTTAGCCTCCATTAATGTTCAAGACAACTGACAAATCTCTTTTAAATTTAATCTGTCTCTAATAGTGAGCAGAAGAAAGGGGGAGTCCTACACGGTCTTTGAATATTTAAACCTCCATGTGAAAGTCTCAGACCCCAGGAGCATGGTGCATGGAGGAACTAATATTATCTCGGGGAAGGAGGGCTCAAGGCCACTTGCTTCTTCAATGCAAATGCCCTGTTTTTATCTGTGGCTTACAGGCTTGTCACAAATAGGATTAGGAAACCATTCCATGAAATGGAAGCAAACAGGACTTAATGGAAAAACCAAAAGATGGCCCAAGACCCATTTGCTTTAATGGCTTTTCTGGCCAGGAGGCTCTGCTGAATGACCTCCCCAGATACGCCCCCAGGACACCT
This sequence comes from Peromyscus maniculatus bairdii, assembly GCF_049852395.1. Lineage (NCBI taxonomy): Eukaryota > Metazoa > Chordata > Mammalia > Rodentia > Cricetidae > Peromyscus > Peromyscus maniculatus. The sequence continues at coordinate 84,411,539 of NC_134865.1, read as the reverse complement.
GCCCCCCCCCAAGACACAAGCTACAAGAGCAAAGGGACCCCGATAAGAGGGCACACTGAGGTGGGAGGAGAAGGTCTAGCTGCCAATTACACAATTGATCCGTCAGTAAAATTCACTTACTGGCTTTGCTGGGAGCTTGATTACCGTCAACAACTTAATCCTTCACTCTGGAAGTCCATCCTGGGTCCAGGGGGACAGCACCGCAGTGTGAGCACAGGAATGACCCAGCTGGGCACACTTGAGCCACCAGATGGGAGGCGGACACTGCTACAGGCCAGCCACACAGCCAGGACACCATCGCTGGTGACATCCAATGACCCCCACAGGTCTGCTGGTCCTGGTCTCTGGCCCTAACTGCCAAAGGCAAAGCAGGCCGAGATCCCTTGAGTCTGTTAAGGCAGAGCCAGGGAGCCTCAGGCCTCATTCTACCGCAGCTGTACTAGCCAGGCCCTGGCTCCTAGCTTGCTCTCAGGCCTCAGTTCCCATAGTGTATGTGTGTGTGGAGGGGTACCTTCACTAGGAGGTCACAGCCACCCCATGCCATGCCTTGCAGAACTCCGGCTTGCCCCTGGCCAGCAGTGCTCCTAGGGTCCTCTTTTTCTCAAGCCCTGGCCAGCTCAGCAGACCCCCAAAAGCTTCCTCGGGCAGCCTCTTTCTCTTCAGGAGTCTCGGGTTCTCAGATGTACTCCTACACTCCCTACACACTCATCTCCCTACACACTCATCTCCCTACACACTCATCTCCCTACACACTCATCTCCCTACACACTCATCTCCCTACACACTCGGCTAGGCAACCCTCCTCAGTGTGAGGCCAGAACAGACACTTGTCTGAACACCACATACACCATGGAGAAGGTAGCCATCCTTGGACCTGAGAGAAAGGCCTCAAGAGAGACCAGCTCTAAGGACCTGGAGAGATAGCTCAGTAGCTCAGAGAACTGAGAAGAAGGCTTCCAGAAGAAACGAAGGCGAGAAGTCCTTGGTTTCCCTCAATGAAAGATCATGATAAGAATGTGTAAACCAGCCAGGTGGCGGTGGCGGTGGCGCACACCTCTAATCCCAGCACTTGGGAGGCAGAGGCAGGCGGATCTCTGTGAGTTCAAGGCCAGCTTGGTCTACAGAGCGAGATTCAGCACAAACACCAAAACTACACAGAGAAACCCTGTCTCAAAAAACAAAAACAAGAAAAAGAATGTGTAAACCAAATAAGCCCTCTCCTCCCCAATTTGGTTTTGGTCGTGGTGTTTTATGATATGGATAGAAATCAAACTAGGTCAGACCACAGTGCAGGACAGGGAAGGACAGGAAGGGCCCTATCTGCCCCATACCCACAGCCTTGCCCTCTGGGAACTCTGCTTGACTGTGTGTGTGTGTGTGTGTGTGTGTGTGTGTGTGTGTGTGTGTGTGTGTGTGTGCATCCCAAGGCCATTGCCTCAGTGTGTGGCCACTCCCCTGACCATGTATAGCTACCTAAAGACGGAACAGGCCTGGATGACTCTGCTAGCTACGAGCCCTCCTGGACATCAGGAAGCATCTAGCCCAGGTGGCCATCTTACACCTAGAATAAAACTTCCCTCTGAGCACCTGTCTCCAGCAAATACCGAGGAGGCAGGGGTGTGTGGCCGGGGCACTACTGCTGAGCAAACCAGCCCCACTGCTGGGTAGCCTGAGTCTAGATGTCAAGCCTTTGTGGGGCTGGGCATGTTGGCTCTCTCGGAGCTGTCAGGGTGGGCCCAGCAGGCTCCGTATTCTCACGAGTGACCCTCTATTAAGTGACAGAGGTAATGAGACTGAAGGAGCAACATCTCCAGTGTGCGCCGCCCAGTGCCCTCTGGCATCCTCACCAGAACCGCCATCCAAGTGTCAATTTTTCAGTTAGGTGCCAGAGCTCAGTTCCAGGGAGGTTTGAGCATTTGGAGTTGGAAATAAGGCTTTATAACTATGTCCCACCATGAACAACTAACATCAACCTGAAGGGTCCTGGGAGTAGAGGGAGAGACACTCATGATCTGCCTGCCCCTTGCTATTGAGCTGATGATATGTTAGCTACTGGCCCCTTCTGACCACACTGTCCTAATCCCAAAGTCAGGGTTTCTCTAAGGTTGATGAATAGTCTAAGCAGGGGTCGGCTGGCTCAGCAAGCTGTTACTCAGCACTGCATCAGGTATTCCGGGCAATCTCTCACCCCCAGGTTTTTGCAGATTTTGCTTCGTTTTCCCTGTTTCGAAGCTGCTCACCATCATTGTAGAAGATGCAGAGAAAGTAGTCTGCCCCAGTTTCAGTGGCATGTACAGTTGCACAGCCCAGAATGCCCTGGTTTCACCAACTGCGGATGCACCCAAGATCCGCTGCTGTCAGCAAATGAGCCCTGAAGGTTCTTCCTGGAGCGCCTGTCACCAGCACATCAGGGAGCTGCTGTGTGTCTCCCGGGCCACACCCACCGCAGCATGGGAAACAGTGCAAAGAAAGCCTGCCCCGGGTGGCAAAGGGCCCAAGTGTGCCTACGGCCCTGGCCAACTCCCAGGTGTCTGTCACAGGCAAGAGGCAGGCCCACATTACCTCCGCCCCCGCTCATGAGACCACAGACACTTCTAACCCAACAATGAGGCTGGAAGGATCAAGACAATGGAGGACAACACAGGTTTCCAGTAAGAGTAAGAACACTAAGGAAGTCTGTGTACCCCATTACACCCCAAAACGGCCACTTGCACATCTCTCCTTGCACTTAGTGTACTGGTTGGTACCCAAGTGAGGCAGCCTGCCCTGGTCCAGCCCCCTCAAGAACAGCTCTCCAGGCTGTAGCGGAAACTAACAGAGAGGTTGTGGCTCCCAGTGAGCATGTCCAGGACTGAGGCAGGATGTCAGTGCTACTTAACTCTGCCTGGTCCCCAGGCAGCGGGCTGTGGCCAGCAGAAACTCCACCCCTTGGGCCTGAGAGGGCTCCAGTGGGACAGCAGCTTCCTGCCCAACATGTGGCCCACGGTTTGCTATTCAATAGCCTCAAGGCTGCACCAGCTCAATGTTTATGTAATTAACAATTCACAAACATCCCAGCCTGAGTGGCTTACAGCATGCAATGTTTCACACACATGTGCACACAATGTGTGTCCTCCCTGGGACATCCCGCCCCTGAGGGCTGAGAGAGTCAGGGTGGAGAGGACTCTCTGCCACCAAGGCTCTAGAGGGGCCCCTACACCAACCCAGCACCCTGCCCTATGGGGGTGAGGAAGTGAGCTCAGAGTGCCATCCACAAGCTTGTTGGCCGTCTCTGAAAGACCGGAGTGAGCGCCAACAGCCACACCCGTGTGGCTTTCCACGCTTTGGGACACTGAATCTGTACCTAAGTTCAGAGTTCTTTGTGTCCATGAACTTCTGAGCAAAATGGGGAGGCTAGAGAATGGGCCCCACCTTCCGCCCCCAACTCAGCTTCCCCAACGTTCACCGGCAACTGCATTCAATCATCTGCTCAGCTTCACCCCTCCCTGTGGGGCCTTGCCTCAGCTCCCCTCCCCTGCAAGGGCTAGGCTCAGCTCTCCACTGCAGGAGGCCAAAGGGTTGACTCCCAGGCAGGGCCTCTGAGACCCCAGGGCTACTGCCTCTGAGGACTTGTGCAGGGGGCCAGCAGATGAGCTATGGGTGGGTTCTCAGCACCTCATACACCCCCCTCAGGGCCTCAGGCTACCACAGAGTGGTCCAGGGGAGGTCCCCAGGAAAGGCCACACAGCCCCACCCCAGCCAGTGCCAGCAGAGCTCTGCCAAGATAGACTCATTACGGAAGCAATCAGCTGGAACAGCTTTGTGCTGGAGCTTGGTGGCTCCCAGAGAAATGAACCCTGATTACCCCCAATCACGGGCCCTGGGCTGCTTAGTCCAACCCTAGGCCTCCAAAGAGAAGCTTCAGAGTGGTCCAGGTACCTTCAGGATTGCCAGAGGCTAGCCCTCTCCGACCTTACATTCCTGAGTGTTGACAGTCCTTCTGGGTGCATGAAAGGCTCCTTCAGAGGGGCCAGGAGGACATGTTCCTTAAGAGCTAGGTCAGGTGACCCCCTACGACTCTGTGTGCCTCCCTGACCTCCATCACCCACATCCCCGTGTTAAAGTGCCATCCTCTGCCCACGGCATCCCGTCCGTCTTAGCTGGGGTTAATACATCTATGATGAAACACCATGAACAAAAACAAGTTTATGTGGCTTACACTTTCACATCCTAGTCCATCACTGAAGGAAGTTAGGACAGGAACTCAAGCAGGGCAGGAACCTGGAGGCAGGAGCTGATACAGAGGCCATGGCGGGAAGATGTTTACTGGCTTGCTCCTCATGGCTTGCTCAGCCTGCTTTCTTTCTTTCTTTCTTTCTTTCTTTCTTTCTTTCTTTCTTTCTTTCTTTCTTTCTTTCTTTCTTTCTTTCTTTCTTTCTTTCTTTCTTTTTTCCATGACAGGGTTTCTCTGTGTAGTTTTGTTGCCTGTCCTGGATCTAGCTCTGTAGACCAGGCTGGCCTTGAACTCACAGAGATCCGCCTGGCTCTACCTCCTGAGTGCTGGGATTAAAGGCGTGCGCCGCCGCCCAGCTCAGCCTACCTTCTTATAGAACCCAGGACCACCAGTCCAGGAGTGGCACCACCCAGAGTGGGCGGAGCCCTCCCCCATCAATCTCTAATCAAGAAAATGCCCTATGGGTCTGCCCACAGTCTGATCTCACGGGGGCATTTTTCTCCGTTGAGGTTCCTTCTTCTCTGTTGACTCTGCCGTGGGTCAAGTTGACATAAGACTAGGATCACACCATCCTCATCTCCACCTGCGCTTTGCATCTTGGGGATCATCTCTCTGGCCTTATACATGTATAACTTGAGACACAGAAGCTGGAGTTGCACCCCACTTCTGGGCTTGGAGAAAGCAGCCTTAGACTGGGCCTGTGACAACTGGCCTCCTCAGTGGCCAGAGACCTTCCACCCACAGAGCTTTGCTACCCTGCTGTCAAGTCCAGAACCCCAGGAAGTGAAGCACTTAGAGCTGGTGCCCTAGACTGTGCCCCTGCCACCAGAGGGAGCAGCATGAGGCGCGGGCACAGAGGTCCTCCATTCCCACAGGACAGGAAAGCGTTAAGATGCCTTGTGGTTGAGATCACATGCTGAGAACCAGGAACAGGATGGAGGTCCATTGAGTCCCTGGGTCAGAACTTTGAGGTGCATGCTTGGCTGGATAGCAGCCCCTCACCAGGAAGCTGATGGTCCTGTGGTTCTAATGTTAGTTCTCGGGGCAGCACCTGCTTCTGACCGAGGTCCTGAGAGAGCAGGATGCACAGGCTTGGTTAGGGCCGGGGCAGTGGGGAGCAGCTGGACCTCCTGTGAGGGGGGCATGGTTCCCACAGTCGCGACTGTAGAGGCCACCGAGGAGGCCAGTCAGAGGGCCAGATGATGATTGAGGGTCTGAGGACAAGGCCTCCCAAATGTTCCTGTCCCCAGGACCTCAGCATGGGCGTGTACTGAGAGATGGGGCCTTTAAAGAAGTGACTGACAGAGTGTACTGGTTTTGTGTGTCAGCAGACAGGAAGGAGCCTCAGCTGAGGAAAGGCCTCCCTAAAATCCAGCTGGAAGGCACTTTCTCAATTAGTGATCAATGGGGAGGGCCCAGCCTGTGGTGGGTGGGGCCACCCTGGGTTGACAGTCCTGGATTCTTTAAGAAATGGGCAAGCCAGTAAGCAGCACCCCTCCATGGCCTCTGCGTCAGCTCCTCCGTCCAGGATCCTGCCCTGCTTGAGTTCCTGTCCTGACTTCCTCCAGTGGTGAACAGCCATGCGGAAGCAGAAATAAACCCTTTCCTCCCCGGTGCTTTTGGTCACGGTGTTTTATCACAGCAATAAAACCCTAACCAAGACGATGGGCTGGGAAGATGGTCCTTCCTTCCCTGGGCTGGCAGGGCTCCACAGGACGTCCTGCTGGGGCAGGGGAGCTCCGGAGACGCTGCCCTCCTGGGGCCGCCCTGGAGCTGTGGGGGCACAGGGAAGCTATGGGTGTGTCTGTGGGCCGGTGAGGGCAAGGGTCGGCTGGATTGGCATCAGGATGACAGAAAGAGGTGGCTCAGGAGGGGGCACTGGGTCCTCAGCCAGTGTGAGAATCAGCGTGGTCACCCTCATCCTGCCTCTCTGCCCGCCCGCTGGCTTTGGCCTCAGCCTCACCTTTTAGAACCAAAAATCCTGCTTAGTCCCTGGGACTGCCCCAGCGAAGCGCTCCCCATGCCTCGCCCAGCCTGCTTTCTTATAACACCCAGGGCCACCAGCCCAGGGATGGCACTGCCCACATTGCGCCGGCCCCTCCCCCATCAGTCACTGTTTAAGAAAATGTACCACAGGTTTGCCCACGGGCCAGTCCGATGGGGGCGTTTTCTCAGTTGAGGCTCCCTCTTCCCAAATGACTCTAGCTTGTGTCAAGTTGACATAAAACTATCTAGCACACCACCCAAACCTGGCTTTTGCCAAATAGCCAATAAATTATTCAGTTTGCAAAATGCCATTATGTGTGAGTTTACTTAATTGAATAGAATAATTTATGGTAAAACCCAGGGAAAGGAAGATCGATGAGGAATGGTACAGAGGAATGATTGAGTGTCAGTGAGGCAATTTGATTTTTATCCCTCATTATAATAATGTTAAAGGGAAAACACCAGCGTGGGTCAGAATCAATATTTGCAGAGTGTCTGGACCATGAATTTTAACTGGAGGTGGCGAGGAGGTGGCTGGGCGCATCAATAATTAATGCTTCGTCTGCTGCCACAAATAACGCCTGGGTTTGGGTGCAGATGCCCACTACCCACAGATTTGCTGGTGATCGTAAAAGGTAATTTAGGAATGAGTCTGTTGGTGATGCGTGTTCAACACGCCCAACATGATTCAGGACGTGGCTTCGCACAGGGTCCCCACAAATCACCGAGACAGATGAAGTGCAACTCGGCTCCCTTCCAAAGTCTGTGTATCTGGGAGTCACGCAGCCCGCCTTCTGTGCAGCCCAGGCTCCCAGCGCTCTCACGGCACAGGCGACACTCCACTGTCCACCCCACACCCCTCACCTCAAAGGGCAGTGGACAAGCAGCTCAGCGGACAGCAGGTCCCAGACACGAGAGACACACACAGCCACCCCCGAGCGGAACCCTGGGCACATCAATTCTGCCTGTAAAATTCAGTCACCTCTCTTGCCACAGTGTGTCCTTGGAGAACCAGAGCCCACAGGCTCCGCTGAAGGTGCCTTCACTTTCTGCTCTTCTGGAAGACTCCTTGTCTGGTGTGTTCTCCTGAGACACGCCCACCACTGGCAGGCATGCGCGCGCACACACCTACACAGAAGGCTGCTGACTCTGGTCCTGAAGGTCTGGGAAGCAGAGTGTCCAGGTTCCCTGCGAGTGCCTCGCTGAGCCCAAGTCCCCAGCTTCCTGAACCCTGGCATCAGAGGTATCCTGAAACCTCCAGGAAGCTCTTCCCAGCCCACCGCGGTCAGCACTGGGAAACTGGGCTCTCTGAATGTAGACTCCATTCCCAGTGCAGCACAGCTGGAATCCCACGGACTCAGGAGGCTAGAGCTGGAGGGGTCTATGTTCAAGGCCATCACGGATAATTTAGTGTCAAAACAGCGGGGCTGGTGACATGGTGTAGGACGGGCTCTTCCCATTCTATCGGGAACTCAGGTAATAGGCACTTTCCCAGTTTACACGTGCAGGGTCTGAATTCTCTCAAGACCCTGTCTTGATATCTTTTACATTGTGCTGTTGGGCCACAGGAAGAAATGTCCCACTGAGGGGACATCTGATATACCATGATTTGGAAGAGGAAAAGAGTCATCTTATGCCCATGAACTAGGCCGCCCACCCCATAAATACTCATGAAAATCCCCTTAAAACCCACCACAGAGAACCCACTGTATTATTACCAGTCATCCTTTGGTCTGTCCATTCCAGTCTTTCCCTGGCGGGCATTAGTCAGTTCTCTTTGCTAAGTAAACTCTTCAGACTGTGTCTCTCAGAGGAATTTTTTCCTTCAAGAAAACAAAGGCCAAAGAGAAACCTTTGCCCAGTAACAGAAGGCTGAATGGACAGTGGACAAGAGCACAGAAGACGGAAGGAGGAAAGATGTCTGGACAGATGCACAGACGTCATGTGAGACTGAGCACCAGCTCTCAAAAGGCCAAAGACCACCCTTGTCCTTTCCAGGAAGAACGAAGATACCCAATGGATATTTGTCACATGAGTGTGTGGGTACTGCTCCGTTGTGGGGCACATATTTTAGCACGCACAAGGTCTGGGGTTCAATCCTCAGCACCAAAAATGGGGGCAGCGGGGAGAGAAAGGAGGGAAGGAAGAATTCGGGATCTGCAGCAACAGTCTTCACCCCTTACCCCCACCTCAGCCTCCGGGTCGACAGCAGAGGCCCAGGACCTGACATTCTCCCAGGCTCCCTCAGCCCAGAAGGCAGCTGGAAGTAGCTGTGCTGAAGCGCAGCCGCTGTCCTGTGGACTGACACACGCAGGAAGATCCCTCACGGGGATGTCCCACCCACGCTGGGTTCTCAGCGGGGCACCTGTCAGCAGGGGTCAGGTGAGTGTCTGCTGAGGCAGGCAGGCGCTAATAAAAGCCACTGCCACCTGTCACAAAGGATGGAAACAAATAGAGAGGGCCAGGGGGAGCCAAGAGAGAACAGAATGAGCTGGCCTGTTTCTAAAAGGAAATAAAATCTGCCAGAACAGAGCCTCTGGCCTGAGGCACCCTCGTGACCTGACCAAGGCCTACCCCGGCCTTGCCTCTGCCTCCCTCTCTAGCCAGCTGCTTAACTGTCCATTCCCTCCTTTCCTTAAATTGGCCTCTCGCCTTGGTAAGCTCGGTCTCTCTAGGGCCTACCCACGCTTACCGTCTTCTCCGCCTGTAACCATCCTTTTAGCTTGTCCCGCCCACTCCGTGAGGCCTTCCCCAGAGTGCCGGGGAACAGTCCACAACTTGCTCATTGGGGAGACACAGGTGACGCCGAAAGCTATGTTTAAGCGTCCTTGCTAGAGAAGCTGTGTGCACACACTTCGTGGAGGAGGAGAACCACGCAGATTGCAAACTGCACCTGGCCTCCATACAGCCAGCCAGCCCTATGGCTACCATTCACACGATCTGACACATGCAGCCATGCATCTTTTCCCAGTGAAATCTGTGGGTAAGTGTGACGTGTAATCTACTGTCCAACTGCCCTCCCTCTGTGTAATTCATTCATTCAACAATAACTGCCAGCCATACAATGCCAATCCCACAAACTTCAGCAGCTTCTCTCTGGGGCAGGATCAAGACGAATTGTTCTACATTATTTAGTGGCTAATGTTTGGCAACTGGCTCAACCAACCTCTGAAAGCCGAGCCACTGCATCCTGGCAGCATTAGGAGACGTAGCCAGTTGGCTACTCTGTGGTACCTGCTTGCCACTGTAAGTGACTGGCTAGATGGATGGGATGGGTAGGTGAGTGGGTAGATGTATGGGTAGAGAAATAGATGTGAATACGTACATATATAGATAGATGTGTGGGTGGGGTGTGGGTAGATGGCTGGATGGGTAGATGGGTAAAGGGATGGGAGATGGGTGGTTAGATGAATAAATGGAGGGATGGGTAGATAAATGGATGGGTGGAGGGACAGAGGATGAAACAAAGTCTCTCTCAGCACAAGACACTGCCTCCAACTACAAAAGACATCTCAGGCTAAGCAGGCCCTCTTGCAGACCGCAGCCTCACACTTGACTGTTAAACAGAGCCACTGTGTATCACAGGACCCACAGCCTCCTTCAGCCTTACATTGACTGGCATTCTACTGCTCCATCCCAACCTACCCCCCAACACACACAGTCATCACTGTGGGTCTACACTACCTCTGCCTGCCCCATTACACACACGGTCATCACCGTGGGTCTACACTACCTCTGCCTGCCCCATCACACATGCGGTCATCACCGTGGGTCTACACTACCTCTGTCTGCCCCCATCACACACGCGATCATCACCGTGGCTCTACACTACCTCTGCCTGCCCCCATCACACACACGGTCATCACCGTGGGTCAGTACTGCCTCTGCCTGCCCCCATCACACACACGGTCATCACCGTGGCTCTACACTACCTCTGCCCCCATCACACACACGGTCATCACCGTGGGTCTACACTACCTCTGTCTGCCCCCATCACACACGCGATCATCACCGTGGCTCTACACTACCTCTGCCTGCCCCATCACACACACGGTCATCACCGTGGGACAGTACTACCTCTGCCCCCATCACACACGCGGTCATCACCGTGGGTCTACACTACCTCTGCCCCCATCACACACACGGTCATCACTGTAGGTCTACACTACCTCTGCCTGCCCCCATCACACACACGGTCATCACCGTGGCTCTACACTACCTCTGCCTGCTGCCATCACACACGCGGTCATCACCGTGGGTCTACACTACCTCTGCCTGCCCCATCACACACACGGTCATCACCGTGGGTCTACACTACCTCTGCCTGCCCCATCACACACGCGGTCATCACCGTGGGTCTACACTACCTCTGCCTGCCCCCATCACACACAGTCATCACTGTGGGTCTACACTGCCTCTGCCTGCCCCCATCATACACGCGGTCATCACCGTAGGTCTACACTAGCTCTGGGATCAAAGTCTTCGATGCCTCCCTCAGCACCGCCTACCACTCAGCCATGCCAAGAAACCCCAGGAAATTCTGACCTTTGGAATTCACGATGTGTTAAGCATGCAGGGTCATTGTACCCAGCTGTCTGTGTCATCCTCCAAGAGGCAGGGATGCCTTTCCCATTTTGTAGAAAAAATAACTTCCCAGCCAGGACAGGGCCTAGCCCACCGTTCACTCCAGTGCTGTGGACCTGCTGCCAGAGGCCTGCCACCCAGGACCCATGGCACACTCCGTCCAGGACAGCAGTAAGACAGGCACCCACTCCAGGGCAGCCTGGCCTTGCTCCCATCTGAGTGCTCTTTGCTGTTCCATGATGGCCAGAGCCAATGCTCCGTCTCTCTCCACCAGATTCGACCCTCTACCACCTACCCCTGATGAACGTCTGTCCTTGGCCAGAAGCCTCCCTAGCATAGCTGATTTCTGAGCATATATTTGTTTCCTTAAAAGAAAAAAAATGTCCTCGTAGAGCCGGCAACACGGTAAAGTGCTCACGGCCAATCCTGCTGACCCGAGATCGAGTCCTGGGACTCACATAGTGAAAGAGAGCAAATTCCCTCACGTTGTCCTTTGACGCTCACGTGTACACATGACCACACACATACACCAGAAGTAAGTAAATAAAGCATTTGTATATCCACAACAGGCCTAAGGCAGCCTAGCTGTGAGCCCCAGGTCGGACTGCCAGGCTGTTCAAGACTGGAAGCATTCAGAGCACACAAGCCAGAGATGACCAGAGGTGAACTGATATGGGTCACATGTGATGTCAAGATAAATCGACAATTGCGTCTTTGTGAGTGGAAAACTGGATTTTAAGCCAAGAGGAACCTTTAGACCCGTAGGAAGACACCCTACCACCCCATCCCACCTCCAGACCACTGTCCTCCTCTCCCTGAGCACTGAATTCTTCCAGGGCTTGCCCCTGAGCCCGGGGGCCCTGATTGAGGCAGTGGGGCTGGACATGTCAGCCCCAGAGATGAAGGTGAGGACCCTAGCCCTAGGGTAGGGCACATGAGTGAGAAGCAGGTGGGATGTCTAGAGAGTCCAAGGGATGGAGGACCAGGCACCCAGAAGCTTATGCAATCGCAGTCCTGGGGTTTGGGGAAAAGGGAGCCATGACGCCCATAAAGGTAGTGTAGACAGAGGAGGGGCCTGGGGAGCCAAACCAAAGGCCACCAAATGGGCTGAAGAGTCAGGAAAAGGAACAAGGGCAGACGCTGAAGAAGGGCATCTCCCTTGGTGGCTGTTGAGGTCTCATCCTCGGAGATGAGTAGGGCAGTGCACGGCCTGGGTCCAGGGTGCACTCCTGACATTGTGGGGGGCGGGGGCAGTCTCACGGAGGCAGCACACTGTCTCCGCCTCGAGCTCATTTGCAAGTCTGACTGCCCTGTGTAGCTCTGGCATTCACGCCCCATATGTTAGCACCCAAAGCTGTGATGCCGACTGGGTGAAGCGCTTCAGTGAATGCTCAGCTAAGGACAGACCCCTGCTTACAGCAGAGGCTGGAGGTGGGCTCAGCAGGGGGTCTCAGGTGGGCCAAGGCTTGGGCACCAACCCACCCCAAGTGCCTCAAGCTAATGCTGGTCCAGCTCTAAGGGCTGCCGTGGGGACACAGAAAGACTCAAGCAGCCAGGCCACCGGGCTGACCTCTCAGTGCTGATGAGTCTCACGGGCAGGAGCGGAGTCAGGGATAAACTGACCCAGAGTCCTTCTGTCTCCACCTTGCACAGCTAGAGGCACATGGGACCTTGCCTCTGACCATCGCCTGACCTAGGAGTCACGATGTGCCACAGGGGACCATGTAGAGAGTGCCACAGGGGACCATGCCCCAGCTTCCTCACCCCAACAGGGGACTTCCCAGGCAAGCCTGGCACTGTCTGTATTCACATGCATGTGCCCACGTGCACAGTAGTGCTCAAACATATCAGAGAGGCAGCTGACCCTGAGGATCCTGGCAGCGCTGGGCTGGCTAGGTCGCATAGCCAAAGGGCCCAGGCTTGCAGACCTGCCTTTCCTTCGGACCTTGGGCAGGCCCAGGCCTCTGGATCTCACTTTTCTGGGCTATGAAGTAGGATGACTAATAGGAACCAGGTCTGAACAGAGAAGGACCCTGACTAAAGCCCCAGGTGCTGGCGATGGAGAGCCACCCAGAGGATCACACAGGGCTTCCTGAAGCCCACCACGTCCTGCTGTAGGGGGGACACTGGGAGACAAGTTCGGAGAGTGTTCTTGTTTCCATCCTGTTGTCATGATAAAATCCTGTCCAAAAGCAACTTAATGGAGAAGAAAGGTTTGTTCACCTTACAATTCCAGGCGAAAGGCCATCATCGAGGGGAGGTCAATACAAGTACACAAGCAGCTAGTTACATCACATCCATAGTCCCCGGCAGCGAGAACCAAATGCACCTGCTGCCTCTGCCGCTCTTACAGAGCCCTCCTGTCCCATACAGTTCAGGACCCCTTTCCTACAAAATGGCACTGCCCACATGGGCTGGTCTTCATACGTCACCTAATAATCAAGACAATCCCCCTGTGCTGCCTGGTTTGTGTGTCAACTTGACACAAGCTAGAGTCATCAGAGAGGAAAGAGCCTCAGCTGAGGAAATGCCTCCTTGAGATGCAGCTATAAGGCACTTTCTCAGTTGGAGGGCCCAGCCCATGGTGAGTGGTGCCATCCCCGGGCTGTTGGCGTTGGGTTCTGTAAGAAGCTGGGCTGAGCAAGCCATGGGGAGCAAGCCAGTAAGCAGCACCCCTCCATGGTCTCTGCCTCCAGAATCCTGCCCTGTTTGAGTTCCTGTCCTGACTTCCTTCAGAGATGAACAGCAATGCTGAACTGTAAGCCAAGTAAACCCTTTCCTCCCCAGCTTGCTTTTTGGTCATGGTGTTTGGTCACAGCAACATGAACCCTAAGGCACCCCCATAGGCACGCCCACAGACCAAACACAGATTGCTCAGCTGAGACTCTCTTCCCAGATGACAAGTTGACATTTAAAACTGACCGTAACCGGGGGCAAGCAGCCAGCCCAGGTCACACAGCCAGGGGGGCTGTGGCATCTGGCACTGTGCTCCTCCGTGCTGCCCCATCCAGCCCAGCTCACCAACACTCACTGTGTGCCAGGCTCCACAGAGCCCCTTCCTAAGCCTGGAGTCTTCATGGAATCCCCACTGATCAAGTGCAACTATGTGGGCTCATTTCAGATGAGCACACGGAGACGTGGCTTGTAGGAATGAGGACTCAGACAGGTCAGAAAGTGCACCTGTGTGGACATGTGTTTCAAAGGTGTACCTGTGTGTGCACCTGTGTACTCTGTGCTCTCCTGCGTGTGCACCTGTGCTTACCTGTGTGCACACGTGTGTGCTCTGTGCGCTCCTGTGTGCACCTGTGCTTACCTGTGTGCACACGTGTGTGCTCTGTGCGCTCCTGCGTGTGCACCTGTGCTTACCTGTGTGAACACGTGTGTGCTCTGTGCTCTCCTGTGTGTGCACCTGTGCTTACCTGTGTGAACATGTGTGTGCTCTGTGCTCTCCTGCATGTGCACTGCACTTACGCATGTGCACACAGACTGGCGAGTCCGGCCCCCTTGGGGTCACGCTTTCCCTGGCAGCTTCTTAGCCAGCACCCGGACTGACCCTGGGGCCCTGAGATCGGCATGTTGGGAAATCACCGAACACTGCGGCACAGCGGCCAGGGAGGCCCTCTGGCTGCCTCTCACGCTGGCTGAGCCTTGCCGGCAGCACCCACAGCCAGTGGCAAGGGGCCCTGGCCACACCCCACCTCTGGTGGAGCTAGGCCTGTCCCCTTGGCTCCTGTCACACGGCTTCCAACTCTGAAAGCAGTCCTCCCCAGCCATCCCTTGTCCTCCCCAGCCATCCCCTGTCCTCCCCTGTCCTCCCCTGTCCTCCCCGGCCATCCCCTGTCCTCCCCTGTCCTCCCCTGTCCTCCCCGGCCATCCCCTGTAGAGCCTTCCTCCTGTGGAGCCCTCCTGAGGCCCAGATGGTAACAGACAGGGCCTGCTAGATGAACCCCGTCCTCCCAGAGCGACCCCACAGCCGTCTCCCAACCCAGCTGCCCCAATCCCGACTCCCTCCAACCAGCTCCCTAAGGTGGCCAGATTCATCAGTCTGTGTGCACACATGGGAGAGCCCAGAGCACACACATGTTCACACCGGTATGCACAGGTGCACACACAGGAGAGCCCAGAGCACACACGTGTTCACACAGGTAAGCTCAGGTGCACACACAGGTAGGCACAAGGACAGAAGCATATGTCCACACAGGTGCACTTTCTGGGCTATCTGGGGCCCGGTTCCTACAAGCTACGTCACTGTGTGCTCTTCTGAAAGGAGCCCACATAGTTTCCCTCCAAGGGCAAGGAAACTGCCAGTGAGAGGTGACCGGGTCCCCAGGGCCTTGTCGGGAAGACCGGTGTGGATCGCTGCTCTCCGCCATCTGAGGTTGAATGGGCTGCCTTCCTGACTGCAAGCACACAGTAGGTCTCTGCTAGAGAAGCCATGGTAGGCAGAGGCCAGGTACTAGGGATAGGATAGAGAATCATTTCCTGCTTCTCTCTCCCACAGAAGCTTCCAGACTCCAGGGTACATCCTCAGGCTGAGGCTAGCACCCCAACAGCATCCAAGCCTGAGGCAGAGCCTGGAACTTTCTGTCCTTGGGAATTCCCTGACTGTAGTGATATGTTGTGTACCCTAGTAAACTTGCCTGGGGATGGAGGACAGAGCCAGCCACTAGATTAGACATAGAGGCCAGACAGTGGTGGCACACACCCTTAATCCTATCACTCGGGAGGCAGAGATCTGTTTGGATCTCTGTGAATTCAAGGCCACAACAGAAACAGAGTCAGGCAGTGGTGGCACACACCTTTAACCCCAGGAAGTGACATGGCTGGGTGGAGAAGGTATATAAGGCGTGAGGAAACAGGAACTAAAGCAACTCAGCTGAGATCCTTTCGGGTGAAGACTCAGAGGCTTTCAGTCTGAGGAAACAGGATCGGTTGGGGCGTTGGCGAGGTGAGGTTGGCTGTGCTTTACTGTGCATCTCTGATCTTTCAGCTTTCACCCCCATATCTGGCTCCGGGTATTTTTTATTAAAAGACCATCTTAGATCCGAGCATCACCTGGCCCCTCATTCACAGTGCTTCTTGGAGCATACTGGCAGAACTAAGTCAGAGCAGTGAACTGTTTGCAGCCATGCCTCAAGAGCCACAAGAATGCTGAGGTAAATGACCCAGAGAGGGGTCCTATCCTGACCCCAAACCCTTGGGTCTACTGGGCTACCATGCCAACCCATAACTGGCAGAAGAGATCTGAAGCCCCGGTACATTTGGCTTTTTGGAAGCACAGTGTCTGGACCCAGATAGGCACCACAGGTGTTGGCTGTCCTCCAAACAATACAATACACTCCAAAAACCACAGATACCAGAGAAGTTGGCATGAGCATCATTTCTCTCCTAGAGACTTAGAGCTGTCTCTAAGAGTGTGGAGGAACCGGACAGCACACCTCTTCTGTCCTGTGCTCGGGTGACAATATTTTCTTGACTGGTGAAGGTGTGTCTGAGACCCAGGCTTTTGCCATAGGCTCTGCAGGTGTGTTGGCTGATCCTAGATCCAGCCCGAGGAAAGGCTGGCCCAGAAACAGTGAGGAGGGTGAGGCAGGGTAGAAGATCAGGAAAGTTACGGGAATGTGAGACTGTACGGATGTTTCCCCCCAAAGGTGCCGACTGAAGCCTCTCTCTAGTAGAGACAAGAATTCCACCGCTGTTAATAACTGCTATCTCTCCTCCTAGCTGAAAACCTACAATTTTCTAAGAATCGCACCAGAAACCCCTTACAGTAAAAGGCATGTCCAAGCCCTCTTGTGAAGCCCTAACGGCTCCTGGTTTTACCTTCTCAGATAGCAATCACCCCCACACCCAAAGCCCCCCCAGAGCCACCCTACAATCTTACTTATCAAAAAGAAAGCAAGGAGACAAAAATGTCCCCTAGCAGTCCTCTGAGGTGTAACTGGAGAGCCACCAAAACGGT
Source organism: Peromyscus maniculatus bairdii (assembly GCF_049852395.1). NCBI lineage: Eukaryota > Metazoa > Chordata > Mammalia > Rodentia > Cricetidae > Peromyscus > Peromyscus maniculatus. Next base: position 84,394,794 of record NC_134865.1, on the reverse strand, counting down.
AGATATGGTTGATGCTAAGACAACTGACTCTCCCCTGGGGAGCCCATACCACACTTGGTCTGATTTCCTCAAGCATCTCTTTCCTCTTACCCCTATGTTTAATATCTAAGTTATGGGTGTCTTTTAATAGCTGTGAGTCTTCCCTGAGAGGCCCACATCCATGCTCCTGTTCATTCTTTTCTTGAGCACCTTTCTATTCTTTAATACAACCCCAAGGCTGCTTCATACTGGCTAGTCCTGAAATTCTTTTCGGCATTAAAACCACAAGTCCGTGTTCAGCCTTGATGAGGTCCCTAAAAGGAAGCTCCTCAGGTTGATGAGGGTGACAGTGTGGAGCTGTGCCTCTGTCCCCTCACCACTGACAAGAGCATAGTCTCCCCAGAGGCCCATGTTACCCGGAGGGAGAAGCCGTGACAGGCCCGGGGGAACCACAGACCCCTTCCATCTTCCTTGAAGCCGTGCAGGCAGCCAGCCAGCCATGCTGATAGCCAAAAGGACTAAGATCTTCATAGAGCCCATGGGCCTAGTCATGGAGGCTTCTGTGACCACAAATATGCTCTGGCTAGGACAGTCACTGGGGTGCTGTATCCGGTCAAGGGTGAGCCCCAGGGGTGCCATGCCAGAGCCCTGAAGTATATGGAGAGAGGTGCACCACAAAGACCGCCTCCCACCCAAGGCTAGGCCGCACTCTGCCTCTCGGTTCTCCACAGGAGGTGGCCTCTCGTAGCTCACCAGCTCCAAAGTTGCCAGCCCAGAACAGCCTACCCGCCTTCACCTCCACCAGGCTCAGGTTCAGGAACCAAATCCCAGGCAGTTCCTTCTAGGAGGCTCTCGGTCCAGCCTTCATTACTTCTGCAACCATTGCTGAGGAAACCGAATCCCTGAGAGATGACCCACCCAGAACCCAAGCCTTGACCTGGGAAAGATGCAGAGATAAGGGAGCAAAGGGGGAAACTCCCTGGGGAGCCACGTTCTCTGCACGCAGGCGTGGATAGCAGAGGCCGGCACAGGCTGGAGGCAGCCATGCACGCCACAAGAGAAACTGTTCCCAGGAGAACCACTCTACATCCACCCTTTCCATAGACAGAGGAGGCTAGAACACTGGTTCTCAACCTGTGGGCCACAGCCCCCAAGGACCAATGGAAAACCCAGATATTTACACTGCAATTCATTACAGTAGCAGAATTACAGGTATGAAGTAGCAATGAAAATAGCTGTATGGTTGGGGGTCGGCACCACATGAGGAACTGTGTTAGGGGCCGCAGCATGGGAAGGTCGGGAACCACTGGGCTAGGTGAAGAAGCCTGGGGCAGAGCCGGCAGTGGTTCACAGGTCTGACCTGCCTGGTTTGTAGGCTATCTCGGAAGCACAGACGAGCCTCCCTACAGGCCGCTGTCCGCTCCTGCCACCTCCCTGAGCCCCTAGGCTCCCGGCGTGGTCCTGAGACTCACTCCTTCATCTCCCCGGACTCCATCCCAGAGCCAGGCTCGCACAGGCTAGACGGTGTGAGAACTCCCTGAAACCAAATGTCAAGCTCCCGGGAAAGGTGCAAAAGGCCAGTATCTTCCTGCCTCAGCCTGGGATTGGATGGAAGCCCTGCCCGGGACTGTTCTGGGAGACACTGGGGTGAACGGTGGAGGGACGGGTTAGGCTCGTCAGAGTTCTCGGCGGAGCCCCTTCACCTCATAAAGATGTCCAGAGCTGGCACCCGCATAGCCAGGACCACAAATCAGTGAAGGCAGGAGCTGAGCGCCTCTGCCAGGCGGACCAGCTCTGAGACAGTCACGAGGCTGCAAGAAATACAGCTCGTCGTCCTCGGTGTAGAGGGAAGGAGAGATTTATTCCAACCACAGCCCTGTGTGTGTGATGTCGAGGACAACTGGGCTGCAGCCTGGAGCTGTTCCTTCTCCAGGAAGGGAAATTAAGGCACTGGGTGGGGAGAGCAGCCAAGGACCCACAGGCCAGTGGCTGTCCTGGGCCCCACACCTAAAATCCCCAGGATTCCCTCTCTGGTCGCCATCAGCACAAGGATGGGTCCCTGCGGGAGAGCCCATGTCACCAGGGGCCTCGACAGCAGGTCCCCTCTGTGGGCTAAGGCGCTGTTCTTTCTTCCACTAACCAACCTCGTCTCCATAGCTGTGAAGGCAGGCCCCTCAGTGGGAGGAGCTGCTTTCCTGCTTCGGAAGGGCAAGGGCAAGTGGCAGCCTCCATGGGAAGCCGGGACGGCCTGGCCACCTGCCCACCTCAGGCCTCCCGCCAGCCCAGCCTTCAGGATGTGCTAGGAAACGGCCTGGCCAACACCCGCTGGTGGCAGGTGGCATCAGTGAGCCAACCACCGGCAAGAGGCCCGGCTGCCCAGGGCAGCGCACCCAGTGTGGACTCCCTCCCAAGGTGACGATGACGGCAGTGGGCAGGCGGCTATACGGTGACTTCACCTGGAACCGCCCTGTGGGTTCTCAGGAACGTCACTGCTCTTTCTCTCAGCCCCGGGGACAGGCTGGGCTGTCCGGGCCACACTAGTAATTAAAGTGGCATCACCTTGCCCCAGAGGCCAGCAGCCACCTCCCACCCCACCCCTCCTCCAACTCTGGGCCACTGAGTTCATCGTGAAGACCAAGCCTGGGACTGGGCTGCAGCCAAGAACGGCCCAGTCAAGTCTTGGACAATTCCTAGGACTCATGGGTACGTAACATCCTAGGGCTGGTCTGAGGCCTGGGGAGGGGTCCTGCTTTTTACACATGGTCTCCATCCCTAGAAACTCTCCTTTCCAAGGAACCCAGACAAGAGGGACAAGGAGGGCCTATGCCCAATGTCATGTATACCTGGGTCCTCTGAGAACTCAGCTGCCCCTAGGGTCCTCATATGCCCTCAGATCTGTCACTCCTGTGGGTGCAGAGTACGATACGGAAGCCTGTAAGGACGCTGTGGGGCAGCTGGAGCTGAGGGCGTCCACCCCCAAAAAAGCATGTTGGAGTCGGGATGGCCAGCGAAGTCTCGGAGCCCAGGCACGGGATGACCTCTGGGTGGCCAGCAGTGGCCCCAGTGCAACAGTCTGGGACCAAGAAATAATCCCAACTGGTCGCAAGGGCTTTTGGCACCGCAGCTGGGTTTCAGCTACGGATTAAGAGGTTGGACAGAACCTGCAGCAGAAAGCAAACAGCTGCAAGTCCAGACTGATGTCAACAAAGAGTTGACTAAAGGGGACACCTTCTCAGAATCCCGAACCATCCATGTGAGGGCTCCACTCTCCCAGAGGTGCAGAATTGTCGCCCTACTGTGCCATCCTTGGTGGAATGTTGCGCAGGAAGAGGAAACTGAGGCAATGAACACAAAGGCCATTCATGGTTCAAAGGCTGCAGCAAGCATTACCATAATGGCGGACAGAATATCAGGGAAGCGATGTGGGGCGTGAGGGTGCTGTGTCACCCTCAGCATTGTGCCTAAACATAAATTAATGTTAAAGATGGATGTGGAGGCACACAACTGGAGGTTCATGAGTTCAAAGCCTGAGCTCATCTTAAAAAGTAAATAAAATATAAAAAATAAAAACAGGATGTGGTGGTTTTTATTATACCTGTAATCCCAGTACTTAGGAGGTGGAGGCAGGAGAATCAGGGATTTAAGGTCATTCTCTGCTACATAGTGAATTTAAGGCAATCCTGGGCTATTTAAGACTTTGCCTTTAAAAAAAAAATCAATAAAGTGGGGGTTGGAAAGATGGCCCCGTGGTGGAAACACTGGCTTCTCCTCCGGAGGATCCAGAACTGTGTGTAACTCTGGTCTAGAGGAACTGGATGCCCTTTTCTGTGGGCACTGCAGGCGTGTGGTACAGACACAGGCAGGCAGAACACCCATACACATAAAAAATAAATTTAAAACACAATAAAATAAGTAAGGAAAACTTAAAAAGACAATTCAGAAGCAAACACAATACAGGGCAGGGCGAAGCTGCTGTCTCTAAAGCTGGAGATTGAACCTGGGCCTCACACGCACTCAGAAGCTACACTGAGCTCCCGCAGAGCCCCCTTCCACTTCAGTTTTAATTTATTTTATGTGGGTGGGTATTTTGCCCGGGTTTATGTCTGTACATCATGTGTGGGCCTGGTGCCAGGCCTTGAGAGGGCACTGGCTCCCTGGAAATCCAACCAGGGTCCTCTGGAAGAGCAACCAGGGCTCTCAGCCTCTCAGCCGACTCTCCAGCCCTGTCTTTTTACTTTTTAAATTTTGGGACAGGGTCTTACTCCGTAGTCTAGGTGGGATTTGAGTGCCAGAGCCTCTTACCTCTGTCTCCCCAGTACCTGGGATGGCAGGCCGGCACCTCACCACATCTAAAGGCTGTGGGGGACACTTCAAAGGCCTTGGTAAGGAAGGCACCTGAAGAGGACCCTTGGGCTGCCCAGGGAAGAGCACTGTCCTGGAGCCAAGGGCCAGGGAGGCCCTGAACTCTCCTGGAGGCCTCAGCCCTGAGACAACAGGTGTTCTTGGCTCAGCTCCTGTGCATGGCCTCCCTGGACTCCGCAGAAGGGGAAGAAGCCCTCTCTCTGCTCCACCCGTATCTGAAGGGCTGACAGACTCTGGGGCTGGGCCTCAGGGTCCCTCAGGGTCCCTCTCAAACTCGAGAATTTCTAAGGCCACCAGTCTGGGGTTCTGAGAGGGTCCCAGCACTGGGTAGCTCTTGGCTCCCAACCAAGACCCCACCATACCTCATCCCACCTCCACCCTACAGGAAAGCTGGCCTCTTGGCGGCTCAGGGAATTCCTTCCCAGCCCCTCCCAGCCTCCGGGGCTTCCTGTGTGGAAACAGCCTGGATCCTGCCTTGTTAAACACAATATCAGGAGGGAGAGATCTCCATGGGAGCTTCCTGTTTGCTGGGAGCAGATCCCAGGGCCTGGTCCCAGTGCTCCTGGCCCAGGAGGGGAGCAGCCAAGCCGGGGGTGGGGGGGTGGGGGTGGGGTGGGGGGGTGGGGAAGCGTTGGGGGTGGGGGGGAGGGTGTCTTAACCCAGTTCAGGGCTGTGGGGTTTCTTCCAGAAAGCTATGGCTATGGCGCAGGGCCTTGTGGTTCCCCTAGGGCCATGAGGTAGACTCCCTAAAGCTGGGGCCACTTCCAGAGAGCTCAGAGCACTGTGAGCCCAAGGCAGACAGGGCTGGCACTAGGTGAGATCCCAAAGGGTCTGGCAACATGACAATGTACATGTGACTGTCATGGGCAAAGCGGGGGACACGGTATTGGAGACAAGTGGAAACTGGCAGAGCCTGCCCTCCCCCCACAGACCCCACTAGCGCACAGGGGCAAACCTTGGCTGTTTATTTAAGCCATCACCCAGGCAGGCTCAGCAACCGTCCCACACAGCCTGGCCGTCACGGGGCCTCACGGTGCTTCCTAAGGGCAGATAAGCTTAGGAAAGGCCCCTGGCCATCAAGCTGGTCCCTGCTGGGGCTGACTGACCCAAAGACATGTGAGAAAGGACCAGGCAGGCAGGGAGGGAAGACCCAAAGCACCTGCCATCCAGATCCCTGCCAACCAGGCTGGAGACCTCTGCCGCCATGCTCTCTGTCACCAACACCTGCCACCCTCCTCCCTGATGGCCACCGGTGTCACCAGACCACCCTGTGTCCCCTTCCCTTGACCGTTGCTGTGGGTCACTTCTGACCTCTGTGATTGTGACCACAGGGAGGGGATGCTCACAGGAACCTCTGAGAGCCAAGTACTCATTCTCGGGGACCCTTCGGTCCTAGAAAGCGCCATGGAGCCTGCTCCCTGCCTCTCTACCTCACAGCAGGGCTCTGGGGTAAATATCCCTCCTAGCTCCTTCTCCCTGCCCAACCCGGTTCTTGGAGAGAGGGTCCGACACACAAACATGGATGGTAGCCTCTGGAGGCAGCAGGCCTGGCCCTACACAGAGAGTTAACTCCACGGTATCTCTCCAGGGGCGCAACCACGCTGCTTAGCCACTGTCCTGCCTGCTTCTGTCCCTGGCCTCTTCTGAGTCCCCTACTGTGCCCCGGAAGCCCCCTGCCCTTCCTACCCATTGGGCCTTCTGTGCCAGGGTGGAGTGGTGAGGGCGAGCAGACAGGCCCCCACATGTAGCCTGAGTCAGGCGGGCACCTTGCCTTGGGGAAGCATGTGGCCAGGTGCCAGGCCAGCTTCTGAGTCTGTGGGAGCTGACGCCTGAGCTGCCACAAGCCCGTACCCCCCCATGGTCCAGGCAGGAGCCCCGACTGCGCTGGCCTCAGGTCCCTGCTGACTACTCCGGTCCACATTGCAGCTCTATTCCAGGCTTCCGTGGGCTGCGTGCTCTCAGAAATGCTCCTTTCAGGATCTCAGTCTGCCCTGGTCTGAGAGATGGGAAGAGGGGCTTGAGTGGTCCCTTGCCCTGGGCCTCAGTTTTCTGTCCCTAAGGAGGATGTACACAGACCCATTACGGGAGGCATGGGGCAGACTGCCATGGGCTCAGGTTCCACTACAGAGCTGGGTTCTGGGTGACTGCCGTGTTCCCATCCATAAAATGGGCGTAGCGGGACTCACATTGCTCCCCACGGGATTCCCAGCCCTTAATAACAGGGCTGAGGGCTTTGATGTCCCAGATGAAAGGCCACGCAAGGCTCCCAGGCTGGTCTCAGGACAGTGAGTTCCTTATCCAGAAAAGCAAGTGCTCCTCCGGTCTGGACTGTGGACAGTGGGCTTTACCTAGGAGACCATCGATGTTTGGGCTTTGCCTACAGAGGTACCTGGCAAGGACAAGCTTGGGGATCAAGGCTGGGGGGTGCCTCCCTCTGTGAAGTAGGTTCTGGCCCACTCCTGTGACGGACAGATGGATGTGTAGCTGAGGTGTCTCAGTGGCTACCCACCCTCACACAGTCCAGATTGCGCAATCATGATGGGAGGCCGAGCCCATACCAGGGACCTGCGGGAGGCCTTTCCCAGCATCTATGTGGGCCCTGCTTGGATCCTATGTCGCCCTGTTCTGGCAGACAGCACCTCCGTGCAGTACGCATGGGCACCGGGCTGCAAGACATAAAGTGAGCTTCTTGCCTCTCCCCTGAGAATCTCCTCTATCCCCAAATTCAAACATACCCCGTGCAACACAGCCCTCCAGATCTGGGGACAAAATGCCTCAGATAACACAGGGCTGGCTGAAAACAGCTTCCTCCCCAGAGTCTGTGTGCTGCTGCTGGCCTCAGAACAGAGTAAGAGACATGGCATGGGCAGGACATCTTCCCGACTGGCCTGTGATCCCCAGCCCCACACACCTGCTGCAGCAGAGGAGCCAGGAAGTCCCAGGACAGCCCAGAGGCCTGACCCACAGTGGCCAGAGAACAGGGTTAGAACAACTGCTAGGCTTTCTGCACGCGGTGGTGTGCTCTCCGCCCAGAGCCTGCTTCTGCCCCAGCCAGGGCCGTCTGTAAGGAGACTCGCTCCTTTGTTCATTCATTCACTTTCTTCAGCAAGGGCCCCCCAGGGCTCACTGGGGCCCAGCCCTGCGCCATGCACAAGTGTGATGATGACTCAGACCCTACCCCACCCAAGGGCCCCACTGAGGCTAGGAGACAGATATACAGAGACCACACAAGGTGTGACTTGCCACCAAGGAGGGGCCCTGGAAGCAGGGCCACCACGGAGAGGCCCCCACCGACACTGCCAGAGGCCAGAGAAGGGGGCATCCCCGGCACAGGGGGCTGCTGGGAGGGGCAGGAGTAATGAAAAGCAGAGCATCCCAGGGCTCGCAGGGTGGTGGGAGCCTGCGAGAGGACTAGGCACAGGGACAAACCAAAGGAGACAGCCAATTAATTCAGTAGGTAACACGGAGTGTGAGACCACAGAGGAGACCCAGGCTAGACCACCCTATCGCAGGAGGAGCTAGCCCTTCTGAGCAAGGGCTCCCAGGCTCAGCCCCTGAAAGACAAGCCGAGAACAAAGGAAAGGAACCAGAGCTTTTTTCTGGAGCTGTTCCCGAGTTGCGGTTTTGTCGTTTTGATTTCTCCAAATAAGACCCTCCGTGGGGAGGAGCTAGCAGCCACCACAAAAGGCTGCTTCCCTCCCTCCAGCCTGGCTCCCAAGGCGGCTCTCAGCTTCACCCTTAGGTCTCGGGGCTTAAAGAAGAAGTATGGGTTTGAACTCAGGCTGCGGCTAGCCACCTGTTCGACGTCATGGCAGCTCATATAGAAACAGCGGGCGAAGCGCAAGTCCCCAGCCCGGCTCCCTAAAATCCTCAGGTCCCACGGCTGCTCCCCTCCACCCCGCGGTCTTCTCAGCCCCCTCACTGTAAAATGTGAGCACTCCAGGCAGGGGCCAAGGGCTCAGGGGCGCCCAGTGAACTCAGAGCCGCACGAACAATCAACACATCTTTTATTCACAAATAAAAACTGTCGCGAGATGTTATCTACACATTTGTACAAAGGTCTGGACGCCTATAAAATACACACCGGTCAGGAAGCACGAACCTGCGTGCAGGCCACATCACAGGCTGGCAGGCTCACCCCCCTCATCTGCATCTGAAAAGAATCACCTCCCACAGACCCCCCCAACACTGCCCTCAGTGTACCCCAGAAAAAGCCTGCCCCCCACAGCTGCCTAGAGCCCCCGACCTAGGAATACCTGTAGAAAACCATAAAAACTTAGACAATTTGTCTTCAAATTCCCACTGCAAATTCTGTTTTTAGGCAAAATGATACAAAAATACAAAGCTAACAGAACTTTTACAAAAACTCACACCCCGTCTTTGTTGGTGGCGGTTTGCTTCATTGTGTTTTTGTTTTGTGTTTTTTTTTTTTTTTGCTTGTGGTTTTGGTAAGAATTCCTGCCGTGGAAGAAAGCATTGTGTGCTCATGGCCCAGCCCTCGCTTGTGGCCTCCGGTGTCCTCAGAACAGAATGGGGCCCTCAAGGAAAGGAGGGGACTCAGGCTAGCTGTCCGCACTCAGAGGACACGCCTGCTGTGGACTGGCGGAGACCACTCGTGGGCTGTTGAGGGAAAGCTGCTGAAGAAAATAAACCCAGTCCTGAAGGAGAGCTGGCCCGAACCAGCCCGCCCTGCTACACAAAACTGCTTAGTCGTAAGGAAGGCAAAAATCAGAAACAAACTGGCTTGCGCTCGGCCTGAGTGGCCGCAGCCACCCAGGCTGAGACTGTCTGCTGGTGTCTGGGTCCTGTCTTGAGTCCGTAGCACCAAATTAGAAAAGAAGAAAAGGCCTACTCAAGGTTAAAGGCACTTGCGTGGCTGTCTGGGTGATGACAGTCTTTCCATCCCCATGCTCTCTCTGTCCAGTGGCTGGCCCTCCCCTCCCCCACTCTCTGTCTCCTCTCTGAGATCCCCACATCCTGCACAGACCCTGTGTCTTCAACCCTCCGACCCTCTCCACATCCTCATCCCATCCCACATCCTATCCTTGCACCCCTGCCCTGCAGGCCCCCACCTATGGCCTGCGCTCAGCCTCAAACATCCACCTCCTGCGGCCCAGGTACAGCAGCGGTGGCAGCCACACCGATGTCAAAGCAGGTGACCATCATGACGTGGGCCTTGCACAGGTTAACGCACTGCTCCAGGGCAGCTGTGGCTTGCTCCAGGGCCGCCAGATACTCAGCTGACTCCGGCTCCAGCTCTGGGTCCACCTCGACTGGAGAGAGACGAGACAGGGTCAGGGCAGAAGCCAGGACAGCAGCCAGGCTCCTCAAACCCCCCAAGGAAAAGTGTCAGCTCGGAGGATCCTCCCCTTCCGCCACCTATTGTATGGGGACCGCTGAGGGCGGAGAAGGGAGAGACTCGGGAGCAGGGTCTGGGCTCCTGCACCTGCTGGGGATCTATCTATCTATCTCAGTGTCCGGCCACAGAGGGAGCGGGGCACTCACACTGCTCCAGCCAGCGCCCAGGCTCCACCATCAGCCGGCCCTGGGTCTCAGCCAGCTCCTCACAGAGGTGGTCACGTTTGGCCTGCACCTCCTGCAGCCGCTGCTGTCTGCGCTCCGCTAGCCGCAGTTTGGAGCTGATGCACACTGGGCCCTGCTGGCAAGAGACAGGGAGAGTAGTAGGCTCAGACACGGACGGCAGGGACTCTCTCCAGAAGGCTTCTTGGCACCCTGGCTTTGGCCATGGCCTCCCTCCCACTTCAGGCCCTGCATAAACACGTGGCTAACCCTCCAAGGAATGGAGGGTAGACTCTGCAGTAGCCTCAAGAGTCCCTCCCGTCATCCACCCATGGCAAAAGCACCAAGGACTACAAGCTCAGGGATGGTCCAGGCTGGTTCCTACCTTCTCCACATCCTGAGAGGGCTGTGGACAAAAAAAAAAAGGTAATGTCAGGGGCTGCCTGGCCGAATCTCCAGGGGCCCAGAGAGCTCATCAGATGGCCCTCCCTGACACCCAGGACGCCCAGCCTCTGACTGACTGTAGCCTCCCTTACCTTGGCTTCCTCCTCCCTCAGAGGCAGACGGTGCCGCTGCAGGCGCTCCACGTCATCTATCTCGTACACCTTGATCTCAAAAGGCTCCTTCAGAGAGCCAGCCAGGGGTGGGGGCAGGTCCACCCACTGCCCGGGGAGGCTGGGCTTGCGGCCTAAGGCAGCAGCATCGGGTAGTGGGGCCGGGATCAGCCTCCGTCGCTGTAGACCTGAAACAGAGCCAGGGACACCTCAGCTCGAGTCACATCACCTGCACAGCCACACCGACTGCTCTCACAGCAGTGGGACCTACTCCTCTAACCGACATCTTCCCTGCCCCTCTGCCAACCCGGAGGGGCCAGAACAGTGCTGGCGGGAGCTCTTGGGCGGCTGGGACGGTGGCCAGGGAGAGCCCAGCCCAGCGCCCAACGCCTCCTGCCTAGCCTGAACCCAAACCCTTGCCACCCTACTTTGCCAGGGTGAAGAACTAGTCTCTGGGGTGGAGTGGGGGTCCGGGAAGGGAATACACTGGGAGTGCTTACAAACTACAGTGGGTCACGCACCCCTACATGCCACCAAGCCCCAGGAGTCTTTAATAAAGTGTCTACCGCTCTCACGTGCATTCACAATCGGAAGGGCTGTATGGACCCATGGCTTATAAACCACCAAGGGCTGTGCACACCTGGCACTTGTCAACTATCCCAGAGACCACACAGGGTGAGGTGTATCAGGGTGGAGAGCCCAGGCCCACCGCCAAGAACCAAGAAAAGAGCACCCCACAGGGCTGCAAGGAACCCCCAGGGCTGCAAAACCCAGTTTTGGGGCGGAGACCAGGGTCCACTAGAGCCTGGGGTGGCCCAGTGCACGGTCAAGGCTCTCTCAGGTGACCGCTACCCACCCGTGGCCCTTTTCTTTGGGGACTTGAGGCTGCGGGAGCGGGCACCCGGGGAGGCAGTTCCGCTTTCACTCATCGAGTCGGGGGCCGAGGAGGCGCTGCCAGTGGCCTCGCTGTCGCGGATCATGCTCTCGTAGCCGCTGCTGCCCCCGCTGTGGTAGAAGAGCGCCGTGCGGCCCATGGCAGGGGGGAGCTCCCCACTCAGCACGCTGCTGTTGTCGCTGCCGTGGCCGCTGCTGTAGCGCTGAGGCCTCCTCGGTGCGGTCACCTTGCTGTAGGGGGAGGGCAGCGCCGGGCTCACAGGCGGCCGCTCCTCGGCCAGGTTCACACCGCTGTCATTGCCGCTGTCCGAGTCGGTTGAGCCCCAGGAGAGGCCGCCGCGACCGTAAGACCCACTGGCTGCCAGCTCGTGGACGCGGGTATGGGCGGCCCGGAATGCCTGCTTAGTGCCCATGATGGTGCCCCTGCCTGCCTTGGCCCCAAGACCAGGTGCGGCCCGTGGAGCCATTCGGGGTCCCGGCACAGGGCCACTAGTCGTCTTGCCTGCCACGGGGGCCAGTGGCTTCAGTGGAGTGCCCAGTGTCCGAGACGTACTAGCCCCTAGATTCCGCCCCTTGGCCCCACCAGCCGGGGGCTTGGATGCTCCAACACCCTTGGCTGGGCTGCTCCTGCAGGCAGGAGCTGATCCAAGTGGGGGGCTGGTGGGTGGTACACCCAACCTGGGCACAGCCCTCGGCGGCCGTCCCGGGACTTCCCTGACCTTGCCACTACCATGTGTAGGGCCCTCGTACCGCTCCAGGGACATGTGGCCAGTGGGGCGGTGTGCCGCCTCCATCTTGCCAGCTCGGGCTTTCAGGCTGGATGTGGCCTTGGAAACAGAGTAATCAGCCCTGCCGCTGGGCCTGGCCTCGTCTTCCCCTCGGAAGGCAGGAGTAGCCCCCGCCCGGGTCAGCCCCAGGGCCTGGGTAGGGGTGAGGGTCGTGTTCTGCTCCAGGCTAGACTTGCGCACAGGCGGAGCTGGGGGGCCGGCCCCGCTAGGCCTTGGAAGGAAGGCCCCCTTCGGAGACACGCCCTTCTTACTGCTGGAGGTGGTCTTCAGGCTTCCTGAATGGGCTATTGCCTCTGCTGGGGTGTCCCCACAGGACGCAGCAGGTGTGGTCACTCCCAGAGTGGTGGCTCCCCTCCGCAAAGGTGGGATCCGAGCCACAGCTTCCGGCCTCCGGGACCCTCTGGTTGCCATCTCACACCCGTCCACCACTCTCTGGGCACAAGTCAGCATGATCTGAGCCTCGGGCAGTCGAGGGGAGCCTGGGGTTGGGCTTGGAACCCCGCCTGCGGAGGCCATCTGGTGTGTGTCACAGTCCTCTGCCCGGAGCAGCCAAGGGTCCTCAAACAGGCCTCCGGGGCTGTACGGACCCCGGCTGGGGCCAGCGCGGCTGGTGTTTGAGGTAGTCCTGGGTTTCCGGGGAAGACTGGAGTGGATGGTCTGGGCTGAGGCTGCCTCATGCGGAGACCCCGCCCAAGGCTCTCTGCTGGGTCGGGTTTGAGTCGCTGTGACTGCCTCCCCTGGGCGGAGACCCCGGGCTGAGCCAGGATTGTCCGGTCTCCCACACTCTGAGGACCTGAACTTGCTGTCCTCTAGGAAGCTGCTGGGGGTAGGGAACTCTGGTGGACCGGGCCCTGCTGCAGAGTCGGGGCTGAAGGGAGGCTGTGGTGTGGGACCACGGCTTTCAGCCAAGCAGACACCAACGTCGCTCAGCCAGGAGCCGATGGATGAGGCTGGACTGCCACCAGGCCACGCCGTTCCCTCCGGGAGCTCCCCAGGGTCTCCTGGGCCCTCAGACACCTGTGAGGAGGTATAGGCATCAAACTCATCGTTGATACTGCTGATGATGCTGACCGGCCTCGAGCCTGAGGCCAAGGCCTGCAGGGAACAGTCACTGCCCAAACTGGCCAGACTGGAGGGTCGTGTGGCCCCTGCAAGTCCCCCCAGAGGTAGTTCCTCTACCACTGTGAACACCAGCTCATCCTCGCCGTTCAGCTCCACCGGCTGCTGTAGGGTGACGGTGGTGGTCAGCAGGCCCCGCTCCAGATGGCGCCCACGAGCAGATGTGTCTGCGAGCAGTGGGGACAAGGCCATCTGCCCGCTCATGCCCACGGGGGCTGTCCGCAACACACCGTCAGGGCCCTCTCCCCCGGGTTCTGTGGGGACGCCTCGAGCTTCCGGCTGCCGAGGTGGTGGAGGGGCTGGACTGGGCAGCGGCCTCCTGCCGCCACCTCCCGCCGTCTTGTCTGGGGCAGGTGGCTCAGACCGGGTACCATCTACTCTCTGGTCGCCCTGTGTACCAGTCTTAGAGGGCTCTGGGGTGCTCCGGTGAGTGTCTTGCCCGGGGCTGCCTCGAGGGGAGCTGGTAACCATAGGAGGGCCCACAGCCTTCCTGGGGGACGTGGCCTCGGGCAGTGAGGGTTTCCTGCCTCCTCTGGCCGGGCTGGCCTGGGCTCCGTCAGAGCCACCCTGGGGACCAGGGACTCCCTCGCTGCCATCTATGCACTCTAGGCGTTCCTGCAGCTCGGCAAATGTACTGCAGCGGAAGTGGTCGGCGTCCCGGGGCCCCTCGGAGGGCCTGCGGCGGCTCAGTGCCGGGATGATGGGCACGAAGTCGGGCGGGCCCTCGTTGTCAGTCAGCTCACGGTCCGACAGGGCTGCCCCGCCAGGCCCGACGTAGATGACTGTGTCACAGGACTGCTCGCTGCTGGATGAGTAGTCAGGGTCGCCGGGCAGGCCAGGAGCCGGGCGGTCAGGGTCCAGGACCACGGTGCGCGGGTGGAAAGGCCGCAGGTGTGGGGGACGGCGGGCCCGGCTCTCCTCACAGGAACTCTCCCCTCCTGAGGAGCTGGATGCATACTGAGGGCAGCACAACAGAGCCTTGTGAGTAGACCCACCCCTGTCTGCACACGCCCCTGGTCCCCAGCTCATCTCTTCCTTGGACTCTGCCCTCTCAGCCTGGGAGTGTGGACTCTGCGAGACAGCAGCAGCTGAGCAAGGCCCTGTAAGCGCTGGGGATCACGCTGCAGGGTAGAGAACGTAAGGGAGGCTTCTGAGGAGCTTTGAGAGGTAATCAGCATGGACCATGTCCCTGGGGGTGGAGGGTCAGGCAGAAAAGATCATGCTACACCAAGTGCAGCATCCAGACCCAGGGCAGTCACCTCAGAACACCCAGCATTCCCGGGAAGTCTCCTGCTGGGAGGGTGTTCATTCCCCTTACAACATAAACCCTACTGTAAGCAGCTGCATCCCTGCCCAGTGCCCCAGGGACTTGGGGCTGGGCTCTTCTCTGGAGACATAAGAGACCCACCCACAGCTGAACACACCTATTGCCCCTTCTCCCTGATGTCCAGAGTGGGGGTGGGGCTATAGAGGATATGGGAGCCTGGGGGCCCCTGGGAGGCAGCAGGAGCTGGGGCTCACCTTGCCCTTCTTCCTGCGCAGGCGGTGGATGCGGGCAGCCAGCTGCACAGTGCTGAGTGTCTCGGCGTGGTGGGCCGGTGAGTCTGAGATGTGCGCTATCATAGTGGTGCGGCAGTTGGTAGTAGCCAGGGACTCCCGCAGCAGCATGGTGAGCCTGTGGTCCCTACAAGCCAAGGATTCGCTCAGGGGCTGGGGTGAGGGGCCGTCTAGGTGGAAGACCGGGCGAGGTGCAGACCACCAGCCTGGGAGGCAGGGCTATGTGGGGAGCTCTCACCATGCCCTCGCTCCTGTCCCTGCACCCAAAGCTCCAGGACCCACTGCTGGCCCTGCACTGAGGCCCCCAGAAATGCCAGACGTCCAAACAGCCAGTTTCCCAGGCCACCCTGCTGGTGCCCGCTCCCATCCTCACCTGTAGGGCACATGCTTGGCCCCGTTGACGAGGGCCAGGATGACACTGCCCAGAGCTGACAGAGACAGACACAGGGCTCCTCCAGAAGCCTCCCCGCCTCTGCTGAGTGCCGCCTCACAGCTGCCCAGGTCGATGAGGTGCAGGCGGCTGCGACCTCCAGACACTGAAAACAGTACAGGTAGGAGCTGGGGTCTGGGCACCCACACCTTGCTCCACAGCCCACCCAAGCAGGCAGAGAAGCCCACAAGGCCCCCCCTCGGGGGGCTGGCAACCCCACGGACATGCCCTCCCACCTCCCACCCCGTGCACCTACTTCCTCCTTGGCCACACTTCTCCACACGGTACTGGTACACGTGCAGCGTGAAGAGCATGTGGGAGCTACGCCGGGCGTCTCCCCCACAGCCAGCGTGACTAGTGCTGCGGGCGGCCAAGGCCGCATCCAGGTAGAAGGCCGCCTTCTCTGCTGTGGGGGCCCGCAGCTCATTCTGGTTCTGGAGCTGTGAGGGGAAAGGTGGTGGAGGACACATGTATTTAGTGGCTTGAGGCCAAGCACAGTGCTCCCTCTTCCCCCGTCCACAGTCTCAGAAAAGGCTAAAAGCACTGGTGTACCTGTGCCCCACACACAGGGTCCTCCCGCAGGTACACGCCCGGAGACTGGGTGTCCTGGAGGCTGCCCGAAGCCACCTCGGCAAGCAGGTCCCGGAGACTCTGGTCATGGCCGCACACTTCCACGGCAGACACACGGATGGAGAAGCGTGTGCCCATCCTCTCCTTGCGCTCATCAATGAGCCTGAAGAGCCAGGAGATAGCACAGGGCACGATGCCCAGGCTCTGGGGTGAGCTGTCCTTCCCAATCATGGTGTATGACTTGCCTGGGAGACAGCGGCATGTGAGGACCACCGCTAACCCTCCACAAACCGCCCTCAAGAGTCCCTCCAGGCTCAGGAACGTGCCCAGGGTCCTCAGGGCCAACCCAAACGGCCTTGACACCTCATTCTTCCACTCTGAGGCCTCTGCGTCCGGCTCGGCCTGCCTCAGCTTTGCTGTGAGACCCCCCACTCCTACATCCAGGCCCAGGCTCAGTGATATCAGCCACCAAGACAGGGAGGGGGCAGTTAGAAGGCATCATGGGTGCACACGAGCGACAGAGCACTTACCAAGGCTCATGTGGCCGAAGGAGAAAATGCAGCCGTCGGCTCCACCAACCACAGACTGGAGCACGTCAGCCACGGTTCCTGAGCAGACCTCAGCCTGGGGAGGAACCCAGTGGGGGGATTAGGCAGGTGCCAGAGCTGACGGGCTGTGGCTAGTGCCTCTGCTACATCTGCAAACCTAAGGCCCCTTAGTCCTGGTCACAGGCAGACAGGCAGCCCACAGGGCACATGAATGACCGACACATAAGTTAGCAGACAGGACACACACAATACAGGACGGATGTGCTGGGCCTCGGCACCCGACCTAGCACTGACAGTGGCTGCCCACAACACAGCATAAGGAAGTCATGGTCACTGCTCTGTGTGCTGCTGTGTGGGCACCCAGTGTCCCTAGTTTCCAGGGCATAGCCACTCAGAGAGTTTCATAGGAGAATGGGCCTGAAGAGCTCAGTGTTTCCCCAGGCCTAGGCAGAGACTGGGGAGATGTCCTGGGCTAGGGAGGCAGACCCGGCAGGCAGCTACGTTCCCACTCCGCAGAGGGTCAGATCTGACCCTGTAACAAGCGCCCAGGCGTTCCACTGTACCTGCTCCGAGTCCTGGGGGAAGATGGCGTCAAAAGCAAACATCTTGGGGACCGGTGCCGTAGGGGCGTGGCGGAGGCCTGCGCAGCCTGGGGGCCCAGCAGCGGGGTCATAGAGAGTCACCTGCTTCTTCCGAGGGTCCACCTTCAGGTAGGACGTGGACTCGGCGGAGCGCTGGACTCCTTGGGCAGGCCAGATGCGCAGCATCACCTTTACCTGGGGGTTGGCAGAAGCAGGCATCTGAGCCCCGCCCTCCACCCAGCTGGCCACTAATTACAGAGCAGGGGAAGCCAGCTCCAGTCAGGACAGCAGACCAGGTCTCAGCATGGGTGCTGAGACCACAGGAATGCTGCCCGAGCGGCTCCCACATGAGGTCAGCCGGGTAGAGAGAAAATGGAGCCCAGGGTGGGGTAAGGCGGGTGGGGTGCACAGCCCGTCAGCAAAGCGGGAGATGAGGCAAGGTAGGGAAGGAGAGGGCAGCTGGCAGAGACAGGGAGCACTCCCTAGGCCCCTGGTGTTTCTCCTTCAGGGAGCCCTGAAGGTGAGGCGGCACCATCACCAGCCTCAGGACAAGTCCTTGATGGGAGGACTTGCACCCCAGGAAGACAGCAGGCACACCTGTAGGGTGAACAAATGTACAACCCCATAGACAGGGGAAGGGCCCCAGAAGGCCGAGAGGCTGTGGGGAGAAACTCCAGGCTTGCCGCGTCTGCCCTGAAACAACTCAGGAAGCCGGGTTCACGAAGAGAGAAGCTAGGGTGGGCACAGAGCGGAGGGAGGTCCACGGAACGAGAATCCAATCTGAGAAGAGGCAATTCTGAAGTCTTGCCTAACGAGCCCCAATTTGGGGAAACCGAGGCTGGGAGGTGTGTGGAGGAGAGGGCAAGGGTGGACCTGAGCTCCTGGAGCTCTGCTATTGACTGGTCAGCCTGGGCCCTGGCAGAAACAAAGGAGATTCCAATATGCCCAGTGAATGCCAGGGTCCATAAGGCCCAGAACAATGGACCCCCAAAACCTCCCATGAAAGTGCAATGGAGGATACGAGGATGCCAAAGAACGCTGCACTGCGGCACCCCAAAACCTGTGTGGAGGCTGGGGCAGATGGGAGGCACCCTGAGTTAGGGCCCCCCTTGGCTGGAGGTCACACCTTTCACTCTCCAATGAAATCTCTGACTTCGCACTGGTGTAAACCAAATTACCAGAGACTCATTTCAGAACCAATATTTTTCAAGGATTTAATTGTAAGTGACAGATACATAATGCTGCAAAATTGGTTTAGGGGGCCGCTTACGCAAGCACCACGGGCCGCTCCCAGCGGACAAGGGGCACATTGATATGCAGAGCCTCCTGCGGAGCGGAGCGTCCCACCCTCTGGGGAGAGAGGGGAGCCAAGAAAGACTTGGCTATTGTACTACTGAGGACCTGGGCTCCATCAGGCAAGAATCGATTCTTTTATTCCCCAGTGACGGGGACAAAACGATTTCATTTCCACACGCTGCTGCAATGCAGGCGAAAATGTACACTTCCAGGTAATTTTTGGCAATTTTTTTTCCAGTGTGAACTCCTCACCACTTCAGGAACCAAATGGGCTCTGGAGATGTGAGAGGCTGCCTAGCGGGGAGGAGAGGCCTGGAGAAGCTGCGATTTGGCTCTGATGTCTCTGGATGCCTCTTCAGCAGATACTAATCCCGAGTCCCCAGGCAGGGAGGGGACTGAGCGGGGCATCTCGTCCAGCCTGCCCCCCACTGCCCCCGTCCATTGTCTGCTGGAAAGAACCTGTCATTACCTCAGGGAAATGACAGGGTCTCTCGGGAGACAAGAGCATCCTCACCCCCCAAATGTGCAGATATCACAAAGCCACTGGAGCTGGGGGGGAGGGGAAGCACATTTTACATAAAAGCCGGGCTTCCAGCTCCCCAGAGGTGGACCAATCTGGGGAGGGGGATGGGCGCCACTCAGCACCCAACACCAGAGATGTCTTTTTTAATACCACGGTATGATGAATTATCTTAAGTAGCACATTAATGTCAGACACTGAATGTAATCTAACTTCTTTTCTGTGGCAATATTAAACGCCTTTCAGGAGGTACTTCTGATGATGTGACATTAGTGCTGATGACACCTAGAGCCAGGGAGGGGGACAGAGGTGTGGGGGACAGGGGCTGGGTAACAGGCAGGTGGCCAGGACACTTGGTCTCTGGGGAAAGCCCTGAATGGTCCAGGGTCAGTAGAAAAGAAGGCTTAGGGGTTCCTCGGACGGCGGAGACCTGGCAGGCCCCCCAAACACAGTGACCATAAAGAGCAGGTGCCATCCTGAGCTTTAATGTCCAGAAATGTTCCAGCTGGGACTCCTTACCCCATCAGCCCCAAGGCAGACACCGTCCCCACACCCACCACAACCCCTGAGGAAGAGAAGCAAGGTGGACAGACAGGCTAAGAGAAAACACAGGCTGGTCCCAGGCCTAGTCATTCTTCCCCCAGTGTCATCCCAGCCCTGTACCCACACAGCCAGGACGGTGACAACCTGGTCAGTGGGACCCACCTAGAGCTGTGGCAGGCGGAGGAGACTGGGGTGCTAAAGTCACTCAGGCCTCGGCCCAGTCTCCCTCCCTCCCTCCCTCACTAGACAGTGCGGACGCCACCGGCCTCGTCTACTAAACACTGCCAGTGTGAAAGGCGGGGGCAGCCAAGGTCTGGCGGGCATGGGTAGTGGGGGTCAGGGACACCCCTCCTCCCAACAGAATAGGGCAGAGAGGCAGGTGACGCCCGTCACCAAGAACTGTAACTGTCCTAAACGAGGCAGGCTGCCCTGGCCCGGCTCGCAGCCCAGCCAACCCGGAACAACCGTATATCCACAGACCTTCCCAGAATGGCCCCACCAGGCCCAGACGGCTGGGCTGCCCAGGTAAACCCACCACAGCAATACAGCGGCCTGGGGCCAGGAGCAGGCCACGGGTTCAGATCCACACAGCTGGGTCCAGATGTGAGAAACTTTCAGTCAACTCTACGACATTCCTGGGCCTGGACACAGCACAAGTGGCCACACTGGACACGTATGTGGCCCCCATGCCAACTGTCTGCAATCGACCCCAGGCTAGTCTATTTCCCATACTCCACCCCCACGGAGGCCACCTCCAGCAGACTGCCTTGAGGAAGCCATGGGGTGTGTCCCCTTCCCAGGGGAAGGGAGGAGCCAGGGGGCCTGGCTTCCAGCCACCAGTTAGCGTTCTGAGAGGCGGCAGAGGGCAAGAAAAGCAGCCCACAGTGCTAAAAGGGTGCAGAGTGGAGTCAGCTGGGCCTGAGGAGGCCCAGGCCCTCCCACTGGCCTGCAGCTGCCTGTCTGGGCAGCCCTGTCTAGAAAGCTCTTCCTTCCTCGGGGGCTCTGCCGCAGAAGGAGGCCTCCCTTCTGGAAGGAAGGTCTGCAAACACACAGCTTCCTCTCTGGTCCCTATTCCGGAGTCCACTCCCACTAGCCAGTGCTGACCATGTGGGCAGGACACGCGCATGCAGGACTAATGCCAAGCCGGGGACGGCCGCACTGGGCATGAGCGAGAAGGTCCAGTTCCATAACACCCAGGATGCCTGGCAGGGGGCACTACCTTTCCGAAGTTGCTGGGGTTTTCCTTGGCCTTGGAGGCCGCCCTGAGCAGGCAGGGGGGCACTGGAGGAGGCCACAGCTGCAGAGTGCCACTGAAGTCCGTGGGGTAGGTGGACGTGCCCCGGGTGGTGGGTGCAGGTGGTGGGTGGTGCTTCTTGCGCTTGGAGGCCAGGCTGAGCTTCTGGGCAGCCCTGGGGAGGAGAGGCAGGGGGCTCAGAGTATACCAACATCTACTCCGTCACTGTGTCTGTCCACACCACGCTGCCCCACCCTCAGACTCCACCAGCCACACAGGAATTGCTCCGAGAAAACAGCCAGGAATTCTAACAGCTTCACGGCCTGAACTGCATTTTTCTGAGTGGTGTGGTCCACAGCCGGGACCACAGCCAGGACAGGAGGCAGATGGTCCTTGTAGACACAGGACTGCAATCTGCTCTGGAGATCCCTGAAGTCACAGCCTTCATCCATACCCTCCATAGCCTTCTTCAAGCTGACTGCCTTCCAGGGATACATCTCACGGGTCAGGTCTCTGTCCTGGGGTGGGTTTTCCCGAAGCCCCCAGACCCTCTCAACAGTTGCCCCCACTGCCCTCCCACCCCCACCCCCCGCAAAGTCCTCCAGCCAAGGCTCTGGCTCCTGCCATAACTGAGATCATGAGAGCCACACGGCCCTAACCCACGCCACAAGGACCCAAGAATATCACCACTGTAAATTCAAACCATGGGTACCCTGGCCGAGGCACTCCCCCTGGGCCTGTCACCATTTTCCAAAGAAGAAGGCTCAGGTGGGGGCAGGTGACCAGGACGAGAAGCTATCCAACCAGGTGCACCCCTCCCCCACACCCCCAAATGCCCCGGCTCCTTCTCCCCATCCCGGTAGGCCTCCCAGGTCCATTCTGTCCTCCTCAGAAGGCTCCAACACGCGAGAGCCCAGAGCCCGGGGCCCTCCTTGGCACCTCCCACCATGTTGCTGGTGCTCTGGTAACTCCTCTCATCTTTAATAGGAGTTGTCTTTTAAGAGGCCCCAGGGACAGCTTCCTCGTAGTGAGGTGTCATCACAGAAAATAAAAGTAATCTACGACGCATGGCGGAGTCCTTAGCGGAGCGGCGGCAGCACCCGCGTGCAGCAGACAGGGAGCGGAGGTCTCCTGCCCAGGAGGAGCCCTGGACTCCAGAACCTGGGTTCTCTGGCAGTGGTGGCACCTGCACCCTGAGGTGCCAACTCAAAACCTCACACGGCGCCGTAAGCATCTGCCTAGTACCTGCCTGGGCCTGTGTTTGCAAAGTTCAAATGAGCCATGCAAGGAAGTCTGTCACAGCACCCTCAGAGAAGAGGCACGCGGCAAAACAAGGCAGCCAGGCCAACACTACCAGACTGCGTACACCGAGAAGTCAAAGGTCAAGGCAAGAAGGATCCCTCAGCTACAACCCAATCTACTCCCGTGGGGGTCAGAGGACATCGGCAGTGCCTGGAAGGGCCACAGCAGAGAGCTATACTGTTCTGCCATCCGCTCGGGGGCTCTCCATGCCTCCTCCCACCTCCCTATTTGGGGCCTCCGGCTCCAGATCCCACCCCAGCGGCCTCCTGAGGAAAGCCCCCGTCCAGCCTCAGAAAGCACTGTTCTCTCCAGGTCTGATCAGGGCAGGGCAGTCACAACCCCCTTGCCTGGTACTGCCCAGTGCAGGGAACCAATGGAAGAGCTATGCCATCCCAGCTGGGCAGAAAGAGGCCCAGGGATTCCTGGGCAGGGCAAGGAGGCTTCCTTGAGTAGCTTTCTTGCCTGTAAGTGGGTGCAGAGACCCAACTACCTCCTGCACAGGGCCAGCAGCACCTTGGTCTGACCTGACCTGCAGCACCTCCCCGAAGGGTTAGGAGCCAGCAGCTGCTGGAGCAGGCCCGGCCTCCAGCGTTCACAAAGTGTGACTCACAGCAGTTCCCCGACGACTGACGGATGCCCCAGGACAGGTACCTTCTCTTTGATGAAGATGAGATGATGAATTCCCACCAACCTCCCAAGACTGCAAGGCTTCGGCTTGCAGGCGCTTTAGTCCCAGAGGCCAAGCCTGCCCCCTGAGGACCCCAGTTTGGTTCTGAGCAGCAAAGACATAGGAAACGCCGGGCAGTGGTGGCGCACGACTTTAATCCCAGCACTCGAGAGGCAGAGGCAGGCGGATCTCTGTGAGTTCGAGGCCAGCCTGGTCTGCAGAGCAAGATCCAGGAAAGGCGCAAAGCTACACAGAGAAACCCTGTCTCGAAAAAAAAAAAAAAAAAAAAAAAAAAGACACAGGAAACGTGCCTCACCAAGGCTAAGAAAAGATAGGGTACCATACCCAGGACCATCAAGGCCACCACACTGTGTGGAAGTGGCAGCCCGGGGCAGCAGGACATGCAGGGAGGAGTGGCCCGGTCTGAGCAGTCTGCCCCTGACTGGAAAATTAAAAAAGGCAGGAGCTTCCCAACAGCCCTCTCAACCCCAGGGACACCACCTCCAGGAAGCTTGTCCTGATGCCCCCAAGGTAGACCCCAACCCTAAGCCTCCTGCTCTAGAGAACCACTCTGGCCTGAGATGACTACAGAGACACCAGCCAAGCCAAGCCCGAGCTCACAGGAAGCCCGGCGCAGACCTGAATGAGGGCATGAATGACCCAGTTTGTGAATGCCAGCCTGAACAGCAGCCCCAGATTCATCATCTCTCTGGTCACTGATTCATGAGAACAGAAAGAAAAATGGATTTTTTTTCTCCCTTTTCATAAAGAAAATGTACCTCTTCCAAAGAGGAAGGTAATTTAGAGGCAGATGGACTTGACACTGAGGTCTTTGAGCATCTGAAAGGCAGCTTGTGCCCTTGGAGTGATGAGGAGTTGCCAACCCAGCGCTTTCCCTCAGCTCAGAGGCTGGCGGGCATGGCAAGGCCCCACCAAGCCTCCTTCACCACAGCAGACCTGCCATCTGCAGGATCTGCCTCACGAGGACTAAAGTACTCACTGGGAGCTCCTTGGTGGGTCCTACAGGACAGTTACAGGGACCTAAGACATGACTGGAGGGAGCTACCACCCAAGGCCTCCCTGGGCCCGTGGTGCCGCTGTGCCCTGCGGGCCTGGAGCAAGCAAGAGACTGTGCCGACAAGTCTTCCCTCCTGGTGGCCCAGACCGGCTTTGGAGCCTCGGCACCTCTGCCGGCTAGACCCAAACGTACGTCCAGAAAGACATTTGGGGCTCCACAGGGGCCAGGAAGCTTCGGGTACCAGGAAGACATCCTTGCCCCATAGCTACCTGAAAGATGCCTCCTCCAGCAGAGGTTCCCAAGATCTCTAGATTCTGGGTACCAGAGGTCACCCATCTTTACTAAGGGCAGAAGGATAGCCAGGCAGGTGGGCAGGGCTAACGGGAGCCTCGGAAACAGAGAGGTGGCTACAGGCTGCACAGCCATGAGAGGGTTCAGAACTGGGGTGTCAAGGTCACAGCAGCCCCCACGGAGAGTGGCCTCAAGTTTCTAACTGAGGACAAACATCCAGTCAGCGCTTAGCCACTCGGGTCCAGCTGAGGGGATGTTACTCTGCCCGCCTGGTGCTCAGTTACCCACCCCGGGGACTGCAGTGTGCTTCCCTGTAGACATGGCACGTGGAAGTGGTTGAGGAAGGCTGGGCTGGTTGTTCTGCCTGGGGAGAGTACCCAGAGAAGTGGCAGGGCCCAGACTCACCCCAGGACTATGAGATTGAGACCCTAAACTGCTGAGCCCACCCCTACTCTGTGTGCACAGCACAGAGGCACCTGCCAGGCTCCTCCTCAGGCCCTGAGGCCCCACCCCCACCCCCAGAGCACACAAGGGCAGCACTCTGATCAGGCCTCCATCCCAGGACACCTTCACAGACTCAAGACCCTCTCCCATCACGCAAACCTCCCAAGGGCAGGGATGAGCAAGGATCGTTTTACGCATCCGGGTCCAGAAAGTGAAGGCAGGAACACGGCATCTGCTCCGTATGAGCCAGGGGCCGTGGGGTGGGGCCAAAGTACCACAGCCTCCTGGTACACTCTGGGCAAGCCCCGCCCCAACTCGGTGCCTCCCCTTTATCCACAAGGCCAGGCAGCGGTTACATAGTTGTAAAGCTTCCCATAGCTATCTCAGCCCCGTGGGACACCACCTGCAGAAACACCGATCACCCTTAACCCAGCCCTCAACAGGTCTTCAGGAAGCCACTGAGATTCACAGTGACCCATATGGCCCTGGAAGTAATGGCAGCCGGGAGCGCTCCCCACCCCCACTCCCATACTTACACCAGCCTTGGGGAACCTGCCTCCAGCCCCTAACCCAAGTCCACTTGTTTCTTTGTTTCTATGGTAACTTTCCAAGGTCAGGGTGTTGCTCAGGCAGAGGAGCCTCCAAAGCGAGGGTTGAGACAAAAGGCAGCCAGCACCTGCTGCCTGCTGCAGGCAGGGTGGCTAATGAGGCAGTGGGAGAGACCGCCTCACACACACCACAGTCAGTGTCAAGATTCTCCTCAGGCACCAGGGGCCTCGGAACCAGGATGCTGGGTGCCACCCAGACTCAGGACCAGTGGCCAAGCCAACTCTTTTCAAAAGATCTGAGCGTTTCTAAACCTCCCACCAAGTACCATGCCAGGAATGTAGCTGCCCCAGAGGCCACCAAATCCTCAAGGCAAAGGCCCTTGAAATCAGAACTAAGCAGGACAAGGACACAGACAGCTACCCGCCCCTCGTGCCCAGCCGCCTAGACACCACCCTGTCTGCTGGTGGTACGCGGAGGCTCCCAAGCAGGCTGAAAAGGACTCCGACATGTCCCCATCTGGAAGGTCCCAGCCAGGTTCTCTGCACCTAATTGGGGTGGCGGCTGAGGCCACATCAGTCACGGGAGGTAGTGGCGCACGGCACGACAGCATTCATCAGCCAGTACCGACAATACCCTAATCACATGCCCCGTCACGCCCCCCCATCAGGCCCTGCAGTCCCCCCGGACCAGGGCTGATAAGACGTCCTCTGCACACTGCCCAGCATGATACAGACAAGCTTATCAGCGCCCATGTGTGCTGTTAATGGGACAGTGACCCCCAGCTGGCTGCCATTACCTCTCATTATGGCGATTACATCCTGTAATCCCTGTTCCTCAGGCAGCTGGCTGAGGGTAGGACTCCAGCCTGGGGTCTGCAGAACCAAAGGCTCTACCCTAGAGCAGAGGACTGTTCCCCTACCTATCTATCCACTGCCCAAGCTGGGGCGGGGCGGGGGGGGGGGGGGCTGTGTTCCCACCTCCCACGTTGAAGTACATTGTTCCCTCTGGCCAGACCACCATGCTACCTCACATCTTCAAGCAAGGCCTTCTGAAGGGAAGGAGTTAAGCAGGGCCCTGTCCCGTCCACGCACCTGAGCTCTAGGTCCCAGACAGGTACCTCTGAAAGGTGCCCTGGGAGGCCAGCCAGGCCATGAGCTGAGCTGCTCAGTCTGATGTTCCCGCAGCCCCCCCCCCCCTTTGACGGACTGAGCCACGGTTCTCCCAAGAATAGGCCACAGGCCACCAGGGACCAAGAACTCGTGGCCTCCATTCCCCAACATGCGGCAGCTCGTGTGACCCCAGAGACATACCTTATAAAGAAGGAGGCTGCTGCCGATGGGCCTGTGGAACCCCCTGCTGAGGAGCCTGAGGCTGGAGTAACCAGGGCTGTAGTGCATGCTGCCCCTCGGCCCCAAGCCTTCGACATACCATCAGGGCCTGCAGCTGGAGGGTGGTCTCGGACTGTGTCGGCCACTGCAACGGCAGCCACAGCCGCCTCAGCCTGGAGGAAGGAGAAATCCACGTGAGAAACCGTCAGGGGACAGAGGAACACTCACTGCCCCAGGCTGAGTGCTCTCATGTACCCCTCAATCCCACCCACCCACCCACACACTTGCAAGATCCTGCCTGTGTGACTGGAAAGTCATAGCTGAAGCACTGGGACCCCGCAAGAAAGGCCTAGCCTCCAAGACAATCTGCAAGGACCCAAGTCCCACACTCAGGGTACATGACAGGTTTGTCCCAGCCACAGAAGAAAAGGCAGACCCCACCAGGAACAGACTCTACCCCCACCCTCATCAAGGCCTGTAGTGACCACAGAGGTCAGGCAGACAGACCTTTGCCCCACATCCACGGGCCATCTGGGATCACCCAGAGGTACAATTATACAAGACACCACAATAAATACTTGGCATGAGTGCTAATTGTCCCCCATGTGATAACGTATGACACTCCACTGCCTGAAATACAACTCTGGCATTTCCAACTAATTAGCTAAAATAAATTCTAGAAAGGGAGAGGCCTCGTCATGGAGCACAGATGTAATTAAATGCTCCCAGGACAGCTCCCACATGATGTTTACCTGCCCCTCAGGCTCCGGGGGTGGAGGGGACGCAAGCCCTAGCAGAGTAGGACAGGCTGCTGGTCTCTTCCTGGAAACCCCCGTGCCCCTCACCCTCCAATATATCCTCTCCACTCAGCCTGAGTGGGGAGGTCAACATTCCAGCCAATATGGCCTGTGTCCCAGCTGGCAGAGCCCGGGATCCCCAGGCTGAGAGGGCACAGGCCTGGTCTGGGGACCTTGGGCTGAGCTCAGGATTTCTAGGGTCTCTCAAAGGATGCAGCCCGGAGACCAGGTGTGGCACCTCTGTAGAACAAGCCACCTTGTACCCAGAGATGGCACTAACCCAGGGCAGATACCCTCCTCACAGGGAAGACTTCACATTCTCAGTCCCTGAAGAACGCCAGCTTCTAACACCCCCTCCTCCCCTTGGGAGAAGGAACAGACTCTCTCTCTGCCCTTCAAAGTCCAGAGCCCAGCCCAAGGCTTCAGCCAAGGTGCAAGGCCAGCACCTTGTCAGTTCCCAGCGACATCCACTACCCCCGGACTGCAAGAAGGGAAGGTCAATAGCAGAAAAGGTCAAACCCGGGACAGTTTACCAGACACGGCACCAAACACCTGGTCAGCCACGTGACCATAGGTGTGCAGGACTGCACTCCTAAACATGCCTCAGAACCCGGCCTGGCCAGCCCCCTTCTTCTGCAAGCCACTCCCTCACATCCAGTGAGAGTCCCTTCCGTGCCACTTTCATGTGTTTTCACAGGAAAGCATAAACGTTCAACCTGCAAGGCGGACAACCGTAGTCTGAGCCATCGGAGCAGCGCTGGATTCGGCTGGGCACCTACTGGGCACAGCAGCCAGAGCCCAGGGCCAGGAACCCTCGGACAGGCTCAAAGAGGAGGGGTGTCCGACCCATGGCCCCCAGTACCTAGAGTTAGCTCAGCACTCTGTGACGGCCGTGCTGAGGCCCAGGGTCCCACATCACCCTGCCTGACTGCCAGACACTGGGGACGGAAGCTGGAGGAGTCACAGGGGCCAGAATTGCTGCCCCCCACCCCACGTGGCCCTTCTACCCACTCCCAGAGGCCCAGCCACCCTGGGGCCTCTGACCGGCTGACCCCCCTGCACCGCCGGTCCTCCCCACACTGACCTGTCTCAGGAGTCCCGCATGTGACTTGGCTCCACCGTCCCACCAGCTGCCATGACACGGCTTTGTCCATCGGGACGGACGGCCACTGCCAATTCCTGCCAGAAGCAGAGCCCGGAAATGCCAAAAAGAAGCCGTCCCAAAGCGAGGGCAGAGCAGTGGTGGTGTGGGCAGGAGGAGGGGGCCACGACACGGGGAGGAGGGAGGTGGACGGACAGACAGAAAGTGTGATGGAGGCACACAGCAGCAACGAAAGGAAAAGCGTGGAGAGAGGAGAGCGTGAGGCCAGCACTGGCCGAGGGACAGCTAGCAGAGCCCTGACGCCATGACCTCACAGCCAGATCCTGCACCCACACAGGCAAGACAATGCAGAGCCTACCTCGGCAGTCACCAGTGTCATGACCTCTACAGAACACCAGGGTTCTGTGGAACCGTTTAAGAAACGCAGACTAGCCCACCTCAGCAGCCCTCTAGGCCTGACCTCTCCGTCTACAAGGTTCTGGCATGAAGGACAGTGCCCTCTAATAAATACCCTACCAGGTGCTGAGGGGCTGTGGGGGACTGAGAAGCAACCTGGAGGCTCGGTTGAGGCTACACTTGAGGCCAGTGTATAAAACCGAGGGGGCAGTGTCCTACAGAGAATGTTAGACCCTCTTTGCCTGCTCCCCCTTCTTTGGCCTCACCGTCCAGAGGCCTCCAGGGCCTGGCACAAGGTTGGGAAGTCCCATACCTTCAGGGTAAACTAAGGCCTGCACAGGGAAGTCAGCAATGCGTTCGAAGACTCAGTGGAGGGCCAGACTGCAGCCGGAGCTCTTCCAGGCTCAGTATCCACCTAAGGTCTCTATGAATGGCAGACAGCAGGCTCCCCGCACAGCCCAACCACCACGCAGTGGGGGACCCCGGCTCCTTGAGGCTTCCCTCGATGTCAACTGTGCCAGCTCAAACTATGGGATCAGGAGTCCTTCCTATCCTGCAGCTCCTGCTTCAAGATGACAACAGGTTTCTTGACCTCCCTGAGGGCTTCTGACTGCAGGACATGCCACAGGCTGGCACTGGGGAAATGTCCTCGTCTGTCACAGCACCAGTGTCTCCAGCTGACAGTCTAGAGCGGCGGTTCTCGACCTTTCTAACACTGTGACCCTTCAACACAGTTCCTCATGTTGTGGTGACCCTCAACTATAAAATTATTTTTGTTGCTACTTCATAACTGTAATTTTGCTACTGTTTCGAATTATGATGTACAATATCTGATATGCAAGATTGTCTTAGGAGAGCCCTATGAAAGGGTCCTTCGACCTCAAAGAGGTCGTGCCCCACAGGTTGAGAACCTCTGGCCTAGAAAGACTAGTAGGGACAGTCCCCCGGGAGCTCCAGAGCAACAGCTGGATGCTCCATAGGCAAAATGGTCAGGAAAGGGCTCCCCTTTGATCAAGGGCTACAGGGAGCCAGGCCCTCACGGGGCTCCCTAGTGGGAGGGGCGCTTTGGAGGTCATCCTTCAATGTATAAAAGTCAGTGCCTCGCTGTGTACTTCCAGGCTCTGTCAGCCATCCCTGGGACAAGCTTATGTCACCCGAGCTGTGCCCCGAGGACAGCCTGTCATGGCAGACTCCTCCAAACCCAAATGAGATGTGGCCGTGGTCTGGATGAAAGCCTATGGAGGCCCATAGTTCCTCGCTCCAAAGGCTCCTGGGGCCATGAGGGCAGCTGTACCACAGCAACACCCAAATAGAGGGATCAGGGCAGCTCTCAGCCACAGCACCTAGAATGTCCCAGGCCTTGCCTGTGGCTCCAGGGAGTTCATGAAGACATAGGTCACCATCTTCGCTAAGGACCAACTGTCCAGCCAGAGTCAACCATTTTTCCTCAGCCTCTACTGCTGACCTCGGCCAAAATGAAAGTGCCCATGGGACCCAGACCTGGCCCTCCACTCCTCATTCCAGTATGATGATGGCCAGGCTGCCTTTCCCACCTGTGGGAACCAATCCACCTAGGCAGCCCTCACTGACCATCTGTGACAGATTCACAATGCATCTCTCTAGAAGTGTTTAACACCAGAGCGCCCAGGCAGTCCTTGATCATCAGCGATTGATGCCCTGCTTCGGGGACATCGCCTCATCTGCAGCCTAAAGTCCTGTTTATGGTTCTAATAATCTCCCTATTGATTGCCAGGTCTGTTCTCTAATTATAAATCCATTCCCACCTTCCCAAACACAATCAATGTGCACATGAAATGAGGAGTGGGAGCCTTAAATGCCCACATTTTATGGCACTGCCGGCCCCAGTCAGACTTCCCTAACTAAAGGCCAGTGACCCTCCCAGCATCCTCCCAGCCCTCATCACTACACCAAAGCATGAAGACCATCATTGCCAGCCTTGCTCAATGTCTGCTCAGACCTAAGGCCAGTCAATCAGTGCGGCCACCCAGACCCCTTTGGACCAGCGTCTTAGGTCTGAGCTTGTCTTTGGGGTCCAGCTTAATGCCGGGGATTAATTAATTCACCTGAGCAGTCAGTAGCATCTGTACCCTACACCTGGGTTCTGTTCCCCATTCCTCAGGCAGCCCAGCTGTAGGATCAAAGCCTCAGGAGGACAGAGCAGCTGACCTCCCTTCAGTATAGTAAGGGAAAGAATGCTGGGCCATGATCAACATGGCACTCCAACCCTAAGGATAGATGGCCTCAAAAGACCAGCCCCTGAACAAACCCCCAGAGACCAGCTCCAGCCTGGGCAGAATTCTCAGCACACACCACAACCAAGAGCAAAGTCCTGCCAGCAAGTTTTACCTGCCTCAGAGAGGTACCTACAGTCAGAAAACGGGAGGTGTCTTCCTTACATGGGAGCTTGTATCAACAATGCCCAGTGGCTCTGGGGTCCCTCAGCCTATCTCCTTGAAATGCTACACGCAGAGCCCACCAGCCCACACCCGGGACTTTGCAAACTTCCCAGGCCTTCATTGGGTGGCTGCTGTGTGCCTGGAATGCACACCTGAAACTCTACCACAGAAGCACGATTCCTTGGAAACAGCTACAGATCCTCTACAATCAGGACTCCAGGGAGGGGGTTTCTCCATGTAGCCATGCACACATGATCCACAGAAGCCTGCCCCCCTTCACCTCCTACCCCTCCCCCCTAAGCTACCAGTACCTCATTCCTGTAGATCTATTCATACCTTCCCTGCCCAGAGGATCCCTGTGGTCACCAGGGGAACTCAGACCAACAGAGTACATTGCCCTCCCCGCTAGAGTCCTCGAGGGGCAGGTGGCTGTGCCCTCAGCACGGTGCCCTTGGAGAAGGGCTAAGTCAAGCAGGGCTCAGGTAGAGTGCTGGCTGTGCCCTTGTGGGTGGCAGGCCCTCTTCCAGGGCCCAGGGATAACCTCGTATACTCCCTAAATCCAAGCCCCACCTTCCAGCACGCGAGGACACCTCTAGGCCAAGGGCACTGCTCTCTTAACTCCCACTCTGGGATTCCTTGAACCAGGTGGAAAGCTGGGGACGTGGGGTGTTGGAGAGACGCTGAGAAGCACCCATGCAGGCAAGACCCCAGACCACCACTCCTGGGTAGGGGCTGTAGGGCTGGATTAAGGGGAGCCAGGCCCTCCCAGGGCTCTCTGGCGAGAGGGGAGGCTTGGAGGACATCCTTTAACCTATGAACGTCAGTGCCAGCAACTGTGGACCTCACTGTATTCCAGGTTCTGTCAACCGTCCACGGGGCAGGTCTGTGTCACCCAGTCTATGCCCCTGAGGACAGCCTGCCACGGAAGCGCCTCAAGGGAAGATGTCTCTCTAAACCCAAGGCCAGATGAGGTCATCCCAGGAGACCTTGGGTTCCTCCCTCAGCCCACAGCATCAGATGACCTGAGAGGCAAGCTAGCCAAAAGCATCCCTGACCTTCCTGGGTTTGCATTGCCAACCCCATGCCGCACAGCACCCAGATGTGGTCAGGAGCCCAAAAGGAAGTCAGCTGGGATCCAGTGGCCCACCTACGCAGAGCACTCACCAAGCAGGTCGGCGGCAAGAAGCTGTTGACCCTTGAGAGGCTCCACACGCCCTCAAGGCACTGCTGGGCCTGGATGGTAACTGTGCTCAGGGCTCCCCCGAGGCCCGCTGGTGCCACGGACACCTGGACGCTGGGGCCGGCCGGCCACGCTGTTGCCTTCCTCCTGTCAGGTCCCACAGGGGGCTGCCTCCCTGTGAGGCCCACTGGTCCAGGTGGGTCCCTAGGGCTGGGAGCCACAAGGCCTCCTCGGGAAGCATCAGGGTCCTCGTGGCTGGCGGGAGTCTGTAACAGGCGCAGGGCTTCCCGGGTGAGCTGGTGGAGGTGCGTGGTGCAAACGTCACAGCGGTTCTCGGTGTCAGGGCGGCACGCTGGCTGAACCCCAGAAGCCGGGAGCTTGTCAAGAAGCAGAGTCGAGAGGCAAGGATCCTGGGGACAGCAAGGGGCAGCAGTCAGCATCCAGGTACACAGGGAGCCCACCACCCTGGCTCATGATGCAGCCTGCACAACACCATCCATAACATCATTATGGCCCAAACTATTTTAACCACACGAGCCCAGCGGGAAGATAATTATCAGAGTTAATAGGAGGTTCCCTGTGCCCTTGACAGCCAACCCACCGCCTCACCATCATTAACCACGCTGGTTCACGGCTAATCAGATGCATTTGTAGCTCCCTGACAACCAGCTTATGGGTAACGGCACTGGGCCAGCCAGAGCCTGGCGGGAGGCTAGCGAGAGGTGGCCTCCAAGGCTCCCTCCCTTCCTGAGCTTTCTCTGGGGCAGGGGCTCAGACCCTATCCTTGTCTTTGCAGCTGCCAGCCAGCCTTGGTAGAGCCTGGGAGCACAGTGAAATAGGGTACTACTGTGGGTGGGTCACTTGGCAATGTCTCCAGAGTGAACATGTTGGTCATCCCTGCCCGTGATAGCAGCTGGGACAGCATGGCTCATGGTCTCGAGCTAGGGGTGCCCAGGGATCTCAAGCAGGCTGTAGGTCAGAAGGGTAAGATCCCCACCCAAAGGGGGCATTACCTCCCCGAAGAGACACCACCCTCCATGGGGAACACCCCTCCCACTGAGAGCCTGGGGATGGGCTGGTCTCAGAGTGACCTTATCAGAGGCAAAACATTCACCCTGAGCTCTCCTGGGCCAGCCTCAAGCATTATAGCCCCATCAACAAGCATCAGCCAGCCTGCCTATGGCTGTCACCCTGATCAGAGCCCAGGGTCACTTCTCAGCAGTCCGCTCCATCAGCTCCAGCGCTGGCTCCCTTCTGGCCCATTTCAGGCCGTTCCTTACACTGAGCTGGCCACACAGCCCCCGGGTCCCAAGGGTTTCCTCGAAAACCCTGACTCTAATGCAGCCGTCACCACGGCCTCCCCAGATATACCCATTTCTCGGACTAGGGGGCTGAGGTCAGCCACCCCACAAAAGTGTCTCATTTATCCCAGAAATGCACGTTCCCTGAATGTGCCCAGGGGCCGGTCACTGTGCCCACAATGCCCAGGAGGTTCAAAGTGCTGAAGGCTGTGGCCTAGGCAGCCAACACAGTGAGAGGTAAGGGGACTGTCATGACTAAGGCCTTTATCCCTTGGCCCCATTTCCACCCAGAGCCCAAGACAGATCAAAGAGTGACCCCTGCCAGACCCAGCATCATGCAGTTGCCTGATTTATGGCCGACTCTGTAAATTCTGGATGGTTTCCAGGCTGAGAAGTGCCTGGCAGAGCGGTTCCCCATTAGCTGATGCCCCTGGAATTCACCAGGCTGGAGCACACAGGGAGCCCTGCAAGGGCAACAGAGGCCCCTGGAGATGAGAAGAGGGTGGGGGTAGGGGTGGGGTGTTCCCAGCCAACGACCCAGCCCCAGGCCCAGGGTGGCCAGGCCTGTTTCCAGTCTGGCTCCCATGCACTAATTTTCCACTCAGCGGGAGGCTGCGAAGGGAAGGAAGTGTGGCCTGTTGCGGCCATTAGCTCAGCTTGAAAGGGGCCGCCCAGCCCTAGCTCCAGCCTAGAATCCAGGCCCAGCTACCCTTTGTTCTGGGCCCTCCGAACAGGCCTGGAGGCCTCTGACTGTCTCAGGGGCCACAGTCTCTGAGACAACCCCCTTCATCCCCAGAGCAGGAGACAAGAACGGAAGCTAAAGGCCAGGGCAGAGGGGAGGGGAGAACACTAACCCCACCAACACAGCCAGGCAGAGAGTGGAGGAGAGGCCCGGCCGCTGTCAGGGCCAGAAGAGGTCCATCCAGGCCCTGGGCAGGATCCAGAGGTGGAAACGGGGCGGACCATCATGTTCAGGTCCCCACTGCTCAGTTAGGCTGTCAGCACCTGACACCCTGGACAAGGCACCTTGTCCCCAACAGCTGCTCTGCACCCCAGACCTTGCTGCACCAGCCCCCCCGCGGGCCAGAACCCCTGGCCAAGACCCAGGCTGGGGACAAACAGCCCCCAGGGGAGAACCTGACTGTCGGGCCCAGCTAAAAGCCAGGGCCACCTTTTCAGCCCTAATCACACAAGAGAGAGGAGCAGACTCCTTGGTGACAAGTTGCTCAAACACGCTAAGCTGCAGGGGGCGGGGAGAGGTGGGGTGGGAATGACAGGCACGGTAGTGAGGTCCACAAAAAGCAAAACCACTGTGTTGTGCAGCTGGGTCATTCGGGACCACACGGGCCACTCCGGAGAGACCCAAGACCTCCTTGTTTTGGGGATGAGCTGGGAGACTAGAGGAGACTGAGCAGAGATCAGCTTCCCACAGCACAGTCAGGGCTCTAGGGAAGGTCCCTCCCTACACTCCGCCCCACCCCACACATGCCTGCTGTTCCCGGCAAGGCCCTCAGACCAGACAAAGGCCTTGCAGCAGGCCACCAGATTCCCCTGCCCCCTCAGCAGCCACCAGCAAAGCCTGTTGGCCTGAACTTCCTTTAGCTGTAAGGAGCTCAGCACAGGGTGGGTGAGTTCAGGAACTGTCAGGACCCCCTCTGCCATGACCAGACTTCCTTCTCAGCCACCTCGGCAGCTCACAGTGTCCAAGAGCCCAAGCCCCCAGGCCCAGGTTCAGGATTTTAACTCAGAAGGCCCAGCAACTGAGCCTGTACCTCTGAAACCCATTGCTTTCAGATAGACAGTAATTACTCCACTGCAAAATATTACTTTTAATTTCCGCTTTATGGTCTAATTAAACAGATATTTTACTTGTGCTTGGAAAGTATTTTTCTTAATTTGATTCAATTTAGCACTGTGCACAACCCACCCATCACGCGGCGGGTTTTAGGGCACCTCCCTGTTTAAAAATGATGACTTTTCGGTTTTTATTTTGTTTCTGGGATCTGTAAGTTGCTTTAAGTAATCCTTCCATTTTTCTCCTGTGAGAACGAAAGGCAGGTGCCCAGGCCTCAGTACTGGTCAAGCTTCCCCCAGGGGTCAGGGGAAACAGACTGGGCCTTCCCCAGCCACTGGGAGATTAGAGGACCCTGCTCCCAGTTCCTGCCACAGAATCAGGAGCCTTAGCTTACCCTGGGAGACCCTCTCTGAGTCCTGCCAATCATCCATCTCTGCAAAGGGGACCCCTGCACCCATGGCAGGGCCAATGAGAAGCCAAATAGGCTTAGGGTGCCCACATGCCTGACACCCCGGTGTCCCCCCACTGCACTGCCACACACGGGAGAGAGGGAGCAAGCATGCGGACCCCATAACTACCTCAACCTCCCTTCCCTCCCAAACAAAGCATTCTGGGTTATGACCCTGTACAGCAACTGTTTCCGGAGTTGACAACAGGTCCAGGAAGGGACTCCCAGTGGCCTGCTGTCGAGGACATTCCTGTGTCTCGTGTGGCCTGGCAGGGTGGTCCAGGGCTCAATTTTCCAGCCTGGAAACTGGCAGGCACACCCAGGCTGCCCTGGTATCCCCACCCTCCCAGGCACCTCACTAGAGGTCTGGGTTCTCCATCTTATCGACCTATCGCCCAGCCCACCCAGCACCGGCCGGCACGCCACCCATAGTCCCGTGCCAGGAACAGCCCAGCTGGATGATCAGGACAGACCCACTCATTGACAGCCTCCCCCTCAATAGCTGCCCTGTTCTCCACGAAAAATTCCCATAGGATGCTAGAGACCCGGGGAGGCACTAAGCTGTGGGGACACAGTGGTTAATCGGGACCCAACCTGAAAGGGCATAAAATATACACTCAGACTCAGAGTCCTGGGCACTCATACTATACCAGAGGCTGTAGTCACTAGACAAAGCACAAAGCCCCATGCCTCAGTTTCCCCACTGGACCATGAGGCAGCAAAGCATCCCCTGAGGCTGTAACAGGTTAGGGTATACCACCTCCTGAAGCTGGGCTACAGCAGTGCTTGCTGGTGCCTCTGGAGACAGCTGAGCACTGAAGAACCTGAAACTCAGCACTAAGCAGCTGGAAGGGGGTGTGTACAGACTCTGAACCAGGCCCCTGCCTCTACCCAGGCCCTGGGCTGACTCCTAAAGACCACAGCCTGCAGGTGGCCGCAGATGGGCCCCACCCATTACCCTCCTCCAACAGGAGCAGCCTGCGAGTCCTGGACTAGATCACAGGCACATTCCTGTGGGCACAGACAGCTCTCAGCAAAGACTTCTTGGGACAACCCAAACCCCAGCCACGGCCCCAGGGCTCGAGGGCGGCTCTGTCCATCCATGTCACCCTGAAGACTGCCACCTTACTGGTTCCCAACCCTGTCTGCCACCTAGGTCAATCTCTGCATGAGCTCCCGATGGGCCTCTCTCATAGATAAGATGTCTAGTCCCTGGTTATCCTTGCCCCATCCCCACTGGTTAGATTCTCACCTTCTTTGGATGCAGCCGGCCTCACCTGCCCGGAGCTGCCCTCCAGGCCCTTCGCTCAAGGACAAAGACTGGAGGAGAAGGCAGGGGTGGGGGGCTCGGCCAGCTTTGCTGTCTTCAGCGAGTTATGTGTCCTGCCCCATCTCCTCCCTTACTACACAGGAAACGTGGCCTAGGTGCCTGCGTGCTCAGAGATCTGTAGCCTGCATGCTGGTCCTGGCCTCTAGTACCAGGAGTGTGGCGGGGTGCTCTGGCCTTTCCACCCACCACAGGCTCTTCTCCCCACCAGGTCTCAGTGTACCTATAGAAAAGGAGGGGTCCTGACCCCCTAAGAGATGCCCTCCCATAACATCAAGCCCAACCCTCCTGCCAGGCAGGACTAACCCCCTCTCTGCCCGCCCATCACCCCACAGAAGTGATATGATGGGCAGCCTAGGCCCCTGGTACCATCCAGAATCCCAACACTCACCACATGACAAAGACCTCCCACTCCACCTCTACCTCTACAGATGACCTTGTCTGACCTCCACCAAGAAAATGCCTTCCTTAGGAAGAGCAGAGAAACTGAGGCAATCACCTCAGGCCACACAGCCTGAGCAGCAGAGCTGAAGCTCCAGCTCCAGGGTCCCCCCACTCCCAGGCCTCACCTCTTCCCTTCTCCTGGCTGGCCACCTTTTAAGGGGCCCCCACCTCTGCCTCATGCCTATCAGATTCCTTGGTCTGGGATCAAGAAGCAAGAACTGGACCTCGGGATGCTTCCTCCTGTGGAAGCAGGCATGGGGAGAAAGGGGGAGAGGCAGACAAGAGAAAGATAGGCCTTATGGTTGCACTACAAACAAAAACAGTGAGTTGGCTTTAGGACAGTCTCTGGGGTTCCACACAGGCTGGGTCTATGAAACTGACAGGAAGGAATCCATGGCTGCCAGGAGGCGGAGCTGGGCTGAGGCCAGGAGGTGAGGTAACAGGACGGAGAGAAGCCTACCCAGCAGTCCAGGCCCCTACACAAGATCCAGCGTGGCACGCTCCACCCGGAAACAGGAGGCAGCCCGGGCTGACCTTGCTGCCGGAGTCAGAGGTCAAAGCAAGCAGCCTGTAGAAGCATCCATCTAAGTCCAGAGCCAGCCAGCACCAGGCCTGGCCCTGGGCCACACAGGACTATAAATCCACTAACACAGTGACCTGTGAACCCCACCTACCCCCTCTCCCAGCAGGATGCTACCACAGGGCAGGAACGAGACAAGGCTCGGGGCCTCTCACAGGGCACCAGATGCCCAACAACCAGCCTTAGGCTTCCTGACCATAGAGGTTCACATCTAAGAGACGCTGTCCTGGAGGACACAGTACATACATCTGCACCGAGACACCGCAAGGGTTTCCAAGCAGAAAGAACAAAGGTGACCCCTCTTCGGGCCCTGTGGGAACAGATGGGGAAACGAGGGCCTGGGGTTCCTGCAGCAGGCTCCTCTTGCCCATTGCTTACTCCAGTAGGGATGGAGAGACTCTGAACTCAGCCAAGGCAGAGAGACCAGACCACCCACCTGGCTGCCAGCAGGAACCCGCAGGGCCAGGCCAGTCTTGCCCACTTGCCCTGCACTGCTCAAGTTCCCCAGTCTGTGAACCAAATAAACAGTGAAGCTAGGCCAAGGCATGCTTGGCTTTGAGGTCCTGCTTACTTACTCGGGGCCTTGGGCACAAAGGCTGTGTGGTAGCTCCCAGGAGCTACACAATGTAAACTAAAAACAAAACGATGTGACTAAGATACAGCCCCACGTGAACACACAGGAACGATCAGTCCCCTTAAGAGAACAGTCCCATGAGGTTGGTTGTCCGGAGCGGAACAGGTCTACTGCGAACTTCCTGGCAGGCCATAGCGAAGGAGAGCAAGGTCTTCATTGCTATTTAAGACAAGAACCAGCTCCCTGACTTCCACCTACGAGGTCCTTCCAGGACACCAGAGGGAGGTTTGGGGAAACCTTACCTACTCCAAACTACTGCAAGGCCCTTCAGGTTGGCTGAGACCCCTGCTCCAATTGCAGGGGAGTCCGCTATCGCCACCGCCCAGGAGAGGGCGGCGAGGACATTGGTTACGCAGTTCTTGCTTATTAGCTCCATGTATGAAAGACATCCTTTCTGGAGCAAGGCATGTACAATGCACACACCCCTCGGCACATGAAGCTTGTACTGGGCACCCTGGGCATGCACATTCCAACACTGCCCCAGCAGAAGTTCAGGGGGCAAAGAATCCCACCCTGAAGCCTAAGTCCTTCCCTGAAACCACAGGCCAGCAAAACAGGTAAGATGGACACTGTAACAGACCTATCCATTGCCCCACACTGAGTGAAAGGACACACACGAGGAACGGGGAAGCCAACCCAGGAACTGCAGAGGCTGGAGGGGAAGGCTGGAGCTACCAGCCCCCTCCTGGTCCCACTTGGACCCTAGAGTAGCACAGATCTCTGAGTACCCGCAGTCAGGCCCTGGAGTAGACACCTCCCTGCTGAGTCACCTCATCCCATGCCAGCCAGCCCCAGGGAGCACCAGCCCCTCTCACACCTCCCTAGCTGACACCTGGGCTCAGCTGGGAAACAGTGCTGACGCCAGGGCCCCACCTTGAAAGGCCTCAGGCACGTACTGGCCCCGGCTCCAAACATCAAGGAGGATGGCAGCCCATGGGAGTTGGGGGAAATGTTAGCTATCCCAGGGAGCACCTTCCGAACCAGAAGAACCAGCCTCAGTCCTAAATCACCCAGGGCCACAGGCTGCTGTGGGGGAGCACAGTCTTACCTCCCTGAGGGTGACAACGCAATCAGAGCTGGGAGCTGTGCAGCCAGAGCATGCCTGCCCCTGCAGGACCCCCACCCCTCACTCCAGGTAGATGACGTAGTCAGAAAGGGCCAACACATGCCCACAAACGGTGGCATCCCAAGCCACTGAGGCCGAGCTACAAGGAGGGCAGGAAGGCTCCAGACACTGACCCTCATGGCCTGGTTCCTGTGGGCGTGGAGGCTCCAGAACCACGACAATGCATCCTGGGCTGCATGGGAATGGGAACCAGAGAGGAACAGGCACCAAGGGAGCCAGCCCTTGGCAGACTTGTGCACCGCTCCACTCAGGCAGGCACAGGCCACAGCACAGGAACAGAAGCGTCAGGAGGCCGTAGGAATGAAACTCTGGCTGGATGAGCAGGAGGCCTGCAAGACCTAAATGACAGGCAATCATTTTCCCGTTGGGGAATCATTAATTCAGCTCCAGTATTGACAGTCTGAAAGAATGTCACTAGCCCAGGAAGAGTCACCACCTCTGAAGAACTCTCTAGGCACCATCTGGAATGGCCCCTAAGCAACAGCAAGAGACATCCTTTGTAGGGGAAGAAGGACCATCCTCCTCTGGGGTCAGGGGCACCACCTTAGGGATACACAGACAGAATGCAGCCCAGCAGCCTACCGGGTGACCACCCACAAGGTATGAGAAGAAAATCCCAGTCATTCAGTTGTTTAACAAGCATGTCCATGTGACTGAGACCTCTTGAGAGTGGCACCTGGACTGGGACAGAGATGGAGGAAGGGGTCGGCGGGAACTTGGTGACCACGTCACTGCAGCAGATGTAGACACAGAAAGATGTGGTAGAGGACTCAGACAGCAGAAAAAGGAAAGACCCTGGCTCTCAGCTGGAAGGCACTGTGCTACAGCCCCAGATGGATCTCACAGACAGCAGGGGGATGGCAGGGCATCGTAAACAGCCAGCTGGGTTCCACCCGACAGCCATGATGACCCAAAGGCCCAGGATGAGGGTGACCCTCGAACCCACCTCCAATACCGCTCTATACACCAGTGAAGAAGGCCAAGGTGACTTGTGTAACATAAGTGGAGACTTAGACGAGCGCTCTCATCGAACCTGCCAGAAGCATAACTGTCTGCTAGTAGAGAGGTGGCCAGAAGTTAATGGGGACAAGCCTTTCATTGTCACAGGACGGCTAGGGAGCAACATGCCACCAGGCTGCCCCTTGGCCCCACAGCCCTCTAATACTGAGATCAGACAAGGACCCCGAAAGACTCTAAGGGTGCCAGCTTCAACCTCCGACCAGCAGTGAGAGCCTAGCAGGCCTCCTGCCTGCTCTAAGAACCACAGAGATATTTGTGAGATTCAGGCAGACTTCCCTATAAGCTGTAAAATGCTGTCCTCATGGGGGAGTTCCTTTCTCCAAGACCAAAATTAAGAAGTGGACCCCGCGGAGGATTCTGGCTTTCCACCCTAAATTCTTAGCATCATGTTGGCCTTAGAGCTAGTGGAGCCCACCCACAGGTGATGATCACAGTGTCCCCCATCTGCCCTTCAGGGGACTTCTCCCCACCTCAAAA
Source organism: Peromyscus maniculatus bairdii (assembly GCF_049852395.1). Taxonomy (NCBI): domain Eukaryota; kingdom Metazoa; phylum Chordata; class Mammalia; order Rodentia; family Cricetidae; genus Peromyscus; species Peromyscus maniculatus. Next base: position 84,353,656 of record NC_134865.1, on the reverse strand, counting down.
GCAGACCCTGTGTGTGTGTGTGTGTGTGTGTGTGTGTGTGTGTGTGTGTGTGTGAACACAGTGGTTAACGAGGTCTATGGTTGCAGCTCCCTGTGGACTCTGAGAAGGGCCTGGCCCACACTGGTAACACACACAGCCAGGGCACCTACTGAAACCCAGGGCTGCGGGTACAGTACCTGTGCCCCAGAGCTTCCAATTTTCTCGGGAGAGAAATGGATGGCACAGCCTTCCTATCCTGGGCACAGCACCCCACAGGTTAGATAGCATTCCCAGGAGAGATCGAGGCCACCCTGTGCGACAAGAGGAAACACCCAGTAGATTGGGGGGTGGGCTCAAAGCCACACAAAGCCCTGGCCAGGACCCTGCTCAGCCCACGGGGCCCAGGCGAGGACAAGTGAGCCTCAACTGACAGTGTGGAGCTTGCATCCAAGGCCCCCCTCGGGAGCTTGGGGATGGACGGCCGTGTCTACAGGAGGCCACAGTCCTCCACTGATGGCTCTCAACTCCACCAGTTCACTACTGTGGCTGCGGCTTTCTTTGACTCCACCCACCAGTAGCTGGTCAGCCCGGGGCCTGGGGCCTGGGCAACAGCACACGGCAAAGCCCACTCCTGAGTGGGGAGACATCTCAGCTCCTCCATCAGCTCGCTTCCTGAAGGGCCTCAGGAGCACATCCCCAGGGCCCTCTCTGGGATCCTCGGGGCTTTCTGGCTGTTTCAAAGCTAAGATCCAGGCTGTCTGGGTGCAGAGTGTATCAAGGACTGGCTGCCGCTGACAAAAGCCACCAACACCCGTGGTCAGTCACACCCCACACAGGCTCACAGATCTAGCCTCTGTCCCGAGAGGCTGTCATATCCCCACCCTAGACAATGCCAGGAGGGGCAGGAGAGGTGCCCAGAACAGACACACCTGACTGGCATTCACCACATCTGCCCTGGCCCGGAGGGAACTCCGGGTCTCACCCTCACCACAGCACTGCTCGGAGGACTGTGTTTGGACTGGATGGGGATTTCAGGCGCTTCCCAGGGACTCCTTCACCAAGGCTGAAGGTCAGGAGCAGCTTCCTGCGGAGACCCCCACACCCCTGCCTTGCACACTTCCAGGGACCATTGTTCCCTGGAACAATGCTCCTGCTCTTTACATGCCTGGCAAGACGACGACGGGCTGGAAAGCCCAGTAGACTCCTCTCCCATCAGCACTTGCCAGCCAGGCCGAAGCCTGGGAAACCCAGAAACTCAACAGTCACTACCCACACAGAAAGCCTAGGCCCAAGAAGCAGAGATCTGGGGCAGGACACAGGCCCATGACAGACGCTGGGCACGTGTGGGGCAGGGACCCCGCAGCTGCAGAGGGGGGCCCACTCTCTCACCTTTTATGCCCTCTGTATACAGGCATGCCAATGCCCGGGTGCCCACAGTGTCACACCATGCCCAGCCCTGCTCTGAGTGAAGTCCCTGCCTTCTCCTTTTCTACCTCTCCCAAGCAGTATGGCTCCAGCTATGGGACATCTGTACCTAGGAAATAAGTCTACCCCCCCCACACACACACACAACATGCAGCAGCAGCCCCCTAGCGTGGGGGTGCACCCACAGACACTCTTGCAGACTGGGAAGCTGAATAAGACAAGAGGGCCCACGCTGAACCCGCCACGCTCCAAGCCCCAGCCCCAAACTCTCCCCAAGTTCCAGCTCTGCCCTGCCTGAGGCACGGCCTGAAGAGGAGTCACTTACCCGGAGGGGAGTCCCGGGCCCGCTGACCAACTTCCAAGCCTGGCGTTTGAGCTCCACGAGCTTCGTGTGGCAGTGGCGGCACCAACCGCCCCCACCAGCCGAGTGGCCCTGCTCTGCGCTGGCCCCGGCGCCCTCCGGAGCGGGGCGGCTGCTGCATGGGTCTTGGTCGAGCCCGGCGGGCAACCTCTTGCGTGGAGATACCTCAAGCGGCTGGGGCTCTCGAGCGGGGCCACACTCAGCTACCTGCAGGGGGTGGGGGGTGAGAAAGAACAGTAAACCCAAGCCTTTGGGCAGCGCCACTGCAGGACTCCACGCGGCCGACTCCAGACCCAGGCGCTCACGCCCCTAAAGCCACGCTCTTGCAAAAGTTAGGGTGCTGGCTGCAACGCAGAGGTCCCTGGCGAAGAAGCCCTAGCCCGGTCCCCCACGGCGCTCCGCTCCAGGCCCCACCCCTAGAGGGCGCCGCACACCCCCCTCGAGCATCCTTGTTGTCTTGAGCTCTGAACCCGGTGCTCGCCGGTCCCTGCCGCCCGTTCCTTGCCCAGTCTTGCGTACCGCGGGCTGCACCGCACACAAGGAGGCTCCGCGGCCGACCATGGCCCGGACGCAGGAAGGGATGCGTTGGTTCTCGGGGTACAGTGGTTACGTGATCCGCCCCGGGGGCACCCCCATGGCCCGGCCTGCGGCTCTGAAGTTGGTTGAGAAGGCGAGTGGTAGAGAGCGCGTTGTGGCCGCGGCAGGCTTGCTCCGGGACAGGCTGGGCGGGGGCGGGGGCGGGCCAAGGCCCGTAGAGGGAGGGAAGGGGGCGGGACGCCAGAGCACCGCCCCCACCCCGAGCAGAGCCAGGTGGGCGGGGGTCCTGCTCCTCTTTGCGGCCCCGCCCACTGCTAGGACCCCAACCTGTTAGGTGAGTGTTGACGGGGGAGGGGCGGTGGGGGCGGCCGAGACACTAGTTACGCGCACGCATGCGCCTCTGTCCCTCCTGAGCGACGGCGGGGTATGCGCGCCTCCTGGGAAGCACCTAACCTTCTTTCTCATCACTTTGCGGGCGGGAAAACTGAAGCTTTTGCCCAGGGTCGCAATAAGCAAGGAAGTGGGGGTGGGGGTGGGGAGCGGGGAGTGATGGAAGGGGCTGGATCCCCGCCTACAGCTTCCCCAGCATAGCCAGTGCACTACTTCGAGTGTGGCTGACCACCCTTCGGCTCCCACTGTCTCGAGTGGGTGAGGGTCTGCTTCTCAAGAAGTGCAGTGTGCGGCTAGGAGCTGTTTGGAAGTATCTTGGCTGCCGCGTGTGTGCCTGGAAGTGGATTGCACGCTGCGCCGCCTGGCATGTGGGAGGAAGCAGTGCGGCTGGCCCTGGGGGTGTGCTGGACCTGTTGTCAGCAGGCCTGGCAGATGGGAAGTTAGCTCCGGAATTAATTGCCTGTTTGTCTCCGACCCGGAGGTCTCCCCCGCTTCCCCAGCGACCAGTTGCTCTCGCCTAAATCAGACCCCAAATGTCACAGCCATCTGAGGTCGCAGGGGGCTCAGACCCCAGCTCGGGATCAGTCCGAAACCCTAGATGGGCGCTGCGGTGGGGCTCTCCATGACACAAGCGCCACCTGCCGGCCAACGTGAGCACATGGTTCGAGGGCGCGGAGACACAGGACGCCCGCCACGCGTTCTGAACGTTGTGGAGCTTTTTGCTTTAGGCTGAGACCTAGGGCAGCTGAGCCAGGATGATTCAAGAAAAGACCCTGGCCCGACACTCCCAGAGCAGTTAGACCCTCGCACAGTAGGGTCTGTCAAGAGACCCTTCCTTTCCGTTTAACTCCCCTTCCCCACCCACCCTCACCCTGCTTACTTAGCCCTGTACTCCTACGCACTGTTGGTCAAGAGTAAGATGAATGATCCGGTTTTCCAGGTCATCTGTGACTTAAAAGAGTCTGTAAACACGACGAGGAGTCATAAATAACTGGGAACGGGCTCCCCACTTTCTGCAACCCCCAAGCCTCCAGGCCTTTTACTTCCTCTTCTCAGCTTTGCAAAGAAGACAGGCAGGCGTCGGCCCACCCTGGGATCTGGGTAGCCTCAGGCACCACCCTCCCCGATCCATCCCCACAAGCTCTGCAAACAGCGTCACCCCGCCCCTCTACGGCATTGAGACAAACAACCGCGACCCAGGAGGTTGACACATCTATATCGACCCCCTAAACACACACACACACACACACACACACACACACACACACACGCATACACCCACTCTCCTCACACGCACACCCAGAAGCATCACAAGGAACCCAGACCCTGCGCTCGTGATGGGCCACACCCGCAACTTCACTTCCCTGCACCAGCGCGGCTCTCCGGGAAGCACACTCTACACTCGAGTTCCCAGAGGACACAAAAACACAGCTCTGCAAGACTCCGGGATGCACCAAGCAACTGGAATCACCCCAGAAACTCAGATCACCTCCCTGCTAGCCTCTTCCTCCCCATCCTTGCAAGGTGAGAGAGAACCCGGATCTCTGCGCTACGCTCTCCTCCCTGGGTGCCCGCTGCTCAAGGCTCGGGTCCCAGCGCAGCTTGGACTAGAGAGGAAGAATCAAGCAGCACCAACACCGGAAAGTGCAGTCTCCATGCCACAAGCCGGACTCCGCCCGGGACCTGCCGCGTTTTCTCCGTGCAGCGCAGCAAAGTCGCGGGACAGCGTCACCGCTGCCAGCTGGGCCCCCGCCAGCTCTCACCTTGCCTCGCCGCCGCAGGAGGTGACTGGTGAAACCCAGGATGATGTCCGAGTCCAGGCAGAGCGCCCCCATCTCCAGCAGGCTTGGAACCTTGCGGGGCGCGCCGCGGGGCGGCTCGGGGGACCCCGGCAACGCCATGGAGGAGTGGACCGTGGACAGCGGCCCCGAGCGTCTCCCGCCGTCGCCGCAGCCACCCCGCCCGCGCGCTCCCTGGCCGCGCGCCCGCCGTCACCGAGCCCCGCTCGGCGCAGGCCGCCCACCAAGCCCCCAGTCCTCGGCGGCCGGCGCCCCCCAGCCCTGCGCTTGCTCCGCGCCGCGCGCTCGCTCGCGCGCTCCAGCCCCGCCCGCCCGCGCCGACAGCGCCCCCTCAGCCCGGGCGGCGAGCCGGACATGCGGACCCGAGTTGGGGAGTGATGTGTATCGGAGAACCGGGGGACCAAGACCCCGGCAGGTCCGCACCTAACGGCCTTCTGTGCCCTAAGAAACCAGGACCTTATCAGGTGGGCCCTGGCACCAGGCAGGGGCACCACCATCAAAGTTGGGCTCCTGGAAACCTCTGCACATAAGGGGCATCTTTCCAGCTTCACTTTATCCTAGGCATCTTGGAGTCCGAGCCTCAGAAAACACCCAGGCAGATGACCCTGTGCTCCCCATCCTGCCCATGCCTGGGGCAGTGCTTGGGAACCCTCCTCCCCAACCCAGCAGCTTTGCTTGGACACTGGCACTCCAAAGCCTTGGGCGGGGATGAGGTCAGACGTCTGGGAAGGCAGTCGTTCGAGGGGAGAGGAGAGGTTGCCTAAATAACCTAGATCCCCCGGGGATGATCACTAGAGGTAGAGGGTATCGGAAACAAGAGGCACAGGAACATGGAACAGGACCTGGAAGATCACCAGGTAGAGGAAGGAGACATTTCAGAGGCCCGGTTAAGCTGCTGAGACACCTTGCCCCCGCCAACTTCACTAAGGAGAACCTTGGAATCTCTCCATCCCCAGTTCTCCAGCCGGAGACCATCCAGCTCTGGGGTCCCCGGCTTGACTCCCCCTGTGGCAGCTGGAGATCAGAGCCTCAGTTTGACAAGCCAGGGACCCTGTGCTTCTTCCAACACACTAGTCTGAACACCTTGTGCAGGCCCACAATGACAGCCGCCCAGTGTCTTCTAAACAGGAAAAAAACAATAGCAGCTCTGGGCCCTTCTACCCCAATAGCCAGCCTTATTCTGGGACAGAGATCAGGGCAAGCCATAAAGGGAGGCCCTCTTCTCAGCTCCAGTTTGGGGGCCCAGGCTCTAACAGGACTCCGGGCTTCCTCCTTCCTCTTCCGGGAAACCCCTCCTGTCTTCTCCCCCCACCCCATCTCCTCCAAGCCCCTGAACCTTGGGAGGAGGCCATCCACCACCTCTGTGGATTGATTAAAGTCATTGTAAGGATTTTTTAACATTTAATTTACCAGGTCGAGGCCTGGGCAGAGCTGTCCCCAGGGAAATCTAGACCAAGGGAACTAACAGGAAAAAAAAAACCTCCTGCAATTGAGTGGAGCCTCCACGGGATTAATTGGCAGAGCCCAGCTTCCAATCAGGCCACACACAAGATATTTCAGGAAGGCTGCAGTGGTCAGGTTCCTGCAATGAGCATGTGGGGCTCTGGGCCCCCAACCTACTGGTGGTCCCTCCTTCCCTGGAAGGCACTGACAGCACAGACCGGTACCTCTACCACCACCATCAGACCTTTAAAAGAAAAGGCACCTGCTTGCCACTGGCAAAGGTTAAGTTAGGCAGGCATCAGCCGGGCGGTGGTGGCACACGCCTTTAATCCCAGCACTCGGGAGGCAGAGCCAGGCGGATCTCTGTGAGTTGGAGGCCAGCCTGGGCTATCAAGTGAGTTCCAGGAAAGGCGCAAAGCTACACAGAGAAACCCTGTCTCGAAAAACCAAAAAAAAAAAAAAAAAAAGCATCTAGACCAGCTCCCAGAGTGGGCCCTGGAAAATACAGTTCAGGCAGGGCATGCAACATGGCCAATTATTGCAGCTCATCTCCAAGGACAGTAGCTGGATCTCAGGTAGGAACAGGTGGCTCCTGGAATGATGGCTTAGGTGCTGTGCAGGGATAGCAGAGCAATGAACAGTGTGCTTCAGCTCCACCCCTAGGGGGCGTCTGTGCTCACCAAGGCCTGGATCTTCCCCCGGGAGACAGAAGAAACGGAGGCCAGAGAGGGGCATTTGCATCACTGGATGCCATAGCGTGAAGGTTTGGGGGTTTGTTTCATTTGTTTGAGACAGGATTGCTGTGTAGCCCTGGTTGCCCTGAAGCTCACTCTGTAAACCAGGCTGGCCTTGAACTCACAGAGATCTGCCTGCCTCTGCCTCCCAAGTGCTGGGGTTAAAGGCGTGTGCCTCTGTGCCCAGATAACTTTAGGGGTTGGTTTGATCCCTAGTTCGAGTAGTTAATAAGAATACTGGGAAACATTAGTGGTCCAGACTGGCAGCAATTAAGGGGTCTGAGGCCCATGATGCAGGACCCCATTCGGCACCAACAGATTCTCTTCCCCTGGTTTCCAGGATGCTTGATACGTCCCTCACTTCTGCATCCCTGGTAGCTCACTGTGCTCCCTGCTTCCCCATCCTAAGTCATAGAGAGTTTGTTCTTACTGGGTGGAGGAAGGGACAGTACTTCAGGAGGGCAGCCAGTGAAGACAGCCCTGTTCGTAGGGACGTGACCTGAGCTCAGGGGTGGGCGTCCTCAGCTCTAAGGGCTGCCACGGTCAGAGGGATGATAGGGATCACCTTCAGGGCGCATCTGAAAGCTGGGAGAGTGGCGTGCCTATGGGTCGGTGCCACCACATAACACTCTTCCCTCCTTTATCCTGACCTCAGTGCTAGAAAAGGGTGCCTCTATGAGACTAAGCGTTGAAGCCTTTTGCTGGATGGCTGGACCCTCAGCAATGGCTCTCACTGTCTGCTGACCCCTTTGTCCCCATGGCCTGGTCTCAGGAGAGCAGCGGGGGGGGGGGGGGGGGGGGAACTCTAACCGAGTGTCCTGCAAAGGAGGCAGGCAGTACAGATACACAAGTAGAGGGTGGTCAGCCCTACAGTGGCCAGGGTCTTTGGGAGGACACTGGGCTAAGGACGTGTCATGAGACCACCATAGTCAGACCACTGCTGTGGTATGCATTCCTCTGCTGGTTACTGGGCCAGCCCCTCCCTCCCGGCTCAGTTATCTCATCCTTCTGCCAGGGGCTCAGCCCCAGCACACTGGGACTGCGGCAGACACAGGGCTTCAGCACCCTGGCCAGCGCCCAGCTCGGCCGCTGGGGAAGGGGTGAAGGCAGCTTCCTCTGACTTTAGAATTTGCTCACCAGTACCTCACCCCAACCCACTTTGACTCCCGGACATTCCACCCATATGGGGTCCCCTGCCTCTAGTGCCCCCTATTTCCTGAGGCCACATAACCACAGACTGCTGTTTCACACTGCATGCCCTAACTAGACGTTACTGGAGGCCCTGCATCCAGCGCATCCCCTTCTCTCTGTATTAACACAGCTGGAGAGCATGGAGGAGTCAGGCAGGTCTCACACACACCCTTCCCTGCTTTCCACGATCCTCACCGAGGCCTGGCCCTGCTGGGCCTGGCCATCCTTCTCTGACGCTGACCCTGGCTCAGATCCAGCCCCACGGGCCTCCTCACTGCTCCCAAACAGGAGGACCCCTGCTCTGCTGCTGCAGCTGGGGAGCTGGGAGTTCTTCCTGCAGACAGCACTGGGCTGGTTTTCTCCAGGCTGTCCTGGAATGCTGCCTTGGCAGTGAAACCTTCCTTGCCTAAAATTCCCATCCATGACAGCTCCTCCCAGCCTCCCCCGACCCATGCTTCTGTTTTCCTCCTTATCACTTACCACAAATTAAACTTCTCTGCTTTTGAATGTCAGTCACCTATCCGAAAGTCAGCTCAAAATAGCAGGAAGTCTTGTGCTGTTTCCCAAGGCCTAGAGAAGAGAAGAAGCCCTTTCGTTTGCTGATAATATTAGGGAATATCTGGACTCTCGGGTGCTGACTTTGTGCCAGTCCACCCTAGGCATGTCTGCAACACCAACCCCAGGGAAGAAATGCACGTGGTGCTAGATGCCCTGTACCTCCTCCCAACCGGTCCCCTGCACTTCTATAAGGGAGAGCCTAGAACCCCAGCCATACCTGCTGGGACTGCTGGCCCTGGTAAAGATGCTGAGACTTTTTCCCCTGAAGCCCCATCCAAAATTGCAATCCCCAGCCAGTCTTCAAGCCCCTGCATCTCTCCTGCAGCTTAACTCTGCCTTCATCCCCTTCTTGAGGTGACAACTCTCCAGCCTCCCACCCCCAAGCCCAGGCAGATGTTGAGCCTCTATCCAGCGTTACACCCCTGTGCCAATGGCCAGCAGGTGGCGCCCCTTGGCCACAGTCCTTATGGTAGGAACCAGAGTGATCACTTGATTCATTGTCTCTCCGATGTGAATAGGGAAACTGAGGACCTAAGGGTTACCTGACAGGGTGAGATACTCCAAGGCATGGATCCCAGGGCTCCTGCTTCCAGCCCTGATGTCTCTCTGTGACAGTGCACACACCTGACAGGCCTTGGTGAATCCCGAGACTGACTTTCTCCCTTCCTCTCTCCACTCCAAATCTGAGCTCAGGGTCCACCTTTGGATGGGCAGTGTCTGGTGGAAAGGGACATGCAGAGGCCAGACCCCCAGCTCTGTGGGCACTTTGACTGAGAGTACAATCTGGAAACCTTCAAGAAACCCCAGCACAGATGTGTCCTCCAAACACCTCAACACTGTGCCTACTATTTCCTAAATAGCCCTCCTGGGTGACACTCCCTCGGGAGCTCTCTATGGCTGGGTGTGAAGGCAGCCCTGGAACTGTAGCTTTGAGGATGAGCATGTGGGGGCATTAGTGTTCCAGAGAGTGACTGCAGCTGAGCTGATGACTGGACCAGTGAAGATGTTGTCCTGAGGGGGCCAAGCAGCACCACTGACCACTGCAAGGACAGTTGTACCCCCTGGGAGCTGTGGTTCCCTATGGCTCCTCCAGTTAGTGCTGGGTAAAGCCATGCTACTGGGTTCCATGAATTTAAGCACAGATGTAATTCACAGAGCAAGCCAAAAGCATCCGGCTAATAAATACACAATAGCAGAAATAAAGTTTAAAAAGAGACCAAAAGATAAGATCAAAGATAGACCTGGAGAGGTGGCTCGGTGGCTTAGAGCACTTATTGCTCTTGCAGAGGACCTGAGCTGTTCAATTCCCTGCACCCACATGATGGCTCATAACTGTCTTCTCACCTTCGTGGGTATGTATGTAGTACACACGCAGACATGCAGGCAGAACGTCCATACACATAAAGCAAATAAATCCTTAATTAAAAATATATAGGAGAGCAAAGAGATGTCCCAAAAAGTACAGGATGAATAATTGGAAAAGAAGGAAGAGGAGTTGGAGAGATGGCTCAGCGGTCCAGGGGACTGGCTGCCCTTTCTGAGGACCCGAGTTCATTGAACCTAGAGTTCACCCATTGACTAAGCTGGCTGGCCATGAGCTCCAAGGATCTCCCTGTCTGTCTCCCAGCACTGGCATTATAAATGCAAGTCATCACGTCCAACTTTCTGCAGGTGCTGAGGCCCTGGATCCGGGTGTTCACGCTTCCACAGCAGCTCCTTGCCATCCCAGCCAGCTCCCAGCCCCCCAGCCCCATCAATTTGACTTTAAAATCATATGTTTGTTTAAATCCTTTTCTAAAAAAAGTATCCATTCAATTTAAATATGTAGATCAAAGAGAAAGTGTACTTCTGAGTCACTTACAAAGACACCTCGGTGGAATTACAAAGAAAACGAACACAAGACGTCACCACATGGGGTTTAAGACCCAAGCAGTTCTCAAAGCAAAGTCCTTACATGTGCACATTATAGAGGTAGAGAGAGTAAGGACTAAATAAGCCAGACTTTGCCAACTGCGGTGCCAGTGTGACCTAGGCCTGGTGGAGCACTGGTCTGTGCACTGGGGCATCTGCCCAAGACACCAAGCATCAGTGAAGCGGGGGTGTTGGGTGACTACCTATCAGAGCTAAGGGAAGAAAGACTAGCAACAGCAAGGGTGGAAGTTGTCTGGGAGCTTTCTCAGGACTGCACCAGCCCAGCCTGCACCAGCCCAGCCTGCACCAGCCCAGCCTGCACCAGCCCAGCCTGCACCAGCCCTGCCTGCACCAGCTCAGCCTGCACCAACCCAGCCTGCACCAGCTCATCCTGCACCACTCAGCCTGCACCAGCCCAGCCTGCACCAGCCCTGCCTGCACCAGCCCAGCCTGCACCAGCCCTGCCTGCACCAGCTCAGCCTGCACCAACCCAGCCTGCACCAGCTCTGCCTGCACCAGCCCTGCCTGCACCAACTCAGCCTGCACCAGCTCTGCCTGCACCAGCCCTGCCTGCACCAGCTCAGCCTGCACCAGCCCTGCCTGCACCAGCCCAGCCTGCACCAGCCCAGCCTGCACCAGCTCAGCCTGCACCAGCTCAGCCTGCACCACTCAGCCTGCACCAGCCCTGCCTGCACCAGCTCAGCCTGCACCAGCCCTGCCTGCACCAGCCCTGCCTGCACCAGCCCAGCCTGCACCAGCCCTGCCTGCACCAGCTCAGCTTCTTGGGCATCATTGGGCAGCCACTGCTAGAGGCTGCTTCCCTGTGTGACCCTTGTGCTGCCCCACCATCTAGGGAAACTATGTGCACGTCAAATGTGCTCCTGAATCCAGGTTCCTGGGGTAGGGGGAGTATGGCTTGTCCCCAGTCAGCTGGCACATCAGAGCCTCAGGAGAACCCCACACAGCACAGGAGCCCATTAGAGAGCAGCACCACGTGAGATCACACTGGGTACATGTGCAATCTTGGTATTCCCTGACCGAGAACAAAATACCTTTGGAGAGAACAGCCCAAAGGCAGAAGTGTTCTTGGGGGTGCCAAGGAGGACTTCCACTCTGGACAAAACAGAATAGCAGGAACACGGTTTAGCCTTTCAAGAAAAACAACTTAAAAACTGGCGGAGTGCATGCGTGACATTGACTAAGGAGTACACCATGAGAGTGATCACTGAAGGATGGGGGCTAAGGAGGTAGGTCTCACACCTACTCCAAGCTCTTGCCTGAAGAGAGCTTACAGGCCTCAACTCCCAAAGGGAAAACCCTGGAGGGAGTCACATTGTTTGTGCACAGAGGCGACGACATGCTATCGGAGCACAGCACCAAAGTCTAGCTCCTGGCTCCTGGGGCTTGAACCAAGCCTGCCACACATACTTCTGAGTACAGGTCTGCAGAGCGCAGGACCAGGGCTCAGCAGAGTCTCTTGGAAAGACTCCAGGAAGCAGGCTCCAACACCCACATTCACAACTGACTGCTTTGCAGGAGTCAAACTGTAGAGTGACCCGAATACCACCACTGGGGAGTGTAGGAGCAGAGGGCAGTATAGGCTGGCTGAGGGTACAGCTCAGGGATGGCATGAGCAAGCCCTTTGTTCCGTCCCCAGTACCACAGGAAAGAGGGGTGGGAGAGAAAAGAATAAAAGGACAGTGGCATCTCCATACAGTGGGAGACTCGCCTCCCTTACAAAGGAAAGTAATTAGCAAGGTGGGTGTGGTGGCACACATCTGTATTCCCAGAACTCAGGAGGCAGAGGCAGGAGGATCGCTGTGAGTTTGAGGTCAGCCTCACCTACATAGTGAGTTCCAGGACAGCCAAGGCTACATAGTGAAACCCTGTTTCAAACAAAACCAAACCAAAACGGGGCTGGCGAGACGGCTCCGTGGGTAAAGGTGCTTGCTGCCAAGACCAACAATGTGAGTTCAATCCCCAGGAACTACTTGGAAGAGAGAAACAACTCCTGGAGGTTGTGACTGCCACATCCCATATACATATACACAGACATCAGCAAATGAAATGTAATAATTTTAAGCATTAATTACCATAGTCAAGATCACAAGCAAATTCACCCCCTAAAGATACAATCTGCCCTTCTTGTCCCTCCATCCCTTCCCAAATCTCTGCAATTTTTTTTGTTCTTTTTTCGAGACAGGGTTTCCCTGTGTAGTTTTGGTGCCTGTCCTGGATCTCACTCTGTAATCCAGGCTGGCCTCGAACTCACAAAGATCTGCCTGCCCCTGCCTCCCGAGTGCTGGGATTAAAGGTGTGCGCCGCCGCTGCCCGCTCCCCTGCAATTTTTGTTGGAAGGTTTTAAACTGCAAATTCAGGCTGGAGAGATGCAGAGCACAGACTCCTCTTCCAACAGTCCCGGGTTCAATTCCCAGCACCCACATGACCACTAACAATTCCAGTTCCAAGAAGTTGTCAAGGGACTGAAGGGGTCTGACTGCCTCTTCTGGCCTCTTCTGGCCCCGCATGCACATGGTACACAGATTGTACGTGCAGACAAAAGCCATGCACATAAAATAAAAATCAATGAATCTCAAAAAATTTTTTAACTGAAATTTCTAAATTTTTATTAAATGTAGGACTATCCAGGTTTTTCATTTTTTGTTTTGCTAGTGTGTATGGGTATTATACATCATACATATGTATATATACATTTTTCAAAACAAAGTCTCAATATGTAGCCTTTACTGGCCTGGAGCTCCCTGGCTATACCCTCCTGCTTTGCCTCCTGAGTGCCAGGATTAGAGATATGCACCCCATGCCTGGCTTAATAGCTTATATTATAAAATGGTCACATTTGTATTCTCTCTCTCTCTCTCTCTCTCTCTCTCTCTCTCTCTCACACACACACACACACACACACACACACACACACACACACACTTTCATCAGTCTGGCTAGAGGTTTATATTTCTTTATTATTTTTTGCTTATGTGTCTGTATGAGTGAATACCCTTAGAGTGCCAGCCCAGGCCTCCTTCAGGTTACCTGTTCAGGAAGCTCTGGCTTGGAATGCTGAGGGCGCAGCTGTATCCTGGGCTCTCTGGGGACAAGAGGTTTGGGACATCTCCAAAGCCCAGCGTTGGACTTCCTGGAGCTGGAGTTACAGGTGTGAGTCACCATGTGGGTGCTGGGAGCTGAATCCAGATCCTCTGGAAGAGCAGCAAGTGCTCTTAACCACTGAGCCTTCTCTCTAGTCCTGAGGCTTACTTATTATTTATTTATCTATTTATTTATTGGTTGATTCTGGATTTTTCGAGACACAGTCTCACTATGTAGTTCTGGCTGTTCTGGAAGACACTATGTATACCAGGCTGGCCTCAAAACTCACTGAGATCTGCCTGCCCCAGCTCCTGAGGGCTGGGATTAAAGGTATGTGCCACTCTGCCTAGATGCATTTTATTTTTTGAGATATGCTATGTAACCTAGGACTAGGTACCAAGGGCTGGGGATAGCCCACAACTTACAGTGGTTCAACTTAAGACTTGGCAATGTCATGGGGGGTTCATAAGCATACCAGATGCATTTTTCAACTTACAATATTTTTAGTTTACAACGGCTTTACTGGGGCGGAGCCGAATCATATGCTCTGTAGGTCAGTAGGTCAGCTGGGTTGGGTTAGTTGGTGCATTTCCCAAGTCGTTTACATCCTGAAGATTTCTACCTAGTTGTTCTGAATAGAGGAGGTGTGCTTTTCTGCCACTCTACTGAAGATCCCATCAGGCCTGCTTCCAAGGGTGCCTTCCACCTCGTTCTTGCCTCTGCTTACAGTTTTTAGAACCCCAGTTTGACAGCCCTTCCCTCCTGAGTGGACAGAACCGTGGACAGAACCGTTCCCAGCTTGGGCGTCTTTGTCTTTCCCATCATCCTCCACTGTGAACTAGGAACAGGCTTCCAAGGAGCCCCGTGCAGGCTCACGCAGCCCTGCTCAGGAAGCTCTGACTTGGATGCCAAGGGCAGCTGTGCCATGAGCTCCTCTGAGGACAAAAGGCTCAGGCCATCTCCAAAGCCCAGCAGCATGGGGGCCTGCCCCCTCTTGCAATCCTCTCTCCCTGCTGAGGCCTGTTGCTCGATACTGCTTCTCAGCCTGGGGCATTCACCACAATCACCTGGGAACCGGCCATCCTGGTTCAGGAGCCTGGACCTCTGCTCTTCATTAGCCCTCCAGGTGAGTCAGCTATCCAAGCCTGAGAACCCAGCTAGCATACTGGCTTAGCAGCTTTAATGGAGACCAGAATAACATCAACTTTATAAACACAGCTGTGTGTCTCCGTGGGAAAGCCCGGTGGTAGGGGAGGTGGTCGGATGGCCAGGGTGGTATGTTCTATGAGCTGATCCGGGGTAGAACCGACAATCTTCCCAGTGTGCTCAGGATAGGGAGGGTTCCCAGATCATGTGACCGTCAGTGCTAAACCAGGCGGTACCAGGCAAACCTTTAAGACTTGGTTGTTCTCCAGGGGAGGCTGTGCTGGGCCCCAGGATGTGGCTGGTGCTGCCCTGGTTCCACTCAGGGGCAGAGAAGGCAGCAGGCAAGGACACTGGAGCCACCTCAGTTCACACCCCCTACAGTGTAGGAAGGAGCCTGTGTTCACACCTCTGTTCACACCCACACTATAGTCCAGGGACAGAGGGGGAGAGCCAACCTGTGAGGGGCCCTGATAACACTAGGAGCTCCATCAGCAAAGGCAATGAATCCTGGGCACTCTTGGGAAGCTGCGTTTAAGGGACGGAGCGCCAGAAGTATACATATGGTCTCTGCAGGGGAGCTGCTTGTCCTCCTGGTGGCCCAGGCACAGTGCTACCTCCGGGGGCCTTCCATGGATCCTCTAAGGCCCCGGCTGAGGGTGCCTCTCCAGTGAGCCCACCAAAGGTCTTTCCACCGTGAAGCAATGCTTGTCCACAAAACTGGAGCTCCACTGGAGTGTGCCCTCAGGGGGATCAGTGGCACTGTCGTCAGTGGTCCCTCCAACCATCCCCGCTCCTCCTCCGAGAGCATGTGGGAATTCCAGGGCATAAGGGCGCTGCTGCTGAGGTCTCTTGCTTGTAGGAGGTAGAGCTGGGTTTGGACACACCCACACCCATAACCAGCCCTACCCAATCCTGCGTCTAGGGCAGGGAGTAAGACAGGTGCCCCACTCTGGGTTCTGGGCAGCGCAGCTCAAACTCCTGGGAAGGCGTCTGGCCCAGCAACTTGGCTCATGACAGAAGCAGCCACAGAGGAGGCCTGCTTTCCCCACCTCCCAGCCCCCAGCTAAGAAAACGCTGGCAGAAAGCAGAGGCAGGGCCTGGGGCAGGAGCGGTCCCTCCCCCACCAAGTGGCCCACTCTTTCTCCTCTGGAGTTAAAAGGGAAAGAAAGGGTGATCAGGATGCAGAAAGAGGCCTCACAAACAGGCCTGGGTGAAAAGCCTCAAGGACACAGGGATGCTTTCGAATATGTTTATTTTTATTTTATTTACCAACCTGCAATATACATATTTAAACCACGTTAAAAGAGTCAGAACTACAGACCAGGGGCACTCAACATGTCAACCTCTACCTGAGTGGCCAAGGGTGGTGCAGCTCCCACGGGGAGAACATGGCATTGAAAGAAACCCTTATGGAGCCAGGCAGCAGAGTGCCTGGGCGGCCCTCTGGTTCCTAGGAGAACCCTGGGTTGCCCCACATACCGGCTCTCAAGCAGCTTGAGGTGTCCACGGTGGTACTTCCTGGACAACAGACAAGCTGCTGACCCAACATGAATGCTGGGGGGGGGCACATGACTCCACTGCCTCCCTCCTCTGGCTGTCTCCCCGTACAGCACCCCCCACCCCCGATTGCTTGCCTGGTGTGTGCTCACACCAACTGCAAAGGAAGGGTCCTCCTCCAATGTGCATCTGGGGCACAGGGACTCATCCGGCGGGAAAGGTTCTAACCAGCCTCATATCCACCCTAGGCTGCCCTTACCATAGCCAAGGAGGCTGGAACAGGAGGGGGCCTTCCTTCTGGGTGCTGCCAGGCTGTCAGCTCAAGGGTCTCCAGGCAGCCCGTTCCTTCCCACACAGTCCCATCTAACAAGCCCTGGCCACTTGGGGTGAAAATGTCAAGCACACTTTGCTCAGGGCCACCTAACGTTTCCCTTAGGACTCTCCCATGGGTGCATCCCCACCTAACAGAGGAGCCCGAGACCCTGAAATGTCACCCTGGCCCGACTCCACATCAGGGCCTATCTCCACCGCTCTTCACGTTTCCTCTCCAGCCCACATCTGGCCCTGGAGGTCGTCCGTCCACTCAGGCTGCCTGCACTCACAGGATCCCTGCCCCACCCTGGAGAAGAGAAAGCTCCCGCAGTGGAATCTGCCGCTCAGCAACAAGCTTGCCGAGAGCTTGGCAGCCTTAGCCCCAGTCACCACTCCCAGGAAGCCCTGGAGCCCGGAGTGCTCCCTGACCCCAAGGCCCGAGGCCGGCTCCCGCCGGAGCTTTCGCTGGCTGCGGACAAGGGTGAATTTGCAGAGAAGGAAGGAGACGCCGGCGCCTCTCGACTTGGCACGTGTCAGCAGCGTGGGCCAAAGACCAGGCTACCTTGGGCGTGGGTCCAGGGCCGGTGTGCGTCCGGGGTCGTCGCTCCGCACCCCAGCCAGCCTGCGAGCCTGCACCGGTCTCAATGGCCTGGCGCTGCCCCGCTCCGTCCCCTAAGCAGACCTTGGCCGTCGTGAGCCGCCCGGTCGTTGTCGTCGTTGTCGCCGCCGCCGTGCGTGCCGGGTCTAGTGGTCCTAAACATTTCACAATTGCGGTACAGAACTGTTGAACTGTTAAGAACCACTGGACCCGGCGCGCGTGCAGACAGAAGCTCCGCGTGGCCGGGGGCTCCGGGGCCACAGGTCCGCGCCCTCCCACGACCTGGCCCGCGTGGCCCGGCGGCACTCCGTGCGGCGGCGGCCGGCGTGGCTGCGCCTTTTATGCCGCGCGGCCGCCCCGCTCGGCGCCGGAACGCGCCAGCCGCGCTGGCCCGACCGGTTTTTCCAGGCCCGCGGGTCGCACGGCGGGTCGGCCCGAGGCCCCAGGACCCGCTCCGCGTGCCCGCGCGGGGGTGGCCCTGACTCACCGGCCGCACCCGGCGCCCAGCTTGACGCACCTGGCCGGGGTCGGTGCAGGGGCCGCACCCGCTGGAACCCGGAGCGCCGGGTTTGCAAAGCTCGCCAAGGGGGCCACGCCGGCCGGGCACGCACCGAGCCTCGCGGGGGCGGGATCGGACACGCCCGCACCGCGGACTCGCTTCAAAGAGAACTCCGTGGGAGGGGAGGGAGGGAACAAAGAGAAAGTGAAACTGGGTGGGGGGGCTGCGGTGAGTTTCTGCTTCCCAGACCTGGGCCTCTCGGGCAGTCAGAGGCGCGGCGCGGCGCGAGCCTAGTCTGGGACCTTCGGCCAGCCACCGGGGACCTCGTCCCCAGCCCAAAGGGCCCCGTGTGCTCCGCACCTGCGGGTGCCCTGCCTTCTTAATCACTGAGCCCACAAGGGTTCCATTCCAGTGCAGCGCGCTGTAAGGACAGTGTTAGAGTGAGTGGAAAGCGATTGGACGTGATGGTCCCATTCCTTCCCTCAAAGCTTAAGCCCCCGACGACCCGCGGGAGGTTGGCATAAGGTATTCCTGTCCATCCCAGCCAGCCCAGGGGACACTAGTGTCCTCCGTGCCACCGGATGCCGTGGACTGGGCCCAGTCAGGATGCAGCCCCTGGGCTGAGGGAGTCCTTAGACTTTTCAGTGATGCATTATCGTGTAACTTTTGCATTCAGCCTGCAGAGTGAATAGTGAAGGCTTTTGTGTTTCATTTTGCAGTTGGGTAGACAGCCTCAGAGAGGAGCAGTGACTGGGTTCCACAGCGCTCGGCAGTCTGCGAGTCTGGTTGAATTATGGAGTCAGAAGGACTGGCATGGAGGACTAGGGAATGACTGAGAAGAGGCATGTAAGAGTCCGTGCCTCACCAGGCACACATACTTAGACCGGAAGTCATCCTCTGTTCTCAGTGAGAAACCCTGGGACAGCAAGACAGGAACAACAAACAACAAAGCCTCCACGCGCAACCCAGCCTGAGTGGGCTCCCTTCCCTCAGCAGAGGTGGGCACTATGCCTCAGAGGGGACTTGGGGGAGGCAGGTGACAGTTAGAGGTCCCTATGGCTCCCCTGCAACAGGAAACTGCAGCTAGAAGAGGAACCTCGCCAGAGATCATGGGCATATGATGAGAGGGGTGGGGGTGGCCTGGAGTGCTCTCCACTGGGGAGTCTGATTATAGAATAAGATGCTGGGAAAACAGAGGGTGTGCTGAGAGGGAGATGTTCCCTAGAGATAACCCTGGCACTCAGAGGAGTTGAAGCCTCCCTAGAGGGAAATTACCAGTGTGAAAAACAGCAGTAAGCCCTGCCTGCTGGGGGCAGGGCTCTGCCCTCCTCCCTCTCATGAGGAGGGCCATAGAGTTCCACACCTTATCCAAACAGGAGTCTGGTCTTAGGGCAGTCAGAGTCACCTCAGCTCTGCAGCTGCCAACCTGGGACCCCAGTGTCCCTGGCGCGGCTCTGACCCTTCCTCATCTGGAAGATGGAAGGATGGCCCAGTACTCTTCTTTGGGGCCTGGAAGGATCATGTGAGGACCCCAGTGTCGAATCATACATGGGTCCTGCCCTCCATCTGAGTAACTTACTCACGACCCTCAGAGGAACGTACTCATGGAGTGTCTGCCTTCCTCCCACGGCTTCTGGACAGTCAGTGCCTGTGAAGCCAGCCCAGGGTCTGATGTGAAGTTGCATTCCTTCCTCATTGAGGAGAGGTCCCTGAGAACCAGGTCAGGCCCTTCTTGTTACCACATCTCTGCAGAACCTGTGAGACCAGCGTGGGGAAGAGCCTCAGTCAGGCTTCCCTCAGCTTGCATGCAGGTCTGCCTCTGCTGGGGGGGGGGGAATGATGGAGGGGGACAGTGTCCAGCAGAATAGGTTTGCACCCTCTACCAAGTGTGGCATTCCCTAAGCAATGGCTCTCCCAGTCCCTTGGGAGAAAAGTGCCTGCTGTTTGTGGACATCAGGCTGAGCGCACCCTCCTCGCCTTCCTCGGGCATGTCTGACAGCCTCACCACCCTGCCCCGGACCCTGGAAGTCTCAGCCCACAGGTGATATCAGGACTTCTGACGCTCATGCCCTGTGGCCCCTCTCCACCCACTCATCAGGGATTCACCGAGGTGTGGGGCAAAGGCTTCTGGGCCCTGCTGTGCTCAGGTAGTGTTACTAGGTTGTGCAAGGGCTGAGCACACCTGTCTGGGTGAGGAGCTGGGAGGCTGCCAGGGCAGCGTCTGCTGGGGCCTGGGAACCAGGCTGAGGAGCCTAAGGCATGGGGAGGGGAGTCTCAGCCTGGCTCACCCAAATGCCAAGGGCCAGCTCTCGGGGTCCTGCCCACCATCCTCAGGCTGCACGTTCTCATGGGGGCCCAAAGGACAAATGAGCACCCTCATGCAGGAACCAGGTAGAGGAGACTTGAGGCTCAGGGCAGCTCCTTGCTTCCGTCAAGGAGTGAGGGCTGGATGTGGCCGACTAGCTGGCTAGTGTCTCACCCCTGAGGAATTAGCCTGGGGTGGGTCCTGTCCTTGCTGGATGTTTAAAATTTGTACTGAGGGCTGAGCAGGAACCCACTTCGTAAAGTAAGTCCCACTGTGCCTTAGCCAAGACCTGCAGCTGCCCACCTGTATCAGGATGCCTACTTGCCCACCCAGGATCGTTGCCTTCCCTGTAGGCAGCCCAGGACACAGATGGTAGCAAGTTGGGAGCTGGAAATGCCCCATGCTTTGGGAGCTAGCTGCCAGAATGCCAAGGTTTCCTGTCACTCCCCTTCAGCCCCTGCCTGCCTGGAGGAGGTGAATTAGCCCTAGATGAGAAGAATCAGGACAGGGAGATGGAGCAGAAGCTGCCCGAGGGGCTGGGAGTGGGACAGGTCTTACTCAGGCCCTCCCTGTATCACCCGATCCTACCATGCCTGGCCAGCCTCAGGATGATTGCTTAAGTGAACCACTGTCTGCTGGGGAGACTGCTCTCTGCCCCACAGCCTGGGGCCACCTCCCTACACGGCTGCACAGTCACAGCCCACAGACCCATCCAGGCCAAGCAGCAGCTGCCTCCACAACTTTATTGACGTTCTGCTCCACCAAGACCCCCAGATTTTGTCGTGCCAACAGGCCGGGAAGCAGTTTAGCAGAAGCGGCTGGTATGTGCCCGAGGAACACCTCACGCTGCAGGAGGATGGCAGGTTGGGAGCCAAGGAGGACTTCCCGGAAACAAGGTCTGCTGAGGATGTACAGAGGACCATGTACAGAGGGTGTGTCCGGAGGCAGAGCCCCCCCCCCCCCCCCCCCCCCCCCCGCCCCAGGTGCTCTGTGTATGGAGTCCAGCCATTCCCAGGAGATGGGGGCAGTCCAGCCAGTCTCAAAACTCCAGGGCCACCAAATAGTGTGACAGGCATGGATGTCAACCGGGGGGCCTAGGCCCTCCCAGTCACCCAGCCCGACTGGGTAGGTGAAGGTCTGCATGGAGCTCCCAGCAGCTTGTATCTCCATCAGACTTGTGCTCCTCCAGAGCCCCACGGAAGGCTCTGGACAACGCATCTGTCCACCTCCACTTCCTCAGGCTGTCTGCAGAACCGGCTCTGGGATACCGGGGGCCGAGATCCAGCTGCAGATCAATGGGAGCTCACTGAGGGGACAGCAGCCCAGCCCAGGACTTCGTGGATCTAGGGCTGGGCGCTGACCCTGTCCTTAAGACTCTGCAGCAAGGCCACCACATCCGCATTCCCAGCTGCTTCAGCCTGTGGGGGGGAGAGGGATCTGTGGGGACTACCTGGATTCCAGCGCCCAGAAGCCCCAAAGCCCCGCCCACCAGGGCTGATGCCCCACCCCCACCCTGGGGACTGATAGGACACACCCCGTGGGTTGGGTTGATTCTGAAGAAAGTATGTCCCCAGGAGGGATAGACAGCGCCTGGTCCAGGATCTGAGGACCTTTAGGAGGCCTCCAGAATAGGGTACAAGAGGTAGCTACTCACTACTTGCAGAGCACAATGTCCATCATAGTCCAGCTGTTCCAGGTCAGCCCCAGCCTGCCACCATGCCCTCAGGCCTTCGCTGTCCGCCCTGGATGCCAGCCTGATGGGGGCAGGGAGGCAGAGGGAAGCTGTCAGAACCTGCTGGGCCCCTCAGCTGCCTACCTTCTGTGTGTGCCCCTCCCAGTGCCCTGGGCACTCTTACAAAGACTGCCCTAAACAGCTGATCCAGCAGCACCCAGCCCTGGGGCAGGAGTCCCAGCCGCAGGCGGCCTGGAGTCTAGTTTCACCTATGGGGTGTGACTGTGACTCAGGTCAAGGGCACAAGCACACACACACACACACACACACACACACACACACACACACACACGCATCTGTGAGCAAGCACACACCCACCCCCTGCCAGTTTCATATTTCACAACACAGACTTTGTGATGTGTCTGGCCTGTCTCAAGACAGAAGGAAATACCGACAGCCAGTAGCTATAGAAGGGAACCTGGGAGGTGCAGGGTCCAAGGTAGCCCTGAGCCCCAGGAGGCTGTAGGAGCATTCTGGCTGGGGGGAAACTCTGGGGGTCTCTTTCCCTGTAGAGGAAGGTTGGGGTGGACAGCCTTGTCCTTAGACAACGTTTCACTCTCCCATGCTCTGTGCTTCCACTCTGAGAGCCAGGCCCCACCCTGGGTAAGCTTCGGACAGAAGAGACACAAGTGTCCCTACGACTCCTTCCTGTTCAGGAAGCCACAGCTCCCGGGTGGCACTGTATAATTTCTGATGCGGATCATACTGGAAGCACCCCCTCTCCATTCACCTACACTGGTTCCCCACACCACAGCCCAGCCAACAGCTCAGGTTAGCCCAGCCAGCAGCTCAGGTTAGCCCAGCTAGCAGCTCAGGTTAGCCCAGCCCCAGTAAAGCAGGAGCCCTCCGGGATGGCTGCCTGTAGACCCAGCTGTGTCGTGTGCTGCCTCAGTTTCCCCATCTTTCACTGGAGCCAATAGGTCTGCCTGGGTGCAGTCCTGAACCAAGCTACCCCAGGAGACCCTTCAAAGCCACCCAAGGCCAGCTTCCATCCTCCTGGGCCTCCTTCCTCACCCCATTGCCTCTGTGAGCCACCCTTATCCCCCCATCGTTGGGGGGGAGGGCAGTAAACAGCACTTTCCTCCTGGGATGCTGCAGACCCGTGTAGGGGCCTGAGACTGGGGCTGGTACACTGAGGACGTCCCGACACATCAGTCTGGAGTCTCACGACAATTACCCTGGGCAGACGGACACACCGAGAGCCCCCAACCCCCATACCACCCATCGCCACAGCCCGGATCTGCGCTCCTCTTTGCCTCACGCCAACCAAGCCCACCACCACCCACGCACAGCCTTGCTGACTGTTCTGTGGGGTACTCCTGTGACTGGGTTTGAAGCGGGTACTTCTGTTAGCCAGGCCACCTGGGTGTGGGCTCTCCCTCCTCAGCCTCACCTGCCTGACCTGACCCTCCCAGCACCCCCATTGCCTTCCCGGACCCGAGACCATCACCCACAGATAGGGGTGCTCAGGCCATCACCTGCACAGCTCTGTTCCAACGTCCTCCAGCTCCTGGGGAGACAGGAAAGCCCCAGCGGCCCTCAGCAGCCCAATGACGCCCCGATGCCTGCCATGAAAAAGTGCTGATTGTCAGCGTGGCCCGGACCCTGCTGGCTTCATTCAGGCCTGGGGGTGGGAGGGCAGGGTCAAAAATGCCCATCCAGATACCCATAGCCTAATTCCAGACAAGGACTACCCCTTGGTCCTTTGCCCATCCTAGGGTGCCATCTCAAGGTCCGTGGCCTCCATTCACCCAAGGCACCTTCACAGGATACCCAGGGCCAGAGGCTGTCCCAAGTCACAGGGTGCTAGTCGACTGGATGAACGGCCCTTAGGCAAAACTGCACAGCCCAGGTGGTCTCCCTGCCCAGCTGGAAACAGCACCCCAGAAGACAGTCTCCTACCCTCAGCCAGTCAGCCTCCACTGGGTCACACACCTGAAGTGACCTCTCTGGTTAGGCCCAGGATAGGCTCTGGGGCAACCAAGTCAGTTGTGCCCCAACTCCGCCCTTGGATAAAGGGTGGGAATGAGCGATGGCACACAAACATGAAGAGTGAGGTCCAGTGCCCCCCCCCCCCCCCCCCCCCCCCCCCCCCCGCCACTTCCTGAGTCAATCTGGCTGAGCCAGACCTGGAGGGGGTGCTGCCTGCTGGGACAGGGGATTCACAAGGGCTGAGGCACAGAGCCTGCCAGACCTGCTCTGCAAAAAAAAAAAGGCTCAGCCTCACACCCCCACCCAGGGGTCCCACCAGGGAGGGGCCAGGACTGCACACTGCCCTCTGATAGCCCTGAGCAGCTCAAAGACACCCTCCCTCCCCTAGCATCCCAGGGTCTGCAGGCTGTGTGTTTCGAGACACCCAGGAGAAGCTGATCTGGGGGAGACGACTCTGGCGGGCCGGTCTGTCCCACTGCCACGGCACGCCAAGCCGCCTCCACATGTACAGGCAGCGGAGGTCCCGGGAGGAGGCACCCGGCACTCCACGCATGCCCTCTGCACCTGGTGCTGCTCTCAGCTCTAGATAGGGACACCCGTCGGGCCACACAGTGAGGCTTCGCCGTCCTGCACGAGTCTGGAGAAGCTAGCAGGCGTGAGGACACCCCCAGGGCCCCGGCTGTCTCCTTTCCCTCACCGGCAGTTGGGTAATGCGCAGACACCCACTCTCTTAGCATTTCCAGGGCAGGGCTTGTCCTGCCTGAGACAGTCAGGCAGAACTAACCGGAGAGGATGGGTGAGTGGGCGGCATTCCCAATCATGCAGGATCGTCCTTCCATACGGCGTGAGAGCCAGTCAGGGACCCTCCCCACAGGACCCCTGCGCCTGTCACTGCCCCTCTGCTAGCTCTTTCTCTGCCAGATCTTGGCACACATGGATGAGTGGGGGTCCCCAGGAGCTCCTCATACTTTGTCAGTGGTATGCTTTCCAAGACGCTGCTAGCATCTTGCGGCCGTCTCCTCCATGAAGTCCTTCCAGATTGCTCCACAGAAATAGGCCTCCCTCACCGGCCCTGTTCATGCCCCAGCTGATCTTTGCTCACACCAAACAAGTATCTTCTCTCCAGCTACCCTGCCCACATACCACCTGCAGTGCCCAGGCCCTCAGTACCTGCCCCTCACGGCCAGCAGGAGTGGGCTATGGCCATCTTCATTGTGGGCATTCACATCCACACCCTTCTGCAGCAGCATAGTGACCACGGAGGCATGGCCCCTCCGTGCAGCCACGTGCAGTGGGGTCTGACCACTACAGTCCTTCAGGTTGAGGTCTCTGCCCTAGGGGGACACAAGAGCACACAATCCCAAAACAAGGGCTAGGCAAGGTCAGGTGGGCCACACAGAGGACTGGGAAGGATGAAAGTGGGGTTTATAGACCCACCCCACCCGCTTCCAGCGAGGCCCTCAGGCTGGTGTGTGAGCCCACTGCCCAGTGTGGCTCAGGAGAGTCAGCGAGGCCCTGGGGAGAGCGTTCTGCCCACGTGAGCAATGCCCCACCTGCTAGTTTTGCCCCTCAGTG
This sequence comes from Peromyscus maniculatus bairdii, assembly GCF_049852395.1. Classification (NCBI taxonomy): domain Eukaryota; kingdom Metazoa; phylum Chordata; class Mammalia; order Rodentia; family Cricetidae; genus Peromyscus; species Peromyscus maniculatus. The sequence goes on along the minus strand of NC_134865.1, from coordinate 84,328,630 downwards.
GGGGAACTCACCTGCTCCACAAAGGCCTGCAGAGTGTCTAGGTCACCAGCGTGAGCTGCAGCCAGGGCCAGGCTGGACATGAGGACATCCTGCATGGCATCAACCTCCTAATGGGAAGGCAATGGCAACATGGGCCGCTGCCATGCTCCGAGGCCCTGAGTATTGACAGGGTGAGAACAGACAGCACCAGCGGTCCCCTGACTATGTGAACCCCATTTCCCCACACAGTGGGGCCGGTGGCCTCACTACATGAGGAAAGCGCCAGGAAACGCCCCACTGGAGGGCTCTGGCAGGAGCGTCATGCCCACCCACAAGCCCACCTGTGTCCATGCCCTGGAGACAATGACCAGGTCGCCAGGCTCCACCTGGTTCCCTCCATCTCCTATCTATGAGACCTGCCGCTGGCTCCTCAAATCTGTTTCATTTTCTGCCTCCACTGCTGACAGGATGATAGTCAAGTCATTCATGAGGGAGCATGGGAAATGGGGCAGCCCCCCACTCCCATACACCCCCCCAAAGGGCTTGAGTGCACAGGTGTAACATCCTGGAAGGGCTACCGCCCTAGCGCTCAGCTGCCCAGGGGCTCTCCAAGGCCCCAGAAGGCCTTCAAAGTGCCACTTTGTCCAGCGTCCATGGCTGGGTTAATCACAGCCTTGTGATCAGCTTCTGGTCAGCTGGGCCCTAGAGGGATTAGGAACCTCACAGAGCCACCCTAATGACAGGTCACCGCCCACAGCCAGCATGGAGCCATTAACCAGCTGGCTCATAAGGCAGCTTTGCTGGGGCCATGCATTGGGCTCCTGGGTCCTCAGCTGCCCCACCCCCTCCAGGGTCTAAACACTCAAGTACTGAGGGCAGGGGGAAGGGGGATCAGACCACATTCCAAGGTGCAGGCGTGGAGCCTAGAACCCCCAGCTCAAAGTCTTGAAGAGACCCCAGTCACCCCTGACTATTCAACACCCAGGACAGATAGCATCCCTACCTTGCTTAGGCTTGCCTCAGTCCAAGGTCCAAGCCAGGACTGACATGGCCCTGCTGGTTTCCCCCAGTTCTTGTATCCCCACACAACAGACAGGTCCCTTCCCCAACTCTACCTACGATCCCTCCTCACCATCCACCCCACACCTTCCTCCTGGCCCTTCTCCTGTGCCAGAGCGACAGTGGCAGGAGACGGTGGGTCCCGCCATCCCACGAGGGTGTTCGGGCCCTGCCCCTCCCACACACGACAGCCAGTACCTGGCCGCCATTCAGACTGAGAAGCCACGATACCCTGCAGCCCAACATGCCATCTTGCGGCGAGGACTGGTGTTCCTCGGTTACGGGCAGCGTCATCTCCCCACGAAGATTCTTGGCCAGCAGCTAGAACAGGACATGACGCTGATGGGCTTAGGCAGCACTGGACCAGGGAGTCCTGACCAGCTGAGAGAACCTGGATCCCAGGGCAGGGAGATGCGCCTGCCACAGGGCTGCCACACCACGTCAGTGTCCCACCCATACAGGAGCTCAGTGTGACCCCACCAATCCCCGAAGAAGGCTAATGCTGCCCTCCCTCCCGACAAGCTCAGGGTTTTCTAAGGCCTCAACCAGGGTCTGGCAGCCTATGGGCCTGGAGCCCTGTGAGTCTGAGTGCCCCCTGGGAAAGAGGAAGCAGGACAGGGTGTCAGGAGCAGTGAAGAGGGGTGGGGGGTCACAGTGCTCCCCAGAGAATGATAAGGGTGTAGCCTGGATGAACTGGGTCAGCATTGGCCCTGTCTTCCCACAGGGAATTCCCCTTCCACTTCCAAAACATAGATGCAAATACCCCTTCTGGCCTTCCCAGAAGTGCTCTAAGACCCTGTAATCGTGCCAAGGGTGTACACACCTTCTTCCGGTCATCCAGGCTCAACCCTGGCTGGCCCAGCACATAGGATAGTTTGGCCAGGGCAGCTTCCGACGTCATGTCGAAGCCTGAGACAATGCCAGCTCCTGCCATGGCCTGTGGGAGGGGACAAACAGGCCAGAGAAGGAGGCTGGTTCAGGGACCTCCCCTGGCTAAGGAAGGGCAGGATCCAGACACACATACCATCACACTGCCTTTCCCCAGACCCATTCTCTTCCCCTACCACGCCAGAGGCATAGTCCGAAGTCACAGCCCCCTGAAGGCAATGGGTACAGTTGACAATGACCAGGCCTTGTTCAGATGCCACCCGCAGCTCCTGCAGCAGGTCTGGCTTGGTGGGCCCATTCCCAGAGCCGAAGGTCTCCATGACCACACCCTTCAGTGGGGGCTGCAGGAAGGTCCGGACCTGTGTAGGTAGGACACAGGTTGGGGAGCTCTAGCTGGCAAGAGCAGCAGGGCTTGCCCTGGCTTCCCAACTGTCCGACTGCCCTCTAAGGGCAGCCTGGCTCTCTTTGCCTATCGGGAGAGCTGAGCCTTGATATTCCCCTCCCCCTCCAGTGTTAGCCTGGAGGGCCAGGGCTCCTGACAGTTGGAGGTCCTCAGACAGGGCCCTGCCCAGACTCCCCCAGGCTGGACAACTCCATTCAAAGGACAGAGGACAGTTTCCTGTCCACCCAGCATCTTGTATAACAGGTAAGGGAGGCACCAGTCACCACAGGAGCAGCCGATACCGAGCAGCTGATGATAGGAAGCAAGGGAGGGCCAAAAGCATGACAAGAAGAGGTGCAGATCCAGCAGGGGGTGAGGCGGGAGGAGCACAATGGGCCAGCCTGGGCTACATGCTAAGACTCCAGCCAACAAGAAAACAGGAACAGTAGAAAGCAGAGTCCTGAGGCCACTCGCACAGGTGTCCACAAGCATCCTCGAGGGTCCACACAAACAAGCCCACATTCGGCTCAGGTGCTCAGCTCACCCTGCACCTTCAAGCAGGCTAGACTTCAGCCCGGGAAGAGCCGAGCCCAGCTGAGATAGAAAGGTGCCCAAATGGGTAGGCTGTCATGGTTTGCAGACCTTGGCCTGAGAAAGGCCCAGGACAGAGGGAGTGAGTCTATAGCCCCAGGGAGCCCCAGGAGGCATGAGCGCATGGGAGCTATGGAGGGCACTGGAGGGCAGCGGGTTCTCCGGTTTCCCTACCAGGGTGGCGGGAATCCCAGGGTAAAGGCGCAGCAGGCCCACGTCACGCTCCATACTGCTGTGCACCACCAGATGGTCCTTCCGGCTGGCCTTCCGTACCAGCTCGTGGTTGACTGAGGACAGAGAGCAAGCGTCAAAGCTGCAGGTCACGGGCAGCTGCGGCCCCAGCCTGGCTCCAGTCTTCCACGCCCACCCTCTGCCCACTCTTCCTCCAGGAATCAAATCCTTTCATCCCTGGTCTCCCTCGGGCCAATGCCAGGCTCCACGGCATCCACAGCCTGCGAGGAGGTGTCAGGAGAAAGATCAATAGCCAAGCGGTGGCCCTGACAGGAGTCGTGGGGCTGAGGGTTGGGGACCATGGCTAACTGGTGAGAGAGAAGGGAACCTCAGGCAGGCCAGACTGTGCTGGAGAAGGGTGCGTGTGGTGAGAGCAGGCACTCCAAAGGGACCGGCATGTGCTGAGGCTGGAGCAGCAGTCTGCTGGTCCCAGAGGAAGTCCAGGCCGCAGCCCCTGACAGACAGCCTGGCTGGATACTAGGGACCTCCCATGTCCGCTCCCTACCAAGTAAATTAATGGATCTCCTCAACATACACCTTCAAAGAAAGCCTCCCCCTAATTCACCCCCAAATCCTGGGGGCCTAACAGTGCCCATCATCCCTCTCACACCCTGGGTAACGGCAGAATCCCAGGCCAGGGAAAGGAAGAGAGTGGTAAGAATTTGGGGGTCATCATCCCTTGAACAGAGCCATGCAGGGGACCCTCCAGAGGACTACCTTGTCCACAGGGTCAAAGGCCACTGTGAGGTCAACACCCAGGCACTAGCCGTGGGCAGGAACAGGCATGGCAAGCTATCCCTTGCACCTCATGAATCCTGGGCACACAGAAGCCCCAGCCCAGCGGAGATGGGATGTTGGTGACTTCCCTGTACTAAATGGCACCAGGAATCCTCTACTTCAGCTCAGGAAAACTGAGTCCTGGAGAGGGGAATGGCATTGAGAAGCTATGCACAGAAGCCAGGCACAGAGCCATCACCAGATCATAGATCCAGAACCCTCCTCCAAGCCCGCCCACATGCTGTCCTCCTGACTCTCTGCGGGGCTCGGGGGTCATCAACTCAGGAGGTCTGGTCGCTGTGTCTGCCAGCGCAGTCACATGTGATAATCGATTGGATATATTCCGGACACACAGTGAAGGGTGGGGTATGAGGGAGGGAGGGAGGGAGGGAGGGAGGGAGGGAGGGAGGGAGGGAGGGAGGGAGGGAGAGAGGCAGGAGACGGAGCAGGGTCCTCAAGCAGCCAACTGCCCACCCTTCCAGCTACAGCGTCTGTCCGCTGACACACTGGGAGCGTGAGATGTCCTGTAATTTAGGCACCTCGGCTGTGCCGACAGATAAGGCAGGGGGTGGGGGGTGATTGCCACCAGAAGAGTTATGGCTGCGGAGGAGGGTTGCACAGAGACAAAGGACCACCCTATGAACAGCCACCCTCCTCATGAGCCGGGAAGTCTCTCCTTAGAATCCCGAAGTCCTTCCCACAGGGACTCTGGGCACATAAAGGCAGCAGTGACTCAACCTGGCTGCCACCCCAGCCCTCTAACAGCCCCGCTGTGTTCCGGGCTGACAGACCTAACCTGGTAGTCAAGTCTGCCCTTAGCCTGAGGGTCCAAGGTGGCCCAGCTGCTTCTGGGAGGCAGGGGGCTCCCATGTACAGGGAGGGCACCGAGTTCCATGTGTCTGTGTGTCAAAGGCGTGGCGTAAGACCCCAAGCTAGTGGGCAACAGGATCAGCAGGGGTGAGCCCTCCCTCTGGACCTCTGCTCTCTCTGGTGGGCTGGGAGGGTTTCCCAGCAGAGGCAGAGCTGAAGGAAGGAGCTGGGCGTAAGGACGAGGGGCAGGGGGGGGATGACATAGATACATAGGAATGAGCAAGGCCAGCAAGACCTCGCCGTCCCCAGGGTGCCGTCCCCAGGGCGCCGTGTCCCTTTGCCAGAGCAGAGCAGACTGGGCAGCTACAGTCTCTATCTCGTCTGTCACCGGGGATGGTCCCCTGCTCCCCTCATGTCTTAGAGGGTCAATGAGGAGTCAGCAGCAGCCTGCCGGAGGCCCACACCACATAGATCATCAGGGCTCTGTCCTGGGGATAGCTGGCACGAGCCCCAGCAGCCCTCCTCAGCCACGCCCTGAACCCCAGATTTCCCAACATGAGATGTCAGAACCGGCTGAGCAGCCTGACAATAGCAAGAAGGCGAGGCGCGGGTTCCCACACACCCACACACGCAGGAGGGTACATCAGGGTATTGGGCTGGCACTGGGGGCGAGCCTCAGCTATGGGCTAGGGAAGCTACTGCTGGGCCAGGCTTGCACCCCAGTGTCCCAGCACGGCAGAGGTTTTTAGATTCAGGGTGAAGGCCTCTCTGCCCACAGGAGACGCTCCAACCCTGAGCCCAGGTAAGGAGTGACTCAGGCTTGGAGAGCTTTGGGGCGGGGCCCATATTCACGGCTCCTGCTCCCCGGCCACTAGTGCCCCCAGCCAGCGTGGGCTAACAGCCAGACCACCACGACACCATCTCATGCAGGCTCTTCCAACAAGGCTTCAACAGGTCTAGACCCCAGATGACAAGTGGACCTCTGCCACCCCCAGAGTCCCTGGGGCGCAGGCTTGGGGTTGTTCACTGCCTAGAAGATTCTGGGTGAATGGCGGGAAAAAGCATGCAGGTGGGAACCCAGATGAGCTGAGCCCCTGGAGTTCAGTCTGAGAGGGGAAAGAGGAGGCTTTCACGAAGTGGCCCTGCCCTCTCCAGGTTCTGCTCCTCCTGAACCTGGGACAGCTTCTGATACACAGGAAGAAGACCAAGAGCCTGCAGGTCCCAGCAGCGCTGTGTCCCACCCACAGGACCTGCTATGCCCAGGCAGAAGCACAGAGTGGGTGAGAGCTGCCTCCACCCTCCTGGAGGGCTGGGGCACTGCCAATCATCTCGTCCTGTCAGATGAGAAGAGCTGTTTTGGCTCTAGACTAGCAGCCCGACCTGACTGTGCCCATGGAGCCCAGCCCTACTGGGTGCAAGACTCCCAGATGGAAGCTTGGCCCTCCCAAAGCCTCCTCAAGACAGGCCTTGGGCTAGAACCCCACAGACCAGAACCTAGGCCTGCATCTCAATTACTAGGTAGGTCCGGCTGCTCAAGAACCAGGCACCAGTGGGCAGTGGTGTACCTGCCCCAGGATCAGATGGCTGTTCAAGCCTCCTCTACACCCGGATAGGACAGGCCTGAAGGACCAGGAGGCAGTTGCCCTGGTTTCAGAGAGACAGCAGCCCTTAGCATATATATCCAACATGGAGAAGCTGGGGGGCCACTAGAGTTAAGGCCTGAATGGCATCAGAGGCCACCCACACTTAAAGTAAGGAGTTCCTAGGCCCCATGGGAGCTCCAGGACCGGGACCTCCTGGGACTGACTCCTGAGAGCTATGTTATACCACAAAAGGCTAGGTTCTGAGAAGGAGCAGTGTGGGCAGCAGAACCGTCACAGAGGGGAGCTCCTCAGCGGGGGGTCATGCGGTGGGACAGCACCCGCAAGAGCCAGACCCCCCAGCTCTGAGCTCACGTTCACCACAGAGGTTTCTCGCCTCCACACAAGACCTCAGCCCCTCCCTCCCTCCCAGCCAGCAGACCCCACTTTCAGACCCGCTTACTTGTGACATCTGCACCCACAGTGGCCAGAGGCGGGAGGTTGGGGGAGCAGAAGGCCGCAAACCTCCGGGCGTCCACCTTGGTGGTCCGATTGCCCCGAAAGAGCTGATTCTGGAAGAACAGGCAGACCTGTGGAGGGCAAGACAGCAACTCAGAGCGGGTCCCCTGACATCCTCCAGCCCTCCCCAGCCCCACCATGAACACACCAAACCTCGAAGGTAACCAGCAGGCAGGGCCCTTCCTGCCAATACTACCCAGTGAAGGCCCCCGTCCGCTGGGGCCCTCAGAGCCTGGGCACTGGATGGACACATGGCTGCAGGAGGCCCTGGTTGTCCAGCCAGGGCTTTTCCACAGCTGCTGGTGACCTCAGACCACATGGACGAGGAGCCAGTGTCTCCAGAGCCTCCCCTGGGGTGAAGGAGGTTGGGGGCCACCTTTGACCTGCCTGTTGCTCTTTCATAACGCCTAACCCTAACACCACCCATCTCCAGAGACTGCTAAAGACCAAGTGACTCCCGGCCTGGCCTGTGAGAGACAGGCCTGTCTTTCTTCCTGTTCCACCAGGTGAGACAGGGAGCCCCCGAGGAGGGACACAACAGACTCCATAACCTAAGGCAGGCACAGCCCATTTTCATGGACGTGTGTGTGTGTGTGTGTGTGTGTGTGTGTGTGTGTGTGTGTGTGTGTGTGTGTAACACAAGTGTAGAATATCTACAACATAAAACCTGGCTGCTGGCTGGGCGGTGGTGGCGCACGCCTTTAATCCCAGCACTCGGGAGGCAGAGGCAGGAGAATCTCTGTGAGTTCGAGGCCAGCCTGGTCTACAAAGCAGGATCCAGGACAAGCAGGACTATTACACAGAGAAACCCTGTCTCAGAAAAAAAGAAAGAAAGGGGAAGGAAGAAAGACAACCTGGCTGCTGACAAGAATGTCGGTCGGGGAGAGCTTTCTTTCCTTGGTTTTATCAATTCCAGGTGAGGGACACATGTTTAAAGACTGTTCCAACCTCTGGCCTATGGGCCCCAACATGTGCCATAACCACAAGCTTTCTGGCATTCACCATCCCACCCTCCACCCAGGCCACTCATGTAGCCAGGCCGGATACCTCAGGAATGATGTATTGGCCAGCCATGAGCAGGGCCCCCAGCAGGTTCTCACGGCCATCGCTCCACAGTGCATGGATAGGTACCTGGGGAGAGGCCGGAGAGGTGGCTGGGACCTGAGAAGCCAGGACACACCCAGCTCCCCGACTCTAGGCAAACCCCTGAGGCCCAGGCAGGGAGAGGAGTTGAGGCAGGCATGGGCTGGGGAGTGGGGTCTGGGGAGAGTTCCCCAACTCCCAAGGCTGGTAACCACTGGCATTCCTCCTGATGGTCTCAAACCACCCTGGGCACCTTGACCTCTCCATCGGGCTTCCACAGAAATGAAGTGACCGGCAGGCACCCAGGCCCAGTTCTGGCCCCCAGTCCAGATGTCTCCAAGGGCAACTCCCTCACTACCCCCCCAGAGCTGTGAGCCGGGCAGGGGGCCCAGGGAGGCAGCTGGGTGGGCCGCGATGGCACGTCCTTCCTGAGGCATGCAGGGGCTTGTCCCTCCACTGCCTAAGTACACCACAGGCCAGGCCTGGAGTGGCTGAGCAGTGCCCGCGAGGACACAGTGGGCGGGACTGCTGTAGGATATGCGGAGGCCAAGATATTCAAGAGACTCTGGCCGAAGAATGGCCAGTCAGTTGTCAGGGCCTCTGGAGGGAGGTTCCTCCTATGGTGCCCAAGGATGGGAGAACCTATGAACACTGGGCCTCAGTTTCCCCCTGGGAAGAATAAAGGTCAGGGATGCTCTGTCATGGACCTTCTCAGAGTAGGGCGATTGTACTGTGGTTTTCTGGGAAATGGGAGAGACTGAGCCAGGGCAACGGAGCCACCACTCCTGACAGCACCTGGCACTCCGGCAAGAAGTCTCCCCATGGGGACAGCTGAGCCACCACTCCAGCCTGGTGGGGCTCCCCCCAGATTGTGCTCAAAGGGACCCCAATGCTGGATTCTTGTACACAGGCCCCCTGAGGGATTCTGAAGGGCCTGGGTAGGATCGCTCTAACGGTCACCCATAAGCAACCGAAGCCCAAGTCAGCCTTCGCTCAAACAGAGCCATTTCCACAGCCTTCCACTGACCTTGGTTTGGGGGGAAGGGGCACCAGGTTAGGGCGAGAGGACGGGATGTCATATGTGAGGGGTGCCAGGGACAGCATCAGAGAGAAGAGGAACAGGGGGGGGTGAGGGGGTCTCCCCCACATACTGCTCTATGTGCGTCTACCATGCTGACTATTAGGTGGTGGGGGTGGGTGGCAGACATGAAGCCCGACAGAGAGAAGAAGGAGGGAAGAAAGCCCCGCGTTAGGGGCGAGGCTCTGGGCACTCTGAAGGCCGCAATGGATAAGCCCTCCAGGAGCCCGTGGGTCCCCAGCCACAGGGGTTGGTAGGAGATCATCAGGAGTGAAATGGCCAGGCAGGGCACCACCTCAAGTGTCCGGACACCCTCGTTGGCAGCACACGGCAGGCACAGGCCTGGAAACCGGTGTCCCGAGCAAGAAGCCTAGGGCTGGCCAAGGTCTGGCTCTGTGGCCCCTGGAGTTCTCTGAGGACCGAGAGCCGTGGGACACGTTACCTGGGCACCGGTGAGGATGACAGGTTTCTGCAGGTTTTCCAGCATGAAAGAAAGCACCGAGGCGGCGAAGGCCATGGTGTCCGTGCCGTGGATGACCACAAAGCCCTGGTACTGGGTGTAGTGTCTCTGTTGGGAAGGATGAGCTCAGGGCGGACCAGGTCTCCCCACCACAGGCCTTCTCCCGGGAACATGGCTGTGGGCAGATATCTCCTCACAGGCCATGAGAAAGAGGAAAGGCCTGGGATGCTGGCAGAGGGCCTGGTGTGGTACTACTTCATCTCCCCTGTAGGCCCTCTCTGGAAGGCTAGACTCTGCCTGGAGTCCCCTGTAGCCTGCTTTCAAGAACGAGGGCATGTGGGTCCCAGGGACTCTGCACACTGCCAGGAACAGCTCTCCAGACTTCCAGCTGGTGCCTCTCAGGAGCAAACTGGCATGCTGGACACCTCTACCCATCACTTCCTGGTGGCGTGCTAGCCAAAGTTGTGGCTGCTAAGACCGCAGTTCTGAGGGCTAAGAGGCTCCTGCCACAACCTCCTGACTCCCTGAAAGACGGAACAGAGGAACTGGGAAGTCTCGTGGAGCAGTGTGCCCTCTGCTGGCCATAGGAGGTACGGCCGCTTAGCTTCCCAGCCATGAAGAGCTCCAGGCAGTTGAGTGAGTGCCGGGAAGATGTGACCTATCCTGCTTCATGACAGAGGAGCACCATCTGGACCTAGCCTGGAGACCCTGTCAGTTACAAGTGAGGAAGACTTCCCCGGGCCACCACAACCTAGTCTGGGAGAGCCCACTAATGGCCTGCTTCCTGAAACGGGCAGCTCATGGCTGTTGGGGCTGGTTGGAGAATGTGGAGCCCGGATTGCCCGATTCAGAGTGGCAGGGGCTTCTCAAGGGAGGTAAGTCAGAACACTGTGGCTGGACCTGCACCCGGGAGCTAGGTCTGGGACCGTGGGAGAAGAGGAAAGCCACAGAGGGGCAGCTCCGGGGTAAAGCAGCTGCCCTTGATGCTACACGACCAGAACCAGACACTGCGATGGAGGTTCTGATGCTAAATCCACCGAGAGGCAACTCTAAGGTTGCAAGTTTGGGGGTGGGCCAGGCCCACAAAGCCAGTCAGCCCCCACATGTCCTACCTCCATACTAACTGGAAACGGTCAATAGTATGAGCGACCCGCCTCCGCTTGTATTACAGAAGGGGCCTCGGACTGTGCAGTGTGTGGCCCAGGACCCAGCACTTTCCTGAGGCTGCCCTGCAGGCTACTGCCAGGTCTCTGCAGGTGACAGACAGACTCGACCACAAGCCCATAGTTACTCACTTGTCCAGTGCTTCTGCAGGGATCCTGCCCTGTCCCCCCCAGACCCCCCCACATTCAGCCCCCTCCACACCTTACCCTCCCCATACCCCAGCTCCTCCTGTGCCCACGGGCCACAGTCTCACCTTCCAGTCCCACGCAGCCTTCGGGCCCCACCCACACTCCACAGCCCCACCCTCCACGGCACACAGCCCTGCCGCAGTCCCACACTCTGCCCTGCCCACACGCCCACCCTCTACCTCTATGGTTTGGGCAATCTGAACCCACTCAGTGATGGTCATGTCACTGGAGTCGAAGAGTGGCTGGCACTCCAGCACCGTGTAGAGGATCCTCTGGTCAGGACTGGCCGGGCTGCAGGAGGCAGAACCTGTCTCCCATTCTGCCTTTCTCCTGATCCAAAGTCCCACCTCCACTGCCCTCCCCAGCTAGGGTGTGGGCGGGGCTATGGAGTAGGGGGCACTGGGATATGGGCGGGGCTATGGAGTAGGGGGCACTGGGATATGGGCGGGGCTATGGAGTAGGGGGCACTGGGATATGGGCGGGGCTATGGCATCTTGGATGGGGCTAAAGCGTGGGCGGGGCTATGGAGTAGGGAGCAAGGCATTGGGGTGTGGTTGGGGCTGTGCCTGGCAAGGACTCCCCCCCACCCCACACATGTTGAAGGGGCTTGTGATAAGCGTGGTTGGGCTCCACCTCCCAGGCAAGTCTCACATCCTGTGTACAAGCCCAGCCTCCCTTCCACCGGGAGGTCTCAGGGACAGCGACTGCGTGCATCTCCAAGGGGCAGGCAGGCTGGCTAAGAGCAGTGTCATTCCTTACACCAGTTCAGACCAGCTCATGCAGAGCAGAGATCTACCTCCCTCGGCCACGAAGGGCATAAGGTAGCTGGGGGCAGGGAGGACACACGAAACAGCCACGCTGAAGAGGGAGAGGCCACCCAGGCTCTTTTGATAGCTTTGGTGCCTGGACAGGGGTGTCCTCACCACACCTGTTAGAGCTTCCTCTACTCCGGCCCCTGCGGGCTCAGCTTAGTGGGGAGCAGAGGTGGCAAGGTGAACAGTGAGCTGAGTCCCAGGCACGCCGCAGTGTACGTGTCCACCTCCACTTCAAGGTGAAGGCCAATTCTGAAGTCCAGGGACTCAGGAAGTGTCAGAGATGTCTCGTGCACATGGCTCACGGGGAGGCCCCAGGACACCAGAGGCCGAGCCCCCTGGCTCTGGCAGGGCCTGCCCACCCTCTCAACCCCAGGTCACCTGCACACCATCCCTGCCTCAGAACCCCAAAGAATGTGTACTCACGGCAGCACCAGCGTGTCCTCGGGCAGGTGGTGGGCCCGGGCGTACCCTTCATCGTGGAACATGGGGAGCATCCTCAGGACAGCAGCCAGGCCTCTCCCGGGTAGCAGCACTGCAGGCAGAGTCCAAGCAGAGTGTGGGCTCAGACGGGGGCCATAGCAAACCCCCACAGCCAAACACCCAGACTCTCACAGACGTCACAGACTGGGAGGGCTGGGCCACAGCTGCCACTAAGACCCCTGGGAACTTAGGTAGCAGCTTTGTGTGGAAGGTTCGGCATCGTCCTCCGGAGCTGGCTCCTGATTGAGTTCCAGTCTCAAACCCAGATAGTCCCAGAAGCGCTAAGCACCACTCTACCCTGTCCTGCCTCTGCTTGTCCCAAATACACCGTACCAAGAGAGGTCCATGGGGCCAGCTCCTCTCCAGGATTTGACTCAATGACTGCCACGTACACTCACAATTCTACCCCCGCCTGCCTATATGCATTGTTAGCACACACACACACACACACACACACACACACACACACACACACACACACAGAGCTCTTCAAGACCCAGCTTGAGACAACCCCTCTAGGAAGCCATCTCTGGTGCCCAGGCCATAATACCCTTCCCATAAGCTCCCTGACCAGCTCAAATGCTCCCAGAGGGTGTGGACTGTGGACAACTCCTCCACAGTCCAGCTCAGGCCCCCTGTCCCTGTCCCCTAAACAGAAGAGCCAAACACACAAGTGTCCAATCCAGCCTGCAGCATTAGTCATCTCAGAAATCCGGATGTAAGGGAACACTGTGAACCCTGCTCCTAGGACACCCTAAAGGGCATGACTGTCTGGCAGAAAACAAGTCCCAGGAAACAAGAGCGAAGTCCCACTGCCATGCTGACCTCTGCAGCTCTGTGACCTTGGGCAGGTTGGCTAACCTCCTTAGGCAGGAGAGCCTCCCCTCATGCCCGGCCCTTGGGCACAGCAGGGAAGACAAAAAGATCCCCCAGAGAAGCACAGGAGAGACCTCAGGAGGAGGAGGAGGCAGTGGTGTGTCAGTCCCGGGTGTCACCTGTCACAGCCACGGTCTCTGCTGCCTAGACCCGTTTCTAATGCTGCGGCGTCACTACTGCCAAGACCCTGGTCCTTCGACAGCCTGCTCATCCGTTCCCAGCATCGGATGGGCATGCTGTGCCTGCTGCATCGGATGGGCACGCTGTGCCTGCAGCATCGGATGGGCACGCCGTGCCTGCAGCATTGGATGGGCACGCTGTGCCTGCAGCATCGGATGGGCACGCTGGCCTGCTGCATCGGATGGGCACGCTGTGCCTGCAGCATTGGATGGGCATGTTGTGCCTGCTGCATTGGATGGGCACGCTGTGCCTGCAGCATCGGATGGGCACACTGGCCTGTAGCATCAAATGGGCATGCTGTGCTTGCTGCATCGGATGGGCACGCCATGCCTGCAGCATCGGATGGGCACGCTGGCCTGTAGCATCAAATGGGCATGCTGTGCCTGCTGCATCGGATGGGCATGCTGTGCCTGCTGCATCGGATGGGCACGCCGTGCCTGCTGCATCGGATGGGCATGCTGTGCCTGCTGCATCGGATGGGCACGCCGTGCCTGCTGCATCGGATGGGCATGCTGTGCTTGCTGCATCGGATGGGCATGCTGTGCTTGCTGCATCGGATGGGCACGCCGTGCCTGCAGCATCGGATGGGCACGCTGGCCTGTAGCATCAAATGGGCATGCTGTGCCTGCTGCATCGGATGGGCATGCTGTGCCTGCTGCATCGGATGGGCACGCCGTGCCTGCTGCATCGGATGGGCATGCCGTGCCTGCTGCATCGGATGGGCACGCCGTGCCTGCTGCATCGGATGGGCATGCCGTGCTTGCTGCATCGGATGGGCACGCCGTGCTTGCTGCATCGGATGGGCACGCCGTGCCTGCTGCATCGGATGGGCACGCCGTGCCTGCTGCATCGGATGGGCACGCCGTGCCTGCTGCATCGGATGGGCACGCCGTGCCTGCTGCATCGGATGGGCACGCCGTGCCTGCTGCATCGGATGGGCATGCTGTGCCTGCAGCATCGGATGGGCATGTTGTGCCTGCTGCATCGGATGGGCATGTTGTGCCTGCTGCATCGGATGGGCATGCTGTGCCTGCTGCATCGGATGGGCATGCTGTGCCTGCTGCCAGAGGTTCTGCAGCCAAGCCCTGACTAGGGGAATCAGTCTCACACACGGCAGGCCCAGGGACCTTTGTCCACGGGGCTCATTCCCAACTATTCCCCTGTGCCCCATCCTCAAAGGCAGGCCCCCTTCGCCCCTTCTCTGGTCACATCTGCAGAGCCCCTTTGCCGTGAGGCCCCGTACTCACAAGTGCTGTTGTAAGGACATGATACTTCTGAGGACCCTGGGGAGGATCCCCTGTCTCTGGTCAGCGCCAGCGGGGAGCAGGCTTTCCTTCCCCACCCCACACCACGCCTGAATCAAGCTGCCAGTAACTCACCCCCAGAACGTGCAGCTAAGGCCGAGGAGCACCAGGGTGAGGCCTCGGCCCTGCAGCGCCCCCTTAAGCAGCTTGCAGACCTACTGGCCTCAGTGGAGTAGCAGACTCCAGCAGGGTTCGTACCTGCATCATCCTGACGGCACCAGCCACGGTAAGCATCCAGCCTACCACCTGACCAGGGGCCTACCTTCCCCAAGTCCTCTTGGCTACATCCTCGTTGTTGGGGTAAGTCTAAGGACAGAGCCACTTCAGCACTCCAGCCAGCCCTAGGACCCCCGCCAGCCCCTCCTCCACAGTTACGTCATCCCTTCCCCCTGTCCAGCTGGCCTGCAGCTCCAGCTGCTGCCCGCCAGCCCTTCACTGCTGCCCGCTGTGCTGCCCGCTGGACCGCATGCTTGAGATCATGGGCACAAGTAAAACACAAATCAGATGCGCTTCCATGCCTCCCGGGTGCAGGTCAGGAGCCCTGCAGACTCGGGAGCTGACAAAGCTGTTCCCCACCACTGCATGCCCCCAGGTTCGACAGGCATCCCCTTATCTCCGACACACCCCCTGGCCTGGCACAGAGTCCCTAAAACTTATCGGGTGTGGTTTGCTGCTGGGGATGTCGCTTGCGGAAATGTTTCACGGACAGAAAACAGAAGAACCCTGCATGTTCAGTCAGCCCCGTGGGCCTCCAAAGCCACCCCAGGCGTGACCAGGACATCAGCCCGCCTCCACATTCAGGAGCCACCCAAGCCACCCAGCATCCTAGTCCAGAAACCTGTGCCATTTGTCTGTTGTGACAAGGTTTTTGGAGGTATGATTATGTCAACTATCCTGTGAGGGAGAGATGATGCCAGGTTTTCCAGGTGGCTCTAAAGGCCACCTGCGTGTCCCTGTAAGGAGGGGTAGGCAGGGGAGTGGCACACATGGGTGAGCACCCGACAACCCAGCAGACAGAATGGCGGTGCTGTCCCGTTACACACGGGAGGAACGTGGTCGCAGACCACGGATCTTGGCAGCCACCAGGAGGTGGAGGGGCAGGAAGCCTTCTCTGTCAAGGCCTTGAGACTTTAAACTTTGTCTCCAGAAGGAGGGACGGACCCTGAGGCTCTCAACGCTGGTTGGTTGGCAGCCTCGGGACGCCCAGACCTCCACTCTCTCCCTGAGTTCCCTGACAGCAGCCGGCACCGGAGTATCCATAGAAACCTGGCAGTCCCCCGTCAGGGAAGGTGAGACGGGTGCATTTAGGTTAGAGGTTGATGGACACCTCCGCAAGGCAAAGTTCTCCTGTCCATGCTGCCTCTGACCACGGGCAATGGCTCCTGGGGACACTTGGCACACTGTACTGAGCGTGTACGGATCCTTAGAGCCCCGCCTTGAAGGGTGGCCCTGGGAAGCATCAAAACTGGCCCAGAGAAAGCTGTACTCTCCTATGCTTTTTTTTCTGGAGAGAAACCACAAACTTGTTATCATATGACAAGGGGTGTGTGTGTGTGTGTGTGTGTGTGTGTGTGTGTGTGTGTGTGTGTGTGTGTGTGTGTGTGTGACGGAAACAGCCAAGGAGCACAGGAGACAGGAGCTCCCCAATAAGCCCATTCTGGGTTCCATAACATTTTTAAACTAGACTTTGCTGTGATCACCTTCAGTGTTCTAATACTGGTTCTCACTCCCGACTCTGATTTGGGAAGCTGCCTTCTTTCCCCATGGAGGGCACCCCCAAAGCATACAACCCCGGGATGCTGAGTCCTACCCTCCCTGGGACCACCTCCTGGCCTGCGCAGCTGCCACACTGGGCATCATCCCAACTGGCAAGGCTATGCTGGGGCCAACTGTGACCATTAGGCAGGGGCAACCTTGGCTACTCTGTGCAGTTCAGCCCCCCTGTGGCGGTTTCGAGGAATGGTTCCCAAGGGCAGCAGGCAAGGGGCACCCTAGCTAACACAGGATGTCCTTGGGTGCCCAGGTGTCACCGACGCACACCTGGCTCTAGGCTTGGGGTCATTGGACACATGTTGTTTTCTGACTTGTGACATTTCACAGAACCCTGGAAGGGGTGGCGAAGAGGTGAGCCGTGCCGTCACCTCTGCCCTCTCCACCCCGGCGGGTCTGGTCACACAGTGTTGGGCACTGTTTACCAGCAGGCACACGAGCTGTTTCAACAGCGACAATCTAAACAGCTTCTCTGTGGCGGAAGCCACCACTCCTACTCACCGGGGGCCAGGACCCACGTAAGCAGGGCCAAGCTGGTTAATCATTCATGCCAGTGGGGCCATCCAAGGCAGGCAGGGCCCACAGCCCACAGTTCAGCAACCCCCACAGCAGGGCACACAGAAGGCTGGGGCATGCCGGAGTCTCAGGGTGCAGGCGTAGGTGTATTCCCAGCTTGCTGTGCCTTGGGTTCTGCTCCATCCCTGAAAACCTTTTCCCTTTACAGAAAATCGAGGTGCCAACTCACATCCATGTATCTGGAGGACAGGTGGCTTCAGCCACACCTGAGGCAGACCCCGGGCTCCACGTCCCAGCACTGCCTACTCATTCACGTGAGCAGATCCTGTTAGGGGGTCATCGAAGGCCAGACCTCTTTTCCAGTTCAGTCCTCGGGGGGACTAAGCCCGGGGTTCCCTAAAATTGTTCTGATGAGGGAAAGGCCAGTGGCTGCAGGCTGTGGGGTCCCATGAAGGCCTGGGCTGGCTTTTCGAGAAGCAGCTGGTCCGGGGAGCAGAGGCCTCAGCTTCGAGCCGGAAGATGCCATCCTGGGAGCCGCCTGTACCTCTGCCAGGGGTCTGAAGACTGCTGGCCGCTCTGAGCTCCTTGGGTGGGGTGTCTGCCACCCCGAGGAAGGGTCTTTTAGCACAGGGTCCTGCCAGTCTCCATCTCTTTCCAGGCCTTGCAGACCCCAGAGCATGGAGCAGGCTCCTGAGGGTCTGGAAGACCTTTACACATCGGAAAACCCACACCCCACTGGCCCTAGGTTTGGGCCATCAGCTCCTTCACCTTCCTGACCCATCATGCCCGCTGCTGCTTTAGAGAAACAGCACACGATGACCATACGGGGGAGCACCCGGGGGCCGTGGGGCACAATGTCACACAGGTGGGACTCCGGTCAGAGTCCACTTGTCCCTTAGCTTAGGTCATTCCAGCTGAGTTCAGCAGGGCTGAAACTGCTCTTATGTCAACGCCTAGAGGGGAAGCCACCAGAGGTGGGACAAGGCCGCAGAGCATGGGTCCTTCATTCCCCGCACGCTGCTGCTCTTAGTCTGGCCACACTCTCTCCTGGGTCCAGCAGCCACCCCCCTTCAGGAGCCTGTGTTCTCCAAGGAGCCCTCTCAGGGCAGCCCCCAACCCAACGCAACAGCATCCACTGTACCCTGGGACCCACTGGCAGTAACTGGACCTCCAGGATTCAGCTCCTTATTAATGTGTCTATCACTCCAGTGAAGGCCAAGCAAACTGGCCATGGTCCCACCTCCTAGCAGGGTGTCCTCAAAGGCATTCACCAGGGTGTCCCAACCAGAGACAGCAGGATGTGTCAGAGGACAGTCTTCAAACAGCCTGGACGACCTTCACCCTAGTGCCCAAGCTCCTTGAGGACAGTCCAGCTTGGCCCTTACCTTGGGGAAACTAACTCTGCGGAGAGAGAGCAGGCAAGCACCTCTGCCTGTGTCCCTCCCCTAAGGAAGCAAGCACACCCTAAGGGCGTTCTTTCACAGGCTAGAGGGTGTGGAATGTTCCAGCATCCTTCCCAGCGCCCTGGGCACAGAACAGAGCAGTCTTCCCAGCTCCCTCTTCTGTCCTTGTGTCCTTGTGTCTTCAGGACACTTCAGGTCAGGAAGAGTTACCATGCCCCTTACCCTTTCCAGGGTCCGGGCTGCAGACTCCCAGCCACCGGAGGAAGCGACTCCCCCTCCCCCCTCGCAAGAGAGAGCCCTAGAGCTCCCGGTGGCCAAGCCCTGAGGCCATTCTGCCTAGGGCGTGGGTACGCTGACTCACCGCCGCCCTCGCTCCTCATGCCGATGGTGCCGCCAGTGTAGATGGCCAGCAGCCGCCGCTCAGGTCCGGCAGCGCGAGCCATGTCTGGGACAGCGGACTCCTTCCTCAGTGGGGACCCGGCCAAGGGCAAAGCAAGACTGGGAAACGGTGGGGCCTTCAGGGTGGGGCTTACTGGCGCCCTGGGGCTCCGCTGGTTGGTGCGGGCTGAAAATCCGAGGTAGGGGCTGGACCTTGGGGTGGAGGAGGAGTCGCCTTCAAAGTAGAGAGCGGGACACTTGTAGAGTGCAGGAAGGATGTCTGCCGGGGATGGGCTGAACCCATAGTGGGTGGGGCCTCATGAAAAGGGGCGGGCTTTCTGAGTTTGCCTCACCTAGTTCAGAGGCCAAGGAATTCCAGAATGCCCAGTCAGGGCCACTCTCCTGCCCTAGCAGCCCCTACAACGCTAGAGTCCCAGCATTGCTGTCTAGACCCTTACACACACTCCCTGACTTCCTTAGGGCCAGGCTGAGCTAGCCAATTTCACAGGAGATTATCACCCACTTGTGATCGAGGGGTACCAGGAGGACAGGGAACTACAGGTGCAGGCTCCCAAGAGTTGTTGAAGCCCTGGTGCAGAGACAGCCCACCCACTAGGCTCCTGGACTTGGAGCAGACCCAGCCCCTCGCAGGGAACTGAGTACTGGCCCCAGGAATGTCCCTACAGACTGCCTTAGGCAGAGGTGAGGCTATCTCCAGATGAGATGGTGGGATATGTTCTCCTGCCTCTGAGAGTCCAGATCCCAGAGGCGGTGGCAGCTTCAGATCCTTCTGGAATCCCTTTGGGGGACATGACCTCTTACTGTGTCCTTGGTATTTCTCTGAATTTGGGCACCCAAATCTAACCCGTGATAGCACCCCTGGAGACCGGACATACTGACCTGTCACCCAGGGTGTGCCCCACCCTGTCAGCACACCGGCTTGGAGCAGGCCATCTCTGCTGATAGCCCAGCTCTGAGGCTAATCCCACGCAGGAACTGGGGTGACTCAACTGTTACAGCGGTCGTCACTCCACACAGTTCTGCTCTCAGTCCTCTTTGTCCATTTCCTGCTGAGGCATCCTCTGACTCGGTCAGATGTCTTTAAGTTCCTATTCCGGGGACAGAACTCGTGTCCTTCTTGAGTTTGCCCTCTGGTGACAGGACAGCAAGAGATACAATGCTGTGATGGGGAGGGGCGGTGGCAGATGTAAACAGGAGGACACAGGGAAGATGGTAATGATTCCACAGGTAGTCGAGGTCTCTATGAAGAGCTGCCATGAGGGCAGAGTCAGGGCAGAACATTCAGAGGACACACAGGCCAGGCAGTGAGAGCAGGTACCCAGGGCCAAGGCTAGAAACAAGCATTGCTGGTTTTGTTGTTGTTGTTTTCAACTTGATAACAACTTTTTTTTTTTTTTTTTTTTTTTTTTTTCCGAGACAGGGTTTCTCTGTGTAGCTTTGCGCCTTTCCTGGAACTCACTTGGTAGCCCAGGCTGGCCTTGAACTCACAGAGATCTGCCTGGCTCTGCCTCCGGAGTGCTGGGATTAAAGGCGTGTGCCACCACCGCCTGGCTTTGATAACAATTTTTAACTAACTAGTGTCATTTGGGAAGAGGGACTCTCCACTGAGAAAATGCTTCCGTAAGATTGGCCTGTCGGGCATTTTCTTGATAGATTGCCATGGGAGGGCCCAGCCCACTGTGGGTGGTACCACTCTTGGACAGGTGGCCCTGGGGACCATAAGAAAGCAGGCTGAACAAACCATGAGGAGCAAGCCTGTAAGCAGCACCCCTTTACGGCTTCTGCTTTAGTTCCTGCTTCTAGGTCCCTGCCTGGAGTTCCTGCTCTGACTTCCTTTGGTGATGGACTGGGTCGTGGAGCCGAATAAACCCTTTTCTCCTAAGTTACTTTTGGCCACGGTGTTTATCACAGTAATAGAAACAATAACCAATTCCACATAATGTCCACACCAGTGAGGCGGGAGCACTCAGAGAGTGGGCTCACTGGCTAAAGAGGGGGACTAGGGGATACTCTAGACCCTTCGTGTGATTGACAGGCTCTGCCACTGTTTGGGGAGGCAGGAGTGAGTAGGGGGTGGGGGGCTCTCAGGAAGTCACTGTGAGTAGGCCGAGAGGGACGTGAGCAGTGGGTGTGCCAGGAATGTGTGCTGAAGCTTGGAGTGTGAGGAAACAATCAACATTGGCTTTCTGGTCAACCAGTTTTCCACACCATGACACAAGACTAAAGAAAATCAAATGTAAGGAAGGAAGGCTAGTCAGTACAGTATAACCCCAGCACTCGGAGAGCTGAGGAGAGGGGATTACAAATTCAAGATCAAGCTAGGCTACAAAATGAGACCCTGTCTCAACAAAATCCGACTGGCCGCGGTGTGGCACGTACACAGCTTTAATCTCAGCACTGGGAATGTCCTGGGGGCAGAGGCAGGCTGATCTCTGGGAGTTCAAGGTCAGCCTGGTCTACAGTGTGAGCTCCAGGACAGCCAGGGCTACACAGAGAGACCCTGTCTCAAACAAAGAAAAGAAAGGTGGGTGCCATGGCTTGGAGGGAGAACACGCTTGCCACACCACACAGGCCTGAGGACCCGAGACCGATCCCTGAAAACCTCGACCAAGGCTAAAAGCGGATGTGGTGGTGTGTTTCCACAGGACTAGCAATTCCAACATTGAGACTAGAGACAGACACAGAAGAAGCATCCAGAAGCTAGAGGGCCAGTTATCCTGGAGTACGCAGCATGGCAGAAACAACAGAGGCCCTGCCTCACCAAGACGGAAGCGAGAGCCAGCCCCTGAATGCTGTCCTCCGACCTCCACACGCATTCTGTGGTGCACCCCTGAACGTTGTCCTCCGACCTCCGCATGCATGCTGTGGTACACCCCTGAATGTTGTCCTCCGACCTCCACACGAATGCTGTGGTGCGCCCCTGAACGTTGTCCTCCGACCTCCACACACATGCTGTGGTGCGCCCCTGAATGTTGTCCTCCGACCTCCACACACATGCTGTGGTGCGCCCCTGAACGTTGTCCTCCGACCTCCACACACATGCTGTGGTGCGCCCCTGAATGTTGTCCTCCGACCCTGACACGCATGCTGTGGTTCGCCTCTGGACGTTGTCCTCTGACCTCCACATGCATGCTGTGGTGCGCCCCTGAATGTTGTCCTCTGATCTCCACACACATGCTGTGGTGCGCCCCTGAACGTTGTCCTCTGACCTCCACACACACATGCTGTGGTGCGCCCCTAAATGTCCTCCGACCTCCACACGCATGCTGTGGTGCACCCCTGAACGTTGTCCTCCGACCTCCACACACATGCTGTGGTGCACGTGTGTAAACACCTGTGCTTACTTACTGGGCCAGGGTCACCTGATAACAGCTGCTAGAAATGGAATCAGGCCAGGTCGGAGGGGCCCCCGGCACAACTGAGGCTGAGGCTGTGACAGTTTTATCGAGAGCAATCAGA
Organism: Peromyscus maniculatus bairdii; assembly: GCF_049852395.1. NCBI lineage: Eukaryota > Metazoa > Chordata > Mammalia > Rodentia > Cricetidae > Peromyscus > Peromyscus maniculatus. Next base: position 84,306,639 of record NC_134865.1, on the reverse strand, counting down.
TTTTTTTTTATATCTTTATCAGAAACAGAATACAATAGCGATTGCCAGGATCAATTCACTTGTAGCATTGGCTACAGTGAAGCTTACAAGTCACACAGGGTCCCCAGGATTAATGTCTGAGACCAACTGTCCCGTCAAATTCCCATGCTTCCCCGACTACAGAGAGGCACAAAGCGGCCTGAACGCTTCACTGCCTGAGGGAGTGCATCTGTCTCTCAGGAACTGGAAGACACAGCGTGCCCCAGGAGCCATGGACTCTAACCCGAAAAATCTATGACTGCATGCCTCCCCAGGCAGCTAGGCCAAGTCACCTCCGTGGTTCCCTGCACATGTGAGCACACACTAGCCTCATAATAATAAGTAAGAGACGAATTAAAAAATTTAATGAGCCGGGTGTAGAGGCGCACGCCTTTAATCCTAGCACTCGGGAGGCAGAGGCAGGTGGATCTCTGTGAGTTCGAGGCCAGCCTGGTCTACAGAGTGAGTTCCAGGATAGCCAGGTCTGTTACACAAAGAGATCCTGTCTCAAAGAAAGAAAGAAAGAAAGAAAGAAAGAAAGAAAGAAAGAAAGAAAGAAAGAAAGAAAGAAAGAAAGAAAGAAAGAAAGAAAGAGAGAAAGAAAGAGAAAAGGAAAAAAACAAGAAATTCTGATGAAAGACAAACACAGAAGGAGAGGGTTATTTGGACCCACGGTGTCGTAAGCTGTGGTCTGTGGTTGGCTAGGGCCTGTGTCAAGGCAGAGCATCATGGTGTGATGTCTAAGACAGGAGTCTGCCTCATGACAGCCTATAAGGAGAGACATGTAAGGGGCCATGGGCCCAGTGCCCTCCTCAAGGACACAGCCGTCATGAGGAGGCCCCTCCCACCTGGCCCTACCCATTAACTATCCCCCAACCTCCCATAGCTCCAGGGGCAAGAGCGAAGCCATCAACACCTGTGCTTTGGGGAGACATTGCCACCCCGACGCTGTAGCTCCCGGCTTCTGAGCTGGGCCGTCTCAAGACAAGCTTGTTGCTGAGCTGACAAGACTCGGGCAGTTAATGGCTTTGTTAGTTCATTCTCTGACACTGTAAAAAACACCGAAGGAAGTCACCTTATGTGAGGACATGTTTGTCTGGGCTCACGGTTTCCAAGGTTTCAGTTCGTGGTCAGAGGGATGAGGCCAAACACCGCAACAGGGAGCATTGTGGGTACAAAGCTGCTCAAATCCCGTTGGCCCAAAAGGGGAGGGGCACAGGGGTAGAGCAGACACATGGGTGTTTGTTTGTCTTCTTGTGGTACTGGTGTGGAGCATACTAGGTACATACTGAATAAGCACTCCATCACTGAGCCACACCCCACAGCCCACCCCAGAGAATGTTTATAATAAAGCCTCTTCTTCCAAACCCAAGACCCGTGAACCCACAAATGCAGCCATTTATCCTCAAGGTTAGTGCTCTCAGGAGCCAGTCACCTCACAAATGCCCCACCTCAGCCCTGCCCACCCCACTCCTCCCTCAGCCCTGCCCACCCCACTCCCTCAGCCCTGCCCACCCCACTCCCTCAGCCCTGCCCACCCCACTCCCTCAGCCCTGCCCACCCCACTCCCTCAGCCCTGCCCACTTTGGTTTTACACACTTCTCCAGAGCACAGTCCTCAAACTGCAGCCCTTGACCCAGCAGCAATACCTGGAGTTTGTGGGCCTCTTGGCTCAGGGACTCCTGATGGAGCCCGGTAACCCCCACCACGGCACACCCTCCTGCAGCAGCTGACACAAACCAAGGTGAAGAAGAGCCACTGTGCCAGCCCAGGGGCTAGCACGTACTCGATGGCTCACGGGGAAAAGCTGTTGCCCCTCTTCAAACAGAAGATAGCTTTCCCAAGACGGCCGGGCCCACTGTGAGGGGCAAGCCAGGACCCAGAGACATTGCAGCTGGCTTTCCAGCAGTGAAACGGTTGCAGAAAACCTATCCCCAACTGGGTTCTTGTCCCACCCTTCTTCAAGAATGCAGTAGGCAGAGAGAGATTACAAATGGAAGACGTTTTATAATCAGTCAGGATAAACTGTAAATGGGATAAAACGAAGTGCTACCCTGGGTTAAAATGCAGCAGGTTTGAGCTCCTGGTAGCCGCAGGATGCCGGCTGAGAGCTGAATCAACTCTCAGAAGTGTTGTAGCTCAAAGCTCTCTGAGGCCGTGGGATGACAAGCAGGAGCCATCCGCTACAGAGCAGCTTTGCAGCTCTGGAAGTGTCACGCCCAAAGCTCTCAGAGGGCTTCTGGTGCCAACCTAGGGCCAGCTCTCATAGAGCAAGCCTGCGGGGCTGAGAAGCCTTCCATCTCTCCCAGGCTTCAGGAGCAGCGGGCTCTGAAATGACGGGTCGTCTCCATGTCTGGAAACTGGAAACTGCCACAGGAATGAACTCTGTCCACAGGTGAAGTGTGGTGTCTCAGAGGCCATGGCAGGAAAGAGTCCCCTCTATCTGCAGCCACTGGTCAAGCCTGGAAGCAGCCTTAGGCACCAGGGTCCTCTCTCCAGCCAGTCTGGCAAGGCACTTCAGTGGTCGCTTTCTCCTCGTGGAATTCTAACGCACCCTGCACACCAAAGCTGGAATTTACAGGGCACGAGGTGGCGACTGGTGGGCAGAGCTGGGTTCTGACTAACTAAATATAGGCACACAAGCAGAGCTCACCAAAAGCTGCTACAAGTTCATGGATGCTTAACTTGTAAGAATGTTTCATCTGGGAGGACGCTGCAGGCTTCGGCCACTGTCTCACTTTGTCTGGCCAGCAGTTCTTTGTTTTGAGGATGCTTCTGCCCTAACCCCGGTAATCAGTGTCGGATCTCAGAGCTGGGCCTGAAGCTGTCAGAAGACTCCAAGAATGCTTTGGATGGGGATACCTACACCAGCCGCAGCAGATGGGCAGGAGAAGCCCAGGGGGCCTCCTGCACCACTGCATGGCCTCACAGGGTGTCATTCCACCTTAAGGCCAGGGGACCTCACAGCTGTGGTGAGCTGCACCATGCAGATGAGGGAAGGCTCCAGGAGGTACATAACGACTCATCATGCTTCTGCTCCTCCACTGCTGTTGGTGCGGAGCAGCCCTTGGAACAGCTCCCAGTAAGCACACGTATGGTCCTTCCATCGTGACAGCCTCTGTGGTGACTACAGGGTGAGCCCCACGGGAATGCTGCTCCATGGACCCTTGAGATGGTGCTGAAGCAGACGCTCAGTGCCTATTGGGCAGGTGAGGGAACAGTGGCACACAGACCATGCGGAACCGCGAACACAGGCAGGGTGGCCCAGTTTCCAGTGGCTGACAGGGGCGTGGCCACAAGTACAGGTGAAGACAGAGCCACCTGAGGCACAGGTGTGGGGAGGATGGGACTGAGAGATACTAGGTGCAGGGAGGGTCTTGGGGCTCAGGGAGACCTGAGCATCCTCCGCTGAAAGTCTGGTGGGGAGTGGGGCCATGGTGAAGCGCAGCAGGTTCCCGGCTCTGCGGCACAGACCTCAGCTCATCCTTCTGAGCTGTGATGGAGGCACAGATCTGTAGAGAGAGGGGCTCTCACACTGGGACTGCCCGCTCACCAGGAGGAGGGAAGTGGGCGGACTGAGGCCACTGACTCAGGTGTTGCCTGCCCCATGTGACATGGGTACGCTGAGATGTCAAATACAGCCGTATACAGCCACTGGTCCAGGTGGGTCAGGCCTGGGTTCTGGCTTCATCTGAAGGTCGGTGTGCTCCTCTGTGAATCACTGTCTCTTCAACAATGAAGTCCCAGAGAAAACAGAAACTGCGGCCGCACCCCGCAGCAGCAGAACCCGACAGTTCTGGGGGCCACAGGGGCGACATAGCACTCACACACCACTCAGCAAGGCGGAGAAGTCTCCAGCAGTAGTCTACAAGAGACATTCTCATGGAAAAACAAACCCAATTCTCAGCCCCCTCTCGGGTGCTACACAAGGGCTTACAAACCCAAGAGAAAATGCTGAAGCTACACAGTTTCCAAAAGAAAACAAAGAAGGGCTTGTTTGTGGCCTGCTGTCTGAGCGGGTCGACTCTAGGCACCAACTACAAAAATCCAAACTCAACAAAACAAGCCACCAAAACACCAGGCTTCTACTCACTAAAAACACCGCTAAGCCCGGGCTACATAGTGAGATGTAGGCCAGTTTGGGCTACATAGAGAGAGCCTACCTCAAATTTTAAAAAGGAAAAAAGAAAGCACACACACACACACACACACACACACACACACACACACACACACACATCAGGCAGAGAGAAAGAAGTGGGGGGGGGGGACTGGAGCTGCCGAGATGGCTCAGTGGTTCAGAGCACTTGCTGCTCCTACAGAGGACCTGGGCTCAGTTCCCGGCACCCACATCAGGTATTGTCACAGCCATCTGTAACTCAGCTCCGAGGAATCCGGTGCCCACTTCCAGCCTCCACGCGTACTGGATACATGTGGTGCACATGCATACACTCAGACACGTACACATACACACGGCAAATAAACAAGTCTTCTTTTATAAAAATGAATTAGCCGTATACCAAGCTGAATTCAAAGTACACTGAAGCTCTCGACACAAGATTTAGGAGCGCATAGAAGAACAGCATGACTTGGAGGTTATGTTCGACCCGGGCCTGACGCCAAAAGCGTCAGCTCAAAGCAATCAGAGGACAACGGTGTCTTATCGTTGCGGGGAAGACCTACAGAGGCGCCCTCTGCTAAGGAGGGACCATCCGGGCACATGGAGTCTAAACCTCAGATAACCCAACTTGAAAACAGATGTCTCCAAAAGTGGCCCACAAGTGTCAGCAAGCTCATGAGGAAAGGCTCAACACCATTAATCACTACTGAGAGGCTAATTACCAACGACACGAATTCCAGCCGCAGAACCCACGAAAGGATGGAAGAAGAGAACTGGCCGCCGCCTGTGTCCTGTGGCATGAAAAACCTCCAGGAGATAATACCACACACCCCACCCTACCCTAGGATAGGTACTATAAAACAATGAAACAGAAAGAACATAAACAAAGAGAAGGAAATGAAGCCGGGTGTGGGAATTGGGGACACTGTTGGTGGGACCGCAATGCCAAAGGCTCTGTGGGATGCTGCCTGGGCAGGTCCACGCTGGACCTGTAGCCATGCAGCACCATTACCAAGGGCTGGAGCAGGAAGTGCCACACATCCAGCCACAGACACATGCTCTTGTGGCCTGGACACAGGAGAGGAAGGAGATCCTGTCCTGTAACACATGGATGAACTCCTAGGACAGAGCCAGGAGAAATAAGCTGGTCACGGAGACACACGGGAGCCCACAGGGGTGGTTGTCTGTACCCTGAAGCATGGCCCCTGGTGTGGCAGCAGGTGACTGCTAGGTGCTGCCCCGCTCCCCCGAGGCATGGACCCCTGAAGACCTGGTATGAGTACATGCTCGCTCTCTCTTGGCTACCTTGTGGTCTTGGTTGCTGGTACTGCGGATCAAGGCAGAGTTCTCCAGAGAACCGCGTTGGACTGTGCCCCACCCCTCCTGGATTCCGTGACCAACTCCTTTATGCTTGTTGTGAGTTAACCCTGAATAAATTCCTTTGATTATCAGATAGACTCTGTGGAATTTCCCCATTAGGAGCCCATTCCTTGAGACACCCAGATGTGCTGGAGAATGAATCTGCAGTGAACAGTGAACAGGCATGTGTGGCCTTTGGGAGGTGTTGTGAGGGCTCCACACAGAGATGAAGGCCACCGCACAAGGACTTCACCGAGGGAGTTTGGTTCTGTGGCTCTTTTGCCACACAGAGATACTATATTCAAGGCACCATCTTGGATGCAGAGAACTGGTCCTCACAAAATACCAGGCCTTGAACCTTCCAGTCTCAGAGAAGTAAGTTTTTCTTCTTTATAAATGATCCAGCCTCAGGTCTTCTGTTACAGCCATACAGGATGGGTGGACGTGCTAGCATATTCAAACAGCAGAGGCAGGAAACGGAATGCTGGCTGCCAGGCTGGGGTGGGGTGGGGCGGGGCAGAGGTTATGAAACAGGTTCAGAGTTTAGATACAAACATGGAAGTAGAGCAAGAGCGCAGTGGGAGCAATGCTGGATGCGCGAGCGTGAACGCAGATCTCGGCGCTGGGGGATGCTGGATGCACAAGTGTGAGCGCAGATCTCAGCGCTGGGGATGCTGGATGCACGAGCGTGAGCGCAGATCTCAGCGCTGGGGAAAGCCAGGCAGAGCGGCAGCAGCCCATCACTGGACAAAGATGGACCCCAGCACCTCACTGGCTAGCAGGCCAACCTCCGACCTCCACACATACATGCACACACAAATGCACCTCACACACGCAAGAAGACGTGCAACAGCCCCATGTATGTGTACACCCGCTCAACACGACCGAAGTTATATTTGATAATTACAGTCAGGCTGGGGACGGCCTGGCCAACGAAGTCCTTGTAAACACAGGAGCCTCCGTTCAGTCCCCAGTCAACGCAAAGGGAGAACCAAGGGTGGTGAGTGCGGGCTTCCAGGCCCACTGTGGAGAAGCAGGCAGGCCGTCCCTCGAGTTGGCAGGTTCAAGACGTGTCTCAAGAAACCAGATGGGCAGCACCTGGGGATGACACCTGAGATGGCTCTCTGACCTCCACAATCACACACAACACACATGCATGTGATTGCACCTTCACACACATACCTGTATCTGCACACACACACACACACACACACACACACACATACACACACAAAGAGTTACTGTAGCAATTTTTATGTTGTGTAATTTTTCACACACAATTTTTTAAAAAATGAATAGACAAGATCAGAAACAGCAAAAATGCCCACAAGCCAGGTATCTAATAGGAATTGAACTGTGAATAAATAACTCCCACAGCTCAATAAATACCAGGCGTGGTGGTCCTCACCTGCGATCCCCTCACTCAGGAAGCCAAGGCAGAACGACCACAAGTTCCAGGACAGCCTGGGCTGCGTGGTGAGATCCTATGTCAAACCAACCCCCAAATGTGGCCTAGGACTTGACACACACTGCAGAAAGGAAGGGGCAGGTAAACATAAATGAAGAACCGGAAGTAGCCGGGCATGGTGGCACACACCTGTTATCCCCAAACTCGGAAGGCTGAGGCAGGAAGGCAGTTGAAGGGCAGTGTGGCCCACGAAGCGAATCCCAGGCCAACCTCAGACGAGACACAAACGAGCTGGAAGAGATGTGGGCAGTGACTGAGGACCACCACAGGCAACCAGAGGCACCGAGCCTCTGCCACCCCACACTGAGGCTCGGGTGTCTTCGGACAGACTGTAGCTGAGGCCCTAGGGAAGGCCTGGCTGGCTGGTGGGAACCAGGTAGTACTAAGGTACACAGTCGGCACACCACCCTCCTGCAGGGCCCTCCAGCTCCAGCTCTGCCACACTGTGAGCTGGCAGAAGCTTCGCACCGCTTAGGGAGCTGGTGGCTTTTGATGACCTTAAACTACCTCTGCTCCAAGATCCAGTGACCCCGAGACTTCCAGGCACTCATCCAGGAGAAGTGGAAATGCGTCCACAGAGACTTGTTTCAGCAGCGTGCCCATGATAGACAGATCATAGGGGGAGGTCGGGCACACGTCTGGAGGAAATGCATGGAGACGCTGGTACACTTACGCAATGGGCCGTAGAAGAACAAACATTGGCTTGCACAATAACACGACCAACCTAAAAATCACTGTTGAGGGGAAGCAGCTGGGCCCAAGGTACACGGGCAGGATCTGCCTCGTGTGGACTCCCACACTTTCACTCAGACTCATCTCAGGAGAGTGGCCACACGGGGCCACACAGGTTCTGAGGTCTACAGGCTCCTGTGGGAACAGGAACACCCTGCTGCCTTGTGAGAGAGGTACACCATTGACAGCGTGGACTCCCCGAGTGTGATGTACACCTTGGATAGCTGCAGTTGGGGGAAAGAATCAGAAATTGTGCAAAGAAAAGAAAGATGGAAGGAGGGAGGGAGGGAGGGAGGGAGGGAGGGAGGGAGGGAGGGAGGGAGGGAGGGAGGGAGGGAGGACACTGTGAATACTGTGAATACTGTCAACTTGACAGGATCTGGAATCCCTGGTGAGACAAACATTTGAACCTGTCTGTGAAGGAGTTTCCAGCTGGAGTTAGTCAAGGGAGGAGGCTCTACCCTAAATGTGGAGGGTACCATATGGGTCGTAGACAGAACAGAGCCAGGACAGCAAGCTGAGGGCCAGCATTCCTCTCCTCTGCTTCCTGACTGCGGACATTGTGAGCTCAAGCTCTTTTACTGAGTGTTTTGTTACAGCAATGAGAAAAATGATGCAATGGTGAAATGATTCAATGCTGAAATGGTGTTGATTTCGATTCAGTTGAAACTGAATCGAAATCAACACTGAATTGAAATCAACACTGGCTGTTTCACATTACACCAGCCCTGGTGGTTAGCGTGAATTGTCAACTTGACACCACCTGGGAAGAGAGACTCAGTGAGGGGCTGTCCACATTGGGTTGGTTTGTGGGCATGTCTGGGGATTAACTGACTGATGTGGGATGACCCAGCCCACTGTGGGCGGCACCATTCTCTAGGCGGATGGAGTGGAGACACCAGGCTGAGCACAGTAAGCAAGCCGGGGAGCGTGTCTGCACTCACTCCTCTCTGCTCTTCGCTGTGGACACAATGTGACTCGCTACTTGAAGTTCCTGCCTTGACTTCCCCACAATCACGGACTTGGATCTGGAATTGCAAACTGAAATAATCCCCTTTCTCCTGCAAGTTGCTTTTTGTCAGTATATTTATCACAGAAACAGAAATGAAGCCACTAAGCAGGCGATAAAACCAAACAAAAGTCTCCAGACACCCTGAGTTCTGTATAAACATGCTGCCAAGGATAGAGACAATGCTCAGCAGTTAAGAGCACTGGCTGCTCTTCCAAAGGACCCAGGTTCAATTCCCAGCACCCACATGGCACCTCGCAGCTGTCTGTAAGCCCATGGCCAGGGGATTCAAAGCCCTCTCCTGGTCTCTGAGGGCACCAAATGTACATGCGATGAACAGATATACATGCAGGCAAAATACACATAAAACAAACAAACAAAGGTATGCTCCCATGGGGTTGCATGTCTGCCCTACACTCAAGGGATGTCCCTGACAGTTGGTGTCTGAGGTGCTGGCTGCCTGCAGTACTGGGAGGCATGCACGAGGTGGCAGCACTGACCCAGCCGAGTAACAGGGAGTCCTTCCCTGTACTCAGAAGCAGCTCACTGGAAAACATTCTTTCAGGGGAGAACATCGTGTATGCCATGGCACGCCACTTCCTAATTGCAGGTCTTCAAGAGCACAGTGTAATTTCAGACTCCTCGGGTGCCTTTTAATGTTGCACTATTTAGGTTAACGTAGCATTTTTCTTCTGTGAATCCAGATAATATGATAGCAAATAGCGCACCTAAAGGCAGGCGCTGTCTCCTGCCGCTTCCTCCCCACGGAGTGGGACCGCCTGGTCTCTGCAGCAGGGCTCCAGATGGGCGCAGGTCCTGTCTGGCTTTGGTAGCCCACTCTGTGGAGAGACAAATGCCTAATCCATGCTTAGGCCTGCCTGCCTGCCCGCCCACCCTTCTGTGCCTTAAAGGCTGAGATGTAGCACAGAACAGCGGCTTCTCACGGCGCCTTCATGTGTGTGCGTCATGTTCTTTGCTCATATTCACCCCCTGCTGCTCTCTTGTCCCCCCTGCCCGACTCCTGAGAACCACTTCCTCCCTGCAAATAGGCAGCACCCGCTCTGCTTTCTTGTCTTCCAGGTATGTCTGTCTGTGTTTTAAAAACCGCGGATTCTGCCGGGCGTTGGTGGCGCACGCCTTTAATCCCAGCACTCGGGAGGCAGAGGCAGGCGGATCTCTGTGAGTTCGAGGCCAGCCTGGGCTACCAAGTGAGTTCCAGGAAAGGCGCAAAGCTACGCAGAGAAACCCTGTCTCAAAAAACCAAAAAAAAAAAAAAAAAAAAAAAAACCACGGATTCTGCGCTCTGGGGAAAGCAGACATTTGTCTTTCTGAGCCTGCTTGTGTCCCTCAGTAGGAGGATTTTCCAGTTCATCCATTTTTTCCAGGGGGAAAAAAAGCTCAAATTTATTCTTTACAACTGAGGAAATCCCCATTGTGTGTGTACACCGCATGCCCCTGATCAGCTCGTGGGGACCAGCATCTGGGCTGATCCAGTATCCCGGCTGTCACGAATACTATCACGAGAAACATCGTGCAGGCATCTATGTTATGCTGACTCGAAATTCCTGGGGTACGATGGAAACTCAAGATAGGTTTTTTTTTTTTTTATTTAATTTTATTTTTGAGACAGACTCTCTATGTAGACCAGGTTGGCCTTGAATGCACAGAGAGCCACCTGCCTTTGCCTCTTGAGTGCTGGGATTATAGGTGTTACCACTGTGCCTGGGGAATCTCAATGTCACTTAATATATATATTGTATATACATGTATATATAACATGTAATATGTAAAGAGAAATAGAGAAATAATTACCATTTCCCCGTTCCCTTTCCTCCCTCTAGTCCTTCCCACGTACCCTCTTCACTCACTTCCAAATCTTTGGCTTCTTTTTTCTTTAGTTGTTGCTACAAATACGTATGTATGTATGTGTAGCATGAATCATAAAGGTTCTTATTAATAAAAACAAACCCATGGCCTGGTATTGGGGTGAACGCTGGAAGATCAGAGAAGCAGAACAAGCCACAGCTACCTCACCTTGCCAGTTCCTCAGCTGATCCCGTTTCCTCAGACTGGAAGCCTCTGAGTCCTCATCCAGAATGAATCTCAGCTGAACTGTTGCTCAAAAGCCTAAAAGCTTCATTAGCCAAAAGCTTCTAGTTCCTGGTCTTCACGCCTTATATACCTTTCTGCTATCTGTCACCACTCCCTTCTTGAGATTAAAGGCGTGAGTCACCATGCCTGGCTGTGTCCTTGAACACACAGAGATCCAGGTATATCTAGCTCTGTCTCTGGAATGCTAGGATTAAAGGCGTGTGCTACCACTGCCTAACCTCTATGTTTAATATTGTGGCTGTTCTATTCTCTGACCCCAGATAAGTTTATTAGCGTGAACAATATTTCAGGGAACACAATACCACCACACGTATGTATACATGCATGCATGTACTCCTAAATACACAAGCACAGCCTGCTCAGTTGTATGTTTTCAGGGTTTGCCGTGTGGTATTGGGTAACCAATTATGCTCGTCCCTCAATAAGGACAAAACAAACAGACGTGCTAACGGAGAAGCTCACGAGGTCTCAACCTAGAACTGCAGACCCCTCAGGAGTGCTGAGAGCGGGAGAAATGTCTTTTCCCAGGGACGAGCACGGCAAAGTCATTTTAGCCTGCGAGTCCCCGAGGGCTCAGGATGTTGCACACATCATACATTTATTGACTTCTTTACTTCTTTGACAACTGTCTGTTCATTTGCCCATCTGACTGGCGTGTGTGTGTGTGCACACGTGTGTGCGTGTGTGTGTGTGTGTGCGTGTGTGTGTGTGTGTGTGTGTGTGTGTGTGTGTGTGTGTGTGTGTGTTCAATTCTCTATGTGGGAAAGGTTTTCTCCCAGTCTGTCTCCTTGTTCTTGGTTCCTTTGCTGTGCAAAAGGATTTTTAGTTTTTGTCTAATCCCAGTTTCCAATCCTTGCTGTTATTCCTGAGACATGGAGTCCCTGTCAGAAGTCTTAGCCTACGCCTAAGTGTTTCAGTGTTTTCTCCCGTCAGTTTCAGAATTTCGGGTCTTACGCTAGGGTCTTTAATCCATTTTGAATTGACTTTTGTAGAGAGTGAGAGAGGGTCTAATTCATTCTTGCACACGGGGATACTCAGTCTCCTGAGCACCATTTGATGAAGAGGCCATCCGTCCGTCCGTCTGTCCGTCCATCTTTGCTCGAATGCAGGTTTGGGGCACCTGTTGACCACAGGCGGCCGCAGCTACGTGGGCTTCCTGTCCTCTCTTCTGTTTCTCGGTCTGTCTGGTTTTCCGGCTGGCGTGATGCTGGCCTGGCGATCTTGTTTGTGTTCTCAAAGAATCCGCCCTGTCTCCTGGACCCTTTGCATGGCCCCACAGTCCCTTTCATCAGGTCTCTGCCTCCATCTCTAGCACCTCCTTCTCCCCAGAGGCTTGGGGATCAGCTGGTTCATAGTTTTCTAAGCCTTTGAGTTGTGTAACCCAGTTCTGATTTTTCTTTTCTTTTTTAGACAAGGTCTCATGTAGCCCTGTCTGCTTTCTAGTAACTGAGGATGACCTTGAACTTCTCTGATCCTCCTGCCTCTGCCCCCTAGTGCTCTGAGTACAGGTGTGCCCCACAGTTTATGTGGTGCCAGGGATCAGACTCAGGCTTGATTGGTTTTTGTTTTTGTTTTTGTTTTTGTTTTTGTTTTTGTTTTGTTTTGTTTTTTGGTGCTAGGCAAGCACTCTACCAACTGAGTGACAGCGCCAGCCCAAGTTCTGGTTTTTTAACGTAAACATCCATAGCTCCTCTCTCTGAATTAATAGCTTTGCTGTATCCCAGAGGCCGGCCTCAAATTTGGGCTCCTCCGGCTGCAGCCTCCTGAGTTCTGAGATCACAGGCATGTGCCTCCAGGCCCAGCTCTCTTTCTGGACGGCAGAGCTGGTCTGAGTCAAGGCTGGTTTTGAGACTTGGCACATCTGAACAAACAGCCTGCAGACAAACGCTCACGGCTGCACTTGTCGGGTGTGTGTTGTTGGCCTCTGATCCCGACTGATACCCAAGCGGCCATCACTTGTTCGCTGGATGTGCGTCCTTCTCTTTGTTCCTACCATATCAAATAGAGATATGTTTGGCTGCTTGTAACACACACCCAAACCAACAAAAGCCTGCAGGGCCGAGCCATAGAAAATTACTAGGAAGGCAGGGTCTGAGGATCTGAAAACTTGACTTTGAGAAGACTTCCACCATTCCCTGACTGCTGAAGGCAGCTCACATCCACATATACTTCAAGGTAATTTTATTTCATTCTAAGGAAAACACCAACACATTGGTAGTCTAGTCAGAGCTGCATTGCATTTGCGCACTAACCGGGGACCCGATGGTTGTGTTCCTCTTCAGATCTGACTCGTTGCTTTCAGCAGGACGTGCTCTTTCCACATACGCACGGATGCTTGAGCTATGGGACAAACGTGGTGGATTGTGCGGGATTGGGAGACGGGAAGTAGGGTTCTGGTGAGGCAGGCACTGCGGTGTGACCCCCGGTGAACACTCCGATGGCTTCCTGGTGGGCAGCAGTTGCAGTGGGCACTGCCTGTGTCTCTCCCGGCAGCACTGGCTGAGCTGTGGCACCGGGGTGGTGACACGTTAGTGCAGTCTGAGCACCTCGGTTTTCAGTCAGATCAGTGAGGGCCTCACCAGTTTTCTCTTCGTGGGTCTGGCTCCTATGTAAATCTCCCCATCAACTGCTGGATCCTGATTCTTGAAAACATCTCCCCCCCTGGCGTTTTTTTTTTTTCTTTCGGAGTTTTAAAGTGCATTTGGCGGATATCTTTTCGTCTGGGCATTTCACGGGTGTTAGTGTAAGATCTTCTTGCCTTCTGCCTGGCTGTAATTATCCTCTGCCGTCTCCTCTTTGATCCAAGAGTGCTCTAGAAGCATTTTTTTTTTTTTGCATTTAACTTCCAAACAGTTGAAAGAGGGAGGCTACATATTTATTATGTATCTGTATAATTTTAATGGTTTATGATGAAAATGTGGTTTCCAGATTCCTCTCATTAAAAATGTGTCTCTTTGTAGGCAAGCATCATCACTTTATGTAAATCTCTCACAAACACAAGAAAAACAGCTGTAGGCCAAGCCGACCTGGGACTTGTGACCCTCCTGCCCCTGCCTCCCGAGCAGCTGAGGTTACAGGTCTGCATCACCAGCCCTGGCCATCATCTGTTTTTAGGACACTCTCCTGGCAGTTCGAAGGCCTCCTCCCGTAAAGCACGCATTCCTCACACAGGAGGGAAGGCAGTATTCAGGGTTGGAATGTCCAGGATCAGACACTCCCAGAAGGAAGGTGGGGGTGTCCTCACATGCTCTGTGCCTCACCAACTGTCTCTCCCTTTGGCCCACAGCCCAGACACCCTGTTTGGCCCAGTACATGGCAGGCTGCGCGTCTCCACACACATTTCCAGAATGCCTTCAGCCCACCCCATCCCCACTTACTTTTCCCACCTGACCGTCAACTTTCCTTCAAGGTGCTGACACCCACCGAGTCAGAAACGAGGTCAAGGCCAGGTGGAAAGCTCTGTTGTGCTGTTGACCTGAGTGCACAGGCCCGTGGATGTGCTCAGGGTCTTGTCTCCTAGCTGAACTGAGTCTCCCCAGGCTGAAGGCTCTTGTTTTCAGCAGCCTGCTACCCTGAGCATTCCACTCCAAACATAAAGCTGTTTGTGGTTTCCCCTAAAAGTATTTGCATTCGAAGTAATTTATTTCTGTACTTGCTAGTCACTGTGAACTGTCGTTCCAACTCCACAATCCATTTTTTACATTAACAGGTCGTTCTCATGTCTGACATCTCCATAGCAACCAGCCCCGGGATGCTGTTGCTGGGGTGGATTTCGGGGTCCAGGTCTGAGGAAGAGGCCTGTGTTGCCTTCGTGGTAGTTGTACCATTTTCCTACTCCTCACGGGAAGTGCTACATCTCAATCATTCCCAGACACAGGTCTGCTGCCTCCTCTGTCCTGACAGACACCCACACATGCCAGTGATTCATTCCTCCCCTATACATATTCTATCCAAACCATAGCTGAATCACGTACTTCATTCTTCCCAGTTCAACATGGGCATCCCTGTCTCCGGGGGCCCAGCACCAGCCAACGACTACGACATTCAATAGAGCTCCTCCCCAGCAATAAAAATGGATGTTAAGTCAATGTGTTGCTTAATTCTGCATATACACACCCTGGAGCACAGGAGAGGGGTGTGTTTGTCTATCCAGAGGCCAAGGATAGTTTGGCAGAGGTGACATTGCTGGAAGCTTGAGGAGAAAGAGGAGGGTTCACTGAGGAGCAAAAGGACCAGTCCAAGTACAGGGTGAGAGTGTGGACATCAGAATCAGGAATGGGCCAGGCTGTGAGGGAGGCGGCAGGACAGCCACGGTCACCGCGCAGACTGCACTGACCTTGCTCCTGTTTCAGCAGAAGCAGTCCTGTGCTGACCTGATGAGCAGCTGCAGACAGATCTGAGGCCAGGGGGCAGATGATGAGACATCAGCTTCAAGGCACTCCAAAACTTCCACCTTATCGTTGTGACGTGTGTTAGTAATTCCAGGTGTATCAATTGGAATTTTATCAAGAGATGAGTTTGTACAGACCAAGTATTTTCTGAAACAGAGCCATGTAATTCTGATAGGGTTCGAACCCGAAATGCCCCCCAATGGGTCATGTGCTAAAGACATGGATCCCAAGAGCTCTGACACCATCAGTTACTAACCTCCCGATGGACAGAAATTGGACATTACTAGGAGGCGATGGAAGCTTCTGCAGGTGAGGCCTCGCTGGAAGAAGCAGGTCACTAAAAGCACATCCTAAGGGGCTCTACCTTGGCCTCAGCCTCCTCCCTGCCCCTCTCTCCCTCCCGTTCGGCTTCCTCAGTGCTCTCAAGTGACTAGCCTCCTGCCGCAGACCCTGCCGCCATCATGCCCCGCCCTCCTCATCTCGATTCTCTGATTTGCTGGTGTGTAGCTGTTCCTGGCATTCTCTTAGAGTTCTTTCTACACTTGTGTAAGTTGAGTCCTAAAGTCTGCGCTTCCATTTCTAACTTTAATTATTTGTGTCTTTTTTAGACCAGCCGGTCAGAATACCTGCCTTACACCCTGTACAAATATTAGTACAAAGTGGACCAGCACCTCAATATAAAAGCTTAAACTATAAAACTATCAGAATAAAAACTGGGGTAGGGCTGGCCCCTTAGTCAAGTGTTTGCCGTGCAAAGTGTGAAGACCTGGGTTTGACCCCCAGAACCCACATATAAAGTTGTTTTGTTGTTTTCTTACTTTTACCTAACTTTGTTAGTCATTTTTATTTCACACATTTTAAAGTTATTTTATTTTTATTATGTATATGTATGTGGGTATGTGTGCATCCGTGCATGCACCTACAAAGGCCGGAAGAAGTGTCAGGTGTCCTGGGACTGGAGCCACCTGACATGGACGCTGAGAACCGACTTGTATGAAGTGTGGGCCCTCAACCACTGAGCCTTTTCCTCAGCCCCAACTTTTCAGATGCTTTCTCTCACTCTTTTCTGTTCCTCTTTCTCACATTCTTTTCTTTTAATTTACCCTCCTTTCTCTGCACCTTTAGTTATTTTAAAGTGTGTGTGTGTGTGTGTGTGTGTGTGTGTGTGTGTGTGTGTGTGTGCAAGAGCCCAGAGATACCAGAAGAAGGTGTCAGATCCCCTGAAGCTGAAGTTACATACAGGTGGCTGTGTGTAATCGGACATTTCTCTCCCACCCGCCTGCTCCCAAATACCTTGCAACCACTTCCCAAATAACTGACTTGGAGGCTTAATATTACTTATAAATTCTCAGCCAATAGCTCACTTATTACTAACTTACACTTAAATTAACCCATATTCCTTATGGTGGCTCTGCATGACACATTCATCTCCTGCTCCCTCTGCATCTGGCTGGTGACTCCTGACTCTACCCTTCTCCTTCCCATCATCCTTAGTGTGGTTGCCCCACTTAGATTTCCTGCCTGGCTACTGGCCAAGCCTGGCTACTGGCCAATCAGTATTTTATTAAACCAATTCAAGTGACAAATGTGTTGCTGGAGAGCTTCTCCCCAGGTTCCCCAAGCCCCGCAGTCCCACAATCCACTTATAAAATAATCACTCAGACACTTATATCACTTATAAACTGTATGGCCGTGGCAGGCTTCTTGCTAACTGTTCTTTTATCTTAAATTAACCCATTTTTATTAATCTATACCTTGCCACATGGCTGGTGGCTTACCAGAGTCTTTACATGCTGATTGTCCTGGCGGTGGCTGCAGTGTCTCCCCCCTCAGCCTTCTGCTTCCCAGAATTCTCTTCTCTCCTGTCCCACCTACTTCCTGCCTGGCAACCTACTTCCTGCCTGGTCACTGGCCATCAGTGTTTTATTTATATAGAGCAATGTCCACAGCACTTCCCCCCTTTTTTTTTTTTAAAAAGGAAGGTTTTGGCCGGGCGTTGGTGGCACACGCCTTTAATCCCAGCACTCGGGAGGCAGAGCCAGGCGGATCTCTGTGAGTTTGAGGCCAGCCTGGGCTACCAAGTGAGCTCCAGGAAAGGCGCAAAGCTACACAGAGAAACCCTGTCTCGAAAAACAAAACAAAACAAAACAAAAAAAAAAAAAAAGGAAGGTTTTAACTTTAACATGGTAAAATTACATATAACAAAACAATTACCAAGCAAGAATTATAGTTACAATATTAAAGAAGATGTCCTATCTATCTTATAGTTGTGAGTTTAAGGTTTTATATCTAACTTATCTTTTATCATAACTGAGGAAATTACAACTATCTAGTTTTCAACCACATCAAAGACCTGAGAAGGAACATAATGGTACCTGAGAAATAGTAGATGAATGCAAGCAACTTTCGGGAATCTTGTAAAAGTAGACCAAGACAGCTGGCAGCCTGGACAGTCACCTAATGTTTCTCAGCATTGTTGGTGCATTTAAATTGGCTACAGGCCTAGAGTATATGACAGACCATTTTTAGAAGCAGGAATTCTGAGAGACCATCTTACCCTGTCTTGGCAGAGTACAGTGGTCGCTTTCCTTGTGTCCCGCTTGTCCAGAAAGGAGAGCATTATATTTGTACTGTCAGCCATCAAGGCAAGGGCAGTTCTTTGCCCAGTAGGCCATTTTGTGCCTAAAAGACAAACTTCCAAATGGAAATGTCTTAGAAGCCCAACATTCTCTCGGGATCAATTGGTGCAGCCAGGAGCAATTGTGTCTCACGTCAACAGAATTTTAAGTTATTTAAATGCCATATTCTCTAGGTCTATGAAGTGTTTGAAGATTACCTATCTATCTGAAATATATCTATATATACCTAGAAGACTTAACTAACATGGCTACAGATATGATTATCATAGATGACTAATTATTAATCTATTTTTTAATTATCCATTACAATTTTAAATGAGTTACATAAACATAATACCTCAAACAAGAATAGAAATATATATATATATATATATATATATATATATACAGTATAACAAAATTAACTTCAAGTTTGTATCAATAAACTAAAATTTATACCAATGTAAAACATTTTAAACATAAACTAAAATCTATACCAATGTAAAACATTTTAAACAAGTTGTTCTTTAAAAGTAGGTTGATTAATCTATCTTTTTATCTTATCATCTCTATATCCTCCTATATATCTATATCATATCCCCTTTTCTTTTTTAGAAAGAGATCACATTTATAATCAACCTGTTTTAAATAAAAATATTGGTATTTTCTGTCCCACACCAGAGGGCTCTTCTGATTTGGGACACAAGAATCTCTTAACCATTTTTTTTTTAAGCAATATGTCTGGGTTTAGAGGGGGAGTGAGCCAATTCTACCTCTAAAGCCAGCTTGGTATATTTGGGAATTTGGGCATAGCATCTCTTACTACTTCCTGCTGGAGGGGGGCGCTGTGTCTTATGGGGACGCAAAGAAAATTTTAGGCCTATGGGGTAGTCCGTGAGGCTGTATTGTGTGAACCAGTTGCCTTGAAACGGCTCTGGATGTTGGATCATCTGGGCCATGGTGTCATCGGAGACCTTTCAGGGGGTCTTGGCTGGTGAAACCTGATGTATCTTAATCTGGAACAAATCCACAGCCTCTGGCTTTTTGTGGAAACAAAAGCAGAACCTCTTTTCCAAAGTAACACATCCTTATATACAAATTTTGAAGTCAAGGTACCTTTAAAATTTACATTTTGGCATAAGTGAACAGCTTTTACAATCAAATGTTTTTCTTTAGTTATAAATATCAAAGACAACATAATCTAGATTTTATGTGTGATAGCCATCTTTACATGGCTTTTTACCTTCAATGTTTTTTTTTTAAAGATTTATTTATTTATTTATTATGTATACAGTGTTCTGTCTGCATATACACCTGCAGGTCAGAAGAGGGCACCAGATCTCCTTATGGATGGTTGTGAGCCACCATGTGGTTGCTGGGAATTGAACTCAGGACCTCTGGAAGAGCATCTGAGCCATCTCTCCAGCCCCACCTTCAATGTTTTTTTAAACACTTTATTTTTAGATACTATTTGTTTATATAACGGTATATTTTTTTTTCTTTTAAGCCTACGTACATTTTTACATGCATTATAAACTATTTTATCTGAATCAGTCTTATTGCGAACTTATTGGTTTAAACTGTAGCCTTTTAAGCCTGAAAGGACACTGTGGCTGCTGGCTCTGCCCACTTCAGCTTCCCAACATAACGGTGGGACGTTTTCCACCAGCTCTGGGAGCCATCGATTCTCAGAAATAGTGGGTCTAAGCTTTTATCAAAGCAGCGTGTAGCCTAGAAACCTCTTTTTTTTTTTTTTTAAATACTAGTAAAGACTAAATCTACCACATAGCTTAATGTGCCGCTGACAGACGCCTCATTACCTCCATACTACCGGTCAAATGCACACGCCAGGAACCCACCAGTGTTCAAACCTGCGTTTTGTGGCGTCTAGATGCCCGTATGAGACAAGAAGCAGGAACCTGGTTTTGGCTCTGTTTAGAATTGGTTATTAAATATTCTCAGGTTTAAGGTGGAAACTTGAGCCGTTGGGTGCCATTTGTTGCTGGAGAGCTTCTCTCTAGGCTCCACCAAGCCCCGCAGTCCCACAATCCACTTATAAAATAATCACTCAGACACTTATATCACTTATAAACTGTATGGCCGTGGCAGGCTTCTTGCTAACTGTTCTTTTATCTTAAATTAACCCATTTTTATTAATCTATACCTTGCCACATGGCTGGTGGCTTACCAGAGTCTTTACATGCTGATTGTCCTGGCGGTGGCTGCAGTGTCTCCCCCCTCAGCCTTCCACTTCCCAGAATTCTCCTCTCTCCTGTCCCACCTACTTCCTGCCTGGCAACCTACTTCCTGCCTGGTCACTGGCCATCAGTGTTTTATTTATATAGAGCAATATCCACAGCACAAATGTTTACAGTGCACAAGAGGATTATTCCACAGCATTTCCCCTTTTTTGTCTAATTAAAAAGGAAGGGGTTTTTTTTTGTTTGTTTGGTTTTGGTTTTGGTTTTGGTTTTTCGAGACAGGGTTTCTCTGTGTAGCTTTGCGCTTTTCCTGGAGCTCATTTGGTAGTCCAGGCTGGCCTTGAACTCACAGAGATCCGCCTGGCTCTGCCTCCTGAGTGCTGGGATTAAAGGCGTGCGCCACCACCGCCCGGCTTAAAAAGGAAGGTTTTAACTTTAATGTAGTAAGATTATATACAGCAAAAACAGTTAACAGGTAAGAATTACGGTATCCAGTCTATTTGTATCTGACAAAATCAGAGAAAACATTTAATTATTCATCCTATCTTGGTGAGTCCAAATTATATCTAATTTACCCTTTTATTAAAACTAAGAAAAGTATAACTATGACTATCTAGTCTTCAACTCCATCAAAGACTCCAGACAGATGAAATGTTACCTAATGACAGGGACATCAGGCTGCCTGGACAGTCACCCACATTTTCTCTGCAACCTTGGGGCATCCATCTTTGGCCTATAGACCTAGCATATCTGACAGACTTTCCTGTGAAGCAGGGAATTTTGAAAGGCTGTCCTACCTTGTCTTGGCAAAGTTCAACGGTCACCTTTCTTGTGTCCTGCTGGTCCAGTTTGGACAGTAACTATCAGCAGTTGAGGCAAGGGCAGTTTCTTTGTCCATATGGCTAGCTTTTGCCATAAGGAAAAAAAACTCCATATGGAATTTCTTCGATGCCCATTTCCTCTTCTGAAGTAGATCAGTGCTGCCAGGAGCAGATGTGTCTCACTATCATGAAAAGCCTTAGCTTATTAGACATATTAAATGCCATATTCTGTAGGTCTTTGGAGTGTTTGAAGACCATCTATCTATCCATCTATCTACCTAAATATATCTATGACCTTAAAAACATACCTAACATGACTGTATGTTTGACTATTATAGATGACTATTAATCTGTATTTCTTAATAGTACATTACATTTTTAAATGAGCTGAATAAATACAATACCTAAACAAGAGTAGAAATATACATACAGTATAACAAAATTAATTTTAAATTTGTATCAATAAACCAAAATCCATACCAATGTAAAATATTTAAGATCAATAGTTGATTTTTGGATTAAAGTAGATTCAATAATCTATCCTTTTATCCTATCATTTCTATATCCTTCTTTTCCTTTTCAGAACAAGATCCCTGAATCTAATCTTCTTTTAAGCTTTTTTCCTGACCACAAAAAACTTGTAACCAACCCCCTAAACAATGACAAATATCCATAATTTATTTCTGGGAATGTGGGAAAGTAATTCTTTAAACTACTTTCTGCTGACTCGGGGCTCTGGCTATCTTTGGGGGACCCTGAGAAAATTTAGGATTATGGTTAAGTCCTGACTGGAGTAGTCTGTGAGGCTGGATCATCTCAGCCAGCAGCCTTGAAGATGTTCTGGATGCAGAACTCAGAGGAAACTGCAACAGAGGTGCTCTGGAACATTGGATCACCTGGACAACCTGTTCCCATTGAAGATTTTTCAGGGTGTCTTCCTCGATCAAACCTGACTGAATGAATCCACAGCCTCTCATTTCCTGTGGAAATAGAAGCAGAATCTCTTTCCTAAAGTAACATATCTCCTGACAAATTTTGAAGTCAAGATACTTTTAAAATATATAAGTAGGTTTAATCTAGCAGCTTTCATAATCAAATGTCTCTCAGCAGTTATAGTCTGTTCATTAGCAGTCAAAAAATGTAAAGGCAACACAATATCATACAGTATGCAGACTCTCTGTATATTTTCCATCTTTACGTGGCTTATTATATTTTTTATTACTCTATTTCTCTTTTAAGGACTTTCTCTACCCTTTTTCTTTTCTCTCCCAAGCCTACGTATATCTTTTTAAACACACTGTGGCCTGTTTAAAGGCTCTTTTTGTCTGAATCTGTCCTTACTACATACCTGTAACCTTTTCTGTCTGCATGAACAAAAACTGCTGTGTATCTTAGATCATAGCACACTGGTGCTGGCTCTTCCCGCTGGGTTCACTGCCAGTCCAGTCTAGCGGAGGAGGCACATTTGCCACGAGCTCTGGGAGCCATGTTTGTTGCTCCAACTCTGGGAACTTTCTAGGTCCACACCGCCACCGAGTGGTGTGCCGCCTGCTGCTCAAAAACAACATTAAGTGTTTGGTAGCAGGACCTCTTAAAGACTCACCTGTTTCTGCTGCTTGCATTGAGCCCAGAAGCTGTTTCTTAAAGGAGCCACGTCTCTGCTTACTGACAGCAAACAGAGCCCACCCGATAAAATGCAGCTACCAAGAGGATGTGCTTGACTCCGTTCTTGCCTGTCTAGAATCCCTTTTTAAGCTTTGTCAGGTTGTATGTGAAAATTTTGGCTACACGTTTGAGTGCCATATGTAATCAGATGTTTCTCTCCCACCCACCTGCTCCCAAATGCCAGGCAGCTGCCTCACAAATAATTGACTCAGAGGCTTAATATTACTTATAAATGCTCAGCCAATAGCTCAGGCTTATTACTAGCTAACTCTTACACTTAAATTAACCCATATTCCCTTTTTACGCTCTGCCACGTGGTGGTACCTTTATTAGCATGGCACATTCTTCTCCTGCTCCCTCTGCATCTGGCTGGTGACTCCTGACTCTGCCCTTCCTCATCCCAGCATTCTTCTTGTCTGCTCACCCCACCTATACTTCCTGCCTGGCTACTGGCCAATCATCATTTTAGTAAACCAATTCAAGTGACAAATCTTTACAGTGCACAAGAGAATTATTCCACAGCAGTTGTGAGCTACCCAACATGGGTGTTGCTATGGACCTGGGTCCTCTGGAGAGCAGTAAGTACTTCTAACTGCTGGGCCATCTCTCCTGCCTCCCTCTGGATCTTTTGTAAAATCTCATTCTTTTACTATTGTTATGTTTGTCTTTATTATTTCTTAACTTCATCACTTATTCTACATTGATTCTGCTATTTTATTTTTTACAGTCATTGATAATATAGCAGTTGTCTTTTTGTGGGGGTTTTTGAGACAGGGTTTCTGTAGACCAGGCTGTCCTCCATCCCAGAGATGCACCTGCCTCTGCCTCCCTAGTGCTGGGATTAAAGGCGCTGCCATCACCGCCCAGCTTAATTGGCTTTTATTGCATTTTCTTCTGGTCTATTGGGTGGCACTGCTGTAGCGGCAGCTCGTTTTCCTCTTTGGGGGTAGCCTGAGCCTCCAGATGGGGCTGGCTGCTAAGAGATTTTCATATAAGACCGAGGGAGATCCATCCCAACGGACAACGAATTAAGAAAGAAACAAGAAATTTGAGAAGACCAACTTGCCTCCAAGTTCATACTCCTTCAGTAACTGAGTCCAAGTGTGGCAATAGTTCAAAGGCCAGACAGAGAAATCAAAAGTCTGGTTTTAAAAATCATTGGTGGTCAAAAAGGGTTAAAATAAACAGATGAATACAGTCAAAGAAGTCAGTTCAAGACTTGACTGAGAAATTCAGCTAGAAACTGAGATTCTGAAAAAATGAAAATCTTAGAAACAGAAACCTCAATAAATCCCTTGAAAAGTCCATGGGCATCACGGGCAGCAGACTTGGCAGGAGACTCCCAGGTGCTAAAGGCAGGTGAGGGAACTGTCACTCAAACAGCAAGGGGGAAAGCAGTCATGACCACAACATCCAGGACCTCTGGATCCAAGAACCTGAACCTGTGAATCTGTGGTAGAAACAAAGGAACCGGGACACAAGTTAAAGGCATAGAAATCTAGTCAACAAACTATAGAAGGAAGTGGGGGAAGAAATAGACACCAGAGATGGGAGAACCCCAAATGGACGTGACCAGAAAAGAACTCGCCATGACATGTCACAGCTAAAATGTCAAGCGTGCGTATCAGAAGGGGGTTACGGAAAGCTGCAAGAGAGAATCACTGAGTTACCTCTAAAGCAGACCTAGCAGAGCCAGCAGAAACCCTAAAAGCAAAGAAAGCAGGGAAAGATGCATTCAAGCCTGGACATGAAGCTGGCCGCCACAATTTCTCTGTCCGGCAAAGCCGTACTTCAGTAATACCAGAGGAGAAATAAAGACTTTCCACGATTCTCACAGACTGAAGACGTCACGACCAGTTCTGCAACCTACACCACAGAAGACATTTAAAGGAATACTACTCACAGGACAGGAAGACAGATACACAACCACAGCACCCAGAGAAAAGAGCTCACTAGTAGAGTCTACAAGCAAGTGAGAATCGGAGGTTTAATGTGTTAAAGTTAACAAACATTATTAACTTACCAAACCAGGAAACCCAAGATGAAGAAGGGGGGAATACATTAGCACACACATTTCAATAATAACTTTAAACATAAATAGTGTTTATTCTCCAATTACAAGTCACAAGCTGATTGAATGGACCAAAAAATGAGAGCTAACTCTTTCTTGTCTGTAGGAAACTCACCTCACTGACAAATCACACTCAGATTGAAAGAAAAGGATGAAAAAAAATTATATTCCAAGCAAATAAAATCTAAAAATAGTTAGGAGTGGCTGTACTAATATCTGAAAGTATACCCATGGGGCGTCACACAGAAGAATGAAATCATCATTCACTGTAAGACAGGCAGAGCTGGAGGTCACCATGTTAAAGCGAAATGAGTCAGACCTAAAAAGGCAGATACCAGGTTTTCTCTCCTATACACAGTCTAGGTTGCTGTGAAGGTTAGAAGGGGGACCATTTCAGAAGAGGATGAGGCCAGTGGAAGGGTCAGGAAGACAGAGGATGAATATGAGCGGTGCACCTTACTCACACACATAAATATAATATATATAAATTATATATAAAGCTCACTATTTTGTACATTTAGCTTGTTAATGAAAAATTTTAAAGGAAATAATAGCTATTTCCTACAGCCTAGACAAAAAGAAACAAAACTGCCTTCATTCACACATACTTTTTTTTTTTTTTTTTTCTTCGAGACAGGGTTTCTCTGTGTAGCTTTGCGCCTTTCCTGAAACTCACTTGGTAGCCCAGGCTGGCCTCGAACTCACAGAGATTCACCTGGCTCTGCCTCCCAAGTGCTGGGATTAAAGGCATGCACCACCACCGCCCAGCATCACATATAATTTTTATATAGAAAATCTCAAAGAATCTTCCTCAAGAAGTGGGGGGTCTGGAACAAACTAGCAATTCTAGCAGTCTGCAGACAAGCTTAAAACAAGCCAGTTGCTTTCCTACATTCTGACAAGGAACCATGGGGTTTTCTTTCTTCCTTCTTCCTTTCCTTTCTTCTTCTTCTTCTTTTTTTTTCTTTCAAGATGAAGTCTCACTGTGTAGCCCTGGCTGGCCTGGAACCTGCTTGTAGACCAGGCTGGCCTCCAACACAGAGACCTGCCTGTCTCTGCCCTGTGAGTGCTTGGATTAAAGGTGTGACTACTTTGGCTGGCCTGAACAATCGAAATTTAAAATGCAATAAAAGAGTACCTTCCCACCAAAGCATATTTAAGTATGAATGTAACCAAATGTGCAAACAATCTCTGTAAGGAAGATCATGTCTAATGAAAGCCGAGGAGCTGAAGGAACAACAAGACCCTGTGTGCATATGGTGGGAAGCCTATCAGCCTGTGGAGTCTGTACATTCCCAGAAAGTTATTTTGTGGGCATTAGGGAAACAATTCCAAGGCTTTTTGTTTTGTTTTTGTATGTATTTATTTGTATTTCCATGTGTTTATGTGTGCAGCTGCTGTGGAACCCTGCAGACAATCAGTCGGGAAAATATATTCTTTAGAACAAATGCATGAATATACACAAACAAAGCTTCCCACCTGATATCCCCAAAGACACATAGAAAAAGAAATTAACTTGAAATGGATCATGGACCCAGAAGGAAAACCTACAGCTGCACATTCTCCTGAGAGAGGAAACTTTGTGGTCTTGGCTCAGCCAAGGACTTGTCATACAGGACCCAAAAGGAATAAGCCATAAAATGACGATAGCAAACATCAGCAAAAGAAAGCCAATGTTTTATTAGCATATATTAATTACACATATAAGCAGGTTTCATAATGGCCTTTTCACACACGTACATGCTGTGTTTGGATCACAGTCACCCGGTTACTCTCTCTCATGCCCCTTTCTCCCACTAGTCCGCTCCTTCCCAAGCAGGCCCCGGGCTTCTGCTGCCATGGTTCTTGTTTGTTTTTGACCCAGTGAGCTGCATTGGAGCTGTTTACAGGAGGAGCACGGGCCTGAGCACCGGCCTGAGCACGGGGCCTGAGCACGGGGCCTGAGCACGGGCCTGAGCCCGGGCCTGAGAGGGGCCTGAGCACGGGGCCTGAGCACGGGCCTGAGCACGGGGCCTGAGCACGGGGCCTGAGCACGGGCCTGAGCACGGGCCTGAGCACGGGGCCTGAGCACGGGGCCTGAGCACCGGGCCTGAGCACGAGGCCTGACCAGTAGATACACCACTGAAGAACTGTCTCTCCATCC
This sequence comes from Peromyscus maniculatus bairdii, assembly GCF_049852395.1. NCBI lineage: Eukaryota > Metazoa > Chordata > Mammalia > Rodentia > Cricetidae > Peromyscus > Peromyscus maniculatus. The sequence goes on along the minus strand of NC_134865.1, from coordinate 84,279,911 downwards.
CGCCCTCTCATCAGCCGCTAACTCTGTAAAAACTTCAACAACGGGTAGGGAAAGATTTTTTCCCAAAAAATACAAAGGCAAGTCTCACACACACACACACACACATACACACACACACACACACCACACCACACACACACCTTGCAAAGAACTTGCACCTAGCATATCTAACAAATTCAAACTCATATAAGCCAATTCTCTTCTAAAAATAGGGGAAGACTTGGAACTGACAAGACTTGTTTGACAAGGAAAAAGTACACACAAAACAACAACAACAAAACACATAAAAAGATGTACACCGCCAGTGCTCGTCAGGAGAATGTTACCTGGAATCACAGTGGCACACTGCCACTCAGGGTTTTTACCAGGGACTAAAACTCCAAGACTTCCAGTACCAACTATTGCGGGGGATTTGGAGCTGTGAAAAGCCCACGGCTTACAAGTAGAAATGAACGTGGCACTGGCACTTTGGGAAGCACCTCAGCTAGTTCAGCAAAAGGTGAACTGCACACTTACCTCACGAGGCAGCAACCCTCTCCTGTGGTATTCACCCGAGAGGAGTAAAATACACCTCCTCAGAGATTAGCATGCACAAAGCTCAGCAATTTCTTGTAACTACTAACTAAAACCCGAAGGCCACTCCAGTAGCCATGGAGTGTGTGGGCGCGTGCACTCAGCGGGGTGCCCAGCTGTGCCCAGAGCGACCAGGCACAGCAAGGATGGATCCTGAAATCTTTCTGGATGCGGACATCCAGACACAGAGTCCAGGACTAGGGGCCTGCAGACAAGACTTGTTTTTGTAGCAGGGGTGCTTTACCAATGCGACCCTAATAGCTTTGGTTGTTGCAGCTGGAGAAGACTGTGGCCGAACACTCTGGGGCACAGCATGGCCCCATCCATCTCAATCTGGTTTTCGTTGCAGATAACACAGTACTTCGAGCTGCCTATGTGATAAAGAAAAGAGCGTTATTTGGGCTCACTGTCCTGGTCCGAGGTCAGAACAGAGGGCCTGTCTGGTGCTGGGCTTGCTGACAGTGCCCTGCGGTGGTTCAGGTTATCACGTAGTGAGACCAAGTGTGTGCGCATGTGTATGTGGACATACCTGCATCCTGGGCTCTTCCTTTTCTTATAAAGCCACAAGGATTCAACAATGGGATGGCGATCATATCTAATCCTAGTCACCTCCCCAAAATTCCAGCTCTAAACCGCAGGTCCCCCAGGCAGAGGTGGTGTGCGTGACCACAGAGCCGCACAAGAAAACTTCCTCCATGATGGGAATATTTGCTATCTTAGCCATAGTAGTGGCTTCAAAGAGTTGATATTTGCCAACACTCAAGCTGTAATATTTAAAAAGGGTCTCATTTGTCATATGCAAATTTTGTCTAAATAACCTCAATTTACATGGTGCTGGAGAGATGGCTCAGTGGTTAGGAACACCAGCTGCCCTTCCAGAGGACTAGGGTTCAATCACTCACACCGTGGCTCACAAGAACAAATGGTAAATGAAACAGGGGGTGTGGTGGTATGCCCGCAGTCCCCGGACTCAGTAGGCTGAAGCAGGAGGGTCTTCAGAGTCCACAAGTTGGAGGCCAGAAGAGCACTAGAAATAAGCAAGAGAAGTTTCTTGTAAACTCAAACCAGGGCACACTCTTTGAGAAGAAATAAAGGCTGCAGAAGTCCAACTACATTAAAAAAAAAATAAAGTTCTACAAAGAAACCCCTTTCCTAACCGTGCAGACAGGTCTCCAGCGCTTGCTAGTGGGCGTTTGTATGAACCACATGACCTCTGTGGGGCTGGCAGCTGTTACTTCATTATAATGTGGTGGTTTCCGAAAACAACCCAGGCAGGCACAAGAGCTCACACAAAGCAAGATTTCCTTGAATTGGACAAGCAGAACGTGACTGGTCAGCGACAGCGGCACAGAGGCAGGGGCTGACTGTGTCCTCGAACTTTCATCTCAGCAAGTATTTAAGCAGAAAACCCACAAACGTCTGTGCCAAGTCACACATTTCTCACCAATCAGGACTTAGGGATTAGGAACTTTCCCTGTGTGGCTCGTCTTTGTGAACTGATACAGAATGTAAGTTTTACAGTATAACCAATCAGATCTAGCAGTTCTTTGTGGTAAGGAACAGCCATTATGTTTTAGGGAACCAAAGATCTTGTTTAAGGAGGAAGTTGGTTGACTACCGGAAAGTCCCCAGCTGCCCCAGGACCTGGGAACTTGAACTTTGTTTCACCCTACATTTAAAATGGAGTCTGATAACAAAATGGCAGCACTTAGGACAAGTTTCTTTCTGTTGCTTAATTCCTAACAACTCACACTTGAGTTTGGTGAATCCAACTCTATGATAATATATACATACGGAGTTTGGTGAATCTAACTCTATGATAATATATACATACGGAGTTTGGTGAATCTAACTCTATGATAATATGTACATATGGAGTTTGTGATTCCAACTCTGATAATATATACATATAGAGTTTGGTGAATCTAACTCTATAATAATTATGTACATACGGAGTTTGGTGAATCTAACTCTATGATAATTATGTACATACGGAGTTTGGTGAATCTAACTCTATGATAATTATGTACATACGGAGTTTGGTGAATCCAACTCTATGATGACTATGTACATACGGAGTTTGGTGATTCCAACCCTGTGATGACTATGTACATACGGAGTGACAGACCTACAAGGCTCTCCACGGCAGCACTATACGACAGTGAGGTGCTGCCCAATAACAATGTCCTTAAAAAGGACAAGACAACTCTATGTAGAGATCTACAAGTATGACATGCTCACATGGTAAGGGGAAGAAGAACTAAGGCAGAGACCATGGTATGCAGTCAACCAGACTTGAACATAAGCTCAACCTATGTCCATCTGTCGATGGGGATACAAAGATGCTGGCTAGATTCTTTTGGGATGAGGGCAATGACCACTGTGACGAACGCTGTCAGCTCCAGGGAGACTGGACTCACCTGGGCGATGGGTTTCTGCACATGCTGTGGGGGCTATCTTGATTTGGTGACTGATGTGGGAAGATCGCTCTTGATGGTGGGTGTACCATTCATTCCCTGGGCAGGGGATCCTGGACTGTGGAAGTGGAGAAAGAGAACTAAGCCATGCACATCCATCCCTTTTGCTTCCTGATAGTGGATACACTGTGACCAGCTGCTCCAGGGTCCCACCACTTTGGTTTTCCAGCCACAATGGACTGCCTGTCCCTTGAACTGTGAGCTGAATTAAACCCTTTTCCCTGAAGCTGCTTTAGTCAAAGAATTTTACCATAGCATCACAAAAGGAAAAGTAGGACCCTAACACATCACTACAGTTGTGGGGCTCACACAACTGAAGCCAATTCTTGTGGTTCCAGAGGCCCAAAGTCCCCCCCCCCTAAGGTGTTATAGAGCTAGGCCTATGACAGCCTCCAGTGGCTCACAGAGCTCATGTCCACCTCCATCTTCATGGGTCTCTTATAAGGACACTTAGTCATTGGCTAAACCATAAACCCAGGATGACCTAGAGGTCCTCAACTGATCACATCACCACACACCCTTTCCTAAAACATCACTTTTACAGAGCACAATGGGATTGTAGGGCATGGCGATGCATGGGGACACTGTTTAGCTCACTGTGCCAGTGTCACTGAGGACTCTCCTGACTTCTCGAAGCTGCCTACTCCAGACATTCTGCTGCCCTACCTGGTCACTCCTGCTGGGCACCAGCAGCTCCTCTGGGGTGTTGTACAGATACAGCAGTCCGTATCCCACACAGCAGCTGCATTCTCAATAGGTCATTCGGACCATCTGCACATGACCCAGATGAGGGCTCTGTCCCCTCAGAAGGGCTTTCCTGTGGCTCCCTCCACGCCGGGCCAGGCTCCAGTCTGGACTTTGTTCATTTGACTGAGTTCTGTGGTTGCAGCCTGACTCCTTCCTCACTCTATGCTTCTGGCTGTCTCCCAGAAGTCACATGTGCAGGACTGCTCAATGTGGACTACGTGACCCAAAGCCTGAGTTAGAGCGCTGTCCACTTTCCCCGTCTTCTGCAATCTGGGTTGATGACCTCAACATTGCCTAATTCATCTGCCATGGGGCTGCACACAGCACGATGAGCTCCCCCAGGACACAGAAACAGGAGGCACTCTGCTCACCACTTGTCTCCGGGGTCCCCAACACAGCCTGGAACACAGCAAGTGGCCGATGAGTGCTTGCTGGAGGGATGTGCAGGCAGAGGCAGTGGCCACCTCTGAAGAGCTCTGGGCTAGAGATGGAGAAAGAAAGCCAAGCTTGCACCATATGCCACTTTTCAAGGCTCTTTTTATCATGTAAATGTACTATGAAGATCTCAACTGTTTTAAAATGTGTAATAGGGAATTTTACAAGTGAAACAAAAGCAATTACCTTCTACAGTAAAGTCATGAGTGCACTGTGCAATTCAATGGTATTACTTGTTTTTTTTTTTTTTTTTTTTTTTTTTTTTTTTTTTTTTACAGACAATGAATTGGTATTTACAAAATCAATGTCTTGGGTAGGACGAGCCATTTTCAGTCTAAAATGTCGGAGGGTGGGAAGCGTGCAGAGTGTGTCGAGGAGAGGAGCCACATCCTCTTCTCAGCAATGACCAAAGGAAACCAGGATTGAGAGAACCATCAGGCTCCTCGGGATGGTGGCAACTACAGAACATCTTCAAGATGGGAGCATGGACACTTGCATGTTTGTTGCCTGTTGGTACCACTAGAGACCGACCCATTTCCTGAGCATGACTGGGAAGGAAGCGAGCAGGTATTCATCATGCCTGCTGTGTGCTGTGCTGCAGACCTGGTAGCCAGGGTGCAGACCACTCAACCATCCACCCAGGCAGGCCGCAGTGGCCCTGTGCTCGTTCCTTCACAGCCTTGCCTCAGCAGCCCCCTCTTCAAGGTTGAACAAAGCTGGTCAGGGCAGCAAAGGACCGTGCGTCACGAGATCAGCACTGCCACCTGCTGCCAGTGGCTGGGAAGCACAACCCCAGGACCCCGTTGCTGTGCTGTTCAGTGTAATCAGCCCTGGGAGATGGTGTGCACCTGGGTGACTCTGAAAACAAGTGGGGCCCATCCTGGTGCAGGCCCCTGACCGAGCTACCAGTGTTATGGTCACTCCCCTAGACAGAGCATTTCTGACTCAGCAGATGCCAGAGCACACAGGCCTCTCTCTCACCTCTTCTCACAAGCTCCTACTGTCCACCCAGACAGGCGTCGGCTCCTCCACCTGATGTCCGTATTAATGGGTTCTAGTGGCATTTCTCATGCCTGTATCCAGTCCAGTCTCCCTGATATGTTCTTGCTCTCCCACCCTCCCCACTTCTACCTGCTTTGAATTTTTTTCTACTTTCAGGCCTTTGCCCCCCAACTCCAAGTCTCTGCATGTGGGAACATGCAATGCTTGTCTTCCGTATCTGGCTTGTTTTGCTTAACATAATGATCCCGTTCCGTTCACTTCCTGCAGATGACATGATTTCAGTCTCATGACTAGAACTCTGCCGTGTTCTTTCTTTCTTTCTTTCTTTCTTTCTTTCTTTCTTTCTTTCTTTCTTTCTTTCTTTCTTTCTTTCTTTCTTTCTTTTTGGTTTATTTGAGACAGGGTTTCTCTGTGTAGCTTTGCGCCTTTCCTGGAACTCACTTGGTAGACCAGGCTGGCCTTGAACTCACAGAGATCCGCCTGGCTCTACCTCCCGAGTGCTGGGATTAAAGGAGTACGCCACCACCGCCTGGCTCATACCATGTTTTCTTATCAGTCACTGGCGACAGGTAGGTGCCTGGTTGAGTCCTCATCTTCACTATTACTAATGGTGTCACCATAAACAAGAGCAGCTCTCTCTGTGCTGTGGAGTGTGGAGTTAGTTCCTTCAGGGATATGCCCGGGAGGTAATACTGGGTCGTTCAACAGTTCAACATTCAGCTTTTTGAGGAATGTTCATCTGTTTTCATAGTGGTCTTACTACTTCACATTCCTAATAGTATATAAGGGTTCCTTTTCCCCAATAACCTCACCACCATTAAAAAAAAAAAAAAAAAAGCTAGTCTGGATAGAGATGGAATCTCAGTGTAGTGGTTTGGTTTTATGATTTTTGTTGGAGGTAGGATTTCACTCTGTAGCCCAGGCTAGCCTTGAACTTGCGGCAACCCTCCTGCCTCAGCCTCTCATGCGCCGGGCTTCCAGGAGTGACCACCATGCCTGTAAGGGTCTCACTGTGTAGACCTGGGAGGCCTCGATTGCTTTCCTCCCCCCTCACTCTTCCACGGGCTGGAGTTACGCAGCATCAGGTCCTGAAGTCTGAAACTCCATTTCCATGAATTCTGGTGGTTAGACAAAAGCCAGCATGCCTTGGGAACTTGTGAGGCCACTTCCTCTCCACCAAAAGGAGCCATTTCCCTTCTCACTGGCAGAGGGACACACAGCTACCTGTGGTTTCTGTTCGCACACCGAAGCGCATGCTGCCCTCCAGGCTCCCTCAGAATCACAAGCAGATGCCACACGGTTCTGAGTTCACGTTAGCTTCCAGCCCTTCTCACCTCCTCTCCTACCCTGAACTTTTCTAGCTCAGGAGCTTCCTGCTCCCTCCCAGCTATTCATTCTCCTTATAACCCTATTTTGGCAATGCTCACTTTCTTCGTCTCCCTTTATAAATCTCTCCTGCTTCTCTCGTGGCCAGGTCCAGTCTGAGGGCCATGTTCAGTCTACTGTTCTCTCTCTCTGCTCTGGACTCTGCCAGATGCCTCTGGCTGTTCTCTTTCTCACACCTACAATAAAAACCTTCCCCTTAACCACATCATGGAGTGTCCATGGGATCAGTTTGTACACATTGTTATTTATTAAGCGGCACTGTTTACCATGCAAGAGAAGCCACAAGGTACAACAAAACCCACTATAAGAGTTTATTAAGGGAAGGGACTAGAAAGGGTGTGCATAGCCCCATGAAATGACCTTGCAGGAAGAGAGAGAGGAATAGGTGGAACCCACTTTTATAGGGTCCCCCCTTCCCCTGCACATGCGCATATGGGTTTATGTAGCTACACCATGCATTCGCATAGATTACATGATCACGCAGTGGATGGATTACGTAGACATAAGGCCCTAGGATGGCTACTGCCTGGCTACTGGACAGCGCATGCACGGTCATGTGGCTGGGAGAGTGGCTAGGAATTCTAACACACATAGCATATCCTGCTTCAGAGCATTCTTGGCTGATGCCAAGAGATGGACATTTTTATGTAGTGGGGGATCATTTGTATTTCCCTTTTTGTCTCTCCAGGCCCTTAGGCCATATGTTAGGCTATTTTTCTCACTGAGTTCTTTGTATATTCTGCATATTGGCTGTCAGGTAAATAGCTGTTATCAGGGCTCCCTGTCCTTTGCTAGACGGCGCTCTCAGTCAGTTCCCGCTCTTACGTCCTCAAGTGTGGGATCCTCATCAGCCCGTCTACAACATTATCTTGGAATGTTTCCTCTAGTTCTCTCAATTCCAGGGCTTCCTTTAACGTCTTTAACCCACTTGATCTATGTGCAGGTGAGAGACAAGTATTTTCCATCTTTTTGTGTGGATGTTCAGTGTTCCCAGCCACGGTTATTAAAAAAGTGATCTTTTCTCCATTATGTATTTTCTGGAATCCTTGTCAAAACTCGAGTGACGAAAGAGGATGGGTTTCTGAGGCCTCTGTTTTCTTCCGCTGGTCTGTGTGTCTATATTATGTCAATGCCATTCTGTTTTGTTAACTATGCCTCCGTGGTTTATTTTAAAACCGTATGATGACATACCTCCAGCACTGCTTCTTCTTGCTTGGTTATTAGGAGTCTTCTGTGCTTCCAAGTGAATTTTATGTTTTTCTTAGTTCTGTAAATGCTTTTGGTATATTGATGGGGATTGCATCCAATCTAGTAATTTTTGGTAATATAAAAATTGGTTAACAATTTTTATTTTCTTAACCCATGAACATGGGAGGTGGACATCTTTCCATCTCCTTGTGCCTATAGTTTTAGTCAATATTTTTATAATTTTCATTAAGATAAAGATGAGGTGTATCCCTAAGGTTTTATTTTTGGTGGGTATTTTTTATTTGAGTATCTCCCTGTGTAGGCCAGGCTAGCCTCGATCTCAGGATCCCCTTGTCCTCAGATTCCTGAATGCTGGGATTAGAGGCCTAGGTTTTTTTTGGTCTTTTGCTTTTTGTCTTCAGGCTATTGTGGATAGGGTTTTTCATTCCATTTTTTTCTCCCCAGGCTGAAAACTGATCTGAAAAGCTATCATTGTATGTTGTACACTGCTCTTTTGCTAAACTCATTAGTTCTAAGTATCTTGGTGGAGTCTTTCAAATAGAATCATCTGAACACAGGAATAGGTTTTCCTTTCCTGACTCTGTTCTTCCCTTGAATTTTACAGAAAAAAAAAAAATCTGAGGAGTACTGGGATTAGCTCTTCACACTTGGTGTGAGCTTCACCAGTGAAGCCCAGATTTTGCTGGAGACTTTAATACTGGTTTGCCATATCCTGTACAGCATGGACCCAGGACAGCTCAGGCAGGCTGTGCTAGCTCTGATAGCGCGCTGTACACAGGGCCAAGGGTCAGCTAGTCTCAGTGGGCAGTCTCTATGGGGGCGCATCCTCCAGCTATAAAGATCCAGAGGAAGCTATGGTTAATAGCCAAAGGTCTCTCACAGTTGGACCTGGGGAAGGCTTTGCCATTTCTCTGAGCTTCACCATCCCATGGGTCTTAGGCATTGGAGTCCTGGACATGGCTGTGCCCACGTTAATAACACACAGTCACACAACTTCACCCATTCCCTACACTGCTTCAAACTCATGGCTTGTTAGCGATCTGCTTAGGTTTGGGTAGGTCTTATGTGTCTAGAAATTTGTATTTCTTCTACATTTTTCAGTTTGCTGAAAAGAATTTTTCAAAATGTTCTGTAATATTCATCTGGATTTCAATAGTACCTGTTGTGATGTCCTCTCATTTCCAATTTTATCCTTTTAGAAAAGATGTACGTGTATGAGTATTTTGCCTACATGTATGTATGTGCACCACTTTTGTGCCTGGTACTCAGAGTCCAGAAGAGGGCATCAGATCCTCTGGAACTGGGGTTATAGACAGTTGTGAGCTACCATGAGGATGTTGAGAACCAAACCAAGGTCCTTTGCAACCAATGCTAACTACTTGAGCGATCTCTCCAGCCCCTGGATTTTTGTTACGTGTGTGTGTGTGTGTGTGTGTGTGTGTGTGTGTGTGTGTGTACACAACGTGCCATGGAACACATGTGGAGGATGAAGGGACAACTAGCAGGAGTTCTCCCCTTGTGGATCCTGGGAACTGAGCTCAGCTCATCAGACTTGGTAGCCAGAGCCTTTACACTGAGCTATGTTTCCAGTCCCCCAAGATTTATTTTTTAAATGTAGGCTTGCAAAATTATAATCTTTCCTCTTAGTACTAATTTTGCTGCATCCCACAGGTTTCTGGAATATTATGTTTCCATTTTCATTTGATTTTAGTAATTTTTCAACTCCATACCCAATTTCTTCAATGACATACTGTTTTCAAAATACTGAATTGAATACTATTCAATCTCCACCTATTTGTATAATTTTGTAGGTTCTCTTTCTGTTGATTTCCAACTTAATCCCATTAGATCTGGTAAGATAAAAAAAACTTTAGATTTTTTTTTAACTAATGTGTGTCTGTAGGGGGAATGTCCACAAGATGTCAGATGCCCTGGAGCTACAGTTACAGTTGGTTGTGAGCTATCCAGTGTGGGTGCTGGAAACCAAACCCTGGCCATCTGCAGGAACAGCGCATGCTCTTAACCACTGAGTCATCTTTCCAGCCCCATGACAGCAAGAAACTTCTGATTTGTTGTTGTTAAATGCTAGCTTTATATCATTGGAAAAATGTCTATGACATGATGAAAAGAATGCATATTCTGTACCTCTTAGATGGAACAGTCTGTAGACGGCTACAGTATAACCCTGACCTCTGAAATGTTATTGTGTGGATAACATTATTAGTGAGCATGGGCTAGTAAAGTCACCGCTGTTACTGTTTGGGGCCATCTCTCCCTTTATGGCTAGTAGTTTGAGAACAAGATTCAACAAAGCAGAGGTTCAGTGCAAATATATTTACACCTGTTGTGCATTCTTGGTGGATGATTGCTTATCATTATGTGACTTTTGTCTCTTCTAATTTCCTTTATGTCTACAGGATATGAGTGCTTGCTTTCAAATTCTATTTGCTTGGTATCATTTTATACCTTTCCACTTTCAGTCTGTCTTTGGCTTCAACAGTGAGGTTTCTTTTAAAACCCTTATTTTGTGTGTGTGACATGTGAGTGAAGTTGCATACATATCGTGGCCCATGTGGAGGTCAGAGGACAACTTTCAGGAGTCAGTTTTCTCCCTCTATCATAGGTTCCAGGGATTAAACTCAGGTTGTCAGGTTTACAAGGCCAAGTACTCTTACACCCCCACGGCACCCGGAGCCATCTCATCCACTTGACAGTGAGCGGCTTCTAAATAGCACATTATTGGTTCTGTTATCTTTTAAGTGGAGAATTCAGAACATTCACATTGGGGTTAAGGTGCATCCTGACATTTTACTACCTACGGCTACTTTCAGTCATCTGTTTCTGTCTCCTTTATTCACCACAGAGGTCTGATAGGTTACTGAGTTAGTGGTTTCCTAATCCACGCTTGCCTACTCTTCTGAGTGGTTTTCTTATATTCTCATGATTATAGTTACCTTGCTCTCTCTTCTAGGTGTAAAATTTCTTTAATTTCTGTTGTAATGCTGGATTAGTGACTATGAATTCCACTGGTTTATATTTTTTTTGGAAGGTCTTTATTTATCCTTTGATCTCTAAGGACAGCCTTACTGGATACAGTAGCCTATGTGTGGTTTTCAGGGCTTAAAATACATTGCTCCATGCTTTTCCAATCTTTGCAGTTTCTGTTAAGAAACCTGTTGCTATTCCACTGGGTTTGCCTTTATATGCAACTCAGTATTTCTCTTGTATTTCTAAGTATTCTTTTATATTTTTGAAAGTTTAACTATGATGTATTTTTTTTCTTGCCACGTCTATTTGAGGTTCTAAATGCCCCGTTACCTAGATGTCTACATCTTCCCCACATCTAGGAGATTTTCTATTGTTTTACCAAATGGTTTTCTAACTCCTTCAAGCCTATAGCTCCTCGTCCCTCCTATCCTATGCATGCTTCGTCTTCCTATGACATGCAGTGATGTCAAGGGTCATGCATGCTGTTCATTCTTATTATAATCTGAATGTTGAGGTTCCATCAGCTTTTTCTTCAAGCCTTGACATCCATCCTTCTGTTTGCTCTGGTCTGTTGGTAAGGCTTTCCACAGGCTTCTCACTGATTGAGCTTTTCATGTTCAAGCATTTGCTTGACTCTTTTTCCAGAGTCTTTTAATTGCTCTCTCATATCCTGCACTTCCTAATTCATTTAGCTGTTTTCTTCTTTGATTTTTTGAGACAGGATTTGTCTGTGTAACAGACATGGCTGTCCTGGAATTAGCTTTGTGTTGGTGGGTCCCAACAGCACCCTCGGGGGAGGGGTGAGAAGGTGTGGTGTCAATGACACAGACACCAGGAGTCAGGTGAAAGGCAAACAGCAGACTCATTTACTCAATAACAGGGAAAGCCTTATATACCCTCCTCCCAGCACCCAGGCTGTGTCCCAACCTGGTGACATTCCGTGGTCGCCCCTCATTGGCTAGGCACCATCAGGACCTCTGACAGCGCCTGATCCACTGATGTTGCATGGTTGCCCTTCATCAGTTGGGCACACTCAGGACCTCTGACAGTGCCTGATCCACTGATGTTGCATGGTTGCCCTTCATCGGTTGGGCACACTCAGGACCTCTGACAGTGCCTGATCCACTGATGTTGCATGGTCGCCCTTCATCGGTTGGGCACACTCAGGACCTCTGACAGTGCCTGATGCTAGGCCCTCAAGCAGACTCCTGGTTGCTTCATAAGAAGTATGTTATGTGCATGCTTTGGCAAAGGGTTTGAGCCTTACCTTCCTGCAGCTTTATAGACTAGGCTGGCCTTGAACTCACAGACATCCACCTCCCTCTGCTGGGATTTAATCCCAAGTGCTGGGATTAAAGACATGTGCCACCACTGCCTGGTTCATTTAGCTACTTTTATTATCTTCAAAAATAAATAAAATCTTTCTTCTGAAATCTTGTCCAGCATTTCACATTGATACCTTTGCAATCACATACTAGAGAATTATGAATGTTCAAAGGATTAATGTTGCCTTTTTCCATACCTGTTTTTATGTTGAGATCTGTGCATGTCCAGGATGACAATCTCCCTCAATGTTATGGAAAGGCCTTCTTGGGGAGCCATCTTCTCTTGAGGGTGCACTCATCTAACTGTGATTTCTCTATGGCTTCTGTGACTGTGGTTAGGTTGTGGTACAATTATACCATGTCAGGACCTCTATAGTGTCTCCATAGGTCTCCATAGGTCTCACAAAGTGGAGAACCTTTGAAAATTCATACAGGTGGGTTCTAGGTGTTAGATTTATGGAGCATACCATCTATGTATGGCTACTCTTCTAGTCTTGTCAGCAATGTGTGGTCTGAAAGGGTGTGTAAGCAACTTATGCATGCTAAGGTCTGTCTAGGGTCAGAGACCACAAGTATACTGTTGCAATGAGGGTGAATGATGAGAAGCAGGACTTCAGACCCCTGACCAGGCCTTGTTGGGAACAGGCTGTGAGATGGCTGCTTTCATCTCCATTATTCTTCAAGTGGAAGTACCAATGTTTGAATGGGACCAGGTTATGGCTCTGCAGTTTCTCTCCACCTGTCAGAAAGTGAGCTCAGAGGCAAAGCATGCCTCCAAAACACCTGAGCCCAAGGCTTGCTCCCAGCTCTTCTCAGGAAGAAAACAGTAGCAACAACCATGATACCTAAGAAAACCAGATCTATAAATACACTAGCCACCAAATACAACCACCACAATGTAACAAAAGAAAAGGGGCAAAAGTAGCTGGATGAACTGAAATGTTAATACAAGTAGAAAATTGTAAAGCAGGGAAAGTGAGGAAGACTCAGTTACAGAGAAGAAAAAGGGGAATGGAAAAGTATTAGGACAGAGGAAAATGGAGGCTAGAGAGACTGCTCAGTGGGTAAAGGCACTTGCTGCCAAGCCCGACATCCCGAGTTCCAGTCCCGGAGCCCACATGGTGGAAGGAGCTGACCTCCACAGGTGCACTGTGGCACACGTATGCAGAACAATGTAAAAAATAGTAAAGGGGAAAATAAATTATACACACATACCAACAAAACAGGCATCACCGAAAGGGTCTTAATTTTAAAGTTTCCTTGCCGAGGAGGCTGACAGGTCACCAGGTCTTCTTCGTGTGACCATTCGAGCTACACAGTAGCTGGGGTGGACACAGGTCACAGCTTATTCACTCTGCCCTTTCTGCTTGGTGGCGCTTGTTAGGGCCATGAGTGCCTGGAGCCGAGAGCGGTCCCGACTTCGCAGGGGGCCTGCTCACCCGTGTAAGTTAGTGTGCTGGTCATTCCCGCCAGGCTTGCTCAGGTGTGAGCACTGCACACCCCAGGCAGGGCTGACACCAGTCCCGCAGCTCAGGACAGTCTCTGGCTCACTGTGTGACGGCCACAGAGTTGTGACCATCTACACTGAACCTCCCAAGTTGACCTCTTCACTGGGAAGCAGTTTCATTTACTGTGTTCCAGGCTGGCTTCTACTGCATGAAGTTCTCAAGGCTTTCTTTCCGCCTCTCCTGGAACTGTTTCTCAGGGCAGAACCGCTGGCTCAGATACTTGCTGTAGGTTCCCTGGAGACAGGAAAATACCTTGACTTCCAAGGCAGGCAGCAGGCCACCATCACTGCTAGTGTGTGCTGGGAAGTAAGGATGGTCCTGACGAGCACTCTGCGGGCTCCAGGTCTGCGCAGACTACTTCTGGACCCCATGCTGGCTGAGCTCTAGTTCTCCTCCCCTCCGTTCTCGGCGGTGCAGCTGGCACCAGGCCACACGATCTCACCATCCTGTTACACTATCAGACCTTTTCCTCGTCTCCCTGCACAGCTGAACGCCAGCATTCCCCCAGCTGCTCACCTCCATGAGTAGTTCTTGGCAGGCTGGTGGATTGATTTTGGCTTTTTGTTCTTAGGCAAGAACTTGCTAAGGCTGTCCTTGAACTCCCTCACGCCTTCTGCCTCAGTTCAAGTGCTATAATTACAGCGTGGACTGCCACAGCTGGTTCTTTCAACTTGTTTTTCTTTTGTGTCACAGAAAATAGGTATATGTTGTGTGATAATTGTGTGTTTTGACAAATAAAGCTTGCTTGGAGTCCAAGGGTGGAGCCAGCCACTAGTTAACCATGGAGATCTGGAGGACTGGAGAGAGAGGGACAGGAAGTGGGAAGGCGGGGCTGAGACAGGATCTCAGCCCTTTTGGTCAGAGGAATGGGAACAGGTAGGAAGTCATTGGTGGCTGTTCTCCTGCTTCTCTGATCTTTCAAGTTTTTACCCCAATATCTGACTCCTGGTTTTTATTGATAAGATTAGATTCACATCAAAATCTCTGTCTCATGTCAGAAGAGCCACCTGATATGGGACAGAAGAAAAAACAAAATTAAGGGGACTATTCTATTGCCACTAATCTCATAATCCTTTGGTTTTGGCTCTTTAAAACTTTCCTTAAGGTATAAATATTATCTCCAAATTTATTATATATATAATATAAACATTTTGTCATGATATTGTCAGAGCCTGCTGACAGTCAGCTGGGTAGCTGGGTAGATGTGTGTGGACTGAAAAGACAATGAAGAAGACAGAAAAGAGTCGAGAGGTCTGCCGGTCAATGCTGGACAGCCCCGAGTTTATCTCACAGCCAGCTTATATACAGTTCTGAAGGACAGAGGTAGAGCAATACACAGCACAGGCATCAACCACGCTCTGTCCTGCCTTGTGTCAAGGAGCAGGCAGTTTCATTTTCTATCCCGATGTACCTCTGGCTGGCATCAGCAGCCTGTGTCTAGCTAGTGTGTTCCTACCTATGGGCTAATCAGGACTTTCTCACAGTCCTGGAGCAAGCAAGCCTGAACTCTATTGACTCAGAACAGACTTCAGATTCAAACTGGGAAACTGAGTCAGTTGTGGGCTCCCACATGATATTAATGGTCATATAGAGTACTAATGTCTAGAAAAAGGCTTCATCTAGCTTACTGTACATGATTTTGGGTTTGAGTCTCTATCAGGAAACTAGGAATTAAATTTTTGTACTCTGGATATATATATATATAACAAATTATGGTCCTTTAACCTCCTTGAGATCTGCTGCATATGACATTTAAAATGTTTAAGTTTTCTGCAGTGAACCACGACCATGCCCAACAGTGACCTCTGAAGTCTCCAAAAGGAGGATGGGACCCACAACGACGATTCCACCTGCACTCTGGTCTCACCACTAAGCCGACACACATCACCTAAAGATTGGCTTTGGACTACAAACTGTTCAGGACAATTTCAAGGTGGCTAGCTGAGATAGTCCAGCCTCACAGACTACTCTTAACCAGGACATGAGATAAGCCCTGCACTTTCCCATTACAGAGAATGGACAATTATCCCAACTTTTTTTCAGGGTCCCTTAGAAATGTCATCACTCCTGAACAGTAGGAAGTAATTTTAAGAACACAACACCCACATTCCCAAGAGGTGGGGTGGGCAATTTTTGGCCATTAAGTAAGTTATGAACATTTGCCATTGTTTAGGGAGGTTGGTCACAAGTTGTTATTGGTAATGGTCAGGAAAAAAGCTGAACAAAGAAGATTAGATTCGGGGATCTCACTCTGAAAAGAAAAGGCGGGGGGTGTGATAGAAGTAGGATAAAAGGGTAGATGATTGAATCTGCTTTTAAACCAAAAAAGCAACTACTAGGTCTTAAATATTTTACATTGATATGGATTTTTGTATAATGATACAAATTTAAGGTTATTTTTCTTAGACCATGCTGTACATACGTTTCTACTCTTGTTCAAGGTATTGTACCTATACAGCGCATTTAACAATGTAAGGTAAATTTCTAGTCCTTGAAAGTTATTATTATTACAAACTATTTAGGATAACAATGAAATGCAGGTTAGTAGTTAGTTACCTATTACAATCAAACTTGTAGTCATGTTAGATATGTTTTCAATATCAAACAGAGATATATTTTAGCTAGACAGATGGTCTTCAAACACTTCAGTGACCTACAGAATATGGCATTTAAGATGTTATAACATAAGGTTCATTTTTTATGACAATGAGACATGTCTGCTCCTGGCAGCACCAATCTACTCAGAGAAGATGATGGGTATTGAAGAAACTCCATATGGAATTTACATTCTTTGTGGCAAAAGTTAGCCACTAGACAAGAAACTGCCCTTGTCTTGACTGCTGACAGTATGCTGTTCAAGTTGGACAAGCAGGACACACAAAAAAGTGACTGCAGAACCTTGCCAAGACAAGATGGGACAGTCCTTCAAAAATCCTGCTTCACAGAAAAGTCTGTCAGATATTCCAGGCCTGCAGGCTGAAGATGGAGGCCCCAACATTACAGAGGAACCATGGGCGACTGTCCAGGCAGCCAGCTGTTTCTGTCACTTCTTAGTTGTTTGCTCTGCACTTCCTGTTTACTCAGATAATATTATATCCTTTCTCGGGTCTCTGATGGAGCTGAAGACCAGACAGTTATAGTTTTCCTTGTTAACAAATTCAGAAAAGAAACTCACAAAGGAGGTGTAAAGTGTGTAAGGTTGAGAGACATAAAAAGATAGTTTTGAGTTGGTAATGCAAGTTAGGATAGAAAGTGAATTAGGTACAACACTTTGGACTCACCGAGATAGGATAGATGATGGAGTATTTTCTCTGAATTTGTCAAATGATATGGACTAGACATTGTTAATGTAATTATTGCCTGTATATATTTGTATATAGTTATTGTACTTATTGTATATAGTTTTTCTATGTTAGTTAAATCCTTTGCTTTTTATTTAGACAAAAAGGGGGAAATGTGTGATATTTTGTTTATGTTCTAACAAATAAAGCTTGCCTGGAGATCAGAGGGCAGAGCTAGCCACAGTTAACCATAGAGGTTTGGAGGACTGTAGAGAGAGGGACAGGAAGTGATAAGGTGGGGCTGAGACAGGATCTTGGCCCTTTTGGTAGGAAGTGACTGTGGCTACTCCCATTTCTCTAATTTTTCAGGTTTTTACCCCAATATCTGACTCCTGGTTTTTATTGATAAATTAGATTTACACACCATCAATAGATGCTTCTAATGTACACTTGCATCCTTCAAGAGTTAGGTTTTTAAAGATATCTATGATCTCTTCACCAGCTTTATAAACTAAAATCTTTCAGAATACATAATTGTGGTGGTTTGAATAAGAATGTCCTCCATAGGCTCATATATTTGAATGCTTAGTCACCAGGGAGTGGTACTATTTGGGAAAGATTAGAGGGTTAGGAGGTAAGTCCTTGTAGGAAGTGTATTAATGATAGAATAAAGGGTAGATTATTGAATATACTCTGAAAAGAGTATATAGATATGATGTAGATTAAAAGGTAGATTATTTAATCTACCTTTAAAAAACGACAAGTTTTAAATACTTTACATTGGATTGGATTTTTATATATTGTGTACAAATTATATATATATTGAGATAGATATTGTTAGAAAATGCTATGCGTATATTTCTAATCTTGTTCAGGATATTGTACCTATATAGTTCATTTAACAATTTAATGCAATTTGCTAATCCTTGAATGTTATTATCAACTATTAGGATATAAAGAAATGAAAGTTAGTAGGTAGACATTACAATCAAACTTGTAGTCATATTAGGTATGTTTTCAAGGTCAAGTAGAGATATATTTTAGACAGGTCATCTTCAAACCCTTCAGAGATCTACAGAATATGGCATTTAAAATATTTTAAGGGGCTAGGGAATTTAGCTCAGTGGTAGAATGCTTACCTAGCAAGCACAAGGCCCTGGTTTTTCCGGGGGGGGGGAAGAAAAGAAATGTTTTAATAACTTAGAATTTTTTCTTTTCTTTTCTTTTTTTATGACTATGAGACATGTCGGCTCCTGGCAGCACCAATCTACTTCAGAGAAGATATGGGCATTTGAAGAAACTGCATATGGAGTTAACTTCCATTGTGGCAAAAGTTAGCCACTGGGCAACAAAGTGCCCTCTCATCGACTGCTGACAGGAGGCTATCCAAAATGGACAAACAGGACACACAACAAAGGACTACTGATCCTTGCCAAGACAAGTGTGGTTGCGGCTTTGGCAACAGGTGTCCTCTGAGGCCTGGGCAATATGGCACCATCGCTGAAGTGGCTTTGCAATCTGGAAAAGGTACAGTGCCCCTTTCTTCGAAGGCAGCTGAACAGACAGTGGACTGATGGCTTCTGGTGTGCAGTGGAACAGCAGCTGAAACAGTCATTCTTGAAAGAGTAACTAGGCTGATAGAGTCTAACCTCTCAATGGTAGACTTAATAAAGGAGATGAAGCAACCCACACGCCAAGAAGAATGGGATATGGAGAAGAATGGGATGCTGAGATGGAGCCATCCACAAACTGAGAATAGGCAGCTGAATTCCAAAAACACCAGCAATTTCCAGAATTTAAAATCCTACATTATGACAGTACACTGGTGGAATTCAGGTTTATCTGGTACATGGAATACTCGAACCGAATGTGAGGTTGAGCTGTGGGCCTTGTGTACATCCTACTTCACAAATGAGTCTGTCAGATACGCTAAGCCTATAGGCTGAAGATGATGCCCCAATGTTGTGGAGAAACCTTGGGTGACTGTCCAGGTAGCTGGCCGTTCTGTCAACATTTTTTTGGAAGCCGTTTGTTTGCACTTCTTGTTTTACTAGGTAATATTATTTCCTTCTTGGGTCTCTGAGGGAGTTGAAGATTAGATAGTTGTAGTTACAGTTTTCCTTGTTAAGAAATTTCAGAAAAGAAATTCACTAAGGAAGTGTAAAGTGTATAAATTTGAAAGGCATAATAAGATAGTTTTCTGTTGGTAATACAAGTTAGGATAGAAAGTGAATTAGGTACATTTTGGACTCATCAAAATAGAATAGATAATAGAATATTTTCTCTGAATTTGTCAAATACAAATGGACTAGACACTGCTGATGTATTGCTTGTATATATTGTATATAGTTATTATACTTATTGTATATAGTTTTTCTTATATTAGTTATTCTTTATTATTTTTATTTTTATTAGACAAAAAAGGGGAATTGCCGGGTGGTGGTGGTGCACGCCTTTAATCCCAGCACTCGGGAGGCAGAGCCAGGCGGATCTCTGTGAGTTCGAGGCCAGCCTGGGCTACCAAGTGAGTTCCAGGAAAAGGCGCAAAGCTACACAGAGAAACCCTGTCTCGAAAAAACCAAAAAAAAAAAAAAAAGGGAAATGTGGTTATATTTTATTTGTGCTGAAATGTGGTGGTATTTTATTTATATGTTAACAAATAAAGTTTTCCTGGAGATCAGAGGAAATAGCAAGACATTAACACAAAAGTCAGGCAGTGGTAGCACACGCCCTTAATCCAATCACTTGGCAGGCAGGGTCTCTGTGTGTTCAGGTCACACTAGGGAACAGAGCCAAGTGTGGTGACATACACCTTTAATACCAGTACCAACCATAGAGACCTGGAGGTCTGTACAGACAGGCAATGACAAGGAAGTGAGGTAGCTGGACTAAGAGCCAATGAGAGGGCAGAACAGCAAGGCAATAAAGGCGTGGGTAGACAGGAAGTAACTCACTTTTGGGAGCTGCAGAGCTGGAGAGGTGAGGTTAGCTGGTGGCTATTCTTGTTCCCTGATCTCTAAGGCTTTCACCCCTATATTTGGCTCCATGTTTTTTTATTTAGTAAGACTGTTTAGAAATTCGTCTACAGATCACTGGGGGTGGGCTCTGGGGTTTCAAAAGCCCACCCTAGGCCCAGTCTCTGTCTCTGCCTGTGGGTCAAGATGCTGCTCTTTCTCAGCTCCTTCTCCAGCACCATGCCTGCCGTGCCTGCTGCCATGGTCCCCACTGTGATGACGGTGGACTCAGCCTCTGACTGTAAGCCAGCCCCAGTTAAATGCTTTTTCTTATTAGAGTTGCCACGGTCGTGGTGTCTCTTCACGGCAACAGGACACTGACTAAGATAATAATATTGTCCTCTGACCAAACACTATCAGAAACAGAAACAGTGAGTGTCTAATGCCTTTATTGTTTCACCAGATATGCCAGCGGCCAGGTCACGTCTCTAAGAGGCTTAACTACAAGTCCTAAATATACAAAACTGAAGTTATACCAAAACCACATATTTTTCATGAGAAAAAAAAAATCAGAAAATGCCACATGGTTTTTAAACACAAACACAGACACATATTTGGGGGTGGGGCGGGTCCATGTGTGCCCCATGGTAAGCCGTCAGTCCGGCTCTCTCCTGCACCCCAGGCTAAGCCTGTGACAGGACAGACACACAAGCACATTCTAGAACCTTGTCTCCTGGGACTGGCTACTTACATTTACCCTCAAACATTTAAAGCAGAATACAGCTTTTTTCAAAACAAAATCTTCTTTCCGAACTTTTTCTTAAGTATTTAACATAGCATGACCCCATTTCTAGAAAAGACTAGACTTTCCAATTTTTCCCACCCAAACAGAAACACCACTCTCCACTCTGAGCAAAGGAGGTGAGATGGAAAAGCGCCCCTGGAGTGTGGCAGGAACAGGAGACAGGTGCATGGGTGACCTCGAGCAGACCTCTGCCACTGCCCACAGGGTGCCTGGGCACCAGCTAGTCAGGGGCTGAGCACGAGAGGCCTGTGAAGCTGGTACAGGAAAGTGTTCTTCCCACGGCTGTCTTCCCGGTCAGCCTGCTCCATGACCAGCTTTGGATCCACCTGGGTGGGCAGAGAAGAGGACCAAGTCAGACTCCGGATGAGACCTGTCTAGACACCAAATTCATAAAATGATGTACACCTAGACGTGGACATGGAAGACAGAAAAGTGTTTTTTCCACTTTACAAAACCATTTGCAGATGTTCCTCCACTTTCATAATTCACACTATATATCTGATCATCCATTTTAGGCAACATGAGGGTTTTCAATTTCATTTACCTGTGTGTACATGTGCATGCAAATGTGCAGGTATGCGTGCATGTGCCACAGCACATGGGTGGGGTCAGAGGACGACCTGGGACAGTTGGTTCTCTCCTTCCACCATATGGCTCCAAGATCATCAAGCTAAACCATTTTGCTGGCCCTAATCCAACTTTTTTTTTTTTTTTTTTTTTTTTTGGTTTTTCGAGACAGGGTTTCTCTGTGTAGCTTTGCGCCTTTCCTGGAACTCACTTGGTAGCCCAGGCTGGCCTCGAACTCACAGAGATCCACCTGGCTCTGCCTCCCGAGTGCTGGGATTAAAGGCGTGCGCCACCACCGCCCGGCTCCTAATCCAACATTTTTAAACTGATGTTTAATAATAGGGTAATAGGTAACCTTTACTGAGAAATCTCCCACACGCTCTGTATATGCGGGAGCAGTGACTTATTTAAAACAACGTTTTCTAAAGCACACTAACTTTCAAATACAACTCTGCTTTCAATTGCTTCCCATTACTGTGCCAACTTAATGGGCCCTGCTTGACAAGCTTGGGCCTGCCTCCTCCAAAGGTTACGTAGAGGAGGGCACTCAGCAGCGACTGTCTACTCTGCCTGGAGACTCCTGCTGTCCTGCTCTGCGCCCATGCCCACCCAGTTATCTTTCCCGTACTCCAACAGCAGGCTGCTCCTCCAGGCATCCAGCTCCACATACCTGGTTCCACTCGTAGGGTTTTTCATGCCATTTAGGAATAATCTTCTCTCGAGGCTTCAACCGACAGAACAAGCTACAATTTTAAAAAAGAAAATCAAAGGTTTTGCCATTGGCTGGTTTTGCTTTGAAGCTGAGGTTGGTCTCAGCTTTACTACATAGCCCAGGCTGGTCTCCAACTTTTGACCCCTGACTCAGTCTCCTGAGCTGGGATTAGAGACACACACCACATCCAGAAAAGCATTTTAACTATTCATTAGCCATTACAAAACAGCAGGGTGATCTTTTTAAAAACATGTATGTGTGTTTAAAGTCTACAAATATCCCAGAATTAGAATAGGCTTTCCAAGTGTCAAAATTTATATAGTTATGATGATACTTTAATATATAGTTCATTTAAAAGTGAAGAAATAGGACACAACAGACTTTAAGGAGATTATTATATTTATTACTTAAAATTTCCAAATTTTCAATAAAAAGAATTAGAAGACATGCCGATCAGGAGACAAGAGCATGAGACTCTATTCAGGAAAAAGGAGCAGGGACAGAGGCCCAGTGAGCAGCCCTGACAGCTACACACCCAGAGCTACATACAGCAACTACACTGAGACTTCAGATATGATGGCAATAAACAGAAAACTAGAATATGAAGAAAAACCATAAACTAATTCACCTTAAAATGGAAAACTATATAAAATTAGAAATCCTATAAGCAGTAAGTAAAGCAATTGAAATGGAAATTCTCCAGATGTTATTTTTAAAAGATCAAATATGGTCTGAAAAGATATTGAAGGGCAGAGAGGAAAAGTCTGAAGAAAGTGATTAGTTGTAAGAATGGATCCCTGCTCAAAGACTGTGTGTAATGCATGTTTATAAAACAGATGTGTAATGTGATGTCTTCATGAGCAGAAACAGGGTAGACCTGAGGGCGCATCCCTAAACAGGACATCTAGACCACTACCCTCTAGGGCTCAGAAAACGTTTTGGAAGAGGGAAGAGGAAGAATGTGTCAGAGGGGAGACAGGGAGAAGGGCTGTGAAACGCTGCCAGTGGCAGCTGACTGTGCCTGTCCACAGCCAATCACGGCCGTGGAGGGTCCCAGGCCTACCTCTCTGGGGCAGCCACTGTCTTCAGTTGTGTTCTCAGTGGCGGGCCCACCAGGCTCCAGTGGACAGTTTCAAATGTGCAGTCACACAAACGGCCCGGTTAAAACCACTGGGTCACAAAACAAAGAGGCATAAACATGGGCTAAGGGGCGGGGGCGGGTGGGGGTGACTGTAGTGGTACAGAAGAGGGAACAGTGTGAGTAACAGAATACACTCCACGTTTGTATGAAACTGTCAATCAAGAAACTGAAGTTTTAAAAGCAACTAGGTTACAAGTAGAATAGAAAGATACACCATGAAAACACCAACCAGGGAGCTATAAAGTATTTCTTACCTAAGCAGCATCTGCAGCCTAACCTGGGGAGCCCGAGTCTGAGCTCCCTCCCAGTCCCATACACTGTGTCTTGGAGTAACTAAGGAAACTACAAGAATTGACCGGAACCAAGATTCCCTCACACCGATGCAAAGAGGAAAAACCAGCTTCAGGTGTTGGCCCCCATGGCCAGGGGTCCTCTAGCAGCTAACGTAGCTGGGCCTGCATATGCCCCTGTAGAGCTGGCACAGGAAGGACCCACGCTCCTTGAAGTCTGGGGTTTGCTAGGTACAGTCCAGGCACATAGCCTAGGCCATGAGTGTTCTGGGCCCTTCAGTGTACGGGTGTGCCAGAAAGGCTCTATACTACTCTTGCACAGGCAAGTTGGCTAGAAGACTGTGGCCAGCACTGGCTCTTCTAGGAAGGTTAAAAACGGACACTGGGGAGTAACAGACCTGGACTTCGGGACTGTGGGACTGTGCTGATGGTTTGTGTGTGTGTGCTGGGTGGTTTCATGTCAACTTGACACAAGCTCGAGTTCTCTGAAAGGAGGGAACCTCAATTCAGAAAATGTCACCATTAGATCTGGCTTAGGGCATTTTCTTAATTAGTGATTGATGGGGGGGGCACTGCGGGTGGTGCCATCCCTGGGCCGTTGGTCTTGTGTTTAATAAGAAAGAAGCCTGAGACACAGGCCACTCCAGTCAGGGAAGCAAGTAGGCAAACTGCAGTTCTTAACATCTATGCCATGAACCCAAGTTTGTAAACCTCCAACAGCTTCAATCACATATCGACCCTCACACAATGGGAACGGGAGACTTCAGTACCCCCCTCACCAACAGCCTGGTCATCTACACAAAACTAAACAGAGAATACTGGAGCTAATTGAAATTATAAACCAAAAGGACCGAACAGATATCTACAGAGAAGTTCAACCCAACACCAAAGAATACACCTTCTTCTTAGCACCTCATGGAACTTTATCCAAAATTGACCACATACTCAGACACAAAGCAAGTCTCAACAGATACAAGATTCTATCTGATTCACCCCGGGTTAAAATATCTTCACGTGCATCATGACTCACTGCGTCACATCGCAGCTTCCATGATGAGATTTTTTATTTTTTTCCTTTTTTAATTTTTCCTTTTTTCTCTTAAATTTTGTTTTATTCGGGGAGAGATGCAGGGGTGGAGGGCAGATGCAAAGAGATGGGGAAACAAATGGGATCAAGATGCATGACGTAAAAGACAATAGAATAAACTTAAAAAAATACATCAGAGACATTCAATAATCTTAAAAAAAACAACTGGCTATCAACAACAGAAAGCTTACACACTCATAGAAACGAACAACTCTCTACTGAGTGACCACCAGGTCAGGACAGAAATTAAGGAAAATAAGACTTTCTAGAATCGAATGAAAATGGACGCACAACATACTCGAACTTGTGGAACACAATGAAAACAGGCTAAGAGACGAGTTCACAGCTCCAAGTGTCTACATAAAACAACCGGAGTGGTCTCACACTAGCAACTCAACTGCACACCTGAAAGCTCTAGAACAAAAAGAAAAAAATCACAACCAAAAGGAGTAGATGGCAAGAAATGATCAAACTCAGGACTAAAGTCAGTAAAATAGAAACAGACAACAACAACAAAAACAATACAAAAATTCAATAAAACAGAGTAGGTTCTCAGAAAAAGTCATTAAGATTGACAAACCCTTATCCAAACTAAAAGTCAGAGAAAGAATATTCAAATTAAAATGGACATAACAACAGACACTGAGAAAATTCAGAGAAGCATTAGGACATAGTTTAAAAACCTGTACTCCACCAAATTGGAAAATCTAAAAGAAATGGATAATTTTCCTGACACATACCATTTACCAAAGTTAAATTAAGATCAGATAAACAAACAGACCTATTTTACCCCTAGTGAGATAAAAGCAGTCATTAAAAGTCTCCAACCAAAAAAGCCCAGAGCCATATGGTTTTAGAGCAGAATTCGATCAGACTCTCAAAGAGTTAATGCCAATACTCCTCAGATTATTTCACAAAATAAAAGCAGAAGGGGCACTGCCCATTTCATTTTATAGGCCACACTTACCCTGAACCCTAACCGCTTAAAGACCCAAGAAAGAAAGGGAATTACAGACCAAATTTCCCTATGAACATATATGTAAAAATATTCAATAAAATACTTGCAAACCAAATCCAAGAACACATCAAAAAGATCACTCATCATGATTGTCATGCTAGAGAAGCAGGGATAGATCAACATAGTTATATCGATAAATGTAATCCACCATATAAAACTGAAAGCAAAACCACGTGATCATCTCATTAGATGCAGAAAAGGCCTTTGACAAAATCCAACACCCCTTCACGATAAAAGTCTTGGAGAGATCAGGGATACAAGGGACATATCTCAATGTAATAAAAGCAGTTTACAGCAAGCCAACAGCCAACATCAAATTAAATGGAGAGAAGAAACTCAAAGCAACTCCACTAAAATCAGGAACAAGACAAAGGCTGTCCACTCTCCCCATATCTATTCATTATAGTACTGAAATTCTATATAGTACTGAAATTCTATATAGTACTGAAATTCTAGCTAGAGCAATAAGACCACTGAAGGATTCAAAAGGATACAAATTGGAAAGAAAGGAGTCAAAGTATCATTACTTGCAGATGATATATAATAGTATACATAAGCAACCCTAAAAATTCCACTGGGAAACTCCTATAGCTGATAAACACTTTCAGCAAAGTAGCTGTATACAAAATAAACTCACAAAAATCAGTAGCCTTCCTATAGACAAATGACAAATGGACTGAGAAAGAGATCAGGGAAACAAGACCTTTCACAATAGCCTCAAATAATATAAACTGTCTGGGTAATTCTAACCAAGCATGTGAAAGACCTGTATGATAAGAACTTCAAGTCACTGACAAAAGAAACTGAAGAGGATATCAGAAGATGGAAAGAGTGCCCATGCTCGAGGGTCAGCAGGGGTAACTAAAAATGGCCATCCTACCAAAAGTAATCTACAGATCGAATGCAATCCCCATCAAAATAACAACATAATTCTTCACAAGTTTTGAAAGGACAATTTTCAGCTTCATGTGGAAACACAGAAAAATACCAGGATAGCTAAAACAATCCCGAATAATCAAAGAACTGATGGAAATATCACCATCCCTAATTTCAAGTTTTGCTACAAAACTGCAATAATAAAAACTGCATGGTATTGGCATAAAAACAGACAAATTGATCAAAGGAATCAAATCAAAGAACCAGATATATATCCACATACCTATGGACACCTGACCTTTGATAAGAAGCCAGAAATACACACTGGAAAAAAGACATCATCTTTAACACATGGTGCTGGTCAAACTGGATGGCTGCATGTAGAAGAATCCAAATGAATCCATACTTATCACCCTGAACAAAACCCAAATGGATCCAAGACCTCAACAAAAACCAGACAGATACACTGAAGTAGATAGAAAAGAAAGTGGGCAATAGCCTTGAATTCACTAACATAGGAAAACTTTCTGAACAGAACACCGTTAGCACAATCAATAAATGGGACCTTATGAAACTGAGATGCCGCACAGCAAAGAACACCATCATTCAGACAAAGAAGAAGCCTACAGATTGGGAGATGTTCACCAACTACACAGTCTATAGACGACTGATATCCAAAATATATAAAGAGCTCAAGAAACTAGATAACAAGTGTGGTGGTATTGTGTCACCAAAATATTGTGTACCTTAATAAACTTACCTGGGGTCAGAGAACAGACCAGCCACTAGTTAGTCAGTGATAGCACACGCCTTTAATCCTAGCATTCCAGAGACAGAAATCCCTCTGGATCTCTGTGAATTCAAGGCCACATTGGAAATAGCCAAGCATGGTGACACACACCTTTAATCCCAGAAAGCCAGCCTTTAATCCCAGGGAGTGGTGGTAGACAGCAGAAAGATATATAAGGCGTGAGGACCAGAAACTAGAGGCTTTTTGGCTGGTTAAGCATTTTGGCTGGTTAAGCTTTCAGGCTTTGGAGCAACACAGTTCAGCTGAGATTCATTCTGGATGAGGACTCAGAGGCTTCCAGTCTGAGCAAACAGGACCAGCTGAGGAACTGGCAAGGTGAGATAGCTGTGGCTTGTTCTGTCTCTCTGATCTTCCAGCATTGACCCCAATAACTGGCCTTGGGTTTGATTTTATTAATAAGAACATTTAAGATTCCTGCTACAAACAAGACAACAACCCATTTTAAAAATGGGGTACAGATCTAAACAGAGCATTCTCAATATAAGGAACTCAAGTGACTGAGAAACACTAAAAGAAATGTTCAACATGCTCGGTCACTAGGGAAATGCAAATCAGAACTACTTTGAGATTCCTTTTTACACCTGTCAGAATGGCCAAGATCAATCAAGGAAATGACAGCTCAAGCTGGCAAGGATGTGGAGTAAGAGGAACTGTAACTAGAATTTTCCTGCCTTGCCCACGGTCAGGACAAATTTCTGTCACCTACCAGTCCCACAGCCGCTCAGACCCAACCAAGTCAACACAGAGACTTATATTGCTTACAAACTGTATGGCCATGGCAGGCTTCTTGCTAACTGTTTCTATAACTTAAATTAATCCATTTCTATAAATCTATACCTTGCCATGTGGCTTGTGGCTTACCGGCGTCTTCACATGGTGCTTGTCATGGCGGCAGCTGGCAGTGTCTCCCTCCACCTTCCTGTTCTCTCAATTCTCCTCTCTGTTAGTCCCGCCTATACTTCCTGCCTAGCCATTGGCCAATCAGTGTTTTATTTATTGACCAATCAGAGTAATTTGACATACAGATCATCCCACAGCAAGGAACACTCATCCATTGTTGGTGGGAGTGCAAACTTGTACAGCCACTATGGGAATCAGTGTGGTGGTTCCTCAGGAAGATGAGAGTCAATCTATCTCAAGATTCAGCTATACCACTCTTGAGTATAGGATGTTATATTGTACTAGAGACACTTGCTCAACAATGTTCATTGCTGCTCTATTCATAATAGCCAGAAAGTAGAAACAGCCTAGATGTCCCTCAACCAGAAGAATGTATAAAGAAAATGTGGTACATTTACACAATGGAGTATTACTCAGTTATTGAAAAAAAAATGACATCATGAAATTTATAGGCAAATGGATAGAAGTAGAAAAAAAAGTCACCCTGAGTGAAGTATCCCAGACCAAGAAAGATAAGCATGGTATGTAGTTGTTTATATGTGGATATTAGCTGTTAAGCCAATGATAACCAAGCTATAATCCATAGAACCACAGAGGATAGGTATAGATAAGAGACTGGAGGGAACAGATACATCTTGTTAAGAAAGGGAAATACAATCTGATAGATATGGATGGAAGAGGGAGATGGAATAGGAGGATCAAGCAGGGAGGGGAAGGGAGAAGGGTTGTGGGAGGGAATATGAAGAGACAACTAAAACTAAAGACTAAGACAACTAAAAGGGCATTTGAGGGGTGGTATGGAAACCTCTATAGTAGAAACTCTTAAAACAGACACATATATGAAGGCAATATAAATGGGGCAATAATGGGGGAGACAGATTCCCAACTGGCCATCTTTTTTCATGCAAAGAAGTTTCCAGGACCAGGACTGGGTGACATCGAATTGAGTTGTTGGCCAAAGGGGCCCCATGGGAATCTCCAAACAACCTAGGCTATTGTCAAAACTATAGGTTGCTCTCCACAAACTGACAAGTCCCCATTGCGGAACACAACCCATATACTGACTATGGAGAAGCCGAGCTGGTGTCTACAGAGAACCTTCACCCTGTGTCCCAGCATCTTTGGTACAGGAAGGTACTCTGCACACTATCAAAAGAGAACAAACACAAAGCCAGTCACAAGTCCTTTATCTACAATGTCTGCCTGCAAGAGATGCTAGGGTAATGGTGATACAAAGCTTGTGGGAAGAATCAACTTATTTGACTCCGTCCCACTCCACGAGACGTAATCCATACCAAACACTGCTTGGGTGACCAAACACTTAGGACTAGATAACCCAGGGACTAGGGGGAAACCAAATCCTACTGGCCTAAAAAGGGGGGAAATGAAGTGATCAAGTGACTCCTAATGGCATTCTGCTACACTCATAGATCAGTGCCTTGCTCTGCCACCATCAGAGCAGCTTCCTCCTGCAGCAGATGAACAAACACAGAGACCCACAGCCGGGCATTACACAGAGTGACAGACCTGGGAACACTCAGCCCTAAATGGGATGTCTCCATCAAGTCCCTCCCCTCGGAGCTCAGGGACCCCTCAGAAGAGGGGGTGGAAAGAGTGGAAGAGCCAGAGGGGAAGGAGGACATTAAGAAAGACCTATCAACAGGAGCAACGCTCAGATGAACTCACAGAGACTGAGGCTGCATGTTGGGGGTGGGGTGACAGTGCCATAAGGAGGCGAGGGAGATCACTGATATTCATTGTTCAGGACCGGGATGCTGCCCCCACGGGCATATATATATAAATTATATACATAAATTATATATATATATCATATACATAAATTATACATATATAGATCATATACGTAAATTATATATAATATATAATATAATTTACGTATATGATTTATATATATGAAACCTCAACTCAAGCTTGGGGGGGGTACAAAAACTAGATGCTATGGTGGCACATTTCTATAATCTTAGCACTTGGGAGGCAGAGGCAGTCCACTGAGGACACCAATGGAACCCTTTGTCCTCTGAACTCTGGTTGGAAATGGAGCTGCCAGTGAGAGATGAAAGGAGCAAGAGCGGGACGGTCAAAGGACCACCCAGTCTCCAAGGCACAGACTCCACTCTCCCCCCGGGCCCCACGTGTAACTAGTGATGGGATACAGCACTACTCTGCAGTCTGTGGTGCCTCAGCACTGCAATCCCACTTGAGTGTGGTGATAGTGTTCCCCAAAATATTGTGTACCCTAATAAACTTATCTGGGGTCAGAGAACAGGACAGCCACTAGATATAGAGGCCAGAAAATGGTGGCACACATGCCTTTAATCCTAGCATTCCAGAGGCCGAGATCCATCCGATCTCTGTGAGTTTAAAGCCACACTGTAAATAGCCAGGCATGGTGACACACGCCTTTAATCCCAGGGAGTGATGGCCGAAAGCAGAAAGGTATATAAGGCGTGAAAACCAGGAACTGGCTGGTTAAGCTTCAGACTTTCAAGAAGCTGTTCAGCTGAGATTCATTCTGGATGAGGACTCAGAGGCTGCCAGTCTGAGGAAACAGGATCAGCTGAGGAACTGGCGAGGTGAGGTGGCTGTGGCTTGTTCTGCTTCTCTGATCTTCCAGCATTCACCCCAATAACTGGCTCCAGGTTTTGTTTTGTTTTTTATTAATAAGACTTTTTAAGATTCATGTTATACTTGAGTAAATTATCTGTCACATCTAAGTGATTTAGAACATCCACCCCCCACACACACACACTGTATATTGTCTAGTACACCTTAACAGTATGTCACCATATAACTTACCCTAGAAGTTTCTGACGTGCATTCTCCTGTAACTGCGCAATTCTTTCAGGCCCAAGATACTTGGATCCATTTGGCCCATCACATACTAGCTTGTTGATAGCAGCCCTGAGAATATTAATCTGTAAAGGAACAGTGACAGACTATGTGGCTATTTCCACAGTAAATAGGTCACAGCATTCAAAGCTGTGTTCTGTGACTTGCATCAGTCAGCAGTTTACAGAATTAGTAAAACAACAGAAATAACTTTGAAGAATGAGCGGGTCCCACAAGCCTGTATCCAATTTCTCTTACATTTGTTACAGCTCTGAAACACTGTTACCAACTCTGGATGTTTAGATTAGACCAATTTTCTATTAGCATGTCATTTCTCCTCAGGGCCACAGTGAACTTACCATGTCTTCTCTGGTATAGAATGGCTTCCCAGCCTTTTCTTGCTTTACAAGACGTTAGCAATTTGGAGGTGTTCTGGTTGGGAATTTTGTAGCATGCTCCCTGATTTGAGGTTGCCATTGTCTAGAGGGGAGACACCGTCTTCTCCTCACCTTCCATAGGTCTGCCTGCACCACGGAACGTGGCCACGGCAGCTCGGCTGACAGCCCTGCAGGGCTCCCTGGTTGTAAAATACCTCCTTCCTGCTCCTGGTTCATTAAGTCTCACTTGTCCTCAGAGGTCACATGACCCACGTGAACTCCCAGGAGCTTTATAAGAGCTAACTGGTTTTCTCCCCCTGAGTTATTCCATCATCTATTTCTCTACCTAGACACATGGTACCTTCTATGGTATTTTATATTCTGGGTTATAATCCAATGAATTTACTTTGTTGCTCCACACTGTTTCAGCTCTGCCACCTGGCAGCTTTCCCTCTAGCTGGCTTATGTATCTTTGGATGGATCCTATCCCTGTGTGCTTCATATGTATCCTTCCTTTACGGTGCTGTAAGATGCTCTGGGTACCTACATTTCCTGCGCCCTTCCTAGCTAACAAGTTTCGTCAAGGAGACCTGGCTCCCAACCTGGGATCTCCCATTAGAAAGCACATGCTGAGCGTCAACTGTGCTCTCTGCCCCAGAGGAGGTCTTCTCAGCAGCCCTCCCAGAGCCGGGCACCGCATACGGGCGGAGGCCGTTCTCACACAGACCGCTAGCTGCCTGCCCTTCAAGCACGAACTAATCACGAGTGTCGTCCCCCCCCCCCCTGGCATCCCGGGCTCTAATACAGCACTACAGGAGTCATACTAGCCTTCTTGCTCACTTTTAGTTCCCCCCCCTTTAGTAACAACCATGGTTCCCAAATCCATTCCCTTACACAGTCACCCCAATAATATGGAAAATGGCTTCAGACCCACTAACTTATGCCTCCCTAACTCCCCAAACTACAACTACAGGACAGTGTTCATGTGGAGCTTCCTTTTCCTCTCTCTTCTCCCCAAGCTTTTTCTCTCTACTCTTTCAACACAGTATTGTGACATTTCCAACAGTGATGCCTGCTGTCCCTTTCCACACATGTATCCCATTCTGGGAGCCCTGATACCGTGTGGTGTGCAAGTCATATATTAAACCCACTATTAAGGACACCAGAGGAGGGCAAATGCAGAGCTGTGTCCTCTACCTTCACCTCTTTTAACTTCAAGTTCCTAGGTGCTCCCATTTATTCACTTCCCTATCTCCTGGCAACCACTTAGCTGCTTCCTGTGCAGAATGTCTTCCTAGCAGGTTCACACAGACACACCCCAATTCCTGTAGTAAATGCTTCTAAGATGTAGTCATATTCTTGTATGAATCATTCATTCCTTTTCACTGCCAAATACCCTTCTGCTGTATTACCACAGCTAACATCCACATTCCCTTGTCAAAAGATCTCCTTAACAGCAGCAGTTATGAGTGAGCTGCTGACACTCACACGAGCTCTCGGGGACACATATTCTCACATCTTTCAACTGGCTTTTGAGTCTGATAAAAATAAAAAAAATGTTTTTTTTTCTGTTTTTGTTTTCATAGTTCCTTATTCTAGTCACTCATGTCTGTGTACAGTTTATAAAATTTCAAAACTGATCCTTCTCTAAAAATACCCTAGAAATGCCCTCAGAAGCTGCCTGGTTGGCTGACCAGCTTCATGAGGGAGGGCAGGGAAGGAAGGAAGGAGCCGCTGAGTCATGGGGCGTCCTAACTCCTGGAGCAGGGGCACAGCAGCCGGTCAGTGTCCGGGCCGACTTACTGGGTCATATGGCATAGGTTTAATCTGGAAGGAGACCTGTCCTCCAAGGGCAACCCTCTGCAGCACACTAGAGACCTGAGGCTTCTCGGGGGCCCTTGCCTCCACAGTCACTGTCAGCACTGAGGACTGGGGTGTGCAGTCTGGTCGTGAGGATCCCCATCTGCATTTTCCTCATGGCAGGTGAGCTCATGTGTTCACTTCCATCATCTTTTACTTGGTTGCGTGTTTTATTAGTAAACATAAGAGCTGCTAATGTACTGTGGACACAACCAGGCATGTAATAAATATCTTCACCCAGTATGCAACTTTTCTGCATGGTCTTACCAGGATCCACAAAACCGACTTTTCCTTCATAGACAGAACCTCTGGTATACATGCCGACTTGTTCCAAACCCAAATTCACATATGGACCCCATTTGTTTCTAGAACGCTCCTTTCCCATTCTGCAATGAAGTCTGTGATCAAAGGGCGCTTTGCTACCGAGCGTCCTCCAGCCCTCCCTCACAGTCTCTTCACGTGAAGAAGGCACAGCTGACATTCAGCAGCCGGTGCTCTGCTGCTGCTCCACGAGTCAGGACAGCCTAACTCAGTGGCCCCTGCCTTCCCTGCCCTCATACAGCTGGTCAGCTACCCGGGAGCGTCCGAGAAGCAAAGGGACTCTGGAGTGGCATCTCTCAAGGTAGGAGAGAAGGGTCACTTTCCAGGGTTTTTGTAAAATGCAACAAGACAAATTACTAGGATAAGGAAATATGAAAACAAAAGAGAAAAAACAAACTTTTTCATTAGCATCCACCCACCTGCCTGACACACTCTAAAAGCCGGACCTGGCTGCACAGGCACACCCAAGCTGGTCCGGTGAAGCGACAGGCCTGCTGGTGGCCTCTCTCCAGGGAAATGGCACCCAGCCTGCTACCGCAAGGCCAGGTAGGGTAAGTTCATCTCTTTACCTCCCTGTGTGTACCAGCAAGGAAGGGATCTCACTGAGGTCTCTGCACCAGGAGACAGCCAAGGGGAGAGTGGAGGCCATCAAGAAGCGCACAGCACAGCCGGGCCAGATAAGGAGCAGTCTGTCTGCACGCTGGCACGGAGCGCCCTGGGAAGCAGGCAAGTGGGTCTCCACGTAAAGCACCATGGCAGATGTGAAGTACACGGGTGTAAAAGCAAGCAGGCGAGGACTGCTGTCCATGAGTGCCACACTCACCTCAATAATGTCCTCCACGTCGAAGCACACATCAAAGGCCAGCTCGATGTCGTGCTCCGGCAGTATAGGGGCCTCCGTAGTTGAATTCCATCCCAAACCACAAAGGACCCCAGTGTAGTATTTTCCATCACGGTCAACTCTGAAGGGCATTGAGAGGAGGTAAGCTAAGCCACTATTTCAGGGCTAGATACGTGACTAATAAAGCTACCTGGTGTTTTTCTAGCACCAGTATTGTAACTAAATTATGTGATTCCTTGATTTTTACAAGGAAATACAGACTAAATATCACTATAAGGATATAAGTTAAATATTCATATTAACACAATGTTGAGTTTCTTACACACATTTTTAAAATTGTATGTTGTGTATGAGTGTTTTGTCCACATCTATGTAGGTATACCACATGCATGTCTGGTGCCCTCAGAAGCCAGAAGAGGACATTGGAGTTACAAATGGTTGTGAGCCTCCATGTGGGTGCTGGGAACCTCTGGAAGAGCAGCTAGTGTTCTTAACCACTGAGCCATCTCTCCAGTCCTTAAGGCTGGGTTTTTAATTCTCTCTGGAGCAGATGCGGTAATAAGAAACCTCCTTTATCAGACTAATAAAAGAGAGGGAATCCTGCGTGTAAGTAAATTTAAGGCTGAAAACTAGAATTCAGACTTATAGATTAGGTGTTATTTGCTTTGTAAAACAGAAAATGTTTTAGGTCCAGCAAGTGACTCTGAATAAGGGCCCCTGCTTCCAAGCCTAACAACCTGAGTTCAATCTCAGGGACCCACACGACGGAAGGAGAGAACAAACTCCTATAAATTCTCCACTGACCTCCATTTGCACACTGTGGCACACATATGCAAAATATATATAAATGCAATAAAATGGGCCGGAGAGTGGCTCAGCAGTTAAGAGTATCACTGCCCTTGCCAAGGACCTGAGTTCAGTTCCTGTCACTCACATGGTGGCTCAAAACAATCTGTAACTCCAGAGCTTACTCACCTCCTCTTCTGACCTCATCTGGTACTGGGCATGCACATGGTGTATGTACATGTGTATATACATTAACAGGCAAAAACACTCATATACATAATATAAAATAAATAAATCTAAAATATTTTTCTTAAATGCAATAAAATGTTTTCTTAAATTCTAAATTCTTCTACATTATTAATGTAATTTATTATTTTTCAATTTATACAAACCCTTTTTATAAGAAACCAGTTTTTTTAGATCATCACAGCACCTCACTCTGGTCATTCTCATGTAGTAACATGTGTGTGGGGCCGTCCCTGGGTGGGTGGGCCTGGCTTCTATAAGAAAGCAGGCTGAGCAAGCCATGAGGAGCAAGCAGGTAAGCAGCACGCTTCATGGCCTCTGCATCAGCTCCCGCCTCCGGTTCCTGCCCTGCTTGAGTTCCTGCCCTGCCTTCCCTCAGTGATGAACTGTGACGTGGGAGCGTAAGCGGAACAAGCCCTGCCCTCCCCAGGTTGCCTTGCTCATGGTGTTGCAGCACATCAAGTGTGACCTAAGACAGTGACTGAAGTTAACACAGCACCTCACTCCACACAGAGGATGCTATGAGGCCATAACGCTGACATGAAACCTAAGAGAGTGACTTTCTCATCACACAGGTCTCTGGACTCAAGTCTGGGTGGAAATCCATGTTGGATATTTGCATAAGAGCTACAATCTACTTAGTGGTTCTCATCTTTACTTCCTAGTTCCCACGGGAAGAGAAGTTCACAGGACTCCTCACTGGCTACCGGACACCAAAAAGCCCATAGACAATAGAACGCCCCTTTTATTTCCTATCTCATGTTTCCACCTTCATGTCATATTTCTTTTGCCTAGTTTTACTTTAGTGCCCTGTAATGCTGCCTGCACCTTTACAAGCCTTTGAGCTGCTCTTTGGATCAGTCGGAACCACAGATGTCCCTCTCCTTCAGCAGACCCACACCCCAACAAGCCTGTCTCCGTCAATCACTTTCTTGTCGCTGTGACAAACACTAACAGAAGCACCCTAAGTGATGGGGTTTATTCTGGTTCAGTGTCAGGGGAGTTCTAGTCCACCATGGCGGGAAGACAGGGTAGAGTGACAGCTGCTGGTTCACACTGTAGCAGGCAGGAAGTAGAGAAAGCAGGCAAGAACAGGAAGTTTGTATGTCTTCCCAGAACTGTGATCTTACCTCTACCATGTGGGCCTCAAGTCCCAAAGGCTCCACAGCCTCCCAGGACAGTGCCTTCCAAGCATGTGGGACACACCCCAGACTCAAACCACAACAGCATCCAAGTCAAAAATACCCGAAGTGGAACATGCATTGTTTACACTCGGCCTTCTGAGTGCACACTGACATGCTGGCCATGACACTCAGGACCATCATGCTAGTAGCCTGGAGCTTGCTGGCATCACTAACCACAGAACCTGAACAAGTGTTACTTTGGTATCACCACAAAACTAAAACTTACGAAGTCAAACTCTCCTAAGTCAGGGGCCATGAACAATCACACTGAAGCACAGAGAAAACTGGAGCAATACAAGATGGATTCCAGACCAGCTCCTCAGTGGCTGTTTCCTCTTCCTTTCCCCACCTAGATTCTGAGTGTGCACACGGACAAAATGGAGACCCACACCTACCTCAGCTCCATCACCGGTGCAAACAGCATGCTGAGGAGAGCTGGGAGGCCCGGGATGTGAGGCATCAGGGAGGTCTCTCTCAGGAGCATGGTAGACCCTGCCGCACAGTAGACAGCCGGCATCAGACCCGCGTCACACACTGCTTAGGGTGTGACAGGGTAGAGCCCTGCTAACCCTCCTAACCCAGCCGGCTCATCTGCTGAGTCTGGCCACTTGGGTCCCCTCCAAGGAATGTATGTCCTGTCTTTGGCTCCCACGCATCCTACAGATAGATTCGTGGACATGCTTAGGCATTTATCCCTGAAGAGAGTTACTCATTTAGTTACTGTTTTCTTTATTCTCTTGTTAGGCTATCTTATCAGAATTTCCTACAGCCAAGAACGCTGTAGACAATCATGGAAGAATAAGAATCATTTAATTCCCACATCCTTGCATAAAACAAAAAGTAGTAATATTTCATTTCTTAAATTTGCATTGGCCATTGCACTCAGGAAATAGCTTAATGAAGTTTGGAGGGATGGTTCAGTGGTTAAGAGTGCTTACTGTTCTGGCAGAGGAC
The DNA here is from genome assembly GCF_049852395.1 of Peromyscus maniculatus bairdii. Taxonomy (NCBI): domain Eukaryota; kingdom Metazoa; phylum Chordata; class Mammalia; order Rodentia; family Cricetidae; genus Peromyscus; species Peromyscus maniculatus. The sequence continues at coordinate 84,242,400 of NC_134865.1, read as the reverse complement.
CCAGATTCACTTCCCAGCACCTACAAGGTGGCTCACAACCATCTATAACTCCAGTTCCAGGGGATCTGACGCCTCTTCTGACTTCCATAGGCTCCTGTGCACATGTGGTTCATGTACACACTCAGACACATGCAAACAAAATTAAATATTTTTCTTAAAAAAGAAAATAGCTGAACAGTGTAATACATAAGCAAAAATCCACCCACTAATTACAAGTTAAACTGCTCCAAGTAATGAAGTCAAGGGAAAGGAGAAGGTACACAGATAGCAGATGTCATCTCGTTACCAGTCTCATTAACTGAGAGTGACGCTGCAACCAGCATCCTCTGGTGCAGGTCGGCGGGGCTGTCACTGATGACGACAGAGTTGATGCTCTCTTTCTCAATCCACACACATCTGGGAAGAAGCAGCAGGGCACAAGCTGTTGCCCCACTGTCCAGGTGATGGAGCATGCCAGCCTGTAAGTGAATCTCAGAAAGATGGTTGCACAGGCAAATGCCATGACCCCCACAGGTCCCGGGCCCCTCCTTGTACCCGTTCTCACCCTTCCTTTCCCCACTGTGCTGATATTTTATTTGTGCTCTAACAAATAAAGCTTGCCTAAAGGTCAGAGGAAAAAGCCAGCCATTAGAAGTAAATACAAAAGTCATGCAATGTTAGCACACGCCTTTAATCCTATCACTTGGCAGGCAGGGATCTGTCTGGATCTATGTGAGTTCAAGGCCACACTGGGAACAGAGCCAGGCCCAGTGGCACAGGCATTAAATTCCAACACGACTTAACCATGGAGGTCTGGAGGTCTACACAGACAGACAGGAAGTGATAGAGCTGGGCAGGAAGAGGAAGTGATGTAGCTGGACAGAGAACAAATCAGATGGCAGAACAGCAAGGCATATAGGCGTGGGTAGACAGGAAGTATCTCGCCTTTGGAATCTTCAGAGTTGGTGAGGTGAGGTTAGCTGTGGCTGTTCCTATTCCTCTGATCTCTCTAAGGCTTTAACTCCAATTTCTGGCCTCTATGTCTACCTAGGGGATGTTCTGTTCTCTGACCTCAGGTAAGTTTGTTAGGATGCACACTATATTGGAGGACACAATGTCACCACAGCCTACCTTTAGGTACCATCCATCCCAGAGCTCTCAAACCTGTTTTCGTACCCTTGCTCTATCAGGCCCCACAGCCCCTGAAGCTACTGCCTGCCTTCCAGCTGAGCGGGCACAGTGTGGCCTATCCATCTGCCCCACCTCCTCTGAGCAGATGTGGGCAGCGGCTCCAATACATGGTTAAGCTTCTTGTCTGTCATCACTGCATCTAGCTGTGTCCCATTTCTGAAAGAGCTCATGAGGCTGCTGGTGTCCACACCACTTCTCCAGCTTCAGGTTACACTGGGAAGCAGCCCCATAGCCTGCTCTTACCAAGAATTCAGTGTGTTCTTCAGATGTCACTGTGTGTGCAGGCTTCCTAGAGACGGGGCCGGCCTGAGGACCTGCCCTGCTAGTCCTCAGAAGAGCTCAGAGAAGCCATGTTCACCCAGAGGGTCCTTATGAAATGCAATACGTTTGGACACTTCTGAAAGGAGCCTTAGGAAAGCTGCCTTCTGCCCCTCGTCTGCAGCCCCTTGGCCCCCTACCCATCCTCAGCTGTACTTCCCTCACTCCGAGTTCTCAGACACAAACTCTCACATGCAGGCCTAGGCACTGTCACTAGAAGCGCCCCTCTGTCCCCTACACCACACATAGCAAATGCCTTATGGCCTTTGGGGTTCAGAAGGCTCTGGAAAACCTCAAGTATGGACCGCAAAGTGTAGCCAGGACCCCAGATGCTTCCGTGTATGCCAGGTCCCTGACAAGAGCCCTGTCACCCTCTACACTGTGTCATGACTTTTCTGTCACTATTCAGCCTACAGTGTTATTGAAGATGACAGCTGGACTCTCTTTACCACTGTTTCCCGGATCAAAACTGCTTCCAGACAACAGGTCACTCAGCAGTCCCAGCACAGAGGGGACACCCCCCGACCCCGTTGAGTAACAGCTATAATCGGAATAGAAGAAACTCGAAACTGTCCACTGTAGAACTGTTCTGACTGGGAAGGGAAACAATGCCTCGGATCTGACGGAGGAGGGAGGATGTCAGGAGCGGGCTAAAACATTCTTGCAGCTTACATACAAAGTCAAGCTAGTTTCTAATGAGGTCTACAGATAAATAAAACATTTCATAGGAAAATTAATTCAATCTTACCTGAATTTGGATATTCTGGTCAGACTATGACACTTCAGCTCATAGGGGTTAAAAGGCCCGTGGAGAACAACCTGCATATACAAACTGTACGTCACCAACACACAACAGCCACTGAACATACAGGGTACAGTCCCGACACCGGTTCACACCTAACAGCATTGGGGTCTGGGGGCACAAACTTATCATCTCAGTACTCAGAAACCCGTGGCAGGAGGATTATGAGTTCAAGGCCCACTTGAGCTACCTGACAAGACTGTCTCAAAGGAAAGAAGAAAAAAGAAAAAAGTAATTTTGCATCGGGGAAACAGATTCAGAGGAGAAGCACTTGTCCAGCATGAAGAAAGTCCTGGACTTAATCCCCAGCACCACAAATAATTAAAAAGAAAAAGGAAGGAGGAGGAGAAGGGGAGGAAGATAGAAAGGAAAGAGGAAGAAGAGAAGGAAGAGGAGGAGCAGGAAGAAGAAAACAAGAGGAAGAGGAGGAGAGGCTGGGGACGAAAGAGCAGCGGGACGCCTCAGCAGGTGCAGAAGGACCTGAGCTCGAGTCCCAGGACCCACGTGGAAGAGAGGACTGACTCACACACAAACAGTAACAGTAACAATAATAACAAGGTAGAAAACCAAACAAGGAAGACCAGGCACAGCGGCAGATGCCTCCGACCCAGCACGCAGACTCAGGCCCGATGGTCGTCGGTGCAAAGCAGCCTGGGATCCATGAATGAACCCGGTCTCAAAGAGTAAACAGCAAGGCTGGGAGACGTCCAGTGGGTAAATACACCTGCTGCCAAGCCCAGGGATCCGAGTTCGATCTCCACATCCCACATGGTGGAAAGAGCCAACTCCCACAAGCTGTCTTCTGACTTCCACAGGTGCACCACAGCACACGTATGCCCCCACACATACATACACCGACACACACAGACACAGACACACACACACAAATGTAATTAAAAATGAAAATAAAATAAAATACACAGGAAGAAGGAAAAGCCATCATGCAACCCAGCTGCAATCCCTGGCGAATAACACAGAATGAAGAAGCATATCTTAAGAGCGTATTTTAAACAGGTCCTGTGAATTACCTTGCAGTTTGGAGTGCCCAGCCGATTGGAGGCAAAGCTCTCCAACAGAATCCGGATGAGGTGCTTCTCGTCATCCTTCATAGGAGAGGACACAGAAGCATCCGGCATGGTTTCCACCGACTTAGCAAAGAAACCCTTGAGGACTTCAGAGCTTTGCTGAACAGAACAAGAAATATTTATTAAAAGCAAAAATTGAAGCAAAAGCATGAATTTCATATAGCTATATTATTATTCTGATTTGAATGCCATGAATATGCAGGTAGATTATTTTTGTTTGAATTTTAAAATGAACTTGATAAAATAAAGACATTAACTACATTTCCAACATAATAGGACTTTAGAGGAACAACTATTTTTCAGAAAAGAACTCATACACTTTAAAAGCAACTACCTTAATAAAAATGATTTATTTGTGGGCTAGAGAGATGGCTCAGTGGTTAAAGAGTACCAGCTGTTCTTCCAGAGGACCTGAGTTCAAGTTATTAGATAAATATCAGAATGTGAGAGAAGGGAAGACTCTTTGTCAAAGATAATTTAGGACACGATTATTACTTTTTTTTTTCTTTAAAAAAAAAAAGGCCGGGTGGTGGTGGCGCACGCCTTTAATCCCAGCACTCGGGAGGCAGAGGCAGGCGGATCTCTGTGAGTTCGAGGCTAGCCTGGGCTACCAAGTGAGTTCTAGGAAAGGCGCAAAGCTACACAGAGAAACCCTGTCTCGAAAACAAAACAAAACAAAACAAAACAACAAAAAAAAAAGGCATTATCTTCTATAGCCCAAGATGGCCTCAAACTTGATTTTATAGCTGAGGACGACTTTGAACTTCTGATCCTTCTGTCTCCATTTCTTGAGAGCTGGGATTCAGGGCCTGCTTCATGTGCCCAGTTTACAGATTCTTACTGTGTGCTCTATTTACAGACCACCTGCTTTCCCCTGCTGATTTTCAGAGGCAGTGAAACTCTGTCTCTTATACACTCATAACAGTACCTGGCACTAAGTAAGCACACATACACTCTTCTGAATAAACAAATGAATATAAACTCAAGATACTTCCAATCTCAAGAAGCTGAGACAGGGTCTGGAGAGATGACTCACAGTTAAAAGAGGGTACTGCTCTTGTACAAGTTCTGAGTTCAGTTCCCAATACCCACATAGTTTCACAACTGCCTGGAACTCCAGCTTCAAGGGGATATGGAACCCCTTTCTGAACTCTATGAACACTTGTAATCACATGCTCAGGCACACACAAATATACATAATTAAAAAATAATAACTGGGCATGCCTGTAACCCAGAACTGAAGAGGCAGAGGCAGGCACATTTTTTTTTGAGGTTCAAGTCAGCCTAACCCTGATCTACACAGTGAGTGCCAGGCCAATCAGGGCTGTATGATAAGACTCAGTCAGAAATAAATAGATATCCCTATTGGCAGATCATATGATACTATATGTTAGAAATCCTAAAAATTCTACCAAAAAAAAATCTAGAAATGATAAACAATTCAACAATGTGGCAGAATACAGAATCAACTTGCACAAATCAACAGTTTTTTTATGCACCAATAACAAACACAGAGATCATGAAATACTTGTATTCACATTAGCCTCAAAGAAAATAAAACATATAGGAGTAAGCCTAACCAAGGAAGGGAAGAACCTCTGTAATGAAGACTTTCAACCTCTGAGGAAAGAGACAGAGGAAGACACTAGAAAATGGAAAGACGTCCCATGCTCATGGATTGGTTGAATTAACACTGTTAAAGTACCATTCTTCCAAAAGCTATTTATAGATTCAGTGCAACTCTAATTAAAATCCCTACAACATTCTTCACAGAAACAGAAAAGGCTATCCTAAAATTCATACTGAACCACAAAAAAATCCCAAATAGCTAAAGCAATCCTGAGTCAAAAAAAAGCAGCCATGTTGGCGGGATTACCATTCCAGAATTCCAGATCCATTACCGAGCAACAGTAACGACAGTGTGACACCGGCAGAGAAGCAGCCGTGCAGACCGACAGGAGAAGACACAATGACTAACTATGAGTGCATGTGACTGCAGCATTGACATCTGACGAAGAGGTAAAAAAGACACTGGAGAAAAGACAGACCCTTCCACAGACGGTCCTGGGAAAACTGAGATACACACAGAGAAGAAGGAACAGACCTGTGTCTGTCACACTCACAGAAATGTTCAAAGACCTCAATGTGAGGCAACACTGGAACTCTTGGAAGAAAACAGGCAGAACCCTAAAGACCTTCCAACAGGACTCCACTTACCCAGGAATTAAGACAAGTGAGACTTCCTCAAACTGAAACGTTTCTTGAACAGCTAAACAATCAACCCAGTGAGGAGGAAGGCCATGAAGAGGGAGAGAATCTTTACCAGCTATACAATATACAAAGAATTCAACAAACAGAGTCAAAAACCAAAAAAACAAAAACCAATCTTTAAAAATGGGCTATGGATCTGAAGAGATAGTTCCCAAAAGAACTAAAAAATGTCTCAAAAATGTTCATTGGCTTTAGTAATTAGGGAAATGCAAATCAAAATAGCTTCGAGGTTTCATCTTACCCCAGCCAGAATGGCCATGATCAACAAAGCAACAGACAGCAGATAGCAGAGAGGATATGAGGAACCTCATTCACGGTCGGTGTGACGGCAAGCTGGTGCAGACACTTTGGAAACCAGTATGGAGACTTCTCACAAATCTAAAAATAAATCTACCACAACCTAGCTATACCATTCCTTGGCATATGCCCAAAGCACGTGACATTCTACTCTACCCTAAACTGATAACGGATAATGAAAATGGGTACATATGAACGATGACCTACTATTCAGCTGTAAGTAAAAATGAAATAATAGAACTTTCATGTAAATGAATACTATATTGAGTAAGGTAACTGACCCAGAGAGACAAATGTCCCAGGTTTTCTCTCATCTGTGGTTCCTAGCTCCAAACTTTTGGATTTGGGTATTTCACTTGGAATAACCACAGAAAGCAGGAGAGTTCAAATAGAGGACTGGAGAAGGAATGAGGATAGAGATGACATGAAGGGGGAGGTGGGAAAAGCAAGGGGACGGCGGCTTTAAATGGGAGGAGGATGGGGAGGTCAACAGAGAAAGAAAAGGAGGGATGAGGGGAAATGACACTAAGGGCCGGGGTAGAGGCGTACGCCTTTAATCTCAGTGTGTGGGAGAACAGAGGCAGGCAGATCTCTGTGAGTCTGAGGTCAGCCTGGTCTACAGAGTGAGTTCCAGGATAGCCACACAGGGAGACCCTGTTTGGAGGATATCAAACAAACAGAACATTAAGGATATTTAAAAAAGCCACACAGAATCCTATCTTGTATTTGCCTACATTTACATATAACACATATATACATATGTATATAGTTTAAATGAAGTTACGCTACTTGGAGTGGCAATGCTCCCCTCAAGAGCCATCTAACAAAAACCTCAGCACCAGGCATAAGAAACCTCCTTTTGAGTGTTTGGTCAGTGGAGTCCAAGAGACTCCCCAAACAATATAGGCTATTGCTGGTGCCTTTGCTTGCCTCCCAGAAGTTGAAGCTAAGTCCCTACTGCTGAAGACACCATGCACTTCAGACACAGGACTCGGACGACTTGAGCTGGGTCTGACCTGAACGTCTCCTCCCTGAGGACGAGCTTACACAGTACCAGAAGCTGCTACACAAGCTGCCAAGGGAGCAAAGCAACCAACCGTCCTTCCCAGCTGTGACACCTATGAACTACGACAGTGACCAGCACGGCAGGAGATCCCTGACGGTGCAGTAGTGGCGCTGACATCTTGGTGGTAACCAGTAATCAGTAGTCAATGGGACTTCAGGCCTGCTCAACAGGAAGGAACTTAGGCCTGGGGCTGGAAACCTAGCCAAGCACTTGTGGCTAGTGAGGTCATAGATCTTAGAGAAGAAACTACTCCTGCCACTGTTGGGAGTGCAGCAAGCCTTGGGTGAGTGTGTAAAGTGCAGAGGAAGTCCAGAGTGAATGTGTATTGTTGACACGGGCATGGCCTGAGACCACTGAAAATTGGCAATGCCTTCTTCTGGTCTGAGTCCAAATATTGCAAGAACTAGTGTATACAAATGACTGACCAGTGTATGTAAAAACGAACACCTGCAGCTTCCTCCTCCTGGACACTGGCTGCCTGACATCTCTCACCTACAGACCTCCTACCAAGACTCTCAGCTCCTCCCCAAGGTGCTGTACTTCAAACAGCTGTGGCCGTTGGTGCCACTCCACCAGTGAGCACACAGCCCGCCTGACTGCAACTTTTCTGGACCTATGTCTATGTGTCTGTCCTTTTTCCATCCCCTCATCAGCCCAGTCAGGTTTCCAGACCCAATTTGCAAGGAACATGGTATGCCACTTAATTAAACCAATATCTACCCTAAATTCATTCTAAATACTAATGCCTACAGGTAATTATAGCTCTCACGCCTCATTAACAAAGCACCTTTGCAGTGGACAGAGATCATTCTAGAAAGCCACAACTGGTTAATGCAGAGGGGAACTCACCAGCCCCAGCTAACATGTCTACAACACAAAGCCCACACCTACAGCTCAGGGAGCACTGTGGGGTTGGTGGGAAGATTCTAAGAGGCAGAGGACCAGGGAATCTGCTTCACGGTTGCTGCTACTAGAAATGAGAGGGAAGCTACAACCACGAACCCTCAATAACATGACTGCCTGAGCAGCCTGAAGAGCTGGGCAATGACCACATCAACAGTCAGGCTAACTTGGAAAGGGGAACCTCACAGGGCCCCACCTCTAGACGAAGAGCCACAGGAAATCAATGACTTTTGAGAGGGAAAATTAGTTTTCCCTGAGATTAAGCCCCTAATTGGTTATCTAATACAAAGTGGTCGGTGGCCCTAAAACCATGCACATACAAGCAACACTAAATGGACTCAGCAGGCTGTAGTATATGTTTACACGTTAATATACATGTGCAGTAACAACAAAGAAACAGAGGAGGGGAGAGGGGAAGGGAGGAATTGCAAGAAGGAGGGGAATGATGTAATTGTATTTTAATTTTTGAAAATTTGCAAATAAAAAAGCTTAAAAAAGTTAAAAGAAAATTTGAAATGCTTAATATACATGAGATGTTTATTGGTTACTTGCATTATGGAAATAACTTTTAGAATTAATTTAAAAGATAAAACTCAAATGTAGAATGTGTTCAAATTAATTTTCACTTCTAAAAGAAAATAATTGATTAAGAAGCTGCCCAAAATAGCATGCATCTACCATAATGCAGTCCCCAAGAAATGAAAAAGACAGTTTAAATCAGTAGTTCTCACCCTGTGGGTCTCGACCCCTTTGGGGGCACATATCAGATATTTATAGTATGATCCATAACAGTAGCAAAATCACAGTTATGAAGTAACAATGAAAGTAATTTTATGGTTGGGGTCAGCACATGACAAACTATATTAAAGGGTCCCCCCCCCTCACCTGCCCAGCCTCCCCGCACACAGTGGTGCTTTCACAGAGAAGGTTCATACTTTGGACTCATAGGACTCCTCTGCGAGCTCAGCGTGGCCCTCGCTGATGAGAACGTCTCTGATGTTGACGGCATCCTGGGCACCCGAGTACCGGTACACGTCCACATGCAGGACGCTGTGGACAACCGAGAACACCTTCACCAGGAGCGGACAGCCGCTGACCAGGGAGGCGAAGCGCCCGTTGGCCCCGCCGCTCCAGTGCTCTCCACAGATAAGAGACTTTGCTGACGGTCGCATTTTGCAGATTTTGAATTCCAAAGCCTATGGGACAGAGAGAAAAGCACACTCAAAGAGTTTCATAAATGGACAAAACGCTAATACTAAATTCTACTGAAATGTGACTTTGCTAATCAGCATTCCAAAAAAGTCAGTCCTGAAAACTAGGAGTAGTGAGGGTTTCCAGCTAAAAACAAACATGGCTTCACTTTTTTATTTTTTAATTAATCAATTTAGTTATTTATTTTGAAGAGAGTCTATGGCTGACTTGGAACTCACTGTGTAGACCAGGCTGTCCTGAACTCGAAGAGACCCACTCACTTGCCTCTGCCACTCCAGTGTTGGGACTAAAGGCACGTGTCAGCACACCAGGCCGGCTTCCCCTTTATCACGGCATTGGTTTAGCATAAACATGAGTGTGTTCTTGCTGGGGAAAGGGCATGCAAGACTGCTGCATCCAACGCCAACAGAGTCTTGCAAACAGTACCGGAAAAGGACACCGGCAGTGGTTTCAGTAAGAACGGCCACCATAGGTTCGTACGTTTGAGTGCTTATCCTCCAGGGAGTGGGACTTGTTGAAAGGATTAGGAAGATTTCTAATCATGTGTGGCCTTGTTGGAGGAAGTGTGGTTTCAAAAGCCCACATGGGTCTCTCTCTCAGCTACTACTCCAGCACCACGGCCTGCTTGCCACCAGGCCCTCTTCCACGATGACAATGGACTAAGCCTCCAAAACTGTGAGCAAGGCCCCCAATTAAATGCTTTCTTTTGGCCTTGGCCATGGTCTCACAGCAACAGAACGGTAACTAAGATGACACCACTGAATTAAAAGTTTCCCTTGCTCAAAGTTAGAGCCTCCATACATTCTGACTTCCTCCAGGACTAATAATGGCAGTGATACTATGACAGTGTAATTTCTAACAGTAGACACCACACTTGGCTGGTGTAAGCCAGTCCTTCTCTGTTACGGACTTCTAGCCAGTTTCTTTCTGGTACCCAACACTCATTCCACAGAATCTCCTCTGCCTTACCTGAAATGGAAGCTCCAGAAACTGACAGGGGATCTCCCTCAGCAGATCTAGGTCTACATGAGACCTATTCCCATAGTCTACAAAGAACACCTACAAGATAGAGAAAACAAATACTGACTCTAAAGAGGATCTCAACAGGTTCTCCTCCAACAGTGGGAACGTAGTGGCCTTCTCTGAGTCTGCAGCGACACAGACAGAGGAGATGCTTTCCAATCCCTCTAACAGTAATCACTCTGCACTTCTTCATTTGTTTTATTTATTCATTTATGGTCTTTTCAGAGAGGCTATCTCTATGTATGTAGCCTTGGCTGTTACAGAATACACTATATAGATCAGGCTGGCCTTGAATTCACAGAGGCCTGCTTATGCCTCCCAAGTGCTGGGATTAAAGGTGTGTGCCACCACATCCAGCTGTTAATCACTTCATGCTTCATTCCTACCTTTAACAACACAAGATTTTCTACTTTGTATATGTATGTGCAGCACACACATGCAATGCCCATGAAGGTCAGAAGAGGGTCCCCAGGATCCCCAGGTCTGGAGTTACAGATGGTTGTGAGCCTCCATGTGGGTGCTGGAAATCAAACCTAGGTCCCTTAGAAGAGCAGTCAGTGCTCTTAACCACTGAGCCATCGCTCTTGTCCCAAGATTTTCTATAAATTTCTAGGCTTATTTCCTTTCTTTCTCAGTGATCTGTTAACAGAAAAACATACCTCAGCAGAATTTCCAGAGACATAAAGGATTTGAGCTCTAAAGTAGCTCTCCTTGTTGTAGTCAGTAAAAGGGGCCAGGCAAACCAAGTCTGGGTGTGGGTGGACAGGCAGAGGGACCAGTTCTAGCCGGTTTATCTCAGCAGTCAGTTTTTTCAGAAGCTCTGCGTTCCTTTCATCAATCCTGTACCCCCAGAAGTGCCCGACTTCTACCACCTGGAAGGGAAGAGCAGGCACAGAAATAAGGACTACAAATGGGTCCACCGAGCCCTTTGAACAGGCTTCTTTCTGCGCCCATGTGTGCTCTCTTCCACTGATTTTAAGATAAGGTCTCAGTGTGTAGCTCTGGCTTGCTTAGAATTCTTTAAGAAGACCAAGCTAGCCTCACATTCACCGCAACCTGCCTCTGTCTCCTAAGTATTGGGATTAAAGGTGTGTTCCACCAAGCTGGCTATTTTAGCAATTTAAATACCTTGACATTCTAAAAATTAACTTTGATTCAAGAATAAATTCTTGCTTTCCATTTTGTCCACATTCTAATTTGACAAGCACAGTCATTCACACTCAGCCACATTCACCAGATGAGTTAGTCAGCGTACAAGTGCACACATATGAACCTGTGTGCATGACCAGTTTCATGACCAGTTTCTACTGGAGGCAGGAAGGGACTCAGTGGCACTCTCACCTCAGTGACATCAACTGTCAGGAGGAGATCTGCAACTGTCCGGGGTCTGGCCAAGGTGTTGAATGAGACTTGCATGGGATCTACAGTCTGCTTTTGGAAGTCCACATTCACCCTGAGTAACATACGTTTAAAAAAAGAAAATAAAAATTAAGTCTGTAAAAAACACTTACATATGTGAATTTCCACTTGACCTACTCTGACACTTCCAGAGCTACAGTTTGGTTCTTCGGCCCCTAAGAACTTATGCCCATGCTGTACTGGCCTATGGTAATAGTGTCTTTGAGAGGTAGGGTCCAGGCCCCAGTTAATGAGACCAGCCAAGCATGGACTAAAACCTCTGAAGCAATGAGCCAAAACTTTTCCTCTTGCAAGCTGATCATCTCAGGTATTTGTCACAGAATGGAAAACTGATATAACCAGAAATATTAAGTTTGATCTCACTTCAAAAGGGAATTTTTGATGGCTTCCTGGACTGTCCTGGAAGCAGTGCATACCCTAATATTACCCACTCCCCTCCAAGGATACGTTCTCAAAGACAAAATATCTACTTTCAAGAATATAAACTGTCTATATAATTTCTACTTTTTCATTTCAGAAAACCAACTAGAAAAGGAAGAAGCCAGGATATAACTCAGCAGAGTGCTTGCCTCGGTGTGATCCCCAGTGCAGCATAAACCTGAGTGTGCATGCTGCAATCCCAGATGCACAAGCTGGAAGAAGGAGCTGGAGGGAGGCTTCGTGGTGAAGAGCAGTAGTGTTCCTGCAGAGGACTGCAGCTCACCTGTCAGCACCCACGTCAGGCAGCTCACCACTGCCTAGAACTCCAGCTCCAGGAGGACCCAAGGCCTCTAGTCTTCACAGGCACCCACAAATAGACACAAATATTCAAAATTAAAAATAATAGGTGGGCCAGGCAGTGGTGGTGCATGCCTTTAATCCGAGCCCTTAGAAGGCAGAGGCAGTCAGATCCCTGAGTTCAAGGCCAGCCTGGTGTACAGAGTGAGTTCCAGGACACCAGGGATACACTGAGAAACCTTGCCTTGAAAACAAAACAGACCAAAGGCATAAATATGTTTTATTTATTTATTTTTTTAATTTGGAAGCAGGAGAGCAGAAGTAGTTCCTTGTCATCCTAACTACAGAAGTTTGAGGCCAGCCTAGGCTACATGAGACCTTGACTTTAAAAAGAGCCCACACTCAGCTCAATATTATGCTAATATAAAATACATGATTATTTAACAAGCTCTAGAAATATCATTCACCTCTTAAAGCAGTAAGACAGTAAATGATACAGGATGAGAAAAACCAATTTAATAAATATAAAACTTTCCTCTTGATATTTTTATCCTAAAATAAAGGAAAGGATGGTAGGAGAGAACTGATCCGACTCTTCTGTATTTTGATAAGGAGGTTGGCAATCACCCAGCCTCAGGCACAAATGTCAGCAGTCTGATTTTGACAAGGATAGACAGGTACCTTTGAAGACTAAACCTATGCTTCTCCCCAGTGATCAGAAACAAAACCCCTGAAACCCCTGGCCGGCCAGCCCAGCCAGATGGATGAGCTTCCACTTCACTGGGTGATCTTGTCTCCAACAGTCAGAAAGACAGCCTGCCGCCCTCTGTCCTACACACACACACTAACAAGGGCATAACCACACACTGGGTGGACCTAGAGTAGCTATGAAGGCACCATCTCTCCTTCACCAATTGCTCACACCAATTCAAGCTCCTTCCTTCCAAAATTACAAAGATTACACAAAGAGATAATTTAGACTTTGAAAAAGCAGTGAATAAAACCGGGCATGGGATCTCTGTGAGTTTGAGGCCAGTCTGGACTACATAAAAAGATACAGGCCAGCCAAGGCTACATTGTGGGAACACACTTGGGAACCGGTACCGTGGAATCTTCTGGAAATACCTTGTGTTCCTGAGCTTTGACACCGACCCGCCTTGCACTTTCCCTTCGACCTCCTCTGCGGCGTGGACGCTGAGCTCAAGGGGCACTTTTAACTGGGACATCTTGACGGCCAAGTTCACAGCAGGCAGGGTTTTAAATCTCTCTGTCGGATTCCGTGAAAACTCCACAAAGGCTCTGCTCCAGAAATATGAATTAAAACATAAATTCATCAGACATCTAGTAAATAAGAACCACATACTAATTTCTCCCAAGGTTAGGCAGAAATTCTCACTGAATACTCCTCAAAATGCTAATAACTCTTCATTTTAATTAGTCAATAAAAATATTAGTTAGTTAAAAGACATGAGCCGAGGGAAATAAGTCATGGTGACAAGTCACTGAGGCCAGGCCTTATCCTTGTACCACACAATGCAGAAAGAACATACATGCAAGTTCCAGCCATGGATCTTAGTTTCCACAGCTCCAGCACAAGGCCAGTGTCCTTTTCCAAGACTGAGACATGGATGCAGAGTACCATACGAGTGTACAGCCCAGTAAGTTTGGCAGGCCCATTTTAAATAAGTACTAGGTTAGTTAGTAAGTAATGTTGACACAACATCCCACCCCTTCCCACTCACTCCCCAGGTGCCACTGTGCCTGCACATCACAGCTTCCGTAAAGAGCAGGCTGCTTCATGGAGCGGAAGCACAGTCATCATTCTCTGATTACTGTTTTATGTCTCTAACTGGTCCTGGCATAACCAAACAAAACAGTTGCTTTCTCCTGAAATGCTGGTGTAACATTTCTATTGTGACTAAAAAGCCAAAAATATGAGGAACGCACAAGACTCTGGGGTCAGTCATCAGCTCTCGGAAAAGAAAAACCAAACAACCTTTTTTTCCTAGTCAATTTAAAAACTGTAATCTTATGCACATAAGCATTTCCTTTTGGAAACAAAAGCTCTGGGTGATTCTTTTAACCAACCATTTGTCACTGACCCGCTAATAAAATAGGGCCCAACTGACTGAGTTTCTGCCCTCTGCGTCTTCCAAAGTCATTCGTGACAAGTAAGTATGAGCTGAGGAAGCACACAGACAAACTCTGCCCTTTCAGGCTTCCCCCATGGCCACAGAGAACTGGAGGAGTGGTTTGCCATGGAAATCTGGGGATGGGCACTAAAGAGAAGACCCCTGCAGAGAAGCAGGACTCATGCTCTATGCCACATAGTGTTAAAGGAGCCTCCCTGCTGCAGCACAGGCCACCAGCAGGGTTCCTTTAGGACATACAGCTGGAAAGAATGGTGACACCCACTGACAACATGATAAACTCGTTTCATTGGAGAGCTAGGCCAGCAACCTCCTAGGAAGACCCACTCTACACACATCCAGCACTAAGAGACCTCACGCACATGTACAATGGAGTGATTCTTTTGTGATTGCAGCTGACAAAGAACATCCACTACTTACTTAGCACCATCAAATACAATGGATTTGACTTGACCACACTGTCTAAAGAGAGACTGCAGTTGTTTGTAGTAAAGAAATCCATAGGGAGGAATGTGTTTTAGCTGTAAGACAGAACACAGTACACGTCAGAGCCATTAGTAAGGACTACTGAACAGTCCTAACACCCAGGGGCAGAAGCACTACTAGTTGCTCTCATTTGCAAGCTCAGCCTGTATAAATGCATGACAAACTTGGCCTATCAGTGTACCTAATAACTGCATGACTTTAAATCATAACTAAGTTTAACCAAAAAAATACATAAAATAAAGGCTAGTTTCCCTCTTGAAACAGTTCAAAAGTCAAATGCAGTAAAAGTTTTGTTTTTGTTTTTGTTTTGTTTTGTTTTTTTGCTTTCATGTTGTTACTATAAAATAATCACACTAACTACAGCTTCCTGAAACCTCACACTCCTGATAGAGCGTGACAGGAAAGTAATGAAGGAAGATGGACTGCTCATCACCAGGGGTTGTTCCCTCCTCGTGGCAGCAGAGCCAGGCTCCTCCTCCCCAGTGGTCTCAACTCCATCTGCTTCAAAGCACTGCCCACACTCTCTGCCCTCTCCAGCCCTCATGACCACCCATGTCCTAAGCTCCGGTTCCAATGAGGTGTACACTGACGGTCCCTGATAAGCCAAAGTCTCCACCAGCTGCAGGCAGAACAGGAAGTAAGAGCCTGGACCCAAGTCCAAATTCAAGTCCCAAGGAATTGCTACCTTACAATGCTAGGATGATGGGAAAGCCTTCATTTTAAAGGGTTAATGTGAAGCTCAGAGAAGAATAAATTTCAAAAGCACTTGGCTTCTCCTAGAAGCGCTAAAGCAAAACCAGCTACGATTTAGTTTGTGTGATACACGGTCGGTCATGTGTCAGGGGACTAGACTGGCTGGCACTGGCAGTGTGTCTGAAGTAGGGTCCTGTGGGGCCTTTCCCCTGCACACAGCTGAAGGACAGACAGACCCAGCAGAATGACTTCAGAAGAAGCTAATCAAACAGCTTTCTCCACAGGGAGAAGCTACAAAAAGCATGGTGTCCAAGCTGACAGTCCTCAGAGCTACAGAAGCCAATAACAGCTTTTTAAGTGGAAATCCTTCCCCAGGCACAAACTGCCTTTGCCTCCTTCTCACTTGTTGTGCTCTTCCAAGACCTGCACTTGGAATGTTCCAGAATCTGTGGCTCTGTTCTTGTCAATCTTCAGGAGCTCCACAGTCGAGAAAGTAGTGTTAGAGTACCCAGAACTAAAGTGAGCAACAACTGAACACTTACTATAAGCTGGGAGCTAACTTTACCAAGTGCTTATCATTGCCCTAAGTCAACCAAGAAGTCTAAGGAAAGAAAGCCCAGTTCTAAAGTATGTGGTTTCAGTGGCCACATGCTACTGCCGTGTCAACAAACGACCCTTAATAAACCCAGCGGTCAGTGCCCACGGCTCATCATCAGACCCCCCAGCTCTGCTCGCAGCAGCTCATGCTGCTTACACGCCATCCCTGGGTCATACCCTCCAGTACAGACTTCAAGGGGCCTCAGAGCTGAACTTAACATTCTCTAAGTAGTTCTGTTGGGCATCAGGGCAGGGGTCACTGCTATTAAGTCACAACAGTAAGCTGCCAACCAGTAACATTTTACTTTGTGTACAGCTGTTGTTAACTAATGAAGTGCTCTTAAGGGCCTCAAATCATTGAAACAGCACATGATCAAATCAGCATTCACCCTGAATAAATAATGTATCGAGGCCTCTCTGTAAAATGGGAGTCTATAAAATGAAGAAGAGCTGGTAAGGAAGTAGAGGTCTCTGAGAGGCCGGCTAAGGCCAGCACTCACATAGCATTTACTAGGCACCAGCTGCACCACGGGCAGACCATTTGAAAACCTATATTCACACTATTCTCTTGGGACAGCTTCCCATGTCACCTACCACAACTGTCGTCTTTGGGTCTTTGCCGGCCAATTCCCTCACTGCCATCTCCTCATCTGGCTGTCCAAAAGTAAAGTAATTTGGATAAAAAGCACCTGCCAGTACAACCTGGAAAAGAAGCATGTGTTCAGGTCTTCTTCCCACCATGTTCTCATCTCACCCTGAGCACTCGCACAGCCTGGAACACACAGTACACAAAGATGCATCTCTCATGCACCCTGTTATTCCTCCCTGACAGACATAGCACCTGGACCTTACCTTCAGAATGGCTGGATTCTTCTGACAATAGAGCAAATGAGGACTCAAACAGCACACTAAGCCCTTTCTTTCTCCACCCTCACTCAACAACAGTTCCAACAAGCCGGGCACTCTCCCAGGTCTGTAGAATAACTTCAGTTGGAACTCTCCAGCTGGGCAGCAAGCGGCATCTAATGTCCACATCTAAAAGGCACCCTGCAGAATCCTTTCTTCGGTAAGAATCTGCCCACGTGAAACAGCCACAGAGGGTCCTCCCTGGCCCTGTGGCCACTTCACACCTGCAGAAGATCTAGTGTTCCCATTGCACCTGGTTACAGGTGTCTACCTCAAACCCTTTTTGGATGCCTGTAGTGGTTTGAGTGAGAATGGCCTCCATAGGCCCGTGTATTTGAATGCTTGGACTCCAGTTGGTGCAACTGTTTGGGAAGAATTAGGAGATGTGGCCTCTTGGAGGAGGTGTGTCAATGTGGGTGGGCTTTGAGGTTTCACAAGGCTCACACCATTCGCTCTCTCTGTCTCATATACCTTTGGATCAGATGGTAAGCTCCCAGCTACTGCTCAGGCATGATGTTGCAGGCCTCCCAGCTTCCATGCTCCAAACCATGATGGTCATGGACTCACCCTCTGAATTGTAAGCCCTCAAAAAACTCTTTCTATAAATTGCCTTGGTCCTGGTGTCTCTTCACAGCAATAGGACAGTAACTAAGGCAATGCAATGCTAACCCTACTCTGAAGGCCTATGACAGAGCATTGTTCTTGGGCAAGACATGCATCTCTATAAAGTTCATGGAAGGTTCTGCCTTATAGCCAGTTATCTGCTTCATGACCCAGAGCTAAAGGTATCTTCTCAGCATAAGAGAGCTGTTCCACACACACACAGCAGCAGCAGGGCATGTGTATTCTCTGGGCCTCACAGCAAAAGGCCCTATCCCTGATGCACCGTGACAGGTGCACAAGCTCACTGGGAAAAAGCAGCAGGCCGAGGTCATAAAGGCCGAGGTCATGACGCAACCAGAAAGGGCGTAAACAAGGGAGCTGAGAATGGCTGCTGGTTCCCACACACAGGATCACCATGGCACCAAATCTCAGGGGCACAGCTGGCACCGGCAGCAGGGGAGAGCACGCACAGTCTCAACCACAGCCTGAGTAAGAGCAGCAACCGTGGGTGGCCACTCCTTTCAGCCCAGCACTCGGAAGGCAGAGGAGGAAGACCTCTATTAAGTCAAGGCCAGCCGGGTCTACATGGCCAGTTCCTGGCCATCCAAGGTTACATAGTAAGACCCTATCTCAGAAAGAAAGCGAGGAGGGGACGGGGAGCCAATAAGGAAGCCCAGCACACCTGCAGGATGAAGCGCTGCTTGTATGGATACTCTTGGTCCAAGACAGGATGGCGAGGATCCACAAACATGTTGAACTGTGAGATCCTATTCTTCAGTTCTTCATATAGCTCAGCCACCTGAAGTGCACATTGAAATGTGATGTCTCAAAGCACAAATGACACTCGCGAGTAGTAAAAACAAATGCACACAACAGGGAAGGTTACACATCACAACTACAGAGTCAAAGCCATAAGGGTACCAGCAGCGCAGCCAGACAGCACGACTGTGCCCCAGAGCCTCAGCTTATGCATGTGATTCAATCTATAATCACAAGAACAACCTGTAGCAGGCCTTCTTGGACCACCAGACCCCAAATCATGATATGGAGATTTGTTGTTACTTATGAATGCTCAGCCTTAGCTTGGGCTTGTTTCTAGCTAGGTTTTTTTTTTAAACTTAAATTAACCCATTTCTATTAATGTATGTGCTGCCCCAAGGCTCGTTTACCTCATCTATGTACTGTCCATCCTGATTTCCTGCTTCCTCCATGTCTGGCTGTCTGGCCCTCTATGTAGCCCTGGTCTGACCAAGAACTCACTCTGTAGACCAGGCTTCCCTTGAACTCACAGAGATCTGCCTGCCTCTGCCTCCCAAGAGCTGGGATTAAAGGTGTGTGCCACTACACCGGGCTTTGAAGTCTGTTTTGTGTTGGTCAACTACCCCTGTGCACGAGGCCTGTCCCGGAGTAAGATTGCTAGCAAGTCCATTCCTTCACCGACATCAGAGCCTACTTCTTCAGGATTCCAGTGTATAGTGAAGACCAGCTGAGACATCCTTGTAGATTCAATAACTATTGGATTGTTGGACCTTCTATTTGTAGGCAGCTGTTGTTGGATTAGCTGGACCACACTCTAATAAATCCCGTAGGTAGGTAGGTAGATACATACATTCATATATACATACATAGAGATAAATAGGTAGGTAGATATAGACAGCTACAGATAGGTATGTAGGAAGATATATATAGATATAGATATTAATTCTATAGTTCTGTTCCTCCAGAGAACAGACTAATACAAGCTGCATATGTACATGCACTCCCACAAATACCCACAAGCCTCAGGCCAGTTTCACTATAAATCTACTGCAAATTTTCTGGAGAAAACACTGGCAACCAGAACTCAGCAATGTTAAGATATCATCAAGAAGGTTTACTCCATGAACAAGTTGGAATCAACAGCACAAAGCCCATAATGTGTTTACTTATGTTAATCAGTTAATAATGGAAAGACCACATGCTTATCTTGATAAATACTAAAAAGATGGCTGCCAAGATTACATAAAGTAACATTTAGGGAGGATTTCTGGAGCCGAGCAGTGGTCACTGCAGGTGTTTTTACCCCACACGGCCTCCTGCCAACGGTGGGAACGGGCAGGGATTTGCTCCCATACCCGGGCACTGCTGGTGCTTCTTGGACAGATTTGAAGTCAGTTTATTTGATTAACCAAGTCAAAGGAGTCATAGCTTACCTCTCTGATTCTCTTTATCTGAATGTAATTTAGCCGTCCCCAGTCGAGTTCATCCTTTAGACACATAAAAGCACAGTATCCAACGTGAGGCCGTAAGTCAGAGGTTACCTTGCCACTACACATCCCATCTAGAGCCTCAACCAGGACCAAGCTCCCGCCATGTTCAACAGTGCACTTGTGTGACCACATATAGGATGTCTTCCGAAAGAACTGCCAACCTCACACTGGAGCCCCAAACACAAGATCCAGACCACAAACACTATACAGGGTGACTCTTCATATGCAGTCACCTGACTTGTCACACTGTAGGAACAGGGAAGATTAAAGACCCACTGAGGCACAGCAAAGCTACACACAGGCGTGCCTACCAGTGGGTTTGGAGCCTAATTACTTTAGAAGAAAAAGCCTTATCTGAAGAGAGGAAACAGAGGCTCCTGCTGAACCAGGGTCATGAATTCTGAGCCACCTTGTTGAGCAGGCCATGCAGCGTGAGCAGAGCTATGGAGCAGAGTCCCACTCTGGTAGCCGGACAGCTTCCTCTTCCTTTCTACAAGGCACTGAAGAGCAGCGGCCCGCAACAGGACCTGGTCACTAATGTCCTGGCCTGCCCCTCCCAGAGGACAGCATGGAGCAGCTACCGTAGTGACTCAGGTCTTAGTGCCACCACAGTGCACAGGCAGTGACCAAGCCGAGACAGACTTGCAGAGAATCTGGTCATCACTAGCCATCAGTGAGGCAACAAGGAGGAAATGAACCAACCTTGGGATGTCGCAGCTCTCCTCGCTGTCTGCAAGCCTGCCAGGCCTAAAACAACACAATCACAGTTTCAAAATAACTCACTAGCTAGTTGAATTCAATTCCAATGTCAACACATGGTTGAACAGAGAACATCTACAAATCTACTATTTTTAATCAACTTGGGGAGATTGGCTGGCACCCACACACTGGTCCCTCCTGCACTTGTTACTTTGTGCTGGCCATCAGAAGCCCTTACCAACACCATGAGAAGAAAGCACTCTCCATTCTCATAGCCAGGGTGTGAAAACACACTGCTGGTGTTTAGCCGCCTCCACCTCTGAAGGATACCACAGACTAACCTTGAATGCCTCCACAAGTGCCAGGCAGTCACTCTTACTGCTACCTGAGAAGTGCACTTTGTTCCTGCAAACAGATTAATGAAGTGTCAACTGGTGCCATTAGGAAGGCGGCCCCTAACGGTAAAAATGTTCAATACCTATATCCATCCAGATGCTGCCGAAAAGGCATGGTGAAAAAATTCTTCAGAGAAAGAGCTGCCGCTAGAGACAGAAACAGAGGATATAGTCTGCCTGGCCACCCCAACACACCCTTCCCCACACCCGAGCCCACTTACCTATAATAAGACACTCATCCAGGCACCCGAACACGTGTCCCAGCACAATGAGTTTACCCAGCTGCTGACTGACAGGCAGCTGCGCCAGCACTCTCCCTAAGAAGGTCAACTCGCCGTCGTGGGGGTTCTCATCTTCTCTCTGCCCACTAACTGCCAGTGCTCCAACCTTATGAAATAAGTCAGTGCCATTAGTGAGCGCTGACACAGCCACACTCCCTTTTTCCTTAAGGCAGAGGTGCAAGCCAGGCAAGCTGTTCTGAAGACAGCTAAGTTAACTCCAACAGGCTCACGGCTCCAATGTGCTCCCAAAACTCACCCCTTCAGTGTTTTTAGGAAGCATGTCACACCACTGGGGACAGCAGCCAAGGAGACTTGCCCAAGTCCACCCAGGCCCAAGTTTAACCCAGGTGGCACACACAGAGAAAAACAGGGTTCGGGGGCACAGGCACTCACCACAAGCACTCCAACTCTTAGAAACCATCTGAGGGGAGACATGATTGGCATCACAGCTTTTGAGGGTCAGGAGAATATCCCTGACCTCCAGTAAACAGTGTGCAAACTAGGAATACAGCTGGTTCCAGGGCCAGTCAGGGCAAGTCACAAGAGCTGAGCTTGAGTCACAAGTGGTCCAAGGACAGTGAAATGGGAAGAGAATTTCAAGCAGTGGGTGGGCAGGAGGGCTGGCACATGGTGAAGGAACAAAACTCAAGAGCAAAAGCAGACTAGTGGTGACCAAAGAGAATGCCAGATGCTTCTCAGGGGGGCCATAGGAAGGAGAGGTGGCAGGCTTCAGGACACCAACAAGGCAAGTCTGAAGAGCAGACCTGGTACTGGAGCCACACACTAAGCGTTTATAACAACTAATGACTCAAGAATTATGAAACTGAGGCTCCCCACAAAGCAAAAGTCTTAGCTTTCCATCACTAAGTCATTTCACAAGTCCTACCTCCTTTAATAGAAGAATGGTTCGCTCAATGTCACTCAGACTAGGTGGAGACAGGGCAGTTGCCAGCAGAGCTCTTGGTTCACCCATGTCAAGTAACTTCACTTTCAATATTGTGCTTCCCAGTGGACAACGCTGAAAAGAACAGAATTTCAATTCAGAGATGATAAGGTAACTAAACCAACTAACCTGTTCATCTGACTCATGCTCCAGAGAGAATATGCCCAGGAGAGGAGGGGAGAAGAGAGGCAATAGAGAAGAACAACAGAGAGGGGTGAGAAAGAAAAGGCAGGAGGAAGAGGGGTTTGTCAGGAGTGGTACAGACTCTGACTCAACTCAAGTAGACAGTGGGGGAGGAGAGAGGCCAGGTGGGCATAATGGTACACGCTTGTGATCCCATCACTTAGGAAAACAGGCAAAAGGATGTTGAGTTTGAAATCAATCTGGGCTATACAGCAAGACTCTGTTTCAAAAAAGGAAAAGGAGAAAAGGCCAAAAATAGAAGCAAAAGATGGAAGCAAAAAGACATAGAAGGAAAAAGGAATATGAAGAGAGTAGAAAGAAAAAGGCTAATCCATAATTACTCATTATAAAAGGAACAGAATACACTGATACTTAACAGGAAATGGTATTATAGGGCCAACAGACACCAGGCAACATTCGTCTCATTAAGAACTAAGAATGGGGGGGGGGGTCCGGCTGCAGAGGCAGCTTGGTGGTTAAGAGCACTGGCTGCTACCCAGGATCAGGATTTGGTTCCCAGCACTGATTTGATGGATTAGAACCACCTGAATGCCGGCTCTGGAGGACCCAACACCCTCTTCTGACCTCTATAGGCACTGCATGTCCCAGTACACAGACATTCATTAAAGAACCCATAAACATAAAAAAATTTTAATTTGAAAATAATCACAAACAGGGCTGGGACAGTGAGATGGTTTAACAGTGAATGGCCCCCGTCACCTAATAACCATATTCCAATCCCATCCTGCACAGTGAAAGCCCAACCTCCCACAGTTGCTAATTTTCACGTATGTGCAGTAGCATGTTCTCACCATGCACGCAGAGACAGGTAAATCCCTAAGAAATCAGTAGTCTAAGGGCTGGGACAGCATGCACAATGATGGGTAAATGACAGAACTACATACACACAAAATTAATACTAACAATGAATGAAATTCATTACCAACATCTCAGGAACAACATGATCTGGAATAGAGCTGTCCCAGAAGTCCCGATGGATCAGTCTGTAACAGTATCCTTTAGACACCCGTCCAGCACGGCCTGCAAAGAGAGGCTCAACCCCATTTGGCACTGATCACTTTAACATCAGTGTGGAAAGAAATGTAAAACAGCCAGTAAACACTGATCAGGAAAAACCTTATCTTCTACCACACTAGGCCAGCAAAAACAAATTATCTTTATTCTAATGCTATCCCAAGTTAGATTATCCTAAAAAGTTAGACTAAGTTAAAATTAAGTGCTCTCAGGCTGGTGAGATGACTCTGTGGTTAAGAGCACTGACCTCTTCCAGAGGTCCTGGGTTCAATTTCCAGCAACCACATGGTGGCACAGAACCATCTATAGTGAGATCTAATACCCTCCTTTGGAATAAAGGTGTACATACAGCTAGAGCACTCATATACATAAAATAAATAAATGTTTAAAAAATTAAGTACTCCCTTAATGTACTAAAATCTAGTAAGTTTTAAAAAGAAAACAACTTGGCCAAAATGCAACAAAAAACAGAATACTTTGAATAACACATTTCCTGGAAGATTTAGCTCAAACTAGTAAAATCAGAGCTCATCATAGAAAAGCCATGCAGCTGGTGATAGAAGTGTGACTTACCTAGTATAAATGACATTTCGATCTGTCAGAGATTTGAGGAGCAGCCTCACCTGCCCATGTTCTCTCTGCTTCTGTGTGTCCACCTGTCCTACTCTTTCTACGAGACATCTTTCAACTTCATCATATTAACTAAGTGGTAACTGTGCGTGCAAAGGCTCCGAGCCCTGTTCATTCCACGGAGAGGGTGATACAAACTGCTGCTTCTGTGTGTGACAATGACTGTTTGTGGGGTGGGAGCAAATCTTACAGGAAAACATAAATAAGCCGAGGTGGTGGTGCATGCCTCTAATCCCAGCACTCAGAAGCCAGGAAGATCTGGGAGGTCAAGGTCAGCCTGTTCTACACAGTGAGTTCCATGCCGGCCAGTGCTACATGGTAAGACCCAGACTCAAAGGTAAATTAAGCAAATAAATAAACCCATCTTTAAAGGTGAGAGATGGAGACAAGCATTCATTGAGGAGTAGACAATAGCAAGCAAACACAAGGAAGGCTCCTTAACCTTATGAGTGATTATGGAATTGCAAGTCAAAAATCAAACGAGATGCACAGGCATCCACTGATGGCTAACATGAAAACTTGGTGACATCATCTGCTAGCAAGGATGTTGGGGGGGGTCATACATTGTGGAGGTGCATAAAGTGGCCACCATGGAAGCCTTTCACACTGATGAAACTCTTGACAGCCAGGCTACAATGGCCTTCATCATCTCTTGGTTCTCTCTGGGAAAGGTGCCTCAGGAATGTGGACAGAGCTCAGCAGTCAAGAAAGGCCTGGAGCCAGATTTCTGGGTCAAATCTTAGCTCTACCTGAGGAGAACCTTATGCAGTGGCTACTTCCCTGAGTCTCAGACCATGACATGCTCACCTCAAATTCCTTACAAAAGCTAAGGAAGAAAGAAAATACCAAAACCCAGTGTCTGCACTGAGGTAAGAATGTCTACGATACTTTGTTTATGCATATAACATGTTCAATCCTGAAGCAGTAATTTCCCAGAAGGAATTCTTTGGTCTTCTGCCTATCTCCCTCAGGGGGTCTCTATAAAACTGAGCTATTTCTCAGGACACACCACAGATGCTGTCTCCCTAAAGCCAGATCCTGCTACAGAAGGCACCATCTAGGCTGGGCACGTTACAGGTTCACTTCTTCTATGGCCAAAGGCCCTGCCCTGCAGCTCTGTCTGGGGCATGTGTGGTTGGTACACCACACCGCGATCTCCCTGTGGGATCCCTAGGAACAGCAGGATTTAGAGGTGGCTCAAGAGAAGCTAGTCAAAAGCACCAAACTGATCCACTTGGCTTCCCTATCCACTAAATATATTTTTTTAATTTCACTCTGAAAATGGTAAGTGTTGTGATAATAATAGGCCATCTGATCCTTAGGAGCTAACCCTAAAACACTAGAAGAGAAAAACATGGAGGCGAAGGTGACTAAGACTGAGATATTAATAAAGGAAGTACCTGATAGTGAAAATGCTAAAACAACACTCTTGGGAAGGCACCCACCCAGCGTACCATGTGACCACAGAGGCCGCAGTATGCTTTGCCACAAATGCCTTACCTTTTCTCTGGTCACAGCTAGTCTTTGAGGCCCAACTCAGTCGTAGACTCTGATAATTTGTATCTTCATCACAAACTAGAGTCCTGGTCAGACAAAAATCTATAACTGCCATTAGGAAAAAAAGTGTAAACACGATGCTAATATGGAATTATGACAACTCATAGTGCCTGGTGATAAACACTGAGAATATGCAGCTGTTGGAGTTGGCATGCTTGCAGAAATTTCTGGAAATGTGCTGCCTGTTCACTGTCTCCTACAACAGGAAACCAAGGTCTCTCTCTAGATCAGAATGGGAAGTCTTTGGGTCTTTGTGAGGCCCAGATTTTATCATAAAGACTTGCTTGGGTGCACCCGAAAGATGAGAATTACTCCAAAGTATCATTATAGAAGGGGTAGGGAGGTGGGCTAATGTTCTGGACTGCCTGAATTCGAATCCTGTCTGTCTCTCTACAACTAAGTGGAACAAACTACATTCTCTGTGCTTCGAGATGTTCATCTGTCAGGCCCAGGTAAGGACCCCTTCAGCTCTGGCCTTGGACAGCACTTCCTGTCCTATGTACGGGTGAAGTTGTCCTTTGGAGAAACAGAAGGCAGTCTCCTCCTGTCCGCCTCCATGCAGAGTGCCTCCTCACTGCTGCTGCTGCTGCTGCGGCCCTCCTCAGACTGTGCCACAGACACTCTCACCACACCTGATCCCAGTCATCTCACACCACCAGGCCTAACACAACCTGTGGTGACTTCAGGACCAGCAAAACCAGTGCTGACCATTCTCACCTCCCAGGGTCTGGAAGCCTCCCTCCTCTCACTTCCCACTTGACATCTTCCTGTCAGGCCACAGCCGTTCCTTCATCCAATGGCAGCAGAACACCTACCTTCTTCCTCCCCAAGCATCTTTACCCTCACTGGAACTCGGAACTGCAGACTCCTACCACCTTCGGTTGTCTTAGCATCCGACCCAGCCTGCTCCTGCCAATCTGCACTACCCACTGCGCTGGCCACCTCTGCTCAGACTACATGTCACAACCCCTCGTAAGGTCCCTCAGCAAATCTCTTTTCCTGTCCTCATAATCAAATCAGACCTGGACCTCTCCATCCCTCCGGTACTCACCCTCCTCAGCTCGCCACTCTTTCCTCTCATTTGCCTCATCTTGGTGGATACCCAGAGTGATGCAGGCAGATGCCTTTGCATCTGACCTCTCCGCTCCACCTCACTCAGCACAGCAGTCTATGGGGCCTGTACTTGTGACCCCAGGGCTCCCTGCTTTCCATGAGGTCCTGATCTGTGACCCAGGGCTCCCCTGCTTTCCTCTTCCTCACCCTGGTCTGGAAGCCCTGACCTCTGGTTTCATGACCAGGATTAGACTTGACTTGTATGTCCCTTTCCGGCCACTCGCCAAAGTTCTCTCCTGTCCTTTCTTGACTTTTTCTTCTTACGCTCACCAACTGTTGACTTGTGTTATCTCTTTAATACTAACCCCTGATTGCATCATGAAAACAGAGACTTGTGTCTATTTTCTACAATTTCTGCTGGCACAGAAACAAACACCTATTAGCTCCCCTCCCCTTGGCTTAGACAGTTTTTCCTCCCTGGTGCTCCTACACTCTGCTCCATGTCTGAATCATGTTTTTGCACAGTTCACTTCTCATTCAGTTTAGGCCTTTGTTCAAACACCACTTCCTCAAAGGAGTCCCATGTCATCCTATGGTTTGAATGAGACATCCCCCGTAAGTCTTGCACACATGAATACTTGGTCCCCAGTCAGTGGCTGTTTGGGGAGGAGGAGGAGGAGGTATGGCTTGATGGAGGAGGTGTGTCACTGGGGGCAAGCTTGAGGTTTCAAAAGACTCCCACTCTCCATAGCCTGCTCTCTCAAACTGTTTCCTGCTTATGGTTCAAGATGTGAGCTCTTAACTGCTGCTGCTGCTACAGCTACCTGCCGTCTGCTGTCTCAGGTCCACCATGATGGACTATTACTCTCCAAAACCATGAGCCCCAAATAAACCCTTCCTTTGATCATGGTGTTTGATCACAGCAATATAAAAGTAACTAATATCGCCCTGTGCTGGATAGTTTAATGTCAACTTGACACAAGGTAAAGTCAGCTGAGAGGAGGGAACCTCAATTAAGAAAATGCCTCCAGAAGATCAGGTTGGTGGGGTAGTTTCTTAATTAGTGATTAATGGGGGAGGGCCCATCCCATTGTGGGTGGAGCCATCCCTGGGCTGGTAGTGCTGGGTTCTATAAGAGAGCAGGCTGAGCAAGCCAGTAAGCAGGACCCCTCCATGGCCTCTGCCTCCACATTCCTGCCCTGTTTGAGTTCCTGCCCTCACTTCCTTCAATGATGGGCTACAGTGTGTTAGTGTAAGACCAAGAAAACCCTTCCCTCCCTAAGGTGTTTTTGGTCACAGTGTTTCACCATAGCAACAGTCACACTAACTAAGACACACCCTGTCTAGAAGATCTTTTCCCCATGCTGGAACCCTTTCCCTTGCTGCTTTTCCTATATATCTGTCTCTGCATGAAACTGTAATTCATCTGGTACCTCTCTGTGTCCCAGCAGACTGCAGTCACAGAGTGATAATACAATCTTCCTCAGCGTGGTACTATACCCCTGGCTACAGGCACTGTCCCTCAAACATGACTGATGAATGCAAGACACTCGTGAGTGAGCAAGCATACAAATACATATATACCAGACAATGGAGCTATCCATCCTGGCTTCCTTCTGAGCTACCTTCAGAAGACAGTACCCAGCTCCTCCCGAACACTTGTCTACCTTTCTATCACAGGATTCCACCAGGGAAGCCCCAAAACTCTGCTTCCTACAAGATCCCTTGAATCCCCCAGAGGCAGCCCCACCTGAAGGAAAAGGTATGCTCAGAGGAAACAGTGATGAGCCAAGAATATGAGGGACTGGGCCTTTATAAGCCTCTCATAGAGAGAGGAAGGCAGAGGACAGCTCCTGTGGGACAGGAGAGCCTAGTGATGCCATCTTTTACATAGGAAGTGAGCAGAGAAAGGCCTTACCATATTTGACATCTGGAACTGTGACAGAACTCTCTGCAATATTGGTGGACAGGATAATCTGTGGAACATCAAACAAAACAGGTGACTCTTTCCCTCTGTTCAGGACACTGCTCAATAGTCAGACAAAGGTCTTCATCTTGAATATTAGTGTAAATGCTGAGCTCAAAATTAGTTAGCTGTCTTCATATTTTCTGCAGGTCACAACTATCAAGAAGTCCCTGATATGTGGGAAATCAGATACATACAACACAGAGGGCTTTAAAAGGGCAAGCAAGGCATGGCCAAGGATCTGCTCATGAGCCTGTTATAAAAGCTTAGCAGAGGGGCTGTGCAACTGCACAAGCAGATCAAATCCAGAGCAAGTATTGTCACCCTGAGCACTCTAGAGTAGCATCCAGGATCTAGTTTGCCTAAAGATTCCAAACATCCTCAAGAATATCAGAGATCTGAGCCAAAAGCTCAAGGTCGAAGACCCTGGTCCTCCCAGCAGGCAGCTGTGAGGAGGAGGAGTAAAAAAAAAAAAAAAAAACCCAACCTCCAGAGGGCTTAGACCACAGCCTGACAAAGTCACCACTCCCAAGACAGCAAATCCCCAACAGCAATGCCCTGAATTCATGAAATTAAATAAATAAAAATTTTAGTTTTGCCAGTATACACCCTATAACCTTAGAACTCAGAAGGACAGTACAAGGTGATCTCAAATTCAAGGCTGGCCTAGACTACATAACAATACTCTGTTCTCAAAAACAAACAAAAGGCCAGGCAGGTCCAGTCCCCAACTCCCAGATTGAGCCAAGCGTCCCTGCATAAGCTCCAGGTTTCAAACAGCCAACTCATGTAATGAGCACAGGACCTGGTACCACTGCCTAGTTGCCTCCCAAACTGATCAAGCCAATCAACTGTCTCACCTATTCAGAGGGCCTGATCCAGTTGGGGGCCCCTCAGCCTTTGGTTCATAGTTCATGTGTTTCCATTCGTTTGGTTATTTGTCCCTGTGCTTTATCCAACCTTGGTTTCAACAATTCTCGCTCATATAAACCCTCCTCTTTCTCACTAATTAGACTCCCAGCGCTCCACCCAGGGCCTAGCCGTGGATGTCTGCATCCAGATTCCTCAGTCCTTGGATGGGGTTTATGGCACAACTATTAGGGTGTTTGGCCATCCCATCACCAGAGTAGGTCAGATCTGGAGGAGGTTGGAATGGGGGGTGGGCTGGGGGGAAGGGGAGGGGGGCAGGAAGGGAGAGAACGAGGGAATCTGTGGCTATTATGTAGAACTGAATAGTATTGTAAAATAAAAAAAAATAAAATATAAACAAACAAACAAACAAACAAAAGGGATCTTACTTTTCATGAACCTGATTTACAAACTAACACACAGCATGAAGGGCACAGAGTCTCATCAACACCGCTTGCCCGAGTGACTCAACAGCGCTGGGGGCACACTTGCACAGAGACCAGAGTGCCAGCAGCTCTCCATCACGAGTGACCGTGACTCACACTCTCCTCCCCAGCTTCCTACCTTTCTGTACCCAGGGACTGGACTTAAAAACACATTATTCTGTTCTTCTAAAGTCACACTGGAATGGAGAGGATAGACCTGTAACCTAAGAAACAAAGCACTAAAATAAAATATCACATGATATACAGCAGACACAAGTATCTATTCAGTGAGGCAATTAAAATTATGTAAGGCATAAGCTACACAATGCTCTAAAAGCCAAAAGCCAAAACAAAGCACATCATTTAGACACACCTTTTGTGAATCATGTTTGTGAGAAGTTCATGCATATAATTTATCTCACCCAGACCTAGGGGGAAAAGGGGGGAAGGCAAATGTGAATTTATTGCTAAAACATTACCTTCAAGTTAAAGTGACAACTTATTTTTAAGACTCTCTCCATCTTTATCCATCGCACGAGTGCCTGATGCATGTGCTATGCCAGGCCCTGCAAATGTCCAGTCATCAGAACAAAGACCTGCTCCCCACGAGCTCACGTTCTACAGCAAAAGCACAGGTAAGAAATTTACCAAAGCTACAGAGGCTTCTGCTGCGTGCAGCGTGGACATCAGCCAAGCAGGGCTGGGGGACAGTCAGGGAGGTCTGAGATTTTTAGTGCTCTGGTCAGTCCAGTCCTCATCAAGATGATTAATTGTTTGAGAATTTCATGCACGCATGTGTTTTGATTAAATTCACCCCACATCCTGCTACTCCTTTGATTCCTCCCCTCCAATACCACTACTCTCCCCTACCTACATGTCCTTTAAGGAAACCAACCAACCAATCAACAACCCAGAGATCACTTAGTGCTGTCTGTATGTACACGGGTGGAGACTATCTACTGGAGTGTGGGGAGCCACCTGCGAAGAGAATTGATTTGTCTCGCTTCCCAGTAGCAACCAGTCACCAATAACTTCACAGACCAGGGTGGGACTTCATGAGTCTCCCCCATCCATGCTGGGGTTTTGTCAGGCTCTTTCTTGTACAGGTCATAGTGCATGCAGTCATAGCCACTGTGAGTTAAAGTCTGTAACAGCACTGTTACATTCCAGCCATACTGTTTCTCTGCACACATCTACTCCCTCTGGCTCTTACAATCTTTCTGCCCCCTCTTCCATAATGATCACTGAGCCCTAGGGAAGGAGTGGGATACAGCTGCCCCATTTAGAGCTGAGCACTCCATACTGTTATTCTCCGCACAAGGATAAATTGTGGGTGTCCGTATTAAATCGCCACCCACTGCAAAAAGAGGCTCTTCTCATGAGTGCTGAGAGATGCACTAATCTATAGGCATAAAGAAAAGAACTTACAGAACAGTTTTTACTGTCCATTTAGCAGAATACTAGTATTAAGGGCCTACGATCTCATCAGCCTCCAGTTTTGGGCCCAGTGAATTGTACCAGGCATGAGTTCCACCTTATGGAGTGGGCTTTCAATCCCGTGAGAAAATAGGTGGTTGCTCTCCTAACATTTATGCCACTACTGTACCAGCAGGTTTATCCTGCTGGCTAGATCATTATTGTAGCTCACAGAATTCAGAGCTGGGTAAAACTGTCTATCATTTTCTCCTCAAGCAGCATGTGTAGAACATTCCAGTACTATTAAAGCTAACCAGTAAGAGATAAACCTAGGTCTGTATCAGTTTGATTTCTCCAGGTCCTGTATGTCAAGTATGTGGTGTCTTCAGCAATAAAGTCTCACCACCAAGTTCTGGAGGGTAACTCAGAGCAACGGCAATAGCCTAACATTTGGACATCTACAGAACTTCCACTGACCAACAATGCAAAAACAAGTAACCTATGCCTGGCACTGAGCTTTTAATTTGGCAGCCTATGGTATACTGGAGGTGGCACTGAGCCCCCCCCCCATAGGGTAACTCCATTAAACCCTTTATAGATGGACAGGAATCGTCTATGGCAGTAGGTTTCTATGTGGCATTTCCAAAGGTCTCTAGTGTTAGTTAGGCCACACCCACTTCTCTATGCTGCCCTCCTACCCTACACCATTTAGTCCTTCCTGTTCCATTATCCCCTTTGCCCCTACAAACTCTGTCTATACCTCTACGCTTGAAATCTGCCCCTGTCATGGTTCTTGACTTCTATGAGTACTCCAACTTCAACATGTATATCTAGACATGTGGTGGTGCACATCTTTAATCCCAGCACTCAAAAGGCAGAGGCAGAAGAAGCTCTATGAGTTCAAGGTCAGCCCTATCTACATAGTAAGACTCTGTCTCAAAAATAAACAAACAAACACACATATCTAAAGAGTTAAAGATCACATCCACATGAGAGAACATGGAGTGTTTGTCTTTCCGGAGGCGGTCACCTCACAAAGAATGATGGTCTCCAGCTCTATCCATTTAACCTGAAAATTGACTCATTTCATTTTTCTTTTCAGTTAAATAATATCATGCCGTGTATGTGTGATGCATTTTCACTGTCCAACAGTTGCTGGATGTTTAGGTGGCTTCCATTTCTTGACTACTGTGGATAGAGCAGCAATGAACAGAGATGAGCAAGTGTCTCTGGAATATGCTCAGGAATAGTACAGCTCGATCATGTAATAGATCCATTTCTAGTGTTTGGGGAGACCTCCACACTGATTTCTGCAGTGGATGCAGCAGTTGGCATGCCCACTAACAGTAAACAAATCCATACCAACTTTTGCCATCCTCTGTCATTTCATTTAGCCATTCTGGCTTCAATGATATGAAATCTCAAATAGTTTTAATGTGAATTTCCCTGATAATTTTTTAAAAAATATTGAACATTCTTAGTTGGAACTGGAGAGATGAACTTCATGTGCCCAGTACTAATACAGTGACTTAGAACCATGTGTAACTATAACTCCAGGGCATTTAACACCCCCTCTGGTCTCCAGGCACCAGGCAATGCACATAATGCACAGACATTCATGCAGGCAAAACACTTAGATACAGAAAATAAAAATACATAACCCTTTTAATTTTTCTCAGCCACTATCTTATTTTGAGAATGCTGTGTTTATTTCCTTGCCCCAGTTTTTAGCTGGGTTGTTTTCTTGGCTTAATTTTCTAGACACCATCCCGATGGTCAGATGTATTTTTTTCTCATGCTGTAAGCTGCGTCTTCATTTGAACAATGGGGCCCCATTTGTCACTGGCCTTAAGGCCTGTCCTACTGGGGTCCTGTTCAAAGTCCTTCTTGTGCCTGCAAGTCGAGTGTGTTCCCTGCCTTCTCTATCAGACTCAGGGTACCAGATGTTGTGCTGAGGTCCTCGATCCATTGGACGTGAGTTGTGTACAGGGTGTGAGAGAAGATCTGGTTCCCTTCTGTACATGAGATATCTAGTTTGACCAGCACCATTTGTTGAAGATGCCGTCTTCTCTCCAGTGTGTTTTTGGCAGTAGGAGTATGTGCTCATAAGTGGTCCTCAATCTATCATTTTTATTCCTGTTTTTATTAGTATAACTGAACTATAACAGAACTGAACATCAGGAATGATACTTCCTATAACAATGGGGTTTTGGTTTGTTTGGTTTTTCGAGACAAGGTTTCTTTGTGTAACAGCCTCAGCTGTCCTGGAACTCACTGTGTAAACCTCAAAGCTGGCCTCAAACTCAGAGATCCACCTGCCTCTGCCTCCTGAGTGCTGGGACTGAAGACCTGCACCACCGCACCTGGCTCTACAGCAATGTTTTATTGTTCGGGATTGTTTTTGCTACCCAGGGTCTTTGTATCTCCACATGAATTTTGAAATTATTTAATTTCTGTGAATAACTACATTGGAATTTTGATGAGGCTTGCAGTAGATTGCTTTGAGCAGGATGGCTATTTTCACAATATTAATCCTACCAATCCTTGAGCAGGGGAGATCTTTACATCTTCTATTATCTTCTTCAATGCCTTAAAGTTTTCATTGAGCAAGTCTTCCTTTATTAGATTTATCTCAAGATAAAAATGATAACTTTTCAAAGATGTTACCAGTTCTTAGATGCTTTAGTCTTTTATACCAGAAATACAAACAAATGCATCATGACATTAATCAGTAATAACTTATTTTAAAATATATACATTCTTTCAGTGTTTTCCTTGCCAAAGCAGTAGTGACTACTGATGAGTGTTGGCTATATAAGTAATTTCTTTTCTTCACTCATGTTTTCCAAATTTCTTCCAATGAACATACAAAATGTTTCCAACCAAAAACAATTTTTTAAGCCAGATATGGTAACTGCTGTCTGGAATCCCAGCAACTGAGAGGTAGAAGATAATCTCCAGTTCAAAGCCAGATTGGGATCCACAGCACATTCCAGACCAGGCAGGACTACATTAAAATCCTGTCTCAAAAAAATAAATAAATAAATTGGACTGGAGTGTAACTCAGTGGCAGAGTTCTAATATGAGCGGGCAATTGGGTTTGATCCCAGGCAATACAAAACCAGTAATAATGCTTCAAAAGATTTGGTCCTTTTGAGTAGTTCACAAATGTCTACAGACTTATAGCATCTGCATATGCATTCTGTCTCATCTGAATTATCAATATTTGGGACTTTTACAGGTTCAACTGTGTCTCTCAAAAATTATTTTAGATTCCAACTCTAGTAACTTAAAATGTGAGTGACCTTATTTAGAAACAGCCATTGTGCATATAATTAGCTACAGTGAGGTCTGGGGGAGTAGTCTGAGACCTTCATCCAACAGCACGGTTAGCCTCCTAAGAAGAAAAGAGGCAGAGCCGAGAGTGGAACTGCCTCAAGACAAAGAGCCCAAAGCCTGATGACCACATGGAACTAGAAGAGCCTGAGCCTGAGCGGGAGTGTATCTACTGACAGTCAGCCTGTCTTAGGATGCTTAATTCCCGTAACAGTGAGGAAATGCATCACTCTTGTTTTAAACCATCCAATATGCAGCACCTTGTTAGAGCAGCCTTGAAAAAAATAATGCAGATCTGCTCAAAAATAAGTCTAAAATGAATGAATCATGTAAACATATCTATGCCAGACCTGGATTACATTAGCATATAACAGAGAGTCACACACCTGAACATCTTTCAGGGGCAGTTTTTACCTCATGTGAGGTAATACTGAGTATTGACACAGCTCTGCTCTCGCTTTTTCCTTACATACTATGTGCACGCAGAAGTCATTTGATAAATATGTACAGATGCAAACTCTATACACCTGCTGGCGTATATAAAGTCTTTCTGTATATATAATGAGTCTATTTAGTAAACAAAATGTGACAAAGGTTTGAAACTCACATGTTACATCCAAAATTAAGTTTCTCTTGTTGCATGCTTTTGTTTCCATTACTACATGCACAAATACTTATATGTTCTGCATATTACCTTTCAACAACAAATACGTGAATTATTGTTACAATCTGGTCAAACTATACTCCTTGAGAATAAACTTTTGTCATTTTGACAAAGTACCATTAAACACAATGCATCTTTTCAGAAAGGTGCAGTAGTAGCCCGTTTTCTTACACACTGAGAAGGGACTGAGACTGCGGAGGACTCTGTGGTGGTCCATGTGTTGCTCTCATTAAGAACGCTGCACTGTGAACTGATGTCAATCACCTCACTCATGGGCACACAGAGGGATGCTCTTAAAGCAAAACATCTTACCAGAAATTGCAAAGCTGGAAAGACAGTCTTTAAAACTTTGTTCAAATCTTCATCATCACTATGAACTCTCTGCAGCAATGCAAGAGTTAAGGTAACAAGTCAAACTGAGTCACAGCTGTTCATGTTCTCAGTGTCTAAGAGAGCAGGTAGGCATGAACACCATCTTTCACAATATATGTTGTCCAGAATATTAACATTCCAGTCCCAAAATTATGACATTCACACCTGGCAAAAACACCAGCACGCTGCTCCGCTCCGACACAAACTGGGCCCCCGACCAGGTCTTGTTCCTGTCAAAATGTGAGGTGAACAAGTTTGAGTCAAGGTTGAAGAGCCCCTGCTGCGAGAGACCCTGATGCTACTGGCTTCGTTCATGAAAGCTCTTGCAGATCACATTAGGCAATGTTCTTCAGTTCTGACAAACAAGAAAGGGCAGGCAAGGAGGCCGGCCAGGCAACAGGCTGGGGCTCTTCCACTGCACTGCCTGTAAGACACACATCTGCAAAAGTTTTCCTGGGGATGCAGATGCTATACTCCAGAAGCCCAAGATATAGCCCTCAGAATAACTATAAGCAGACTTTACTAAAGCCCAGATTATTACTCCACAGTATGCCTATAGATGAAGATCTCAGATAACCACCTGCTCACTTTCTATATGAAATACAATTTTCCTGTGGGCCCTCCCTGCATTTCATACCTCCCTCTATGCAGTCTAGGGACAGCAGTTAACAGACAGAAGGGCCCTGCATTGCTCTGGAGCCTACACCCAGTAGAGAGACAAGAGGAGAAATAACTAACTTAGCAATAAGCCTGAAAGAAACAAACAAATACAGGATAAAGGTTATAAGCTGGGGCTGGAGAGATGGCTCAACTGTTAAAAGCACCCATTGCTCTTCAGAGAATCCAGGTTCAGTTTCCAGCACCAACACGGTTACTCATAACAATCTGTAACTCCAGTTCCAGTGGCTCTGGTGTCCTATTCTGGCTTCCACAGGCACCAGGGAACGCACATGTACACAGACAGACGTGCAGGCAAAACACACAGAAAGAGCTGCAAAGCTGCATGTGAAAGGACTACTCAGTGCTGGGCTGGCCGGCCCTGCAACTGCCCAGGCCCAGAACCAGGGTTATGGGCTGACCCATCCCAACATCCACCCCATCTATGATCTGCTGGAGCACATGAAGGGGCCAATCCTACAGACCTAAAGCTGCAGGATCTCCACCACACAGGGCAACAACAGGATATCCAAGAGGAGTCCCAGTGAGGGCCCAGCATCGATAGTGCAGCAGAAACCAGAGGCCTCAAACCAGACCAATGACTCTTTGCAATGAAGACTTGCAAGTCAAGATGTGTGGACAAAAGGGTACACTGCGTGACTCACTATGTCACACTACAGCTTCCATGATGAGATCCTCCTTTTTTCTTCTTTTTCTCTTAAATTTTATTGGGGGATGCTGCAAGAGCAGAGGGTAGATACTCAGTGATGGGAAATGAATGGGATCAAGATGCATGATGTGAAAGACACAAAGAATAAATAAAAAGAAAATTGACTTATCAAAAATAATGACAAAAAACACTGCATATCTAAAGTTTATGAGGATTCAATCACAAAATGACCAAGTGAAAATTGATGGACTTCAAGACTAGACTGTGCTCCATAGGGAGACTACCTCCAAAGTTATACTCCCAAGGAGCTGGGGGATGGCTCAGGCAGTAGAGCATCTGCCTTGCAATCACTGAGTTCAATCTCTAGCATTTACACCAACACTTGCATGTGTGGTGGCACCTGTGAACAATCTCAGCATTGGGGAGGCAGAGACAGAGGGGTCCTCAGGACTCACTGACCAGCCAGTCTTGCATAATTGGTGAGCTATAGGCCAGGGTGAGGTTCCCGATGACATACAAAGTTGTTCTCTGGCCTCCACATATATATACACATGCACACAACACACACTCTAAGAGAAAAAAATTAATTAAAAGTAAGTGAATAAAATAAAAATCTCCAAGCCTAGTATGGTAGTACACACCTGTAGTATCAAATACCTGGAGGCTGAGGCAGGAAAATTAATTGAGCCCAGAAGTTCAAAATCAGTCTAATCCCATCTCAAAACTTAAGGGCTTTGGGGACCCTTTCCTCCTGCAGATTGCCTTAGCCAGCCTTAATAGGCGATGAAGTGCCTAGTCTCACTGTAACTTGTATGCCATGGCTGGTTGATAACCATGGGAGGCCTGCCCCTGTCTGAAGAGAAGCAGAGGGGGAGGAGTGGATGGGGGGTGGGGGGAGTTAGGGGGAGAGACTGGGAGTAGAAGACGGAAGGGAAACTGCAGTTGGAATGTAAAAACAAACAAAATACAAAAAAAGGAAAGAAAAATTTGGCAAAAGACATGTACAAGCACTTCATTAAAGAAACATACCGGGCAGTGGTGGCGCCCGCCTTTAATCCCAACACTCAGGAGGCAGAGGCAGGTAGATCTCTGTGAGTTCGAGGCCAGCCTGGTCTACAGAGTGAGATCCAGGACAGCCACTAAAACTATACAGAGAGACCCTGTCTTGAAATACAGAAGAAGAAGGAAGGAGGAGGAGGAGGAAGAAGAGGAGGAGGAGGAAGGGGAAGAAGGGGAAGGAGAAGGAGAAGAAGGAGGAGGAGGAGGAGGAATGTGAGACAGCACTCACACCCATTTTGACAGCCAAAACCCACACCACATACACAAAGAGAGCTGGCAAAGTGCACCAAGCTGCAGAACTCAGCCAGCTTGCTGGTGGTTAAGCAACATGGTGCAGCTATGTTGAAAGATGGGTTAATGGTGCCTTACAAAATGAATCGTGCTCTTGCCATAATGGCCAGTAATTGTCTCTTGTAATTTATCCAGATAAACTGGATGTCTGTGTCTACATGAGCCTGCATGCAGGTTTCCATAGCAGTTCTAGTCACAGTTTCAGACTTAGAGACAATTAAGATGTAATTTAGTAAATAAATAACTGTATTCAGTATAAACAATGGAATACTATTCAGCAATGAAAAAGTCTGGGCTGAGGAGAAGGCTTGGTGGATAAAGTACTTAAGGAGTAGAAGGGGACTCTGAGTCCAGGTGTGGCAGCTCTTGCCTATAATCCTAGTGCAGTGGGGAAGGTGGGAAGATGGGGAAAACAGGCACGTGGATCCTGGAGACATGCTGGCCGAACAATCTAACCAAAATGGAGAGCCTTAACTTCAGTGAGACACACAA
The DNA here is from genome assembly GCF_049852395.1 of Peromyscus maniculatus bairdii. Classification (NCBI taxonomy): domain Eukaryota; kingdom Metazoa; phylum Chordata; class Mammalia; order Rodentia; family Cricetidae; genus Peromyscus; species Peromyscus maniculatus. The sequence continues at coordinate 84,203,400 of NC_134865.1, read as the reverse complement.
TCTCAAGACAAACCAAAGAAACAAACAAACAAAAAAAAAAAAACCGTGGTTGAGAGCAGCCAAGGAGGACATTCACCAACAGATTCGGCCTCCATTGTGCACACCTGGTGAGCACACACATGCGCTCACTACACACCCAAAAATAATTACAATCACATAAAATAAAAAGTGGCTTACATGGTAGCATACACCTTTAATCCCAGACTTGAGAGCCAAAGGTAGGTGGATCTCTGTGAGTTCGAGGCCAACCTGGTCAACAGAGCGAGTTCCAGGGCAGCCAGTGCTACACAGAGAGATGCTGCCTCAAAACACCAACAATCAGTTACCAAGTCATGAAGAGACAGGCAAAACCTTAATGCTTTTTAAGTTATTTTTTCTGACTTTATTCCAATATTTATTCAATGTATGTGGATATGCCTGAATACATGTATTGTACCGTGTGTTCAATAGTTACAGGTAATTGTAAGTCACCATATGTGTGCTGGGAACAGAACCTGGGTCTTATACAAGGGCAATAAGCACTCTTAATTATTGAGAACCTTCTCCAGTCCCATAACTGTGTGTTTCTAAGTAAAAAGTCAACGAGAAAAGGCTACAAACCATACATCAACAATCTGACATTTTGAAAAAGGCAAAACTGAAGACATCTGAGATCAGTGGCCCAGGAAATGGGGGAGAATAATGGACAGGGACGCATAGAGGCCTTAGGTACTGAACTGTTCTGAGTGATAGATACTGCAATGGGAGATACATGGTGTTATACAGCTATCAGAACCCAGAGAACGGGCAGCACTAGGACTCTGAGTGACAGACTGTGTTCCATATGACAAACACACATCTCTGGTGCAGGCTTCTGACAGCAGAACAAGCTGCGTGAGTGTGGGGCGAAGCAGTTTATGGGAGCTCCCTGCTGCAGACATTCTGGATTAATGCAGTCTAGTCAGCACGGGCCCTAGCTCTCATCCTCATGTACAGCGCTTTGGTGCAGGTTGTCTGCATACTTCCAGTCATGCTAATCCAGTGAAGACATGAGATCTTTTTAATTTATGCATTTGTGTGTGTACATGTGTGTGTGTGTGTACACGTGTGCAGTTATATGTACATGCAGAAGTAGAGGAGGGGGAGGGGAAGGGAGAGAGAGAGGAAGAGAGGTGGAAAGAAGAATGGGAATGAGAGGGAGGGGGAGTTGGAGGGGGAGACAGAAAAGTGTCAGTATCAACTCTGAGTGTTGTCCACAAGAATTCTGTCCACCTTCCTCCAGATAGGGTCTCTCATTGGCCTGAATTTCACCCGTTAGACTAGACGGGCTGGCCACCGAGATCCATCCTGTCCCTGCCTCCCCAGCTGGCATTCAGGCACACACCATGCCTGGTCCCCGCTCCCATCACTCTGGAGGTTCCGGGAGTCAAACCCAGTCCTCATGCTGCACACCAAGCTCTTGAACAACTGAGCCGTCTCCCAGCTCAAGTTTTTTATCTGTTGATTTAGATTATTTTTTCAAAGAATGAAACAGAAATAAAATAATGTTTTGCCCAAACAAAAGCCAAGAAGAACATTTACCAACAGTCTTTGAAGGCAGTAATCTGGGAAGAATGAGAGTGAGCCAAGAAAAGAAGTCCAAATTTGACAAACAAGGGTTAATTCAGGGGCATCCTAAAGTCTATAGGAAAAAAGTCACCCCCGCGATCTAGCTTTGGTTACTGAGGGAGGGAGAATATCCATTATCATTATTTGTTTCTAAAATAATAAGTGCTATTTATTTGAGGCAATAAAGTTAGGACCATAGAGCTTCGATAACATAGTACTTTTTTAAATTATAGACTCAAACCAGCACTTAGAACCTAAATTGTCCTCAAAGGAAAAAAAAAGTCTCAAGTTTTGTTTTTTTTAAACAAAAAGCTAAAAGAATGCAGGTCTGGATTGCCTGCTGAGTGTCAGGAAACATCTCAGAAACAAAGAAAACAAAGGCAAAGGAAGCCATGTGATTCCTGTTTCTGGAAAAGCCATCATCCCACTTTCTGGCTCCAATGCTAGCTTTAAAAAAAAAACAACGTCCTAAAGCTGCCCTCAGCACGGCTTTGACTTTTTAAATAGAAATTTGCAGAGTGACCAGTGACTGCTGAGAAGGTACCTAGCTAGGTGTGGAAGCACATTCCCCAAATCCCAGCACACGAGAGCAAGAAGGCTACAACTCTGTGTCACATAGCTAGACTCTGTCTCAGAACAAGCCCAAGGGTCTCCAGCTATTATCTTACCACTGTAAAAACACCGAGACATGTGTATGGCACACACATGTAAGTGTAGCTAGAGGGGCTCTTACCCACTCTCTTTCATGTCCAGGTCATCAAACATCTGAATGAGAGAGACGGCAACTTCATAGACATCCTTTGTTATCACCGGCTCCTCCAAACGGTAGGGGGGGAGCTGAAAAAATCAAAGAAATAGAATATCTAAACAGAGCTGCAAAAAAAATCCTGGTTTAGATGTGTGCTCACCCCTTTAGCCATCACTCTAAAAACACCCCAAGTATAGTTAATAATAACGATAATAATAATAATAATAATAATAATAATAATAATGCCATTTACAGTCATTCTTGAAAACTTGTGATGGCAAGTGATGCACAGCATAAGTCAGTGGTAACACAGATGGAATCAGAAAGGCCAAGCAGAGAGTCCAGGCGGAGACTACTTTTAAGGCATAGGATAAATTGCATCAAAGGCCTAGAAAACTTGGGAGTTGTTTCCTATCTTCAAATCAGTGCCCTTCCAGGGTATCAAGTCCCCACCTCTAAGAGCTCCAACATCCCAACATCTATGCACAGGAACTACTGGCAAAAGGCAGTATCACATCTGTCACCCAGTGTGCCCTAACAATACCACATGACATGGCAGCTGTCTGCTAGGGCTTAGAGATTGCTAGACTACTTCCCCCCCTCCCCCGCCCCAAGACAGGGTCTCTCTGTGCAGCTTTGCGCCTTTCCTGGAACTCGCTTTGGAGACCAGGTTGGCCTCAAACTCACAGAGATCCGCCTGCCTCTGCCTCCCGAGTGCTGGGATTAAAGGCGTGTGCCACCACCGCCCGGCTGCTAGACTACTTTTAACTGAACATTAAAACAAACTCAAATCGAACCTAATGGCTTAGAATTGCCCCTGGGATCCTCTACAGAACAGGTCTGTGCATAGAGCTCTGCAGCTGTTTTCAGAGTCTGTTTTATATCCTTTATGTTTTCCACCAAGAGTAGGAAGCATTTTGTTTAATAATTGGATCAACTACTATCTGTTGTACCTCACGAATGACATTGTGATGGACATGCAGAAAGGAGTCTTCAGGAAGTCAAAAGTAAGTCATATAAGGAAATGTTACAGCAAATGTCCAAATAACCATTTCCCAATATTACTATAATTCTAATAACTTGATTGTAACAAATTTACTTTCATTTCATAACAAAGCACATCAAATACATTCATTGCTGATATGCCTTAACTTTCTATCCTAACAGTGGCCAATATTCCATAATGCAACTATTCAAAACAGAAATAGGGAAAAGGCACATGTTCCACAAACCCCAACAGTGACACCAAACTCACCTGGAAGTCTGCTAACAAGCCATGCAGAAAAAGCATGTGACTGAGTCACAAGTAACTGCACTGAGCTCTAGAGCCCAAGCCCTCTAAATTGTCCTTCTTGTTGCTGGTGTTCAGACAGGGTCTCATGTAGCCCAGACTGACCTTCAACTTGCTGTGTATTCTAGGCCAGCTCTGACCTCATGATACTTTTACCACCACCTCCAGAGGAATGAGATTATAGGTGCGTGCCACTATACCTGATCTTTCGGATATTTTTTAATTAATTAAATGTTTTCATTTATTTTACATCCCAACCACAGTTTCCCCTTCCTCCTCTTCTCCCGTTCTCTCCACCACCCCCGCCTCCTAGCCCCGTCCACTCCTCCTCTGTGTTGGTTCAGAAGGGGCAGGCCTCCCCTGGGTATCAACAAAGCATGACACACCAAGCTGAAGCAGGACCAAGCTCCTCCCCTTGCACCAAGGCTGGGCAAGGCAACCCAGAAACCCAACCAAAAGGCATCTCAAGCGTCAGGGACTCAAATATAGCTAGCTTGCAAGCGTGCATGCGGGTACATGTTCATGTGTGCTCAGTCATGTGAAGTCCAGAAGACAACTGCAAATGTCATTCCTCAGTCACTGTCCACCTGTTTTTTCTTTAAAGATTTATTATGTATACAATGTTCTGCCTGTATGTATGTCTGCAGGCCAGAAGAGGGCACCAGATCTCAAGACAGATGGTTGTAACCCACCATGTGGGTGCTGGGAATTGAACTCAGGACCTCTGGAAGAGTAGCCGGTGCTCTTAACCACTGAGCCATCTCTCCAGCCCCCACCATCCACCTTTTTTTGAAACGGTTTTTCACTGGCCTGGGGCTCACTAGACTGACAAGAACCCCTAGGGACCCCCTGCCCCCACCTCCCCAGGGCTGAGAACTACAAAAGTAAACTACCATGCCCGGCTTTTCAAACGCGGGTTCTGAAGAGCAAATCCAGGTTCCCATGGTCGCAAAGCAGCACTTTAGCTACTGGGCTATCCCCAGCCCGGGTTATGCTTGCTAACCCCTGACAGACATTCAATGAGGAAACAAATGGTGCCAGGACAAATGGGAATCTAATCTAAGTGTTTAAAGACCTAAAAAGGAGAAGAAAACCCTAAAGGGGGTGCACAAAAACTAGGCTGTTAGCCTAGAGGCACACACTTGTGTCCTAGCCCTTGAGAAAGGAGAGGCAGAAGGAGCAGGTGCTCAAGGTCATCCACGCCTACATAGCAGTCGTGAGGCTGGCTCAACACGGTTCTGCCGCAAACAATGTAACAGCACAGTGTCCTGGGGCAAGGTACTGCACTGGGGGCAGAGGGCAGGGTGCAGGGTGCTGCACCGAGGGCGGGGTGCTGCACCGAGGGCGGGGTGCTGCACCGGGGGTAAGGTGCTGCACTGGGGGTAAGGTGCCGCACTGGGGGGGTGCTGCACTGGAGTGGGTGCTGCACAATCTCATTCGAGTGTACGTTTACACTCTATAGACCTTTCCTAAGGGTATTCTTGCAAAAGAAAACAAGTTGAAAATAAGAGATAAAGATTCTTCTAAGGGCCTTGAAAGGCAACACTTAAAGTTGGCATCACAAAAAACAGGGGACCATGCTGTGGGATGGTCTGTATATCAAATGTGTGCTCTGAGTGGTCAATAAATAAAATACTGATTGCCCAGTGGCCCAGCAGGAAGTATAGGTGGGACTAACAGAGAGGAGAATTGAGAGAACAGGAAGGTGGAGGGAGACACTGCCAGCCGCTGCCATGACAAACAGCATGTGAAGATGCTGGTAAGCCACAAGTCACGTGGCAAGGTATAGATTTATGGAGATGGATTAATTTAAGCTATAAGAACAGTTAGCAAGAAGCCTGCCACGGCCATACAGTCTGTAAGCAATATAAGTCTCTGTGTTTACTTGGTTGGGTCTGAGCGGCTGTGGGACTGGCGGGTGACAGAGATTTGTCCTGACTGTGGGCAAGGCAGGAAAACTCTAGTTACAGGACCTGCCGGGTGGTGGTGCACGCCTTTAATCCCAGCACTCGGGAGGCAGAGGCAGGCGGATCTCTGTGAGTTCGAGGCCAGCCTGGTCTATAGAGTGAGTTCCAGGACAGGCACCAAAACTACACAGAGAAACTGTCTCGAAAAACAAACAAACAAACAAAACCCACCAGGGGACAGGGGACCAAAGATGATGAGTTTCAAAAACAGTCCAGAGTGGCCAACAGTGTCAACATTCTCTAAAAGCCAAGTAAGCTTAAGGCTGCCCTTGCCGTGTGGTGAGTGGGGTCAGTAGAGTCACAGTGGAGAGAGACAGGAGTACTGGGAAGTAGAGGAGCAGAGATCATAGTCCCAAACCAGACAGAGGCTGGCAAGAGCTGCAGACAAACCTTGGGCTGAGGAGGATGTTTCTGAAGAGAAAAAATATGCAATTATGTCTAAACACGGACAAGAAAAGATGAGCAGCAGGAGCTCCGGAGTGGAAGACAGCGGACAGTGGTCAAGAGCTCAGAGAGAGGCAGGCACAGGCGGAGGGCCGAGCTCCACACAAGGGTCACCAGATAGGAGATGAACAGGAGGAATAACAATGAAACTGAACCTGAAAATACGTTCTCTACTGTGCAAAGTCAAATGACAGAATAAGTACAAAACACCACCTTCATAGTTAACAGCAGTAGACTGATTCAGGGGGTGAGAGCACAGCTTAGCTAGACAAGGACCTGAGTTCCAACATCAGCACCCTCCCACAAAATGCCCAAATAAAAATCATGTTTGATCATGCACTGAAACAGTAACTATGTGCCTTCTAGATACCAAAGGCAGGCTATGTGGTATGCAATGGTAAAGCTATGTGCCTTCTAAACAGCTGAACACAGTCCAGTCAGCCAAAGGGCCCTAGCTTCTAGAAGCTGACCTGGTCCAACCACAGGGCCTCACAGAGAAGATGCCCACAGCTGACCTTACTCCTTTTTCAGTGTTTCCACAAAGAATTGTCTTATGTTTACATCCGATGAAACGGAGCCAGCACCTCACTCTAGTGGAGACCACTGTCCAACACTACCATCTCCTTCTCCATCCAACTGCAAGCACACATGTTCTTCCTTGCCCCAGCAATCTCCTGGGCTCACAGGCTCCAGGAGGAGTGGTCCACACAGAGGTCTCGACCTGACGTCTGGCACTGTCTAGAACATTTTTGGTTGTGGTCATGGAGAGGGATGCTGCTTGCATCTAGTGGATCAAGGACCAGAATAAACATCCTGCAGTGCTGAGGGCGCCCTGCCACACAGGAAGGACTGTGAACAAAGATGCTTGTGCTCAGAGGCTGAGAAACCGTGCCCTGTAAGCCGTGCCCCCCTGTGCACAACAGCACGGGGCAGCGGGTCACGGCAGCTGGTCACGGCAGCACTGCTGCAGGAGCAGCAGCCCTGGGGGGAGCAGGCTGCCCCTCCAAAAGAGAGACAGGAAGGATATTACGGACACAGAGAGATGTGCAGCGAGCATGCCGCCTCTGCACAAGAAGCAGCAAACGGTGCTGTGCTTGCTCGGCAGACAGGCCCAGGTGTGAGGGAAGACCCCGAGAGCTCTGCAGGAGCAGGCTCCCCCAGAAGACAGGCCTCACGGCACAGACAGGAAGGGGCAGGCAAGCTTTCGCTCCCTTTGGGTTTTTGTTCATGAGCTAGGAATGGACGCCACAGTCTCACACAGCTGCCCAAGCACTTTCTCACTGAGCAGCACACTCTCAGAAGGATGAGAAAAGAAGTGTGTCAAACCCGCTTCCACTTTAGACTTCAGAGATCTCTTCATGTTCCACACGTGTGAAAGTAACTCTACACCCGCCTCTTAGGACAATGTGTCCCCAGTCTGCACTGTCACAGTGCAATTCCAGGTTCAACCCAACTCACCTAGACCAGAAATGCACATTTAACCAGAATTCTATCTCAAGGAAATTTACCCATCTTCAAGGGAATTTACAATTTTATAATGACTAAAATCTGATTTTTTTTACTTTTCAACATCAGTGAGGCATGAAGCTAGTCTCAATAACTTTCATGAGGATGTATGATATGAATATTTACTATGCTCACAGCTTATAACAAAAGCTAGTAGTTTCTTCCCTTTATTTTCTCCACCCCTTCCTCCCATGTGTCGGCTCTGACAAGTTCTAAATGGGCCTTGAAACCCTTTTAGAATTAGTAAGGGAATTCACAGTCAGAAACAAAGTCCATTCACTATAAAAGAAGCAATGCATCCCGACATACCCCACTATGATTAATGTGCCCCAAATCATTAAGGTAATATTCTTCAATAGCATGAGGCTTGCCTTCCACTTCAAAAACATATGCAGGATTCATCTTGTTCTGAACAGGAACAGCAAAGTAGTCTGCAAATTCCTTGCAGTTGATGGTGGCAGACATGAGGATCACCTGTAGTGAAGAGAGTCCCATCCATGAGCAATGCAAGCCACTTTCTCATCCTCCCACCATTTAGAAACTGAGTTTTAAATAGAATATCTTGATTTTTTTCTTGTGTATTGTACAAATTAAAACAGTATAAAGAATACTCAAGACTTTACTATTACTTTAAAACTATTTTTTTCAAATGAGAAACTGTCCCATCCCTGAAATCCACAGTGGAAGGAGAGAACTCCTGGAAGTTGTCCTCTGGCCTCCACATTCACATGATCACATGCATGTCTCACACATAATACACAAAAATAATAATACTTTAAAAATATTAAAATGAGAAATTGTATACTCCAAAAAAAAACTGTGACCACTTACTCAGAATAAAACTCTTCATCATAAAACCAATTTTAAGAAATTAATTTCAGGAAAGTAAGGGAAACTGAAGAGAGATCTGGAAAACTCTGGCTGTAGCTGAGGAGAGCAGCAAATCCAAGACAGAAGCTGTGCCCCAGACCCAGGAGCCAGCCTGGCTTAGAGGTCCACGTCAGAAGCCTGAGACCAGCCGCAGGCACAGGTGTGCCGGGAACACACACGAGCTGGGCGTCTCTAAAAAGTCAGCCGCACAGGCCCTGAGCAGCATCCACAGCACAGCGTCTACAGCACACCAGATGTGCCCTGGGAAAAGCAGCAGCAGTTCCCAAGAACCTGCTACTCCTTGGTCCAGAGTCTCTGGCTGGTGGAGACTACCTGCTGTATCTAGTCCTGAGCAGTTCCTAAGTGTGCATCTTATCAGAAAAGTAAAGGTATCACACAGTCAGCACCCTTTTTCCTTTGACATTAGACACAAACAAGAAACCATAGTAACCAGAATTCGTTTTGAAAAAAAAAAAGTCTAAGACAGAGGAGTGGCTTAGGAAGCCACTTGAGGTACAAGAGTGATCCCCTAGGAATACACCCAGGCATAGTGGTGATGCCTAGACATTGATCAAACATCAATCAGGCCAGCCAACTTCAGAGCTCTTTTGATCAGTGCAACGTGTAAATGAGAGACTAATGCTCCAGACAGCCCAGTGTCTCCTGCAGAGGACAACAGCCTGGTCCAGGGCGTGCCAGGGCTAGAGGACAGCAGACGTGCACAGAGAGGTAGCCAGGACACAGGGACCAAGGGATTTCTACCATCTACTGCTGCCCTTGCATCTCCATATTCTGATGGCAGAACTCTTATAAAAAAGAAATAAGGATTTCCTGAGGATTAAAAAAAAAAAATCACAAAGCCATCTAACACTTGACTTCAAATTACCTGACCCAAATCTACCAAGGCTCTCTGTCTAGAAAGCATGGTGCTTTGTGTATAGACAGCTCTTGTTTGTTGTGTTGTCTTTGTGGTGTTAGGTTACACCCAGACCTCCTGTAGACTAGGCAAGCTCCCTACTGAGCCAAATCCCAGGCCTCTTCAACTATTTTTTAAATAAATTATGAAACTAACAACCCATTTCTTTCTCCTTATTGGAGAGATGCCACGCTCCCTCCACCATTTCTGAAATGTGGTAGAATCTTTTTTTAATCCACTGATACCCTTAACTATCACTGAAAACTAAAAACATTGAATAAAGTCATTATTCTGGTTTGAGTAAAAATAAGTCTTAAAATGAAGGAGACCATGGTAAATGAAGACCACATGAGAAAAGGAAGAAGCAAAGAGCTGAAGAGGCCCACAGAAATCCACAAAGATACCCCCACAAAAGACTGCTGGCAGTGGTCTAGAGACAGCTGGGACTGACCTACTCTGGTGATGGGATGGCCAAACACCCTAATTGTATTGCTAGAAACCCCATCCAAGGACTGAGGAATCTGGATGCAGACATCCACGGCTAGGCCCCTGGTGGAGCGCTGGGAGTCTAATTAGTGAGAAAGAGGAGGGTTTATATGAGCGAGAATTGTTGAAACCAAGGTTGGATAAAGCACAGGGACAGATAACCAAATGAATGGAAACACATGAACTATGAACCAAAGGCTGAGGGGCCCCCAACTGGATCAGGCCCTCTGAATAGGTGAGACAGTTGATTGGCTTGATCTGTTTGGGAGGCATCTAGGCAGTGGTACCAGGTCCTGGGCTCGTTGCATCAGTTGGCTGTTTGAAACCTGGGACTTATGCAGGGACGCTTGGCTCAATCTGGGAGGAGGGGACTGGACCTGCCTGGACTGAGTCTACCAGGTCAATCCCAGTCCTCGGGGGAGACCTTGATCTGGAGGAGGTGGGAATGGGGGGGGTGCGCTGGGGGCGAGGGGAGGGGGGAGAGCAAGGGAATCTGTGGCTATTATGTGGAACTGAATAGTATTGTAAAATAAATAATAAATAAAAAAAAGAAAAATACTTTAAAAAAAAAACTTCATTAGCAACTCATTTGCTGAGTCATTGTCAACACTCTAAGATTCCTAACGGAAATGGAAAGGATCTCAGTCACTCACTCTGCAGTCACCAGAGCAACCAGACAGCCTATCACAGCCGGCCTGCAGTCACTGAGTGCGGCCACTTGCAGATGGGAAGAAGCAACATTTCCTTAAATATATGAATGCATGGAATGCCACATTTCAGAACTTCAAAACCAGTCATCTTTCCAATAACAGCAAATCCTCCAGAATAGTCATCCAAGTTGTTGCCTGAAGAACTCTATTTAGCATGGCTGGATTGTGAGTGATCTGTGATTAGATTTACTTAGATTACGTGATTATTCTAAATCTTCACTGTTTTGGTCAAGTTGACGTCCTACGCTTTATTCTTCTTGTTCATTAAAAAGCCATGACATTTACCATTTCTCAACTCTGCCTCTCCAGAGCGGTGCATCTCCTGCCCTCAAACTGCAGCACCTTCCTTGTAAGACAGGGGCCACAGGCTCCCCCACAGGGAAGGTGCTGCTTTAATCTAGGACGCTTACTCAGCCAAAAGCAGGCTCCAATGCCCACCCTTCCAGGACACACCTTCCACTGCTATTAGATCCTTTTCTGAAAGCCAGGAAAAGTGTTAAAATTCACTGCAACATAATCACCAAAAAGTGTCTACACAATGGCCCCAGGAGACACCCCAGGCCTACTTCATGGCAGGATCTGAAGTATGGCATCTGACGGTGGAGTCTAAGAGCCTGTATCTGTCTTAGTCAGGGTTTCTGCTGCTGTGACAAACACCAGGACCAAAAGCAACCTGGAAGTAAAACACTGATTTCTGCTTACAGCTCCTGGTCACAGTCTCTCACTGAGGGAGTCAGGGCAGGAACTCGAGGCAGAAACTGGGGGTAGAAACTGAAGCAGAGACCATGGGGGAGTGCTGATTCCTGGCTTGCTCCTCGTAGTTTACTCAGCCTGCTCCTTTTTTCTTCTTTCTTCTTCTTTCTTCTTCTTCTTCTTCTTCTTCCTTTTCTTCTTCTTCTTCTTCTTCTTCTTTCTTCTTCTTCTTTCTTCTTCTTCTTTCTTCTTCTTCCTTCTTCTTCTTCTTCTTCTTCTTCTTCTTCTTCTTCTTCTTCTTCTTCTTCTTCTTCTTCTTCTTCTTTCTTCTTCTTCTTCTCCTCCTTCTTCTTCTCCTCCTTCTTCTTCTCCTCCTTCTTCTCCTCCTTCTCCTTCTCCTCCTCCTTCCTTCTTCTTCCTTCTTCCTTCTTCTTTCCTCTTCTTCTTCTTCTTCTTTTTTTTGGTTTTTCAAGACAGGATTTCTCTATGTAACCCTGGCTGTCCTCCCAGAGATCCACCTGTTTCTGCCTCCCTGAGTGCTGGGATTAAAGGCATGTGCCACCACCGCCCAGCCTCAGCCTGCTTCTTCTATCATTCAAAACCACTTGCTCAGGATGGCACCTCCCACAGTGGGTGGAGTACTTCCACAGAAATCATTAAGCAAAAAATGTCCTACAGACTTGCCTACAGGCCAATCTTATAAAGGTATTTTCTCAGTTAAGAGTCACTTTGCCAGATACATCTAGGTTTATATCATATTGACAAAAACCAATCAGCATAGTACCAAATTATAAAAATGAGAGAAACCGAATGAAATTTAAAATTTACCTTGACAAAACGTGAATTTGTCCTCAAGAGCTTACGGACTACCAACAGCAGGAAATCCATTTCCTCGGTTCGTTCATGCACCTACAAAATGAAGAGAGCACCCTCCCATGGCATCAAGAATGCACATGTCAGGGCAGCGGAGACTGCTCAGTGCTTAAATAATTTGTTGCACAGGCATGAAAATCAGAGTTCAGATTCTCAGAATCCATGTAAATACTAGGTGAGCACACTGAGTCTATAATCCCAGAACCAGATGGTGGAGACAGAGAATCCTCAGAGGAAGCCGGCTGTTCATATGGGCAAGCTCTGGGTTTGACTGAAAAGACCCTGTCTCAAGGAATACGGTGGAGAGTGATGATTCCAAATATCAACCTTAAGCTTCCACATGAATGAGCTGCATATGCACATGCACCCACACATACCTGGGCCAACATACAAGCAAGCATGCATATACACATGCATACCACACACATGAAAATGGAATTTTACAAAAGGATGCACATGTTACTTGATGAGAGAGGGTAAAGAGGGCTTTCATGCCCATGGTAGACTTTCAGCTAAACTAGGTTTCTCAGGCAGGTCAGTACAGCTTTTCAGGGGACTCACTCCTGTCCTGACTAAAAGTAAGCAAAAGATATCTGCCCACAAGCCAAAGGCTATCACATGGGTCACTGTCACCCTCAATATTTCTCTTTAGGACCCACTGACATTAGGGCAGAGCACTGTTGAGCCCCCTCAGCCTGCCCACTTATCAGCAACACTGCCTAACCAGTCCCTGCTGAACCCTCTGCCATGGTTTGTTATTCTAACAAGTGTGGGGTTGAACAGGTACCAGTCTAATGCTGACTAAGGAGCAGCAAGTCATGTTCCATGATAAAAAGAACTGAAGCTCATAGGATAGATAAGAGGTTGGTCCTGGGAAAGATGGGCCCGTCAGAAGCTGGTAAATCATATCAAGCAAGGTCCGAGTCTAGGGCAAGCAGGCAGAACTTCAACATGACTGCAAAGCAGCACACATGGGAAGCAGCTGTGCCCAGTCTTCCTCAGATGGAGACCCAGGCTTGGCCACCATAACTGCTCCATCCATACCACCTTGCCTCACCTAAAGCAGTAGGTAGGGTCAAGGGGCCTTTTCCAGGAGAAGCCCAATTAGGTCAGGATATATGAGAGCTGTTGTAGAATATTATTTTAAGATGTGTCACATGTGTTTATGCTGTGGAACATTTGTTTAATGATGCAAAGATGTGTTGCATTATTTTACATTGCATTTGTTTAACTCTATGAAGCTGTGTTACTTTGCCTGTCTAAAACACCTGATGGTCTAATAAAGAACTGAACGGCCTGCAGTGAGGCAGGAAAAAGGACAGCTGGGGCTGGTAGGCAGAGAGAATAAGAGAAGAAAAGGGGGACACCAAGGGGCCAGCCACGAATTGCCGTGGAACAACCTTTTTGTATACTATGACTATGTATTACTCTCATTGCCGATATCTGGGCAGGATGAGATTGAGTGTGAGAGCCAGACTAGGAGAATTCTGGGTAGAGAAATGGTAGAGTCAGAGAGTGGCCAGAAAATGCAGAAAAGCAAGATGAGATTGCTCTACTAAGAAAAGGTACCAAGCCACGTGACTAAACATAGATAAGAATCAGGGTTAATTTAAGTGTAAGAGTTAGCTAGTAACAAACCTGAGCTATTGGCCAAGCATTTGTAAATAGCATAAGCTTCTGTGTTGGTTATTTGGGAACTGGCGGGCAGGAGAGAAACATCCGATTACAATGGAGTAAGAGTGAAAGAAAGGTAAACAGAAACAGATAAAGGCTGAGAGGCAAAAGGTAGACGGGATAATTTAAGAAAAGCTGGCTAGAAACAAGCCAAGCTAAGGCCTGGCATTCATAAGAAAGAATAAGCCTACATGTGTATTTATTTGGAGCTGAGTGGCGGGCCTCCAAGAGCCAAAGAGTAAAAAACAACCTGCAGGGAGCCGGGACAATCGCCATTATAAGATGGCGCTGACTTCTTTGCATTCTGAAGATTTATTACTTCTAAGACAATGCTTTCGACGAAATACGCACCTCTGCTTTGCACATGCGCAAGCTATATATTGGTCCCCCACCAATCCTGTGGTGCCTAGTGGTGGCAGGCTAAGTTCAGCCAGCGATTCAAGCCTCTTTTCCCTATATAAAGCAGCCGCTTTTACTGCTCCCTCCCCTCGCTTCCAGCTCTCCCTCAACCAAAGGCTCTCCAATGAAAGTGTGATCCGAGAAGAATCCTTGCATGGCGGTCGTTCTTCCTCGCTGGCCGAGGAGCGCGCCGCAACCAACAACAGAGAGCACATAAGGACAGTAAGACTGTATCCAGATAATTCCCTGCAAACGGAGAGAAATAGCCACTAAAGCTGAAGGATGGACAAGGCTTCATTCTATAGCTCATTTTCCTTGTGGCCCTGTCATCTTGTGCCTCAGTTCCTACTGAGCAGAAATCCAGACTGCAAATGGCAGAAGGCAAAGCTGGAAGCTATTTGCTGATCATGGACAATAGCTAGAAGTCTTCACAGAACACCATAAAATTTCATGAATAAGATCGTTTGCCCTGTCACCAACTCCAGAACATCTCAACACAAGCCTCACTTTCCTTGCTTAGAAAAATCAAAGCTATTGCCGATGAAGGATTTCCAAGGTGATTACTCAACTATTAGGTCCTATCCCTAAATGTAAGAGTAACAACTTCAGCCAACACATTTGTGACCCCAGCATTTGAAAGGCAGAAGCAAGAGGATCAGGAATTCAAGGACCTTGTCTCAACAATAGTAACAACATTGCAGCCTTTCCTCTGTACTTGAACCCATCTTCTCTGGTCCTCCAGGGTAGCTCTTCCTATCCTTCTGCCTCTATAGGACTCGGTCCGCTGCCCCAATACACACATATGTGCATCACCGCTGGCCCCACAGGCCGTTCCTTAACACAGAGACACAGCTCAGCAGACACCAGCCTCCTGGGACCTGTGAGAGGCTAAGAAGAGAAAGTAGGACTTGCTTGTCTTCTACAACAGGTATAAAAAATGCTTACTGAATGATGTGCTCAGAGCTAGCTTATTCGTTTTCAAGAGCCAAAAGCCAGAAGCATTATCATCCCATTTTAAACTGCCTGGCTATTTCGAATATTGCAAACTTGCATTTCTTCTGAAACTCAAATTATCACAGAGAAGATGCTTGGTACTGTGTGTAAACTAAAGCTTCAGGTATCTCCATCACTCATTCCCAGGTCGGGAAGCAGGCAGTACTGTGGTAAGGGCAGGGACCCCACTGCTCCCCATTGCTCCCCATTCTCCCCTATGCCTGTTCTTGCAGAGTAACCTACTTCTGCTAACCTTCAGGAGTGAATGTTGATAACAACATGGTATGGAGAGTTTGTCTATGCCATTTACATATGTGCAGAGCAGACAAGTCATCAAATAGAAGATACAGGGATTACTTAGCACTACAGGTTCAGGGAGTAGTCCCAGGCACATGCAGCAATCCCATCCCTGGTAGGTGGCCTGACCACAGAGCTTCATGAAACTTCAGCTTCCTTCATGTAAAGAGGTTCAACTACAGTGACAGGCTCAGGCTCAGTAAGTGACAGCCACTGTGAACCCCAGCATCTTTTGGTACACAGCCACTGTGAACCCCAGCATCTTTCGGTACACAGCCACTGTGAACGCCAGCATCTTTCGGTACACAGCCACTGTGAGCGCCAGCATCTTTCGGTACACAGCCACTGTGAGCGCCAGCATTTTCGGTACACAGCCACTGTGAACGCCAGCATTTTCGGTACACAGCCACTGTGAACCCCAGCATTTTCTGTACACAGCTACTGTGAACGCCAGCATCTTTCTGTACACAGCTACTGTGAACGCCAGCATCTTTCGGTACACAGCCACTGTGAACGCCAGCATTTTCGGTACACAGCCACTGTGAACGCCAGCAATTTCGGTACACAGCCTACTAGGTCTGACTTTGATTTCCAAGTAAAGGCTTGCTAAACTGTCAAGTGATAAGGAAAACTCTGAACCACACGGTCCAGGGCTTTAGAAGAAATTACATTTCTTCCTCTCCTCTCCTCAAACACCTGCAGTGCTACACAACCAAGGAAATGTGTTCCAGGCCACAGTGCATCCACAAAGCTCTACCAGGATGCATTTGCTTGCTACTGTTAACGACCATACCCAGCACAGGAACATAGCAGGACCTCCCCCTCAAAAACAGGCTTAGCAATGGTCAGATTTCAGAATCTGCTAAGCACCCCAGCCCCACTCACATCTTTCCAACTCTTCTAAAAAATGAGTTGAATTTCTTAGGACAGCATGCTTTTACAGAAATTTGGGGGGCAGGAAGACAGTATGGGCCATTTCGAAATCTTCTGAGAAATCTGTAACACAGAGATCCTATATCCTGAAACACTTGTTGAAAATATGAACAACTATGAAATGCGCACCCACTATAGTGGTGCACAGTCTTAATCTCAGGAGAGACAGGCAGGCAGATCTCCATGATTTCAGGGCCAGCCTGGTTTACATAGCAAGTTTCAGGCCAGCCAGGGCTACACAGTGAGACAGTGTCTCAAAAAAGAAAAGAAGGAAGGGAGGAAAGAAGGGAGAAAGGAAAGAAGGAAAAAGAAAAGATGAATACCAGTTAAATATTCTGTCCTGATGAGGCAAGTCCAAAAAAGTGCAGATGAAGGAGGTACTCAGGAAATAATTAGGAAAGCTAAGACAAGCGTTTGTCATGGCACATGCCAGTAATCCCAAGCCTTGGGAAGATGAGGCAGGAGGATCATGAATTCCAGGCTAGCCTGGGCTACAAAGCAAGACCCTGTCTCAAAAACTAAATAATAATAATAATAATAATAATAATAATAATAATAATAATAATAATATGGATTTGTGGGTAAAGGTGCTAGCCTGATGAACTGAGTTCAGACCTCAGAACCCATAGTTGGAGAACCAACTTCCAAAATTGTGTACATGGCACAGCAGAACACACACATACAAATACAATTTTAAAGTTAGGCCGGCGGTGGAGGTGCACACCTTTAAACCTAGCACTCAGCCAGGTGGATCTCTGTGAGTTCGAGGCCACCTGGTCTATAGAGCGAGATCCAGGACAGGCATCAAAACTACACAGAGAAACTGTCAGGGGGTGGGGGGTTAAAGTTAGAAAAAAAAAAGCTAACTCAGGCACAAAAACAGTTCACAATACTGTATCATGACTAAGCTTTTCCTCAGAGTAGATTAGTACATCTTACCTTTATTAAAGTGTTTCCTGCAGGGCTGGGATGTGAACTCAGGACCTCTCATATGCTAGGTAAGCACTCTACCACTGAACTACACCCTCAGCTCAACTGTTGTAAACTACTGTCATCCTTGATTAGACAGAGTCTGCCTCTGCCTGTGGGCTGAGGACAGCAGTCTCCAGCAGTGCGGGGAGCCAGCGCTACGGCTGCACTCTGCTGAGACACAGACCCAGGCACCTCCGACTGCATAAGAACCAGTGACAGAAACTGCTCAGTAAAATCTCATTCACAAAAAGCAGGTGCCAGACCTGATCTGGGGTGACAACCTGCCTGTGGAGCGCTGCTCTAAAAGGCAATCTTTCCCACCTATATTTTGAAAGGCAAAGAACAAAGATAAAACAGATAATTCACATTCACAAGTACAAAGGAACGATCAGACCCTTGTTGTAGGGACACAAAGGTGGCAGCCCACACTGTGCTCTGGGAATAAGGACCTGCCCAATAGCGGAGTACTCACTTCATCAATGAAGACATGCGTGAATTCCATCAAACTCTTGGCACTTACAATTTTCTGAAGCAGGACTCCAGTGGTCATGTAAATTAACCTAGTGTCTTCTGTTGCTATTTTCTCTAGCCCTACCTAAAGTTGAGGAAGGAAAAGAGAGGGGAAGAAAAACACAGGTTTCAATGGCTCCCATTTACCTACCCAAACAAGTTATATCCATTTCACCTAAGGAAAGGAATAAAAATCACTGTATTTCAGAAGATATTTAGGGTCCAAATGTAAGTCGGGTTCTCAAATGACTTTTTTCTTCTGTTTTGGGAAGGAATTAGCTTATCCAGTGATGCTACATCATTATTTCATGTGACAAGACCTTACAGACTATAAAGGTATAATTTAAAGGATTAAATATTAAAAAGCACCATTCTAAGAATTCTCCCTTCTCTCCTTTTCAACTGGAGAAAAGATTCAAATTATTTTCAAGAATTTTACTTCCACTGTTTTTAATTATGCCACAATTCTGCTCTTTAGTTTCCAGTGGAAACAGTTACACACTGACATCAACTGACAGCAGACAGCGAAGACAGGGAAGCCGAGAGAAAGCTCCCTTTCTCTCTGCCGCTCACCTGATAGCCCACCAAGCCACCTAGAGTCCAGGAGCGCTCCTTACTGATCCACCTGGCGATGCTGCTGGCCCCTATTTTCCGAGGCTGCGTAACCACTATGTTGCAGAAGGCAGAGCGCTGAGTGTAGTGGTCCAGGATGTACTGTGGGAGCTGGGTGCTCTTACCGCTCCCCGTGGCACCGTGTATGATCACCACAGAGTTGCTTTCTATCAAAGAAATAACCTGCAATTTAAAAACAATCACTCTCACAATCGGCCCCGGTCACACAGCAGTGTGGAGTACTGCCATCTGAAGAAGGCTTCAGTTAGCACAGGTTAGACAGCAGTGTGGAGAACTGTCATCTTAAGAAGGCTTCAGTTAGCACAGGTTAGACAGCAGTGTGGAGCACTGTCATCTGAAGAAGGCTTCAGTTAGCACAGGTTAGACAGCAGTGTGGATCACTGTCATCTGAAGAAGGCTTCAGTTAGCACAGGTTAGATAGCAGTGTGGATCACTGTCATCTGAAGAAGGTTTCAGTTAGCACAGGTTAGACAGCAGTGTGGATCACTGTCATCTGAAGAAGGCTTCAGTTAGCACAGGTTAGACAGCAGTGTGCAGTACTGTCATCTGAAGAAGGCTTCAGTTAGCACAGGTTAGACAGCAGTGTGGATCACTGTCATCTGAAGAAGGCTTCAGTTAGCACAGGTTAGACAGACAGCAGTGTGGAGAACTGTCATCTGAAGAAGGCTTCAGTCAGCTACCTTGACATCACAAAACAAGAGGACTACAAATGGTTCCCACTTTAAAAATCAATTCCATTACCAATAACTAGGTGAGTGGCAGGCTGGCTTGTTATAAAACAAGGCCACACTCTGCAGCGCTGTGGTCCTTGCCTCCGAGTACTGGAATTACAAGTGGGCACCATCACACCCTGTGCATAATTGTTGACAGCGGGGAAGACCAGGCCAGAGTAACCAGTGCTCCAGTTCTCAATGTGTTCTTCGTGTGCGTATGTGCGTGTTTGGAGACAGGGTTTCTCTGTATAACCCTGGCTTGGCTGTCCTGGAACTCACTCTGTAGCCCAGGCTGGCCTCAAACTCAAAGATCCACCTGCCTCTGCCCCCGAGTGCTGGGACTACAGGTGTGTGTTTACCACCACCGGCTCCACTTCTTTAAAAAGAAAAAAATGAAGATTTCAAACTTGATTTCTATGGCTCTAAGTCTAAATGTCTATTATTTTAAAACTTTATAAAGAGACTAAATGTAACTCTACTTTTTAAAAAATCTGTTTTTATATTTACATGGCTTTAAACTTTGATTTCTAATTCTTGAGATGAATTTTTTTTTTTTTTGAGACAGGATTTCTCTGTGTATTCCTGGCTGTCCTGGAACTCACTCTGTAGACCAGGCTGGCCCCAAACTCACAGAGATCTGCCTGTCTCTGCCTCCTGAGTGCTAGGATTAAAGGCGTGTGCCACCACGGCCAGGCTTTTCTAGATGAATTTGAAATAACTAACTATACTTTCCCTTACAGTGTATAATCAGTATCATAAAATCCTAATCATCCTTTCTAACAGTCAGTGATGGTCAGCAAGAACAAATCAATTTGAATTTCAGAATCTAAAACTAATGAAGTATATCTACTCCATAAAGCATTATTTAATCTTCAGCAAAATAAAAATGAAGTTTGAAATATTTCCTATTTTATCTAAAACTTTTTCACTAAAATAACTAATAATGGTTTAAATATTCTTACTTTTAACCATGTTTAATAACATATAACTACCTAAAAACCCAAGCATCCTACTGCTGGAGGTGGCTTGCTCTAGTAACAAAACAATGTGTACATGTCTGATTAAATCAACCAGTAAGCAGGGAAGGGAGTAGCAGAGACTCGCTATGTGTTCCTTAACAAAAAGCTCCCCCAGGGAAGTGAGGGTGTGCCACTGTTGGCTGTCAGTGTGACAGGTCACAGGGGAGTCTGAGCAGGACACAGACAAGCTTAACCTGGGGCTCTGTGGAGGTGGTTTTGTGTGATAGATGCTGCTGACTTTTCTTCTGGCCTGTGCACATAAAGCCCCCACCCACAGTACCAACAGTGTTATGCTTCATTTATTTATTCCAGCAGCAAAATCACATTAGGAAAAATTAACTTTACCTCTTCTTTGCACCGATTTATAGGCAAATCAGGATATTTGTACGTTGTCTCTGAGATGCATGTAACATTGCTTAACTTAGTCAATGGTGACCTTAGACCTGTATTCAGACAAAACAAAGTTACTTCTTAGCTGAAAAGATAAAAATTAAACAAGTCTATGACCTATCTAATCTGTGTATATGGCTTGTAGACACACACACAGAGGCAAGTGCACACATGTATACAGACCAACAGTTCCTCCCCTTGGAGAGTCCACTATTAGTGAAGCAGACTTCATCCCAGTCACCACCACTGTCGACCTACATTACAACACTGTTGACACACAGAATTCTGCACTCGATTCAACAGTGACTCACTAATGTGAGATTCTGGTAGTGTGCACAAGTGATAAAGTGTACATTCCTCGCTACAAAATGATAAATCAAACACAACTTACAAGCTACTGGTGCGGGTAAAGGGGCTTGTTTGCTCTGCTAAAAATGTTTGCTATGGTCTGTCTGGTCCCAACTATTTAATGTTCTCTTGAGAATCCGTGTACCTGTGCTGGCTGTCCCATAAGCTAAGCTGCCTCTAGTCACCACTTGGCAAAGAACACAGCACTGGAGTTCATGCACAGAACTTTCACAACAAACCCCTAAGCCTTCCTGTCCCTCTCCCAGATCACCCTGTCTGGCTGGGAACACCTCTCCCTCCATGGCTCAACTTCTCGTCCCTCTCTCATCCTTTCCTGTACCTACAGCTCCTCCCTGCTCTCACCTTAAAAACATGTGGTCACTCTCTTTTTTCATAATTAGTCTAGCAATCTATGAATAAATTGTTATTTTTTTTTATTTTATGGTGCTGGGGATCAAACCCCAGGCCTGTACCCCAGCCCCTATTCTATATAGAGATATATGTAAATGTTTTGGGTGACGTTAGAGATCAAGCCCAGGTCCTCCCCCACATTTCTCTGGCCCCATCTTTTCCTGGATCTGGATCAGAGTGTGTGTGGTTGTTCTTCACCTCACAGCCAGCGATCAACATCTGTTACAATCTCTCGAGGAAAACGATTCCTTCCTGGGAAAGAGTCTCTTTCTAAGCTATCCCTTGTCCTGCTCTGGGCAGGCCTCTGACGACCTTCCCCACACTGACGAGCTCACTGAAACAGAAGCTCTCCATTATCATGTCTTACTTTCACTCACTGCGGCTCCCAACTACTCCAGTTTGGTTTTTGCACGCGTGTGTGTGTGTGTGTGTGTGTGTGTGTGTGTGTGTGTGTGTGTGTGTAAGAGAGGGAGGGAGGGAGGGAGGGAGGGAGGGAGGGAGGGAGGGAGGGAGGGAGAGAGAGAGAGAGAGAGAGAGAGAGAGAGAGAGAGAGAGAGAGAGAGAGAGAAGTAAGTTTGCTTTGGTTTTTTGAGACTGGATCTCATGTAGCCCAAACTGGCCTTGAACTCTATGTAGTCAAGGATGACCTTGAACCCCATTCTCCTGCCTCTATCCCCTGAATACTGGAATTACAGGCATGAACTACCACACAATGCTTTTTTCCCCTGAGGCTTTTTTATGTTAAACCATTTTATTTGAGAAATAAGGATAACCAAACCCTGCCATTCTCACAGCCCAGGCAACGGCCTCCAGTTCTGGCGAAATCTGAGCTGGAAAGTCCCACCCTGCTCTCAGGGACACCCACATGTCCTAAAGCCTTTAAGACTTGAGTTGTCCTTGCTCTCCTGTGGTCAGGAAAGGAAGAAGCCACCGTACCTGTGAGGACAGACACAGCAGGGCAGAGGACCAGGCAAGCACCAGGATTGAGTGGGAATGAGGCTGAGAGAACGACTAAGGATGGAGAGTGAGGATGATTCTTTCAGGACGACAAAAAAGGTCGAAGGGCTATATTTTTGCTAAGAAAGCTTGAGCCTGGTTCATGGTACTACTAAAGGAGGCTTGTTGCTCTGGCAACATTAATGTGAATCACAGGACTTGACTACATCTATTTTGAAGGTTGCTGCCTTCAAAGACAGAACATTTATAAGAAAAAAACAAAACAAACCCAAAGCCCTCGCCACACTATCTAAACTACGGCCCTTCTCCACGTAGCACAAGATGTCACCTGACATTTTTAGGTCACAGGCTGACGCAGACCCAGCACAGGTCAAGCCTTGCCTTTACTTAACATGCCCCAGGGTGGACAGGAAACCAGGGAGCAGAAATGTTCACAGCCGTGTGGCTGTTGGTTTTTTATAAACAAAATAAAAAGACAGACATCAATGATAATTTAAGGAAAACCAACAAATTACATGTGACAAACTGAAGCCTAGAAGTAGGCGGAAAATACTACAACCTCAAAATATGCTGTTCTCATTTTTTCCTTATTCTAAGTTATTAAAATATTTTATATAAGCCAGGCTGTGGTGGTGGTGGTGGTGGTGGTGGTGCACGCCTTTAAGCCCAGCACTCGAGAGGCAAAGCCAGGTGGATCTCTGTGAATTCGAGGCCAGCCTGGTCTATAGAGCATGATCCAGGACAGGCACCAAAACAACACAGAGGAACTCTGTCTTGAAAAAACAAAAAATTATATAAAGTAGAATACAAAAACCATTAAAACTGTTGTTCATCTGTCTCTTCATATCATCAAACAAGTCTATAATCTAACAGAAATCCAGAGGTTTCACAAGATCTAATGAATGGACTTTCAAGCTAAAGTCAGTGTCAACTGGCTGACATGCAGAACATAACATTTCTAAATGTGGAATCTAGACACTATCCAACCAGATGTGGTGGTGCACACCTTTAATCTCAGCACTTGGAGACAGAGACAAGTGAGTCTCTGAGTTTGAGGCCAGCCTAATCTATATAGTGAGTTCAAGTAAGATCAAGTTCATGGCAAGATGGTCTTGACCAGTGTTGCTTCAGCCAGTGACCTAAAAATGCCAGGTGACATCTTGTGCTACGTGGAGAAGGGCCGTAGTTTAGATAGTGTGGCGAGGGCTTTTGGCTTTTTTTTTTTTTCTTATAAATGTTCTGTCTTTGAAGGTAGCAACCTTCAAACCAGATGTAGTTAAGTCCTGTGAGTCACACTGATGTTGCCAGAGCAACAAGGCCTCTTTAGTAGCACCATGACAACAAAAACAAACCCTCCCAAATCTAAATAACTATCCATACCAAAAAACTAAGCTTACTTATCAGATTTATACCTTAACCAAAAAATTAAATCTTTAAAATAATTAATAATACATTGTTTTCTCCAAAGGTGGGGTAATGTTTTACATTCAAACTGAGCTCAGATTGAAAAAGGAGGCCCATTTCCCTTCTCAGGCATCTCCTCCTCAGCTTTCCACAAAGGTTATTCTCTTACAAGGTCAGAAGAAAAGCTTATAGGGTATGAATCCACCATTAAAAGTATCCCCCCACAGCAGCCATTGCCGTACACTGAGCTCCATAGAGACAGCGCTGGGACAAGCAAGACGGGACCAGCACTGGGCGACTGTGCCTTGTGGAGAAAAACAACAAAACACAGGCAAAGGGTCCTTCGGAGCCAACAGGCAAAATGTCCTCATACGCCTTCTTTGAGTAAACTTGCCGGGAGGAACACAACAAGAAGGACCCAGATGCTTCTGTCAACTCCTCAGAGTTCTCGAAGTGCTCAGGAAGGTGGAAGACCATGTCTGCTAAAGAAAAGGGGAGATCTAAAGACATGGCAAAGGCTGACAGAGGCTCGTTATGAGAGAGAAATGAAAACCTACATCCCCCCCCCAAAGGGGAGACCAAAAGGAAGTTCAAGGACCCCAATGCACCCAAGAGGCTCCTTCGGCCTTCTTCTTGTTCTCTTCTGAGTATCGGCCCCAAATCAAAGGAGAACACTCGGGCTTGTCCGAGTGTGAGCAACACCACTGCTGATGGACGACAGGCAGCCTGTGAGGAGAAGGCCGAGCCCAAAGAAAACACAAAAGGGTATCGCTGCCTATGTGGTAAAGGGAAACCTGACACCATGAAAAAGGGGGTGGTCAAGACTGAAAAGAGCAAGGAAAAGAAGGAAGAGGAAGATGAGGAAGATGAAGAGGGTGAAGAAGAGAAGGAAGATGATGATGATGAATAAGTTGGTTTTAGTGCAGTTTTTTTCTTGTCTATAATGCATTTACGCTCCCTGAACACAACTCGCTCCTTTTAAAGAAAAAAAAAAAAACAGGCTGTGTAAGATTTGTTTTTAAAGTACAGAGTCTGCTAGGCAGTGGTGGTGCATGCCTTTAATCCCAGCACTTGGGAGGCAGAGCCAGGTGGATCTCTGTGAGTTCGAGGCCAGCCAAATAAAGTACAGTGTCTTTTTTGTATAGTTAACACACTACCCGATGTGTCTTCAGATAGCCCTGGCCTGGTCGTATTTTCAACAGCCACTAGCCTTGCCTGGTCCTATATGGGCTTGTAAACTGGCATGGAAATCTAAAGCAGGTTCTTGCTGGTGCCAGCACAAATTAGTTATATATGTGGATGGGAGGTTTTCTGTTTGGTTTTTCATCTTCAGTTGTCTCTGCTGCAGCTTATATGAAGATAACTGTTGTTCTGTTAACTGAATACCAATCTGTATGCAAAAAAATCTGCAACTGTTTTGTTAACATTCTGAATGCTTCTAAGTAAATACAATTTTTTTTTATTTAAAAAAAAATCCCCACACTAGGAGCTATAAAGACCGCTCGGTGGTTAAGAGGACACATCACTCTTGCAGAGGGCCCAATTCAGTTTCCAGTGTCCACATTGGGCGGCTCCTAACCACCTATAACTCCAGCTCCAGGAGGATCTGACACTGCTGGTCTCCATGGACACTAGTACTCATGTGTATATACTCACAACACACACACACACACACACACACACACACACACACACACACACACACACTGTAAGATAAAATAAAATGGTTTTTTAAATACTTGCACATTAATAACAAGAGATCATTGTGGCTTTTGTTGACTGCCCAAAGATACCATCCAGAACAACTGATCACTGCCATATAAAAGCAAAGACCATGAAAAAGTCCTTAACAACCTGAAGCCAGGCCCACCCTGTTATAAAAGACTCACCCCTACCTATATAGTTTCTATCTTTAAGAGATTATTTACTTTTATATATAAAGAATTATTCTAATGTAATATATGGAACTCAATGTGTATCCTTGAATTTCTACATAGGAACAAGGTTTTGAATACTTACAAGTGAAATAAGATTAATCCCACACAAAACCCAATGGTATTTTATGAAAGATATTATATTATAGCATAACTGGACATAACACAGTATTTGTGTTTAAAACCTGTGGTCATGAACTAGAAACACAGGTATCAGTGAGATTTCAGGATTTCACTGTAAACAGACGATGAACTAGAAGAGCTGTGTTATCATGTAGGCATTCACACACAGGGTCTCACCTAGGCCAAAGGAGTTCCTCCTAGATAGTCTCCGCAGATCCACACTGCTCCCTCTCCTTCATTCTTGAAATGCCACCCCAAACTATTTTCTAAACACTAACGGAGACTCCCATTTCTCCTCACCTTCATCCCAGAAGCCATAAGTTTGGCCACTCCGTTAGATGACTACCTGGGGTTGACTCCTTCCTATTTTATCCAATTCACTTGCCAAGTCAGAGGCCATTATGAAAGATACTTCCCGAGTGTCACATGCCCATTGGAATTCCTCCCTTAAGTAAGCAAGTTCCTCTAAATAGGGACCTCAGTTTTGATTGCACGCCTTACCCTCCATAGCAAGGGCCACCCAATGGTCACTGTGAGAGGAGGCATGCCGTCTTATACCACTCAGAAGACAGCCACACCATGATTTCCCTTGCAGACATCCCACCCTGACTTTGCACTCAGCCTCAGCAGAGGCCATGCATCCACCACCACAGCAAGAAGGCACACGTAGAATTCCAGGAAGCTAACAGCCACATTAGGAGTCCCTGCTATGGATTCTCCACCCCACTCAATTTTTGCTTCTTTACACCTTGTTCAGAAGCCAAGTGTCAGGTGACTTCATGTGGAGCCACCAAGAAGCATCTGCTTTCCCAAAGTAGGAAGGGCACCACCAAGGTACAGTACTGTGAGGACTTCATGAAGGCTGTGAGCCCCACCATCCTCTCCTCAAGCAAAAGAAAGGGTTAACAGACCTGACTTGTAAGGTTTCCATGGCATCACAACCCCTCTGTTGAACACAGGAATGATCACATTTGTGACAGGAAGTTCTAAATTTCAACCTGGCATAACCCAGAATCGCCTGAGGAGGGAGTCTCAACCGGCGGACTATTAGATGAGGCTGGCTAAGGACATGTCTGTGGAGGGCTGTCTTGATTGTTGACTGAGGTGGGAAGACCCATGTGGGCAGCCCTGAACTGCCCAAATGAAGCAAGCTAGCTGAGAAGAAGCAGGAACAGGCAGGTAGCTGGGCGCATTCCTTGTTCACCGCTCTCCACACTGAATGTGACAGAACTAGCTCTGGAGCCCCGCCTTGGCTTCCCTTGAAGAATCAAAGGAAAATAATAAACCTTAACACTCGGATTATAGGTAAGTGTTATTATTACAGAGAAGTATATAGGGAAGATTACCAGTGAGCTTGCTTAGAAAAAAAGTGCTGAAGGGCACTGCCTCAAAGCTCCCTTTAAAACAGGCAGCATACTAACCAGCATTCCTAAGAACTGTAAGAGCTCTATAAAGTGGAGCTGTACTCTAACCTAGTTAGAAGGAGGGTTGACTGAAGACGTGTTTTCTGGAATTTGTTCATCGGAATGTCTGCTCATTAAGCCCCTTCCCTCATCACTTTAACTGAGAGCTGCTCAGAGGGGCAGCGCGGGTCGGTTTCAAAGAGAACTGTAACTAGTTCTCTGCACTGATGAAGCCACTTAATTGCTTGAGAGAGAACCAAAACCTGCAGTTTCTGCTTCTGCATCACTTGCTTAGCTGCTCAATGTGCCATGCCGTGGGGACCTCCAGGACACCTGTAATGAAATCGATGTCAAACTGCAATGTGCTGGACCTAAAATACACGGACGCTGTACAACAGTTTCAGTTTGGCCATAAACTCCTTGAACGATAGCCAGAGGCTGCAGCTGGGGGCTCAGGAGAGCTTCTCCTCCTCAGTCTGAGTGCACGGAGCCAGTTCTTTCTGGGAGAGTTCATCCACCATTGCACCCGCAAGCAAGGACTGAAGCCCGTTCCTGCCCTGCTGCATTTTCTAAAGGTATCATCACAGCAACAGAAACGCAACCAGAGCAGCAGCCAGCCAGCGGCACCAGCAATGAGCAAGGCAGCGCGTCCGGCCAGAGGCACGAGCAGGGCAGCGCGTCCGGAAGGCTCTGAAGGGCACCGACCCGGCAGCGACGCCACTGAAGCAGAAACACAGGAAAAAGCAAAGCACTAAAGGCTGCTTCTGCCTCGGGGTGAGTAAGAAATAAAATACACATCACAGTGACCAAAACAAAAAGTTAAAACACAAAACCAAATCTAAGAACGGGTGTAAGTAATGTCTCCAAATTTTCCAGAAGTAATAGAACACACCAATCTGTATTAGGGATTAATACAGTACGACTGGGCATAGACGTCCTAATTATTACAAAGGCTAAAAATGAAGAGGGAACTGTTCCCGTAACTCAGGCATATCCTTCAGTAGGAGCACGGGGAATGAGGACAGGAGCAGGAGGCAGAGCTTCTTGGCTAGGTGGGCACAAGGCAAAGCTTTCAGAGGAGCCTCTCACACGAACAGGCTAACAACAGCACTAATAACAGAGCAGCCGGAGCAACTGGCCCATGCTCTCCCCAGTGACTGCATAGGAGCTGAAGAACCGTCTTTCCGCAGGCGTGCACCAGCACACCTTCAGTCCACACTCACTCAGGAGGCAGTGGCAGGTGGACCTGTGAGCCTGAGGCCAGTCTGACCTGCACAGTGAATTTCAGGCCAGCCAGGGCAACATAGTTAGACCTTGTCACAAAAACAAAAACAAACAAAAATAGCCTTTTTATTTCGTACTTCCTACTCTTTAGAATTTTGTTTTAATGTTGACTGTTAAAAACTCCAGTCTTTGTGTATGTGTGGTATATTCACAACCATCTGCTCTTGTGTGTGCACTCACATGTGACCACGAGTGCACATGTTCAGGTGTTCACATGCATATGGAGGCCAGAGATCCTTGCCAGGTGTCTCCCTCGTCACCCCCACCTTAGCTTTTGAGACAGAGCCTCTCAGGGAAAGTAGAGCTCATCCACCTGCTGGGCAGTGAGCTGCAGGGACCTGCCCACCCCTGCTCTCCCAGCAGTGGGCTCACAAGTGCACACGACCACCTGACGCTTGTATGTGGGTGCTTGAGATCCAAACGCAGGCCTCCACGCTTCCGCAGCTGACACTTTACCATCTGAGCCGTCTCCCAAGCCCTTCCTAAGTTATTCCGGTTTACTTTTAGAGGTGTGAGTCTCACTGTGTGTCCCTCGATGACCTGGAGCTCGATCTGTAGACCAGGCCGCCTTCAAAGTCAAAAGAGATTCTCCTGCCTCTGTCTTGCAAGGGCTGAGATTAAAGGTGAGCACCACCAGACCCAGCTAAAGAAATATTTTAAATATTCTTAACTAATAGTCAGGTAAGGGACCATTGTTTAATCTTCCAAAGAACGGGTTATTTAGGTTCTACATTTAAGATAGAAAAGAATTAACACTTTATAATCTACCATATACTCATCCCCCCCAAAACTTATAAGAAGCCGTATAAGTTTTTTTTTTTCTTTGACCAAAATACAGTATTTCTTAAACTTTTAGGAGGAGGATGTTTTAATGTTGAACAATACATGCATCATATATAAGATATTTAAGGATACTTGCTGACCTGGCTCATTGGTTGGTTGATCCTGGCCATACATGTCAAGTTCCTGTGCTTCAAGCTGTCTGTATTTGTTAATGTATTCCATTTCTGAGCTCCTCTGGCTGAGTGACCTGCAAAGAACGGTTAAAAAATAAGAAGCTCACCAAACTTCTGTGCCAGAGGGAGTTCCTGAACAGTTATTTTATGGAAGTCACGGGGAAAATGTAAATAGTCAATAAATAATTCTCATATTCAATTCAGTTACAAATAAATAGCGGTGTGAAAATCATGACAAGTGTGGGCTGGAGATGGCACAGCGGAGAAGAGACCTGGCCGCTCTTCCAGAGGAGCTGGTTCAGTTCCCAGCGCCCACCCACATGGCGGCTCACAGCGTCTGTAATTCCAGGTCCACAGGATCCGATGGCCCTATGGCGTCCACAGGCACAAGGCATGAAAGTGGTGCCCAGACATACATACCAGCAAAACACCCACACACATACAAATTTAAATGAAAAAGCAACAAGAATAGATTGTTTTCGTCAACTAAGCTGACAAAAAGAACAAGTCATCTGAGAATGCTGAGGAGGAGGTGTGTGATCGGACTGTCCATGCCGACCCGACACAGGACAGTCTGTAGCTGCACCGAGATCCTACACATTTCCCTACAGCCTCACCATCTTCCCCAGAACCATGCACCTGCACATGTAAACAAAGTCACATGTGCAAGCGTGCATGGAAGAACCCATTCAATGCTTAAACATTTATGAGGGGCTGGAGAGATGGCTCAGTGGTTAAGAGCACTGGCTACTCTTCCAGAGGTCTTGAGTTCAATTCCCCGCACCCACATGGTGGCTTACAACCATCTATAATGAGCTCTGGTGTCCTCTTCCGGCTTGTAGATACGGCACTCATATACAAAAAATATAAATAAATCTAAAAAACAAAACAAACAAGCATAAACATTTATGAAGCACCTGCCGCATGGAATGCATTGTCTTAGATGGTGGAGCCAGCACAGCAAGCCAAGCTAAGTCCTTGCTCTCGTGAAAATGCCATCCAGTAAACAAAGCATATGCTGTGTTTAGGGATACAGAGCAAGGAGTCTAGGGAATTCTATAAACTCAGCACTCAGGAAGCTAAGGTGGGAGAACTGCTACAAGTTCAAGCCAGCCTGAGCCACACAGTGGGCTCCCTACCTACCCAAACAACAGTGAGACACTGTCTCAAAAGAAAATCCCAGGGCTGAAGAGGTGCTTCAGTGGTTAAGAGTACATACAGTTCTCACAGACGATGAACCCAGCACAGTTGCCAGCATCCACACTGGGCAGCTCACAATGGCCTGTAACTCCAACTCAGGTGTATCTGAAGCCTCCGTCCTCCTCAGGCATGAGCATTCATGTGCACATACCCACACACATGTATATAATAATAAAAGTGTTTTTTGAAATCCAAAAATAAAGTAAAATAAGAATTCCATGATAAAAGGGGAACTTTTCATAATATTCATAATTAATTGTAAAATATCTCCATCTGGGCAAATTCAAGGCCAGCCTGGTCTACACAGGCCAGCCCAGGCTACATGGTTAAACACTGCCTCAAAAAAAAAAAACCTCAAAATCAGAGTAGGGGTATGAAGCAATAGCAAGGATTGGTTTTTGTTTTTGTTTTTGTTTTCTGAAAGAGAGAAGTCATTGAAAGGTTTTGAGCAGAGGACTGGCATGCATTTTCCGGGGAACCTAGGAAGAGAGTATCATAAGCCTATGTACAGCTGGGGCTCAAGGTGGCTCTGGGACCAGGACCGTTCTGAAGAACATTCTGCACTGAGAACAATGACCAGGCTTGTGACTGGACAACGCCCTAGTGCTCAGGACCTTGGTACTGAGGTGGCCTGAATGATACCACATCCTAGGAAGATGCTTTACAGGGAGCCTTTGGAACTTTTGTGGCAAGCAACTTCCAGGACCATCTCAACAAAGACAAGGAAGTGTGTCAGGGAAAGCCGGTGGCAGATGTCACCAAGCACCTGGAGAATGCTCAACAGCTGAGTGGAGGCAAGGACTTCAACAGGAAGGGGTAAGATGGAGGAGCATTTCTGGTCCTCTGGTACTCCCATGAACCTCATCTATTGGCGGCTTACTCTGAAAACATTCTCATCTCATGGAAGCCAGTAAAAGCTCTGATGGTCACTGCCCTCAGCACTGCCTATGGGGATGGAGCAAGGGATGGGATCTCTGTTGCTGACACTGAGCAGTTGTCTCCAGAGAAGTCTGTGGGCTTCGGTGCAGAGGTCCTAACAGTACAACAGTATGCTGGTGTTTAGTCCAGAACCCTGGGAAGGACACCCAAGATGCACACATCACCCCAGAAGCTTATTATGTGAAGCTGGGATTCCCTGGGACAGAGAAATTGGCCAATGTGTGTCATTTCTATCAAATGAAGCCGTACTGTGACATCATGCTTACCCATCACCTAAACCCCAAAGTCAAATGCTTCAGTCAGTTTATCTCAGAGAACCGGCATGTAGAAAGCCTCAGCTATGCAGGCAGCGGCGGGGGGGGGGGGGGGGGGGGGCGCCTCCTGTTCCTCAGATCAAGCTGTCCTTGCAACACAACGATCCCCTTGGCAGAGCAGCTAGGTTGGAAGACAATCATCTCTACAGGCAGAGGGGTCTCTCTTCCTTCTCTTCAGGGGAACACGGCACTGGGGACTGGACACAGCAGCTGGATTCTCTTAGAACTTCCCATCTAGCAGTTAATAGTGGAGAGGCTGTTGGTGAATTAAGAAATCCCAGAATACATTGCCTTATCCAGATTTTTCCCTCCAATATCAAAGTTTCTCAAAAGACTGGTGTGAGAAACTTAGAGCATATCCTTTAATAGAAATGGTAGGTCACACAACTTTCTTCTGAGTGAGCAATCCTCTGGTTCTGAAATCCCCCCTAGAAGCTCCATTTTCATGTCAAAACTCTCAGCAAATTAAAATAACCCAAGTGACAATCAAAAGATGAGTGTACAATGTCTTACAAATAGTGAAATATTATTTAGCCCTAAAAAGGAATGAAGTACTGACATATACTACAACATGATGAAGTTTGAAAACATTATCCTAATTGAAATAAGCCAAACACAATAGGATAAATCTTACAGGATTCCATTTATGTGAAATATCGAGACAGGCAGTTTCACAGAAACAGAAAGGGTAGACATTCTCCGAGACTGGGGTAAGAAGGAAATGAGTCATTGCTTAATGGTTACAGACTTTCTATTAAAGATGACAAAAAAGTTTGAGCACCAGAGCCAATGGGGACAAAATTTGTAAATGTAACTCGTGACAATGAACTGTGTGACTAAATGGCAAATTTTGAGTTGTATACACTTATGCCACAATAAAATTTTCCCAAGCCATCATAATATAAGATGGCCAAAGAGGACACGTATCTCCAGCTGTCTCTTGCACAAGGGGATGTTTTCTGTCTTGCACAAGGGTGTTTTCAGAAGACAGTATTTGAGCTAACAGACTGAGTAACACACTTCTGAGTGTGGGCAGAAAGGCACCGTCCCACTGAAAGCCTACCCAAATTAAGAGTGACAGGGAGACAAAGGGTCTCTCTCATTTGCTGACCTGGGACATCGTTTTTCCTGACCTCAGATATTTGGGGCCCCAGGTTCTATATTATTTGGGCTCAAGCATTCACCCCATCAGCTCCACCACCTCAGGTTCTCAGGCTTTCAAACTGTGAATTACATTACACCTGGTTTCCTAAGGTAATGCAGTATGTCATGGGACTTCCTGGCCCCATAATCACAGGAAAGACAGCTTCATAGTCATCATCCCATTGCTCACTTCTCTGGAAAGCACTAATGGAATGGGAGCTGCATTTGTCTACTTTTGCTTGAAAGCTACCAGCATTCTTCTGTTACTAATACTCTGCTCACCAATTCCTTCACAAACAACAGAGGTCCAGTGCCACACCTGGCATGTTCTGGACATCCAGGATGGAGCAGTCACCACCGCAGACTGCCCTCATGGAATTTGCAGTGTAGGTAAGGAAAGAGAATTAAAATGAGTGAAACAGATGATGGGAAGGTGGGTCAGTGTAGTAGGAATCTTAAAAGTTCTTATTAATAAAATCAAACCCGAGGCCAGTTATTGGGGTCCATGCTGGTAGATCAGAGAGACAGAACAAGCCACAGCCATCTCACCTTGCCAGTTCCTCAGCTGGTCCTGTTTCCTCAGACTGGAAGCTTCTGTGTCCTCATCCCAATGGCTCTCAGCTGAACTGCTGCTCCAAAGCCTGAAGCTTAACCAGCCACATGCTTAACCAGCCAAATGCCCCTAGTTTCTGGTCCTGACGCCTTATATATCTTTCTGTTTTCTACCACCACTCCCTGGGATTAAAGGCTGGCTTTCTGGGATTAAAGGCATGAGTCACCATGCTTGGCTGTTTCCAATGTGGCCTTGAACTCACAGAGATCCAGAGGGATTTCTGTCTCTGGAATGCTAGGATTAAAGGCGTGTGCTATCATTGACTAACTAGTGGCTTGTCTGTTCTCTGACCCCAGGTAAGTTTATTAAGATACACAATATTTTGGTGAACACAATACCACCACAGGTCAGTGGTTAAGAGTCTTACTACTCTTGAGAGGACCTCGGTTCTGTTCCCAGCCCCCACATGGTGGTTCACAACTGACTGTAACTCTAAGTTAAGGAGATCTAGACTCACAGGCACAAAACATGGTACACATACCATGTACTCAAATACACACATATAAGATTGTTTAACCTTTCCTTTTTAATGAGTGAAGTAAAGTACATTAGATAAGAGCATGGGGGAAACAATGCCAGAAGAGATGGGGCAAAGAGAGTTATGCTGTTAGCCAGGGTCATTGGTGACATTTGGGGAAAGGTCTGAGTAAGGTAGAATAGCCATGTTAGGCATTTGGGGGGGAAGCAGTCCAAAAATGGTCCTGAGGTCCCAGAGTGTACCTGGGGCTTCGGGTAGGAGGAGCTGGGACTGAGGTGAGACAGGAAGAAACTGCTGACCTGAGCAAGATGGGTTTTGGTCAGAGAGAGAAAAAAACGACACCATCTGACACCTATTTGACAAGGTAAAGGGGAGGAAGCACAGGAAGAGCCTGCAGACCACTTCCCAGGTCACCGTCCCCAAGGCCAGAGCAGCTGAGTCACAGGCATGAGTACCACAATCAGCAGCAGTGTGGGCACTGTGGACACACTGAGCAGCATGCATCGTGGGTAGATGAAGGAGGCACCTGTGGTGTGGCCAGAGCTCACAGGGTGGTGCTGAGACACAAGCAGCAGCAAGCAGACTGGTAAGAATGACAGACACAACCCCACCGAGCCAAGACTTGCTTTTACATCTTCTACCATCTCCAACCAAACTCATTCCAGCACAAGGGCTAGGGGTGGGAACTGATTGCCTGAAGAGCAGCAAGGGAGCCGTCAATCACCCATTTTCCTCTCTCTTTTCATCATTCACACTTTGACCCACAGCAACACTATGGCTAGGAGAGCATAGGGCCGCTGTGAAGTGCTGGCCTCACCTGCGCTGCTCAGGGATGCTCTGCCCATCATACCACAACTACTGAATGACTCGATGGAGAAAGACCTTACCCTAACTACTGAGTGACTCGATGGAGAAAGACCTTACCCTAACTACTGAGTGACTTAACTATTGGAGACCATCCAGGCAGGTGTCTTGCTCCCTTGGATTCTCAAGACCTGGAAACAACTGAAGTTTGGGAAGACCGAGCAAGAGCTGTTACAGGGTTTTGCACGTAAGAGCCCTCCTGGCACTGTCTGTAACGGTTCTCAACAGGTGTGCGTGCTTCCTCCCCTGTGCAAGGAAGGTCCCGACTGTTTTGTTGAGTTTAACCAGTGACCTTCTGGCACTGACATCTTTTCTGATTTTTCTTCCCTAATTGCTGGGTAGGACTTTTAGTACCATAGAACACAAGTGGTAGAGTGGGAGTCCTTGCTTGCCCGTGTCAGTAGGGGACTCTTTATAGAGGCATTGATCGTATCAACAGTTTACCCTACTTGTAATTTGTCAAGTACTTTTAATATTTAAACAAGTTCATAGAAATGTGATTTTTAACTTTAATAAAACGAACCATTAAACCCTGTTTTTTAGCTTCACAGCAAAAGAATTAAAACAGAAGAACATTAACGTTCCCACAAGGGAAAAAACCTTTCTGTAATTGCAACCTGATGCTGTTAAAAACATGTCCAGTGGCCTCAACAGTAATGCTGACAAAGGTATCCCTCGCTCCTTGGCCAGCCATTCAAGGTTCCCTGATTCTGCCCCTCTAGACTTCATCATGCAACTTAGAGGTGTACAGATATACAAACTGTGAACAATACGGCACCATTTCAAGTCATTGAAGACTTTAATCCATTTAATCAGATGTAGACTAGAAAAAAACAAGGTGCTTTCCGCCATGTTGGCGCCGGTGAAGGCCTGCTGGGAACAGGACTTCTAAAAGGCAAATATGTCTGGAAGGCTTTGGTGCAAGGCCATTTTTGCTGGCTATAAGCAAGGTCTCTGAAACCAGAGAGAGCACACAGCTCTTCTTAAAACTGAAGGTGTTATACAAATGGCTGAAAGACATTTAAAGAAATGCTCAACATCCTTAATCATCAGAGAAATGCAAATCAAAACGACTCTGAGATACCACCTTACACCTGTCAGAATGGCTACAATCAAAAACACCAATGACAGTCAATGTTGGAGAGGATGTGGAGCAAAGGGAACACTCCTCCACTGTTGGTGGGAATGTAAACTTGTACAACCACTGTGGAAATCAGTATGGCGGTTTCTCAGAAAATTAGGAATCGAACTACCTCAAGACCCAGCCATCCCACTCTTGGGCATATACCCAAGGAATACTGATTCATACCATAAAGATACATGCTCAGCTATGTTCATAGCAGCACTATTTGTAATAGCCAGAACCTGGAAACAACCTAAATGCCCGTCAATGGAAGAATGGTTGAAAAAAATGTGGTACATATACACAATGGAGTACTACTCAGCAGAGAAAAACAATGAAAGCATGAAATTTGCAGGCAAATGGATGGAACTAGAAAAAATCATCCTGAGTGAGGTAACCCAAACTCAGAAAGACAGTCATGGTATGTACTCACTCATAAGTGGATTCTAGATATAAAATAAAGAACAATCAGACCACAACCCATAGAACCATGAAGGCTATATATATAGCATGGAGGTCCCTAGGACGACTGTGGCTTATAATAAATTTCGGTTTTACTCAATTATTGAAAAAAAATAGCCAAATGAATGGAAACACATGAACTATGAACCAAAGGCTGAGGGGCCCCCAGCTGGATCAGGCCCTCTGAATAGGTGTGACAGTTGACTGGCTTGATCTGTTTGGGAGGCAACTAGGCAGTGGGATCAAGTCCTGTGCTCATTGCATGAGTTGGCTGTTTGAAACCTGGAGCTTATGCAGGGACACTTGGCTCAGGCTGGGAGGAAGGGACTGGACCTGCCTGGACTGAGTCTACCAGGTTGATCGCAGTCCTCGGGAGAGGATTTGCCCTGGAGGAGGTGGGAATGGGGGGTGGGCTGCGGGTAAGGGGAGGGGGTGGGAGGGGGGAGAATAGGGGAACCCGTGGCTGATATGTAGAACTTAATGGTATTGTAAAATAAAATAAATAAAATTAAAAAAAAATAAAAATAAAAAAATAAACACCTGAAGGTGTTAAGCTCGAGATGAAACTGAATTCTACTCGGGCAAGAGATGTGCTTATGTGTGTAAAGCAAAAAACAACACAGTGATGCCTGGAGGCAAACCAAACAAAACCAGAGTGATCTGGGGAAAAGTAACCCAGGCCAAAGGAAACAGTGGCATGGTTCGTGCCAAATTCCAAAGCAACCTTCCTGCAAAGGCCATTGGACACAGAATCTGTGTGATGCTGTACCCTTTCCAGATTTAAAGTAATGAAAGTAAATAAATAAAAGTGGAAGAAAAAAAACCAAGGTAACTGGAGCTGGAGAGCGAGCTCAGCAGGTAACAGCACTGGCAGCACTTCCAGAGGACCAGAGTTTGACTCCCTCCCGGCACCCACATGGTGGCTCACAACCATCTGTAACTCCAGTTCCAGGAGATCTGACGCCCTCTTCTGGCCTCTGCAGGCACTGCACATATGTGCACAGACACAAGCAGGTAAATGTCCATCCACATAAAACAAAAATGAAAAAACAAACAAGCAAGCAAACACGACAACCATTAATCAGAAAATGGCCCAATTGTTTCATGTCTTCCATACAAAATAGCTTAATAAGGTTCTGATGCATTAGAAGTGACCCATTTATGAACTTACAACATAGTTGATAAACTCTTGTGCTAATCTGTTTTTACCCTGATAAACAGAAAAAAATAATTTTTAAAAGGGAATTGCCTTATCTTGCCTACAAATATGTTCTCTAACTACACAGTAGTAGGAAAGATAGTACAGAGAGTAGTATTTGGCCTCTGCTTCAATCTTAACAATTTCATGAGAAAGGAGAAAAATGAAACTTAAAATAATATAAGTAGCACACATTAAATACTAGAAAATATGTGTGTACAAATAAGTTCAAAGGAAAGAGTACTCAAGGTGAACTGAGGAGGTAAGTAAAGTTCTGTGAAGCTCAGACATGTGCAATGTCTGGAGAGATGTCCAGGAAGCCACGGAGAGAAGAGAGCTGGCCCCAAGGAGTCCTCTCGGGTCATTTCAGTCTCTGCTCAAAGAGCGGGTGCTGTGGCTTATGCCAGCAATCCACTAAAGGAGCTGAGGCAGAAGGAGAGTGAGCCTGAGGCCAGCCGGGGCTTCACTATGAGACCCTGCTTCAAAAATCAACAAATAAATCTATTTCAAAAGGATTATCCCCCAGGGTAGAGAGACAGCTTGGTGGTTAAGAGCACTGGCTGCTCTTCCAGAGGACCTAGGTTCAATTCCCAGCACCCACATGGAAGCTTACAACTGTCTGTAGCTCTAGTTCCACGGGATGCGACACCCTCACACAGGCAGAAGAGACACCAATGCACACAAAGTAAAAATAAATGTTAACAAATAAAATAAAATTTAAAAATTATCCCAACGCCTGGTGGTGGTGGCGCACGCCTTTAATCCCAGCACTCAGGAGGCAGAGCCAGGCGGATCTCTGTGAGTTCGAGGCCAACATAGTCCACAGAGCGAGATCCAGGACAGGCACCAAAGCTACACAGAGAAACCCTGTCTTGGAAAAAAAAAATTATCCCAACCAGAAAGTCCTTCCCTGATCCCCTCATCTAATGCCGAGGGGATCACTGCAAGAATGTTAAATAACACAGACAACCTATCTTACTCACACACATTCATCTTTTCCTTAGAAGGGCCGCCCCAGGAAAGCAGGAACTAGACCCATTTAGTGAACGGAGTCATCCCCAGGTCCTAACCCTCCAGACCACAAGAGACATCAGTAAATATCTATTGAGCAATTGAGCACCAGCAAATACAGGAGACACGGTGGAATTTCATCAGAAAGCATTTAAAAAACGAGAAGGGGATCTAGAACAAATTCAAAGAAGAGCAGACCAAGAAAAACGGTTGAAGAAAAAAAAGTAAGTGGAGCTAATACACAGATTTGGGCAGCAGTTAAAAAATAACTACAAATACAAATAAGAGAGAAAGAACAAGCATTTGAGAAGTCAGTGCATCTAAATCTGGAAGGAGGGTGGGGCAGTGTGGTGGCGCACACCTTTAATCCCAGCACTCAGGAAGCAGAGGCAGGTGGAACTCTAGGGGTTTGACACCAGCCTGGGCTACACAGCGAGTTCCAGGACAGCCAAAGCTACATAGTGAGACCCTGTCTCAAAAAAACAAACAAAACTGAGGAGCAGAGGAGACCGCAGTGTAGGACAGGTGTGCTGGGCACTGAGTAGGTCAGCAGGGAAGCTGGGCAGGGCAGTGACGCAGACTGAAGGGGACCCGAGTGGGAATCAGGCTGTTCTCCTTTCCAATATATGCTGTAGTTTTGCTACCACTTCAGAGGAAGAAAATGTTTAAATAATGACAAAGTTTCAAAGGCAAAAGTTGCATGATTTGGTCCAGTTAGTTTTTAATTTGGAAGGACATTTGTCATGTAAACTTCACTCCTTCCCTCTCCTGCCAGTGCAGGCAATGCAATGTGAAAGCCTGCCCACTGAAGATAATGAATCCTGACATCTGGCCTTTTCCAGACATAATAGGAACTGTAGCATGACCACACATGTCACTCTTGATCACACACGGCACACAGGTCTGATGTGAACAATGTCTATTATTTTGGTTCATTGGGAAGAAAAGCAACAGAAGAAATAAAGATTATAAAAGGAAAAGCTACAATGTCAGCATTTAACAGAAAGCTAAGAAGCAAAGATCTTTCATACTCAGCCACTGTTTCACAAGACAAGTACCTAAACAGAAAAACGTGCAACAAAGCCCACAGCACACCAGCGTTCACCTAAGCAGTGGCTGCCAATGTTTCGTCTGCAGCTGAGACTTGAACTCTATACAGCCATGGGTAGCCTTCAAATTCTGATCCCCCTCCTCCACATCCCCAGCTGAGATTACTGGCATGTAGTACTACCCCTAATTTATGTGGTGCTGGGGATGGAACTCAGGGCTCACACATGCCAGCCAAGCACTCGACCCACTAAGGCACCTCCTACCCTGTATAATTCTATTTTGAACTTTGTGTTTTCAGATCTCTGCTTTCACTGAGAACACATCACTGTCTTACTACCATGAACACAGACAGAGATTATCAATTATACACTACATTTATCTACCCAGGTGCTTTAGTGTCTTCTAGCATTTCAACTTCAACACACAGATTTGCTATTTTATAAGCAATAAATGAGTGTAGAATGTAACATTTGCTCAGCATCCCACATGACCTATGTCAGCATGCTCTGGCCACTTCACTCAGTTACAGTAAGCTTCACACAGTATGTATCTTGCATATAGTCAAGTTGGATCTATTTTTCCTGCTTTCACTGGAAGGGACAGTGACCTGGCTTCCAACTGGCCTACAAGTTAAGCTGAAGAATAAAAGCAGTGTGGTTATTTTTAGAGCTCTACAGGCATAAAAATACAGCATGGAACTGTGACCCACAGCTATGCACAGCAAAGCAGCACATCATGCGACAACTTCGTCTCAGCTGGCAGAGCATCTGGAGTGCCTCACACGCCTGCTCTTCATTCCGTTCCCAGAGACTCCGCAGCATGCATTTGCGACCAGCATCCATAGCTGCCGGCATCTTTTGCAAACAAAAAAAGCTACATTCAAAAGGTAGACAATTATCTAATTTGTGAAGATGAAAGATTATATATATATAAGATATATACATATATATCTTTTAGCTTAGTTACAAGGTGAATTAGTAAACAGTCTCTCTAAATGAAGACAACAGAACTTCATTCCTAACATAGAAAGTTCTTTGTTTCAAACAGTTCCAGTGGGTAAATGAGGAGACACGTTCCTTCACCGGAGGACACCTCCAAGAGAATGAGACCCGCCTGAGGGAAGCACAGTTTCAACTCCAATTCAGGCAAATTCTCTGCCAACATTCCCACAGTACATTGACTACTCCTCAGGTAAGCTTTACGCTTTCTATACAAAGAGTAATTCAGACATGTGTTTGTAGACAGCACTTTTTAAGACATTGATATTCTAAAGCCTCCTAAGCGCTTCTAATAGCAAGTGTTATTTTCAGAAACTGTTCAGTTTGCGTTATTATCTTTGGTTTTATTTAATTTCTGCTTGGTTATATCTAAGTATTTTCAAAGCTTGGGTTTTAGCACTGACCTAGTTAGAAATTGAACAGCTTTAATCCCTGTTCTAATCTTATTTTGACCTGCATGTCTAGCAGTGAAAGATTCATGAATTTTTCTAGAAATATTAAATAAAAAAAATTCACGCATAAAAACCATTAAAATTTTATGCAAGTAAACATTTAATATCTCCACAGCCTAAAAATGCCACTTTTCAGCTGGATGAAATGGCCCAAAACAGATTCCTACCAGCAAAGCCAGCGTGCCGGCTCCGACGGGGTGACAAAGACCCTGCTTCGGGAGTTAAAATGGCATCTGAAGGAGCGTGAGAGATTAATACAAGAGATCGAAAATGAACAGAGAGTGAAAAGGACAGGCGTGGATTACAACTGGCTGAGGAACTACCAGACCCCTCACGCGACCATCCCAGCTACTGAACAGAGACAACTGGAAGTTCTGTGCTCTCAGGTGCAGCCCTGTCAGACCGGAACTATCCTCAGCAGGTAACAGACACACTATGTCCTTGTCTTGTGGTGTGAGCTGCTGCTCCTTCAGACTAGAAACTGCCCCATGTCACCAACTCTTTAATCCTATGTACCAAATACCTATCTGCAAAAACCCTATGTACCTCTGGACAGCTTACTGGTAAAAATTTAATTACAATCAAAATTTCTTTACTGGAAGCTTTAATTATAAAGCTTTTCTGATTACTCAAAGTAAGTGCCTAGTCCACAGTTATATTATGTAAGCTGCATTTGGGAGGTGGAATACAAGATAAATTTCTAAATATTCATCCCTGCATCCCCCTTAGATTTCGAGAACTTTTG
This sequence comes from Peromyscus maniculatus bairdii, assembly GCF_049852395.1. Lineage (NCBI taxonomy): Eukaryota > Metazoa > Chordata > Mammalia > Rodentia > Cricetidae > Peromyscus > Peromyscus maniculatus. The sequence continues at coordinate 84,161,366 of NC_134865.1, read as the reverse complement.
GCAGAAAATGATGTACTTCCCTGGGAAATAGTCTACATCTTCAAGCAAGTTCTGAAAGACTCCCTCAGCAGTCCTGACAGAGGGGGTCAGCACGCTGGCCTGTGGGACTCTGACATCACCTGTTCCCCGGCCCCTGTGCTCCCAGGTGAAACCTCTGAGAGGTCAGACAAAGATGAAATACCCACGATTTCAAGTTACGTAGACAGAAATGCCAAGAACAGGTTTCCATCATGCTCACACAGAGTATGGAACCTGCCATACTATTACCCATCGAGTTAAGGAGCACTGTGGTCACCTTAGAGCCAGAGCTGTGAGCATCAACCAGAACCGACAGTCACGTGACCCCAGGTTTCTTTGTTACAGATCAGAGGTTAAAATCCCTATGTTGCCAACCTAGTTTAGCAGCACTGCTTTTTAACGACTTTACATAGTCAATATTTTCGTTGGTTAGTATGCTGTTAACTAGAATGTCGCCTAAATGTTTCAATATTTTCTTATACCTCAAACATGTCACAGAACTAAGGAAATTTAATATGAAGTCTGACATATTTTTTGTGAAACTTAATGAACCTTGACTTTTATTCTAAGAGAGTCCATGTGTAGAATAAATGATTAATGTGAACTTCTCCTTACAATGTGATACTGAAATGAAGTCAACATCTATTACATCAAGTTGCCCTCCACAGAAACAAGAGAAAGGGGCCATAGCATGAAAACAATCTTCCATTTAAAAGCATAGCAGTGCTTTCCCTGTTTTTGAGAAAAGTTCACTACAGTCACAGGCAGGAGTCTGGAGAGAGGATGGAGATCAGTCATGAGGCAGGCCGCAGCTGCATGACAAAGAGGCACCAAGAAGCCTGGAGGATGGGGAGAGGTACTTAGGTTCTGGCCAGATCCAAAAGGAAGGAAACAAAGAAAATGTCGTGCCCTCTCTGAGTCCTGACTCAGATCCAACAGAACCTCACAGCAGCCCCTGGGGACTGCTGACAATCTGATTTCTAGTCACAGTTAACAGATCCAGGTTTTTATACCTCATGCTGTTTACAATGCCTTAATTTGGTGACAGAATTAAGGTTAAATCTGTGCATGCATGTGTGCGTGCGTGTGCATGCGTGTGCGTGTGCGTGTGCGTGTGCGTGTGTGTGTGTGTGTATTAAGTACTTAGGACTCCTGGGGTGCTTCAGGGACATTTTATTGAAAATTTATATGGGCACAATAGCTAAAATTTTTAGCTAGGGGATAAAGAAAATAAGTTCATCCACAGAAAAACAGCTGTACAGTACTTTACACAACAGACTTTAAAAGTTGTCATTACTAGCTAGACCAATCTGTTTAGCAATGCTAAAATAATTCTACATGCTGAGTACTGTGCATAACTTCTCATTTAATCCAAACCTTGTACATCTGAGATGTAATTCTCACCTGACAAAGGAGTGAACAGCTCAGACAAGTTCAGTGCCAAGCTCAAGGTAACTAGCAGAGCTGGAATCCTACCCAGCCTGTCCTACCCCAACCCCAAGCTACTTTCTACAGTCCAAATGCAATTAACAGTTGTCTATCTGACACATCCTCTTGGATGCTTAAAGGCAGCACAAAATCAACATGCTCAAACCAAAGTCTCAGCAAGGTTCTTTCTTTCCTAAAGGGATACAATTTAAGGAGCTGGGGGGAGGGTGCAGAAAACATAGCCCCGTTGGTAAAGCACTTCCATACAAGCATGAGGTCCTGAATTTGAAACCCAGAATCCACATAAAACAGCTGAGCATGGTAGCATACACTCTAAAAGCAAATCTAAAAAGACAGAGTCCGGTGGATCCCTGAGTTTACAGCCAGTCAGCTAGCCTAGCCTATTTGATAAGCTCCAGCCAATAAGAAACTGTCTTAAAAAATAAACAAATATAAAAATAGGGCAAGTGAGATGCTCAGCTGGTAAAGGCACTTGCTGCCAAGCCTGACAACCTGAGTTTGATCCCTGGAACCTACAAGGTAGAACAAGAGAACTGACTTCCCTCTGGGAGTTGTACTCTGACCTACACACACACACCATAGCATGCACATGCACATGAACGAACACACACACACACACACACACACACACACACACACACACACACACACACACAAAGTAGCAAAGGTACCTGAGGAACTGACTAGCCTCTGACCTACCCAGATGTACACAATTTCAAAAGAGGAACAAGGCAAATATCCATCATCACTAAAACTGCATCTACCACACACACAGTTCTTCGAGGTCTTCAATCAGCATTCTCCATGTCAGGAGATGACAGGACTCCTACCCACCCAGCTATACAAGCCAGGATCTCAGAATCAAAGGGGTGCCCTTGGGATGGGGAGAGCGTAAAGCCAGAAACATACACGAGTACAAAGATGCCTGACAAGGCCGGTCGTTGTTAACACAAATAAGAGCTTGGGAGCCCAGGAAGTGCTTGGAGAAGGAAAAATACTGAAACTGATGAGAGAAACTAGGAAAGAAGGAAGGCAGAGGAAGAGTTCTTTAGCTTTGGAAAATATGGAACTTCTCTAAGAAGCAGACATTTGAACAGGCCCTGGTAACAGGAGCCTACTAGAGAAAAAAAAAAAACACAAGAGGAGAGCAAAGAGAGAGCCATCCACTGGGGCTGGAGAGATGGATCGGAGGTTAAGAGCACTGGCTGCCCTTCCAGAGGTCCTGAGTTCAATTCCCAGCAACCGCATGGTGGCTCCCAACCATCTGTAATGAGATCTGGTGCCCTCTTCTGGCATGCGGCATGCAGGCATACATGCAGACAGAACACTGTATACATAATAAATAAATCTTTAAAAAATAAAAATTAAAAAAAAAGAAAGAGTGTAGCAGGAATCTTAAAAGTTCTTATTAATAAAATCAAACCCAGTTTGATTGGGGTCAGTTATTGGGGTCCATGCTGGTAGATCAGAGAGACAGAACAAGCCACAGCTATCTCACCTCACCAGTTCCTCAGCTGGTCCTGTTTCCTCAGACTGGAAGCCTCTGAGTCCTCATCCAGAATGAATCTCAGCTGAACTGTGTTGCTCCATAGCCTGAAAACTTAACCAGCCAAATTCTTAACCAGCCAAAAGCCTCTAGTTTCTGGTCCTCACGCCTTATATACATTTATGCTTTCTACCATCACTCCCTAGGATTAAAGCCTTGCTTCCTGGGATTAAAGGCGTGAGTCACCATGCCTGGCTGTTTCCAATGTGGCCTTGAACTCACAGAGATCCAGAGGGATTTCTATCTCTGGAATGCTAGGATTAAAGGTGTGAGTGCCACCATTTTCTAGCCTTTGTATCTAGTGGCTGTCTGTTCTCTGACCCCAGATAAATTTATTAGAGTACACAATATTTTGGAGAACATAATACCACCACAAAAGAGAGCCATCCATACAGAAGAGCAAATGCAGAAGCTGCAGGTAACATCAGTAGGGCTGGAACCGTCCGCACAGAAAACCAGACAGCATCAGTAGATCAGGTAGACAGGTTCAGGCAAGCACTGGATGGAGTGGTGCTCTGTAGGCCACAATTACGAATTCAAATTGTATCCAACAGCAATATTCCCACAGAAAGTCACTCATGCATTCAACCTGAGGTGCAAGCGTTGATGTGAGAACCTGTTCATTCTATAAATAGTAACTGAGCGTTGGCCTCATGCCAGACATTCTTCTAGGTGCTATAACAGAAAATCATGAGAAGCCAGATCAAGCAAGAGACATGCTTTCTTCCCGGATGGTAGTGTGTGCACAGATCAAGCAAGAGACATGCTTTCTTCCTGGATGGTAGAGTGTGCACAGATCAAGCAAGAGACATGCTTTCTTCCTGGATGGTAGAGTGTGCACAGATCAAGCAAGAGACATGCTTTCTTCCCGGATGGTAGAGTGTGCACAGGAACCACTCTCGAACTCTGGAAATACATACGGTGCAGTTGCCAGGGCAATTCTCATTTTCACTCTCAGGTGACGGCACACTTACACATCCTCAAGAACATCCTTTAGGGAAATCAGCCGCTTGGTCTATCTTAGGAGTCAGTCAAAGCAGGGGTGAATCAGGAAGCTGTCAGGTACAGATGAAACTCTACTTCCAGTTCTGGACCCGTTCCCCTCCACCACAGGAGCCATCCTCGGCACTGCCAGCGGGACAAAGAGCTCTCTGTGGGGCCTATCAGCATATCAAGTGCACGCTAGCCTCCAGGCTGATACCAGCGACTCTCTCCTGCTCTTCCCACTCAACCCCTACCTACCCTAAACTTCTCCAGATCATGGGCTTCCCCTGCCCTAGCTTCTCATTTCCACAGAGCCCTGCCATTTCAGCCACATGCTCTCTTGGCTCTCTCTTTTGTCTTCCTCTCTCACTCTCCCCCACCTCTCTCCTCTCAGGGCCAGGTCCAATCTGCTGGCTATGTTTAGTCTACTACTTTCTCTCCCTGTTCTAGACTCTTCCAGATGCCTCTGGCTGTCCTCTCCCTCATATCTATAATAAAAACCTTCCTTCTACCATACCTTTGAGGGGTCATGTCCCCTCTTCACATAGGAGCAACTCTCCTGTCCAGAACCAAGAGCTGGCATAGTATAGCCACTTGATATCTGAGTGTCTACTGTATGTCAGCGGCTGCGGTAAATAGCAGGAATCCAGCGAGAATCTCCACAATCAGTAAGTTGTTCTGTGGGAAACACCACATAAAACAGTTCCAAAATGTGCAAAGAGATGCACGAGCAGGGCACTGAGTGAGCCCCTTCTGCTCAGGCAGCTTCATGCCCTGGCTTCCCTGACCCTTCCACTGCCCCCCAAATCTCTCATCTTACCAACCTCTCAACTCCACACACTGAGATCAAGCTGTAGTCTTCTCTTTCTCTGCATTCCCCACTAGGAGCTACCGTCCCACAGTCTGAGCATTCTTGACACACTGGCTTTAGAATCTTACCCCGAAATGTACAGTTCCATCCCGACTTCTTCAACCACATACACTGCATTTATAGCCAAGAGGCAAGTCTAAGTTTACCTGCTCAAATCAAATCTTTGTGGCACCCCCACATAGCAGGTCTTTCAAAAGCTTCCTTTTTGATGGCAACAGCTTCCAATTGCTCAGACAGAGACCTCTGTGTCACCTGTGTCACATCCTGTCTCTGAGCGACTCTGCTATAAAGTTGGTGTCTCTGTCACGAGAACATATCCAAATGCTGGGATGGGGCTCAACTGTGCGCTTAACTACCATGCACAGCGCACTAGGTTCAATCCCCAGGCTTAAAAGGAAGAGAGCACATGCTCAGCCTTGAGGACACAGGCCTTTAATCCCAACACTCGGGAGACTGGGAAGGACTGTCATACATTTGAGGGCAATGTAGTTAAAGCAAGAATTTGCCGTGTGTGTGTGTGTGTGTGTGTGTGTGTGTGTGTGTACACATATATGTGTGTGTGTGTGTGTGTGTGTGTGTGTGTGTGTGTGTGAATGTGTGTATATATGTATATATGTGTGTATATATATCCCGGGGTTGGAGAGACAGCTCAGCAGTTAAGAGCACTGGCTTCTTTTCCAGAGGACCTGGGTTCAATTCCCAGCACCCACATGTAGCTCACAACAGCCTGTAAATCCAGTTCCAGGGGTCTGATACTCTCACACAGGCAAAACATTAATGCACATAAAATCAACTAAGTAAATAAAATCATTTTTAAAAATCTCAAATGCACCAGTCGATGGCGCACGCCTTTAATCCTAGCACTCGGGAGGCAGAGGCAGGTGGATCTCTGTGAGTTCGAGGCCAGCCTGGTCTACAGAGTGAGTTCCAGGACAGCCAGTGCTACACAGAGAAACTGTTTCAAAAACAAAAACACCAAATGCAACTGTCATCCTCAGCTCTCCTCTACTTACTAGTCTGAACACTTCTTGCTTGATATAGTAGGAATTCTTAGAGAAACACTGTAGTCATGTATTCCAGAGATTTATTTAAGGAATCAGCTCACACAGTCCTAAGAGAGAAAGTTCAATAACTACAGGTAGGCAAGCAGGCTGAGATGCAGGGAAGAGCCAAAGACAGAGAGTCCAGAGGCCTTCTGCCAATGGCACACTGACATCATGAAGGATAACTTGCTTTAGTAAAGTACACCAATTTAAAAATAAATAAATAAAAAAGGTCTGGGGCCAACAAAACGGCCCAGAGGGTAAAGGTGCTTGCTGTCAACCCCTGACAATCTGAACTTAATTCCCAGGATCCCCACAGTGCAAGGAGAGAACTGACTCCTTTAAGTTATCCCCTGGCCTCCACACACATGCTATGGCGCACACACCCACACAAATACACGTGCATGTGTGTGCATGCATGCATACCACACAGTAAATAAATGTAAAATATCTCATCTTAATTATACCAGCAAAATCCCTTCGTCCAGGACTGGAGAGGTGGCTCAGAGGCTAAGAGCACTGGCTACTCTTCCAGAGGACCCAGGTTTGATTCCCATCACCTACATAGCGGCTTATAACCATTTATAACTCCAGTTCCAGGAAATCGAACACCCTATTCTGGCCTCCTTAGATACCAGGCACTCACATGGTACAAACGTATACACACAGACAAAACACTCACCCACATAAAATATATCTTTGAAAAAAACGTTCCATGTAACACTGCATGTTCATAGGTTGACGTTCACAGGTTGCAGCACATGTCTGTGGGGAGTAACTCTGCCACAGGAATTAGGCATGCCACTTTGCCAACCAAACCTATTGTTTTTCCTTTACAAAATCATCACAGATTAACTGATAGAAGTCCAACAATGTCAAAGTGCTGATGTAAGGATTAAATAATGCAGCTGCATTCAGTCTGAGAGCCTACTACACTCTAGGAGCACTACACTGGACAGACACGTGTTTAGACCCAGGAAGGCCCTGCAGGAATGCCACCTCCGCTAGCATTATTCAGAAAAGCATGGCAGGTAAAATGGCTCTGGCACTCCGACAAAGTAGCATGACGAATGCCAATCTCATCCTTTAACGGCACGCTCACCTCCTGTCATGTCACTGCAAACCCACTTTTGATTCAACAAGTCTCAGTCCATAGAGACCTGGAGTTTAAAAACCGCTCCTTACCATTCAATGACAAACTTCCAGTTTCTGACAAGGTCAATACATATTTAGTTCCAGTATCAAAATAAATGAGTTAAAGCATCACACGTCTCCAGGGAAGCTTGAGGCGGTGTAGAACCTTAAGTAGGCTATGACACAAGAATGCCAGCAAGATGGCTCAGCAAGTAAGAGCACTGCCACACAAGCCTGACACCCTGAGTTCCGTCCTTAGAACCACAAAACGCCCCCCAGCCACAGCTGTAACTCACCTGTAACCCCAGCACTCCCAGGTGAGGGGAGGCAGTCCAGCCAGCTAACATGAAATAAACAGAATCAAGAGGGGGTGGGGCACACGCCTTTGATCCCAGCACTCAGGAGGCAGAGGCAGGTGGATCTCTGTGAGTTCGAGGCCGGCGTGGTCTACAGAGTGAGTTCCAGGACAGCCAGGACTACACAGAGAAACTCTGTCTCAGAAAACTAGAGAGAGAGAGAGAGAGAGAGAGAGAGAGAGAGAGAGAGAGAGAGAGAGAGAGAGAGAGAGAGAGACAAGAGAGACCCTGACCTGACAAGGTAGAAGGCAAGAAGTGGCTCCTGGAAGTTATCCTTCGACCAGATCATAACTTGCCCACATGCTCACACACACCCCTATATATCTTTTCTGTGCTGTTCCAGTTTTTTGTTTTGTTTTGTTTTTTGTTTGTTTGTTTTTGTTTGGGTTTTTTGTTTTGTTTTGTTTTGTTTTGAGACAGGGTTTCTCTGTGTAGCTTTGGAGGCTGTCCTAGATCTCACTCTGTAGACCAGGCTGGCCTCAAACTCACAGAGATCCACCTGGCTCTGCCTCCCAAGTGCTGGGATTAAAGGCGTGCGCCACCACTGCCCGGCATGTTCCAGTTTTAGTATATATGCTGCCGAAGCCAGCACACACATCTATATATCACAGATATACAAAAGAAATTAATTTTTAAAAATTAAAGAGATACTCAATTTGGTGGTGCATACCTGTAATTCCATTGCCTAGGAGGATAAGGCAGGAGGATCACTTATGCTCAGTTCAAGATCAAATTGGGCAAAACAGTGAAACACTGTCTTGAAATATGTTTTCATTAAAAACAAAAGGCTCCCCAACAACTGCAAAGAGTGCTGGACGTAGGGTTGAGTAACAGAAAGGTACCAGGCTAGAGCACTACTATGCTGGTTTCTGCTCACCACATCCAGGTCTCTTCTAAACAGAGGGTGTCCTTCTGCCACATCCACATGGAACTGAAGGCAGATGCTTAACCCAAAGATAGTAAGACGTGAAAGGCTAATAAAACTGAACCAAGGGGCTGGAGAGGTGGCCTGGTGGTTAAAAGCACTTGCTGCTCTTCCAAAGAACTAGAGTTCAGTTCCCAGCACCCACTTGGATAGCTTATAACTGCTTGCCACTCCCAGCCCTGAGGATCCGACACCTCCTCGGGCCTCTATGGACACCTGCACACATATTCCATATAACCAAAAAGACAAAGACACATAAACTTAAATTAATAATAAAATACAATTGAACAAGGAGCCAGCATTCAAACTCCTTGCTATTTACCTACTGAAATGTACAAATGTGCTGTAAACTTATGTTTCCGAGAAACCTACACACGGATGTCTACAACAACTTCGTTCCTAACTTCCAGAACTGGGGAAGAACCAAGAGCTGTGTCAGTAGATCAATACGCTACCTCCAGCCGGTGGATCTCAAGCTACGTTAAAAACCCACAGAGCTACAGCATCTCAACTGCCTATCACTGGATTAAAGCAGCTAGTCTCAGAGAGCTAAAACTGTGGGGTTTCAGCACTCTGGAGAAGGAAGACACGAAAACAAAAAAAAAATGATTATTAGCTGTCAAAGGCTAAAGAGCAGTAAACCAGGTGGAGCACATTGATTTTTACTGCTAATGATACCAAGATGGTGACAGATGCGCACCACCACGTGTCCAAATCCACACCGTGTGTGCAACACCACCCAAGACCCAAGTGTCCACTGAGGAGTCTGAATAATAATCCTTTACCACACTGAAGTACGCACAAAAATATCAATGGGGAATGCAGAAGGGAAGGGGACGTTTTGGTAACTCTACACAAGTTTCTGGAAACCTACAACTAACTTCCAAAACCAGTGTCTGGGGAGTCTAGAGAGAGGGACCAGGGATTAAAAGTGTATAATGGTTTTACAGAGGACCTGAGCTTCATTCCCAGCACCCAGGCCAGGTGGCTCACAACAGCCTCAAACTCCAGCACTAGGGTTCCCCCTACACACACCTCAAAAATAAAACAAACCTTTAGAGAAGAGGGTAGGCAGCATCTGGGTCAGAGATGCCTCGGCTGGGTAAAGGCACTTGCCAGCAATCCCAATGACCCAAGTTCAATCCCCAGGAGCCAACACAGTGGAAGGACCAACTCTAACAAGGTATCCAGGCACAAATACACACACATACACACATACACACACACACACACACACACACACACACACACACTCACACTGAACCCTTGCAATGAAAAATTTTAAAGCAGTCTATGAACTTGGGGCTGGGGGCATACACCCGTAATCTCAGGACTTGGGGAGGAGGAGGCCAGAGAACGACAAATACAAGGTTATCCACGGAGGCATAGTAAGTTGAGGCCAGGCTGGGCTACACAAGACCCTGTTTCAAAACAAAAAACCCCAACAGGCAGGGAATTAAAATAAACAAACAGGGCTGGAGAGGTGACTCAGAGGTTAAGAGCACTGGCTGCTTTTCCAGAGGTCCTGATTCCAATTCCCAGCAACCACATGGTGGCTCACAACCACCTGTAATGAGATCTGGTGCCCACTTCCGGCATGCAGGCAGAACACTATATATATATCTATATCTCTCTATATATGTATATATATATAATAAATATATAAATCCTTTAAAATAAACAAATTCTTGGGAGGCTCCGCTTCTTGCAGGAAAACCTGGGAAGGCACCTGTTTGCTAAGGGCTCAGGCTACATGGCGCTCTTCATCTGTTTGCAGACCCTCCCGAGCCCCTCCCAGGCTCCCTACCTCCCAAAGGCTGAAGCTGGCCGGGCCGGTGCTGTGGCCACAACTGGACCTGGATCCTGGGCCTGGACCTCAGGGGCCTCTCCGGGGGCTGCATCGGGGCGCTGCACCTCCTCCCGGGCTGCCTCGGCAGGGAAGGCGGGCGGCAAGCCCAGCAGCTCCACATTGGTCACGGTCTTGCCTATGGTGAACCAGTCATTGATCTGGTCGACCGTGAGCTTCCGCAACATCCTCCCAGGAGCCCAGGAGCTGCCTCAACCGCCCGGCTCCAAAGGTGGCAAAAGCCTCGATCTAAGCTCCCGGCCCAGCGCCACAACGACCGTTCCAGAAGCCCCGCCCCTCCCCCCCTGCTGAGGCCAGCCAATCAGACCGTGCCACGCAAGAGAGTGGGGCCAGGCCCTGCACGGGAACACCTCGAGCCTCGTGCCTGCTCCCACACTGCACACGGGCCTGTGCGCAGCCAGGGCCTCCCCGCAAGGTCTGCTGGGAGAGCTGGGGTCAGGTGACCTGGGCAGGCAAGTGTCTATTGAGGCCGGCTTCTAGTGGTTTTGATGTTGGAATCTGCGCAATTCCGATGGCTGCTGGTAATATTTACAGCATTCCTGCTGCCAGTCTGACCCTAGAGCCCTACAAGAGCTGGGCCACAAGCCTCAGAGATTGTAGCTTTATGCAACAGGGGCACCTGAGCGGTCTTTGAACGCGAGGGTCTCATTGGCCCTAACAAGGTGGGATAGTTCTTGGCGTTCCCTTCTCACATGACCCAAAGATCAAAGCTAACGGACCACTTGGGAACAGGCAATTCGTAATGGGCTTGCAGGCTCTAGGTCGTTAGATCTCATTCCGAGGTCTTTGGGGCAGATTTGACTTATTCACAGAGCAGCCTGAGGTTCAGAGAGAACAGGGATGCGAACAGCTGACAGCGTTTAGCAATAAAGGATCTGTTAAACCGCACTCTCCATAAAGCAGGAGAAACTGCTTAAAGTTGGCTCTCCTGTTAGCCTCAGAACGCAGCATTAGGCACTTGGAATCTGCTGAGATAGCTGGGTAAACATGTTCAAACGTCTGAAGACGTGTTAGTGTTTTGGACTTGAAATTACATTAAAAGCCTGTTGTCTGGTTTGAAGCTTCGTCTTCAAATAGCTATGATGCTTTTCCTGTTAGCTCACAACTGGGATCCTAGAATTCGGCAGGATCGAGACAGAATTGCTGGGCGTTTACCAACTTGAACAACAGAGTAAGAGTTTATCTCTAAAAAAAAATTTGAAGTAAAATATTCTTTTTGGCTGGGCAGTGGTGGTGCACGCCTTTAATCGCAGCACTTGGGAGGCAGAGGCAGGTGAATCTCTGAGTTCGAGGCCAGCCAGAGGGAGTTCCAGGACAGCCAGGACTTAGTTACACAGAGAAACCTTGTCTCAAAAAATAAAATAATAATAATAATAAATTTAAAAATTCCTTTTGAACTACATCTTAAACCTGATTCAGATTGCAAGACCCTCTTTACACTCCTAATAGTGACTTGAGACCCAAAGAGGATTGTTTATGGTTTATATCTATCTGTGGGGGATTACAACCAAGAAAGGTTTTTTTTATGCATGCGTCCAAATGATCTTCCGCTGTCAGTTTGGCACAGCCTAGAGTTATATGAGGGAGTCTTAATTGAGAGCCTGCCCAGATCAGATTGGCCTGCGGCCATGTCTGTCAGAGACTATCTAGATTGATGATTGATGCGTGAGGGCCCAGCCCACTGTGGATGGCACCATTCCTAGGCAAGTGGAACCAGCATAAACCAGTAAGCAACCTTTCACCATGGCTCCTGCCTCTGCTTGGAAGTCCCTGCCTCCGTCTTCCCTCAATGATAGATTGTGACTTTTAAGTGTAATCTGAAATAAACCCTTTCCTCCCCATGTTTTACTACAGAAACAGAAATCAAAGTAAAACATTAATTTAAAATGGCAATTAAAAGCTCATTTGATATCAAGCAATATTACTTATGAAAATCACTAAATTTTCCAAAAAGCTCATATGTAAGAGTGACACTTTTTTAAATTTTATTTTTATTTACATGTATGTGCACACGTATGCGATGTGTGAATGGCCAGAAGAGGGCATTAGATTAGCTGCAGATACAGGCGGCTTGTGAGCTACCCAACATGGGTGCTGGAAACCATATTCTGGTGCTCTTCCAGAGCAGCTGTCCCTCTTGACCACTGAGTCATCTCTCCAGCCCCAGAGTGACACGTAGAAATTTTCACCAGTCCCATAGTGTCTAGCAGAGTGAAAACCAGCAGCTTTTCTGTCTCTGTGATGCTATATGATCTCACAAGCCTCACAGATATGATAGCACAAGTCTCAGAGCCTCTGGAAAATTCCGTGGTGCATGTAAGAATTCCAGCAAGAAAAGACAACTCTTAACTATTGTGATGAAGAGAGTTTTGGTCCTCAGAGGCCTTAGAAACCTCTGAACCTGTAGAATCAGCACCCTAACACAGCAAGCTTGCCAAGTTTTCATGCGGCTTCATTTGCTCCAAAGCCCCTTTTCCCTTCAAAGCAGGACTGTGGTCATCTCTCTTCCTTCTTCCCTGCATCCCCACCCTCCCATCTCAGCTCCGATTTCTGCTGCCTGAATGAATCTCCTGTAGATCTGATAGTACTCATTCCCTCACTTTTCACTTCTTCAAAACTGTATTTCACCTCGACTAAATGTTGATTTTCCCATAAATAGAATTCTAGACGGGCAGTTATTTCACATCATTATTAGGTATTAGGATCTTTTTGTTTGATGGTGCTGGGAACGTGGGTCCCCACACATGCTGAACAACCACCCCTCCGCGGAGCTACAACCCCAGGTCCCCACACATGCTGAACAAACACCCCTCCGCGGAGCTACAACCCCAGCCCTGGTCTTCAGTTTTATTAGGCGGCTTCTAGACCTCATTTCTCTGCTTGGTTTCAGTAAGACTTTTTGAGGCTTTGATTTTTTTTTTTTTAAATCCCTTTTGGGAAATTCTCAATCAGCTATTAGCTCTTCAAATATTTCTACCCTACTCCCCATTGGTTTCTAAGACCCAGTTAGTTGTATGGCTGAGGGTAAAGCTCAGTGGTAGAGTTCATATGTTGTGGTCACGTAATTTGTGCGCAGCATGATCATGTAATCTATGCACATGTTTGGCATAGCTATGTTAAGCTCATATGCGCATGTGCAGGGGCAATCCATAAAAGCAGATCCCCGCATATCCCTCCCGTCTTCCTGCACATTCTATTCCCATAGGCCTGTCACATCCCTTCTGCTCCCTTCCCTTAATAAACTCTTATAGTGAGTTTGTTGTGCCTCATGGCTTTTCTCAAACGGTAAACAGTGTGGCTTAATGAATAACAGAAAGAATACCAACCAAACTGGGCTGAATGCTGTTGCCTTTCTTTCTGTGAGGTATCTTTGTCTTCTCTTCGCCTGTTTTTCTAATTTATTTCTCCTGTCTTTTGCTTCAGTAATTGCTAAACAAACCCAATTTTTTTTTTGTTTTATTTGTTTGTTTTTGTTTGGTTTTTCAAGACAAGAGTTTCTCTGTGTAACAGTCCTGGCTATCCTAGGACTCTCTTTTAGACCGGGCTGGCCTCAAACTCACAGAGATCCACCTGCCTCTGCTTCCCCAGTGCTGGGATTAAAGCCTTGTACCCCCACTCCCAGCCTTTTTTTTTCTCCCCCGCACCCACCTGCTGTGGGATGGTCTGTATGTCAAATTGCTCTGATTGGTCAATAAATAAAACACTGATTGGCCAGTGGCTAGGCAGGAAGTAGGTGGGACAAGGAAAGAGTAGAATTATGGGAAGTGGAAGGCGGAGATAGAGAGACACTGCAGCCGCCGCCATGACCAGCAGCATGTGAAGACGCCGGTAAGCCACCAGCCACGTGGCAAGGTATAGATTTGTGGAAATGGATTAATTTAAGCTATAAGAACAGTTAGCAAGAAGCCTGCCACGGCCATACAGTTTGTAAGCAATATAAGTCTCTGTGTTTACTTGGTTGGGTCTGAGCGGCTGTGGGACTGGAGGGTGACAAAGATTTGTCCTGACTGTGGACAAGGCAGGAAAACTCTAGCTACACCCACCCGCAACTAAGGACCAAACCCAGGGCCCTGTGCTTGAGCAAGCTACCACCAAGCTAGGTCTGCATCCCCCAGGTTGCTTTAACTCAACAGATAGATGTGCTTTCCCAGTTTCTGCTGAGGTTTCAGTAGTTCCTTAAACAGAAGTACAGGGCTGGAGATGCACGGAAGGGATTCGGGGCCCTTGTTGCCCTTCCAAAGGACGGAGGTTCAATTCCCAGCACTGGTGTTGTAGATGACAACCATTCATAATTACAGTTGCAGGGTATCGAATGCCCTCTTCTGACCTCTGAGGGCACCAGGCACACACTTGGTGCACAGACATAAATGTGAACAAAACATTCATACACATAAAAATAAGCCTTTTTTTTCTCCCATAACAGTTTCTCTTTATCTACCTTTTGCCTTGGGGCTTTTTTTTTTTAAACATAAAAACAGGTTATAATTCAAAAGTCCAGAGTCATTTGAAACTGGAAAATATTTCCTCTGTAGACAACAGTAAAAATGATAACATTTCCCGATAAGCCCTTTTAAGCCAAATAATAACTGAATTATACATATATTGATTAGATTCTGGGATACAGAAGAAAGCTATCTTCATCTGTTCAGAGAGCTATGTTTTACTTAAGTTGTGTAAGTGAGATTCCTATTCATCTTCCCCTTCACTGTTTGATTTACGGCAGACATTTTTCTATAGGCTAATCCATAATCTAAAAAGCTTTTAGCCTCCCACACACACACCAAAGTATAGCCAGCATATCCTTTCATCAGCTTAATACGGTACAAATTCTTATCCTAATAGTGAATGTTTCACTAAAGCATGTCCAGTGATTGGGCAAAACCAAAACTTAAAATAAGCCTTTTTTAAAAACTAAAATAAAGCAAGAACAATTTTTGTTGGTTTGTTTTTGTTTTTGTTCTTTAGAAACAGGGTCTCATGTAGCCCAGGATGGTCTTAAAACCCTGATCATCCTCTACTTTCCAAGTGCTAGGAGTATATATGCACACCGCACCCTGCTAGCATGTTTATTTAAAAAACAAAAAACTATTAGGTCCAGTCCCTGGAGTTCCTGCAGAAGTCTCTGCATCACTTTATGACATCTTTTAAGGACAATCACTATACTCAGAATGGCTGCTTAATCAAATATGTAGCGCAGAAATTAGCAAAACCAGAGGAAATGGCAAGAAAAAAGCCTGGTGTAATGGTGCAGGCCTTTAATCCCAGTATTTAGGAGACAGAGGCAGGCAATTTTCTGAATTCAAGGCCAGCCTGGTTTACTTAGCAAGTTCCAGACTACACAGAAAACCCCTATCTCAAAAAAAAAAAAAACTAGTAAAGAGAGTTTCTTTTTTATTATTATTATTGCTTTGTTTCCATTGGTGTTTGGTTTGTTTGGGAAGGTGGGAGTGCGATAATCTCACTAAGTAGCCCCCCCTCGCCAGAACTTGCTATATAGAGCACCCTAGTGTCAAACTCAAGAGAAACCCTCCTGCCCCGCACCCTCCCAGCCTTCGTCCCACCCCCACCCCTGTGCCTCTGCCTCCCGAGTGCTGGGATTAAAGACCTGTGCCACTATGACCGGCCTTTGCTTTGGTGTTTTTGTATTTTGAGACGGTTTCTCTGTGTATCCCTGACTGTCCTGGAACTCACTATGTAGACCAGGTTGGCTTTGAACTCACAGAGATCTGCCTGCCTCCCAGAGTGCCGGGATTAAAGGTGTGTGCTACCACACCCGGCTTTTGATTTGGTTTTTAAGGCAGTTTCACGCTATAGCCCAGGCTGCCCTGAAGGTCGAATTTATGACAACCATGCTGCCTCAGCGTCCTGAGCGCAGGGGTTAAAGGCGTGAGCCCTGCGAAGAGGATTTTTTGTTTGTTTTCTTTACGGTCAACTTGTCCGGATTGTCTGCTGTGCTGGTTTCAGCATTGAAAGCCCGGTGTTCCCAGCAACCCAGGGAAGTCGGGACCGCCAGTTTTATGACACCTAGAGACACAGTAGACTCCATCTCCCAGCAACTCCTGCGTTTGACCAACCCCCACGCATGCGTGCAGCCCCCAGGTGACCACGGGGGCGCCGTGGTGCGCAGGCGCGGAAGAGCCGGCAGCCGGCTTCTGGAGCCGCGGCTCCTTCCGTTTTCCCGGCGGGCCCCGCGCGGCGCCTGCGTGCTCGGTGACCTTTCCTTGTCTAGCGGGTTCTGCTGTGGCCTGTGGCCTTGGTCTTGCTGAGGTAAGAGAGGGGCCTGGGCTTTTTCCCATGTTCCCGACAGCGGGGACCGGAAAGGGGCCGGGACGGAGTGCGGTGGAGCCGAGGTAGGTCGGGAGCGCAGGCGAGGGACTGCGATCCTCGCTGACCTTGGCCCAGCCCCTGCGCCACGGACTGTAAGGAGGGTCCACGGGGTTTCTCGCGACTGCGGCCGGGGAGTGCCGGAGTGAGCCCCATGCTGCAGGGATGTGCCTGGGGGTCAGTCCTCCGGTCCGCCAGGAGAGTGTCCGGGGCTCAGTCTCGCCGACTGCGAGAATGCACGGGGTCGGATCTCCGACTGCAAGGGTGGTTTCTGGGCGAGGGGTTGTTGCCAGTCCTTCGGGTTAGCGAGGGTCTGTGCGGGTGTGCCCTGAGATTATGTTTCTATTGATAGAGCGAGTATTCCTCAAGACTAAGAGGGGCTACGTGGAGGCCCTCCTCAGTCAGCGTTATGCCCTTTCTGGGGCATTGATACGCGGATGGACCTGCCTAACTATATAGCTTTGGTAAAGGAGCATGCCACCATCAGCTGTGAGCATCCTGTTCCCTGGTTAGACTCCAAGCCAGGAAACATCACTCCAAAGTTAGTGACTTCTTTCCTTTATGCCACAGGTTTCTTCCAAGTTAGGCTTTGGTAAAGGGATGTTCCCTTTGTATGAAACCACATTATAAACCTCAGACTGTCACATGTCCCCTCTTTCCAGTGTACTGCCAGGTAATAGCTTGCTGTTACTTTAATTTTCAAAAACTTTGCAGGCACAGGCAGTCTTAGTAGACCGCCGTTTGACCTTGGGGGAGGGGGGAAAGACAGGGTTTCTCTGTGTAACAGCCCTGACTGTTATGGAACTCACTCTGTAGACCAGACTGGCCTTGAACTCCCAGAGATCCGCCTGACTCTGCCTCCCGAGTGCTGGGATTAAAGCGTGTGCCACCACCACCTGGCCTTGATATCACTTCTTGACACTTCTACCCAGCCTACGGGAGGAAAAGCGAGGAAATCTTTCAGTCCTCCCTTAGAGTCCCAGTGGTCTAGGGATTGCCGCTTTCTTTTTTATGGCAACTCCTTGTTATTGATTGATCATTTACTGAGTGCTTGCTTTGCACCAGGTGCCAGACTGGACCCTTTTTTGTTTCACGAGTCCTGGGGAGCAAGTAGAAGGTCCTTTTTTGATAGGGAGACCTGACAGGAGATTTGGGGAATTTCTGAAGTTGAGAACAGAGCTGGGATCCCACTAGTCCTGTACAATACTTTCTCAGTCCTTGCCTATCTGGCAGAGATGCCTCGCCACTCTGTCGGTGGCTTGGGATTCGTCAGCTTTCCAGGGCCACCTCTGAAGGGTATAGCGAAGGCAGGACTGTCATGTTAGAGCGTCTGGACACAAATATTAGGAGGAATTTAGAGACAGTTCAGGAAAAGATAATCGTCCCACCCTAGGAGTTAACTCTCTGGGCTAGCTAACCTTTAGGCCATTCCTCAGTTTAAGTTCATTCCCATAGGAGAAAGCAGGAAGCAAGGCCATGTGCGTGTGCCCTTGGAGGTCAAAAGGCAGTGTCAGACCCCCGGAACTGGAGTTACACTGCAGATGGTTGTGAGCCACGATGTAGATTCTAGGACCAGAACCTGCTGAGCCATCTCCACCCCCTGGGGGAAATGGGTGAATATGGTCCAGGTTTCAATAATTCAAGGGCAGCCACTGGCCTTTGGCTGGATTGAGCTTTTGATGGATCTGTACTATGAGACTGACAAACAGTTGTGGAAAGCCAGAGAACACTGAGGGGTAGAATTCTGTGTGCAGTAGTGGTGTGGGGCAGGGCCTTCAAGGTAAGATACGGACTGCATCGCAGAGGTTTCCAAGTCAAATGAGAAGGCTCGGAGCTAGATTCTCCTGCAGCTGTTGGAGTCATGTAAGTTGATATGAGAGTATCTGGTTTGGAACCTGTAGTAAATTATAAAAGAAACAGGAAACACTGCTTCGAGAGCTGTCATTTGGTTATCCTGTACCGTTTGTTTTATATCCATCCATCAATCTCAGGACTGAGCAACTGGAGGTTAAAGTGTGCTGGTGTGCCAGGCCTGGCTGTTCATTCCTATAGAAATGACCACTTAAACTTGAAATGCTAATAATGCTGAAAGGAGTGTTTCCACCCAAAAGTCAAAAAAGAGATATATGACTTCGGGCTAGCTTTAGTGGCAGATAGGCTTTGTGAGGGAGCCTGCTGGCCAGGGGCTGGAGGGGTGTCGGGAGTGCCTGTAGAAATAATGAAAATATCCTGCCAATTAGGTATACACCAGCAGTTATCTTAATGTTTATCTCTTCTTTTTCAGATGATTCAAAGCCTTATTAAGAATGTCTGGGTCCCCATGAAACCCTACTATACCCAGGTTTACCAGGAAATTTGGATGGGAATGGGGTTAATGAGCTACATCGTTTATAAAATCAGGAAGGCCGGTAGGTTTCTGTTTTTATTTCTTTGAAGTTGTGGGGAACTATGACTTTTTTAAAATATTATTATCCTGTGCGTATACATGCACATGATTAGTGTGTGTGTAGGTACACGTTCCATAGCATGTATGCAGAAGTATGCAATTGGTTCTCTCTTTGACCTATATGTGGCTCCCAGGGATTGGGCTCAGGTTACCGGGCTTGTGCAGCAAGCACCTTTACCCGCTGAGCCATCTGGCTGGCCCAGAACAATGATCTTAGATATCTATCAACAAATGAATGGATTAAAAAAAAAAGGAATAAAGTAGCTGAAATAGCCCTTGTTGGGAGAGCTTAGACTGAAAAAGCTGTAATAGATACAGTGGAATTTTATTCGGCCATAAAAGAAAAAAAAGTTATTTGCAAGAAAATGAATACAAGTAGATTGTCCTGCTAAATGAGATGCCAGACTCAGAAAGACAAATATTAGATGTTTTCTCTCATATGCACAGTCTGCTCTCACATAAACACCAGCCATGAAAGTGAAAAGAGGTTGTTGTTGCATGCAAGAAGAGACGGCCTGGGAGGGGAGAGGGAAGCAAGCGAGGGCATTGAAGAGGGCATGAGCAGGGCATGCGACAGGTGTCTGTGCATGCTGAAATGAAACCTCCTGCTTTGTTTGCTAATTTGGAAAAAGGAACGGTTGTGACACACAGCCATGACTCTGTTACCTGAAAGCATGCTGTGATGCTTTACCCAGCCTAGGAAGCCTGCAGTCACATGTGGATTTGACAGTTAATTGACTGGACACTTTTGTAGGGCACTGGTGTAACTGATTTTCCCTTCTGTTTTAGATAAAAGAAGTAAAGCTTTGAAAGGTAAGATTTCTACTTCTTGGAATGGTTGGGGATTGAATAAGGCCATCATAGCTTTTCAAAATAAGTTCTCTGAGTCCTGAATGGAAACTGATGCCTGACTCAGCAATTCTATAGAGTAGAAATACTAAAGACCAACACATATGCAGTTAAATGGTAAGGAGCAAAACAGTATGCACCCTTTGGGCCAAGTAACACTTGTGGTAATGACAGGAAGTGGGTAGCTGATGCCCCTAGTAGGAAGGCACAGGCTAGCTCAAGGCCAGCTGGGTGAGCATGCTACTGAAATTCCTGTTTTGGTGTAATTTGGGAGGAGAGTGCTAAATCTGTGCCCTAGTGCTGGGTGTCTCTTTACTGTTTTACTGGTGGCACTGAAACCGTGGTCATTGGAGACTCACACAGACCCAGGACTGGCTTTCTGGGCTCTGAGGGGAGACCTTCCTCTGCTCCGGCAGATGAACTGTTGCATCAACACTACTTGCACAGACGTAGAACCAGGCTGAGTGTTCCACATAGAAGTGGCTCCCCTACCCCCATTCCGGGTGGGGTTGTTGGTTGGTTGGTTGGTTGAATTGTGGCAGGGGCTTGTTTTATTTTTGAGGCGAGGTCTCACTGTGTGGACTTAGCTGACCTTGAACTCAGAGATCCTCTTGCCTCTGCCTCCTAAGTGCTGGGATTAAAGGTGTATACACCATGCCCAGCCCCCATTCTGTTTTGTAGCATTGAAAATGAATTTTCTGACTTGTTACTTTAAATAATAAACTATATTCTGCTCCTGCTTCTAAATTATATCACTTTGTTCTTCTCCTTGGAAGGCTCCAGTCCTGCACCTGCCCATGGCCATCATTAACTGCTCCCTGAGTCCACTCACGATGAATCCTGTCGGCTAAACTTAAGCAAGCTGTGTTAGGTGGGAACATGGAACATCGCTGTGCACTTACCTAAGTACCATTTACAATGTGGCATTAATAAATGTATGTGAGTAGTACGACTCCCTGTGGATACTCCTCTGCTTCCCCTGAATATGTCCTCTGTAGTGCAGCAGGCTCCATCAGAACCCCTGAGCGCCTTCGTAGGAAACCTGAGGAATGAGCAGCAGCATGTGCTGCATAAAGATTGGTCATTGGTGTCTAGATACAAACCGATTCCAATATTCTATAATTGTTTGTTAAACAGTTTTGTCTCTGCCTAGCATCTTTCTTCTCTGATCTTGTTTTCATATTTTGGGAAAGAAGATGTTAATTATCTTAAGGGCTAACGTAATTTTTTTATGAGGGTCAATAAGAAGGTAAGGGGGAAACAAAACATTAAATTGTGAAATGCTGAAATAAGAGCATAAAGCAAGCATGGTGGCACACCACTAATCCCAACCAGAGCAGGGAGGAGCCCAAGTTATGGAGTTCAAGGCCAGCGTGAGCTACTGAAACCCTGTCTCAAAAAAGTATGTAAAAAGTAAATGGAAAGGAGCTGGAAGTATGGTCCACATCAAGGAGCTTACAAATACTTGTTGACTCCGGCTCCAGTGGATCCAACACCCTCCTTCTCTTTGGGCATCCATATACATACAATGTGCACACATACCCATTAATAAATATTACAGTGGAAAGAAGGCTGGTGTGATGGCTCAGCATGTAAGGGTGCTTGTCCCGAAGCCTGACAACCTGAGTTGGAGCCGCAGGACCTTTGCAGCGAAAGGAGAAAGCCAACTCTTAGAAGTTCGCTGACCTCCACCTGTGCATGAGCACCTGCTCGCACACAGAGCAAGGGACGCTCTCCTCAGAGCACGTGGTGGGCATAAGCTCAGGGACAAAGTTACATCTGACTCATCAGTCACAGTAGAGTAAGCAATATGGACAAGCCGATGGGGAACTGTGTGTTGATGCACACCTCTAACCCAGTGTTTGGGAAGGTGAGACAGGAGGATCACAAGTTCAAAGACAGCCTGACCTGTGGAGTGCAACCTTGGCTCACAAAGAAGCCAGGTGTGCCAGGCTTTCTCTTTGGGCCACCAGCCAGCTCCCAAATCATGACACAAAGACTTCTTATTAGTTACAAATGCTCAGCTTAGTTAGGTTGGTTTCTGGCTAATTCTTTTCAATTACCCTGTCTTATCTTTATCTTTAGCCTTAGAGCTTTTTACTTTTCTTTCCTTCTGTATGTCTGACTCACACTACTCCCCATGTCTGGCTGGTGGGGGCTGCCTGGCTTCTTGCCCTGGGCATCTCCCTCATTCTCTCCTCCCCCTTGATTCCTCCTCTCTTAAACCTAGATTCCTCTTCCTCTGCCTGCCTACCAGCACTGCCTATCCCTCTTCTGACTAGCTATTGGCCATTCAGTGCTATTAGACCAATCAGGTGCCTTAGTCAGGCAAAGTGGAACAAATGCAGCACACCTTTACATAATTAAACATGCAGCGTAAACAAAAGTAACACACCTTTACACAGTTAAAGTAATACATTCTGCAGCCTAAACAAATGTAACACATCTTTGCCTAGTAGAAATAATATTCCACAACAACCAGGTGTGGTGCCTTATACCTGTGATCTCAGCTCTTGAGAAGTTGAGGCAAGAGAATAGAGTTCTTGAGTCTCCATTAACGACATAATGAATTTCAGGCTAAATTGGGCTACTGGATGGATGATGGGTTAGGTAGCTAGGATAGACAGATAGTGGTGCATCCTCTAATTTCATAGCTCCTGTCTTGGGGTTAGTTACTATTGCTGTGATGAAACACCATGACCAAAAGCAACTTGGGGAGGAAAGAGTTTATTTTGGCTTACATATTCTGAATCAGTCCATTGAGGGAAGCCAAGGCAGGAACTAAAACCAGGCAGGAACCTGGTAGCAGGAGCTGATGCAGAGGCCATGAAGGGATGCTGCTTAATGGCTTGCTTCCCCTGGCTCACTTAACCTGCCTTCTTAAAGCACCTAGGACCACCAGCCAAAGGTGACACCACCCACTATGGATTGAGTCCTCCCACATCAATCACTAATTAAGAAAATGCCCTACAGGCTGCCTACAGAAGGAGGCATTTTCTCACTTGAGGCTCACTTCTCAGATGACTAGCTTCTGTGAAGCTGCCAAAACTAGCCAGCACAGCTCCAGAGGCAGATCTCTTTGAGTTCAGTCTACATACTGAATTTCAAGCAAGCCAGGATTTCATGGTCCTGACTCAGAACAGGAGAAAAAGGCAGTCTGTACCAGCTCTTCTCAGCCTGCATTGGCATGGACTTGGGCCTCCATGTATCTCACTAGTCTGGGGAAGAGCTTGACAAGTTAATATTTCTAGGTTCCCCAGATACACTTGATGCCCAAGAGCAGGTCTTAGAAATGTCCAGTCTAGTAAGGACAGGCTTAGCAGTTGCTTCATGAACAGTAACCACATGTTACACAGTGAAGTGCAGTTTGGGCTATCAAGTGCCAGGCCAGGAAGGATTCAGGAAGGCTGAGCTCATCTCTGGGGGAAGATGGTTGCGTCTGCCTCGGAATTGCTCCCCACACGGCTGGGCAGTTGCTCTTCCCCCATTACTACTGTGTGTCCTTAGTCAGAATTAGCTCTCCATGTGGGCTGTCTGTCACCCACTGTGAGTAGTGCCAAGGCCTTATCTCAGAGCATTAGACTCAAGTGTGCTGAGCTTGCGTTGACACATGCTTCTCATCTCAGCACTCTTGAGGCAGAGGCAGGAAGATTACACGTTGGAAACTAGCCTTGTTTACACAGTGAGGGCATGCTTAAAAAAAAAAAAAAAGAATAACATTAACAAAAAGAAAAATGAAGAGAATCTATTCTGAACCCACCAGCGATTTGGAAACAGCAAGTCTTATACCGAAAATGGCCTGTAGGTGGAGCCAGAATGTGGCCAAATAATGGTCACCTTAGTGGCCTTGTGGGCTGAGAGCACAGGTGACAGTTGCCTTTGGCACTGTACGGGGCGCTGGGGAACAGTAAGAGAAGGATCGTGGTTTTGCTGTTTTTGAGGAGGTTTCACTGTAAACCAGGATGGTCTGGCACTCTGTGTCCTAGGCTGGCTTCAATGTAATGACAGTCCTGCCTCGGCTTCCTGAGTGCTGGGGTTAGATGTGAGCCGTGACAGTTTTCTTTCTTTGTTTATAGTAGGAGTCTGAGGGTTTACTAGTTGATTTGGGTGGTGGTCTTTGGTTTGGTTTTGTTGTTGTCATTATTTAGTTGGTTTGGGTTTTGAGACAGGGTCTCTCTATGTAGACCATGCTGGCCTCAAACTCATTATTCTCCTGCCCCAGCTTCCAAGTTCTAGGATTATAAGGGTGCATTTGGCATTTTAAAGGATAGTTATTCATATGTGTATTTGTGTGTATATGTTTGAGTATATGCTATGTGTGTTCAGGTACCTCAGTCCAGAAGAGGGCATAGAACTGGAGTTGGGAACATGGAAGCAGCTGTGAGCTATACAATGTGGCTACAGAAACCTCTAAAAAGGCAATAAGCACTCCTCGGAGCCATTTCTTCACCCCTGCATTCTGGTTTTCTGATGAGTTTAGTAGAACAGGAATGGCAGTTGAGTGTGATGTGCGTCTGTAGCCCCAGCCAACTGAGATACTTAGCAAGGAGAGCCTTAGCAGGTCGGAAGCCAGCTTGAAAACTGCAGCCAGACCCTATCTTTATTTATTTACCTAGTCCATTTTCTAGCTCCTGGTCAGACAGAACAGGGAATATTACTGAGCATATGAAAATCCCTCCGTAATGACAAGGGAATGAGACTGGGTCTTCACAGTTCACAGGCCAGGCCATGTGCAAGGACTGACTCAGAAGAGCAGTAAAGGTCCAGGGATACGGTCCTTTCTGCTGCCAAGGCAGAAACCATTGAATTTGTACTTCAGGCCCAAGCAGTCTAGAGGCAGCAGGTCTCACAGAGTTGAACTCCAGCACTGCTAATTAAACCAGACTCCACCAAATGTGGGAAAATAAAATAACTGCTTAGTGGACTAGAGATTGAAAACATAGAAACTGTGAGCTTTGTATACAAACTATATAAGCAAATTTTAAAAAAATACTATCAAGCCAGGCATAGTAGCACACACCTTTAATCTCAGCACTGGAGAGGCAGAGGCAAGCAAATCTGAGTTTGAAGACAGCCCCATATACATATTAAGTTCTAGGTTACTCAGGGCTACATAGTAAGACCCTGTCTCAAAGAAAATAGAGCCGGGCGGTGGTGGTGCACGCCTTTAATCCCAGCACTCGGGAGGCAGAGCCAGGTGGATCTCTGTGAGTTCCAAGGCCAGCCTGGGCTACAAAGTGAGTCCCAGGAAAGGCGCAAAGCTACACAGAGAAACCCGTCTCGGAAAAAAGAAGAAAGAAGAAAGAAAATAGAAAATGAGTTCACCAGGCCTAAAACACTTGTCTATGTGAAGTCCTAGATTCAGTTCCTAACACTAGAAAAAGAAAAAGTATGGCCAGGTGTTGGTGACACAGACCTTTAATCCCAGCACTCGGGAAGCAGAGGCAGGTGGAGCTCTGAGAGGCCAAACTGGTCCACAGAGTGAGTTCCAGGACAGCCAGAGCCAGTGATAATACAGAGAAACCCTATCTCAAAACAAAACAAAAAGTATAACCAAGAAAGCAAAGGGTAAATAATATATTTCAGTGAGATTGAAGACAGAAAAACAATGGAGCAAAATTTATGAACAAAAATGCTGGTTCATTGAGAAGATCAATAAATGAGTAAACCCCTAGCCAGATTGATAAATTGGAGAAGACACAGTATCAGAAATGGAAAGTGTCAATACAGTTCCTACTAAAGGGATAATAAGGACTAGGGTGTAGCTCGGCAATAAGAGTGTTTGCCTGGTAAGCTCACGGCCTGGGTTCAGTCCCCAGTAACCCAACACATACAGATTAAAAGGACAATAAGAGTATCATGAACAGCTTTGTGCCCATGCTATAGGACGTGGAAATAGTCAAATTCCTCCTAAGGAAGTTCCAACATATCAGAATTCACACAAAGGAAAAACTGCCTGGCGAAATGGCTCAGCTGGCAAAGGTACTTGCCACTAACCCAATGGGCCACGTTCAGCCCTGGAGCCCACATGGTGGAAGGAACAAACTGACTTCTCTCATCACACACACAAATAGATGTTAAAAGCAGAAGGAACAGCATAGATGGCCCTGTATCTATTAAACAGTTTGAATTTGCAGTGTCGAACTATGTTAGGAGGCCAGACGTGGTAGCATGTGCCATTAATCCTAGCACTTGGAAGAAAGAGGCAGAAGCTCTCTGAGTTCAAGACCAGCCTGGTCTATATACCAAGTTCCAGGACAGCCTAGACTATATAGAAAGACCCTGTCTCAAAAAAAAAAAAAAAAAAAAAAAGTTTTTTTAAACCTGTGTTAGTGTTTGTTGCTGTCACAAAATCAACTTTAAAAAGGATTTATTTTGGGCTTAAAGTTTCAGTCCATGGTCAGTTGTCCATTGTTTTCAGGCCCATGGCTAGGCAGAAACATAGTAGAAGGGAGGGACAGCAGAGAGCTACTGAAGCATTCTCCTGAAGAGCCAAAGGTTCTTGAGGTTCATGCTCCCACAGAGCAGCCTGTGACCCCACCTACACGGGGACAGGCCGCCATTCTGCCCATGAGACTTGGATCAGAGCCCCTGCAGATTGGCTCCACCTGCCTCTGCTAGCGTTTAAAATGCTGCTGCTCTTCTCTTGTCCTAGCAAGCCCCTGAATGTAACTTGCCACCCGGGAGTCACCTTCTGATGGCCCACCCTAGGGCTCTGCACGCCTGAATGAAGATGGCAGGAACAGGACACTCGTCTACGCATAGCTTTCACTGGTCCCCTTCCCACCCACCTGTCTCCAGGGGACCTGATAGCCCCAAACCAAGGCTTGGGAACATCATGATGGACTACTGGTGTCCTCAAGTATCCAGGAGACTGGCAAGAGGCCACTGTCTCTCCTGCCCCACAAAGGAACTGCTGTGGGGACAGTGAGGAGCCGCACAGAGACACTACCTGTCCTGACAGGCTCAGGTTCTTACAGCCACAATGAAGTCACTCTGCTATAGAAATGCAGGCTTTTTTTCTCTTTTGAAAAGGGACAGAGTGAGAGCTTGTGTTTTTGTCCCCGCTCTGGCCGTGTAGCCAGGTGACCGTTCTACTGAAATAGCACCAGTGACCTCCCATGCGTCTACTCAGGCGGCCAGAGTGGGCCTGCAGCTCACCCCAGCTGCAGAGCACCACTGCCTCACAGCTTGTGTGGTCTGCCTGTCGTCCATCACCTCGAAGGGCTCCCCAGGACCACCGCACAGCTTGTGCCAGCTCACGGGCACTCCAGCTCCTCCCCGCTCCACACACAGTGCCTGCTTCTCCACACAGGATCCAGCAGAGGAAAGAGGGTTCTTTCCTTCACGTTGCCTTTGGGGATTGTTTGCAAATCCAATCCAATCAGTGTTGGCCAGCAGCACCCAGTAGCAATTCCCCAGTTCTCCAAGTGGGATCCTGGGACAGAAGGGCAGACCTACTGCATCAGCCTGAGAGGGCCAAGTGCTCTGCCTTGTGAAGGAAGCCTGAAGCAAGGCTGTCACCACCTGCAGGTCTTGCTCAGAGCAGCTTTCCTAATACAGTGTCCATGCTTGTACAGAGTGTCCCTCTGGCCCCAGCCTCCAGGCCTGTCACCTGGACGTCCATGCTGCCCTCCCCACCCTGTACCCATGCTGTGCTCCTGCCCTGACAAAGGCTAGCTGACTGGCTAGTGTTCAAGAAGTGCAGCACAGAGGCCCGGGAAGGTGATCCATTGGTGGGCCTCGCTCCCCTTCCTGCGTGGAGGCACGTTAGGCCAGCATTACATTTATCATCAGAGGGTCCACCTTCCCCTCATGAAGCACCTCTTAGGACACACGTGCTCTTCCAACCCCCAATAGTCAGTTTAAGAATGCATAGTCAGCTCTCAGTAGCCACAGATTCAACCAACAGCAAATTTAAAGTCTGAAAAAAAACTGTCTTCTGAACTTACACACACCCTTACCCTTGTTCTTACAGCCCAAACAATGCAGCACAGACGCTATTTACACAGTAAGTCAACTAGAGATGAAAGCCAGGGGAAGGGGTGTGAGCTGTGCAAACACTGCACCTTTCTTTTAAAGAATTTTTCATTTAAATTTTTAAGGGTATGTGTTTTCCCTGCATGTATGTCTGTGCACCAGGTGTGTGTCTGGTACCCACATAGGCCAGAAGAGGGGTGGATCTCCTGGAACTGGAGGTCCAGATGCTTGTGAACTGCCATGTGTAACCACTGAACCTTAACTCCAGCTCCCAAGCTACACCTTTTATAGGGGCCTCTGAACATCTGGGGATTTTGATATCAGTGAGGGATATCTATCTGTCTATCAATCTAATAAACACGTGCACGTAAAATAAAGATGTACTTAGTGTCACTGCTGGCCAGAATGCCCTTCCCGCATCCCCACCTACCACAGCTGTCTCGGTGCTGACTTGGCCCCTCCAGGATACTGAAGACCGGTGTGTACTGAGACAGCCAGCCTCAGGCCTCATAGACTGAACAGCTACTGGATTCTTAGGCAATGGTAGTTGCCATTGTTGGACTAGCTGGACCAGACCACATCCTGTAAGCCATTCTGCTATATCATTCTAATAAATACATATTCGCCCCATCAGTTCTGTTCCTCTGGAGAACCCTCAAGCAAACAGGTTGTCTTGGTTACTGTTCTAGTGCTATAGCCACCATGAAGATAACCTTTAGGAGAAAGCATTTCATTGGGGCTTACTTAGAGTTTCAGAGGGTGAGTCCATCATGTGAGACCATCATGGTGGGGAGCCTGGTGGCAGGCAGGCATGGTGCTGGAGCAGTTCCTACGAGCTTATTTAATCTTATCCGAAAGATGGAGAGAGAGAGATGGAGACTGGACCTGGCATGGGCTTTTGAAACCTCAAGGCCCACCCCTGTGGCACACCTCCTCCAACAAGGCCACCCCTCGTAACCCCTGAGAAGCAAACGTTCAAATATAAGAGCCTATGGGGGCTTCTCATTCAAATCACCCCATGGGGCAAGGGAAGGCCAGCTCTCCGCTGCTCTAGGCCTTCGATGCGTTCCCTTGCACACCTTTCTAGTGTCTGTCTTCTGCCGCCCTCCTGTGCATGCCTATAGAAGCTGCTATCATGCAGGGGCCTCCATGACATTTGCCCACGTTGCCCTGCAAAGTGATTCCCTCCTCTCTTTCCGGTCTAAATACCTGCACAGGGTCAAGTCAGTAGCCTTGCTCATCTTTTTGTTTTTGTACCAAGCTATGGGTCTCAAGCAAGCCATGAACAAACTGCCCTGGGGCAGTGGTCTCCTATGGCCCAATCAGAGCAGGAGGCAGGGAGGGATCCCTTCACCATCTCTGTCCAACATCCTCATCTAGATTTTAAAGTTTGGCATGTAAAACTTCCTGCAGTACCTATCCATTTATTTTTGTAGTGTCGGAGATGGAACCCATGGCCTGCCACATGCTAGACAAGGACTCTGACATAATTACCACCTCTCGCCCCTCCCCATGCAGTTTTATTTAATCTCTAAAGATTGGCAGGTCATGGTATGCCAGCCATTGACCCTGATCTAGAAGTCCAGGTTTGGGTGGCAATAGATAATGGTG